>NC_090934.1:201207596-202628096 GCF_040938575.1 Ambystoma mexicanum | reverse complement strand
TATATCTATCACACTTTTATAGTAAATTAATATTTGATAGCACACTTGTGAGGATGATAGTGATCAACAATGGATAATGTTACAGTGGTACACTCTTTTTGATGGCTTAGAAGTGATATAGAGAGGATGAAGTAGCTGAGAATGCTTTTATGGCTTCAAGGACAACGCGCAATGATGAATGAAAATGCAGTACAGAAAATAAACTTGATATGACTTCAACAAAAGACAATGTAATCACTTTTCTTTGACAATTCACCCCCCCCCTTTATGCAAGGTAAGGAGATGAAAAGGTGAGCATACAGTTCTCAGGAATGCAATCAAATATAATTCAGTTCCCCCCTAGCAAGCTTAGAGGAAAACAGGTAGGAGTTTTAAACACAGGCAATATACTTTGATGTGGTTGCAATTAAGTGAAAAATATGCGAAAAATGCTTTTAATTCCCTATAGGAGGTTCAGGGTGAGTGAGAGATACTTAAATTAATTCAGGATCACTTTAGCAATGCTCTATGAATGATTGTCAGGTTGCACACGAATTTCAGCAAGGAAAGCAAGGACAAATATTTTTACACGTGGCTGAAATTAAGTAAAATGTCAAATCGCGGCAAATTTAGACGCGTGCGTCGAGCGCAATTACGGAGGCACTATAAGGAGTAGGAAGTCGTTTGAAAGCTTAGAATCATAGCTTTAAGATGACAGTTAAAACTCGCTCCTAGCACAAACGGTTCCAGAGATACGACCGATTTAGTAAAGGTAGTTTTTCGGATTTGAAATTTTAAAGCTCAGAATGACGGATGACAGTTTTCAGTTTTAAAGATGACAGAATGACACGATTTTAGGAGGCAGTTCTAATAGGCTAAAATAGTTTGGATTAGATTATTTTAAACTAAGAGATTGGTTTTGGCACAGTGCTAGCTGGGTACTCACACTACATTTTGGACAGGAATGGGCCTCGTCACGGATCTGGTCAACTGTCATGATGCCTACCTCCAAGGAGCCAGGCACAGCCCAGCAACCCCAGAGGCAGACATCATTTTCCCCAAGGACGTCTCAGCGGGCCCAAGTTGGGGCCTTTTGGACGCGCTCCTGGCGCCTTTGGCGCCAGGCTCATTCTGGACCCCAGTCCTGGCGCCTTAGGCGCCAGGCTCATAAAGCAAGACATGTGTGTAAGGGTTTTAATGTGCACTTACCTGAAGCAGACCGTGCTGCTACATCCAGGCCCTCTTGAGGACTGAATGGGACTACTTTATCTTTTGGACTACTTTATCACTCGGGTGTGGTCTGAGGAAGAATACATACCTGAGTGGAAGGATACATACCTGGAACTACTTTACAGGCTATTTAAACCACACCCGAAGAGCAGCACATGCTTCGCGTTGTTCTGCATCTAGCAGCTGGACGCTCACCGTGTTTGCTCCGCATTCGGACTTCTGCCACGCCTGCCAGCATCATGATCACCTACAAAGGAAGAGAAAGAGAGAATAGGAGAAGGAAAAGACTTTACCAGCAAGATCCGCATTCCGGAGTCAGCTCGCCGACGATCCTGCAAAGGAAGACACTTAATTTAAAAGCACATCGCATCGACCGCCGCAGCGCCGCATTCCACTCACCTTCACAGGGCGCCTCCATGTTCAGCAGCTATCACCCGGATTCGCAGCCACGCTTCCACGCCTAGGGAGAAAAAGACAAGAGCAAAGGTGAGAGAGAGAAGGGAATGAGGAAACCTAAACCTCCATGTTAAGACTTACCTGTTGGGTCATTCCCTCTTCATTTCGGGTCCGCGCCGCATCCAGGCGTTTCCGGACCCCGGCCCCTAAGGGGGAAAAAGACATTAGCGTCAATGAGCGAAGGAAAAGACATTACCCAAAAACGCTCATCAAGACTTACCTGATTTCTACAGGGATTGCACCTCGCATCTCGGGTCGGTGCCTTTACCCCGGCATTCCGTACCCCGGCCCCTATGGGGAAAAAGACATTGACATTAGCATATTGATGCAAGGACAAAAGGGGAACCTTTCAAGGAACTTACCTGGAAGCCAAGCAAGTTTGGTTCTCATAAAACCAAGAATCCAGTGAAGTAACTGGATAGCAACGCGCCCCTGCATCAGAAGCAGGAAGGAGAGCTCGCCCTTCAAGACCCTAAGGTGAGACGCCACGGGAAGCACAGAAGGGTTTCGAGGAGGGTGAGAGGGGAAAGGGGGAGGCTGGTAGCATTCCCCGCAGACAGTTAATCCCTTATTCTCGCCTACAGAAGGATACTTTTGCAAGCCGGACAAGCAGGAGTTGGGAGTCCGGTCCAGTCCATCTTCTAAGCCCCGTGCAACACCTTAGAAGAGGTCACAGCAGCACGATCCTGGCCAGCGCCTCCGTGGGAGTCAGGTGAGCGTAACAGAACGTGAAGCCTACCCACAATTTCCCACCCGGGCGCTATGGAGACTTCTGAGACAGACCAGCTGGCCCAGCTGTTGGGGGAATTAATGGCAGAGGTACACTCAGCTCGCCAAGAGACTAATGCCCTCAAAAGAGAATTCATTCTCTCCAAGGAACAAACTGATGACCTGGCCAAACGATTGCTACAGAGTCAGGCTGGACAAATTGCTTTACCTAGTCCGGGGGAATTTCCACTTCGTTGGGTTCGAGTAACCCTGTTCAGATCAATCTGCCGGGATCCATGCCTTTAGCACTGCCTGAACGTTTTGCGGGGAACCCAAAGAAATATGCCATTTTTATGAACCAATGTCGCTTACATTTTATATGCAGACCAGGAGCCTTCCCTGATGATAGGACCAAAGTGGCCTTCGTGTTATCGTACCTAAGTGGCTGTGCTGCCGATTGGTCTGTTCCCTTGGTGAACCAGAACGATCCAATTCTCCAGGATTTTCAGGGCTTTCAGGCCAGCATGGAAAGGTTGTTCGCTCGACACTCGCAGGGACAGGCCCTTGACAACGAACTGCTATCTCTACGACAACGTAGTCAAGATCTTTTGTCTTATATAGCCTCCTTTAACAGACTGGTGGTGGAAACCGGATGGCCTGAAAATAAAAGGATCACTTTATTTCACCGGGGTCTGCGCGGAGAGCTAAAAGACATTCTGGCCCAAGTAGTGAATCCACCCCAGGGCTGCGCAGAATATATTGACTTTGTGGTACAACTGGATCACAGACTTCAGAATAGGAAAGCAGATCGGTCCAAGTTTGAAACCCGAGTACCGATCAGAACCCTCGTAAACTCCAGGAATACCGAAGCTTCGTAACCTATGCAAATAGGGGGAGTTAAGGGGCCGTTAACTCAGAAGGAACGCGAGAGAAGGCGACAAAAGCAACTATGCCTCTATTGCGGGGCTTCCGGTCACTTTCTTCGTGATTGTCCGGTAAAACCACCTAGGAAGGTGGTTGGTGCCTCTGACAAAAACTTAATGGAACCTGTTTCGGGAAACGACCTGGCTCGACAAGCGTAGAGGTCCGCTTGCCGAGCTTGAAAACGAACTCTCTGACCTCGCATTTTGTCTTGCCAATGGTGCTCGTGGATCCAAAAAAGCCCCAACGGTTGCATGCCATTAAAGCATACGTCGACAGCGGAGCTATCGGAAACTACGTGGACCGCGAATTAGCCTCCAGGATGAACCTTCCTCTGCATCCAAAAATAAACCAGGATGTCATTACTACGGTTGATGGTACCGAAATAGCCTCTGGGCCGGTAACGCATTCCACCACAGAAGTGACACTTGTGAGTCAGGATGGACATCGGGAAGCAATAGTGTTTGATATAATCAAGGCTCCACAATTTCAAGTAATCCTCGGAATTCCTTGGTTAGAAACACACAATCCTCGAATAGACTGGCGAGCAAAGAGAACAACTTTTCCAGATTGTGGTCCCACTTGTTATCCTAGAAATCCAGCTATTGGTTTAGCCACAGTATCCCCCGCCACTGTTCAACTACTGGCAGAATACCTTGAATACCAGGACGTTTTTCAGAAAGAACAGGCTAACACGCTACCCCCTCATCGTTCTTACGATTGCCAGATCGATCTAGTTCCCAATGCTCAACCGCCGTGTAGTAGGATTTACGCTCTCACTGAACCTGAAAACCAGCATTTGCGTCAGTATTTGGATCAGTACCTTGCCAATGGCTTTATTCGCCCATCAAAGTCCCCGGTCTCTTCCGCTTTGTTCTTCGTGCCTAAAAAAGGAGACCTTAGAACTTGTATTGACTACCGCGCTTTAAATCAGTATCCCCTGCCTCTGATCCCTGAACTTCTTGATCAAGTAAAAGATGCTCGTATATACACCAAGTTAGATCTCCGGGGAGCTTATCACCTACTGCGAATAAAAGATGGTGACGAGTGGAAGACAGCTTTCCGCACCAAATACGGGCTCTTCGAATATCAGGTTATGCCCTTCGGTTTGTGCAACGCGCCTGCAGCTTTTCAATTCTTCATGAACGATGTTCTGCGAGAACTTATTGATGTTTGTGTCATTGTATACATCGACGACATCCTGGTGTACTCATCTTCTGAGTCAGATCATCGAAAACATGTTCGAGCAGTTCTAGAGAAATTGCGCCAGCACAAACTATTTGCCAAGCTGGAAAAGTGTGTCTTTCATACCACTGAGGTTGAATTCCTCGGATTTGTTCTGACTCCTAAAGGAATTCGAATGGATTCACGAAAGGAGGTCGCCATCCTCAAATGGCCATCTCCCGGTTCAGTGAAAGGGGTTCAGAGTATGCTTGGCTTTGCCAACTTCTATCGAAGATTCATCCCAGAGTTTTCACGAATAGTCCAACCCATTACTGCTCTTTTACGTAAGAATAAACATTTTGAATGGACTCCAGAGGCCGAACAAGCCTTTCAAGACCTAAAGACCAAATTCACTTCCGCACCTGTGTTTAAGCACCCGCGTCCTGATCTCCCGTATATTGTTGAAACTGACGCATCCAGTTTAGCCATGGGAGCTGTCCTGTCGCAAAGGGATCCGAAAACTAACCAGCTACACCCTGTAGCCTTTTGGTCCAGGAAATTCTCAGCTCCTGAAATTAATTACGCAATTACCGACAAAGAGTTACTGGCCATTAAATCTGCTTTTAAGGCTTGGCGTCATTACCTCCTCGGTGCAAGACACACCATCACTGTAATTACGGATCACAGAAATTTGCAGTATTTAAAGACGGCCAAAACCCAATCTTCACGACAACTCCGATGGGCTTTATTCTTTGCAGAATTTGATTTTATAATTACCTATCGCCCTGGCTGCAAGAATGGCAAAGCGGACGCCGTATCCCGGATTGGCATGGAAGAACCCAATTCATGTTTAGAACCTGTGCCGATAATACCTGAGCAAAGAATCTTAGGTTTGACTTCATTGCAAACCATCGAGGACGTTGAAACTCGAGTCAAACCACTTTTTGACCCTTCAGCCTTACTGGAATGGACTCAAAAGGGTCCCCACTTCACCGTTAAGGATAACTTACCGTACTTCCAAGAGCGGTTATTTCTGCCAAGTAAGGAATTGCAAGAACTAGTTATTGCTCATTATCATGAATCGTTAATGGAAGGACACCCTGGTATCGCTAAAACGGAAGAAAAGATCAAACGCCAATTCTGGTGGCCTTCTTGGAGAAAAGACATAAAGTCTTTTGTGATGTCTTGCGGAGTTTGCGCCCAAAATAAAGGTCAAAGGAACAGGCCAGCCGGCCTACTTCTATCCTTGGAGATTCCACCGGCACCTTGGCACACCTTGTCTATGGACTTCATTACGGACCTGCCTCTGTGTGGTGGTTACAACACTATCCTAGTAATCGTGGATCTGTTCTCCAAAATGGCCCACTTTATCCCTCTAAAAGGATTGCCTTCAGCTTCCATCCTGGCCAAGGAATTCCTGGAGAATATAGTTTGAATACATGGTTTCCCTCCCGTACTAGTCTCAGATCGTGGAAGTCAATTAATTTCCCATTTTTGGAGGAAGTGTTGCCAACTAGCACAAATAGATGTGCGATTATCCACCAGCCACCACCCCCAGACCGACGGACAAACCGAGAGGACAAATCAGACTCTCGAGCAATATCTTCGGTGCATGTTGCACCAATCCGAGTACAATTGGAAAGACATTCTTTGGATTGCAGAATATGCATACAACAATTCTATGCATTCCGGAACCGGTCAAACTCCTTTTTATACTTTGTATGGTCGCCATCCTCGAAGCTCTGACCTAGATCCACCTCTGACCCTGGAAATGCCCGCAGTAAATCATCTGCATTCCACAATAACCCGAGCCTTCAAAGAAGCTACAACTCATTTACAGCAAGCCAAGAAAAAGTACAAAGAAAACGCTGATTTGCACCGAAGTAAAACACCTCCTTACCAAGTAGGAGACCAGGTTTGGCTAGCAACTAGACATTTATCTCTCAAGGGCCCACGGACTTTCAATCCCAGATTCATTGGGCCTTACCCCATCAAAGCCATAATCAACCCAGTGGCCTTTAAACTGGATTTGCCTTCCAACATGCGTATTCATCCCGTTTTTCACGCATCACTTTTGAAACCGGTACAACCAGGAACCCGACTGTCCAAGCCTCTAGATCCTATTCAAATTGATGGGGAATTAGAATTCAAAGTGAAAGACATTTTAGACTCCAAAATGTTAAAGTCAAAACTCTTCTATCTTGTTGACTGGAAGGGTCATGGACCTCATGAGAGATCGTGGGAGCCTAGTAACCATATTCACGCACCTCGATTAATACGAAGGTTCCACCGTAGATTCCCGAACAAGCCAAAACCCCCGGAGTAAACAACCTTGGGAGGGGCCTTGTGGGGGGGTACTGTCATGATGCCTACCTCCAGCAACCCCAGAGGCAGACATCATTTTCCCCAAGGACGTCTCAGCGGGCCCAAGTTGGGGCCTTTTGGACGCAGTCCTGGCGCCTTTGGCGCCCGGCTCATTCTGGACCCCAGTCCTGGCGCCTTAGGCGCCAGGCTCATAAAGCAAGACATGTGTGTAAGTGTTTTAATGTGCACTTACCTGAAGCAGACCGTGCTGCTACATCCAGGCCCTCTTGAGGACTGAATGGGACTACTTTATCTTTTGGACTACTTTATCACTCGGGTGAGGTCTGAGGAAGAATACATACCTGAGTGGAAGGATACATACCTGGAACTACTTTACAGGCTATTTAAACCACACCCGAAGAGCAGCACATGCTTCGCGTTGTTCTGCATCTAGCAGCTGGACGCTCACCGTGTTTGCTCCTGCATTCGGACTTCTGCCACGCCTGCCAGCATCCTGATCACCTACAAAGGAAGAGAAAGAGAGAATAGGAGAAGGAAAAGACTTTACCTGCAAGACCCGCATTCCGGAGTCAGCTCGCCGACGATCCTGCAAAGGAAGACACTTAATTTAAAAGCACATCGCATCGACCGCCGCAGCGCCGCATTCCACTCACCTTCACAGGGCGCCTCCATGTTCAGCAGCGATCACCCGGATTCGCAGCCACGCTTCCACGCCTAGGGAGAAAAAGACAAGAGCAAAGGTGAGAGAGAGAAGGGAATGAGGAAACCTAAACCTCCATGTTAAGACTTACCTGTTGGGTCATTCCCTCTTCATTTCGGGTCCACGCCGCATCCAGGCGTTTCCGGACCCCGGCCCCTATGGGGAAAAAGACATTAGCGTCAATGAGCGAATGAAAAGACATTACCCAAAAACGCTCATCAAGACTTACCTGATTTCTACAGGGATTGCACCTCGCATCTCGGGTCGGTGCCTTTAACCCGGCATTCCGTACCCCGGCCCCTATGGGGAAAAATACATTGACATTAGCATATTAATGCAAGGACAAAAGGGGAACCTTTCAAGGAACTTACCTGGAAGCCAAGCAAGTTTGGTTCTCATAAAACCAAGAATCCAGTGAAGTAACTGGATAGCAACGCGCCCCTGCATCAGAAGCAGGAAGGAGAGCTCGCCCTTCAAGACCCTAAGGTGAGACGCCACGGGAAGCACAGAAGGGTTTCGAGGAGGGTGAGAGGGGAAAGGGGGAGGCTGGTAGCATTCCCAGCAGACAGTTAATCCCTTATTCTCGCCTACAGAAGGATACTTTTGCAAGCCGGACAAGCAGGAGTTGGGAGTCCGGTCCAGTTCATCTTCTGAGCCCCGCGCAACACCTTAGAAGAGGTCACAGCAGCACGATCCTGGCCAGCGCCTCCGTGGGAGTCAGGTGAGCGTAACAGAGGTTGAACGGGACTTCTGGCGGTTCTGCTCACAGCGTCTGGTCTCTGGTTCTCTCTGGTTCCGGATACAGCACTGCTTTCTGGATACTGCTACAGGTTCTTGCAAAAATTCTTGGCAAAGAATTCAAACAGCTCACCCGGCTGTTGAATAGTTTGGTTGGTTTTGAGGCCTGCTGAAGAGGATTCAGCTTGTGGATTCAGGCCTCTCTGCTACAAATTCTGGAGTTAATTTCTGGTCTCTGGAGATTGATGGATTTGAAGTCTGGATCTCTGGATGTGAAGTCTGAAGTCTCCCGGCAACGCGTCCCGCAAGAAAGTGGAAAGTGAATGTCTCTACCAGGGTTTCAATGTTCCTTTCATGTGTTTTGAAAATGGGTGTGTGCCTGGGCCTAGCTAAGCCTGCCCCTCTCACTTATCATTGGCCAAGCTTTCCTCTCTCAAATGATTGGGGGAAAGAAATGGAGTGTCAGAGTGATGCTATAGGTTTTATGGTCAGAGGAACCTCCCCTTGTCAAATTGCACACAAATCTATTTCTGACCCAAATACATATTTATCTATGTACCATTTTTCTAATGTTATAGGTCCAGTTAACATATTTTCTGTAGCACCAAACCATCCGATCCCTGTCTTTGTACGATGTCGTGTCCACTTATGACAGAATTCTCCCCTTTTCATCTAGATAACGACCTCTAAACCTTTCCAGATTTTACACAGATGTGCACCAGGGATATGGGTTTCAGATGATAAAGTGTCAGATTTTTAACATGCATACATTTGGAGTAACAACCCTTTTTTCCGCTACTATCCCCAAGAACATCCCACAGGGTCCTAACACCTCTTAAAATGTGCACAGAAAAATCACAAAAATGATGATGTTATGTATATAATTTTGACAAGTCCGCACTGTGAATTATCCATCTTTTTAAAATCATGCTCTGGCCCCAAAGGGGTGTGGTTTTCCAAAGCACATGGTGGAATTTCTGGTTTATCCACTTCCCCCAAGCTCAGCTTGCCCTCACAGGCACTGCCCCTCCCAGTTTCTCCCAAGAGGAAGCTACTTTACGGCTCCCCCAATATAACATTTGCCTGAGTCCAGGACAGGGCTTTGTTCAGCTTCCTGCAGTCTGCAGGTACCACTCCCCTAATTCAATCAAAGAGGTGTCACTTCCTTTTGATGGGGGCAGCAGGATGCAGCCAGGCCTGGGAAGAGTTGTTGAGCCAGTTCAACTCCTGTCGGGGGTAGTTGTCAGGCAGAATTCAGCTAAATGTCACTTTAGTTGCCAGTTTTCTACATTCAAATCCACTTACAATTTTTGCACATGCAGCTAGAATGCTGATTCTAAGTTCAAAACTATGACATTTAACAGTTGCAACCTATGTTACACTCCCAAGTAGGTCACTCATTTATTCTAAACATTTCGATTTTAGTGGCTTTAAACCCAAATTCTCTTAAGCTGCTGACATCCCCAGCTATTTTTTATATATACATTAAATAATTACTTCCTTCAAGTCATTTCAGAATATAGTTTTACATTGTATCCACCTCTTAGCAAGTCTTTCCTTGGCCCGGTTTGGGTTCATTTGTTCAGTTTTACACACAAGTCTGGTGGTTTTAAAACGCCGGCTTTCTGATAGTGGTGAGCACCAGTACTGCATCCATTTTTGACATTAAGAAAATGAATTCCCCACAGTTCTGGGTTGCTTTTGGCAATCAGCATTGCCATTCCCAATGGTTTCAGCTGCTGTGTGTGTAGCCCAATGGTGGTTTTAGGCAGTGCCCTCCTGTGCTCACAACATAGGCAAAAATGGGTGGCAGCCTATTCTTCATGTTTTCCCTGTGCACTCTCTGGGGAGTTCTGGCCATCATGATGTTTTCAATGCCAGTAATGCACAGTTTTATGGTAGGGCTTGGATGCATGGGTAAAAACAGCTGTCACGATGCCTGCCCCCGGAAAGCCAGACCAGGCCCAGCAACCCCGGAAGCAGGCATCATACCACTTGAAGCATGCCCAAAAACCTCAGTTAGGGGCTCTTTGGCTACAGTCCTGGCGCCTATAGCGCCAGGCTCATAAGAATAAAGTCAGTCCTGGCGCCATGGGCGCCAGGCTCATTACAGAAATCTTACCTGTTGCAGACCATGCTGCATACCTACCTGATGCAGACCATGCTGCACGAAGCCACAAGCCAAATGAGGCTAAAAGGGACTACTTTACCTCAGGGACTCCTTTCCTCTCGGGTGGGGCTGTGGAAGAATACTTACCTGGGACTTCTTCCAACGCTATTTAAGCCACACCCGGACAGCCACACGTGCTTCGCGTTATTCTGCTTGCTGCAGCATAACGCTCACCGTGTCTTCAGCAGCTCCAGTCTTCAGCCACGCCCGCTTCAGCCCTGGAACACCTGGAACAAGTAAAGGAGAAGGAGAAGAGGTCAGAACAAAACCCTTACCTGAATCCTTGATCCAGCACATCGTCGATCTGGAAGAGAGAAGCCTTCTCAGGTGCATTGCCACGCACCTCGCAGAGCCGCGCTGAACTCACCAACCGGGGCTGCATTCCTTTACTCCATCGCAAATCCAGCATCTGCAGGCCATTCTTCAACACCTGGGGGATACAAGAACAGATAGGTGAGCAAGGGCAATACCTACCACCCCCAAAGACTTACCTGATTTACCACAGGGGGGTACTCACCTCATCTCGGGTCGGCATAGTCAATTCTGCATCACTGCCGCACCCCGGCCCCTAAGGGGAAAACAAGGACAATACAAATCACCCCGAAAGACTTACCTGATTACCACAGGGGGGTACTCACCTAATTTCGGGTCGGCGCAGTTAATTCTGCATCATCGCTGTACCCCGGCCCCAAAGGGGAGAACCATAATAGACTTACCAATTGCCACTTGGAACTCTTCTGGTGGTTTAAATCCGCAACCTGCAAGGAATCTGGCAGAGTGAAGATCAGACTTTTGAACTCTTACGAACAATTGGACTTAGAGTCAATACTGGAACTCACCAATTCCTCCACGCCAGTGAAGTAACTGGTCGTCTACGCGCCCCTTCGCTCGACGCAGGATGGAGAGCTCATCTTTCCAAATCTTCAGGTGAGATTAAGAGGGAACTTCAGGAGTGTTCTGTGGGCAGACAAGGGGAGTGGGAAGGCGGGTTAACGCTCAGATTACGGGAGGTTAATTCCCTTTCTCCATTGCAGAAAGATATTCGTACGAGTCCAACAAACAAAGCTAAGTGGGTCTGTCCAGTCTGTCATCTCGGCTCTACGTGTTACTCTGGTGGAAGCAACAGCGGGCCAGTCCAGATCGACACCCCCGTGGGAATCAGGTGAGCGTAGCAACATCCCACATATCTGGTGGTAAGTCACTGTCACTGTCATTGTCAAAACAGTCATTGAGGATTGGTCCTATCAGTTCATTTCCTAGATACATGGAAAAATGTCGCTCATTAACTGCCATTCCAATAATGGTGCCTGCGCCCAGAGTGATACTCCTGAGGTCAGTGTTATCCACCACTATTTGAATGGTGTTGCATTCTACATTGACAAATGGGGTTGGGTTTAACCCCAACCCCTGCTGTTGGAGATGGGCAGTGAGGTGTACATTTGTGTCAGGATGTTGCAGTTTCTGTCCTCTTTTAAGTTTTAATTCAAGTGGGAATTGTCGGGTATGTTCTGGGATGGTGACCCCCTCTCCAATTTGATAGCCCCCTAGTCAGGACCAGGCTTTTGTAATTTATCAAATGGTCGACAGACAAAGGGTCGACAGACAAAGGGTCGTCCCAATTTGGTTGAATGGTCAAAGGATCGTAATAAAATGCATTCATTTTGATCGAAATTGATACAAGCATACACTTTACATGATTCAAACATTCACTTTATTTTGTTATTTTATTGTTTTTTATTTATTATTTTACATATATTTGTTGTATCTTTTTAAACATTTTATAGTTTTTAAACATTTAAAACATTTTAGAGTTAACTTTTTATATAAATATATTATTACTGTGCTGTTATCTACTAATTAATTAAACATAACAAATCTTTTTGTTCAATGAAAAAAAGTTTGAAAGAATGTATTTCTTTTTGAACACTAGATGGTGCTATTGCATCATTTTTTAAATGTATAGTAACGTGAAACTGGTCAAAGTTTGTAACGTATGACGTGTTACGTTTTCTACGTCGACGTAGACGCCCTTTTTGAAGATCCTTGCTTGCGTTTTGGATGCCTGTTGCTCGCGCTCCCCCTTTTCTTGGTTTTTCTGATGGATTTTTCCTTTTTTCCTGGATTTTTCGATGGTTTTTATCATGGATTGCCCCTGCTTGGATGCTTTTTTTACCGCATTGTGTCTTGGAGGTTTATTTTTGGACAATGTGTTCATGGATTTGGGTTTTTCACTGCAACAAATTTTTTTTTTGTAAAGCGAGGATTTCTGTTTTTCCTGGTTTTTCATGGAGTACGCGTTTTTGGGATTCGGGATTTTTCTACCATGGATGGATTTAGCATCGAGTCCCTATTTGGATTTGATTTCCTGCAGTTGGTGAATGGTTTTCGTGCCTCGAGCTGGGTTTTTTTCGGTGAGTTTGTTTTTTTTTATTAACATTTCAAATTGTAGGCTACTGCTTCTAGGAATTATATAGGTTCTGTACTTTTAAAATTGTTTACAATGCTTGCAATCCTTTCTTCATAGTCTCTGTATTTTTTTTTGGTTATTGGTCGGTTTTCCAGTGATAGTGTTTGGGATAGTTTTATTTCTTGCCTATTCTGTTCAGATTTGAGACTTTTGATGAAGTGCCATAGTGTCGGGTTGTGAGAATTTAATTCTTTATTTATCTTGCTGTGCCAACCTTCTTGCACGTTGTTTGTTCTTGGCCATTTTTTTATCGCTGATGTATAGCAATTCCATATTTCTATGTCATATTTTCCTTTTTGTCTGGTCCCATGTCTAGTAAGTTGCCCAATCCACGTGTTTTCCATATAGTCCAGTAAATTACATAATTGTTCTTCATGATTTGTGTAGTAATCAGATGCAATCAAAGTGTCATAATATTTAGTAACCATGTCCTCTTTTACAAATGCTAAAGCCTATAATCTCTAGATCTGGTGCTGGAATTCGGTGTCCTCTATGTATAATGTCCGTAATCCTAATTTTTGAATTCGTCTCCACAATGATTGACTAAAATGAAAAAAACATCCTTGAATATGAGTTTCTGGATACATTTTTGAAAATGCATTCATTTGTCCCTGTTCATAGTCCATGATTATTGTTTCTGGGTTTTTTTCCGGCAATGATTCGTGAATTAATTTGTATATACTGCTGTACAGTTCTTCCGTTTTTCCTGGCATCAAAACGAAAATCAGAGGTATCACTGTTTCATTTATTGTTCCATAAATGCTATAAAACTGAAGAAATGGTGTTGGACAGGTTTTAAATGTAGCGTCTCCATGCCAAATGTTTGAATTGCCCAAGTGTGTTATATTTTGAAAAGTTGTAAAAATTAACATTTTCTCACTCTTTATTTCTAATGATTTCCATAGAAACTGTTCTACCTTTTCTGTTTTTTGTAATACTTCTGGTACAATCATGTTTACATAACTTTGTGGTGCTAAGGGTAAGTTTTCCTTTCGTTGTTTGTGTCTATTTACATTCCGTTTTACTGTTTTCGTATTTGGCATTTGGGCTGTTATATGCAGCGGTAACCTCAAAATGGGCCTTTTTACTGTCCTTGTTTCTCCTACCCACTCTCTGTTCCCTGGTTTGCAGATTTTCGGGGGCAAGAGATTTTTGTTCCAGTTCCTGGGTGTCCAGGGGCTTTTCACGGGTGAGGGTTGAAGCCTCCTCTAGGGCTTACAACCCCCTTCCTCCCATGCCTCCTCCTCTGGAACGGGTGAATTGTCGGGGTTCTCTCCCTGTCATTTTTCTGGGGTGCCAGACCCTTGGTTTGTGAGGTTCCGAGCCTCCATGTTCATCTGAGGGTTCTGCTGAGCCCTCAACATGTAAGCCAGCTCCTGGGTGAGGTTCTGGACCTAGCGCTCCAGTTGAGACACTTGTTCTGGCTGGTACAGGGGTCTCTGGTCATAACTCAGTTGATCTCCGGAAGGGTAACTTCTCCCGGAGTACCCTAGGAATTGTGGATTTTGGTAACCCTCCACCCTTGGGCTCCCCTCTTCCGGATTGGGTTGTCTGGGCTCCAGAAAGCAGGGAAAGAAAGGAGGGTTTTCCTGCAGGTTGGGGTTTTGTGGATACCGGGGAAAGAAACTTAACCCAGCATTTGGGGGATTACTGCCCTCCTGGGGGAAGCTTGGAGGGAAGTTTCCCGGGGCAGTACTTACCTGATTGGATCCCCCCCTTGGGCTGGGGGAGTCCATACATACCCCAAGATTGGTCAGTAGCCCTTGTATCTGGGACTTATATAATCAGGGGAATTAGCGGTTCCATAGGTGGGATTGCCTCCCTGACCGCCACCTGTTTCTGATTGGCATGAAGGCCTTCTTGGCCTCTGGTTTTGCTGGTTGGGATTGGTGCATTTTTAGGCTCCCCAATTTCTAGGTCTAAAATGGGGGCAACCTTCACCTCTGCCACCTTAGCAGCAGCAGGGGTGTTGGTTGGCTTGGAGTTTTTAACCTGATTTTTATTTTCTGCAGGTTTTTGGACTTCATATATCCGGGTAGCCTGCTCAATTACCCAGTCCAGAGATCTTTTATCATGGAAATCCCTCACCAGCTGGGTCATAATGTATTTTGGGAGAGCATGAAAGTAGGTAGTAATAAACTCCCTGCTATCCGTGTGCACCCTTCTGGTGGTTTTGGCAAAGGCGTGTTTTAATTCCTGCACAAACTCTCGTGGGGCCTGATCTTCTCCACACTGTAGATTGTAGGCTGCTTTGCGAGCCTCTTGGGGGTTTCGATGGGTGGTGCCTCAAGATGGCCGCCTTGTAGGTGGACCATCTTGAATGTTTTTGGTCTTACAGTCCAGCAAAGAAGCTGGAGTACTCTGGATAGAATGTCCATTTGGAATAATCTATACAGTTCTGGCTATCCTTTATGTGAAATGTGTCCATCATTTGCTCATAGAGTTCCAAATGCTCCCAGACAGAATATTTTGAGTTTTTATTTTACAGTGTCATGAAATTCCTGATGGCCTTGATCTGCCTAATGGGGGCTTTCACCAGCACTCTTTTGGGTTTATCTGTCTTCTTTCACTGCGTCACCCTAGTCCATTCATCCTCAGACTCAAAGGGTGCTGCTGTTTGAGGTCCCCTCATGATCATCTAGGCGCTCCCTGATTCTGTGAGATTGGGAGGGGCTCGCAGAATGATGGGGCCTAGTTTCTTCTACCCTGTGGCACACAGGAGAGTAGTCTTCCGACTCCTCCCTGGTTCCAGGGTTAGCAGAGTATCCTCCCCACAGCCCTGATTGGGTGGAGGTCTTCAGGATGCTCTTCTGGGGCCTCTTTTCCTGTTGTTCTTGTGCAAATCGAATCAACTGGTCCCTTTGGAGGTAGTGATTCTGCAAATCAAATTCCCTGACTTTCTCCTAACAGGAGGTTTCCGAGTCAGAGACATCAGCCATTATCTTTTTGTATCTATCCTGGTATGCCCTTCTATCAATTTCTGGGGGGCGCTGATCTGTCAGCTCCATCATGCTAGGCCTATTCAATTCTGATGGCCTCATGGTTTCTGGCTCATGTGAACTGGTATTCATGAAGTCAGCAGTGCACAAAGTATTAAATGGGTTGGTGTCCCTCAGTATCGAGGTCATCATACTATGATCCGGGGTTGCCCTGTCCCTCTCTACCTGTTCGGGGTCCCTCCAGTTTGGATTAGATCTAGGATACCCTTTCTCCAACCTTGCTAGTTTTTCCTTCTCAGCCCCTACCTCTTAATAATAGGCAAAGATCTGAGCATTTTGCTCGGCTATCACAGCTTAACTGGCCTCTATGACCCGCTCTTGAGCTGCCACAAGCTTGTGGAGCCCATCTTTCTCCTCACAGAGGGCCTCATTATCTCTTTGTGCTGCCTGTACAGTTTGGGAACACTGAGCCAGTTCAATTTTTGTTGCAGGAGACTCACCTCCTGAGTCTGTGCATTTTTAGTTTGGGTGTCCTCTTCCAGAGCATCTTCTACCCATCTGGTGTGCTCCAATAACTTTCCATATTCTATTTTGAGTTCATTTACAGACTGATTCATGGAATTATTTGCGTGAAAAACGCAGATTTGCACGCCTTTCTGCCCGAAAATCCCCGTACTTCAGGGATTTTCGGACAGAAAGGCGGCCAAATCTGTGTTCTTCACGCAAATAAATCCATGAATCAGGCTGTTAGTTTCTGGAGGCCCAACTCACTTTTCTGTAACTCTGTTTTTAAATTGCTTACTTCCTGACATAGGGCATCTTTCTCCTGATTTAGGGTGCCCCTCTGTTCAGCCAGGTCACCCCTTTGTTGCTTGATGGTATTTAATTTCTGGCGCACAAGATCAAATTCTGCTTGGGAGTGGAGTTCTTTAATAACGAGTTTATTATTCTCCTCTTCCAACCTTTTGACCTGATCTTGCAGCATGGGTATTTGTCCTGAGCAGACCCTGTTATATGTTAATTGTTGAGTCAGCTTCTGTTGACTCTTTTCCAGAGAGTCAACCTTTTCCTTATACTCTACTTTTAATGCATCTAATTGGTCCTCTTGTTCTAAATTATTCTGCTGTTGGAGATCCAAGTCCTCTTTTAATTTTTTGATATAATTCCCAGATTCTGCCCCAGAATCATGACTCTTTTGCAATTTTTGTTCTGCTTATTTTAGCTCAGTCTGAATTTGAGCTAAAAGTTCAGATTGATTTTTCGCAAGAGTTCTATTTTCCTCATGCTTTTCCCTCATCACTCCCATATGGAGATACATGTAGGCCGTGATTGTGACAATTTTAATTTGCTCCTCTTTAATTTTTGGGGTCATGTATAACTCACTCAAAGCTTGGTGTAATAGGCCACTGTCCTTCCACATGTCCATGTTCATGGGGTGACCAGTTGCACCATTTCTTCTAGCCAGACTTTTTCATCTTGCTCTGGCCATTCCCCCTGACAAATCATTTGTGCAGAAGGTGCTCCCTACCTATATTGATTTCTACTGTGGCCATTTTGGAAAGTGTTCTCTCTTTATTAATGTATTTCTATAAGGGTAATCTGTATTCTTTTGTTGTTTGTCTCTTTTTAGGGTTGATTTAGCTTTAATATTATACACAGGCCTGGTACTTAGGATTTTTGTTTTGGGGAGGCGCTTCTACAGCGTAACACAGTGTTCCAGCCACACAAAGTATTACTACCTTGAAGGTTAGCCTGCTGTGTTAAGCTATCACGGGTGAATAAACAAACCCAATCCCAGCTTTGAGCCCCCAATTTTGTTAAGGATTTCAATCGGGTGACACACCTTGGTCTATGCCTAGGAGGTAGCGCACAATTGGAATGTGTTCTCTTTATTTTCTATGAATTCAATTTGAGATGGCACACAACCCATCTCACACCCCCTTTTACAAATACCCCGGGTCAAAATGGGCCATGAACCAGCCCGGTTGGTGGGAATGCAATATTTATTTATTTTAAAATTCAAAGAAATCACACACATTTTTATATTGGGCAGCAATCACCAAAGGGGTGATGATCACAATGAAAACTACTGAAGTACACTTGGGTAACCTTCTACAAGAACATATCCTAAGCACAATTGAATAGGAGCACTTTTTCAATTAGGATAGATAGCCCCAGAGTTAATATTTCCCTGTGCAGTGTTCCCTCAACCCACAATGGCCTAACAGGACACTTGGATTTTAACAAATAATTAATTATATGTGTATTTAAATAATGATGAACATGTGTTTTATCACAGTCTCAGGGCTATCAAATCACTCGCAACTATAAGGTAAGATACCACACAAGGCAAACAGTTCACAAAGCAGGTTGAAATGGAAAACACAGTGCCGTCAATCAAACATGGAAAAGTTGCATTTTTTTAGTTTTCTGTTCTGTATTTCACCTGTTTTTTCTGAAAAACAGGTGAAATACACTGAACTGGAATGCGGTTATTGGGCTGGGGGATAGATGCACATCACAGGGACAAAATAGAAGTGAAAGGAGGGCTATAGCTGAAGAACTGGATGAGATTTGCAAGATAAAAGGAAGGTCGGTTTTGGGAAAATAAAGCCATTACAGGGAGGAAATCGGTTTGGAGAGAAAAAGGACAAGTCTTACTAAAACTAGATTATTGAGACTAAATTGTTAAAGAAAGACACGGTACAATCCCGGGTTAATTTGAACTTAACACTTTCACCCCGCGTTCAGATCTATGTGGGAATTAATTTAAATTATTCCAAATATTGCTAAGGAGTTTCAAGGTGAGATGAATGAGAGAATTGCACTAACACTAGAAAAACAAGGACAGGGTGCATAGAGAATTAGACCAGTTTAGACATGTTATCAGGTTATGGGCAGGATTACTTAGAAAATAGGGCAAAGACAAGGGGTCAAGATGGGGTATGCAATGTGTTTCTACGGGATGGGTAAATACTCACAGTCCAAGCTTGAGTTTGGGATTTTGGACAGCCAACCGGGTTCTGGGTTCAAAAGGATCTGTTCACTGTATAGCAGGCTCTCCTGGCAAAAGACAGCTGGGCAAAGGTCCGGTCACTACACAGCAAAGCCTCAGCTGGATGGAGCGGGTAAGCAGGGCAAGCAGGCGGCACTGGAGAATGCCAAAGCGGACTCAGCCACCTTTCCCCTTTCTGTCATGATGCCTACCCCCAGGCATCCGGACTAAGCCCATCAGCCCCGGGAGCAGGCATCTAGACATTTAGTAAAACCTAAGCAGCCCCGGCTAAGGGCTATCTGGGTTCAGTCCTGGCGCCTTATGCGCCAGGCTCATAGTAGAAATCAGTCCTGGCGCCTAAGGCCACTCGGGTGTGGTTCTAGGAACTTCTTACCTGGGACTACTTTTGAGGCTATTTAAACCACGCCCGACCAGCAACACACGCTTCGCGTTATTCTGCATCCAGCAGCGTAACGCTCACCGTGCCTGCAGCCTGCATCCAGTCTTCTGCCGCGCCCGCCTCGAATCCGGAGCTCCTAAAACAAAGAGGAAAGAAAGGGACAAGGTTAGAAAACGAACTTATTTCTATTCCACACCTGATTCTGGATCCATCTCGTCTCCGGACCTGTAAAGAACATCATTTCTGCACGCGCCGCACCTCCAGCTGCAGCGCCACGCCATACTCACCAGTCTTCACAGCATCCTTCAGGTCGGCGCTGCCTCCATCATTTCTTCGCCGAACTTCAGCACCGAGGAGACAAAAGAAAACCACAAGGTGAGCAAAGGGAACCAACAAATATAATTCTTACCACCATAGACTAACCTGATTTACCACCGGAGGCATCCTTTTGTTACTCCATATTTTCACGTGCCGCATCTGTAAAGAGAGACAAAACAACACGTTTTCCATGTGCAACATTTATCGGACATCGCTGGGTAATATAGACTCTTACCTGAGCGCCACCAGCTGGCACAAGAGCATCTTTTCACGAGCCAGCTGCAAGACAAGAAAGGAAGGGGGGAACAAGAGTGAACATCGGACATATTGAACTCTATGAACTTAACACTTACTGGTCCTCACCAAGAACCTCACAGTCAATACTCTCGGGAACTCTCCCGAGCCTTCAAAACAGTGAAGTAACTGGAATCGACGCGCCCCTGCAAATCCACGCAGGATGGAGAGCTCATCTTTCAAGAATATAAGCTGAGATTGTTGTGAGGGCATTTTTAAGATGATTAGTTGGGGAGGACTGGGAGGGTGCCATCACTTGAATCCACAAGTGGCTAAATCCATCTCTCCACTTGCAGGAGAATATTTCTACGGGTTTAGCAGACAAGATTAGGAGGGCAGATCCAGTCAGTCATCGCTGCACTACGCGCACGTGGGTGGAGACCGCAGCTGTCCGGGTCTGACCGACGCCCCTGTGGGAGCCAGGTGAGCGTAACACTTTCTCCCTGAAGTTAGTGGGATTTTGTTATGGGGTTTTAGTGTTGAAGGGTGGTTCTGCCTGGATAGGAAGGCCTGGGTCAACTATCCCTTTTCTGGCAATGGGGTCTGGAATATTGCAGGGTGAATGTGGGATCTGGAAACACAGGCGCTGGAAATTCAGAAGAGAGTGTGTGTGTAGTTCTGTCAGCCATCCTTATTTATAAGACATGGTGACATCATAGAATTACTGGTGGGCAGAACTGAGCTAGGTCTATCCCCAAGACCCGGATAGGACACCAAATGTTGGTTGCCTCCTCTAGGAGGTTACTCAGTTTATGGAGTTGGATTTTATGATGTACAAAGCCTTCCCACAGACCTTTTTGCCAAAAATCCACCTTGACACAATTTACACATTTGTACAGTTGTGGCACTTTAACAAATCACATGGGCAGATTCCATATATTAAGCAGAGCATGACAGTCCAACTCTACAGTTTGTAAGACTTTGTTTCGTCCGCTTAACAATTTTACGTCATTTTCAGTAAGAAATATTTGGCCTAAAATTCTATAACTTTATACATGTATATAGATTATTATTAGACATATCAGTATTGAATTTGAAAGTGGCATCATGTACACTTTCCTTTCGAATATGCAATTCTCTGCCATTTCTGTTCCCAATATGGCAGTGAAGGCTACCACGTCTTAAATTAAAAACCCCAAAATTACATTTCCATAGTTAACGTTTTACGTTCCTGTGAAATCCTGTTGCAAAGATAAATGTCTTAAAAGTTTCTTCATCAAATAGTATTTTGAAGCAAATGGGGCTGGCCTTTGTCCTTCACTTGGCCAATTTTTCTTTTCTCAGCTGCCACCAACTGTCATTTCAGCCCAGGGTGGCCATGGGGATTTCCCAGTTTGATTGAATGTTTATTGCCACTTCCTCACTTCACAGGTTGGTGTGCCAGAATCTCTATTGTAAGAGGCCTCTGCACAGCAAAAGTCTGATGAGCCTGCGATATGCGGCCTTCTGGTCCTATTCAAAGTTTTCCAAGCTAGCGATTATCACTTATGTGTCCCAGAGGTTTATGGTGGCTCCTTTAGGGGGAAGGCCTCAGTTTAGCCAGCAGAAAGACCTATTCTGGAGCTGGCAAAATCCAGCCAATGCATTTTAATTCATTTTATTTTCTTTTATTTTGTTTTGTATCAAAAACAAGCCTATTGAGTAAAACATCCCACATATGTTCCCCAGCAAAAACCCCTTTACATTGCTAGGCAGGGACAAGTTTTTATTCAACATTGTACTTTTAAAACACGCATTTTCTTTTGGTTTGCAAAAGCCCATTTTGACACCTGGTGTAAGCTGCTAGGATTTCTCTTTTAAATTCGGTTCTTCCATCTGACTTCCCTATATTGTTTTGCAGCCCTATTCAGTTTCTTTTATCCAGCAGTTTGTTGAAGCCACAGGTTCACTGAAATTAACATATGACCATAGAGCTAGGATTTCTTTAAAGCCTTGATTTTTAACATTTTGTAACCCAAAAGGTAAGCATTTTCTCGCATGGCTGAAAGTGAAGTTTATTAGATTTCCCAGATGCGGCTTGACATTAGCTTGTCATTCAGGGATAATGCTCTCTTCTGCTGAAGCACAATGTGAATATGGATGGGCATAGCAGGGCCTTATTGATAAAAGTAATGTGATATGGAATGGATGAAAATAGCATTAGGGCAGCATCATTTTTAGTGTAAAATATTCCCTTTTCAATGGGAACTTTTTGCAAGCAGCTGAGCAGCGCTGTCCTTTTTCAATTCGCTTCTTTTGGTGCACACAAGAACACACACTGGCACTTTTCTCGGTGTGCTCCATGTTCCAACTCACCCAATAGGTGTTTGGCAAGGTGGTGCAGCCATGCTTTTGTCGTTGCCAAACACAGTTTTGATGCAATGGTGCTCTAAGGAGCCAGCACAGCCTTTTTGCTGTTGACCGCAGAAGCACAGATCGGTTCTGGATGGGAATTCTGCTGAGTGGGTCAATGTAGCCCACAATCCCCATGGGTGCCAATGGTGAAATGGGTTGTGCATCAACCCCAATGTGCCCCTAAGAGAGTTGACAGATGAGGATCTGTTTTAGGATTACGATAATGATGGAGAAATCATCCTCGAAATGTGTATACCCTGTGACATAATGGTACAGTACAGGAAAGTGCAGAGCCCCCTTATGGCAAATGTCAGTGGTCCACCCCCATTCAGCGAGACAGATTTACAGTACATCCCCACACACCTATGGACAACTAGCCACCACGATGTAGGGAAGTTGCAAGAAGTGACCATTGTAAGAATTACACTCAAACCAGGAGCAATCCTTGCGCAAGTAAAACACTACCCACTGTCCAGGGAGACAGAGGAGGGGATTCAGGAAACACTGCAGCCTTACTGCACCAAGGGATCATAGGGCCCTCCGCCTCACCATGCAATATGGCTATATACCCCATTATAAAAGCAACAGGGGCAGTTGGAGGATAATTCAGGATTTGAGGCCCCTTAATGACATTGTACAGAAGGAGTTTTCACTAGTTCCCAACCCAGCATCCATTTTGTGTAGCATTCCCAAAGAAGCTACCCATTTCACAGTGGTTGATTTGAAGAATGCAATTTTCCCAGTGCCCCTCCACCCAGACTCACAGTACCTTACTGCATTCACCCTGGGTGGAAAGCGCAATGAACACTGATGCTTGCCCCAGGGGTACTGTGAGAGCTCAAGTATTTTCAATAGGATACTGCATGAAAATCTACGGAACATTCAAGTACCAACCACAATAATTCAATACGTAGATGCCCTACTGGTCTGCAGCGACATTGCACTACTACAGTTACTAGCGAGAAAAGGGTACAAGGTGGACAAAGCCAAGGTCCAGTACTGTCTACTGGAGGTACGTTACTTAGGGCAACTCATCTCCAAGGATGGTAAGTGGATAATTCCCAACAGGGCAGCTAGAGTGCGTGTCACTCCCAAACCACTCACAGTGAAAGACAAGAAAAAATAACTAGGGTTATGGAACTATTGTAGAACGTGGATCTTAGATTACGCAGCGTACACCAGACCACTCCTACATGGCCTTAAAGAAGCCCAAAAGGAGGGAAACACAATTGAGTGGACAGCAGAATCATTACCAGTTTTAATGACTTAAAAGAGGTGATTTCAACAGCCCCCGTTATTGCCACACCTGATTACACACAGGAGTTCTACATTTTCTCCCACTAAAATGGCACAACTATGACAGCAGTACTCACACAGAAAAGTACAATGGTCCACAAACCACTAGCCTACTACAGCGGCACACTCGATTCTGTCATGCAGAGACAATACGCATGCAAACAAGCCCTAGCAGCCGCAGCCTTTGCCATTGAGAAAAGTTTCACAATTGTCATGGGGTGCTCAGTAACGTTGTACATCGAGCACTCACTTTTTGCAATACTGGACAGCTCCAAATACACACTCACTACCCAAAGAGCATCAGCATATGAAATAATACTGTCCAGCCCCCATATCCATGAGGTACGATGCAGAACGGTGAATCCTGCCTCATTTCTCACACAACCATGTACGCTTGAAGACTTACAGCAACATGATTGTGCATTATATGAAGGGGAAGACGATGATATCCCCAAAACCAAAGATAGCCCCCAAGAAGAGGGAGAATTGCTCTTTGTTGACGGGTCAGCGTCAATTGATCAGGAAACAGTTGAAAGACATGTTGGGACAGCAGTGGTATGCCTAGACGAGGGAGAATATGAAAGACACGTCATGAAAAGACTACCTCTACATTATTCTGTAAAAGCAGCTGAACTAGTAGCACTCATAGAGGCCCTAAAGGCCTCTAAGGGGTGCTGTGTCACCATATACTCAGACTCTGCATACATCACCACTATGGTGCATGCAGGTCTGTTGCGCTGGAGAAGGAGAGCATTCAGAAGAGCAGACAGCTCTCCAGTACAGCATGGTGCCCTGCTTAACACATTGATTTCTGCCCTTGCAGAACCCTCTGTGATGGCGGTTGTCAAATCCGCAGCACATACACATAATACAGACGAAATATCACTGGGAAACGCAGTTGCTGATGCAGCAGCAAAGAATGCGGCACATCTCCCAACCCCAACATCAGCTGAATACGTCGTAACCCACGTACACACAAGACCCGGCACAGATGCATACACAGCCCTCCCTTTAGCACAAATTATTGAACTGAAGCGCAGGGCACCCCCAGAAGAGCAGGACTGATGGCTCAAACGTGGGTGCATGCAATCACCCACAGATCTCTTGTGAAGACAGCAAAGCACAGGAAAAGTAGTAATGCCAGTGGAACTTCTGCACACAATGTTTCAACAATTGCATTTCCCATCCCATAGCTCTAAACAACATATTGCAGCAGACCTTCAGGAGGATTGGTTTATTCCAAATTTATAAGAACACCTCTCAATAATGGTCCAATGTACAGTGTGTCAAGTATACAGTACAGGAATGACACCGAGAACACTGAGGGACTTTGCTGCGCCCCATCGGTCCATTCCGTGAACTGCACATTGACTACGCAGACATGTGAGAGCAATGTAATGGGGCACGATATTTGATTGTGGTGGTGTGTCCGTTCTCGAGGTGGGTTGAAGCAGGTCTGTGTGCCCATCGAGATGCCAAGTGTGCTGCAATATGACTCTTTAGAGAGGTCTTCCACCGCTGGGGAGTGTGTGACGTTTTAGGGTCAGATAATGGCACACATTTTTCAATGAACTGTTCAAAGAAATAACCACCCTGTTAGGACTAAAACATTGTATGTGCTCCATTTACAACCCACAACCAAATAGGGTGGTAGAGAGGATCAACAGCCTTCTTAAAAGCAGACTTTCCAAACTATGCAACACCCTGAAAAAGAATTGGGTGTACTGCCTGCCCCTGACACTGTTTCATCTGTGCACACAGCCCAGTAAGGACCACCACATATCTCCCACTAACTATCGACAGGCAGGCATATGCAAACACCCCTGTCACCAGTACGGAGAGCATCAGATGCTCATAGAGTAGCCACAATTCTAGGAGAAGAATTCAAGCAATACCTGTCCCAACTGACACCTGCAATAAGGAGTATTGCAAAACAAATGGCTCCACCACACACAAATAACGCACAAGCATGAACTGCACCACAAACTGACATCGCCCTGGTGCAACCATTGTTGCTAGGGGAAGTGGTCTATGTCAGAGGTTTTGTACGAAAATTGAACAATTCTAGGTTCCATGTACCCTATTTATTTTATTTTTACATGTTTTTATTGGCATTTGTATAGTTACAATTGTGCATTTCAGTTAACATTTTGCATGCCTACATTTAGATTAACAACAACAAATAACCATTAACAAACAACTTCCTACATGTGCCATTTGTTACTTATAACCTCGGTTGGGGCAAACACTTCAATGTTTGGGACTTAGTTTCTTCGTTCCTCATGTCTATAGTTGGGCAATGTCATTTGGGTGCCGGGGGGTGACTAGCTGGGCACACCGTGGGTGTTTCCTGGTGTAGTTGGTGCACTCATGGGGGTTTGTCATCAGATGGGTG
The DNA here is from genome assembly GCF_040938575.1 of Ambystoma mexicanum. Classification (NCBI taxonomy): domain Eukaryota; kingdom Metazoa; phylum Chordata; class Amphibia; order Caudata; family Ambystomatidae; genus Ambystoma; species Ambystoma mexicanum. Next base: position 202,602,267 of record NC_090934.1, on the reverse strand, counting down.
AAACATGTCCCAGAGCAACGCTTTCCATGCTGCACATTTATCAGTACCATCAGGTTCCGATCTGTTCGCTCCCTCCACCCACACCTTGGTCTCCGCCTCTGCCCACCTTTCGAATTCCCTGCGTCATTTTCCATATTGTGGCCACGCAGCAGTTTTCCAGGACATGGCGATAGTTCTCTTGACTAATATGCATGCCAGGTCCATAAACCTGGCCACATGTTTGTGTTTGCTGATTCTGGGGTAGGCACCAAGCAGGCATTCTTTCAGTGACCACTCATACCTCTTTACCCCAGCCTCCCTGCACGCTCACTCTATGCATGCCCAGAAACTTCGCACCTGCACACATCCCGAGAACATGTGTAGTAGGTCAGCATACTTGCCTTTGCACCACGGGCATTGTGAACTCACTTCTTTGTTAAACATAGCTATTCTGTGCAGGGTCATGTATGTATGGTACAGCACATTCAGTTGGTTCCTCGATACAGCCTTAGGAAAGCTCAGTATTCTCTCCCATTCCTTCTCTGTTATGTTTGCACCTAGGTTTTTCTCCCATTGTTCTTTCAGTGCTGTGCCCTTGGGGTTGGGTGTGTCTATCAGCATGCTCTACAGCCGAGAGGTCGGCCTCCAGCCGTTGTTTAAATTGTACATCAGGGTCAGCAGTGGACTTGCCTGTGGTTCCTCTGGCCAGCCCTCCCACCTTTCTTTTGCCTTTTCCCTGATTCTGCGGTACCAGAGAAATTGGCCGATCGGCAGCTCCTCTCTTTCTCGCATTGGGTCGAATTCCCTGAAGTCCCTGTCTTCATATACATCTCCCCATATGTATATCCCTTTCCCTTCCCATTTTCATACCACTGCCATATCTGTACTGTCTTTGCATGTGTCTGCTGCTATCGGCACCTCCGGTGAGTAGGGGTTTGTTATTTTCAGTAAGGTTTGCACTCTCCTCTATACCTTCCTACCCAGTGTTACCATCAGTGGTGTGTGTTCCGGGCCCTCCTGTGTTACCCACAGTATTTCTTTTAGTTTGATGGGAGCCACTAGGTGCTGCAGGAAGTTTGTTTCCGAGGTAGTCTCATCCGCCAGCCATTTAATTGCGTGACTGAGCTGGGCTGCCAGGTAGTACTTCTTGAGGTTTGGCAATTTCAACCCACCCTTATCGTATGGTAGATATAAAATTGCTAGTGGGAGTCTGTGGCGATTAGCTTCCCACAAGAATTCTCAGAGCAGCACCTTCAAGGAGTGGAAAAAGGACACCCCAACATAGTAGGGCACGTTGTTCATCTAGTACAACAACCTCGGAAGAATAAACATTTTGGTGATGGCTACCCTACCTAACAGTGATAGTGGCAGCTTCGACCAGAATTTCATAGACTTCCTCAAGCCCTGCACCACCTTTGCCGTGTTGTGTTTGTGCATTTGATCCGGTGTATGTCTAATATTCACCCCCAGGTACCTGAACGAGTCCACCTCCCAGTTAAGTCCCACCCCTGGTAGTTCGCTGACACTCCTCCCTCTGAACCCCACTAACGGGAATATGCAGGATTTGTTCTTGCTGAAGTGGATCCCTGACACTTTCGCGTATTTATCGAGTATGTCCAGGATCAGTGGTACATTCAGGTGCGGATCTCTCACGCACAGCAGCACGACATCCGCGTAGAGCGACAGCAGGTGTCCTGTTCCCCCAACCCAGATGCCAGCATCAAGGTTTTGCTTCCTGAGGTATATGGCTATGGGTTCAAGGCCCAGCACATAAAGCATTGGGGATAATGGGCATCCCTGTCTCGTCCCTATCTTTATATCCCAGATTGCTGACACTATCCTCCCTGTTTTAACCCTGGCCTTTTGTTTTGTGTATAATATTTGCACCCATTGGATGAATTCCTTCCCAAATCCAAATTCACTTAGAGTTGCCACCAGCCATTCCCAGTATATTGAGTCGAACGCCTTTGTTGCGTCCAGGGAGAGTATGGCATACTGTTGTTGGGATGCCGCTGTTTGTTTGAGTATGTGTTGTAGCCTGCGTAAGTTCAACGCTGTGCTGCGTCCCATTATAAAGCCATTTTGGTCACTATGTATTAAGCCCCCATTATCCTGTTCAGGCGCCTGGCCAGTATGGTGGTTAGAATCTTGACATAATAGTTAAGCATCGCTAGCGGTTGATATGAATCACAGTAATCCTTTGGTTTCCCAGGTTTAGGTATCGGTATAACTAGGGTTTCCATCATGGATTCCGGCAGTTCTCCTCTCGTGTATGCCTCTCGAAAGCCTCGAGCAACACCGGTGTAAAGGTTGCTTCATATGTTTTATGGAATTCGGGGGGGAGTCCGTCACTTCCTGGTGTTTTACTAGAGGCAAGTGACCGTATTGCCTCCATGATATCATCCCCTGTTATTTGAGCCTCAAAGGATTCCTGTTGTGATGGATCTATTTTGGGAAGGCCTATTTCGTCCAATGTGTTTAATATGTCTATTTGTGGCACCTGGTGATCATGACTGTAGAAGTGCGAGTCAAAATCTCAAAAAATGTAATTGATTTCCTGTTGTGTTTTACGTGTTGTGCCTGCTGTATCTTTGATCTCTGTGGTTTGAGATCGTGGGTGTTCTCTCCTGCATAGCCACGCTAACAGTCTGCCCGCTTATCGCCCTCAGCATGTGCTTTTGCGGTTTTCACTGAGTAATCGAACTTGGAGAGCCTTCCCCATGCTTCTTGGCAGTCTCCTCGCAGTTGTGCTAGTTCCACCTCCTCCTCCCTTGTTCCCCTTGTGTCTGACTCTTTGTGTTTTATCTCCTCCTCCAGTTTCTCTAGTTCAACTCTCAGCGTTTTCCCTATGCCCCCCGCACCCGCAATGGCCTCGCCCCTCACCACTACTTTCATTGCCTCCCAGACTGTGCCCCATGTTTCAACGCTACCTACGTTTTTTTCCACATATTCCTCTATTTTATCTCGCAGCTCCTGGTGCCATACGCCACAGCAGTATGGGCGGTCTAGGCCCCCCGTGTTTTCCAATTCATCAGTATCGGTGAGTGAGTCTGATATTGACCTGCCTAAGTACTGTGCTGATTCTATTTGTGTTTGGTAGCCCTTGGCCACAAATAAGTAGTCAATTCTCATGTGCAGGGATTATGGCGATGATAAGTATGAGTAACCTTTGTCTGTGGGATGTAGCTCCCTCCAGACATCTACTAGGTCCAGGTCTTCTACCAGTGTGTTTAGCACCCCTGTTGCGGTGTCATTTCTGGTTGCTGTTGGTTTAGACCTGTCCAGCTCCCAATCCCTAACACAATTGAGGTCCCTCCCCATGTGAAAAAACTCTTCCGGCATTGGCCTAGTTTGGCCCCCAGTGTATCTAGGTGTTTCGGGATCCCATGGTTGGGGAAGTATGAATTTATTATGCAGGCCTCCACCAGCTCAATGCATCCTTTTACTATTAGGTACCGGCCTTTGGGATCTGCCTCCCAGCTCAGTAGTTTGAATGGAATTGGCGGATTTATCTAGATGAGCACCCCCCTAGTGTATTTTGAGTAGGGGGCCCCATAGCATTGCCCATCCCAGTGTTCCGTTACCGCGGCCATAATCTTCTTGGTCAGGTGGGTCTCCTGCAACATTGCAATGCCCACCCTTTTCCTGTTAATAAAGGATTTCACCCGATTCCTGCGCATGTATGTTCCCAGACCTCGGACATTCCATGTCAATACTCTAATTTCATTGGCCATTTCAATATGTGGATCCCCCCGGCCCTCTCGCCCCCCCTCGTCTCCAATTACTGTTTCAGGTTTTTCTAGTTGTGTCACTCGCGAGTGTTAGGCAGAAACCTGTGCAGTTCCCTCAGGGAACACTGCAAAAGATTTAAGACTACAGGTGTTGGCAGTAAACCCACTTGGTAGCAGTGCTACCGGGTAAACCCAGATTTACCCGCTGTGGCTGAGCAGTCAGACTTCCCTCAAGAAGAGTTAGGCAGTATGCAAAGTATACACAATAGGCACTCAGATACGACAATACAAGCAAACACTGACCTGAGCTTTGGTATCAAAGTATATAATCATTTATTTAAAAACACACGGTTTGAAACACTCCAGCACTCGTGTTGTAAAATATTCTAAACACAGTTACTATTGTAATATGTACACCCCTTTTTTCCTTATCAGATAAGTCACAGTAAAACACCACTTATTTTCATACAGAGGCGAGTGCTTAACTAGATTGCACTCCAATAAGTTTTTGAAAAAGGGAGGGAAAAAGACAGAATATGGAAAGGTACACCACTCTAAGATTCAGGAACACTATTAGCAAGGCAGAAGAACAAAAGTCACTGGTGAGCCAAAGTCCAAAGTCTGGGCCCCCTCTTAGAGAGAGCAGAGCACAAATGCGCCCAAGATCACACAGTTACACTAGGCTTAGAAAGTCTTGCAGAGGGTTCAAAAAGAGTTTAGAGAGGCTTAGGAAAGTTTAGCCAGGGTGTCCCAGGCTAACCCAGGTTCGAAAGCCGGGGGCTAAATCTACCCCGTACAGTCGATAGCAAGGGAAGCCAGGCGGGACACGGTACCTTAAGTGGGAAGGATCCTCCAGCGGTGGCAGTTGTTCCTGGTAGTGGGTGCAAGTTGCGTCGTTGTCCAGGGGCAGAGAAGATCTCGACTTGGAGGAAAGATGAAGGTCGTTGCACTACCAGGGCAGAAACCAGCTGCAGAGTTTTCTGGTTAAAGGTGGTAGGTACCTTTTTTCACGGTCGTGGTAAAACATGGTATCCCGGTTGCAACCGGGATGCTTGGCACGGGCAAGGCGGCCACGAGGTACGTCGGGAAAGTGAAAAGACGGTGAAACTGGTTATCCCCACCAGTCAAAGGAAGAAGACTCTCCGGCGGGAGATCTCCTCTGTCGTTGGGAAAAGTGGTGAGGCAGTCCAGCAGGGCTCCACCGGTGGTGGTGTTGTGGCAGGTCGGCTCAGCTTCTCCCTCGTTGGATTCTTAGGTCCTGTGGCGACTTCTGAAGTTCCAGTCCCCAAATCCCTGCTTTTATGCAGCAAACCCCCATTCACTCAGCCTAGCTGTCACTCAAACATGCTAAGTGGTGAGCCGGCCGGCTCACCACTTTGGCCAATCTGGATGGAGTGCGACTTGAGTTGCCTAGGCAACTCAGTCCAGGGTGCCTAAATTTCCCTCCACCCCTCCTAAGTGCCCCAGACAGAGTGGCACCACTTCGGAGGGCTTCTGTGGAGAAGCCCGCCAAAAAGTGGAACAAAGGGCTCGACTTGGGTTGGAGTCACAGAAGAGAACACAAACGCCATTTTAGAACTGAGTTTTGGCAAAAAATACCAACTGGAGAATTAATATTAATTAAATAAACCGGCGGTATGTTCGAGGCTACCGTAAATAATTAAATAAAGATAGTAGCCTAAAACAATGGGAAATCCCATAGGAAAATATTTGCGGTTGAATATAAAAAGTAGTATCCACTGCCTCCAGCCAAAACTCGATCAGGGGGGACGGAGACGTGCCCCCTCGACTAACAGACCCCAGGGCAATTGAATTGCCCCAGCCAGTATGTCCACAATATGATGGTTTGTACTGGTTCTGTTCAGAATTTAAGACTAGTAAAGTCAATGGTGACTTTACATGCCCTGGGAGACAGTAGTCAGTCCCAGGGTATGGAGTCTATACTGGGGGGTCACTATGACACCCCTGTGTTACTGCACTGAGGGTGCTGTGTAATACACATCACAAAAACACATGAAGCCCTATGGAGTAAAAGACCCCATAGCCCATTAAACACATCTAGATTCAAAGAAACACACTCAAATCATGCCCAAGAGTGAGGGTAAGAGAGTCTTACCCCAAAAATCCAGCAAAGCTGCTGGGGGACTCACTAGGTTACGAAATTTAGCCTAAACAGAGAATTCTCCCTAACACTCGCCCCCCCCCCCCCCCAGACTAAGGGACAGGAGGATTTAATCCACTCCTGGATGAACCTCATACCTCTAGTCGATGACATACATCCTAGAGCGTCCATCAGCATTTTGATGGTGACACCTTGACCTATGTTCTATGGCCCAAGCAAAGGTTTTCCTTTGTAAGCTATATGACCTACAAACCCTTTGAGGAACATCAGTCTTTTTAAAGTTATAGGGGACCTGGTTGACCAGTCCCTCAGAAGTGGTTACAACTTCTGAACCTGCGTTAGGCTTTTTCAAGGGGTCCTTATAAAGGATTCCCTTAGATCTAAAGGGGCCTCCAAGGTTCCTCACCACCTCTCTTGTGGGAGCAGGTTCGGTCTTAGGCCTCTTGGTTGGAGGGGTTGGGGTTAGGCAATGTACCTGCTTCCCCTTCCTCTTAGATCTAACCGTACCTACTTTAGGAGTTTCCCCCCTAATACTAGGATTTGAGTTGGGGTCTTCAGTAGAAGGTCCAACAGTCTGAAGGTTTTTGGCCTTAGACTTTTCTTTCCTGGTTTTCCACCAGCATTGAGAATTACCAGTTCTCTCAGGCCTAGGTAAGGGTCCAATAGGTCTATCCTCCTCTTCCTCAGAAGCAGCGGGAGTCACAGACTCTGAAACTGGGGGAACAATGATGGAGCTTGGTTGGGGCTCCCATTTCCCTAATGTATTAGCCTGAAATGTGCCTGGGTTAGAGGTCAACTTACTAACACCAGGGCTTGTAGTGGGGGTCTCAGTAGAGGTTCCCACAGGCTTAGAGGGGTCCCTTAAGGTGGCCTCTCTAGCCAATTTGGTTAGGTTCTGGGTCTCCATACTGGGAGGCCTGGGGGTATGTGACACTACTCCTAGAGTTCTCAGGCCATTCCCCAACAGGACCTTCCCAGGCACCTCAGTCTGCACACTGACAGGGATCCTCACTGTCATGTTGTTACACTGAATGAGGGCTGGTAGAATAGGAACCATCTGGACAGGGCCTCCAGACATTTTAGTGGGACCTTTGGGTGCTTTTGCCACATCCTCAGGTTGAAAGAAGCTTTCATCCACTACTGTTCTGCTGGCCCCAGTGTCTCTCCTGGCAGGGGTATCCTGGCCATTGACAAGAACACTGTCCACATAATACACCTTAGAGTTAACAGGTAGGGAGTTATACACAACCCTATACTGGGGACTAACCAGACCCATAGGCTCTAAGTTTACTGTGGCTTGAAGACCCAAGGGTTCTTCAGCAAAGAGTTCAAAGTGGGCACTAGCCATCTGTACTTCATCCTCAGGAGTGAAGGCTAAGGAGACTGTGTTGATCCCTGCAGGCTTACCCTTGCATCTGGGATCCCCTTTGATATAGTCAGTAGCCTTACAGATATAGCATTGTCCAAATGCTCTCTGAAAGGGTGGCTTGTTCTGACCTCCTTCTGGTTGTTGACCAGAAGGGACACTAGCCTGATTCGGTTTACCCTTGGGCTTACCCTGGTTATTTTGTTGTTTGTGGCCCTCTTTGGCATGGGAGGTATTAGAATTCTCTGGATTTACTTTAGGTGGCTGCTTTCCCTCATCCTTTTTCTGAGTGACCCCTGAATCCTTGTGAGTGGCCCTGTTGGCAACCCACAAGTCAGCAGCCTTAGCTAGTTTTCTGGAATCTTATTCCTTTGAATAAGCCAGGTGCTGTCTGAGTTCAGGAGAGCAGGCATCATAAATTGACCCCAACATAAAAAGGTTTTTCATACCTTCATAAGTGTTAACCTTGTAACCCTTAATCCATCCCTCTAGGTTTTTCAAACATTCACTCACCCAGGTAGCCCAAGGGGTACCATCATTCTTTTTGAGGGTCCTAAACCTCTTAAGATACTGGGAAGGGGTCTTCCCAAATCTAGCTATCAGAGCTAGTTTCACACATTCATACTCTTTCCTATCCTCCTCCCCCAACTCCATTACCACATCAGTTGCAACAGGGGGAACCCTAGAGAACAACCAGGTGAGTAAGTAATTTCCTGTGATGTTCTGTAGCCCATGATTATATTCAAACAAAGACAACCAATCCAACACATCCAACTTAGGCTCATACATACCAACCAATTGTTTAGGCATCCGGGGTCTTTTAGGACTGGAACTTCTAGAGGAGCCAGAGAGAGAAGCATTTTCGACAGATAATTTCTTCATTTCTAGCTTATGCTTGAGCTCCATTTCCCTTAGCCTTAGTTCTTGATTCAGTTCCTGATGTCTCTGTTCAGCCTGAGTATTCAGTCTCTTGAACTCTAGTTCAAGTTTCATTTTCTCTAATTCAAGATATTGAGGACTAAGTGTGGGACTTGGCAAAGGCCCAGTAGGTACAGCAGGTAGAGCAGACAGAGGCCTAGGGGGGACAGTCACAGCAGCCTCACCCTCCTCTTCTGACTCTTCCTCAAGATTATCAACATTTTGATCAATATCAATTTCTGTACTGTTATCTACATTTTCTGTCATGGTAGGTTCCTCTGAACCATCATCCAGACTTTGGTTAGCTAACAACCTTTCTATTAATTCCATTTTCTTGCCTTTAGTCAGGAGGTTCTTATGCTTACATAGTACTCTTAAACAATCAGCAGTCTTTGTAGCAAGGGACTCTTGACTATAAGTTTCCATAGTTGACAGGTTAGAAAGATTACTTTTTCAGTGCTAAGCTTTGTGGTTAGTTGTACTAAGGTATCCTAAAGCACTCTTAAGTGTATACTCAATACAAATCCCACCGCTGTACACCAGTGTTAGGTAGAAACCTGTGCAGTTCCCTTAGGGAACACTGCAAAAGATTTAAGACTACAGGTGTTGGCAGTAAACCCACTTGGTAGCAGTCTGCAGCACCCAGATTTACCTGGTAGCTGTGGCTGAGCAGTCAGACTTCCCTCAAGAAGAGTTAGGCAGTATGCAAAGTATACACAATAGGCACTCAGATACGACAATACAAGCAAACACTGACCAGAGCTTTGGTATCAAAGTATATAATTATTTATTTAAAAACACACGGTTTGAAACACTCCAGCACGCTTGTTGTAAAATATTCTAAACACAGTTACTATTGTAATATGTACACCCCTTTTTTCCTTATCAGATAAGTCACAGTAAAACACCACTTATTTTCATACAGAGGTGAGCGCTTAACTAGATTACACTCCAATAGGTTTGTGAAAAAGGGAGGGAAAAAGACAGAATATGGAAAGGTACACCACTCTAAGATTCAGGAACACTATTAGCAAGGCAGAAGAACAAAAGTCACTGGTGACCCAAAGTCCAAAGGCTGGGCCCCCTCTTAGAGAGAGCAGAGCACAAATGCGCCCAAGATCACACAGTTACACTAGGCTTAGAAAGTCTTGCAGAGGGTTCAAAAAGAGTTTAGAGAGGCTTAGGAAAGTTTGGCCAGGGTGTCCCAGGCTAACCCAGGTCCGAAAGCCGGGGGCTAAATCTACCCCGTACAGTCGGTAGCAAGGGAAGCCAGGCGGGACACGGTACCTTAAGTGGGAAGGATTCTCCAGCTGTGGCAGTTGTTCCTGGTAGTGGGTGCAAGTTGCGTCGTCGTCCAGGGGAAGAGAAGATCTCGACTTGGAGGAAAGATGAAGGTCATTGCACTACCAGGGCAGAAACCAGCCGCCGAGTTTTCTGGTTAAAGGTGGTACCTTTGTTTCGTGGTCGTGGTAAAACGTGGTATCCCGGTTGCCGGGGTGCTTGGCACGGGCAAGGCGGCCACGAGGTACATCGGGAAAGTGAAAAGACGGTGAAACTGGTTATCCCCACCAGTCAAAGGAAGAAGACTCTCCGGCGGGAGATCTCCTCTGTCGTTGGGAAAAGTGGTGAGGCAGTCCAGCAGGGCTCCACCGGTGGTGGTGTCGTGGCAGGTCGGCTCAGCTTCTCCCTCGTCAGATTCTTAGGTCCTGTGGCGACTTCTGAAGTTCCAGTCCCCAAAGCCCTGCTTTTATGCAGCAAACCCCCATTCACTCAGCCTAGCTGTCACTCAAACATGCTAAGTGGCGAGCCGGCCGGCTCACCACTTGGGCCAATCAGGATGGAGTGTGACTTGAGTTGCCTAGGCAACTCCGTCCAGGGTGCCTAAATTTCCCTCCACCCCTCCTAAGTACCCCAGAGAGAGTGGCACCACTTTGGAGGGCTTCTGTGGAGAAGCCTGCCAAAAAGTGGAACAAAGGGCTCGACTTGGGTTGGAGTCACAGAAGAGAACACAAGCGCCATTTTAGAATCAAGTTTTGGCAAAAAATACCAACCGGAGAATTAATATTAATTAAATAAACCGGCGGTATGTTCAAGGCTACCGTAAATAATTAAATAAAGATAGTAGCCTAAAACAATGGGAAATCCCATTGGAAAATATTTGCGGTTGAATATAAAAAGTAGTATCCGCTGCCACCAGCCAAAACTCGATCAGGGGGGACGGAGACGTGCCCCCTCGACTAACAGACCCCGGGGCAATTGAATTGCCCCAGCCAGTATGTCCACAATATGATGGTTTGTACTGGTTCTGTTCAGAATTTAAGACTAGTAAAGTCAATGGTGACTTTACATGCCCTTGGAGACAGTAGTCAGTCCCAGGGTATGGAGTCTATACTGGGGGGTCACTATGACACCCCTATGTTACTGCACTGAGGGTGCTGTTTAACACACATCACAAAAACACATGAAGCTCTATGGAGTAAAAGACCCCATAGCCCATTAAACACATCTAGATTCAAAGAAACACACTCAAATCATGCCCAAGAGTGAGGGTAAGAGAGTCTCACTCTTGGCAGGAGAAAAACATAAACCCCAAAAATCCAGCAAAGCTGCTGGGGGACACACTAGGTTAGGAAATTCAGCCTAAACAGAGAATTCTCCCTAACAGCGAGGTAGCCCCCGCCCCCGTTCCATTATGTAAGACCACATTCACACATTTCCTAGCACATACCTCGCTCCGTGAGGGTTCAAACCATTACAAACTCCGAACCAAACCAAAACTAGAAAACTGCACTCAGCTGCCACTTTCCAACCGTGGCGCTTGAGCGCCCCCACATTAGCTTGGCCCATCCGGGCTTCAGCGAGCGGACTGTGTTGCGCCAGCAACTGGCCGATGCCTACCAGGTTGTGGGGTGTGTCTGTTTTCTCTGTTCGAGGTGCTTACCTCGCTCCTGCCATATTGCAAAAAATGGCAAAAAACAAAGTGTATTACTGTTTCTTGTCGCTCACCAGCATTCCATTCCATCAGTGTGTCTTGTCTCTCCCCCTTCTCCTTTCTCCATTCGTACCTCATGTCACTGCCTCTTTTCCGTCATCAAAGTTGTTGTGTTCCAACCACATTGTAGCCGCCGCTGGCATTTCCAGGAAAACAGCACGTCGTTTATAGAGTACTTTTAGCCTAGACAGGTACATCAGCATGCATTTGAGGTTCTGTTTCCGGAGCTTCGATTTGATTGGTACAAATGAGTTCCTTACCCTCTGCACTGCTGGTGTATAGTCCGGATATATGGCTATGCTAGCATTGTCGCGGCGGATCTCCCCTACTTTTCTTGAGAATTTCAATATTGATTCTCTGTCGCGGAAATTCAGTACTTTTGCTATCATGGGGCGAGGGTGAGAACCCGGTGGTGTTTTTCTCTGTAGGGATCTGTGGGCCCTCTCTATTACAAACCCCTGCGACAAAATACCTTCCCCTATTTCTTGTAGTAGTAGATTTTCAACAAAGTCCATTGGGTTGGATCCTTCCATCCCCTCCGGGACACCCAGCAGGCGTATGTTGTTGCGCCGTGCGTGTCCTTCCATGTCTTCCACCCGGGCCTCCAGCATCGCATTTCTCCTCTCTAGCTCCTTTAGCCGTTTCTCCAGTTCTTTGGTGGTTTCCGTCGTCTCTCTTAGCCCTGTCTCAGCCGTCGTGACTCTCTCTGTGAGGTTACGGACATCTTGCCTCATCAATTGCATATCCGATCTGACCTCCATTTTTGTGTCAATAAAGGATCTTAGGGCTGCAATTGCTTCAAGCACTTGACCATCTTTAGTGTCAATCTCCTTGTCTGGAGTCCCTGATTGCGACTCCGCGGAAGTTTGTGGTTGCCCTTCCTGCTTGGCTGCATTGAAGGAGTCCATGATATATGATTCCTTCTTGTTCTTGGTAGAGGACTGTTTGACTTGTGTGCTACTAATTGCGTGCCGTTAGTCCTTCTCGTGGAGGGGTCCCTCAGATGAGTTCGGCAGCTTGCCACCCGACTTCTATTTGCACACTTGTAGATTTACGGTTCTGGGCACCAACCGCTGCTTGTGGAGGTTCGGTTCTGTTGTGAGGTGTCACTGCCTTCTTCTGATGATGCTGTTTGAGTGTGCCCCGCTCTGTGATTTGGTTGTGTTGTGGGTATCTCGTTGCAGTGGGTTGCGGTTCTTTCTCTCTCCAACCAAAACAGGGTCCTTTTATTTTTGTCCCACTCTCCCTCCTTAGAGTGCACCCTCAAGGGAGTGCCCCTGTTGCAGTGTGCACCTACTGCTCTGTTTGTACCATGCCTATGTTGATCCACTCGTTTGTCTTGCTGTCTCGACTGCTTCGTGCCGCTGCCTGCATTAGTTTCTCTTCAACCTGTTCACCTGGATGCGATCAAGTCTGCCCCTGGGCTGCTGGGTCAGGCACTGTGCTGTTTGCTAACTCTCCTGGGTGCATGATGGCCCTATGTTGAGGGGTGTGCTCTACAGTGCTTATTGCTGGCAGGCTGTTTACCCCATCTAGGCAAGGTTGTTCTCCTCGTGTCTCCCAATTAGTGCTCCGTGCCTTGGCTGCAGTCCTCGCAGCCTTGCTAATGCTCTGCTTTCCCTTCTCTCATCTCCACGCAGTATGCATTATGGTAGTTGTACCTGTGATCGTGTGCCCAGCGCTGTTCAGTAGCCGCAGCATATCCTCATGGAGCTGTAGCTGCGGTCGCCTTGTCTTTGCCTCGCTTGTTTTGGTCGCGCATTCACCATGCGCTGCACAGTGCCAGTGCTCCCTTCAGTGGGCAGCGCCACTCTGCACGACCACTGCCACCTCCCTTAGTATGCTCGCCGGCGGGAGAAGGCTGGCTGCGGCAAGCCGGCCCAACCGCAGCGTAAGTGCAGCTCCTTCGCGGTGTGATCCACTGTTACTTTCCTTTTCCTCCCCCAACCAGCACAAACTGTATCCCTGGTCCAGTTCACAGCTTCCTGATGCAATCTGCTGCCAGGCGTTCTGTTTCATGGAGCGCCTCTGTGTTGTGTCGGGCTTCGCCTCCTTCTGCTCCGTGTCTCTGCATTGGTGTTAAGCGGTACGATCATGCCCGGGCGCAGCTTCTAATCGCTCTGTGACCCTGTGACACTGTGTAGCCAGACCAGGCAGCACCTTCTGCGGGTCCTTTCTGTGCTGGTGGTCTGCGCCCTTAGTCACAGGAAGGGGCAATCACGGTGCTCAGTGGTTCTCATCTCGCTTGGGCTCACAACAGTGCCTGCCCATTCCCCTCACCGCCTCAGCAGTCGCCATCTTGCTCGCCCCAGGGAGTATCTTCCGACGGCCAAAACAGCAGTTTCCCCACTCCGATTTGCATCAGATTTCCTCTGGGGATCCGGGCAATCGCTTTGCCCACACTCATAGCTGGTTTCTACTGCAGTTCCTCGTGGACAAATGCATTATCAGGATCAATTATGAGGATTGCGGCAGGAGCTCAGCCCAGCAACGTCCTCACTCCATAGGCTCAGGCCACGCCCCCCTCCATGGACCCTATGAGGTTGTGTACTCCATTCCCCTTGCAGTGAAAGTGAAGGGGCTCAGGTACTGGATACACCTTTCAGACGTTTGCATGGTAACACATGACGCGACACCAAGTGTACACAGTGAACAACAAACATCTACCTCAAACACGTAGCCCTACGCTGTTCATATTAGTGCATGTGAGAAGATACAGAATACATGTATTGCTCCTAGAGCATGAGCTACGTGAATTAAAACGCTCTTTCTCTCTCCCTCTCTCTGTCTCTCTCTCTCTCTCTCTCTCTCCCCCACCACTTACCTCTTTCCTCCCCTCCCCATTTTCTCCAAAACTCACAGGTGCAACAAACATGGAGATGACACCACTGAGCTATTCGTCAAGTAATGATAAAAATAGAGATTTTTTTTATAATAATAGAGATAGCATCAACGTCTGGGCTGGCCATCTAAAAGAAGGGGGAGGTGACCACAACAATATTGAATATGAACATAACTTCCAATGTCACTGGATCACCTTTTAATGGTACTGAACTAAAATTCAACATCACTATGGTCCCTTGCAATGTATCAGAAGTACTATTTATCCTAACCTCCCCCTGTCAAAGTGATAAGTCCTAGCCCAGGCTCACACACAAATGAAAGGAGGAATGAGAGTGAACAATTTGATAATCCAGAAACAACCATTGCAATGAACATCGGATCAATATATAATGTGACCATCATACGTAGTAGCAACTCCCAACCCACTATATGTAATAGTACAACATTACAAAAGCTGTCCTATCTCTACTCTTTTCCCCTTCCTCCCTTCTACTCCCTGCTCTTCCTCTGGCCCTTCTTCGGCCACCTCTCCTCCCTCCTTCTCTGCCTTTCCCCTGTTCTCTCCAGATGAGGTTTCTAGACAAGTTCGATCTATGAAAGTCTCGTCAAAATAGGTTAATCCCTGTTTCTCCAAAACCATCACCACATTGACTCCCTGGCTCCTGCTCTGGCCGACTTCTGCAACCACTCCTTCGCCACTGGAGTCTTCCCTTCCCCCGAAGCACTCCTTTGTGCATCCTCTTCTTAAGAAACCCTCTGCCGATCCGTCCTGCCCGGCTAACTATCACCCAGTCTCCATCACTCCTTTCCTGGGCAAACTCCTGGAAAAACTGGCCGTCTCCCAGCTCAATCTCCAAACTGAATCTGTTGGTTGTCTCCATGATAATCATTCTGGCTTCAGACCTGCCAGAAGCACAGAAACTGCTCTCTTGAACATCTGTGAAGACCTGCTCGCCAACCTTAATTCCAAACCCCCCTGTGTCCTCATCTTACTTGATCTCTCTTCTGCCTTTGACACGAGCAACCATGCCATCCGGCTCAACCATCTCCGCGATAACCTGGGTATCACAAGTCAGGCCCTGGCGTGGCTGACTTCTTTCCTCTTTGATCGACCCTCCCAGGTTCAACTTGGGTCCTTCCTCTCCTCTATCTCTACCTCTATCTGTGGTGTTCCCCAGGGGTCTAACCTCTCTCCCTGGCTGTTCAACCAATACCTGGCACTTCTTGCCCACCGCCTTGCTGCACTCTGTCCCAACTACCAGTGCTATGCGGATGACACTCAGCTCATTTTCAGGCTACCTTCAGCCACCTCTTCTCCCTCTCTCATCTCTGACTGTCTGTTCGCCATCCAGGAGTGGTGTGCCGCCAATGATCTCTGTCTTAATACCAGTAAGACTGAGATTCTCCTCATTGGCACACCCGCTCCCTCCTTTCATGTCACTCACTGGCCGGCCTCTCTTGGCCCTCTTCCTGCCCCCACCTGTGAGGCTAAAAACCTTGGGGTCATCTTCGACTCCACACCCTCCTTCTCTCCTCCCCTCTCTGACGTCTCTAAGAAGCTACACTATCAGCTACACCTCCTCAGAGGTATTCTTTCTTTCCTCTCCTTCCCCCAGAAGCTCACTGCCTCCAGAGCTCTGGTTCTTCTCTCTATGCTGGACTATTGCAACAACCTCTTTCTAAATCTGCCAGCTTCTACTCTCCGCCCTCTGCAACTCATCCAGAACAGGACTGCGAGACTTGTCCTTGGCTCAAGCATAGGGGTTGTATCTCTCCATTACTGAAATATCTGCACTGATTCCCAGTGGCTGTGAGGATTAAGTTCAAAACCCTCTGTATTGTCCACAAGGCCTTCCAGGGCCTGGGGCCTCAATACCTTCAACTCTCTCTTCATAAATATCTTCCTTCGCGAGCTCTTCGCTCATCTGCCTCCAACTCCCTCAGGGTCAGTCGCTTCTCCAAGCAACGAGTTGGTGGTAGATCTCTTTCTTCGGCTGCGGCTTCCCTCTGGAACAGCCTCCCTGCCTCTCTGAAACTTGAGGAGAATCATGTTTAGTTCCGGAAGCACCTCAAAATCTTTCTCTTTGCTTCTGCCTTTTCTCCTCTTCTCCCCTACTGACTTTCCTGGCTGAAACTGAAACTGCACTGGCTGAAACTGAAACTGCACTGGTTACCTGGCCACCGTCAGATCTCGGGCCCAGGTCCACTCCCCTGCCGGTCACACACCTGCACTGCCTTCCTGGCAACCCAGGCCCTTGGGGACTGTTTTCTGTATCCCTACAGTCCCACTACCAGTACTTGACACCTGATGTCTGCACCTACCCTTGCACTTGCCACCAGCTGGCCATACTTTTACTTGTTGTTTATTTATTCTATTATCCCATGTACTGCACTGTCCCCTGCCCCTCCCCCTGCACTTTCCCCCTTCCTCCTTCCCATGCACTTGCGCAATCTGAATGACACCTGGCCTAGTAGGATCATTGGGCCTCATTACGAGGCTTGCGCTCCCGTAATGAAGGGTGCCGGTACGGGACCAGCACCCTTCATTATGGGATGCGCAAGTAAGAGGTTCCCTTTGCGGGACCCGGTAAGGACACATGGTAAAACCAGGCGTCCTTAGCGGGTCCCGCGAGGGGAACAGCGAGCTAATAGCGGGCCGTTATTAACGTGCCCGTTATTAGCTCCCTCCCCATTGGGAATGGGGAATGGTTCTGTGCATGAGGAATTACTGGGTCCTCCCCAATGGGAATGGGGAATGGTTCTGTGCATGAGGAATTACTGGGTCCTCCAAGGTCAGAATGACCCGGTAATCCCTCATTCACAGAACCCGGTATTGGAGCCCGGTATGGAGGCAGCCATGGCGCTAATAGCACCATGGCTACCTCCATACTCGTAATGAGGCCCATTGTTTCTGTCTTCCCTCTGTTCCCCCTCCCTTGCCTCGTCGCACCTTGAAACATTTGTGTATAGGCGCGTTATAAATGCTATATCATATCATATCATATCAAATGCCATATCATAATGCCGAATGTAAAAAACTCCTTGTGTAATAATGTAAATACCACTAGCAGTAGAAGTGCATTAATAAAAAGACATGCAATAGGTAGTAGCAGAAGGAAACAGCAAGCACGCCAATGCAATTATACGATGTGAAACACTTGTGTATAGGCGCGTTATAAATGCCATATCATATCATACATATCATGGTTTAGGAATAGATGCAGTGGAAGATATTCATCATCCTGAACACTCTAACAGTTGGTACTCCGACATGAGTGCAATGGGAAGATGAATGACTAATGGGAGTTGCAACGTCTGTTCCTTAATACTGCATGCATCTGGGGCACCCAAGGTCTTAGTTCCGCAAGAAGTACCCATGATAGAGACCCAATGCCTAATTCATCTTGCGCTATGTAGGATCAAGACGTGGACCCCTTGCTCACTGATCTTAGAGAGGCGCAGCTTCACCTCACTGATGATGCCCAACAAGGCTGAAACACGTGTATGGGGTTGCTGTGGTACTCTTGTTCAGAGGAGAATTGCCTAGCATTTCGTTGCTGGACTGCCCCTGGGCAGGACAAAGACTGATATGCGGGGAAATTTCTTCTCTGTGAAAAGAACAGTGAGCTAAAGACTTGGTTGAGACTCTCCCAGGGGCCATACACCCAAGAACAAGTCAATGGGCTGTGTTTGTGCTGGTAGAGAGTTTCCCAGACCCCCATTCTTTTGCATAAATTAACTTTGGGTCTAACCCTAAGTTACCAGGGCGATCCAGACGTGGACCCCTTGCTCACTGTTCTTAGAGAGGCGCAGCTTCACCTCACTGATGATGCCCAACAAGGCTGAAACACGTGTATGGGGTTGCTGTGGTACTCTTGTTCAGAGGAGAATTGCCTAGCATTTCGTTGCTGGACTGCCCCTGGGCAGGACAAAGACTGATATGCGGGGAAATTTCTTCTCTGTGAAAAGAACAGTGAGCTAAAGACTTGGTTGAGACTCTCCCAGGGGCCATACACCCAAGAACAAGTCAATGGGCTGTGTTTGTGCTGGTAGAGAGTTTCCCAGACCCCCATTCTTTTGCATAAATTAACTTTGGGTCTAACGCTAAGTTACCAGGGCGATCCAGAGGTGGACCCCTTGCTCACTGTTCTTAGAGAGGCGCAGCTTCACCTCACTGATGATGCCCAACAAGGCTGAAACACGTGTATGGGGTTGCTGTGGTACTCTTGTTCAGAGGAGAATTGCCTAGCATTTCATTGCTGGACTGCCCCTGGGCAGGACAAAGACTGATATGCGGGGAAATTTCTTCTCTGTGAAAAGAACAGTGAGCTAAAGACTTGGTTGAGACTCTCCCAGGGGCCATACACCCAAGAACAAGTCAATGGGCTGTGTTTGTGCTGGTAGAGAGTTTCCCAGACCCCCATTCTTTTGCATAAATTAACTTTGGGTCTAACCCTAAGTTACCAGGGCGATCCAGACGTGGACCCCTTGCTCACTGTTCTTAGAGAGGCGCAGCTTCACCTCACTGATGATGCCCAACAAGGCTGAAACACGTGTATGGGGTTGCTGTGGTACTCTTGTTCAGAGGAGAATTGCCTAGCATTTCGTTGCTGGACTGCCCCTGGGCAGGACAAAGACTGATATGCGGGGAAATTTCTTCTCTGTGAAAAGAACAGTGAGCTAAAGACTTGGTTGAGACTCTCCCAGGGGCCATACACCCAAGAACAAGTCAATGGGCTGTGTTTGTGCTGGTAGAGAGTTTCCCAGACCCCCATTCTTTTGCATAAATTAACTTTGGGTCTAACCCTAAGTTACCAGGGCGATCCAGACGTGGACCCCTTGCTCACTGTTCTTAGAGAGGCGCAGCTTCACCTCACTGATGATGCCCAACAAGGCTGAAACACGTGTATGGGGTTGCTGTGGTACTCTTGTTCAGAGGAGAATTGCCTAGCATTTCGTTGCTGGACTGCCCCTGGGCAGGACAAAGACTGATATGCGGGGAAATTTCTTCTCTGTGAAAAGAACAGTGAGCTAAAGACTTGGTTGAGACTCTCCCAGGGGCCATGCACCCAAGAACAAGTCAATGGGCTGTGTTTGTGCTGGTAGAGAGTTTCCCAGACCCCCATTCTTCTATGTAGGATCAAAGGCACTTTCCAGGCACGCAACGTCCATTTAGAACTCATCGATCCTGATCCCCAAAAGTTCAAAACGAGTTCCAATAACCACAACTGTCTCAAAGAATCACATCTAGTAATTGAAGGAGCGAGATATGTCAACAACGAGTGGCAAGTAACAACATATGCGTGCAGGACCAAAGGACTTCTGGGGCTGTCTACATATGCATGCAGGTCCAAAGGACTTCTGGGGCTGTCTGAGAAAATTGCAATGCTCATGGAGCAAACCTGCAAGCAAACATGGGCAGAACATATCACAAAGCTAACTTGGATTGTGGCCCTCGAGAAACCAGTGAAGTAGCACCAACAGAAATCATACAAACTTTATTTTTTCAGCGAGGGGAGAGTGGCAGTCGGGTCCAACGAACAATGCAACCAAACTGTCATAGTACCCGACCTCAAGAAAGGTACAGCCATGCTGATGGACTATTATTGGATCTGCGGCCAGCAAGCATACTTGCACCTGCCGCCTTTTTGGAGGGGCTACTGTTTGCTAGCAACGCTACACTCCACCCTGCTGATCGTACCAGAAGAGCACATAAAGAGGGGGGACTCCTACTCGAAGCTCTCACTGTGCCCCCCACTGTAGAAGCTCGCACACAGCGCCACCACAAATGTTCACAAAAGAGCCCTATGACCAACTACGTAGAAGGAAAAGAGCATCGAATTACATATCCAACGACTCGTCCAAGCTGCTTGCACAAATACCTGAAGAATATAAACTCTCCAATTAAGCAGAGACATTTTTTGCATCCTTAGTAGCCAGCATCCAGACACAGGCCAATGCCAAATAGCTCCAGATAGTTCTATGGGAGCTGATCCAGCTCGATAATGATAAGGAGCAAGGATTCAACATCATAAAGGTGGAACTAAAGGCCCTCAGACTATTGATAATGCAGAGCTGCTACGTGTTAGACCTCCTGACAGCTATGGAAGGCGGTGCTTGCAAAAAGATTGGTAGTTCATGTTGCACATTCGTACCTTCTGAAGACTCTGAATATGGGACATTTTCACACGTCATTACTGCAGTACATGAACTAGCGGTGAAAATTTAAAAAGAAGCTGGAGTTCAAGAAGAGGACTGGTTTACCCTGGCCTTAAGATGGGTCCCATCGTGGCTTGGAACATTGGCCAAAATGCTGGTTCCTATCATCGTGATTATCCTGGTGATCTTTTGCACGTGCCAATTGGGTCTCTGATGTTGTGCCAAAGCAGTGCCATAGCGTCATGATGATGCTCAGTATTGGAAATAATAAGTTATCTCATGATACAAAGGAAGTCGAAATACAAACTGAGCAAAATGACCGCCCCGTCCACCACATGGTCCCAATCCCTATTGGCGATGTAGTAGATAACTTGTACCACACCACCATTGTCCCTGACGTGTACCCGGAACAGTATGTGCAAAGGGGTGAAAGTTTACAACACGCATGCAGAGCATGGATGCCAATCAAGGGAACATCAGCATGGGATGAAGCGGAAAGGCATGCAAATTAGCCTAAATATGGTGGGGGAGATTTTGTTACTTTAGAAGTAACGAAAGGGGGAATGTTGGGATAGAAATGAGTCTTTCCCACCCCCATAGGCGCTTTTAGGTGAGGCGAACACCATATGAGGTGATGTAGTGTATAAGGGGGGAGCAAAACCGCACTAGTAAACACCATGTAGAAGCACTGTAGTATTCAGAAAGTAGATGTGCGACATTAGACAAACACACAGCATATGACTCCATTTTGTATAATGCCTAAAAAGCCTGGGCTTACACAATCATGCTGTCTGCGAACCCAGTTCACTAGGCACAATCTCAGTAAAACAGACTGAATCCGCAGAGCCAGTTCTCACGGACGTTCACTACCCCCTTGTCCTTTCACTATTGCAAACATTTAGTATCTATCAGAGGAATGTGCCTTGCAAGAACGTGAGATGATACTACAATCCGCACTGCGTCCATCCATCTCCACTAAACTGCCAATAGGTCTCTAACCCCCACCCAGCCAGTCTGGAGCCAGCCCCACACCATTGACCTGACTATGTCCCCCCCCCAACTTTCATGGCATACCATTTTGTCCCCATTAATTTGGCTGGGGCACCTTTTCTTCAGATGTCATGTCCGCCCAACATTTTCAGCAAAGTTACTCCACTGGATCTGACCCCCACTTCTTTTGCATTCCTTGATAAGCAAGCGATCCCCCTGTCCCAACACAAATCAAGAGTACACAGACGATCTAAGCATGCACAGCTGTATTTCTTCAAGCATGAAAATGCGTCTCTTGTAACACGAGGTACAGGGAGAGATAAATTAAAGATCAAAACCCTGTGTGCAGATCTTGAGTGTGGGAACTGCAGTATCAACGAAACCCTGAATGTGTGGGTCAGCGTGACCGTATTTTATCCTCCCTTCCCACTGGCACAATTTCCAGTGCCGCTCAGGTGCCTGCCACAATGATATAATAACCAGGCTTAGCATTTTTAGCTTAGAATGAAACAAGGTATTAATGTGTCCCCTGACCTTCACTCACTGCGAGGATGAGCACAGCTGACCCATGTGGATCCCGATCGACAGGAAAGAACCAACCTATTACAGATTGGCATCCGCTATGGAGCAGGCCCATGTGTAGGGTGCCACAAATCAGTGGCACCAATTAGTACTGTATGTAATGACGTTTTTTGGGCTTTTAAGCCCTTGTTTGTAGCAGGACGAGTCAGAGCGCTCTTGAGCAGCAGAGTCCTTTGTTGATATTTGTATTCTTTACAATTAAACCTTGTTATCCTTGCAACGCTATCTTCTGGCCTATTTCCCTAGCGGGTTGTCTTTTCTCTGGAGTGTTTTTATCCACAAATAGGGATAGGTAAGCATCCTCTGGCTGTCTGTTAGCTGTCCCACTTCCTATTTTCCTGTGGTCCGTGATCTTTGTTTTTTATGCAGCTGGACTCGCTATGGTTAAAATAGTGAGTTTTACCATGAATATTTAAAGTCTTTTTGTCCTACTGATTGAGAACATTAGAACCATCGCTGCTTTGCCTTCTAAGGTGCGTGTGTCCCTTACTTTTTTACGATACTATACCGAGAATTTTGCTTGGATACGGGTGAAAAATGTATATTTTTCTTCTTCTTTTACGTGGCTCTGTCCACAAGATGGCAGTATACTATAAGCTCATGTTACCAGGTTTGCCAATATTGATTTTGTGTCTAAACCTGTTGTGCCTATGTAGCAACTATATCATTTATGGCAAACATGAACACTTCAGTCAAAATTCACAAAATGCAGTCTTTAGTAAACCCAGCATGAGCAGCCACAGCGTACATCTACCAACACAATCACATTTAAGGCTGCAGGGTGAATTGCTAGTAAGACACAGCTCTCTTTTCTCTGAAATGATCAATTATTAAATAGGTAATTAATGGCTGTGCTTAATATATTTGTTCTGGTTATTTTTCCAGCTGTTTAGAAATGTTTTACTTTAGCAATACAAAACGTGCTCATTGTATATTATTTTTATGTTCATTGCATTTTGGGATAGAAGAAAATGGAGGATAGGTATTTATTTCTGTGAAACATAAAAGTAATTCCCTAATCACTACACCTTTTCATTACTAGCCTGGAGAAAGCTCTGGATGAGCCGAAATACATAGCCATAGGTTGGGGGCGAGGGGTCGTGATGCCTCTGTGTATAGCTATGGCATGCTGGGATGTGCTGAGCCTCTTGGTGGCCCACCGAGAACTTCACCAATTCTGTCATATATTTTGTATGTATGCATGCGTTTGTCATTGCACATTTATTTTTGTTCTGTGAAAAGAAGACTGGTCACCAATAGTACAAATAGATGACAGATAAGGCCCCTTTGTCTGGTGAGAGGTGTGGTGAATCTAGTGGAGTCATCACAAATTCCCCGGCAGTGACCTCCTCCCATGTGGCCAGGGGATGGCAGCTGCTACCTGATCCTGACCCTTGGGGTGGTTTTATGAGGGAGGATCATATGGAGGAGACAACTACCGGGGAGATGTTGTGACTTCATTGGACGAGATGCAGTATCTCCCTCTTTCCCATGACGAAGACCCTCTAATGCCCAAGACCTTGATGGCCTATTGCCATGGGTTTGATCGCCCTTGTATAGGAAATACAACAACAACAAAAACACTTCCCACTATTCTTTAAGTCAAACCACACTTATCACCTGAAGAATAAAACCTCCAACACC
Organism: Ambystoma mexicanum; assembly: GCF_040938575.1. Taxonomy (NCBI): domain Eukaryota; kingdom Metazoa; phylum Chordata; class Amphibia; order Caudata; family Ambystomatidae; genus Ambystoma; species Ambystoma mexicanum. The sequence continues at coordinate 202,578,940 of NC_090934.1, read as the reverse complement.
ACCTTTTGTGCTTCTGGTGCATCTTTATGTGAAACTGTTTTGTCATGTAAAACCACTGAAAAAGACTATTCTAATACTGTATGTCCAATGACCACCCTGGACTACAACTCCCATACTAGTTCTACGAAACAACTCGTGCACTGGACATTAAAGATGGCAACCGCATTACTGCGGTGGGCGGCAGTAGCAGTGGCAGTGTAGGAGAAGATGTTGGTTGCTCTGCAGAGGCTTACGAGTGCAGGAGACACATACCTGTGTGGCGGAGCAGTGGAGTCCACTGAGACATAAAGCAACATGCAGTGCACGAGCCGGAAGGGCTGTGGAGACGCTGAGAGCTGCCTCTGAGTTCCTGGGGGCTCAGCAGCATTCTCCGTACTGGGACCTGAAGGGAAGCAGGTGTATACCCGCGGAGCCACGGATGAAGCTGGACGGACATCTGCACAATGCAGAGTGAGAAGCGCTGACAGTACCGGAGACACTGGAGAGAACCAGTGAGTCAACCCAAAGCAAGGGGGGACTGCATTCCGGCAACTGCACCAACTATAATTTGACTGTTATGAGACTGCTTATAAAGAAACTTGTTTGAAAGCAGAAAAGGCAAAGTACAGATCCAAACTTGAAGCATGAGACTTGAGAACAGTGAGTGGTTCTTACGTATAAGTATTTTATATATAATAAAAGGTTAATTAATATAACATGGGAAAGCGAGTCCCGCTCTCTGCGGCTCCCAACCGTCTTCCTCCAACCTTGCGCTTTTCTTGCCACCTCGCCCTTGCATCGCGTCATAGGATCCATGACGTGATGCAAAGAGCAGGGTGAGCCCCGGCACTCCACATTCCCTTTCTTTCACCACACTGCTTCCTCTGTTGGTTCTGCTGCTACCGCTACTCTGCATGGTCGCCAGGTAACGTGGTCTTTTATAACACCTTCCCATCTCAAAAAGGATGCATACTGGCTGATGTATCTGACACTGATCAATGCCCCCTTTGCATTTGGCACTATTCCTTCTAATTTGAAACAATATTGGGTGCTCCCACTCTTAAAGTAGCAATCCTTAGACCCACTTATTCCTACTAACTACCGTCCCATCACAACGGTAACATTCTTACTCAAAATACCTGACAAGGTCGCATATACGCATATCCAAACATTTCTAGAACTGCATAAGCTCCTAGGAACAAGACAATCTGGCGTTCGTCCATTATATGGGACGGAAACTGCCCTCATTGACTTAAAAACTCAGGTTGATGAATTAAGAGATAAAGGTAAAAGAGAAACAGCCCTCCTCCTACTGTTAGATCTCTCAGCTGCATTCGACCTAGTGGATCACAAGGTCCTTTGGAATCACTTGGACTCAGCAGCTCACTTTTCTACAGAGGCCATCAGATGGATATACTCATTCTTGAGTGACAGAACTTTGAGGGTCTTCTCCCAATCGGCTGCTGCGGACCCCATCCTGATCACGTGTGGTGTACCCCAGGGTTCCTGTGTCTCCTCCACATTATACAACATATTCACCAAGCCCTTGTTCGATGATCTGGACCTTCTTGGTATCACCTACACTAACTATGCAGATGATACTCAGATTCTCCTCCCACTTTCCGGGGATTATGACAAGGATTTGGCACTGGTGAATAGAGTGTATCTCATCATCCAGACATGGATGGCCACCCACGGTCTATGCCTGAATGATGATAAGACTGAGCTCATCATCCGGGGCTTCCACCCTAACCTTAAGAAACTAGGCCATGAATATTCATCATTTGCCATCGATGGAAACATCATTAGGGTAGCCTTGACTCTACCATGTCCTTTGACAAACAGGTGAAATCGTTGGCCTCTACCACCGCTTACACTTGTAAGCTCATCAGGGCAGGCAGACCTTTCCTCTCAAGTGACAGCTGTATGATTCTGGCCAGAGCACTAATACTCTCTTGGCTAGATTACTGTAATGCTCTTTACAGTGGTGCTAACAAGGCAGGCTACAAACACTCCAAAATAACGCCTTAAGAGCTGCACTAGGCGTGAATGAAAGAGAACATATCTCTGCAACTAGACGCCAATACAAGTGGCTTTCCCTCTCACAACAAAGTTCTTCTAAAAATGGTCTCCCTTACCCACAAAGCATTAAACTATGCTGCCCCTAGTTATCTTGTAGACAGACTACACAGAAGCACGTCCATCAAACCCACGAGAGCCAGCAACACAAACTGCCTCACTGTACCAAGATTCCGACTCAACAAGATTGGCGGCAATAGCTTTCCCGTGAAAGCATCCAAACTGTGGAACTCCTTGCCACACCAGTTTAGAGCAGATCACCCGTACTTACAATTTAGAAGTAATTGCATTGCCGTTGCCGTTGCACTAGCCCCACCTAGGTTGCCTTAGACTATCCTTCCATCATACTGTAACCTTGATTGTGTGCCCACTTATCCTTCCTTCTTGTGTTTGAATACTACTCAATTACTCACAAAGAATTTAGTTCCTAGAGGATATAGTAGTTGGATTATTCAACACACCCTATAGTGTGCAAGAGGCGGATGCTGAGTCAGAGAAGACCTTCATGGCTCTTTCTTAGAGCCATTGACACGCTTTGGTAGAGATATTGGCTTGGGTGGCTAGATGGTGGCACAGGGTGTTGTGGTCCACCAAATCAAAGGCGGCGGAGAGATCCAGGAGCAATAAGAGAGCAGGTTTGCCTTTGTCTCTGAGATCGTCCATTTGGTTCTTTAGGTCAAGGAGGGCCGTCTCGGTGCCATGGCGTGGGCAGACCCCAGATTGCCGCAGGCCGAGGAGACTGTTGTCTTCCAGGAATTTTTGGACTTGCAGGTAGGCTGCTTTGTCCAGTATTTTTAGCAGAAACGGAACAGTGGTGATGGGCCTGTAGTTCCCAGGGACCGTTGGGTTGAGTGAGGATTTTTTAAGGAGTGGCCGTACCCAGGCTTCCTTAAGTCCAGACGGGACATGGCCTGACTGGAAGGAGGCGTTGATAAAAGCAGTAAGGAATGGGGCTAGGGTGAGTGCCGAATCTTTGATGAGACTAGCTGGGCAGGCATCACCCTTACAATTGGAAGGTTTAATGGAGTTTAGCAGGGCAATGACCTCTAGCTCAGGGGGTGGTTTTGTTGGATGGTTTAGCGTGCAGATTGGCTATAAGGTTGGAGAGGGCTTTTTGGTGTCCGCGAATTTTGGTTTGGAGAGTGTTGAGCTTCTCTAACATGGTGGATTGGATGCTATTACACCACTTGTCGTCCTTGAGGACTGAAGAGGAGGGAGCAGGTGGTTTTTCCAATTCCCTGAAGATGGTGAATAGTTCCTTAGATCCCGACTTGGCATCAGTGATCCTGACGTTGAAGGAGGCAGCTTTGGCTGTGGTAATGTTTGTTTTATGGGATTTGGAGATGGCTTTGAACTTTTGTTTGGTGGCTTCAGAGGGGTTGGCTTTCCATGCGGAGAGGGCAGTCCTCTTTAGGGCACGTTGGTCAAGGAGTTCTTTAGTGAACCATGCATTGGCATGTTTGGCCTTTTTTGCTTTTTTGAGGGTCAGTGGGGCGATGGCGTCCACGGCTGACGTGATGACTTGCTTGAAAGTGTTAGCTAAGGTTTCGGGGTTATTGGAGGACAGGGCCTGTAGGGCAGGTTGGAGAAGGTAGGGTGCTAGATTCTTTACTGTTAGTAGACGTGAGCTCCTTGTGAAGGTGGCCAGGCACGGTGGGGCGGGATTGAGAGTGCAACTTTCTTGGTTCCAAGGTTGAATTGGATGTAATGGTGGTCGGACCAAGGGATGGGGGTGTTGGCGGTGATGAGAAGGGAACAGTTGTGGTGGCTGTTCCAGTCAAGGGTGCGACCTTTGATATGTGTGGGGTCAGATATAGATTGCATGAAGCCGAGGTTGGACAATGCCTTCTTAAGGGATTTGGCAGGGGAGTACTTGGGGTCATTGAGTCCTAAATTGAGATCTCCCAGAAGTATAACCAGTGATGTCTTTTTGATGTTGTTGGAGAGAGCAGGGATGAGGGGGTCGTGGAAGTCGAGACATGGGCCTGGGGGTCTATACACGATGTGCATAGTTATGGTGCAGTAAGGGGAGATGTTCATTTTTAGTGGGAGGTAGTCACTGTTGTTGTCAAGTAGTCCATCGACTACTCTGATGGCAAGAGTTTCCATGGCGATGAGGGCGACGCTTCCACCTCTGTGAGAGGTGCGGTCTTTCCTGAGGATGGAGTATCCAGATGGAATGGCCAGCGATAGTGCTGGGCCTGAGCTCTCATTGAGCCATGTTTCAGTAAGGATGAGGAGGTCAAGGTCGTTCTTAATGACTTGATGAGCAAATCGTTAATGTCAAGGGCGTGGGCAGGCAAGGACCGTGCATTAAGCATGGCGCAACTGATTGTGTAGGGAGTAGGGTGCTTAGGAGTAAGTGGGCTGGTAGACGTGGACGGTGCCTCAGCTGAAATGATCATGGGGGCATCAGCGTGGGCATTGAGCAAGGTAACAACATTAGGCAAATCATTATCAGCAGTAGCTTGTGGCCAACTTGTTTCTTATTTGGCACAAACCAATCCAGCAATGTTTGCTGTGCACGTATTCAAAGAAGGCACCTTTTCCTCTATTGGAATATAAATGGACTATGGCCGAAACAGTTTAATGAAATGATCAATCACCTTTGAACCATTTGATGAATTGACCCAAAATTCTCAGTTTGGGGGCTCACATGCCAGAATACTGAAATGTACAGACAGATCAATCCACTGAGTCAAAAGTTTTAAGCAATTGAATGTGTACAAAGGGGCCATACACACATTTATGTAAAAAACACACACAACAGCTTCAGCTTTGGAGGTGTGACACATTCGTTGAGACTAGTGAAACATAATGCAGCAGTTTTGCCTGCAATACGGCAAGTGATTATGTCATGTATGATAGATCTGTATCAATGCAAGCTTTACTTTTGGATGTTGAGCCTTTGCTGTGGCTTCTCTTGACATAATGGTAAATAGACACCTTATGGGCCACATGATGGTAAACATGTTTGTTTTGACTGATTTGTTTTTCCCCCTTCTTTTCCTAGTTGGTGAATCGGTGTGGGTATGAGCAGTGCTGTCATGTTTATGCGCGATTTCATGCTGTGACATGCATGATGTTGCAAACAGTTCATGTGCCTGTATTAGCAGAATGTGCTAATTAAAATGTTTTGAGAGTTTTTTCGATACACAGTTTTTGAAGGTCTCTGCTAGATTTGATGCATTAGTGTCGGAGCAGCTCAGATACTTTACTGGTGTGTTATGAACCTTTGTGGAAAACAGGGTAGAGGATCCCTAGGGAATCTTCACACAAGGTGAAGTAAGTACTGGTGTGTTATGAACCTTTGTGGAAAACAGGGTAGAGGATCCCTAGGGAATCTTCACACAAGGTGAAGTAAGTACTGGTGTGTTATGAACCTTGTGTCTATTGCCCCATGTTTGGGGATTATTCCTTATCACATTTATTACACAAAGTTGTATTTGGTTGTGGTGTGTTTGAGTGGTGGGGCAGGCCTACAACCATCCAGGTCCTTCTTAGGGAATGCGTATGGTTTGTTCTGATGTCTTTTTTGCCCAACAGTGTGGATGAAAGGTTGTTCTGGGTAGAATTTTGAGGAGGCCCATCTGGGCTAATATGCGTTAGTGATGAATGGCACATGTATGAAATCAAAAGTTATTATAAAATGATATGTTATTTATAACACGCTTAATACGCAGAGATGTCTAAGCGCGGACCCAGGGATTGAACCTGTGTTGCTCCGTGTCATCTTGCTTCCAGGGCGAGCACGTTGCCTCCGAGCTATCCTCCGGGGACGTGGTGTCTTTGGGTGTAGTGGGAGTGAATGCTGGGGCATAGCTACAAGAATTCCCTGTTCTTAGGTAACGTGTGTGGATTGTTCCAATGCGTTTTGTTGTCTGCAGGTGCGGATGAAGGTTTGCTCTGCGTGCAGTTATTTTGAGAGGTCAATGTGAGATGTTATGCCTCAGCGATGAATTATATATTTATTAATTTATTTTGACACTTATATAGCGCGCCGAACCCAAAGGCATCTGGGCGCTTGTTCTTACTAAGTTGGTTACAGGTCATGTATATGATATGGGTTACAATATAGTTAGATTGGATGCAAAGTGCAGGTGCTTAATGGTCAAGTCGGATAGTTTCAGGGTAAAATCAAAGGCATGTAGGCAGCGCCAGGATGCGAGTCAAATCAGGTAGTTGCAGTGTATAGTTAGGCGGGCGGGCAGCGCCATGCTGCAAAGTGAAATCAGGTAGTTACAGTGTAAGATTAGGCGGGTGGCAGCGCAGGGGTGCAAAGACATATCAAGTAGTTGCAGTGTGTGGCCAAGCATATAGGCAGCGCCATGCTGCAAAGTGAAATCAGGTAGTTACAGTGTAAGATTAGGCGGGTGGGCAGCGCAGGGGTGCAAAGACATATCAAGTAGTTGCAGTGTGTGGCCAAGCATATAGGCAGCACCATGCTGCACAGTCAAATCCAGTTGTTACAGTGTATAATTAGGCGGGTGGGCAGTGCCATGCTGCACAGTCAAATCCAGTTGTTACAGTGTATAATTAGGCAGGTGGGCAGTGCCATGCTGCACAGTCAAATCCAGTTGTTACAGTGTATAATTAGGCAGGTGGGCAGCACCATGCTGCAGAGTCAAATCCAGTTGTTACAGTGTATAATTAGGCGGGTGGGCAGTGCCATGCTGCACAGTCAAATCTGGTTGTTACAGTGCATAATTAGGCGGGTGGTGTTAGGGAGAATTCTCCAAAATGGCTAATTTCCCTTACCTACTGAGTCCCTCAACAGCTTTGCTGGATTTCTAGGATTTATTTTTTTCACCTGGTAAGAGTGGGAGCCTTTTTTTCCCACTCTTACATGTGTTTTGCTGTGTGTGTTTAACATTTTTGTGTTCATAGACTGTGGAGCCTCACCTACTCCATGGGCATCATCTTTTTACTGTGTGTTACACAGCACCTTCAGTGCAGAGACACAGGGTTGTATCTTTTCAGGCTTCCCACTTTAAACTCCTTTTTCTGGGGCTGACTACTGTCTCCCAGAACATGTAAAGTTACCATTGACTTTATTAGTCTTTTTAAATCCACAGACCCAGTAGAAACTATCTTACATAGAGTTCTGGAAAGGGTTAATAGTTATCCCTTTTTGTCTGTTTATCATGGAACATTATTTCGTTCCCTTTTCATTAAGATTTGGCTGGTGTCAGTGGTATCTACCCTATTTTTCCTACTGCGGTTATTTTAAATAGCCTTGGTATTGTTTTAGGCTATTTTAGTAGCCTCAAACTTAAACCCGCTGGACCATATTTACTTTTATTTGGTTCTGGCTGGGTTTATTCACCATTTCTTTTTGTAAAAGTCTTTCTCGTGTTTTACTCTGCGTGCCAAACCAGTTTTGGTTCCTTTGTTTGCTGACCTTTCGCGGGCTTCTGCACAGAAGCCTTCCTTAGGCGCCTGAATGTCTGAGGGGGACAGGATGTGAGGGAGGGGTTTGAGACTCCTTGCACAGGGTCTCCTTGGAGACCCATGTCGCACTCGGTGTGATTGGCTGTGGTGACTGTTCCGCCGGGACAGCCACTCTGCTGCGTGAATGACAGCCAGGCTGTGTGAATGGGGGAAAACTGCATAAAAAGCAGGTCTCTGGGACTGAGAAGGCAGAGTTGCCACTGGATCGAGAGAACCGAAGAGAAGCCGACAGAAGAGGACCTCCACCATGACTGAAGCTCCCGGTGAAGCCCTGCTGCGGGTCCCAATCTCCAAACTCCAATGACAGGGAAGATCAGCAAGGAATCTTCTCCCCATGAGCTGGTGGGACCAACCAGTTCGCCAAACTGCAAGCCAGGCCTCCCTCCTCTGGTCAAATTTGCTGTGCACAGCTACAGTGAACCGGATAGCCAGGAGGATCGGACCCTGCTTGGGTTTTAAGGAGCACACCTTTTATTTGTTGCTTTGCTCTGCTGATGGTTTCTTCCCTGGGCAGTGCAGGACCCTCCAGTCTTCCTACTTCTTGTCAGTCCAACAGTCGCTTCAGGAACCGTGAGCCTGCAGGACCTGCCAGGTACGTCTGCCTCAGCTACAGCCTTCTTCTCCATTTAAGGTACTGTTCAAATCCGGTCATTCGTTTCGTCCGACCGCGGTAAAAGTGTTTGAAATCTTTTGCCAATCCGAGGGCTTGTCCTTCTCTATTCTTTAAAGTAACTTTTCGTCCGACCAACTTCGTTCTGAACTCTTGGCAAAGACTTGAACTGTGTGATCCTCTGCAAAGACTTTGGTCCATTGACTTTTGGCCCTGGCCTCTTAATTTGATTTCCTCACTGTAGTTACTTTTTCTAGATTGCCTTGCTTACTTAGTTGTTGGTGCTGTTCAACTTTTGTCTAACTTTGAACTGCTTGATAATAGTGAAATGTTTTATAACTGATGTGTAAATGAATGTATATTCTTTTACTCAGAAACCTTGAGTCAGTGTTTGTTTGAACCATAGTAATTGCTGTCGTTTGTGTAACTATTGGTACTGCTCACTTTACTCTTGAGATAGGTCTGGCTGCTCAGCCATTGCTAACACTTTACTGTGTAGTACAGGCTTGTACCAAAGGTGAATTTGTACTGTCACTTGTAGGCTTAATTGTGTGTGGTGCTCCCAAAGGGTACTGCATATGATTCTGGCTGATAGGTGGGCATCGCCATGCTGCATAGTCAAATCCGGTTGTTACAGTGTATAATTAGGCGGGTGGACAGCGTCATGCTTCACAGTCAAATCCGGTTGTTACACTGTATAATTAGGCGGGTAGGCAGCGCCATGCTTCACAGTGAAATCCAGTTGTTACAGTGTATAATTAGGCGGGTAGGCAGCGCCATGCTTCACAGTGAAATCCAGTTGTTACAGTGTATAATTAGGCGGGTGGGCAGCACCATGCTGCACAGAAAAATCTGGTTGTTACAGTGTATATTTAGGCGGCTGGGCATCGCCATGCTGCATAGTAAAATCCGGTTGTTACAGTGTATAATTAGACAGGTGGACAGCGTCATGCTTCACATCTCAAATCCGGTTGTTACAGTGTATAATTAGGCGGGTGGACAGATCCATGCTGCTCTATTCGAATTTTACTAGGAGTGAGGAATCAGCCTCCTCCTGCAACTCACCACCTTCCGTCAGGAGGAGGCCGATGCACAGACGATCTGTATCAAATCAAAACTTATACTGCAGTGTTGTTTTGTGTCGGGTGTGTGTGAGTGCTGTTAGATGGTCCAACTGAGGTCCTTCCTCTCCGATATCTTTTTTTCTACCTGTGGTGTCCCCCATGAATCTAACCTCTCTCCCTGGCTGTTCAACCAATACCTGGCACTCCTTGCCCACTGCATCGCTGCTCTCTGCCCCAATTTCCATTGCTATTCAGATGATACCAAGCTCATTTTCAGGCTACCCTCGGCATCCTCCTCTCCTTCCCTCATCTCTGACTGTCTGTCTGCTATCCAGGAGTGGTGTGCCGCCAATGACCTCTGCCTTAATGCCAGTAAGACTGAGATTCTACTCATCGGCACACCCGCTCCCTCCTTCCCTGCAGCTCTCTGGCCAGCCTCTCTTGGCCCTCTTCCTGCTCCCACCTACAAGGCAAAAAACCTCAGGGTCATCTTCGACTCCACACTCTCCTTCTCTCCTCACATCTCTGACGTGTCTAAGAAGTCACACTACCAGCTGCACCTCCTCAGAGGTATTCTTCCTTTCCTCTCCTTCCCCCAGAAGCTCACTGTCTCCAAAACCCTGGTTCTCTCTAGGCTGGACTATTGCAACATCCTCTTTCTAAATCTGCCTGCTTCTACTCTCTGCCCTCTGCAACTTATCCAGAACAGGACTGCAAGACTTGTCCTTGGCCTCAAGCCCAGGGATCGTATCTCTCGAGGACTGAAATCTCTGCACTGGCTCCCAGTGGCTGCGAGGATTAAGTTCAAAAACCTCTGCATTGTCCACAAGGCCTTCTGGGGGCTGGGGTCGCGTTACCTTCAACTCTCTCTTCCTAAATATCTTCCTTCTCGAGCTCTTCACTCATCCGCCTCCAACTCCCTCAGTGTCAGTCGCTTCTCCAAGCAACGAGTTGGTGGCCGATCTCTCTCCTCGGCAGGGGCCTCCCTCGGAAACAGCCTTCCTGCCTCCCTGAAACTTGAGGAGAACCATCTCCGGTTTCCGGAAGCACCTCAAAACCTTCCTCTTTGCTTCTGCTTTCTCTCCCCCTCTCACCTGCTGAATTCCTGGCTGAAACTGCACTGGATACCTGGCCACCCTTCTTATCTCAGGCCCAGGCCCCGCTGGTTGCACACCTGCACTGCCTCCCTGGCAACCCCTGCACCTGGGGACTGTTTTCTGTATCCGTACAGTCCCCCTACCAGCACCTTTGTCTGCACTTAACTTGCACTTGCCACCAGGTGGCTGCTTTTTATTTATCATATTTATTCTACTAGCCCCTACTGCACTTCCCCTCTCCCTTTCCCCCACGCACTTTTCTCTTTCCCCTTCTCTTGCACTTGCGCAACCTGAATGACACCTGGCCTAGTAGGTTTGTTGTCTGTCTTCCCTTTGTACCCCCTCCCTTGCCTCGTCGCGCCTTGAAACACTTGTCTATAGGCGCGTTATAAATGCCATATCATATCATATCATATCATGGTTATGAGGATTTCCTGTTAGGGAACGTGAGTGGGTTGTTTTGGTGTGTTTTGTGATAAGCTTTGAAAATTACATTTTGTTTTATTATCCCACACTTGTTTTCACAATATGTTTGCATGTTGTGTTAGAATGGGGTGTGATCAAGAGCTCTGGGTAGTGTGGCAGACAAGAAGAAGGAGTTGGACTCAGAGGACATTTCAAGGGTGTTTATTCAAAAGTAAAAGGAAAATTGCCTATCTAGCCCTATCTCTAAGAGGGAATTCCCTACCTACCAAATTAGACTAAGGGTGCTGGTCCATCGTACAAAACAAATGTCTGACTTCCATCCAATACCTGCTTACTTCCTAGCCCTACCACTTTTTGGAGAACAGCGCCATGTGCATCAGACTCAGGCTTCATCTGGCCAAAAGTCACTTGGATATCTCTCCAAATAGTTCTTCTGGTTACAAAAAGAAAAGAGCCCATTAAAGATCACCAGAAACAAGTGTTCAATTTCCCCAAAAAGATTTCTTAATAATAGTTCTTCATGCAAGGTCAAAGGGCCTCATCACGAGTTGGGCGGAGCGGTAGAATCCAGCGGTAACACTATTACTGCCGCATTTACTGCTCTGTCCAATCACAAGATTGGCCCTGCCATGGCACATTCACCTCCCGCTCTGAGCTGGAGGTGAATGCGCCAGCAGTTAGCCATTTTTGGCGCTCTTACCGCTGGCGACATTACCGTGGCAGTGGCAATAGCGCCGAAAAGCCCCATAGAATCCTATGGACTCTAAAAGAATGGGGACTAAAAGCGCCACCACAACTCGTGATCCGGCACAAATTGTGCCGGACCGAGTTGCCATAACACTATTAGCAGTGGGCGGTATCCCAGCGGTATTACCGCCTGGATAACGCCCAACTCGTGATGAGACCCAAAGTCTTAGGGCCTGATTCACACAAGTGTTCTATAATGGCGCAATCCCATTGAAAAACGGTCTGTGAATATAGGCCTTAGTATTTTTACAGGGGGATTCATCCTTTATTCCTCCTCCACCAACTTGTTTGTACTTCCTTTAATATAAGATTGACTTGGGTGAACCCTGAAGGTTCTCTTCAATGTATGTGGCTTGCAATATCCCTTGCTTTTATAAGACCATCCAGGTCCTGGTAATTCTCTTTCTGTGTGTCCTTGACCTTTGCCAATATTCAATGTTCAACTTTCTAGGGCTCTCATGACCAGGTTTGCATTCCAACTCTCTTGCTTTCTCGTGCCTGTCTGTAGGCAACCCGGTTCCTGTCGTGTTGGAATGATAGAATCGTATTTTGGAAAGGGAATGTAGAATGTGAAAGGTTAGGTATTGGAGGATGGTTGGGAAGAGAAGTAATTGCAGCTACCTAAGGGAAGGAGATGGTGAGGTGTTCGTGGGGGTCTTATGAATAATAGTAATGTTATGTTATGTTATGTTATTTTGCACTTACATAGCGCCTTATATTCCATTAGTATGGTCTGAAGGCGCTAGTAGGTTGAACGCCCTTTGGAACCGAAGTTGAGGTCAGTAGAGAGAGTAGGGAGAGTCAATGGCGCGTGTGCGCACCGGTTATGTGTGCAGCTGGTGAGGTATTCGTTAAATAGCTGCTTCTTAGCGGTAGGTGTGGTGGTTGAGATCAGGGGTATGTGTTCGTTCTGGCAGGATTTATCCAGACCGACTATGGCTGCGTTTGCCTGAGGAGAACACCTGGCTGGGGGGTGTGTAACCAGCAGTGTTTACTTAGAGTGATGGGGAGTGAGCGGGAGATGTTGGTATGAGAACAGTTATACCGAATGGTGTCATAGTATCTCTGTGTTCTAGTTGAGTGGTGGTGTAAAGAAGAGAGTAAGCGTGGGGTGCGATGTGATGGGTTACATGCTTTTTCATACATTCTCTGCATTCCAGACCATACGATGTACATCGCGCAGTTCTATGCGCTCCAGTCCGTTCTATGCACTTTTATTCATTCCATGCGTCTCCGTCAGTGCTACACACTCCGGTCTGCTCGACGCACTCATGCATTCCAGTCCGCCCCGCGTGCTCCTGACAGCCCCAGGCATGCACCCGTGTCTCCCCCCGCAAGCACCCTGTCTGCGCCTGTACTTCGCATTCACCCACTGTGCGCAGTCACCCGCTCCCCGCATTCACCCACTCCCGGCACTCACCAGCTCCCTGCACTCACCAGCTCCGCACACTCATCCGCTCTATGCACTCATGCATTCCCTGCATTCAACATTAGTATACACTCATCAGCCCCTTAGAGTCATTTGTTAGTACGCAGTAATCCTGTTCAATAAATTAATTTGCTCTCTAAACTCATTTGCTCTCTTACCTCATTTGCTCTCTAACCTCATCCGCTCTCTAACCTCATCCGCTCTCTAACCTCATCTGCTCTCTAACCTCAACCGCTCTCTAACCTCAACCGCTCTCTAACCTCAACCGCTCTCTAACCACATCCGCTCTCTAACCTCCCCCACTCTACACGCTCCCCCACTCCACACGCTCCCCCACTCCACATGCTCCCCCACTCTACACGCTCCTCCACTCTACACGCTCCCCCATTCTACACGCTCCCCCCACTCTACACGCTCATACTTTCTGTGCAATCATTAGTTCTACATTCGCTTCTCTGTATTTATGCCCTTGTCCGCCATACGCACTCGTCTGATCTACGTACCCATCTACTCTACATGCTCATCTGACTTATCATGTTCATCCATTCTATACCTTCATCCGATCTACATACTCATTCGATTTACACACTCATTCGATCTATGTAGTCATCTGTTCCACAGACATGCATTCTTCCACTTAGTGCATTCAACTGTTTACACTCAACCACTCTACACACTCGGCCGTTTAACATGTTCATCCATTCTATACACTTATCCGATGTACTCTCTTATCTCGATGTATTCGATTTACACACTTATTCAATCTATATAGTCATCTGTTCTTCCACTCATGCATTCTTTCATTCAGTGCATTCATCTGTTCACACGCTTCATCCATTCTAACTATTTCATCAATGCTATTCACTTCGTTCCCTCCTCATGCATTATGTGCATTTCAGCAGTTTACATCTCCTTACTGTTTCCACATGATTTATTCTTATTATCCACTTCACTGTTTTGATCTACTTTACTCGTTTAATTCTGTTTGTCTTTCTAGTTTATATTCAGGGTTATCAGCTGTCCATTTCTCGCCTCAGGTAGTTTGATGGGTTGGTGTCGTTGAGATGCTGTTTGTCTGTTTGGGTTAGTTTGGTTACCGGTTGGTTTTAGGGGAAGAGCCAGGTTTTCAGCAGTTTGCGGAAAGATGTTAAATCCTCAGTTTGGCAGATGTGGGGTGGGAGTGGGTTCCACAGGGTGGGGGCCAAGGCTGAGAATGATGATCCGCCTAATCTGACTGAGTTTGTCTTAGGTATGACTAGGAGATCGGCTGAGCTTGATCTTAGGGTGCAAGAGGGTTATAGGGTTTTAGTTTGTTTTGAAGATATTGAGGTCCGGTTTTATGCAGTGCTCGATGGGAGATGCATAAGGTTTTGAAAGTCACCCTTCCAGCTACTGGAAGCCAGTGCAGCGTCTTAAGGGCTAGGGAGATGTGGTCTCTTGGGCCGAGCGCAAGCAGCAATGTGGCTGCCGCGTTTTGTGCCCTTCGGAGTTTATTCAGTTGGTACACGTGGAGTCCAAGGTATAGGGGGTTTGCATAGTCCAGTCTTGACATAACAATTGATTGGACCGCGGAGAGTCTGTTAGGAAAGGAGAGATATGGAAAGATGCGCCTAAGGGTTTTAAGGTGGTAGTGGCAGGATTTTGAGACATTGTTGACTTGGCGCAAGAGTGTTAGGTCAGAGTCAAGGATGCATCCAAGACTTTTCACCGATTTGCAGGGCGTCGGTGAGCTGCCCATGGCGGGTGGCCAGGGTAGTGGTTGCGGAAGAAGCTCGGAGTTGCCACAAACCATGATTTCAGTTTTGGAGGGGTTTAACAAGAGGTGGCTTTGGGTCATCCAGAGATCTATGTCGAGGAGGCAGGAGGCCATGTCAGGTCGGGAGTTGGGATTTGAGTTCATTAGTTTTAGAATTAGTTGAGCGTTGTCGGCGTAGTTGTAACACAGGATGTTGTGTGAACGAACTATTGGAAGGAGGTGATCAAGTAGAGATTGAACAGGGGTGCAGATAGGCATGCTCCTTGTGGGACTCCCGTGTCGACTGGTCGGGCTTGGGAGGTATAGGTGGAGAGTATCGTTATTTGGTACCTATCTTTGAGGAATGAAGCTATCCATTTAAGAGCGGTTCCATGAATTCCTAATGAGTGGAGGCGGTCTAGGAGGATTGAGTGATTGATTGTGTCAAAGGCGGCAGATAGGTCAAGAAGGATTAGTGCCGTGCATCCCGCAGAGTCTGCCGTCATTTTAAGGTCATCCCAAATTCGAGGTTAGGGTGGTTTTGATTCCTTGACGGGCTCTGAAACCTGATTGTGCAGGGTCTAGTAGATTGTTGGCTTCGACAAAGGCATTTAGTTGGGAGTAGGCGGTTCGGTCAATGAGTTTTGCAAGGAATCTGGTGTTTGAGATGGGGTGGTAGTTTTTGGGCTGGAGTGGGTCGAGAGAAGGTTTTTTAATTAGTGGTTTGACATGCACCGTTTTGAATGCGTCCGGAAAGATACCAGAGGAAAGGGAGGCATTTATGATGGATCTTGCGTGTTCTCCTACGCAGGTGGAAGTGAACATTTCTTTGAGGGATGTGGCCGGGCAAGGGTCCAGCGGGGAGCCAGATGGTTTGCGGGCAGATAGAAGTTTGAGAAATTGCTCTGGTGATATTGGACTAAAGGATTAGAACGTTGGTTGCGTAGTGGTCGCAGCTGGGGGGTTTGCCGCTAAGGGAGGGGGTATTGCCTGGTGGATGCGAGAGAGCCAATTTGGTGGCTAGAGTATTTGTTCTTTCCAGAGCTGTGGTGTAAAAGTGGAGGGAGAGTGAGTCACACAGTGATTGTGAGGTGTTCGGGACGGTCGTGGTGCAAGCCGGTTTGGTGAACTCAGAGATGATTTTGTGGAGTTCCTTGCTTGGGTTTTCGCAGTTTACGATTTGGGAGTTGTAGTGGGCTTTTTTTGCTTTTCGGATTTTGGCCTTGTACTGATAGAGGTGTCGGGTTGTTCTCCTTGGTTTTGTCTTTCTGCAATTTGCGTTCTAGGTATTTATATAGTTGTTTAGTGGTCTTCAACTCAGGAGTGAACCATCTGGGGAAAAGGCCACGGCGGGATGATGGTTTACAAGGGGGTGTGAGCGGCATCAGAGATGCGTTGAGCCATGAGTCAAAGGCATCAGGGGTTAGTTGTTTAGTCAGCTGGCAGGTAGGTGGTGGAGATTGGAGGAGTGCTTCGGCTAGGTCAGGGACGATTATTCGTTTTTTCCAGCATTTGCGTAGATTTGGTGATTCAGATCCGAGTACGGGAGTGGGGTCGGGTGAGTGAACGGCGAAAGAGAGAATGAAGTGATCGGACCAGATGATGGGGATGGGGGGTTTAAATGAATCAGGGTGTTGGAGCTAAAGATAGCAGCAAGAGTGTGTCCTTTATAGTGAGTCGGGCCATTTGTGTGGGTTGGAGGTTAATTGCGTCTAAACCGTCAACCAGAGAGTGTGTCATAGGGTTGGTGGGGATGTCGAGCCAAATGTTGAAGTCTCCAAGAAGGGTGAGGTTGGGATGGTTTAGATGAAGGGTGGCGATTGAGTCGCAGAGGTTGTTTGCAAATTGTCTATCGTAGCCTGGGGGCCTGTAAATTATTAGGAAGCTGTGCGAGGGCGACGGAGAGAGGGATAGTTTAACGAGGAGTGATTCGCAGGAAGGAATGGAAGGTTGGTTGTCGATGATTGAGGCGTGGAAGAAAGACTTGTAGACGAATGCGACTCCCCCTCCTCTAGAGGGATGGTTTAGTGGGATGAGGAAGTAGTCAGGGGATAAGGTTTCACTGGCGATTGGTACGAAGTCGTCAGAGAACCAAGTTTCGGTGATGAAAACCAGGTCTGGATTGTCAGAGGTGAGGAGGCCAAAGATGGAGAATCTGTTTTTTGCTACGGATCGGGCATTAAATAGGATGCAGTTCACATCGGCAGGCGAGGTTGGTCTCGGGGCTGGTGCAGAAGGGGGTAGTGGCGGAGATAGAGGAAGCTAGAGAGGGAGGGCGTGGGTGATGATCGGTGGGAAGAGTGGCCGGGCAGAAGGTTTGGCGGGCTTCGGGCGGGATTGGGTGGCTGCATGTGTTCTGATGAACGGGTTTGGCTTGGGGGATTGGAAAGTAGGGTGTGGGAGGTTAGGAGTTTCCATTACAGTTGATGAGAAGTCGAGGGAGAGGGGTTTCAGGAATGGCGAAGCTACGGGGGATGGAGGTGATTGGGGGAAAGTGGAGGAGGGTCGGGACAGGGGAGGCGAGGAGTGCTGAGAGATTGAGGGAGACCAGGTGCGATTACTCTTTAGTTTCCTTGTTGCGATTGGAGTGTGAGAGAGGGAAGGGGGGTTAGAGGGAGAGAGAGATGCGGCTTCGGTTCTTGCTAGGGCTAGGCGTGCAGTTTTTAGGGACGGGAAAGGGTGTGTTCGGGGGGGAAGGTGGTGGGGGTTTGTGGGCAAGGTGGGAGGTGGATGCTTGCAGAGCAAGGCGTGCCAGCTAAGATAGTGAGGAAAGAGGGCGTGGTTAACGTGGGCTGGCCGGTGGTGGGGTTCGGGGGAGGAGTGGTCTTTGGGTGGTTGGCTCGCCATCGTGCCCATCTGGCTTGGTGTTTGGAGAGTGGAATGGTAGGGAGTGCCAATGAGGGTGGGGTGATTTGGGAAGGGGGGTATGGGGCAGAAGGCACACCGGGAAGTGAGGGCAGTCCACGGTGGTCGTTTCCGACAGACTCTGTTGGAGTGGGTGTACTCATGCTTAGTACGAGCTGTTAGGAGTTGTCTCAATTGAAACTTAAGTTTATTGGGCTTTATATGTTTGGCTATATCACTGGCTGTGAGTAGTCTTGATTTCAGGGTTGTACTACTTTATAGATATTAGGCCGTTTTGAGGTGTAGCTAGACCGTAGGCTATGCTAGTTAGGCAGTCTATTTAGTTGTAGCTACAGCACAGTAACGCAGTTGGTAGAGTTTCTTTTAGTAGGCTGGCATTCTTCTAATAAGCTGGAATATGGGTAAGCTATTTAAGGAGAAGTTGAATGTAGCAACGCTCCAGGTATGGTTTTAGTTGGACTTTTAGGTGGAGTTTAGGAGGGCTTTCTGATTGTAGTTCTAAATTTAGTGGGAGCACGCTATTAGGTACACTTCCAAGTTCAATTTGCACAGAGATGATATTAGACTATTGGGTGCACTTCTGGCTTCAACTGTACACGGAGATGATGTTAGGGTATTAGGTACTATTAAGTACACTTCTAGATTTGACTGTACATCGGAGGTGGTATTAGGTCTACCTCTAGATTAAGTTTTGTATAAAAGGGATTTTAGACTATTAGGCACAGTAATAGATTCTACATTATAGAGATGATATTAGACTATTAGGATATTGGGCACACTTCTAAATGCAACTTTCTCAGAGAGGCTATTGTGCACAACTTCTGAATATAAACGTAGGCTATTGGGTACACTTCTAAATGCAACTTTTCTCAGAGAGGCTATTGCGCCCAACTTCTAAATACACAAATAGGCTATTGGGTACACTTCTAAATGCAACTTTTCTCACAGAGGCTTTTGGGCACAACTTCAAATGCAACTTTTCTCAGAGAGGCTATTGGGCACAACTTCTAAATACACAGATAGGCTATTGGGAACACTTCTAAAGTCAAGTTTTCACAGAGAGGCTATTGGGCCTAACTTCTAACTACACACATAGGCTGTTGGGTACACTTCTAAATGCAATGTTTCTCAGAGAGGCTATTGGACACAACTTCTAAATACACACATAGG
Organism: Ambystoma mexicanum; assembly: GCF_040938575.1. NCBI lineage: Eukaryota > Metazoa > Chordata > Amphibia > Caudata > Ambystomatidae > Ambystoma > Ambystoma mexicanum. Next base: position 202,560,288 of record NC_090934.1, on the reverse strand, counting down.
CTATTGGGCACACTTCTAAATTGGACTTTTCTCAGAGAGGCTATTGGGTACGCTTCTAAATGCAACTTTTCTCAGAGAGGCTATTTGGCACAACTTCTAAATACACACATAGGCTATTGGGTTCACTTGTAAATGCAACTTTTCTCAGAGAGGCTATTGGGCACAACTTCTAGATGCAACTTTTCTCAGAAAGGCTATTGGGCACAACTTCTAAATGCAACTTTTCTCAGAGAGGCTATTGGGCACAACTTCTAACTACACACATAGGCTGTTGGGTACACTTCTAAATGCAATGTTTCTCAGAGAGGCTATTGGACACAACTTCTAAATACACACATAGGCTATTGGGCACACTTCTAAATTGGACTTTTCTCAGAGAGGCTATTGGGTACGCTTCTAAATGCAACTTTTCTCAGAGAGGCTATTTGGCACAACTTCTAAATACACACATAGGCTATTGGGTTCACTTGTAAATGCAACTTTTCTCAGAGAGGCTATTGGGCACAACTTCTAGATGCAACTTTTCTCAGAAAGGCTTTTGGGCACAACTTCTAAATGCAACTTTTCTCAGAGAGGCTATTGGGCACAACTTCTAAATACACACATAGGCTATTGGGTACACTTGTAGAGGCAACTTTTCTCAGAGAGGCTATTGGGCACAACTTCTAGATGCACACACAGTCAATTGGGTACACTTCTAAGTACACACATAGGCTATTGGGTGCACTTGGAGATGCAACTTTTCTCAGAGAGGTTATTGGGCACAACTTCTAGATGCAACTTTTCTCAGAGAGGCTATTGGGCCCAACTTCTAAATGCACACATAGGCTATTGGGTACACTTGTAGATGCAACTTTTCTCAGAGAGGCTATTGGGCACAACGTCTAGATGCACACTCAGGCAATTGGGTACACTTCTAAGTACACAAATAGGCTATTGGGTACACTTCTAAATACACACATAGGCTATTGGGTACACTTATAGATGCAACTTTTCTCAGAGAGGCTATTGCGCCCAACTTCTAAATACACACATAGGCTATTGGGTACACTTCTAAATGCAACTTTTCTCAGAGAGGCTGTTGCACACAACTTCTAAATACACACATAGGCTATTGGGCACACTTCTAAATTGGACTTTTCTCAGAGAGGCTATTGGGTACGCTTCTAAATGCAACTTTTCTCAGAGAGGCTATTTGGCACAACTTCTAAATACACACATATAGGCTATTGGATTCACTTGTAAATGCAACTTTTCTCAGAGAGGCTATTGGGCACAACTTCTAGATGCAACTTTTCTCAGAAAGGCTATTGGGCACAACTTCTAAATGCAACTTTTCTCAGAGAGGCTATTGGGCGCAACTTCTAAATACACACATAGGCTATTGGGTACACTTCTGAATGCAATTTTTCTCAGGGAGGCTATTGGGCACACTTCTAAATGCAACTTTTCTCAGAGAGGCTATTGGGCACAACTTCTAAATACACACATAGGCAATTGGGTGCACTTGTAGATGCAACTTTTCTCAGAGAGGCTATTGGGCACAACTTCTAAATACAACCATAGGCTATTGGGTACACTTGTAGATGCAACTTTTCTCAGAGAGGCCATAGGGCACACGTCTAGATGCAACTTTCTCAGAGAGGCTCTTGGGCACAACTTCTAAGTGCAACATTTCTCAGAGAGGCTATTGGGCACAACTTCTAAATGCAACTTTTCTCAGAAAGGCTATTGGGCACACTTCTAGATGCAACTTTCTCAGAGAGGCTATTCAGCACAACTTCTAAGTGCAACTTTTCTCAGAGAGGCTATTGGGCACAACTTCTAAATGCAACTTTTCTCAGAAAGGCTATTGGGCACACTTCTAGATGCAACTTTCTCAGAGAGGCTATTCGGCACAACTTCTAAGTGCAACTTTTCTCAGAGAGGCTATTGGGCACAACTTCTAAATACACACATAGGCTATTGGGTACACTTGTAGATGCAGCTTTTCTCAGAGTGGCTATTGGGCACAACTTCTAGATGCACACACAGGCAATTGGGTACACTTCTATGTACACACATAGGCTATTGGGTGCACTTGGAGATGCAACTTTTCTAAGAGAGGTTATTGGGCACAACTTCTAGATGCAACTTTTCTCAGAGAGGCTATTGGGCACAACTTCTAAATGCACACATAGGCTATTGGCTACACTTGTAGATGCAACGTTTCTCAGAGAGACTATTGGGCACAACTTCTAGATGCACACACAGGCAATTGGGTACACTTCTAAGTACACACATAGGCTATTGGGTACACTTCTAAATACACACATAGGCTATTGGGTACACTTGTAGATGCAACTTTTCTCAGAGAGGCTATTGCGCCCAACTTCTAAATACACACATAGGCTATTGGGTACACTTCTAAATGCAACTTTTCTCAGAGAGGCTGTTGCGCACAACTTCTAAATACACACATAGGCTATTGGGTTCACTTGTAAATGCAACATTTCTCAGAGAGGCTATTGGGCACAACTTCTAGATGCAACTTTTCTCAGAGAGGCTATTGGGCGCAACTTCTAAATACACATATAGGCTATTGGGTACACTTCTGAATGCAATTTTTCTCAGGGAGGCTATTGGGCAGACTTCTAAATGCAACTTTTCTCAGAGAGGCTATTGGGCACAACTTCTAAATACACACATAGGCTATTGGGTTCACTTGTAAATGCAACATTTCTCAGAGAGGCTATTGGGCACAACTTCTAGATGCAACTTTTCTCAGAGAGGCTATTGGGCGCAACTTCTAAATACACATATAGGCTATTGGGTACACTTCTGAATGCAATTTTTCTCAGAGAGGCTATTGGGCACACTTCTAAATGCAACTTTACTCAGAGAGGCTATTGGGCACAACTTCTAAATGCAACTTTTCTCAGAGAGGCTATTGGGCACAACTTCTAAATGCAATTTTTCTCAGAGAGGCTATTGGGCACACTTCTAAATGCAACTTTACTCAGAGAGGCTATTGGGCACACTTCTAAATGCAACTTTACTCAGAGAGGCTATTGGGCACAACTTCTAAATACACACATAGGCTATTGGGTACACTTGTGGGTGCAACTTTCCTCAGAGAGGCTATTGGGCACACTTCTAGATGCACCTTTCTCGGAGAGGCTATTGGGCACAACTTCTAAATACACACATAGGCAATTGAGTGCACTTGTAGATGCAACTTTTCTCAGAGAGGCTATTGGGCACAACTTCTAAATACAACCATAGGCTATTGGGTACACTTGTAGATGCAACTTTTCTCAGAGAGGCTATTGGACACACTTCTAGATGCAACTTTCTCGGAGAGGCTCTTGGGCACAACTTCTAAGTGCAACATTTCTCAGAGAGGCTATTGGGCACAACTTCTAAATGCAACTTTTCTCAGAGAGGCTATTGGGCACAACTTCTAAGTGCAACTTTTCTCAGAGAGGCTATTGGGCACAACTTCTAAATACACACATAGGCTATTGGGGACACTTGTAGATGTAACTTTTCTCAGAAAGGCTATTGGGCACAACTTCTAAGTACACACATAGGCTATTGGGTACACTTCTAAATACACACATAGGCTATTGGGTACACTTGTAGATGCAACTTTTCTCAGAGAGGCTATTGCGCCCAATTTCTAAATACACACATAGGCTATTGGGTACACTTCTAAATGCAACTTTTCTCAGAGAGGCTGTTGCGCACACGTTCTAAATACACACTTAGGCTATTGGGCCAACTTCTAAATGCAGCTTTAACATGCAAACGACAGAGTTTCTGAATGTAAATATAATGAATTTACGTTGGTGATGCTTTGTTAGATGAGTGGTAGGGTAGTATGGCCTGAAGTAGTTGCTTCTGGCCCCGCCCTTGCCAGACTTACATGTTGTTGGCTTCTTGCTTCTCCTGCAGATACCTGCAGATACGATCAGGAGCCGTCCACTGTATGAGCCGTCCTTTGCCTCGGGTTCTTAGCCGCAGGGGCTGCACGGGCAGAGGGCTGCCCTGAGGATGGTCGGTAATGGTCTGGGATAGATGGTGCGAGGGCCAATTGGAAGGATGGTGTGCGGGTCGGGAGGCCGGAGGGAGGTGGACCAGGAAGCGGGAGCGGCAGGAAAGGAGAGCACGGGGCTCACTAGGCGGCTTTCAAATCTGATACTTACAAAACAAAATGCCAGCAAACTTCAGGCGCTGCTGCAGGTGCACACTCACTGAGCTCCTGGATGGAAGGGGCACCGGTGGGTGCACGCGAGTCGGTAGACTCGGAGCAGGATGGAAGATGGCCAATTGGAAGGGTGGTGGGCAGGTCGGGAGGCGGGAGGGAGGTGGACCAGGAAGCAGGAGCGGCAGGGAAGGAGAGCACGGGGCTCACTAGGCGGATTTCAAATCTGCTACTTACAAAACAAAATGCCTGCAAACTTCAGGCGCTGCTGCAGGTGCACACTCACCGAGCTCCTGGATGGAAGGGGAGCCTGTGAGTGCACGCGAGTCGGTAGACTCGGAGCAGGATGGAGGATGGCCAATTGGAAGGTTGGTGGGCAGGTCGGGAGGCGGGAGGGAGGTGTTCCAGGAAGCGGGAGCGGCAGGGAAGGAGAGCACGGGGCTCACTAGGCGGATTTCAAATCTGCTACTTACAAAACAAAATGCCCGCAAACTTCAGGCGCTGCTGCAGGTGCACACTCACCGAGCTCCTGGATGGAAGGGGCGCCGGTGGGTGCACGCGAGTCGGTAGACTCGGAACAGGATGGAGGATGGCCAATTGGAAGGGTGGTGGGCGGGTCGGGAGGTGGGAGGGAGGTGGACCAGGAAGCGGGAGTGGCAGGGAAGGAGAGCACGGGGCTCACTAGGTGGAAAGAGATAAATCATCTACCTGAGTGATTATCATTTCAATTGGCGACGAGCGGCTTGAGAACATCAGTGAGGAAGGACACAGCCGCAATGCATTGACTTGCCATAACGTCCATGATCCTTCAAGATCTCTTGCTGTCAGTGGGCCTGGGATCCTTGCTGTGAGGATATGGGCTTCTCCGAAGTGAAAGGTGACAATTCTGGAAACTGAGGAGTGTATTTTGGGCCAGTGTTAGGGCGGCATCATTTTAAGGGTCTAGTGACAGTTGCATCATCGGTTGCTCTGGCATTTGAGGAAAGGACCGTCGAACGGGAGACTGCTTGCGGCTATCTTGGAGGACCATGTTGGCTGGACATTTTCGCAGAAAGGACCCAAAACATAAGGAAACCAGTGACCATCTTGTTTGGTATTGTGGACACAGTGATCATCATTTCAGCACAATCTTCTTTGTGGCAGTACTGAGAGATGATCATAGAGGAGTGATCATCATTTTAAAGTATCATCTTCGTTGAAGTACTAAAATATTGATAATGATTACAGGAATCAATTAGTGTCATCTTTGGTGAAACATTGGAGACTAGTTAAGACGATTATTATATGTGCAAGTAGGAAGGTACAGGAATGCAGGGAGTTACTATTTATCGACTGCAGCCCTTTTTGGCAATACATGGGGATCACCTATTCCATGTAGGGAATGGAAAGAGTATTGAAAAACTATGTGGGGAAAATTGAGAATGAGAGTTTCACTCCTGCAAAGAAGAAAATGTTGCTACTGCATTCTTTGGGCCCGGAAGAGCAAAGAGTTTTTCTGAGATTCACCTCCTTTGCATTTGGGAGAAGGTGATGGGGACAGAGTGTGAACAAGTACAGAAACATCAAGACGTGAATTACTGACCCAAAACTAATGTAACTGTGAACAGATATTATTTCTATTTGAGAAAACAAGAAATGGATGTGACATTGGGCGAGTATGTGAGTGCCCTTAAGAAATTGGCTTTAACCTGCTACTTTGGAAGAGGGTTAACATTGGATGATCTCAAAAGGGATAAGATCATTATACACATGAATAGCAATGCAATGCAAGAAAGGTTGTAGATGTGTGGCGATCCTTCCTTATAGGACACTATAGCAATAGCTAAGAAGGTGGAACACACCACAATTTGTGCTAAAACCATGAAGGAAAATTACAAGGATTTACAGAAAAGGACCACGGGTAACACTGTAAGGTCAAAAGAAGGAAAGAACATATCCGTGGTCAAGACCAAGGAGGCCAAGAACAAGGAAGCATCAAAGGACACATAGTTAGAGGAAGTTGGAGGGGAAAGAGGAAAGTTCCTTTGTGGAAAATGCTATCACTGTGGAAAAAGAGGACATTAAGCAAATTGTGAAGAATGCCCTGGTGCAAATCAAAGATGCTATAATTGTGGAATGAAAGGGCTTTTAGTATTGTGTGTAGGAATGAGAAGCAAAGCATTATTTATTTCTATTTTATTTATTTATTTATTTCTACCGTGTCATAGGCCACAGGCATTAGGGCGCAAAACCGACAACATCAAAAAAACTGGGGGAGAACTAGGTGGCTGAGAGGACTATTTTGCTCAGAGTTTTCAGATTTCTTCTGAAAGTGGTATAACTTTCCTCTGATCGCAGGGATATAGGAAGTTTATTCCAACTTGTTTCTGCTTTAGTAGGAAAGGATCTGTCATTTCCATGAATGTGAAATGGGTGAATGAAGATGCAGAGGACGAGGTAGAGGCGCAATATATTGAAGTTGGTACTATTGTAAGAAGTAATTAGAAAGGAGCTCCTAAGAGTATGTTTAAGGTTGATGGTATAAACACAAAATGTTTTGCAGATTCAGGATCGCCATACACCATTATTACAAAAGAAAAGTGGGTGGAACTGTGCAGGAAGGGTTATTGCCCAAATTTGAAGAAATATAATATTAGGAATCCGGGAGCCTTTGAAGGTTCTGTGATTAGAATGCTTGAATATAGGACAGCTTTGGTTGAGCTCAAAAGGTAGAATGGCAGAAATAAAGGTGTATGTGGCAAAGAAGGGGGTAAATATTTTAGGCTGGGAAGATCAGGCCAATTTAAAAATCAAACTCCATCCTTGTAGTGAAGAGTTGGTTTTGGCTGTAACAGCAAGTGAAAAGGAGATTAGCGAATACTCCAAAGGCAAGGAAAAAGAACAGTTTCCTGGAGTGTTTAAGGAGGGCATTGGAAAGCTCAAGGGATATAGGCACAAGAATGAGCTCAAAGCAAGTGTTAACTCAGGTCACATACAGTGAGGCATATAACATTTGCTCTGAGAGATGATGTTAAGAAAGAGCATAACAGACTTAAGAGGGAGCGATAGAGGAGGTAGAGCTTCTGAGTGGGTATTTTGCATTGTGGTTGCGAGAAAGCATATGGCAAGGTGAGGATTTGCATGGATTTGAGAGTTAAACAAGACAATACTGGTGGAAAGGTATCCACATTTCCTGTGATATCAGAGATGCAGATATATTTTCAACAATTGACCTGTCAGCAGCATACCATCAAATATAAATATACAAAAATTCAAACATATAGCACGTTTATTACTCTGTTTGGCATGAATAGGTACGTGAGAATGCCTTTTGGGCTGGCCTCAGCCACAGCGATTTTTCACAGAGTGATGATGCACAGGTTAGGGGAGATAGCAGGAGTGCAGGTATTCCAGGATGACATTTTAATGTGTAGACAAGGAGTAAAGGAGCACAATGATCGATTGAGCAGAGTGTTCAGAATATTGGAAGAGAAGGGTTTAATGGTAGAGTACAGGACATGTACGTTTGGAGTACCTGAAGTGGGTTAGTTGGGTTATACTTTGGGGCGATACAAACTGAAGATGAAAGCGATGGAAGCAGTGGAATGGGAACCTTGTTCCAGTAACAAAGATGAACAATATTCTTTCCTGGGTTTAGCTGAGTATTACACGTTTATCCCAGGATTTGCAGAAATTACACAGCCATGGAGAGAAATCATGAAAAAGAATGTGATATTTGAGTGGAATGAATGTCATGAAGGTGCTGCGAGAGAAATTAAACTTTGCCCTACTGAAAAAGTGCATCAAAAATCTATCTTTTTTGCACTGTGGCAATTTTTGCCCTGGTGCTTATACCATTCTCAACTACACTTGTCATGGTGCAAAAGTTTTCTAATATGTCCCAGTGTTTTTAAAAATAGGGCAAACTTTGCTCTAGTGGTAATACAATGCAACTTTGCACTTGCAGCAGTGCAAAGTTTCGTAATCTGGCCCCAGGTGGACATCGATCCCAAGAGAGATTTTTGCTTTGAAGAGAATTGGAAAATAAAAATGGATATTAGTTACCAGGTTTTGGGTAACAAATGATATTCAGTTGAAAGAAGAAGAGAGGAAATGGGACAGTAATATTGAGACTAATGTATGATTTTTTCAGATATCAATGCTATGAAGTGATGTAGGATACGAAATTATGCATGCTCGCCTGCGAAAATGATAATGAGGTTAGTAGCAACTTTTGGAATGGGATTGTGTTTTATATTAGTGATCAAGTATAGGACCTCCAACTTTCAACTCATATGTGTTTTCATTTTGGCATGAACACAGTACATAAGGGGTAGTGAAGAGATTGGATTTCGCTACATAATTAGGTGCTTTGTCCTGATGAAGGCCTACATGTTTAAGAAAATAAGAGATTGCTAATGGATGGGTGGATCTTGGAGAAAAGGCCAAAACACTGCGTGTCGACATATTTGTTAAAAACATCCTTTTGAAATCGGGATATCCATGAGTAGTAATCCCAAGGAGAATTGTGGTTATACCGTTCCAGTATACAAAATAGTGAGGGGTTTATAATTCATGCAAGATGTTTTGAAGAAAAAACTCCCCAAGGGGTACTTGATAGAAACTCACAATATTATATCTGCATTAATATTCAATATACTATGTTTGCACTTGAAGGAGTTTTGTATGTTTTTTGTATTAGATATCTTGGTGTGTCCTGAACACTGATAGCTATTTTTATAATTAATGTGAAAAATGAATATATTTTGGATTTACCTGAGCAAAAACCTGAGGTCCGTCTGCAGTAATTCATTTTTTCTGTAGTTGTGAAATATATTTACACGAGTGAGGGGAAGTCAGTCACTCTTGTTGTGTTGCAAGAATTACGAACCCCAATGTAGTCTAGTCTCCCCGTAAACAAAAAACGAGGGGATGGCTTGTTGGTGGCCACATCTTTGTGTAATCCATTGTTCTTTGAAAGACTGATCCAGCTGACAGGAGTACAAATGGTATACGATTTTATCTGGATCTACCAAAAAGGGGGGATACACAAGGTGAGTAACTTTGAATCGCTGGAGCCTTATTTCCTGGTAAGCGTTTCTCATATGCTTTTCGTTTTGCCGACATCCTGAAAGGTTAGTTGCTGTCAGACAGCTGTAGTCAAACGCTGTGAAGCTGCACGCCATATATTAGGTAGCATCTTCTACAAATACTGACAGAATTCCCTGGTTAGACTAGCACATTCTGGAAACTCACTTGAATGAGAATAGCTATTTAGAACTGTGAATTAGAACTGTGAAACCTTGTGTAACTTTGTGATTGCCATTGTTATTACGGATCCTTTGAATTGACTTACATTACTTTGAATTTACTTACTCTTATTTCTAGACTTGTTTCAACTTATTTGCATCTCTCTGCACACAGAACCACCATCCATTCAGGCCTGAACATGTGCTGCGCTCAACTAAAACACTTGGGAACTACTGTTCCCAGAAGCCCCAACATCGCACAAAGGGAAACTTCAGGCGCTTCAGTGCCAGCGCTTCCGCGACGAAGCCGGTCTACCCCGGTCCACGACGGACATCGGCATATTGTTACTCCACTCCGTCCAATTTTCTTTCCGTATCAGCACATTCTGGTAAGAACCAGATTCACAACCAACACCTAGTGCAAAGATTTATTCACTCCAAAAGCAAAACGCTCAACCCACATGCACCAGAGGACACACCCGGTGCGGCAACCGTGACACAATTTAAACAAAACCTCCTCACTGCTGCCAGCACAGTGCTTATAAAACATCTACACCCAATGGAAAGCATCCAAGACAACTCACCCACCATATCTGTTACCACTGCAAGTGACGTAGGTAGCCAAAAAATGAGCACAACCTCGCAATCTTTCCCAGACACTGATAAGCATCGTCTACACGCTAAAATCATGCTGCTAAACACAAGATCTCTTAACAAACACACTCAGGACATCTATGACTACATCATAAAGGGCAACCTAGATATTTTATTTCTCACTGAGACTTGGTTACAAGAACCAACAGGACCCACCATTAATACCGCAGTTCCCCCAGATTATAACATCTATTTTGTAAACAAGGAGTCTGGGAAGGGAGGTGGGTTGCCATAATAGCTAGACAAAACCTCAAGCTTTTTCCCTCCACCATCCAATGTACAGGATGTGAGATCCTACACTTAGAAATGACTCCCACCCAAAATCACTGTATCAACTTCATTGTCATCTACAGGCCCCCATCGATAATGCCAGACTTTAATGATGAGCTCTGTCATATTTTGAACAACCTAAAAAGGACCTAATACAGGGATCCTGCTCCTAGGCGAGGAAATGTCAAATGGATTATAGCAAATAAGGTGGAACAGTGACAAACACCCTACCCTCTCTCTGGACAGACCATCACAAAGGTGAAGCTAATCTCTCCCTAAGAAACAGGAATATAAAATTTAACAACACTCCTAAGACAAACCAAAGCAGAAACCTAAAAAACTAAATTAAAAAAAAAATCACACCAGCCAATCTATCACAGGGAATCACCCACTTTATGAACACCATGACGGATGAAGACCCTTGTGATTTAATTGCATCTACCTACAGTAACCATTTTCAAGAGATACTAGACCAACACGCTCCTCTAAAAAAATAAACAAGTTTGCCCCAATCCCACCCACCAAGGATGGTTTACAGCAGAAACTGTCAAACTTAGAAAAGCCAAAAGGAAACTTGAAAGAAAATGGCGTAAAGACCCTTCTGAGACGAACAAAGAAAATTGGAAAAATACTGATTGTATTTACAGAACTAAATTAACTGAAATAAAAAAAAAACTACTATAGTGACCAGATTTCCTCTGCCACCAACTCCACTGGGAAATTATTCCCAATCTTAAAATCTATCGAGAAACCAGCTACACTTTCTCCTCTGTTCCAGCCCACCTCTGAAGACTGTGTACATGTTCAAACAGCTTTTCAAAACAAGATTAAAAAAGACAGAAAAACAATAATAAACTGTAAAGTTAAAAACCCACCACACTCCTCCCCAACCTTACAGGATCCCATCGAGCTCATTGAGCCGAGGTTCCAGTTTTCTTCAATCTCACTGGAAGACATGATGATAGTTCTTTCTTGCATACACTGCACTTCTTGTCCAGAGAACATTCTACCCCCTAAACTCATACTAGAAAATGTAGAAATATTAGCCCCTTATCTCTGCCGATTAACAAACACCTCCTTTAGGGACTGTAAAGGTCCAGTGGAAACAAAGACTGTTAGAGTTACCCCTCTAGTAAAAAAAAACAGGACTAGATCAACAGGACCCATCCAATCTCAGACCAATTACAAATTGTAATTTTCTGCTAAAAACTCTTACTACAAATCACCTTCAGGACTACGTCGACAAAAACAATCTCCTTCTCTCACAACAATCTGGGTTTAGAAGTGCACACAGCACGGAATCCACACTACTGGATTTGCAAACCAAGATGCTTGCCATCTTGGACAAAGGAAAGACAGGTCTCCTGATCCTTCTGGACCTCTCAGCAGCTTTCGATTTGTTGGACCATCGGAAGCTCCGAGAGGCCCTGAATACAGCAGGAAACTGTTGTAAATAAGCTATTGACTGGGTTGCTTCTTTCCTAGAAGACAGAAGCTCAAAAATCATCTTGGAGGCCACTCCTCGACATCTAGGCCTGTGGACTGTGGTGTTCCACAAGGGGCCAGCTTCTCGCCGCTACTTTTTAATCTTTATATTCGCTGTCTCTGCTCCCTACTGACAAAACTGGGGGTCTATTTTACAAACTTCGCAGATGACACACAACTGGTCATGGAACTGTGCGGAAACCACACCATTGATAATGACAGACTTTCAGCCATCTATAACTCCATCGAATTATGGATGAAGTCAAACTGGATGTGCCTGAATGGCTCAAATACAGAGCTCATGACATTCGGCTTGACTCAAGCCATAAGCAAACTAGACCCTGCATACTCCTCCTTTCTGATAAAAGACTCTGCCATCAAAGTCTCAGATAAGGTTAAGAACTCGGGATTTACCTACAATCAACATTAGGAGCAGAAGCCCAAATATCCTATCTTAAGCGTAACTGTCCATATTACCAAACGCTATTGTGCCGCATCAAGCCCCTGCTGAATAAACGTAATAGTGCCACAATAGCTCGGGCTACTATTCTGTCACGTCTTGACTATGGAAATGCATTGCTCCTGGGAGCCAGCACAAAATGCATTAAACAATGTCAAACAATACAAAACAACGCCGTTAGATCCATTACATGCAAATCCAGAAGGGAACATGTTACGAATGACAGAAAGGACCTCCACTGGTTAGCAATGGAGGAAAACATCACGTTCAAATCTCTGACACTATTCCACTGTTGCCTATATGGAACGGCCCCTGCATGCCTAAAACAGGGCTTAAAACTGTACTAACCCAGGTGGAGCCTCAGATCAGAAAACCAGGGACTGCTGGAAGTCAGCCCCCCAAAAAAGAACCTTCTCCACCAAAGCTATATCAAAATGGAATGAGCTACCTCGCCATCTCAGACTTGAAAGCAACTTCCTAGAATTTAGGAAGCAGCTCAAAACTGCCCTCTTCAAATAGCACTTGAGCTTGTGACTATTCTTCTCTTCTTTTTGGACACGTGTCCTCCATTCTCGTTGTCCTGTGTCCCAACCATTCCACGTGTTTTTATTCTCGCCCTGATGTTTGCTAGCTTAGGCGTGTTATAAATATATAAACAAATAAAAAATAAATACATCCTTCAACATCAAGATCAACTCTAATATAAAAAGTGTGAAAAGACACTGGCCTGTATCTCTTGGTTGAAGCCGCCGAGGTTTGATGCTAAGACGAATCTTGTCTGCGCTCAGCTTCTTGATGAGGACCAGCGGGCTCAGCCATTCTGAGGCTTCTATTGGTTCTATCGTATTGTCAATTAAAAATGTCAGCAGAAAATCTTTGAGAGCTTGTATTGTTGTGGCTGTTTCTGGGCAGACTTTGTGTTTTACTGGAACTGCTTCTGGGCGTAGTCTGAGTCTGTGGACATAGCTATTTAGGCTCCCCAATTTGTTGCGAAGAGGTCCCACTATTGCTTTCCTGTGTGTTCCCAGTCTGATCCAATTTGCAAAGACCACATGATACTTGATGTTGGGATTGAGGACAATGACTAATCTGACTTGATTATGTAATCGTAGAAGGACTGGTCTGTGTCCTGCAAAGTATATCTTTGCATTGGCCTGGCACCCTTTCAATTGATCATACAAGTCTTTCAGCCTAGCAACTTCCCTACTTGCCTTCGGTAAGCCGTTGGGGTTACATACACGTACTAATTTGACCTGGTATTTGTCTACCAATTTCTTATAAGGCTTTATTAGTATAGCCATAAGGTCCAATTACCAATCCGCCATCAAATCTATGGGGTCATTGTCTACCAGGACTGTGCCGTGTGGTTTCATTCTTCTAATAGGTTCAATGTCAATGACAATGATGAATACGACGTGTGTGTCATCACCAGATTCCACTTCACTGTTGGGTTAATATTCAACGGCGGTTACAAGCTTTGTGCCCGCATACTTTCTTAAAGTGGCCAGTCTAGGCACTTGATCTGTACCCTTCGTTTCTTGCTGGGCATGTGCGCTCATTGGCCATATGATACCCGCTTCTGTATCTGTTGCATGATAGGTTCCCCTTGCATGTGTTTTCTCGTTTCCTCTTGGTTCACATCCTTCTTGAGCTCAATTCCACGTTTAGTGTGAGCTTTGGGAAAATGACTAGGATATGCCCCTGATCTCTGCTACTTGCCATTGCATCGTTGCGTCCTTTCTTCTCCTCTTATTTGTATGGACTAATAGAATACTATCATTTCATCTGCTCTGTCACCAAAATTACAGTTTAATGATTTTGCTGTTAATCTCAGAGTTGAAAGAACAAGGAAATATCGCGGCTGAGTACCACAAAGGAAATACACCAATCACGGGCTAAAAAGATTCACAGATCTTTTATTACTGTACAGTTTACAAAGCAACACAGATAGCTATCTGGCTCCCAACACCTCGCAATGTGTACCAGCCTGACAGAGAGAGGTGAGAGAGTGCTGGACGTCTAAACATTCGTGCTTTTATACAATTTCATGTAATATTGTCCAGCCTCCCTTCACTTTAATAATTTGTGGTCTAGAGTTTGTGCCTAGTTCACATACAGATTATACAATATTATGAAAAGGATTACATAGGTTTGCATTTCCATGGAGGCACAATGGTGATGTATGTTCTCAGATCCCGCGGTAAGCCTCGTGCAACTTCTCTTTACAATTCTATTCGGCCTATGTATATGCTCGAGGTTTGTTCTTCATTGTCCCAATGTGTATACAAGGATAAGTCTTGTGAGCGCAGACAAGACTTAAACAACAGTTCAAGTGCAGCACAAGGTCTCATTGCCTAGTCTAAACAGTCGGCTCTCGGACAGCCTAAACATTAACAGAACTCAAAGGTCGGGAGTCTTGGTTACAAGTTGAAAACATAGTTCACCATTTTAGAACAAAGAACACATGAGTAGAAATCAAAATGGCGGATGAATCTTAAAATGACGGCGAAGTTAACCCAAAATCGGAACTTTGCAACACCGTTTTCCGTGTAGTGCGACTAGGCTTAGGCCAATATAAAATATTAAGGCGGGACTATATAATTACCGTTTAACAGAGTGTTGCCATTTACCTGCTCATCGGGCGCTTGGGTTCTCGTGTAGAACGTTATCTTGTGGAGCGCTAGGTTTTCTTGGTATTTCTTTTAGGCAGGTACATTTTCACTGTCCCTCCACACCTTGGACATTCAGTATCATGGCCTTTTTGCACCGAGGGGTAAAGCAGGTACCTCCAATAACTTCGACAAAACTCATTGACAATGGAAGCCAGTGATTCCACAGAATGGTTTGGTCCTCCTGGTGACTGGAAGCACAGCGGCAGTGGTGGGGCACTTTGCATGGTGTCTGTTGGTCCTGCATCAGCCTATCGCTTGCTGTCATTGAGGAGTCAGGAATCCCAAAACAATGGAATACTGCACAGGATGACTGCGGTAAGGTTTATAAAGTATATGGACTGCAAAGTCAAGGAGCAGGCCTAGAGCACAGTGCTGCTTGTTCATGCCGCCTGCATCCTGTGCTTCATCTCATGATGCTTGCGCGCTGTCTATTCCATTCGGGAGATGCTAGTCCAGTCCTGCTTTTAACTTTGCATTCAGGGACTCCCCATTATAATAAATCCATAGAGCTTCTTGGGTCTGGCGGGGCTGGGTCAGCCAAGCCCAACCTAGGGTTCTGGCCTGACCCCCCCTCTCGGGCCAGTGACTGCCCAAAGCAGTGGTCAGCCACAAGGCCTACTGGGTGCTCGCCCATCCATCCATTTAAAAAAACACAAAATAAAAACCCTCGTATTTGCATGTATTCTGGCTCCAGACTCGAACATACCTTGCCCGGGAGAGCACGTCCTTCTCCACCACTCTCCTGGCTTCCTCCATGCAACAGCACACATAGCACGTTCACCTCTTTTGCCGCGGCCCCTCTCAGCGCAGCAATTTTTCCATGGTGCGCTGTCCTGCTATGATGCCGCAGACCACATTCGGTCCTTTTTTCTTAGGTTAATCATGATGTTGAAAACATGTAATTAGTGACTTCAAGCAACTTTATTGTTTTGCATATCAAGATAGTAGACATCATAGATATAAACAAATATTTGAATGGGTGCCTTGTGTGGCTGATTTCAACTAGCACAGATGTGCAAGGTAACTGGTTCTTTGCGAGCTGTTTGAGCTGGATATGTTCCATCATGCATATGAAAGGCTCTGCCACTGATAAAAGAAATGTGTTTGCAACCTGAGCACTTAACGACCTGCAGAGCGAAGGATGTTGTATGCGTGTCTACCAAGCTGAGACTTGGGAAACTGACAGTGCTTGAATGTCCAGCCTGAGCCGATTCTATATTTGGCTCAGGAGAAGGAAAAAGCACCAAGGACACGTTTCTTGAGCCTTTGAACTAAAGGCAATTAAAAGAACTAATGGCATGGCGTACCAGTGATTTATACTGCACTTCCATCTCTGAATGTCAATTAATTGCTGATCCTTCTCCCACTTTTTGCAGGCACTTAGCCTTCATTAACACTGTCAATGAAAATGCAGTGCAGGACACAATGTACATGTCTTGCAAACGTACTTAGTAACAGTCACCACCACTTAATGTATGAACTCCATATTAAAGAATAACAGGGAGTGTCCTAATGCTATACCATGGCGGGTAAGATAGCTCAGTGAGTTGAGCGCTCGCTTCTGCGATCAGTATGTGATATACAGGTTGCAGGTTCTCATCTCGGCAAGACTAACTTGGCCTTTCATCCTTCCCAGGTAGATAAATGGGTACTAACTGCGGAACACATTTATCGACATGCAAATATGCTGTATGTACAGCACTTTGGAGAAAGAGTTGTGTGCAGCCATTTCCCAGCTTCGGTCCCCGGTGGGCTACTACAGCAAGGCCTGATCCCCAGGTTTGGCCCTGGCTCGGCGCGACCCATGAAATCTCTGGCTCCTACACCTCTATAAACGAAGTTCAGGGTCTACAAGCCCCAGATTTCCCCATTATAAACCCTGGACTACAAGTTCCAGAATGCAAAGTTAAAACCAAGATTGGACTCAATAAGGTGGTGTATATATCACCACACCCCTCACCTACGTTGACAAGTGGGTGCTACACCATGTCCAGCTGCTCTGGGACTCTTATGTCACATGAGCCTCAAGAGGTGGCTCGGGGATTACTTTACATGTAACCTGAAACTCCTGAAATGCTTTGGACTACCACACCCATGATGCCTTAGTTGCTGAAGGCACATGCGGGTTTTAGTTCAAATCATCTGGTGATTGAAAGGTTGCTGGCCCCTGCCCTACCCACACTCCGATCAATTCAAAGATAATCTTGGATAATATGTGTTAGGAGCACCGTCCCGTGGGGATTTGTGTATAGGTTACAGGTCAAATGTTACAAATGCGCCGACAAAATTATAAGCATTGACACAGGAAATACCAAAAACTATTATCGTCTCACGTAAAAACAAAGCAGTTTGTCCAGTTTAAACTGGTCTTTATGTATGCCTACAGTAGATTCCTCGGCAAGCGGCTTAAACCTTAGATGTGGCTTTCTGGAGGCCAGCTTCATCGCTCGCTCTATGGGCAAGGCTAGAAACCCGACAGGCTCTGTCACTGCTGAGGAGGATGGCCCGGCTTGCCCATGATGACGTCAGCCCTATTTTTCTTCGTTTCCCCCTTCGCTCAGGGAGGGGAACCGGTCTCATACCTGCCTTTGAAAATAAATATATCATTAGAAGCCTCGGACACCTCTCTCGTGCGAGCGCAGGGCGTGAACCGCCGGGAAATACTGCCCGGTGCTGGTAAGAGCACTGTCCCGACTGTCCCGGGCTCTGTGGCGGACGAGGACACCGTGGGACCAGCAGCCCCTGCCCGGCAGTGAAGCGGGCGCAAGCAGGACGCATTGGCTGCCTCTGCGCTTTACCTGTTCGGCTGCTATACAGAGGTAAGCCGGCTCCCCCTAGTGGCAGTATACACGCCTGCATGTTCCTCTACCTGCCATCGGGTGTGTTCCTACCTCTGAACAGTGTTAGTAGTGGGATCCTGTTCAAGTTAATGGAGGGTGTGTTTCTACTTCTGAACAGTGTTAGTAGTGGGATCTTGTTCAAGTTAATGGAGGGTGTGTTTCTATGTCTGAACAGTGCTAGTAGTGGGATCCGGTTCAAGTTAATGGAGGGTGTGTTTCTATGTCTGAACAGTGTTAGGAGTGGGATCCGGTTCAAGTTAATGGAGGGTGTGTTTCTACTTCTGAACAGTGTTAGTAGTGGGATTGTGTTCAAGTTAATGGAGGGTGTGTTTCTATGTCTGAACAGTGTTGGAGTGGGATCCTGTTCAAGTTAATGGAGAAGCATAGTTAGAGAAGACCGGTCCTTGCTGGGAGTCTATGGAAGACATCTGATCTACCGTATCCTTGCATCCCCCACCCCCAGAACTTCTGTGATCACCTCATCCACCCACCCTAGCTCATCCATGCTTCCCTCACCCTAGCCCCTCACTGCTCACCCCACCCACACACCCTATCACCACCATGCTTCTGACACGCTCACCTCCACTCACCCACCACACCTCATTCTTGTTCACCAAAGCTAACCCACCCCAGCTCATCTCTGCTGACCACCGCCCACTCTGTCTAGCTCAACCCTGCCCCCCACCGGCCACCCCTCAGCTCGCTCCCAAAATCACAGTGCTTACGTTAATAAGCCCTACTTATACAGTCATTTCGCATGTGTCCACAAATACTAACTTGCACACATCTTTGTGACATTATTGGATATGCAGGGCCCAAGCATTTACTGCATCGATCCCTATTCAGTTTAAATGTAGTAAACGATGGCAAGCGCAAAAACTATTGGCTTTGTTAGGACATGGTGCCCACGGGCTGTTGTGCGGTATACAAATAAAAAAATAATACTTGCTTTTTCTTTTCATTCTGAGACTTGAGGTTTCATTTTGCCGTTTTTTTAAGTTCAGCACTTCTAGAATTCAAAGTTAAAAACTGGACTGGATGACCAACTCATACATGTCATGGGACAACTTAAAAGCGCTGCAAAAGAATTGCGGCGGATTAGTTTATATTAATATTTAGATGGCACGAAACCTCCTTCAGACGTCTGTGTGCCAACTGCTGGGCGGACTGCCTTTCATTCACCGGAGAACAATCCATTGAGTGCAATCAACTACAGCGCTTTAAGCGGGGGGAATTGGTCATACAGCACTATATGTAAGCATGGTATTGTTATCATTTTGTTGACTTCCATTAGACACATTGGGCCTCATTCCGAGATTGGAGGTAGCCATTGCGCTATTAAAGCGCCATGGCTGCCTCCAATAACGGTACCGAGTCCGCCCTCATTCTATGGGGACTTACCGGTCTATTCGGACCTTTGCGGGACTGGTAAGTCCCCATTGAAAATACCATTCCCCAGCCGCGATAGGGCTCAATGGGAATGGGGAAGGTGTAAATAATGGTACCACAATTTGCAAATATCGGAAAGGGTAATCTGCTGATCAGAGTCCCCTTTCATAAGCTCCATGCCAAAGCATAGTGTACACCTGTGGATGTCCCCTCCACTTCCTCTAGCACAAAGCACTTTGGGTGTGATTTCAGAAGGTCAAAGTTCACTTTCAAGAACAGAAATTGGACCCTTAAAGAAGGCTTGCTTTAGACCAATCACCTGTCGACCTTTACCTTTAAAAGAAGGGGTCTCACACCACATCTGTGAATCATTGGGGCCTCTGTTGGGAGAGTTGATCTCTCCTAAATCCTCTGCCAGTGAAGTGAAGACGGTGTCCAAAGCAGAGACAATCTCTGTCCCCTAAACATTCCCAGGGACCACTGGGGTGACCTGCTGCTGGGACAACACCTGCCTCTGCCAGCCACAGGGGTACCCAGGACCTCCCTGCAGTTGTGGCCCAGCCTCCCTTGTGCATGGGTGAATAAGAATAAGGACCAAAAACATATCATTGAGCCCCTGGGTGGGGGCTCGGAGCAACCAGAGCACCAAGACAGCCAGGAATCGTATGTTCTTCAGTAAAAGTACTTTGAACCGTGATTGAAGCCTGATTCAACGCTTTTGGACTTGAAGGACCCTCTGGAGCTGCTTTTGGCTCATCACAATCTTGAACCGCTTTGCCACATGTTTGAACAGGTTCGCCGCAATGTGCCAGCTGTAAGGAACTCATGGTGGCAACAGTAAAGACAGACACAAGTGATCACAGTTCAAGGGTGTTTATTAAACTGTATAATGGGTGAGAAAAACACCTATTATAAACCTAAATCTAAGATGGAGGCAAGCTACAACCATCAAACAATAAACAAACAGTCCCAGTGGCGTCTTGTCAAATAAAAGGGCCTATACTAAAAATAAACTATTGCCAATCCTTAAACTAAGTTACAAAATAGTGTGCGATAATGTTCTCAAGAAAACAAAGAAATGTTCACGAAATGATAAGTCAGGATGGTATGGCTGGGTCTCCCTTCCCCATGTTTTTAGCACGGGACAAGGCAGGATCTTTGAGCACAACACACTCGTGGGCCTCTCCAGCACAAGGTTACAGTTCCTTTCATTGAGGCCAGGACCTTCCGGGGCCAAGTCTCCTTTCCCTCTGAAGGGGGGGGGGAATTCGCCCTGAATTTCAATGTGTACTGGTATTTTAGGGTATACTTCATTGTCTCCATGTACACATGTCACTCTGACTAGGGCAGCGTTGTATAGGTCTTCTGTTGTAATTAAATCGGCCCGTATAGCGATTTGCTTACTACCTGAGTCAATCAAGACCCCTACTTGCCTCCCATTCACCCAAGCTTTTTCTTATGTGGACTCGGTAGGAGTTTGGCATAAACAAATGCTAAAGGTCCCCAGTTCTTTCTCAGGTTCCTCCCACTTTTCGCCCTTCAAACAGCCTATTTCCATAGGTTCGTCTTTTATATTCTTTGGGCAGTGTCTAGCTAGACGCCCTGTTTGTCTATGGGAAAAACAGACCAGAGGAGGTAGTCTGCTTCCTTTTAATTCCTCCCTCCTGCTTTCATCCTTAGCCTTCGGATCAGTTTTCCAGATTTCTACTCTCTCTCGTGGTATCCCTTCTTTGATCCTATGGGACCCCCCCTTGTTTATCTACTCCCTGAGGTTGAGGTCGATGGATGGGCTTATGATCCTTCCGTCCTTCCTATCGACGGGCCAAATGGAAGTGTTTAGCTGCATTCAAGTGGTTTTGTGTCGTCTCAATAGCAATGGCTAGGGTAGGTTGATTTAACTGAAGGATGGATTTTTGCAACAAAGGGGGTAAGGAACTTGTAAATTGTTCTAAGGTAATCATCTCCGTCAGTTCTTCTTAGGACTTGTTCTTAGTTCTTAGGGCCACCATGTTTTTGACATGTTCACCCAGCTCTAAAGGAGTTTCTCCTGGGTTTACCCTAATGGCTTGTAATTTCTTCTGATAAAAATTGCAGGCTTGCCCCACTCTTTTAACAACCCTTCCTTGATGAATAGAAAGGTGGTTCCCTGTGCAAGGTTAAGTAGTTGATAGGAAGTCTGGAGTTCTCCTTTAAACAAGGCACCCAAATAGTATCTTTTGAGATTCTCTTCCCATTCCAGTTGTTCGGCCAGGCATTTGAAGTTTAAAAAAATATTTCCTAAATCTTCGCCTTCAAAATATGGTTGAAGTACGCCCTGTTGTAGTAAGGGCATCACCTGTTATTCAATTAATCTAGTTAGATTTTCTTGGAGTCTATTTTCGGCCTGTATCTGATGGACCGCTAATTGGGTAATGACATTGGCTAGGTCAGCCATTTCTTCCGGGGGTGTAAGGGTTCCTTCTGTGATGTCTGAATAAGAAAAGAAACAACTCTCAATTCCCTCGGATAAGGTTTCAAAATCCTCAGTCTTTTGATTCTGAGGCTGTTGAAGGAGTGGACTGTGGTAATATAACTTTTAACCATAATGGCCCCGCGATGGAAGAGGACTGGGTAGCATGGGGAAAAAAGGCATGGAGGGAGAGGGATTCAGAGCACTAGGTCTGATTAAAGAAAACACAGGTCGAACTTTTATTATTATTCAGTCCCAAGATTGTATGTTGTAATGGCAACACTTGAGTTTTAAAGAACAGATCCTGTTGACTAGACGGGACAAGCATTTGAGAGGACAACACCTCTTTCTGTGTGGATCCGTGGTTAGAATCTAGGAGATCAACTATTTTATTTTCCCGTTCTGGTGGTACCACAATTATTAGCATGGGCTTCACTTTTTATCAGTTGAATCATATCCCATTGCTGAGACTATATGTAAGGAACTCATGGTGGCAACAGTAAAGACAGACACAAGTGATCACAGTTCAAGGGTATTTATTAAACAGTATAATGGATGAGAAAAATGACTAATCTAAACCTAAATCTAAGATGGGAGCAAGCTATGACCATCAAACAATAATAAAGCAGTCCTAGTGGCATATACTAAAAAAAGACTTTTGCCAATATTTACAACTAAGATACAAAATAGTGTGGGACAATGTTCTCAAGAAAAGAAAGAAGTGTTCTCCAAATGATAAGTCAGGATGGTATGGCTGGGTCTCCCTTCCCCACGTTTTTAGCATGGGACAAGGCACAGCACACTCCTGGGCCTCGCCAGCATGAGGTTACAGTTCCTTTCAACAATGCCAGGACCTTCTGAGGCCAAGTCTCTTTCCTGCTTTAGTCTCTTGCCTTAGAAGGCCGGCTGTAACAAAACAAACGTTCTTTGGTAATCTTTTATGCTGGGTGATTGCCCCTTGGATCCCCCTCAGCCGGGTTCCGATCTTTCTTGCAATGTTGGCCTCCCTCAATCGGGTTCACTATGGCCATTCATTCAAAACATAACACATGAGAGTCTCACTGTCTTTTCCAACAACTATTCATTGCTGGCACCCCTCAGCTGGGTTCACACTTGTCGCCACAATGTTCAATGAGTATATCACTGTATTCTCCCAATTTGCAGGCATCCCTCCGTCGGATTCACATTTGCCGATTTCACAGTTTTATGACAATGCAGGCTTTATCTTTCTTAGCTTTTCCCTTGGCATCCCTCTGTCGGGTTCACTTAGCCATTCTAATGTCAATCCTCTTTCTCTCATGTGTCAAAGACATTCGAGTGTACGAGGGGTTTTGCTCGACCCTCATAGGACCACTTTGACAGTTTACACTAGCCTCTCGTAAGGCCTCTTGGTCTTTGTAGTTTCCAACAAACAAAACAACACAACCCTAAAAGGGCTTCTGTCAGAGATCTTCTAATGAGTGCCCTGCAACGCCTGACCACTCTGCTTCTGAACCTTTCGACAGGGTTTGTTTTGAAGTTCGAAACACAAGTTCTTTGTTCAACAAGGTTGCTGCCTGCAACCTTGGACCCAGCAGTTTGGTTTCACTATCTGTCTTCTCCGACTCACTGACTGTGCTGAACAATTGCAGTTTCTTGTCTCAGGAATCAAGGACGGCACCACAGTGGCAAGAACTTTCCCCAGCTTTGCTTATCAGTGCAGGAGGGCCCTGCATGCTGTTCACCACTGTCACACCACACGCCAGCTGGACTTCCCGGTCTTACGATTTCCCTTTCAGAGGCTTCGCGGGTCTGAGGTAAAAAGGGTCAAGCTAATCCCCTCCTCATCATCCCCCCAGGTTTCTCCGCCTTCCTCCTCCGTTTCAACTGCCGGTCCAGAATGGCTGCTTCCTCATGTGTTCGGCCTTGCTGGAAGTGTGCTTTCGTGCTCCACCTTTTATCCCTGTGGGGAAGGGAAAGGGCCGTCAGGTGTGTATAGTTATAGTTAATTGCCTGACTCTGCCTGACCCCTGCGTTGGGACATGTCAGATAAACGGCCCTGGTGTTCGGCCATTGTCTGTCTCAGTGTAGGAAAGAGTTTGTGTAAGAAAAGTGGCAGGGGTAGAGCTTCTGAATATCCTACTGGGTAGGAGGGGGAAAAGGTGTTGTAGGGAAGGGTGTACCGTGTCTTGCCTGTCGGTGTCCCACTTCCACTCTGCGAGGACCCCTCATCCAGGTGATCCTCCCACACTGGTCCACCCCCAGGAACTGGATCCAATGGCGATGGCTCTTCCTGGCCACCTGGATGACAGAACCCTGGGTACTAGCAAGTGAGACACCTTCACGTTTCTCACACAGCTGAGTGAGTTATTGCCTCGGCTTGAAGCAGAAGATCTTTGTTGCAGCTGCAGCTTTCGAACTGCTGTTGAACTGCCAGCACCTTGATTGCCAATCTTCATTGGCAGTCGGCCAGAACTGGGGGGCCTCCCTTGAACAGCAATCTTCGAAAGCCACCTCAAAGCCCTCAAACCTCTCTGCGCATCCAGTCACCAGCATCCTCGCCAACCTGGACGGTCAAACCAACACTGGTGGCCCTCACGACCTGCACCTCTTCAAGCACCATTTTGAACTTCAACGTACTTCCCAGCTAGACACCCGCTCGCTGCCTGGAACCAAACAGCTGCTGTCCCCAAACAGCTGCTGTCCCCAACTCTTCGCCCCAACGTGCTTGTGCCAAGTGAACCACCTCAATGCCTTGTACCTTGCTGAGCCCGTCACCTCGCCCACGACAATCAATTTCTCCTTGCCGGCTCTCAACTTGAACTGTTGGGACGTCACTCGCTGACTTCCTCCCAGCTGTAATCAAATGATTCGATCCTGCTCGACCTGCCGCCTTGCTGTACCACATACTGGAATAAAAAGGGCACCACTTCAAACCCCTCCCGGACCTTGATGTGAACTGTTGGAGCGTCGCTCATCAATCCTATCTAACAGATACACCTGCTTCAACGTCAAACCTGGTACACATTCCGACATGCATTGCTCGAGTGCCGCCTTCGAACTTTTGAGGTCTCATATTCGATCCGGCTCAACGTCTGCTCTAAGCTTGGATCAACTACGACACACCGCCCCTGAACTTGGTTCGGCAAACTTGCAGAACAGCTCAAAGCCAGATTCGACGCTCTTGAACCTTCAAGAACCACAAGAAGGTACTATTGACAATTAACTGTCTCTGTGCTCTAGTTTTTGGCGCTAGAAACGTATCATTTTTAAAGAACAATGTGGTTTTTACTTGGCTTAGACCTCTGATTTGTTACTCTGAGTGCTACATTGTGCCATCTTTGCTTATTCTCTGTTCTTTCCTCAGAGGTGGGTTTTGTGTAGTATTTTTCTATTTTAGTTATTTTGCAGATGGTATTTTTTATTAAAGTATATCTATTTTTATAGACCCTTGATTTGTCATTCCGTTTGTTTTGAACTGTTATGCTGTTTGGGTCGATACTGATCCACCCATCTTGAGGTTATAGCCACTGCTCGGGCCACATTATCACAAAAGGCAAAGGAGGTGTATCTCTTAACTGTGCCTGTTTTACCTTTATGATTATGTTTGCTCTTAGTTGGTAGCAATGTGAAGCCTGAGTGGGCATTGCAGCCTCTACTCATCCTGGTACTTCTGCAGAACAGAATCCCATTTGTCATAGTCAGTTTATTCTTGATTACAATTCAAGAAAATACACCAACTGAGCATCCCGTCTGACTAGCAGAACTTCTGAGTCAGAAATGCAGACCATTTTCATACAATTCAGGTGGGCTTACAATGAACATTTCATTACTTCAAGCCTGTGACCTTGCTTACGTAGCCCTTATGAGAGTGAGACTGGTCTACTCCTTGCACTTCTCCGCCTGGGACAGACATGCGCCTCACCTAGGCATCCTTGCTTCTAGCCTCCATTTAGTCATGTGCTATATCCTTCCATATTTCGCATTCCATACCTATTGGGGGTTCTATGTGGTATTGTTTACTCCTGCTTTTATGTGGTACGTTTGGCTGACATGCGTTTGGTTGCTTGCATTCTCTTTCAACTTGTCATTGGGGAAGGGGGGAATTCATGCCCCATTCCCCTTCCCTCTGGCCTCCTTCCAACGCTGCCCCTTCCCCCACACCTTCCCCACATACATTTATATTTAAATCCCATTATGCTTTGTAGAAGTGGCAGGTCTTAAAAGGGTATATGGTGGTATGTGGTGGTTTCATCGACTCCTGTTTCTGAGTGGTAAGATTGGTGGACCTATTTTTGGTAGCTTGACTTTAAAAACATTAGAAAAGTTAGATTCGTTGCATTCGTCCATTGTAGAGCTGCATTAGCTGAGCAATGCAAGGCCAGGGTGTACCTGGATATTTTTATTTCTTACACATGTGAGATAAGACTGATAACTCTCCCCATGTCAGGTGGGTCATTGTCACCTAATGCTGTATTTTTTATCCATGAGCACTCTATTTTTTTACATTTTTTAATGTTTTTATTATTACTTGTTTTAATTGAAAATCAATTTTTACAAGAGTCGACATTTTCATTTCTGTTGTCCAGTAAAAGTAAAAAGAAAATCGAAATCCTAGAGAGGGAGGAGGCAATGAAGAAAAAACTATGGTGCACAAAATAGTTAATGGTCAGCCTCAGCTTTCAAAGTCCCTGGAGATTTCTCCTTTCATTTGTCGATGCAGGTTCTATTGATCGGTTCAAAGAACGCCCCCCAAACCCTAACCGTTATTCACTTTTTTTAGTGACAGCAATCACCCATGTAGTCCTTTCGCCGCTCAGCAAACGTGACCACCATTCGCTTTCGTCATAAGAATGAAGGTCAAAGAGAATGTGTCCCAAATAGGTCTGGCGCTGTAATGCTAGAGCTTGGCAATTTAATAATGGATGTTTCAAATTTTCATTTGACTCTTTAGTTTTGCAAAAATAATAACACTCTATTTGCTGGGACACACATTTACGAAACCAATTGGAACTACAAGTTCCGGAATCCAATGTCCGGTCAGCTAAAATTAGTATTAGGATATTTATTGAGCATGGAATCAGCTTCAGAAGCAACTGAATGCTTTGCAAGTCATGGGGGAAGTACATGGCGAGGAAAGCAGAGATACAAGGGAGTGGGGGGCTAAAGGGGCAGGGGGTGGGAAATTTAGCAGCGAGAGTTCTACAAGCAGCTAGGGGAGACAGCAAGAGGGAGCAGATCCTCCAGTCTCATGTAGGGCAGGGAGTGAAAGATGTGTGGACCTGGGTGTTAAGGAGGAGCCATTCTTCAGCTCCTTCCTGAAACAAAGACATGAAGGCGACACTTTTCAAGGCTTTTAGAAATACAAGTGATTGACAGTCTTCCTAATATCGATTTGAATAGAGCTCCATCACAGGGAAGTTTCATGAGAGAAGGAACGCTTGTCTCATCTTAGGCAGTGAAATATGGGAGGGGCTAATGACATATAATTTGCATAGTGCAAAAGGCAGAAGGAAGTCCATTTAACAAAGGCATTCCTGAGAAAAAAAGCCCAGCTGACGTGGCAGTTCCATACTAGGCTTTGTACTTGCGGTAGTAGGGCTGCACAGGATTTAACCCACTTTCTATTTATCTGTGAAACTTGTTTCCATTTGAGAACTTAGCGCTTGAGACGACATTTCATTGTTAACAACATTAGCCTCGTCTCTGACGTATTAAATCTTGTGTTGATGCTCGCTTTGTTAACGATGTACGTGAGTATATAATTGCCTCTTTTTAGCGCATGGCAAGAAAATGTTACGTTTATAATTGTCTTCATTTGATCCAGTCTTGCCTCTAATAGCTGTACTTTATATTTTAACCACGGCTGTTTTAATAATGTATTTTGTACTGTATTTCATTTTGTTTGTAAATTCTGAGAACCAAAATAAAGTATTTATCTATCTGAGAAAAAAAGTGAGGGGGCACATTGTTAGTTTGCCATGTGTGTCTTCATAACGGTTTACATTTTCCACGCTCTGTCACTACAGTGTAGTTGTTTGATACAAGAAGTCGTTGAAGCTCTCCTAGGAATTTTAAGGCGTGCTTGAATAAGGGCATTTTGTACCCTCACATATTCTGGTAAACCTATATAAGCTGTATTACTACATTTTAATCTAGAAGAATGAAAGCATTGCCCACTTTAACTTGATGACTACAAGAGAACAGAATAAGAAAACTCTTAACTTGCCCGAGTTTTCTACAAAAAGAAATGGCTCATTTTCAAACGGAAATGTCTCCTCTCCCAAGGAAGAGTGAGCTCAAATGTAGGGGCCTGAGTGGGATCCATCGTAAAGAACAGGTTTTTTGGCCATATTCGCTCTCAGTAGGGGGGCTCCCACGTTTTTGCTTATTGTCCAAAACAAATGCCCACCACCTTGTTCATTTACACTATCCTTGTGAATTGGTTGCCAGTTGTGACCCCAAGATTGTGCACACTGTAGAAGAAGGACATGTGCCAAGGGCAGATGGCCAGAGAGAAGGTCCCCCGGTTAGTCTAGAATGGACCGCAGGAAAGTCTGTTTTATATCCTTAAGTTTCAAGCTGCCTTTTCCACCCAGATGCCGACTGCCAACATCCCCAAAGAAAACATGTACAGTTGGAGATGATAAATCCATCCAGATGTAAAAGAAAACATGTACAGTTAGAGATGATGAACCCAGCCAGATGTAAAAGAAAATATGTGCAGTTAGAGATGATGAACCCAGCCAGATGTAAAAGAAAACATGTACAGTTAGAGATGATGAACCCAGCCAGATGTAAAAGAAAACATGTAAAGTTAGAGATGATAAATCCATCCAGATGTAAAAGAAAACATGTACAGTTAGAGATGATGAACCCAGCCAGATGTAAAAGAAAATATGTGCAGTTAGAGATGATGAACCCAGCCAGATGTAAAAGAAAACATGTACAGTTAGAGATGATGAACCCAGCCAGATGTAAAAGAAAACATGTACAGTTAGAGATGATGAATCCAGCCAGATGTAAAAGAAAACATGTAAAGTTAGAGATGATGAACCCAGCCAGATATAAGAGGATCGGGTAATAGTTGCCAAAAGTGTCAGATTTTATTTTGAAAGAATGAAGCAATTTAGTTAGTGGCTCTAGGAACAGTTTTAAGATCAAGGGTGAGATTGAGGCTCCCTGGGGACTCAGCATGCAGTGGGAGTGGAGAATGACGTCACACTATCAAGAGCCAAGGATTGGCTTCTATGGTATGAGATAGCACGTCTTTAACCCAATGGATCACAGTGCCTGTGATTCTGAAGCGTTGCAGTCTTTCTAGGAGACTGGCGTGGTTGATGGTGTCGAAGGTGGTTACAAAATCTAATGGGACCAACACTGTGATACTGCAACCCTCTACCATTCTCCAGTTATCACCAGTCATGGACGATGCCGCAAATGTACCTACGCCCAAGATGAAGTCCTGCCACTTTATCAACCAGAATATTAGGGCATTCTGCGCACTCAACGCGTGTTACCACTGCCTCAAGTAAATTCCCCAAGAAGGAAGGGCTACATAGAGTGCATCAACGGTCTGCTCCCCACTTTGTTTTTTTAAGTAGATGACGTTTTAAGTAGTGTAAGAATCATGTCATGTTTTATCATCTCTGGCATCTTGCCCTGTGCAGGTGACAGATTTATAACTTGTTTATGTGATTGTTAATCAAGGAACATGTATGTTTAGCATTGTGTGCTGAGAGAACCTGCTGAGCCAGCTCTTATTAGGAACTGTTCTGCAGTCCTGGTGCCTGACAGGTGTCATATTAACATATGTTGAGGGCTTTGACAGTGGATCACACCAATTCACATTCATGTCTTCATCAGGTAATGGCCATCTGATAAGAGGATCATATTGAATGGTATTGCTTTTATTAGTAAAGTATTTGGGTAGGATCAGGGACTAGTGATTGGTTGGCATTTTGCCAAATTCTTTGCAGCGCTCTTTTTTTTGTGGGGCAGGCACCCATACAATTCCCCCTTGCTCCAGGGCCCTTTTCCCCCCTCGCCTGAACATCTGTAAAAAATGGCCTCTATCCTGCCATAAAAGAGACAGAGAAATGCGGCAAAATGACAGTTTCCCTAAATGCGGGGAAACAGCCACGACCAAGAGTGCAGGCCCTGTTGGCTTTCTCATTATGTAGCTCATGGATCGGTTTAATACTATATCAAAAGATTGTCATCTAGTTCATCTAAAAGGTTAAACATTAACTTTTTGATATTATTAGAGAATTAGGAACCGTGAGAGTGGCAACAGCCAACCAAGAAGCTATGAACAGGGTCGATATCTGTGGGGATAAGCTCATCCCTTCTTCTTGCACCTCTCCACCAAGTCACCATCTTTCCTCAGCTGGGCTGGCATTCCTCCATCCCCTCAAATCTTCACTCTCTGTCCCCACACCCTACCACTTCTGCTGGGACTGACTGCCGGTGTAATTTCCGACTACATCTTCCCATGATAGAAACAGAAAACGCACTTCTGCCCTTTTCCTACTTCTATTTCCACTCGTTTTGTTTTCCACTTTTCTAAGGAAAATGAACACACAGAGTGTGCATTCCCTTTAAAAAAGAAGAGATGTACACCTGGACAAAGACCGTGGGGTGCTAATGGCAGTAATGCCCTTCCAGCCATGCTGTCCCACCTGGTAATTGGCCATCACCTCAGACCTCTTTGTTTGGACCATTACCTTAGGATGGTGGGCCGTTACCAGGAGCGACAGCCCTTCGGGAGCAGCATTATTGCTCCAATGAATCATTTCAGATGAATATTTGTTCTTTTAAGTTGTTTTTTATATTTATGATTTATTTTTTGTTTTAGAAACCGATAGTCAATATCAATTTTAGAGGAGATCCATTTTTGTTCAGCTCTGAGTCTTTCTTCTTTTAACTCTCTCGAGTATCAGTGTTTTTAAATTGTATTGTTTTGTGTTAAAGATACAGTTGTTGGCAGGGGCATGTGCATCCATTCCAGGAAGGATCATGTTAATATTGTGAGTGAGAGTGGATGTGAGAGAGGGGCATCACACCTTAACCCCACCGTTCAAAAAAACAGCTGCCATGATACCTCCACCAAAGGTCTGGACCTGGCTTGTTGATAAAAGCCAGAGGTAATGATCTAACTGTCCATCCTGGTAGGGGAGCAGGGGGCGGCCCCCTGCAGGAAGGTAAGACGCCACTGGAGAAACCTGAAGATTGATAGGCAGTCTTTCCAACCCGAAGAAAGTATTGGCTCTGTCTCCTACCAGAGCTTCCGGTTCATGTTTTATAGAGTAACTACTACAAGTCCATGGCTAAACATGTACAAGTTATTACATTTGTTTGGTAGCCAAATACTGCCATGCTTATCATTTTTGGAGTAAAGGATTGTGGCAAAATAACAGGTTAAACAGATGGGCAGACTGCTTCTGCCTTTTCTTTCTCAAGTAATTGTGTTTTCTAAAGTCTCAATTTGAGTGCAGGGATTGGAGGGGTGTACTATAGGGAGGCATTTAGGAAAATTTAAAATAAGATCCTTCTGTTTAGGAAGGTATCCGCACATCTGATCACGCCCGTTTTACTGCATTTGGTGAAACAGGAAATTTGCTGCATTTTTCTTACAGCTTTGTATTTTAGTGGGGCGATATGGGTACCTTTTTAAAAACGATTTTCAAGGTCGTAGGCGTGGAAGGGAGTGTGGGCATTCCTTCAATAAAAAGCACTGCAAAAATACAAGCACAATCAGTAATACCTGATCTTTTCCAGAATAGTCCTGAGGCTCCAAAACTGAAAATCCTATTTTAAACACAATATAATCTATGGTAGTGTTTGACTTCCTGACCGCCCATATTTTTGTCTGATTCACTATTTCACACCCAATCCTTTCAATTTATCTGTAATCCCAGGATGTTGCCCTATAAGAGTTGCCATCTACCTTCAGAGAGAGGGAGTAAATGAAATCCCTTTACCGAGGTATAGAGGAGCCTCTCAATATATGTAGAGCATTTCACCCCCGAAGAGTCAGGAATGAGGGTCTTGAAACCCGGATCCTGATTGTTCCAGCAGGAGTGAAATTGTGCACAGTGGGCGTGAAAGCAATTCTGGTTCATGGAACGATAAAGACTCCATTAAGCGCTGCTCCCTGAGCCAGGCCCATGCCAATGCACTGGCTCAGTGCAGAATGTGAGCAAGGTTCAGAAGAGGATGTGATGCCAATCTGACCATGATCACCCTCTACTCTGGAAGAAAAACCTGAAGCATTTCAGTACAGAACTGTGCTCCTATCCAGGTCAGCCCTTTGGAGGGATGACGAAGGGGCATTTCCTTGTTCATGGAAACTCTGTGGGTCTGCAAAAGGGAACATACTGTAGACCGATGGGTCTTGGGAGGTGAAGAGGACAGAGCCCTTATCAACCAATCATCCAAATAGGGGAAGGTGGCGATTCCCCTCTCAAGAAGCTGCCCTTCCAGGCCGCAAGCAACTTTGTAAAGAAATGAATCTGAATGCTTCGGCGCTGTACTGAACATGCTGGTTTTCCACTGCAAACCTCAGGATCTGCTAATTTTAAAGTGGATTGGGACATGAAGGAAAACATCCACCAAATCACATGGTTCTCAATGGTCATTCTTGGCTAACAGTGAAACAATCCGTTGCTGGGTCTCATCTTGGCTCCTCCAGTGATAAGAAATATGCTGTGTTGTCATTATTGGACCACTGTCACAAGCTCTATTCCTTCTGTAACGGTCTTCTCTCCAGGATAGATGAGCCTTCTGCCAATGCCGCAGTCCCTGACTCCATCAAAGGCTAAGACTCAGAGACCCTCAGCCTGCCGCTGCATAGTCTGCACAATTGTGGAGGATGTGGCCTCCTTGTCAGTAGCATTCTAGAATGCTCGGAAGTCTTCTAGAATGGACTCTCAAATCCTGGCCGCATTCGCTCTAAGAAGCAAATGGACTCCACCATAAGACTTTTTCAGAGCTGAGTCAACTTTCTTATCAACTGAGTTGCTTATTGTGGCATCTTCTGCTTCGATAAAAGGGCTACCCATGAAGCTAGCTTGATACAAACCATTTAGAATAGTTTGATATTGCATCCTCTTGTCCGACCAACCGAGGGACATTTTGGCTATAAACGTTGGTTCTTATGTAGCTTACCCATTTCTGCAAGGTGACCTCCTCCACAGGGTGAAAGGGGAGACACACTGTGGGGCTCACATCAAATCACTGGATGGATCTGGATGGCTTCAGTTAGACTTGATCCAAAGCAAAATGTCAAACAGATGCTCTTTGTCTAAGTATCTTCCTTTGGCCTCTGGCTCCGTTTCAGAATCTGAATGCCTGTGGCAGGAGGCAACGTGACCTTCTTGCTTGTTGGAGGGTGGAACGAACCCTTGCATTGTTTCTCTGGCAATTTCACAGATGCTGCCCTTGGGGTAATGACTAACGAAGGAGGAATCGGCATGAAACCTACAAAAAATGTCTTTGGTGACCTTAGATTTGTTTTGGAAAGTTTTGAGCAAATCTGTCACAGATAACTACAGGGCTTGGTGGTAAGGGACAGGACAGGGTGGCAAGGATAGCTTCTCAAAATTTGGTGGATCTTGATCCAACCTCAATTCCCTCTGTGCTTTGGTTTAGATTTGCACATCAAAAAGTTTTCAATCTGTAATTTTTTAAAAATTTATGAACACACGTAAATGCACAGGCAAATGATCACCCAGCACGTTTGGGGTAGGTTTTCAAAACTTGAACTTCATTTTTTGCTGACTCATCTGTCAGTGCCCCAGCATAGAAGTGACCATGTGTAGAGAACCCGCCGTATTGAAAGGGAAGAAAGTCCCAAAAGGAGCCACCTACTCTCTCATGCACACCATCCCCCAAGGATCATATGCCAGAGCCCCCAAAGCCCTGTCCATTTCCTAGACTGATAACACCTTGGATTAAACCAGCACCATTAAGGCACACATGGGTGCACAATCCTACCATGGAGATCCAAATGCTACAGTAATTACCTCCGCACCAGAGGGCAAGAAGTCTGTAGCTTTTTTTCCTGATAAGCAAAGTCCAAGTTGTGGTACCTTTTATTGAACTAACAAAATATTGTGCTCCGATAGTGGTTCCATAGGTTTTCCAAGTCGCAGAGACCTCTTAATCATATGGTAGTTACAAGACAAATGGGAACCAAAAGAAAATGCACACAGAGCTGGACACCACCTTTACATGGGGGATGAAAAGCAAGGGATTCTCCCACTTTAAACTCTGTTGGCTGCAGGAAAAAATTATACCAGGAATTCAGTCCTGCGAGGCCTGTTTAGCTGAAGGGCCATACACTGGAAGCGAAAAACAGACACATGCTCAAACACGGAGAGGCAGTTTCCCTCGCTAAGAAGTTACATTTCAATCAAATGCTTTGAAATTGATAACATTTAAATGTGTAGTGTCTAATGTAAGGAATTTATGGTGGCAACAGTAAAGACAGACACAAGTGATCACAGTTTAAGGGCGTTTATTGAACCTTATAATGGGTGAGATGAACATCTAATCTAAACCTAAATCTAAGATCGGAGCAATCTACGACCAACAAATAATATTAAGGCAGACCTAGTGACGTCTAGTCAAAATAAAAAAGGCCTATACTAAAAAAAACAATTGCCAATTCCTTACTGTTAAATTACAAAAAGAGTGTAGGGTAATGTTCCCCAGAAAAGAAAGAAGTGTTCACAAAATAAGTCAGGATGGTATGGCTGGGTCTCCTTTCCCCATGTTTGAGGCATGGGATAAGGCGGGACACTCGAGCACAGCACCCTCTTTAGCCTCATCAGCACAAGGATCACAGTTCAGTTCAACAATATCGAAAACCTTCATAGGACATGTCTCTTTCCTGCAAACGTCTCTTGCCTCAGAAGGCCTATGGTGCTTCAGAATGACAAACAAACAAAAGGTTTCTTCGTTACTAATGTACCTTGGCAATTGTTCTTTGTCCCTTGGTTCTCCCTGTGCCAGGCTCGGATCCTCCTTACAAAAACAGGCCTCCCTACGTAGGGTTCACTATGGCCTTTCTTCAACACAGTTCATGTATTCCTAATACAGTTCATGTATAGCTCAGTTTTATCAGAAAGTGGGGTTTCCTTCTCTTTATCTTTCTTTCGGCATCCCTCTGGCAGGTTCAATCACTTGCCAATTATTACAGTTCACAATCATTGTGGAAAGCAGGGTTCCCTTCCCCTAGCTTTCCTCTGGCAAATGGGTCAGAGACTTTTGATTGTATAAGGGATTTGGTGCAACCCTCATAAGACTACTCTGAGCCCCCATGCCACCCTTTCCTAAGGCCTTCTGGTTTCTTTAGTTTTCAAACAAAATAGGTCCTGGTCATAGCCTTTTCGAATGAGCGCCCATGTGGCTACAGACCCCTCTGCACCTGGACCTCAACTAGGCTTTCTTTAAAGTTCAAACATACACACAGTTCTTTCTTCTTGTGTTCAAAATGTTGCCACTCGCAGTTCGGTTTGATATCAGCTTCCTCCGACTCACCAGCTGTGTCAAACTCGTTGGCTTCTTTGTTCTCTGGAGTCAAGGATAGTACCACGGTAGCCAGCTTGCTTCTCCACCTGCGCTATCAAAGCAGGAGTTCCCCGTGTACCATTCATCTCTGTTGCTCTGCACACCAGCTGTAACTCCTGGTCTTACATTTTCCCTTTTGGAAACTTCACGTGTCTGAGTTGAAAAGAGCAAGGGCAATTCCCTCTTCGTCGTCCTTCTTGGTCTCACCGCTTTTCTTCGTACTGCTGGTTTGGTGTAGCTGTCTCCTCGTGCGTTCATGCTTACTCGAAGAGTGCTTTCGAGCTTCGCCTTTTATCCCTGTGTGGAAGGTAAAGGGCCGTTAGGTGTGTGTGATTATTGTCAATCGCCTGACTCTGCCTGACCCAAGTGTTGGAGAAATGCCAGGTAAGCGGCTATGTGGTTAGTCCATTGTCTGTTACCGTGTATGCAAGTGTTTGTGTGGAAAGAGGCGGTAAAGCTCCTAAATATCCTACAGGGTAGGAAGGGGAAAAGTCATTTTAGAGAAGGGGATACTGTGCCTCAACCAACGGTGTCCCACTTCCGCTGCCCGAAGACCCCTTGTCCAGGTGATCCTTCCCCACTGGTCCACCCCCAGGAACTGGATACAATAGCGATGGCCATGTCCTGGCTACCTGGATGACAGATTTCCGGGGATCAGCGGGTGAGACACCTTCAGGTTTCTCACACTAATGTGTGGAATCCAGCATCAAAAAACAGGAATACTATTTGAAGGCAGATTCCAAAATGTTAGATTCAAAGGCAAACATTTTGAAAAGAAAAGGGTATGCTTTTTCATACATTCCCTGCGCAGTACAATTTTTCACAAGTACAGTTGTATCCATTGTCCAATGTTATAATCAGACTCAACTTTGTGTATAAGCATTGTCCTGGCAGTGACAACCACATTATTTCTTGCAGTGATTGTAATGCCCCACCTGACTAAGAAAAGCACTGTGCACCAGTGTGTGGGGACTAAAATATGTTATAGGTGGCTGCATGTTTCTGCAGCCTCCATGCTGTGCTAGGGTGGGACAATAGGTTAACCTGATTTGCTTAGGCCTACCTCTATGCATATGGTGCAACTAGTACAGAAATATTACAAAAGCTTCCAAGGTGTTACATTCAAATCTATCCTAGTTGTGACTCATATTTTACAGTATCTTAATGACTTGCATACAAAGTGGCAAAAACAGAAATACTTTACCACTATTCCAATGGTGAAGTTTTCACTGTTTCCTTGGCATGCCTCTTCTTTAATGATTGGGTACCAATCATTTATGCTCAAACATAAAAAATTGCCACACATGATGCCTGTGTCTTTACCCATTTGGGAATCTAAACATTGGACCTCATTACAAGTCTGGCGATCCGGAAACAAGGGTGCTGGTAGTACCGTACCAGCACCCTTTCTGGAGGTCTGACCTACCAGAAGCACCAGCCCCTGCAGGCATGGTTTCCACGGAAGCACAGGGACCATTAGCAACGTGGAGTCCTCGCAGACTCCACAGGAATGGGAACTTTCCCACTGCCTGACATCCCGGGCCAACGAGAATTTTTAAGTACTTTAAGTATTTGTAACAATTCACCCGGTCTCATCACATCTCCCAAGAGGGGATACCTTTCCTATGAGGCTAGGGAGGTGAGGCCACTACCCAATAGTGTCCCTAGTCATGGTAATATGCGGGAAGACCTTATAGGGAGGGATTGGCCTCCTGTGGATAAGGATGTTCACCTGGAGAAAAGCCTCCATACCACCACCACCACATCACATAAACCCCCTACCATCATTGTCAGATACCGAGGCTTCCTCCCCCAACTCCTCACCTGTTTCTTCCGGAATGGGTTCTGTAAGAGTAGCCTCTGATCTCTTCTGATCCCTCCTCCTTGTGGGAGTCTTGTCCTTTGGTGCTCGGGCCTTTTTACCGTACAGATAGGGTCTGTCCCCTCCGGAGGCCCCCTTGGCAGAGATATTCCCTGACCGCGGGGATCCCCAGGGGGCCAGTCCTAGATTCAGGGAAAAAGCACTAAGGCAGAAAAAACCCTGTTCCCAATTGGGTTCTGCTGGGCGGCAATTAGAACTCCTCTCTTCCCATTATGAAAGTTCCATTTGCAGCAGGCAAGGAAGTCCGTTAGAATTTAGAACAAACTCCACCGCTGATGAATGCTCAGTGTATCCAGGAGATGTGGAATATTAAACAGGAGAATACAAGATAGCTACTAGAGCCAGAGGTTCAGACTAAACAGAATAACAGAGAAAAAGGACTAGAAAAGGTAAGTAGATAAGGAGAAAAAGAACCCATTCAGAGCAGATTGCAAAGGCGAACAGTTAGGAAAAAAGGAAGAAGTACCGTGAAAGAAACCACTCCCCAGTTAAGAAATGCTCCTTAAGGTCTTAGTGAGCAAGGCTTCGCTCGCTAAAACAGAGTGACGGCGCCGGTTGCAATTATACCCCCGGTACCTAAAAGTAAAAGAAATGAAAAGACCAATAGTGCTCAAAAGAATTACCAACAGAAATACACATTAGGAAGGCAAAAAAGAAAAAAGTAAGCACGGCACGGCCCAGAGCAAGCCGAATACCGCGTACAGTGCAGTAGAAATGTTAGGCAAAGGAGAAAGCAAAAAACAACGGGTGTACAAGGCTAACACAAGAAGGGCTGAGTAGTACAGTTAAGAATCAAACAATAGGCGAAAGAGGGAAGCCGGAACGGATGAATTTCACGAGAGAATCTCCACACGAACCGAGCGCTGGTAAACAGATACAACCCGTCGGCTTGTGGGAGGAGCCTGCCTATAAAGGTTCGGCGGCCATCTTGGGTGAGGACTGGAGCGTGATCAAAGCTTCCAGCGCTTCCACAGCCTCCAATTCCTGACAGTATACCCCCTCTTTCTCGGGGCACCCCCGGGTTTGCCCGGATGGAGTTGATGGAACTTCTGCACCAGACGCGGGGCGTGTATATGACCCACAGGGTCCCACGTCCTTTCTGCTACTGGATAGTTCTTCCAATGGACCAGATAGTACAACCGCCCTTTGCGGTAACTAGAATCCACCAGATGAGACACCTCGTATTCTTCAGGTGTTGGTTTCACACGGGCTCGTGTACGGTTCACAGGTCTCTTGAAGGGATCCTCCTTATGTTCCTTGAGAAGTGAGACATGAAAGACAGGATGTATCCTTCTGAGGTATTCTGGCATCCTGAGTTTATAAGCAACTGGATTGATTTGTTGTATGATGGAAAATGGCCCAAGGAAACGAGAGGAGAACTTCCCCCTATGAACCCACTTGGGTAGGAATCTGGTGGATAACCAGACTAATTGTCCCACCTTCCAGCTGGGATGGGCTCTCCGACCTTTGTCGGCCCATCTCTTTTGTGAAAGTTGACTAGCTTGGTGTGCCTCCTTAGCGAGTTTGTGAGCTTCTTGCAAGTCCTGTAGAATCGTATCCAGAGTTGGAATTTTGGTTGAAGGCGGACTGAGCCCGGGCAAGTGTTGAGGATGGTAGCCATAGGTACAATAGAAAGGACTCATCTGGATCGAGGTGTGAAGAGAGTTGTTGTAGGCGAATTCCGCTTGCGGGAGGAAGCGATACCACTCTTCCTGTTGGGGACTACAAAAACACCTGAGATATTGCTCCAGATTGGCATTGAGTCTCTCCGTTTGGCCGTTGCTTTGAGGATGGTATCCTGAGGAAAGAGCCTTATGAATTCCGAGAACCTGGCAGAGGGAAGACCAGAACTTTGAGGTAAATTGTGGTCCTCTGTCCGAAACTATGGTCTTAGGTAGGCCATGCAGACGGACTATGTCTTGGAGAAATGTTGCAGCCATCTCTGAGGCCGAAGGCACTTGCTTGAAGGCGGAGAAATGTGCCAGCTTGCTAAAGGAATCGACCGTCACCATGATCGTGGTCATTCCGTATGAAGGAGGCAGATCCACAATAAAGTCAGTGGATAAATGTTCCCATGGGCGATCCGGTAAGGAGTGTTGGTGTAATAACCCCAGAGGTTTTCCTGCTTGGTGTTTGTTGGAAGCACAAATTGAACAAGTAGAGACATACTGACCTACGTCCCTTCGTAGGGTAGGCCACCAGAATCCTCTCCGGACCAAATCAAAGGTCTTCCTAATACCAGAATGCCCTGTCAGGGGGGTGTCATGACACCAAGAAAGTATTTGTTCTTGCAGCTTCTTTGTGGGGATATAGAGGGCTCCTTCATGATAAAACAACCCATCTTTTTCCTGTTTAGTAGACAGCGGAAGTTCAGCACACATCTGATATTGAGGGATTAAATCCTGAAGAAACGAAACCGTAGAAGCCAACACGGTGAGATGTGGCAAAACCAGTTCATGTCCTATATAGGATCCGGATGGATCTCCTAGGCTTCTAGATAAGGCGTCTGCCTTCTTGTTTTCTGTGCCGGGTATGTAAGTCATCATGAAGTCGTATTGTAGGAAAAAATACGCCCATCTGGCGTGTCTGGCATTGGAACATTCCAATTGTTGTAAGACCCGTAGGTTGCGGTGGTCAGTTCTGATAGTGAATGGATGTGTGGCTCCCTGCAGGAGGTGTCTCCACTCTTGGCAGGCCAGTTTTATTGCCAAAAGTTCCTTTTCGATAACAGAGTAGTTTCGCTCACTACTAGTTAAAGTCTTGGAGTAGTATGCGATCGGATGTTCATAGCTGTCTTCTGCCTCTTGAAGTAATACTGCCCCTACTGCCCCCGCAGAAGCATCTGTTTCCAGAATAAAGGGCTTAGCCTGATCTGGTTGAACCAGGATGGGTGCTGTAGAAAAGCATTCCTTTAAAAAGTCGAATGCTTTTCGAGGTTCTCCGTCAAAGGCGAATTTAACGCCCTTCTTCAACAAGGAGGTCAGAGGGAGTACCTTCTTGGAATAATTGGGAATAAACCTCCTATAAAAATTTGCCAATCCTAGAAACCCTTGCAGTTCCTTGATGTTGGTAGGATCTTTCCAGCTTCTTATGGCCTTTACCTTATTTGCATCCATTTCAACACCTTCCTTAGACAGTACGAAACCCAAGTAGGACACCCTCTTGGATTCGAACGAACACTTCTCTGGTTTTACTAGCAGATAATGGGACTGCAAACGTTGTAAAACCAGTCGGACCAATGATCTGTGCTCAGACAAGGACTTGGAGTAGATCAGGATGTCGTCCAGGTACACCACTACCGACACAAACAGCATGTCAGCGAAAACCTTGTCCATGTACCTCTGGAAGACGGCTGGTGCGTTTACTAGGCCAAAGGGCATCACACGATATTCATAGAGCCCAAATGGGGTGCGGAAAGCCGTCTTCCACTCGTCTCCTTGTCTGATTCGCAAGAGGTGATAGGCGCCTCTCAGGTCAAGCTTCGTGAAGTACTCCGCCCCCTGTACAGCCTCCAAGACGTCCCGAATCAAGGGCATGGGATATCTATCCCGGACAGTGACCTTGTTGAGACCCCTGTAGTCTATACAAGGGCGAAGTTCTGTCGAGTCCTTTTTTGGGATGAAGAATAGGGAGGCACCACATGAAGATTTGGATTCTTGAATGAGTCCGTTCTGCAGATTTGCATCTAGATACTCTCTTAATGCCTTCCTTTCCGGTAGTGACAAAGGGTACATTCTTCCGAATGGTACTACTGCTTCCGGTATCAGATCGATACAGCAATCCTCGGTTCTATGGGGTGGTAGTTGTTTTGGAATTGTGTCCATGAATACCTCTGAGAAGTCCTGGTAATGTAAGGGAATTGAGGCCACTGTGACTGGCTTCTGGATACTTCTCCTGCGGTCTACAGTGTGGGGAGCGTTACACAAGGTCATACAGTGATTATCACAGAACTTAGAATTGAAAGAAACCTGGTTTGCAGTCCAATCTATGTGAGGGTTGTGTCTTCTTAACCAAGGAATCCCTAATACCAATGGGAAATGAGCAGCTCGGATCTGATCAAACACCAGAAACTCTTCATGTTGACCTAACCTCACCCTTAATGGAACAGTTTCCAAAGTTATGTGGTCCGGATGACAAGGGTCTACCATCAACCCCTTCTACCGGAATCGGGGTAACCTTGGGTTTGGCGGGTACCAAGTGCTCAGTAGCCCACTTGGAGTCGATGAAATTTCCCGCTGCTCCACAATCCAACATGGCGAACACTTCTGTGGGAGCTTCTTCGGTTAACCATAGGTCCACTCTGAACACCATTAAACTGTTGTCTTCCGGGGTGTTCACTGCTCTTGTGTAGCTGCAAGGGTGCTTGTTACCTCCCACGAGACTTCCGTTGCTATAGATCGGGGACGGAAGTTTCCCTGTCGACGAGGAGGGACTTCAGTGCATTCTCTCAACAAATGTGTCGAGGAGCCACAGTACATGCACAGTCCTGCCTCTCTCCTCTTTCTTCTTTCTTCTGGCGTCAGAGGACCACGGGCAGCTCCAATCTGCATAGGCTCATCTGTAGCAGGGCTGGCTCTAGGTGGAGGAGTAGGGGTAGGTTGTGAGAAACTTCGGTTTCTTCTTCTCTCAGATCTTCTTTCTTGAAGTCGGAATTCAATCTGAAGGGACAATGTCAGTAGCTCCTGAAAAGTTGCAGGACGGGCTACTCTG
Source organism: Ambystoma mexicanum (assembly GCF_040938575.1). NCBI lineage: Eukaryota > Metazoa > Chordata > Amphibia > Caudata > Ambystomatidae > Ambystoma > Ambystoma mexicanum. Next base: position 202,518,509 of record NC_090934.1, on the reverse strand, counting down.
GCTAGTTCATCTTTGATTTCGTCCTGGAGACCTCTTCTGTAGATGGTTTGCTGGGCGGAATCAGGCCAATCTGCCTTGGTTGCTAGCCTCTGGAAAGGAGTTAAATAAGTTTGAACGTCCGTATTTCCTTGTTTGATATCTAGGATTGCTTCCAAGGATGAATAGAATACTTCTGGCCTATCAAACCTTTCACTGAAAAGTTCCGTAAAACGGTCATAGTCACTCAGAAGGGGATCGTTTCGGGTAACAATGGGTGTAGCCCATGAAAGAGCGTTTCCGGTAAGATTGGCTATAATGAACCCAACCTTTGATCTGGCTGTCTCAAAGGCGTGAGGTCGGAAGGCGAAATACACCCTGCAAGCGTCAAGGAATTCCTTCAGTTCTCCTGGATGTCCATTGTATTTGCCAAAGGAAAGGGGCATAGTAGGCAGGTCCCCGCGATCATCCCGATGTAACACCACTTGCTGTCGGAGGGCTACGTTCTCTGTTCGCAGGGCCTGCACCTCCATAGTAAGGTTCTGCAGAGCAGCCACCAACTCCTGATACTGCTCGAGTGACGCCATGAAGGATCTGGCGCGTTGTATGCTGTCAGATACCGAGGCTTCCTCCCCCAACTCCTCACCTGTTTCTTCCGGAATGGGTTCTGTAAGAGTAGCCTCTGATCTCTTCTGATCCCTCCTCCTTGTGGGAGTCTTGTCCTTTGGTGCTCGGGCCTTTTTACCGTACAGATAGGGTCTGTCCCCTCCGGAGGCCACCTTGGCAGAGATATTCCCTGACCGCGGGGATCCCCAGGGGGCCAGTCCTAGATTCAGGGAAAAAGCACTAAGGCAGAAAAAACCCTGTTCCCAATTGGGTTCTGCTGGGCGGCAATTAGAACTCCTCTCTTCCCATTATGAAAGTTCCATTTGCAGCAGGCAAGGAAGTCCGTTAGAATTTAGAACAAACTCCACCGCTGATGAATGCTCAGTGTATCCAGGAGATGTGGAATATTAAACAGGAGAATACAAGATAGCTACTAGAGCCAGAGGTTCAGACTAAACAGAATAACAGAGAAAAAGGACTAGAAAAGGTAAGTAGATAAGGAGAAAAAGAACCCATTCAGAGCAGATTGCAAAGGCGAACAGTTAGGAAAAAAGGAAGAAGTACCGTGAAAGAAACCACTCCCCAGTTAAGAAATGCTCCTTAAGGTCTTAGTGAGCAAGGCTTCGCTCGCTAAAACAGAGTGACGGCGCCGGTTGCAATTATACCCCCGGTACCTAAAAGTAAAAGAAATGAAAAGACCAATAGTGCTCAAAAGAATTACCAACGGAAATACACATTAGGAAGGCAAAAAAGAAAAAAGTAAGCACGGCACGGCCCAGAGCAAGCCGAAATACCGCGTACAGTGCAGTAGAAATGTTAGGCAAAGGAGAAAGCAAAAAACAACGGGTGTACAAGGCTAACACAAGAAGGGCTGAGGAGTACAGTTAAGAATCAAACAATAGGCGAAAGAGGGAAGCCGGAACGGATGAATTTCACGAGAGAATCTCCACACGAACCGAGCGCTGGTAAACAGATACAACACGTCGGCTTGTGGGAGGAGCCTGCCTATAAAGGTTCGGCGGCCATCTTGGGTGAGGACTGGAGCGTGATCAAAGCTTCCAGCGCTTCCACAGCCTCCAATTCCTGACAATCATGGTCACCCTTTTCATCCGTCCTTTATAGTAGAACCATGTGCTACTGTAAACCCATGACTGTGACAAGTATATGAACTACTAGGACGAAGAAGAATGTGAGAGGCATATAGAGTAACCAGATGATGAGACAGCCAAGTACTAGAATGAGGCGTCTCACTGGAGGCTTGAAGAGTGTCAAATAGACTTTCATAGATGGTGTTGACGTTACGCAAGGGCTGCGTCACCAGTATAAACAGGAAAGCGAGAGCGGACAAAGACAATCTCATAGCGGGAGCCAGAAGTACGCAAACAAAGCCGGGGAAGTTTAAAGTTGGAACGCTGCAGCCAGACCAATCATGTCTCTCTGGGAGTGATAGCGGAAAGGCAGGAAGTTGCTAAAGCGTCCTGAGAGCCGGCAGGGAGCCTACTCACTGGGTGGTGTTTTGACCGCTGGAAGGTAGACTGTCTGGTCTAGAAATGACACAGAGACCACAAGCCTGTCGCTTAGCCATGCCGGAAGCGAGAAGGGGGAGGAAATTCTCCTGCGAACCCGGGAAGAACCAGAGCCATATCACCAAGGTACTGCAGATAACTGGAACAGCAGGAAGACTGGATGAGGTCCGGGAAGAGGCCCAGCTCACTCCGAGTGCATTGGGAGTTATCTCCCTCATCGCAGTGGCAAACCCATACCACTGCTCAAGCAGAGTACCTCGGGAGTCATCTCCCTCTTCGCAGTGGACAAGTCAATATCACTGCTTCAGCAGAGTGCAACAGGAGTCATCTCCCTTGTCGCAGTGGCCAAGCCAATACCATTGCTCCAGCTGAGTGCAACAGGAGTCATCTCTGTCGTCGGTACGACGTGCTCTTGCCGACAGGATTCTTTTCAATGGAATTTTTACTGAAAAGATTCCATCGACAAAACTAATCAAAATATACAAGGAGGTATGGGGATTGAAGGGGAAGTAGAAGGGGGGTTGGGATAGGTATACTAATATATGGAAGGAGGGGTTTGGGAGGGCAGGTAGAACCCTGAATTTAAAAAAAATATATATTTTGAAGAGTTTTTTTGATGGAATTGCTTTGGTAAAAATTCCATCAAATAAACTCCTGTCGGCAAAACAAATAGAACCCCATCATCGCAGGGGCCAAGCCAATACCACTGCTCCAGCAGAGTTCAACGGGAGTCATCTCCCTCGTCACAGTGGGCAAGTCAATATGACTGCTCCAGCAGAGTGCAAAGGGAGCCATCTCCCCATCGCATTGGCCAAGCAAATACCACTGCTCCAGCAGATGGCATCAGGACTCATCTCACTCGTTATACTGGCCCAACCATTACCACTGCTCAAGAAGACTTGTGAAAGGTTTACAAGATAGATACAGGGGAGCCCGCAACAGATATTTATCCTCCAGACATTAAAGGAAAGCAAAATAAAGCCCTAAGCTTTTCTACTTCCTGGAAAGAGTTGAAGGGACTGACACAAGTTTTCTGTAAAAGTGCTGAAGAATCGTTGTGGAGAACTTTGATAAAGGAGCCGGGGAATGGGAGTCATTTCCCTGGCCCTGTTTTGAAGGGACACTGAAAGGATTACTATTACGAGAAGACTGAAGCAAGCTACCAGGAAAAGTGAGTAATTCTTCTGAAGGAACTTTGCTTTTGTTATAAACGTTTGGTTTAAGTGTTAGGGTTAGATTGCTAGGTATCTGACAGAGGGCAGAGAACATATTACTTTTGGATGGACATTGTGACCGGTCACTAAACATTTTCCTAGCCCTTTAGAAGTAGGGAGAGATAGGTTCTTTTCTTCCATAAATAAAATGTGTAGCCCTAAACAAAACCCTTCCTTGTCAGACTCCCTCTTCTACACCTTCACATATTCAAGAGGTAACCTTACAGTACCATTACTGGCGGTTAATGCAGCATGTGCCCATCTTGCGTGAATTTTGGCCAACAGGTGTTTCTGTTTTATGTTTCATGATGGTGTATCTGGGCAGTTTCATTCTTTAACGTAGGTCCTTGCAGCTCTCACCAACATACTTTCCTTGTGGACATTTCTTGCATTGGATGAGGTATACCACATAGGATGATTTGCAATTGTATGTTCCTTGTATCTGTAGTGTTTGGTTCTGTGAAGTTTTTGCAGCTGATTCAGTGTAGAGGTGTTCACAGCTTTAGAATCTCCTAACATTGAGTGGGTATGTTCCCTGACATCTCTGTTCTTGATCTGGTAGAAACGTGCTCGTGGTGATGGACCACGCAAGATTGTTTGGTTGTTTGTGTGCAATTTAAGAGGTTCTTTGAAGACGTCACTCAGCTCCTCGTCTCTGTTAAATATTGATGGTAGGTCCTTAACAATTCTATTCAGTTGTGTTAGTACTGGATGATATGTGACGACCAAGGGTATTCTTTCCGCGTTTTCCCGGTCTCTGTATTGAAGCAGGTAATTTCTGGGTATTCTCAATGCCCAATCAAATTCCCTGTCAATTTGTCTGGCTGAGTGTCCCTTTTGCAAGAAGGAGGTACAAGGTGTGGCAAGTTGGTTGCCCCTTTACTTCCTGTGGGAGCATATATGCTAGTATCGGATGGTCTGGCTGTAGATGATGGAACGTTTTGTTTGGCATCGATGAAAACTTGTCCCATTTTAGTATTTGTTCCTGTCCGTTGGTTTCCTGTTAATTCCAAAAGAAATGGTGGTGTCCAGGAAGTGTACTCACCTTGGAGTATTCCATGGTGTACTTAGTGCAGTGGTGGCAGCTATTTGGGGATTCATACAAATTGTTTCAGGGAATCTTCACCTTCTGTCCAAATCAAGAAATTATCATTGATGTAGCGCATGTATGTTAGTAGTTTCTGGGATTTTTGAGAAACCTGAGAGTGTCCTCACTTTCTTCTCCCCAACTTCCTCTGCTCAGGTGGCCAGGGAAAGGCCATCGCTTTTGAATCCATTCCCTGGGGGTGGATATGTGAGGGAGGATCACCTGGGTGGAGGAGATTTGAAGAATGGAGGCAGGATGTCCTTAGGTGGGACACAGTATTTCCCATTCCCTTTTCATGATAACCCTTCCATCCCGAAAGCTTTAATAGGGTCCTGTCAACAGACCCCCTTTATCCACTTTCAGAGCGACCAGTGGAAACACCCTTATTATAAAAGGTCTAGGAAAATAACACCTCAAAGGAACTCTCTGTATAGGACCAGGTAGAACTCCTTCAAGGCACTTATGTTGCTTCTCAGACACCTCGAACATATACCAAACCAGAAAGTAAACCACTAGCAGGAATCCCTATCCCTGTCCCTTCCACACACACACACACACACACACCATGTCCCACAATTGTATGCCTTTAAGACTGGGACGAGGAAGAGGTGACTAGGAGTAATGCAAATGTCTAGTCCGTTTCATCACTGTGGTACTGAGAAGCCGAAGATGCCTATGGAGGATCAGGCATGTTAGGTTAATTGGTGTAATAATGGTCAGGCAAACTGCTCGCACATGCAACCTATTGGAAGGCCACAGGTGCTTAAAAGGAGGCCCAAGCAGGAAAGCAGGAGGATCTTGCCTGGAGAGAAGGTAGCAGCTGCGTGGCGAGGAGCAGGCTGGAGCAGGACTGGCAGAGAGGATGCTGTGTGCTCCCAGGTGGAGAGAGAGAGGTGCTGTGACCCGAGTGGGCCGTGAGAGAACCAGAGCCCCAGCAATTACCTGAGCCGGTTGTTCCCAGCTCGAGCTGGGGAACACGTAAACCACCCAACCGCGGGTGGACGCTGCAAGAAGGTTTCCCGACAGTAAGTGCTGCTCGCTGGAGATCCCGACGCGTACCAATGGGTGAAGAGAAGGATGGAGAACAGCAAGAAGACGCCCGGCGAAGCAGAGCAGCCCCAGTGAGCATGAGACAGGGAACACTCATACTGGGGCACTCTATTAGTGGGACTTGGACATTTAATGTTTGCGAACGAGCGAAAGCTTGTAAGAAAGGGGTTTGAAACTCGAATAATGAAATAATGAATCTCGAACAAGTTGTCAAGTATTTTGGGAAATACAACGGCATATATTGAATACCGAACTAAAGAAAAGTTCCGGAAATCATGTGAAATTATAGCACGAGTGGAAAGCGAGTGATGTGATATTGTGAAAGGAGTGAAACTTGCTAAGAAGCATTGAAAACAAAGTGATAGTCTGTCATGAATACTTATGAACTAAGTGAAAGGCAAGTGTGAAAGACAAGTTTTTGAACTTGAAGAGGCAAGGTGAAAGCAATGTGGTTGAAGCAGATATACACCAGAGAATAAGGTGAATGAAAGTAGTCAAAGGATTGTCAATATACAAGTTATGACCATGCCCGAAAGACTGCCAAAGAGAAACCACAGCATATGTTAAGTACTGACACTGGTGCTAGGTGAAAACTGGTGTTAATCAAGAAAGAATAAGAGCATTACAAAGTGCCAAGGGTTATTGGTAGTGTGAGAAACCTGACAGTATTCTCCCACCCACTCCCTCTGGATCTTCCATTCAGGTGGCCAGGGAAGGGCCATTGCTTTTGGATCACGACCCTGGGGGTGGACAAGCGAGGGAAGATCACCTGAGTGGAGGGTGACGAGGGATTGGGAGGAGGATACCCAAGATACCCATGGTAGTTCCCCAATCCCAAAACAACCCCAAACAATTCTCCCTCAGCCTTAATGCGGTATCTCCAATCTCACCTCATCTCCCCCTCCCCATTTCCAACAAATACTGAGATGAGAAAGAGGTAACTAAAATCAGTAAAGATTCCCCATAGGATTAACATGGGGAAAACAAGGGAAACCTACCCTAGAAAGAACTCAAGTTGTCCCACTAATAGAGTCAGGCAGAGTCAGGCATTTAGTGGCAATCATTCACGCCTGACTCCACTTGACTGGCCTTTTCACTATAAAAGGTGTGGTCTTACACAAATGGATGAGTGAGAAGGTGAGCAAGCAGATGAGTGAGTTGGGAGGAGAGCCGAGATGCCAGCGCTGCCCAGGACCAGAGGCTAGAGACTGGGGTGCAGAGATGCTGAGAAGCTGCAGTTCGCAAGAGCAGAAGCGTGGCGAGCGAGTCGTTTCTAAGCTAAGAAGAGTTCTTGTATGGGAACCGAGAGGCGTGCTAGTCCCCTGCAGAAACTGCAAATGCGAGTGTTCATTCCCTTGGGCCGGTGTGACAGCCCAGTAGTGCCCGAGGGGCAGGCGGTGAGACCCTGACCTCGGTACAAAGAGCCGTTGTGAAGCCAAAGTGCAGAAGTCAGCCCAGTGAGTCTGAAAGAATTGCAGAGCCTGGTTGTGAAGAGCATGATACAAAGTGCATCTGAAACACATAAGAAAGAGGACCACATTTGTGTGAGTGTTCTATGGAAGTTAAAGGGAACATTTCAACGCTGGGAAAGATACAAGTAAGATTGTAACCATGAAACTAAGGAGACGCGCGTGTGTGAAATAATAAATGGAATACAGTCTGACAATGAAGTGATTCGAGTGAAAGGAGGGTCCAGAAGCCCCTGGAAAAGTGCAAGAGGCAGGAAAGGAAAAGACAGTGTAAAAGGTTTCAGAAGCCCATGGAGAAACATGCAAGAGGCACAACAAAGAGGAGGAATTAAAGGACCATGCAGGTGTGCACAACAAAGGGAAAGGAATGCACGAATGTGACGCAGGAAGCACCTGAAGATAAAAAAGTGCAAAGGAAAGCAAGAGTAAGAAACAAAGAGAGGGGAAAAGTGTCAGAGTGGTCACGCTGAGGAAAAGCAAAGAGTCTGGCATTTTTGAAAGCCTCTGCTTCTACCACATGAAAGGATGGTGTGTAAGAAGGACTATACATAAGGTAAAGGTATATCCTGACCAGATGAATTGGTGTTTGGAACTAGAGGGGTCTAAGCTTGAGGAAGGGTGCCCTGTGAAACCAAAAGGAAACTGTAATATATTGTATGTTGTTTTGAAAGCTTAAAGAGGCCTGAACTTGGGGAAGGGAACCCTGAGAGGCCTATGGAGGAAAGTAGACTTTTGGCATCATTACAACCCTAGCGGTAACCATGCCCTTATTAAGGGCACGGCTGCCGCTGGTAATGATTTTTTACCGGAGCCCAGAAAAGGGCAATAACTGGGTCATGCTGACCTTGGCAGACCCGGTAATTGCCCCTTTCTGGGCTCCGATAAAAATGAATCCCCATTCCCATTGAGCCCAATAGGGCTCAATGGGAATGGGGGAATTAATGACAGGCCCGTTGTTAGCATCCTGGTCTGCTAGTGGGTCCTGCTAAGGACGCCTGGTCTGGCCAGGCATCCTGAGCGGGACCCGCAGCAGACCTCGTAATGAGGCGGCCCAGAATGAATGGTGCCGGTCCCTTACCAGCACTCTTCATTCCGCGGCCGCCAGGCTCCTAATGAGGCCCTTTGTGTTTTGTGCTGAAAACCGGAAGGGGGGTCTGAGAGGCCTATTGAGAATAGTTAACAAGTTGAAGCTTGGGCAAGGGAACACCAAGGAACTTAAAGACACTGAAGGTATTTGAAATCAGCATTTTTCCTTTTCAAAAATACTTTATATTACATTTTTGGACAGCAAGAGGGCAAGCATAGGTTTAGACGCAGACAGACTTTTATTTTGAACTACTAGACAACAATGGCCATTAGAAACATCAGTTAAAGGAACCATCCCTTTAGAGTTAGTGCCAGCCAGGCATTCCTCCAACCCAGGAACTTTCATAAATAAAGGTTTTAAAATAAATACTTTTGAGTCTGTATCTCTTGATACCATGCCTGTCTCACAGTTGCGTGACCTGTAATGGGTGGCCCGTGTGGTCGGACAACTGCACCTAGAGCAAGTAGCCTGATTTGGGAAAGAGCAAAGAGGAGCCCAAAGCCCAAGGATGTGTGCTGCAAGTGCTGAAATGAAAGAAAGCATATGTTTGAATTGAAACGAGTCAAAATGAGTGTAAAGTGAAGCTGAAATTATTGGTGAAAGTCAAGAGACTTAAACTGTGTGGAACTGTGTTAACCCTTGGGAAGAGAACCCTGAGGTATTCTGGAACTGTGTTAACACCTTGGTGAATAGTACCCTCAAGTATTCTGGAAATGTGTTACACTTTGGGAAGAGAAACCAGAGGTATTCTGGAAAAGCATTGAACTTGGGGGGAAAGGAACCCGGAGACATTCTTGAACTCTGTTGAACTCTGGGAAGGAAACCCCGAGATATCCTGGAACTGTTTTACACTTGGTGAAGGGAAAGCTGAGTCCTTTTTGTGGAACTATTTCAACTTAGGGAAGGTGAAGCTGAAACAAGCCTGAGCTGGAAGAAGCAAATAACTTTATTTAGAACACTGTTTCTGTTGGTGCAGACTTCCCTACACATTGTACATCTTAAGTTGTGAGGGCAAGCATAGGTTTTGGACATAGACAGACTTTTAAGTTGAATTTACTGACACAGATTATCCTTAGTTTCTTTAGGTAGGGAAATCCCATCTTTGCATAGGGAAAGCTAGGCCTTAATCCATCCTGACATATAAAATAAAGTCTCTTTGTTATCAAAGTGAATCTGTTGTCTCTGTCTTGCTTCATGATGCCTTCACAGATTGTTGTTGTAAAAACCTCTGTTCGAGGTTTGCCATGAAAAGGTTAGCATAGTGAGGTGCCATTAGTGTGCCCATGGCAGTTTCCAGGCTTTTGTGGGAAATGTCTTCCATTGAAGCAGAAATAGTTGTGTTTAAGTATGAACCTTGTGAGATCTGTCAAAAACCACTCTTCTGACGTTCACTCTTGATAACGAACACCTGTTAACATACACCTAACAAAAAAGCAATACAAAAACCATTTGTCCCTTCACCACTTGATATTTTTGTGCAATACGTTGCAGCTATAATCCTAGTCTGTGTTGCTAATGTAGCTCTTTCGCACCGCTCTATTAACTCTATTAGGGTTGAGGTAACCCTAAATGCACAAGTTTCAGTCCCTTTCGCTTTTATTTGCTGGACATTCTTCAGGGGATAACCATCAATCTTATTTGCATCATATTATCATTAAGACTTGCTGGGGTACATGTTTCAACACCCCAAGGTGCTTAATATCTCATTCATTATGGTTCCTGGTAGCTGAGCTGTTTATGGATGCATAAATGCATTATGTGCTTTGTGTTCACGTGTGAATTTGCTCTCTATGTGCGATCACTGCTGCACTGATTACGTTAAAACATTTTAAAGTGGAAAGCGCCAACCTCAAAATCTATGGAGGGCATGTATTTAAAGCCCTCTCCTTGTTGTGTTCTGATAGTTTACCTTGTCTTGGAAGGCCACTGCTCACTGCTTCTGAGGTGCAAATAATAATTAGCATTACCAGTGTGAGGAACTCATGGTGGCAACAAGTAAGACAGACACAAGTGGTCACAATTCAAGGGTGTTTATTGAACCATGGATTCTGTATGCAGGTTGGAAAAACACCTATTCTAAACCTAAATCTAAGATGGGAGCAAGCGTCGACCATCAAATGAAAATTATGGCCGTCCTAGTGGCGTTGTGACAAATGAAAGGGGCCTATACTAAGAAACCTATTGCCAAACCTTACAACTGATACAAGAAAGGGTGTGGGATAGTCCTCAAGAAAAGAAAGAAGTGTTCTCAAATAATATGTCAGGATGCAGTAGCCTGGGTCTCCCATTCCCAAGTTTTGAACACAGGGTAAGGTGGTATCTTGGAGCACGGTACAGTCTCTGGCCTCTCCAGCATGAGACGGACAGTTCTAATGGCGGCTTTCAGGACCGTCGATGGCCAAGTCTCATTTCACTTGAAATTTGCTTGCCTTCGAGGACCTGATGTCTTCAATTAACAAAAACAAAAAGTTCCTTCAACAAATTAAAGTTCTTTCCCAATGTTTGCTGGGTGATGGGTTCACCCCTGGGTCCCCCTCTTCTGGGCGCTGACCCTTCTCTCCTCTTTTTAGCAGGATTCACTTCCCTTGTTTTCTCAATGTCTTTTCAAACAGTTCATAGTGAACATCTCTCTGTTGGGTTTTACGTCTGTCAACACTCTGTTTCTTGGGACTTTAGACTTTGCCCCTCTTTGGATTTGTGTCCCTGGTTTTCTCTCACTGTGGGATTCACTTCCCTTTCTTTCACTTAGTTTGTAGATCAAAGTCTTTCGATTGTACAGGGATCTTGCTTGACCCGCAGTATGACCACTTTGACCTATTACGCTGGCTCTCCTATGGCCTGCTGGTTTCTGTAGTTTCTCTCAGATGGGGATCGACCAGAGTCTCTGGAGTTAGCACCCATGTGGTGCCGGCTTCCCTCTGCAGCTGGTCTCCCCTTAACACTTTACAGTTCTTTTACAGTTCCTCGAACTTGGCTCAAAACTTACCACTTTACGATTACCAATGAACACAGCCTGGTTCTTATCGGCTCTCCCCTCGACTCACGGGCTGAAAGAATCGCGTGTCTTTCCTCTTCATTGGAGTCAAGGCCGGTACCATTATCGCAGGAGCTTCCCTCGCTCCTGCTTATTGACGTAGGCTTGGCCCTTGTGCCGTTGACATCTGCTGCAAGACACTTTTGCGATTATTGGTGGTCTGAGGCTTTCTTCCTCAAAGGTTCTGCTGGTCTGGGACAAAAAGGGCAAAGTCATTTCTTTCCTCGCCACCCTCTCTCTTCCTGCCGTCTTTCTCCTTCATTTGAACTGTCGCGCCTGATTAGCTGTCTCATCGTGCTGTCTACCTTGCTCGTACTGTGATCTCTGGCTCCACCATTTCTCCCTGTGGGGAAGGGAAAAGGCTGTCAGGTGTGTGTTATTCTGATCAATTGCCTGACTTTGCCTGACCCTTGTATTGGGACATGTCAGATAAATGACTCTGGTGTTAGTCTGTTGTCCTTTGCGTTGTGCGAAAGTGTTTGTGTTGGAAAAGTGGCGGGGGGGTCAGAGGTTTGGAATGTCCTACGTGAGAGGATGGGGAAAAGGTGTCAAAGGAAAGGGACTACCGTGTCTCACCCTTCGGTGTCCCACTCCCAGAGAACCCCCCATCCAGGTGATCCACCCTCACTAGTCCACCCCCAGGAACTGGATCCAATTGCGATGGCGGTGTCCTGGTCACCTGGATGACAGTCCCTCAGGGGCTAGCTAGGGAGACACCTTCAGGTTTCTCACACTAGATTTCCTAGTGAATACTGGATGATGCACTAAAATGGGAACCTTCCTTGAGACGTAGAGTGTGATCCACATGCTACGCTATGGAGCACAATCAACACAAACCTGCAAACATGTAAACACCACTGTACCTCACCGGTCCATCCTTGACCAGGGATGACAAGGATATGTGAAAGTGTCCCGAATTTCGGAAAGAACTGTCAATTTTAGCTAGCCTGTATGCATATCTCATTGATGTGTAAATGAACAGTGGGGAGATATGGGCTATGAAACTGTATGCATGGCCGTATTCACTGGGGATAGGAAAATCCTGCAAGAACATCAAGGACATCAGGGTGCTTCTCTGCGAACCACACCAGATGTTTGGGAAGGCAGGGCTAATCAAATGTATGCCTATTTCCATTCACTAAGAATGGGGAAAGGTTCTGTGGGAACATTGGTTCACAGAATGCAGGTTTTTGCACCACATTTCACTTGAGAACATGCAGTGTTTGACAATGGTGGTCTGATAAAAACCCAAAGGATTGGAGACCTTACTGTGGAGAGAGAGGCACTGTGATTTGAGGCCATGTCCTGGGTGCAGTGCCTATAGAAAAATGACTGAAATCCACTCCCTGCTACCACTGCAGTATGGTGCAGTCTATCATGGGGCATGGCTGTGCATGATTTTCTGGGCAGTGAAGACTTGGGATATTGCAGCTGGGGTATGGCTGCAGGCTGGGTATTGCAGCTGGGGTATAACTGCAGGCGGTGCACTGAGGGCACTACCTTCAATGCCTGCAGGCGAGTCTCCCTTCCTGCAATGCATTCAATTCCTGTGGCCTTCCCAGGGTTTAGTGCCACTACTTTTCTTGCCCACAGGGTGTGGTCTGAGGCCATGTCCCAAATATAATGATCCTACTAGAAATTCCAGTATTTCCTGTGCTGCCTGCCTAGGTACAGCTGCAGTGCTCTTAGGGTTTGACCCTTGCTCAGCGTCTGTCTGTGCTGCCCAAAGTCCAATAGGCCATGACCCACGCCTGCACCATACTTTGCAGTGGGTTATGGTGAAGCAGCACATTGAAAATCTCTGTCTGGGGTTTAAATTTGTGAATATGTTGGCTCCCAGCTATCTTTCAGAAAAAATCTCAGTACCAACCAACTCGACGGTTGCGGTCCTGCGGTAAGCTGTTGATGCAAATCCCCCCCTCAAATTGTGTATTTAGGGGTGATCGTAGGTTTGCACTATATGGCCCACAGTTATGCAATAAGCTTCCGTTGGAAATTCGGCCATACAAACGCTCAGTTCTTTTTGCAAGGTTTTAAAGACCCTCCTGTTCAAGTAACTGTGGCAGGATGGCGCCAATATAGGAGTTTCCTCAGGATTATGTTCTTGAATCTGGTAGAAATGTTTTTTCTCGCATTGTTCGCTTGAGTGTATTTATATTCAATCTGCGCCAGATACGATTTGGTTAGTTAGGTGCTCTTTATAAATGACTCAAAATCAAACCTATGGACCCTTCACCCAAGGCACAAATTGTAATCATGCTTATGGCTAATGTGTCCCAATAGAATGTATATTCTCTGGTGTGCGCTTATTCTTCGTGTACCGCTTCTTTTCTTCCTTCTTTCTTTCAATATTAATTGTTCATGATGTTTACTCAGTGAGATTACAATTTTGCATCTATTCATTTGTATCACCACAATGACTATGCTGTTTTCAAGGGTTTTAGACAGCTCTGTAGAATTCCATGATGTTTGCTTTGTAAAATAAATAAAACCAGGAAAATGCTATGCCCTGTGGGTACTGGAGGTAAGGGGCACTGTGCTGTGATCATGCCCTTGGCCAGTACAAGTTGGAGCAACATACCTAGGCCTGGTTGTTGGCCAAACACTGGGTGCTTTGCCCATACACTATGACATTCAGACAATGCACCTGGAGGGTAACAAAGTGGCATAAGGTCAGCAGTGCACTGTGGGGAGAAAACTATTCCTGGAGTGTGGTCATAAGACATTCCATCAGCACAGTGACAGGAGCCAGGATTACATGTTCCATGAATAACATTACAAAATCACAGTAACAGACTTACAAACGTTACACTTCTTGGGATCTATGCTACTAAAAAAGATGACAAATTCCCTCAAAAAAGTAAAGCAGTTGAAGGGAGGTTATGATTCAAAAACTGGAATGTACCACTTATAATTAGCACCGCAACCATAAAGTGCTCCCCCTCTCAGCCCCAGACATATATGGCTGATGACCTCACATGTAGCATGCATGCCAAATGACATCACACATGATACAGTATACTTACATCCCTGATGGTCTAAAGCTGTGCTTTTGTCTTCTAGAGATCCCAGGAATGACGTCTTTGAAGATAAAGGCCTGGCTTGGGCTCCTCGTCACTCTTGGCTGTTTCGATAAAGGTGCTTTGTCTCTTGTAATGTGTCCATTTTTTAGAAATGCTGTATTTGATAATTGTCTTCTTCAAACAGCTAGTGATGCACAATGAAATTCACAGTATTCCATATCATAAACTTACTTCTAATATATAGTAAAACAAGAAGGGGCGAGACGCGCACTCCAGTTCCTGGCCAATATATTACCTGAAAAAAAAAGTTACTGGGTTAAATCCCAAAGTGTCCAGTTCATTCACAGGGTTAAATCCCAATTGCTGCCCAATTGTTCACATGGTTGATTCCCTTCTTGCACTGCTGTTCTCCTCCTTGCGCTTTCGTGTCGCCAACACTCCTCAGGGAGACTGAGTTGCCTTTCTGTTCAGGTGAATCCAATATAATTGCTGTTGCAGTCTCTAGGAATTGTGGTAGCTGTAGTCAAACCATTTTAACAATTCAGGTGACCAGGAAAAGACACCCCTCTAAAAACACACATCTTACACTTAGCAGGCCATAATTATGGCTCTCCAATGTAGGGCATAATGACCCCAGTGCTGCAGCCTCTGGAGTCCGGATCTCCACAAAGTACATGGTAACACAAGAAGGGTGAAGGCGCGCACTCCCACGGATCCCAGGGCGCATCTACTGGTGCTGCAGTGTTGCATTCCTGGGAGCGGCCATCTCTGGGGAGGACAATGAGGATTCTCATCTGCTGCTCCTGCTTCTAATGCATTTCATTATATGATTTATGTAGGTTGGATACCGGTTCAGCACAGAAAAAGAGGGGAATGAAGTTGTTTATCTGAGCAAAATCAATGGTGCACCCATTGTGTGGCAAATCTCACCCCATAGTTCAGAAGAGCACTCCGCAGAGGTTCAGACAAGCTGGGAACATTTCCATTCCACAACATTCTCCTTCAGTTGAAGCTGAGAAATATGCCATGCAATGTACATTATAAGGCCTGCTCTGTGGACCATCACTTACATTTTTGGTGACTGAAGCCTTCTTCAACTCCATACTTTCTTCAGGGGTCAGGAGCCTACTCATGGCATTCATGAAAAATTAAAAGAGGAATGAGGTAGGATACACTGACTTCTTCACATGGCATAGCACAGACAGGCCAGTGAAGATACTTACAGGCCTACCTCACCTGCTAGGGACCCAGTAATGGTCGCACTGGGACGCATCGAGAAATCGATGTCACGGCTAAAGGACACATTTGAAAAAATGAATGAGGAGGTGGCCCCGCTGGTGTCTAGAACCTCCAGGCTTGAGTAAAAAAGTGCAGGATCAATGGTGGACCCAAACAATTCCTGCAGTGAAGAGGATAGGAAAGGAGATGGAGGCAGTGATTAAACGGAATAGGGTGTAGGGTAACTCCATGACAACCAGACATAGAAAATGCAACCCACTAGGGAAAAAGGCTGGGTGCACTCTTTTATGAGAAGAACAAGAGCTTTATTTTGCATAGAAAATGGAAAGTGCTGACGTGGTATTACAAGTCCACCTTTGCAGAGCTCTTTTGTCATCAGAGTAAATGTGATCTGTTATCCATAGAAATTGTCATTCATGATTGATTCGATATATAGTATTAATCCCCCACCCTCATTGGCTAGCACCTATATACATGCTAATAGTGACATATGTGCCTTTCTTCAATTGGCTGTTTCGTCTTCTTCTGTACGTGGCTTAAATAGGCAGCCACGCTCAAAGACTAGCGCCCTCACTAGATATGTCTGAGGCCAACTGAACCACCATTTTAAGAGTACCAGGAAGTGCTTATCCCTCAATAGCAAGGAATGCCTATGGCTATAATGAATCCCAGGAGCTTCAGGCTAACACCCATCTAGCCCCCATATTGGTGGTCTGGTGCCCCTTAATCTCCTGATGAGAGGAATTCCCTGGCAATCTTATAGTGATCATGACCTCTCCTCCATCATCTCCACACATGGGTGACGGCCTCTTGACCTTGGAGTGCTGCAAAGCAATTGGTTAAACTTAAAAAGGACACCAACCTGTCTCTACTCCTAACCATGTGATGTACAGCTGGTCGTCAACATGAACTTGGCAGATAACTTTGAGGTCAGCCTGGTCCATGCAAACAAAGCAACTCTTTTCTCATCCTAGACACCCAGGTGCCCCCATCATGCCTCCCCGCTGCAATCTTATAAACATTGTCATTACCCTTTGCTCTCCCTGGTACAAATCACTGACCTTGTCATTCTCTGTTCCTCCTTCCCAAGAGGTAGGCCTAATGTCCCACTAATCGATCCACTTCATGAACGATTTAAGAGTCTTATTCCTGCACATCTGGTAGTTAAAATAGAATGACCATTATACTGGGGGTGGGGGTGCGCTATTCTCCTAAATCTCAGTTCATGTTTTGGCAGCCCAAGACCTTTCCCTGGCTCCCAAGAGTATGGCCTTTGTGGTAGGCCTCAGCCCTTCTCCAATTTGGTTGGGCAGATTCCTGCCTAATTGGTCAAAGGTTCAGCTTGATACATTTAAGTATGTGGGTATGTGAGTGTTCCCTAACGTGCCTGGAGAATGGAATGCGATAATCAAGCAAGTGACAGGGCCTTGTTGTTTTGTATTTCCAACATGGCCTGCAATGATTCAGGCCTACTTTTAAATGCAATGTTAGTTTGTGTTATAAGCACGGTATCCTATGCAACACTATTGCAAAATAATTGATTTGTTTCCCCTATGTAGATATGTATCTCCTAACCGTCATACTCACCCATGCAGAAACCCCCATCCCTCCTACACCATCATCAACACATTTTCCACGTGCTAATATATTTTTCGCAATCAAAATCGTCTGGGAGGGGTAATTTGAACATGCATCCCACCATTCCCCCCTTTGGTTAATCATCCATTAACTAACTTCTCACTTTCTCTCTCTCTGTCACCTTCATCTTTGGGGACCCATGCCCAACACACATGACGCAGACTCCCACCCTCCGGTGCATACTTCTCTTGAGTATATGTAAGATATATGCAATCTCCATCACCCGCTAAATCCACCCAGTGCTCAGTGTATTTCTCTAGATCTGGTGAGAGTGATTTTAATGTCCCCGGTGGGTATATAGGCCTTTCAGTCCTAACCATTCGCGGCATACTTGGGTCCTCAGTCTGAGCTTGCCCATCCTTTGTACCTAGGAGAGCCATTCCTGCCCCGATAGTAACCATAATCATTGCGCTGTTCGGGATAGTCTTTGCACAGCATTGGAGCATCATCTGGCACATGCAGTTAAACACCAGCATAAGTATCACAATCAAAACCATTATCTACAACACTGCCAAAGCCAGGAAGGCACCCAGGAGAACAACATGTTGAACAAATCTTTGGCCTGCACACTCACTTCACTTTCCATGCCATTCTTTAGCACATGCAAGGCTCCTATGATATGTGTCAAGGACCCGTTCTCTGTGCCATTTGGGGGTATGTACGTACAGCAGGTTAACCCTATCTTCTTGCACTTGCCCCTTCTATCGCCATCAGGAGATCCAGGACATATCGATTTTGAAGTGTAATCAATCGAATTACCCGCAGCTCACTCTTGATAGTGTGTAGGCCTTGCTCTTTGTCATTTGCTGCAGCCTGATCCCTGGTGTTAAGTGGGATGCAAAGAATACCTCTGTCTTGGTGTACAGCCAATATTTATCTGGAATTGCTTTGAGCAACCTGGATGAATCCTCTAAAAGATAATCTGATTTCTTACTTCCCAACTTTGCCGACCTCTTCTTCTTTCTCATTTCTGGGGCTTTGATGGAGGCTGGATTAGATTGTGACACCCCCTGCATGGAAGCTACTGTCAAGTGAGCTTCAGCCACCACCAGGATATGTACAGAAGGCATGGTATCAAACAGTAAGACAGACACTAGTGATCACGGTTCAAGGGTGTTTATTGAACTTCAGTTGGGTTTGGAAAACTCCTATCTAATCCTAAATCTAAAGATGGGAGCAAGCTAAAACAATCAAATAATAATGCAGCCCTAGTGGTGTCTTGTCAAACTAAAAGGGTCTATACTAATAAACCTATTGCCAATCCTGAATGCTGATGATACCAAATATGACTCTCCCCTGATGTTAATGTACACCGGTATTTTGGAGTATATTTTGTTATTCCCGTGTACCCATGTAACTCTGACTAGGAATGCATTTTCGAGGTCTGTTGTAATCACATTGGCCCTTATAGCGGTCTGTTTGCTACCTGAGTCGATTAATGCCTTAACTTGTTTTCCATTTACCATGGGCTTTTCATACATAAAGTCGGTGGAAGATTGACATAAACATATACTAAATGATTATAGATCTTCTTCAGGTTCTTCCCATTCTCCCCCTCGTAGACAGCCTATTTCCATGGGTTCTTCCTTCAGATTTGTAGGACGGTTTTTGGCCAAATGGCCAGTTTCTCTACATGAAAAGCAGATAGGAGGAGAGGGTTTGATTCCTTTAGGTTCTTCTATTTTACTTTCCCATCTACCCCTTCGGTCAGTTCTTTTAACTTCCATTCTTTCTTTTGGTATCCATTCCTTGGATGTATAGGATCCCCCCCTCTATCTAGTTTCTGGGGTTGGAAGCGATGACTGAGCATGTGATCTTTCCGCTCCTCACTTCGATTGACCGAGTGTAAGTGTTTGACTGTGTCCAAATGATTTTGGCAGTCTCAATAGCCATGACTAGGGTGGGTCAATTTAGTTGTAGTACTGCCTTTTGCAAGAAGGGTGGTAAAGAATTGGTGAATTGCTTTAGAGTAATCATTTCTACCAATTTTTCCATTGTTTTGATTTTATTCTAGAGCTAGGCCCAGTGTCCCACTAGTCCATTCAATTCATGAAGGATTTAAGAGTCTTATTCCTGCACATTTGGTAGATCAAATAGAATGACCATTATTCTGGGGTGTGCCAGTGTCCTAAATCTCAGTTCATGTTTTGGCAGCTGTGAAGGCATCATGAAGTCGACACAGACCACTGAAATGGCCTAACTAGCCCTATACTAAGGTGGGATTTCCCTACCTAACTTACACTAATGATACTCTGTGTCTGGAAGCCCAAAGCAAATGTCTGTCTGTGTACAAAAGCTATAATTGGTCTCACATCTAATTGCATACAATGGCCCTCATTACAAGTGTGGCAGTACTGAAACAACGTAATACTGATTACTGGAACACATTCCAGACCGCCGCACTAAGAGACGGGTTGCTGGTAACAGCGTACACCGTGTTGCTGGTAACAGGTAACGTAAACTGCGGGACCCCCCTCAACCAGTGTCTGAAACACTGGCACCACGGAAATATGGTGGCATTACAACAGCAGACTTCCCAGAAACACTGCCACAAAAATGCCGTAGCCACCTGGAAATCTGTGCTGGAAATACGAGCACCACGGAGCAGGTGGTAACCAGGCTCAGGTGTACAGGAACAGGCCACAGGTGCCCCCAATTGACCCAGGTGCACACAATGAGCACAGGGACTTCTGAAAAGGATCACACCTACCCCACACACACCTTCCAACACAGCCATGCTGCCACTCGGAGAATGCAGGAATGCAGCTCTATGAGCAGGAGGTGCAACAGTGGCAACAGGCTGACAGGGAGAGGAGGAGCAGGATGAGAATGCAGAGGAACAATGGGAAGCAAGAAGGGCCCCAGAGGCATGCACCCATACCCAGCACAAGAGCCACCCCCTGGTCTCTGACTGGCAGGCAGATCCACACACTTTAGCCTGAACAGGGAGACCATCCTTGCAATAGTGGACCTCATCAAGGACGACATCCAGAGCATCATTGGCATCCGGACTGCTATACCCCTCCTGTTGAAGGTGGAGTCTGTGCTACATTTCCTTGCCACAGGCACATTTCAGCACACAGTTGGCGAGATGCATGGCATCTCACAGCCAGTATTTCCAAAAGTTCTTGTGCAGGTCCTGGATGCTCCTACGTCATGTGTCCCAGCACATCTTACCAATGACACAGGCCCAGGTGAACGCGACCAAGGTCTGCTTCCATGCCCCTGTGGGCATGGCAAATGTATTGGGTGCACTGGACTGCACACACATTGAGCTAGTGGCCAGCCACACCACAGAGGAGGTGTATCTGAACAGGAAACTGTACCACTCAATGAATGTGCAGGTCGTCTGTGGTGCGGACTTGATGTTCACACACTGCTGCGCATGCTCTCCGGGATCAACATATGACTCCATTATCCTGCACAGTAGCACGCTGCCTGGGTACATGGCGTGTTACGGTGGGCAGCGGACCTGGCTATTCTGTGAGTCAAAGGATGTACTCATACACCACATTGCATGTGTACTGGGCCATGGGGGTCCACTGTCACCATTGCATGGCCCACAGGCACCATGCAAATGGAGGCACACAAACTGCACGCAAAAGTGGGTGCCTATGACTGGACTGTACCACATGAGTATATGGAAGGACACACCAGCACAATCTGGGCATGAATGGACAGACACATGTAATGCACCACAAGTACCAGAATGCATCACTCCATGTCACAAAGCACAGCATATCCTCACTATGCTCCACCCACCACCACCAACCCATCCCTGTGAGTCGGGTCCTACACATGTCCTGACCAGCATTACCTGTCACAGGGTTCAGAAAGGTGATTGATGGGCTGCAAGCACCCAGATCCAGATGCATGTGTCACACCACCACATCCCAACATGCGTGTACTGCCCAGTCAGCACAATGGCATGGCCTCCATTTGTTCCTTTCCATGCAGGTGATTCTGGCTACCCCTTACTCCCAATGGCTGATGACACTTGTGAAGACCCCCACAGAGCCACCAGGAAACAGAGTACATAAAAACAAGGGCGATAACTGAGCATACCTTTGGCCTGTTGATGGAACTATTTAATTGCCTTCACCGCTCCGGTGGAGCACTGATGTACAGGCCAGTGAAAGTGGGCAAGATAGTCCTGGCCTGTGCCATGTTACACAATATGTGCATCAGGCGCAGCATTCCCCTGCCACCCGACATGGATATGCCTCCGGCAGACGATGAAGATGAAAGCGAAGTGGATGCAGCGGCAGACATTGGACAATGCCACAACAGAGATGACATGGATGGCCATGCAGCCCGCCAGGAACTCATACAGAAATACCTGTGAGCACACAGTACCTACACACGATCCAATCTCACACTGCATGTGTTTCTGCACACAAATAGAGCACTCAACCACACAAGTTGAATGTGTGGTCCACCACCCCCACCCCCAAATTCCCCCCCACTACCTCCACACTATCCCCCCACTATCTGCCCCCACCCCCCCACTACACCCCCAATTTCCCCCCAAATGACCCTCCCCAACTGACCCTCCCACACACACAATCTCAACAACACCCCCTGGTAAGCAAGTGTCACTTGATGTCTGTGCCTGGATCACTTCCATGGCTTCTTTGCACCAGACCTGCCCTTTTGTGGAGAGCCTGATAGGCGCATGGACCATCGCCTCGGTATGCTCTTTCATGCGCTGACAGGTGTGCAGATTGATGAGGGTGGGTTTGAACCTGCCATGTCCATGCTCTCTAGTGCCATCTGCAGGGAAAGGGTGAGGGTCTCAGCCAGTGCTGAGATGGTCTCGTTTCCCTCCCAGACCCTCGGTGCGAGCAGAACCATTGCACATGACAACCGGCTAAGGGCACATGCACAGTGCTGGCTGGTGGCCTTCACGCTCTCCCGGATCAATCCTGTCTCCTCCCGCTTCAACCTGGCCTCCTCCAGGTGCTGGCTCACGTGTACCACCATCTGGTCATGCTCGTCCTCGATGCACCATAAGCAGGCATCCATTTTTCTGATGCTTGAGATGGGTGGGCTGTGGATGCCGTTGGTGCTGAATGAGGCACGGTGGCAAGGGGTGTGCTCAGATGTCCCCTCAGTCGTGTCCCTGGCCTCCTGCCCGGTATCATCGTCCGTGGTTTCTCCAATGTATATGGGGAGCTGGTTGAGGGGGGGGCTGGACGTCCTAGTGGCGCCTCTGTAGGGGCAGCATGAGTAGCTGCAGGGCCTGCAAGCTGAGCTTCTATAAGGGCAGCAGGAGTAGCTGCAGGGCCTGCAGGCTGAGCCTCTGTAGGGGCAGCAGGGATAGCAGCAGGACATGCAGGCTGACCCTCTGTTGGGGAAGCAGGGGTAGCTGCAGGGGCCGGTGGCAGACTCACTGGGCCTTTGCCTTGTGTCGCCATTGCTGGTGTTGGCTTGGCAGAGGTGTGGCGGGGCATCGTTCTCCTCCTCCGTGTGGCTGTCCGTGATGTGCTTGGGCCAACCTGATCACTGTCAGATGACATGCCTGTGGGTGCAAAATGGGCATGCCGTTAGTCACCTCTGTGCCATACTATGGCCTTGCTACATGCAGTTCAAACAGCATGTGACATGATGCCTGTGCATGGTGTCTATAGTTCATGCATTGATAAAGTGCATCAGGCCATCTGGCGCCACAAGCAAGATGGTGGTAGACATGGGAGGACAAATCAGGAGATACGGCCGTTCTCGGCCTTGTGTCATTGTTACCGTGCAAGTGCAGGGCACAGCGTTGTGAGGGTTACCGGGATAGGAGGTGCGCAGTGCAGGGGGTGGGTGCCACAGGGGTGATAGAGTGGGGGGGCAGAATGCAGTACAGTGTGAAGGATGGGCTGGCCCAGAGTCGGGATAGGCCAGGGAAGGGTGGCCATAGGCAAGCGCCTGTGTGGGATGCTAGGTGTGACTGGTCATGAACAGGATGGCAGCAGTGTGACTCATGGGGGAACTGGCCCCAGCCAGCCTTGTATATGGAGAAGGGGGTCTTTGCATTGTACCTTGCAGTCAAAGGGAACCACTGGAGGGATTCCAGGGCCGGGATGTAGCAGTCCCAGGGGCTTGGGCCTATGTTGATTCACGCAGCAGTATTCTGGATTTGTATGAGGGGGCAAAGGGAGGCAAGAGGCACAATGAGGGAGGGCTTTTGCTGTTGTCATGTCCAGTGGGAACCAGTGCTCTGGAGACATTGGGGGTTCCTGGGGGTAGGGGAGGTAGCGGAGGATGCCTCTGAGGTGGTGGTGCTGTGGGTCGGCCCTCTTGCCATGGTTTGTGATGTGCGGATGCGAGTTGTGGGATGGGTTAAAGGTGTCAACAGGGTCTGTGGCCTCTCAGGGGGGTATGGGGAGAGGGCCCATGGAGGGCGGCCAGGGAATTGGTGGGTGCCAGGGCACAGCCGTCAAGGTGAAGGGCTTCTCTGTCTTGCTGCTGTTGAGGCAGGGATCATCGGCAGGCCATATTGCATGACTGGCGGTAAGGCACTCATTTTTGGGAGGGGATGGAGAGGCAGCACCGGATGGGAGTCTGTAGGTGGGCAGTGTGCAATCAGCATAAAACTGGGACTGGGGTGCAATGGTGTTGATCGAGTGGGCCAGAGGTGTGAGGTTGCTGTTGAAGAGCCACGGGGTTTGAATGTGGTCCTGAGGGATGCTACAGGTGGGGAAGTGAGGTGAACAGATGGGAAGGGCACTGTTGCACTTGGGGGTGTCGGCCAGACAGGTAGCCAGTCAACCATGCCAGTGCCTGGTACCGCAGGGTGCTTTGGATGCATGCATGCATGTGAGTGTGTCACGGGGCAGATTGCTTTTGGTGAGTGCATGCTGCCTTGGAGTGTGTTTATTCTCATGTTGTCAGTGTCTGCACATGACCTGTTCTCATGTGGGCATATCTCTGCTTGGAAGGGGGTGATGTTTGTGCACCCTTGGACAACAGCCATGGTTCGTTGGCCACTGTATGGGTTGGATGTGGTCTGTTGTTGTGCAGTTGGAGATATGTCTGTGTGTTGTGCCCTACATTTGCATGCCCACAGTCATTGTTTAGGTGTTGCACCTTGTACTCACCACCCTTTGCATATGTCCCAGCACCAGCCTCCACTGATTCAACTCCCTTGATGCCTTTGAGATGCAGCACAGTGCTGCATGTCTCTTCCCAGGCCATCATCTTGACTGGGGAGCCTGTCCCGCCTCCTGTTGCCATGCTTTCCCTCCTGTGGGCCGAGAGCAGGTTGCAGACTCTCAGGCGGAGGCAGTCTCATCGCTTGTGACAATCTCTTGGAGTGTGGGGCACGGGGCCCACATCCGACACCTTCTGTGCCACCTCCAGCCATATTGCAGTCTTTCACATTTGGCTTGAACGCCTGTAGTCTGTTGCAAATAGCTCCCCAGCATTGGCAACAGGAAGTGGGTGATTTTATATGGATTGTGTTTTTAAAGATGGCCGCCGGTGAGCTTCCAGTTCCTGTGATGACGTTTCCAATCTAGGTGTTTCCGTCGCTGATGTTTCCGTAGTATACACACCGATAACAGTGCCACTGGCATTTTGGTTGATATATGATATGATATGGCATTTATAACGCGCCTATACACAAGTGTTTCAAGGCGCGACGAGGCAAGGGAGGGGGAACAGGGGAAGAAAGATAACGATCCTACTAGGCCAGGTGTCATTCAGATCGCGCAAGTGCATGGGAAGGGGGAAAGGGAAAAAGTGCGAGGGTGCAGGGAGAGGGGAAAGTGCAATAAATGGGATAGAAGGATAAGAATAAATAACGGCCAGCTAGTGGCAAGTGCAAGGTAAGTGCAGGCATAAGTGCAGGTAGGGGGACTGTAGGGATACAGAAACAGTCTCCAATTGCAGGGTTGCCAGGGAGGCAGTGCAGGTGAGCAACTGGCAGGGCCGGGCCTGTGAGCTGAGAGGGAGGCCATGTAACCAGTGCAGTTTCAGCCAGGAATCAGCAGGGAGAGGAAGAGAGAAAGCAGAAGCAAAGAGGAAGGTTTTGAGGTGCTTCCGGAACCGGAGATGGTTCTCCTCAAGTTTTAGGGAGGCAGGAAGGCTGTTCCAGACGGAGGCCCCTGCCGAAGAGAGAGATCCACCACCAACTCGTTGCTTGGAGAAGCGACTGACCCTGAGGGAGTTGGAGGCGGATGAGCGAAGAGCTCGGGAAGGAAGATATTTAGGAAGAGAGAGTTGAAGGTATTTCAGCCCCAGCCCCCAGAAGGCCTTGTGGACAATGCAAAGGGTTTTGAATTTAATCCTTGCAGCCACTGGGAGCCAGTGCAGAGATTTCAGTCCTGGAGAGATACGATCCCTGGGCTTGAGGCCAAGGACAAGTCTCACAGTCCTGTTCTGGATAAGTTGCAGAGGGCGGAGAGTAGAGGCAGGCAGATTTAGATGGAGGCTGTTACAGTAGTCCAGCATAGAGAGAACCAGGGCTCTGGAGACAGTGAGCTTCTGGGGGAAGGTGAGGAAAGGAAGAATACCTCTGAGGAGGTGCAGTTGGTAGTGTGACTTCTTAGAGATGTCAGAGATGTTCGGAGTCGGAAGCACCGGCAACAGTGCAACAACTGTGTTTCTGTCATTTTGGTGGCACCAATTCCGGGAATGCCAGAATGCATGCCCTTGCAATGTTGTGATGTGCCGGTGATTCCGTGGTTACGGCTGCACCCCCGGGACTACGGAATCGCTGGCAGTATACCGGAAAACTTGTAATGAGGGCCAATGTGTAGGGATGTCGGCATCAAATAAAAAAAGTGTTCAAAAGGAAAGGTCAGAGCGTCAGAGGTTTTCTTTCCCAAAATTCAAACAGTTCATTTCACAAAAAGAGGGGTTCTCTTCTCCAAGCTTTTAAGTATATACAAAAATGAAATCCGATATAAAATGGAAATGTAAACATCGCAGGCCAAACTCATACAAAAGACATATGGCAAATATTCATGTATCCCTATAGCATCATTTTATAAACAGAAGGTTATACCCATAATTACATATGGTGTGCAAACAAAATCACAAGATTATCATCCTGATTGGAATATGATTCAAGGGATGTATTGGAAATCACTCTAATGCTTACTTAAAAGCCTTCTGATCCAACTAATCAGATTTGAATTATAAATAATCTCAATAGAGACAATGGTAAATTGCAAGTATTAACAATATAGGAAATGCTTCTTAGCAGATAGCGATGAACCAACATTACTACCAATTCTTCCTAAAGCATTAATGAATAAACATGAGAAATCCTTGGAAAGCTGGAGAGACCAATGTAAGAACATAATGAAAATAGCTGAAATAGACCATTCACTCCTAAAGAACAACCTGAGGTGGCAACAAAAAAAAACAGAGAAGTTGTGAATGGATATTGTTATGGGACAAATGTGCTAAATTCAAAGGGCCTCATTCTGACTGTGCCGGTCCGGTATCAACGGTGCTGGTAAGCCTACCAGCACCATTGTTACCACCTGGCGGGCGGTACAGCACCCACCCGCAGAGTTACACGGAAGCACTGGCACCGTTATTAAGGGTGGTGGTGCCTCTGTGGTCCCCATTTTCTTTGAGTCCTATGGGACTCAATGGGAATGCGGATTAACAATTTACTGGCACCTGACTTCCTGGAACGCTGGGGTTGTAATACCCCAGTGTTACTGGCAAGCCAGGCACCAGTAAATATTGCAAGTCCAGCGGCAACCCAACGGTAGCACCGGCAGGGTTAGCGCCGGACTTGTAATGAGGCACAAAGCTTTTAAATCTGGCAATTTTGTGTTAAGATCTTTGCACCAAATACTAAACAATTCCCAAATCAGAAATATAGATCCCATAGTATGAGGCTGCACTTTCATTTATGGCCAACTAAAGCGGTATTAGCGAAGAGAAGCAAACATGCAACTCAAGATGCTAAATGTAGGTTCTGCAAAATAATATCTGAAGAGGAGACACTAGAGCACTTACTAGCTCAGTGCAAAAACCTGGTTGAATGGAGGAAGGAATATTTCTTCAAACATCTGATCTCATTTAGGCTATTGGATGCAAAACAGATGTGGCACAAGATTTTCAACGCAAATCAAATCTCATTGAATATTGCAACAATTAATTTCTTATTGAGGTTAAACCTTCAGTTCGAAGCAGCTGACTCTAGGGCCTCATTACGAGAATGGAGGTAGCCATGGAGCTATTAGCTCCATGGCTGCCCCCGTTCCGGGCTCAATTACCCGGTTCCTGCAATGGAGACTTACCGGGTTACTCCGACATAGGAGGACCCAGTAATTCCTCCTTGCAGGAACTCATCCCCATTCCCATTTGAGCCCCCATAGGGCTCAATGGGAATGGGGAGGGAGGTAATAACGGGCAGATTACATCTGGCCCGTTATTGCCTCCCTCTTCCCCACACGGGACGCGGAGCGCACGCCTGGTTTTACCAGGCGTGCGATCCGGGTCCCGCGATGGGATGCTTGTAATCGGCGCTCCCGGAATGAAGGGGGCCGGTCCCGTACCGGCACCCTTTATTACGGGAGCGGCAGCCTCATAATGAGGCTCTATGTAAAAATCTTCTCAGAGGCCAAACTATTATATATAATATTAAGATTGATAATAAGACTTAAAACTACAAACACAATGCAATTTGGAAGGTGTCTTGAGTTTTGCGGTGTAAATAGTGAGCATTTCGACAGAGGTCTGCATAACCAATGCACATATTTATGAACATGTCGTAAGATAAAGGGCCTCATTACACGGATGGCGGTAAGGGTTTACCGGTACCGGTAAGGGTACCAGTGCTGGTAAACCCTTACCGCCTTACTACGAGGTCCCTTTGTGGAACCCTACCTTAACGGCTGGTTCTACCAGCCGTTAAGGACGGGACCCGCAAAGGGACCTTGGAGGTAATTACGGTACCGCAATTTGCGGTACCGTAATTACCGCCTTCCCCATTCCCATTGAGCCCTATGGGGGCAAAAATGGGAATGGGGAAGTGCCATGGTGAATGGGGAATTACCGCCCCCACACACCCTGGAATAGGGCGGTAATTCCGCCATTCACCATGGCGGACTCGGTAAAATACCGGCAGCAACCATGGCGCTAATAGCGCCATGGTTACCACCGTCCGTGTAATGAGGCACAAAGAGTGTAAATTATTGATGTATTGTAAGGCTGCAAACTTTATATTTAGCATTTTATTGTATAGCTGAGTTTATATTTATAGTTTTAATGTAGGGATTTTATCATGTTTTATAATGTGTTGTGTTAAGGTTGAAGTTAAACCAAATGCACATTCAATAAAAAAAAAAAAAGAATATCACAGATCCAAAATAACACAGTTCTTTAGGATTGTCAATGTTCCAAAGTAACACCATTTCTTGGGACATTTCCCAGCTCTTCAGTTTGGTTACCTTTCACCAGTTTATAAGTTCAATTCCTCAGTTTCACTTATACAGGCTTTTCCTTTATTCCATCACCAAGTGGCTAGGTGGTCTAGGTGCAGTTCTTTTTGGAACACACAGTCCACCCATTAGAGGTCAGGCTACTGACACACTTTTCTTGCATCTGCTACTTAGTTATTTTGCCACAGTTCCAGTTTCACAATAAGGCTTGACTTATTCCTCTCACTTGCCCTTGAAGCCTTATTGTTTCTACTTTCATCACCATTCACTGTTTTGTTACATTTCACTCGCAATAACCAAAACAAGCTTTCCAGTACACTCTTCTTCTAAGAAACTCTAGGAAACTCAGTTTAAAGTCCTTTTTGCACAAGCCATTTTACGCTTCCCAGTACACTCTCCTACTGGGAAACTCAGTTTAAAGTCCTTGTTCCACAAGCCACCATAAGCTTCTGTGATTAACCTGAGGGTGATCTCACTTGTAGACCCCGGGGTTCCATTGTTCAGGTGGCCAGGGGAAAGCCATTGTGCTTGGATCCTGACTCTGGGGGTGGATGAGCAGGGAAGGATCATCTGGGCAGTGGATCCTTGGGGACGGGGGAGGGAACACCCTTGGGCGAGACATGGTATCACCCCTTTCCGACACACCCCGACCCGACATCCGCTCAGCTTTTTTTGGGATACTGCCACCAAAGTCCCCTCCTGCCCCAGCACTTTCCTGTAACGAAACGAAAGCAAAAACATCATGGGAAAACAAAACCGTCCCTCAATCTCAATGCAAACAAAATTCTGAGGGGACACTACATATCCCATAATGCTCCTTTCCCGTCTAACTACCCTAGGTTTCCCCTGCAGCACACCATCATTCACAGGGAACCTACAATCCAAAGGACTGTCTCTTTAAGACTAAATCCCATTCAGTGGAAAGATCAGGCATATCACAAAGATAAGTTAATTGAAGGTCAGGCAACCTTCCCTCTGATTCCACACCTGCAGCCTGTTAACCTGATACAGGTGTAAATCCTGTTCTGCCACTTACAACAGCCTCCAGGCTCTTACCAGTAGCTCCTCCCGGGGGACCTGTCATCCTTTCTATTGCTTTTTCTGTATCTATTTTTATATAATTGTACTTGGTTATTATTAGTTCGTACTTGTCAGTGGGTTTTTTCTCTGCAGCCATTGGGGATATGCCAGCTTCTTTCTTTTCAAGGCTTGTCTGAGGTTGTTCATTGTTTTCTTTGCTTCATCGGCAGTCGCGGAGGTCTGTGAGATGCGGTTTCAGGCACCGATTATAGTTAATGTGAAATTGTGGCGCCTTGTGCCCTGTCGCCCACATGAAACCAACCGAGACCCAGTAGCTGCAGTTGCATGAGCTTCATCAGGCTCACACAGTATCTAAATGCACTTCATGCTAGATTTGATAAGTTGCAGGCATACAGACACCCATTGCAAGAGGAGTCCCCGGAGCTCGGAGCATCTGACCCTCCCCATGATCCTGCAGTTCCCCGGGAGATTCACATCCTGCAGCCACATCAGTCGTAGATATAGTACCTAGGACCCCTTTTTACCTAGCCCAAGCGTTTGCAGCAAATACTTTTCCCTACAAGCCCCACGACCCTTCTTTATTAACTATGCTGTTTAGGGCTGATGGAAATTGTAGTCCATAACATCTGGGGAGCCAAAGGCTGCAGAGCCCTCATCTATCCCATCCTGAATGCTTTAGTGGGAACCACAAGGCTTAACAAACGTTCTTGAATTGGTTCAAATTTCATTGCATTTTCCGTCGGTAAGCCTTCTCTACCTCAAAAACCACATTCCTGTTGCACTACTTTGGGGGAGGAGTTTTGGCCTGAGCTCTTTCATGACTTTGATGCCTTGACCACAGCACTGGTCAGGGATTTTGATACCTGCAATCAGACCCAAGCAACGGGCTTGGAATTACTGGACTTGAAGCAAGGAAATGGAGACTTGTTCCAATATATTGCTAAATACAACCAATTGACTGTTTCTACAGACTTGCCCAAAATGAAAAAGACTGCGGTTTACTATAAAGTTCTACAAAATGAGTTAAAAGATGCCCTGGCAATAATTCCCTCCTTACCCAGATACTTTTTTCATGTGGCCTTGCATTGGACCAAGTATTAAAAAACATCAGGATGGGAATGTTGGCTCCTTGAATTCTCTTGGATTACAGCAACTCATGTGCCAGGGTCTTTGTAACAGCTCTCCCAAAGGCATACAGAAGATACATTGGATCTGTAGACTTGGTATGAGGACCTCTTCACAGAAGCAAGGAAAACAGTTTGCAACCAGACTTTGTGTTTTATTGTGGTACATATGACCACAACATCCTGGAATGTCCCAAATAAACTTTGATGCAAATGGGAAATGCCGATGCTCATCCCTGAAGGGAAGTGAGTAGGAGAGCAACACCACATCCTAGTCCCAGTCAATAGCAAATACTTTGCATTCTGTCATTCAACACACACACCTACGGGTAGCCTTGTCCTGGCCAAAGGGTCCACTAATGGATCCCGGGGGGCGACCGGTAAATACATGGATATCGCATTTCATATGAACTCTACCCTTGTGACCCTACAATTTACAAACCTGAACAAGAACTTATACAGGCCATGGACACTAGTAGACTTTCAACTGATACTGTAGTGGAACATACCATCAATCTATATTTGACTTGTGTAGAAGCTCACATGCAAACTTGGGTTTTTGAACTTGAGATCCTAGATATGCCCTGATTTGCCATTCACAGGTATCTTATTGGCTGGGTCCAGTACAAAATCCCATTTAAAAGGGACTGTGCAACCACCCAAATAGAGGATCGCAATCTAGTTATAGGACTTGGTAAATGTGACTCACATTATAAATGAGAGAAGGAAAATAAGCAGATCTCATTCTCCTGCTCCAGGGAAAATTGTGGGAGTTACAAAGCTGCAACTCTCTCATTGCAAAAAAGACACACATGCACCAGACAGATTACCAGGCTTAACAGAGGATTTGCTGACTTGTAATTCACATGATAGGAAAGCATATGTTCCAGAGAAGGGCCATTCCAAAATGGAAGAGGGTTTAATATAAATTTAGGTGAACCGCCTTTCAGCCCACATGATGCAAGCACATTACCAAATCACAGAATAGCCTGGCACACAAAGTCCAGGTGCATTCACTGTCTGTTAGCACCATCCATGGGGAGAGGAGACTACCCCATAAAAGCAGCCTCTTCTATCTTGCAGGGGTAGGATACAGAGGGACACAGAGGAGGGGTACAGCTGTAGTGGGAAGGAGAGGGGTGGACTGTGTCTAGCAAGTCAGGTGACGTGGGGGTCAACGCAGTGGCCTAGGTGTTGAGGAGGAGAGACTCCTTGAAGAGGTGGGTCTTGAGTTCTTTTCTGAATTGTTCTCTTTCTCGACCATGCACTGATCGGTGCAGGATCCTGCCTACCTCTAACAAAAGTCTTGAGGTTCATACCACTTCCTCCACTCCCAGAACCTGTCCTCCATTCCCATACAGATATTTCTGTGCATATTGTTCTATATATGTAATTGCATATTATTAGTCCATGCACGCATGTTTTTGTTTTTGCCATTGGAGAAGTGCCCTGGTTCTTGTTTCCTCCCTACCTTTTGCATATGTGAGGCAGTGTTTACTTTGCTCAGTCCAGCGGCACTAGGAGAGGTCTATTATGGTCTGCTTTGGGCATCGATATTGAGTCATAATATCTGCTTTCCGTGCAACCTCCCCCTGATGCACACCCATCTCCTAGATCCATCAGCTGTTAAGGGGCTCAACACAAATGGAATTGCCTCATCGAGCCAAACCAAGAAACCCCTCTTGCATCCCACCCTTCAACTTAGTTTCCTGTGTAAAGGCTAGCTTGACTTGCTTCCTACACTGGTGGCACAAACTCTTTGGAACTTTAGAAACCAGTCGAGGTCCCTCACATTCCATTATAGTAGTGGTATGGTAGGCATAATAGCTATCAGTTGGTGGTCGCAGTGTACACCTGTCCATTTTTACAGGATCCCATCTTTCAATCGCTTAGGGTGGTGTCATGTGCGTGCGGCCTGTCACTAAACCTAGCACTGCAACTCTCCCCACCACCAATACCCTTCCCATACTTTGAAACTGGAATGTCGCACATGAGTTCCCATTAAGTGACGTGGGGGTAAAAACAGAATTTGAAGTGTAGCACACAGTGGCGTGGCCTAAAAGCGCAGAGGCTGTTGGGATTGGAAGACCATTTTGGCTAGTGCTCGTTCAGACGAAAGAAAGACAAAAATATATATTGATGAATGTTAGCATGTGCCACACTTTGATGGAATTGTGAATATTAGCCTGCGTCGCATCCGGACAGAATTGTGAATGGTAGGAGGTGCTACACCTAGATAGAATTGTGAACATTAGCCTGCATCAAATCCACTCTGCAAGACTCTCAGATCTAGGTGTAGCCTGCACCTTTGTCTATTATATCTTGAAACCCACTCACTGTGGAACATGGGCCTTTCTCCCACTATGCAGAACTCTCAAATCTAGGTATAGCCCCCATATTTGTCTACTGTATGGCGAAACGTAATGTATTATGAAACCTAGACCTCTCACCCACTTTACAGGATTCTCAAATCTAGATGCAGCCTCCATCGCTGTCTATTGTATGGTGAAACGTAGTATATTGTGTGACCTGGGCCTCTCCCCCACCATACAGGATTCTCAAATCTAGGCATTTAGCCAAACTACGACGATCAGCTGCGAGATATATAACCCACTAACCAAAAAAGCTCAAAATCTCTGCAGCCTTAACTCATACAAAAACTCACACAAGCATCTCTCGCACAGCAAGCCGCACGCACTTCACCACACTGCAACAACAAACAACACATGAGCCGCACCAACAGCACATGAGGACTGGCATCGAACCGATGCTCGCACCAAAGTACCGCGCACGGTGTAAACCGAACTGAAGCTGCCAACAGGACTCCACTTATCCTCCTCCCTCTTCACCTTACTAACTCTCCCCGCCTTCTTGTTCCCAGATCCGCCTGAGCGCCTGGGGACCAATTTCATTGGTGACGGTGCGCGGTACAAATACCTTTAACATTTAACTAATAAAGCCTTTGACCTTTAATGCCTAGGTGAGGCTGCACCACAAAGCATTAATTAGAATATAGAACTTGCACTTTGGTGGGCTCATGAACATTTCCACATGCGAAATGTCATGCGATCACTGGTCACACATGTATATACGCCTGCTAAATTCTGAGGCAGGGCATTCTCTTCTATTCTGTTTGGGTTTTAGTCCCTCACAGTGTTGCAGACTTAACATTTTCTGAACATTGCCTGACCCTAACTGATCCCAGTGTTTATATCAAGCAATAGAGCCCATTACTTTGAGCCAGGCTTCTCCAGAAACACTCAAAAAAAGAAACCCAGAACCTCAAACTTGATCTATTAAGCACACTTCCATCGAACCCCACCCACTGGAATAAAAAGTAGGGCAAGTTACAAAGTGAACCCTAACAAAGGTCTTTCCCTCTCTGCCCCCATGTGTTTAGATTCCAGAAGCATGCGCCATTTTGAAAAACCTTTGTGATGGTGAAACTCAAAAGACCACTCAGCAGACCAATCGCATGGATGGCAAAGAAAACAAGTGCTGCCAAAGCCAATATGTGTGCCTTTTGTATCACCAACTCGATATTTCTGGCAGAAGAACTAGAGAGGAGTGCAGCAAGGCTGAGGGACACTGGCTGCTTTGCCATACTTTACTATCAAAAGCATGGGTACTTGCCCCATGGCATTCTTCCACTGCGTCTCATAGAAATGTAAAAGCTGCCTATAAATAGGCTTTGCAGGCAGCGTTTACAATGGATTACTATTGACCAGGTGCAGCTCTGAGCCGGTTCCAAGAGGAATCCATTAATTCTATGCCTACATGAAAATCTCATGCAGGCGTACAACGAAATGCACTAATGAGACGGAGGAGGAATCCATGCAGAGTTCTTAATTCAGCTCTGTGCCCCTCCTCCGTCTCATACGTGCTGGAAAATGAGACTGGATGTTAAATGGAGGCGTTAAATAGAGGTGTTAAAGCGAGGCATTATGCTTTAATACTCTGCCTCATTTAAAATGAGGCTGATGGTCCCCTTTCAGAAGATAAGATTGACTGTTTAGAATCAAAACCCAAACTCTCGAGAGGAACTCTGAGTGCCTGAGGCCAAGGCTTTTGACCACCAATCCACAGGGAAGGAGAAGATAATATAGACTGTTTGAAAGCATCCAATGAAGATACAGTCCTGGACCTGGGGAGAGTTATGTGTTCTTTTGCCACCGGGTTTCTTTTCAGTGTGTTTTTTTACACAAATGTTTCATCGAAAGAACTCATCGACCTTTCTAAAAAATGATTTTGGGGGGATCCCCCAGCCTCTCCATTCCCTATTATTTTATCCCTATCCCAAACCCCCTGCCCCTTTTATCCTCTTACCCACCCCCCTTTATTGTTCAATTAGTTTTTTTGATGAACATTCTTCATTTAAAAAAACGCATTAAAAAAAACTGCCAGCAAAAAGACTGTCTACCCTATGGAAGCTCATATATAGGACTTTCCACCAGCAATCCAAAAGGTAGATAAAGATATAACATTGCCAGCCTAATAAGCACCTTTATACATTAGGGGAAGGGAGAAAAATACCCACTTGTCTACAAAACCCCTGGGGGTTTCATTTGAGTCAGGGGACAACCCAACTGAATGCTATAAGGTCTGAGAAGATATCACCACTTGAGAAAAGACTTGCTGTGTCGCGACTAGACTGGGGAAACGCAGGAAGAATCCCCTAGCTCCTGAAAACTCACTTGACTGTCAGTAGGGACAAATCAGCCGTCTGAAGAGAAGACACAGATGGCGGGGAACAAAAATTACTTGCCTACTACAAGACCCTGTAATAGTGCAGGGAGATAGCCCAACTTTACATTACACAAAGTAGGTGGGTGGGAATGAATACCCCAAGCTAAACAGTGTTGAAGAGACTGTGATCCTGTTAAACAGAGGACCTCGATATGTAAATGAGCACATTTTGTGTTTGTCTCCCAGAATAGGGCTGAACATTAGAGAATAGGTTTGGCGCTTTTCTATAAGCCAAGACTTTAGACTTTGTGATGGTTTAGAATAAGGTTAGCCAGGAGGCTAAACTACTTGCTAAGTTTAGGTTAAAACCTTTGGTAGGCTCCCTTTGCCCTTCCACGTTGCATTGGTGGAGAGAGGCTTGTTAAGAAGAGGCATTTGTTTGTGTTAAAACCAAGAGCGTGGGTGGATGAATAATGCCCACCAACCCACACTGTTACATTATCCTGACCCTTGCATCTTTTGTGAGCTGTCCCTTCTTATTATAAGCTTAACCCCTAGGTTCTATAGGCATTCATCCATCCTGTCCCTCTTTGCCTAAACTGATAATAACCATACTGTAAAACTATTAACTGCACAACTCCTGCACTTCTGTCCCGCCTGGGCCCACCGCCTGCTCTCCCCTCCTGCTCTCACTTCGCAGCCTGCCCACTCACGGTGTCTTTCCGAGTCACACGGCCACCCAACGTAAGAGTTGCACTGCAAATACTGCATCAGTACCTCCTGCTTCTTGCATTGCTTCCGCTCGCATTAGCTCCCATGACAACCACTCAATTACCATGTTACACCCGGCGACCCGTGTTGCACTGTACCCAACGCAACCTTGCTGCACCGCTCAGATCTCCTCCTCAGAATCTGCGTTAACCTCACCTGTCACCCACCATCCCATTCACCTTCCTTCTCCATCGTGTTTCCTAACCCCTGCCAGCCATACGCACCTTGCCATATCCCCTCTCCTGGCCCCCATCTACTTTGCCAGTGCATCCATGCATAACCTCCCTAATCATGACTGCTCTCCCAGACCCCAACAGGGCCCCTCTCTAGACACTTCCTCTCACTCACCCCCTCCTCCCACCCTATTCTCCCTCCTGCCCTTCCCATCCATGCCAGCTCCCCTACCAGTGACGGCTCTTACATCCCGTGCTTTTTGACAGCCACATACTACCAATGACTTGGCCCCTGCACTCTGCAGACATGACCAATCTCAAGTGCTTACCCCTTTCCACCCCCTTGCTGCCTTCATGGGGCGTTGCATTACCTCATGTCTGCAGGCCCACGCCAGATTTGGAGACCAATCTGACAACACCACTGAACCCAAGCACTGACAAGGCTATCCCAGCCAACTGCCTGCCAGCCATACCCAGTCCCTCCCCTACCCACCACCTCCAGGCTCTTCCCAATGTGAAACACCTAAGGGTATTTCCCAAACTACTCCACAGGGATCTTCTACGCAGGCAGCCAGGGGTGGACAAGCGAGGGAGGATCACCTGGTTAGAGGGTCCTCAGGGATTGGAGAGGGAACACCCAAGAATGAGACATGGCATCCCCCTTTCTTGATTGATAAGGACCTACACAACCCCCCCCAGCCTTCATAGGATGTATTTAGGCACATTCTGCTCTTTCCCTCAAACACCACTTAAGTACTGGGACGAAGAAGAGTACAAATTTCATATGAGAAACACCATTATACTACTTAGAAGAAGAAAATGCAGATCTAGTCACACCAACCTCTCCATTTCTATGTCACATTAACAAGGCCAGGCAGTGTCAGGCAATTGACTTTCATGCACACCTCCAGCCTGTAAGCTTTTCAAGACAGTATAAAGAGCACTCTGCAGTTGAATGAGGAGCTCCTGTGAGAAAAGGGGGAGCTGTGTGAAACCAAAGTGGGAGCAAAATCTCAAAGTAAAGGGAAAGAGACTTTCCATATAAACCAAGAGTGTAAAGAAGCATTGGGGTGGCCCGAGGCAGTAGGTTGAACAGGAGGGCTGCAGAAACCCCACAAGGAAAACAGAAGAAACATTGAACAAGAAAGTCACCTGTTTGCTCGACCTGTGGTGGGAGGACCATGCGTTCTGACAACTGCGCCACAACCAAAGGAGCCCTAAACTCCATGAAGTATAGTGAACTGTACTGTGATATTGTACAAGAGGACATGGTGAGCCAGTTAAACATTGTGTGGAGCGTAAACCAATTAAGAGGGTCCAGTACGGGTTGAGGGAAGCCTGAGGGACCTGTTTCAGAAGAATATCCTGACAAGAGACGGTATTGTGAACTTTTGTCAAGCGAATCTGAATTTCCAAGAGAATTCTAAAACTCTGTGGAACTTTCTAAATCTGAGTGCTTTGAACTTGGGCAAGGGAGCTGCAGAGGAGCTCCACGGTTACACTAACTTTATTCTTGAACACTACCTGAGTGCCTTGAACTTGGGGAAGGGAGCCAAAGAAGAGTTCAATCCAGACTACTCGAAACATACACATAGCCAAACCACTGACTCACAGCCTTGCCTGACTTGATTACACACCAGAAACCAGCTCTCCTCCACCTCCTCTTCTGGACCAACAAATCATTTGGGACCTGCCAGAAACTCCAGGCTCTACGCCCGCACCAAACCCCCATTCCCTCTGTGCCCCCTCCGCCATGCCAATTCTTCACTCTAACTACAGAAAATCCACACTTCAATACGCCCTGATCAATGCCCGTTCTCTTGGCACCCACGCCATTGACATCCATGACATCATCACTGAGAGGGACCTAGACTTACTTGCTATCACATAATTTTGGCTTTCTGCTGCCTCCGGCTCACTACTTTCCATGCCATAACTACCCCATATTCAGGACGGGCGGCATTGGACACCCGGGAGGGTAGCCAAATCCTCCCTCCCCTTTAGGAGCATTGACTCCTCTCAATTACAGGTTACAAATCTCTTCTCCTGAAACTTGCCATAAATACTCAGACAACCAACAACCTTCTCATGCTATACAGACAACAAACTACTCCAGCTGACCTGAAGCCGACACCCCCTTCCTGATCACACAATTAGTCAAACCCTCAACTAAATTCATCATCCTAGGCAACTTTAGCCTAGGCTCTAATGATTCATGTGAAAAATAAGCTTCCTTGCTCAATCTTACCCTACAAGAAATGAACGTCTCGCAAATAATTCAAACACCCACCCACTGCAAGGGACGCACCCTTGATTGGATCCTTACCAACCACTTCACCAACAAACATTTCCTCCATCGACCCAGTAGCCTGGTCGGACTATTTCCTCATCGAATTTGCTATCATGCACTCCACCCTGCCAACTTCCTCCACACCCTCACCCTCTCCCATCCTGGTTCGCAACACCCTCAAACTAATGTCGGAGTTGCTCATGCCCACCCTATCCTCCATTCTTGCTTCTGCCCCAACAGCCAACTACTGCCCTTAGGCCATTGCCAACCACTACCACCAGAGCCTCTTCCTCATGATGGACCAACATGCCCCTCTCAAACCCAAAGTTCCTAAACCCCACAAACCCACCAGTCACTGGTTCTCTGATGAACTTGTCCTGCTTCGAAGAAGCAAGAGAGACCCTGAGCACCTCTACTAAAAACTCCCCTGCCAACCTTGCCAATCTAACCACAGGGGGAAAAGAGTATACCCACAAGGCTAACTCATAAAACACCAGAATATCGAATGCTAGTTTAAATGCCAAAGAACTATTCTCTATTCTGTGTGAGTTAGAAAACCCTGTCTCCCCTAACACATTCTCGAGAGTCGACAAAGA
Organism: Ambystoma mexicanum; assembly: GCF_040938575.1. Classification (NCBI taxonomy): domain Eukaryota; kingdom Metazoa; phylum Chordata; class Amphibia; order Caudata; family Ambystomatidae; genus Ambystoma; species Ambystoma mexicanum. The sequence goes on along the minus strand of NC_090934.1, from coordinate 202,479,486 downwards.
ATGGTACACTATCATTCAGGATATCCTTGCCAACAAAATCACCCTATTACAAAATCAAATGGCCACGAAATAAACAGTACTAGCCACCAAAGCATCCTCCTTCCCGTCCGCAACCCCACTGCCCCCCTATTGGCACTGGGAAAACCCTATTCTCATTCTCACAAGTCACTGAGGACTTTGTGAAGGATACCATCCTCTCTCTCAAACCCTCAAACTGCACGGTGACTCTTGTCCGCCGCACATTATCAAGCTATGTTTATTATCACCGACTTTGTGAATGCCTCCTTTGAGACCTGCTCTGTTTCCAAGAGCATCAAATCTGCTGGGTCCCCCCACTCCTCAAAAAACCCTCTCTTGATCCTTTGTAACCTACCAACTACCGACCCATCACCCATTACCACCGCCCTCTTTGTACTTAAAATTCTTGACCGCATAGCTTACTCACAAATCCAAGACTTCCTAGAAGCACAGCAACTCCTTGGTTTTAGACAATCTGGTTTCAGACCAAAGCAGAGAATGGAAACCGCTCTTCGGGATTTGAAAATGCATCTGCAGGCAACCTCACCGTACTGCTCCTCCTCGACCTTTCTGCTGCCTTTGATTTAGTTGACCGACACGCTCTGCCGACACCTTGGTTCCCACTTTCTCTTTTCGTCCGACGCAATCGCCTAAATCAAATCCTTTCTGGGGGACTGCACTTCTAGAATTTGCATTGGGAACTCCTCAGCTGACCCCATCCCATCGCCTCTCGGCATCCCTCAAGGATCCTGCCTTTCCCCCACCCTCTACAACACTTACACTAAGCACCTTTTTGACATACTTGACTCTCTGGACATCAAATACACCAACTTTGTTGACGACACGCAAATCCTCATCCCCATCACAGGTAACCATGCTGAGGACACCATCATCAACACGTCCTATGCTACCATCCAAAGCAGGATGGCCGCTCACACCCTGTTCTTAAATAATGATACAACTGAGCTACTGATTGTGGGCTCCTTCTTTTCGTCTCAGCAAGCTTGGACAAGCCTACTTCTCTCTCTCTCCATTGATGGCACTTCCATCCCTGTCCTCAGGCACGTCAAAACGCTGGGAGTCTTTCTTGATGCTGAACTGAACATGACTAAGCACATTAACGCCCTTGCGTCTTCTACAGCTTACACTGTACAGCTCATTTCTCTCAGCAGGCAATTCCTTTCACCAACCAACTGCCTCACTCTTGCCAGAACAATTATCAGCAGCTTGACTATTGCAATGTCCTCCTCGTTGGCACCTTAGCGGCCAACCTAGCCAAAGCCCTCCGGGCCGCCCTGGTTTTGAGCAGATCTGACCACATCTCTTCCTCCAGGTGCAATGCCCACTGGCTTCCCATAAGAGCGTGCATTGAGTTCAAAACTCTCTTAATAACTCACCACTGCATCTACAATCTTACCCCTATGTATCTAAACAAGAGCATCTCTTTGAAACACCACTTGAGAACTCTACGCTCTACCAGCAATACCACTCTTGCCATTCCACGGTTCAAGAAGGATAGAGCTGGAGGAGTTAACTTTGTGGTCAACGTCCCGCTCTCTGGAACTCACTTCCCTCTAACATTAGACTGGAAATTTCTTCACTCCACCTTCAAAAAACTCTTGAAAACTTGACTCTCCAATAAATATGACTAATGACATTGCTCCTCTGCTCCCCACCTACTTAACCGTATGCTGTTTTTCACCCTGACTACTCTGTAGAAACGCTGTAATACCCTTGGGTTGTACGCATTACAAACATTTTATAAATAAATAAATTATATCACTTGTCCGAATCATACGCCATATACACAGAGCTAGACACGTGCATACACTCATGGTAATAGTTGCATCTGTATGCATACACGCTAATTTGAGCTCACAGGAAGATGCATGCACATACACGCGCATGCTCGCTGGGCATGTGCTCACCTGCCCCCGCAAAACTCCATCTCAGAGTGGTGCCTCTTTCCTCTCGCTGATTCTTTGTGAGAGAAGGTTCTCGGTTGTGATTGCTATATGTTTGAACTAGAGGAATTTCTTTTTGGGACAGGGAGGGATAAAAAGGAAGGTAGAAAGGAAATGATAAGACGGGTGAAAAAAATGAGTGAGATTCTGGGATAAGAACAGGTTTGGAAACGAGGGATTGAAAAGGGGTGGAACGGAAATCAGAGAGAAAGGTAACTGTAGAAAAAAAACAAAACAAGGGGAAAGTACTTGGGAAGAAAGACACTATGCAGAAAAACAAGCAAACCTATAAAATCGACACCAAAAGAGAAGGAAACGAGAAGGAAAAGTAGTGAATAGGGACAGAACAGTTGAAAAAGGATATATGCAAAGATAGAGAAAAAGAATGGAGGAGAGATGTTAGACTGATAAAATGGGTACAGTGCTGGGAAAAGACACTTAAAGAAAAGGGTGGCCCCAGGGATTTCATGTTTGGCTAGGATAATGTACCCTTCAAGGTCATTCCTGAATTTGTGACTTAGCCACCTTATGCCTCATCATGGTCCAGGAAGTCCTCACTAGCTTGCAATATCCTCAATGATGTATTTATTTATTTATTTATTTATTTATTATGTATTTGTACAGTGCTTGTACACAAGTCAAGTGCTACAAAGCGCTTATAACATACAACGTTTGAAACATCTTCTAGGCCATCTACCCTGAGTGAAATGTGCATTTCTAATCTACGTGAGTAATATTCCATGGGTGATATATCCCTTATACATTGGTTTGGTTTAAATGCCCGTGTCTAGGAACTCATGCAGTAATATGCTCTCTCTTATGTGGGTTTTGGTAATAGCCCCGTCTCATATGAGCTTACCATTCATTATATTAACATGTGTTACCTATGTGCCCTTTTCAGGTTCCTCCCAGTGCCCAACTTGTGCGTCTGATGAGATTTGCAACACTGCAACCTCCACTTGTGACTGTGACCTGCTCCTGTACACACGCTCAGGTAATGTAATCAGGGACACATGGGATACTTATCTTAAAGGACGGTCTTCCTTTTTCTGAAGTACACTGAGTGAAGCGCAAGTCAAGAAACCACAGAGCACCGTTAGCCTAAAACAGTGTGTTTGCTGGACACAGGCACAAGCAATTGCTTCCGCCTCGTAAGGGTGTTTTCAGTGACCCTGGTAAAAGTTACAGATTACCCGTTCCAGATGACCAGTGGCAACTGGCTTGGACATTTTCTGGATTGTATGGAAAATTGATTCCATTTGCTTTATTAAAGTCCTTGGTGTCTACTGGTATCAGGTGGTATTTTTATTTCATTAATAAAAACTGCAAATTTCTTTGACTGGTCAAATATACTGCAATGTGTGAGAGTCCCTGTGATTAATACCAGTGAGTTACAGGTACTGAATGTGTGAAGATCCCGGGTGGTGATATGATGGACTTGCACACAATGTGTAATACCAGTGAGACGCAGAATACGCAGGCAGCCCTTAGGGCAAACTCCGCGATTGACGGGCACATAATGTGTGGGAGTTGTGGTGGGCCAGAAGAAGGACACAGACCCTGGTTTTCCATCTCACTGATATTTTATTAACTTAAATGCTGAAAACTGTGACTTTCCCTAGGCTATAAGGCATTCCTTACCGAACACAACTAACTAGGAGGGAGTCATCAGTTGTCTATGAGAGTCCAAAACCAAATACAGTCCACTGTCCCAAAACTAGTGCTTGGTGATTCTTTCCATCAAATGATACAGTTCCGTTATGGGGCTCTGCAAGGTCTCATCCTTCTCTTTTAAGTGATTGCTCCTTCTTCTTCTGTTCACTGCCTCTTGATTGATTCTAAACAGCTTTGTCGCTCTCCTCTCACAGGGAGACTTTATTTCTTTCTCTTTCTTCAAACTTATACTTTTCTCTTTGATTGTCTGATTTGTATCTGGACTAGAGAAAACCTGACAGCTCCAGTATTGATTCTCAGTCTCTTTTATTATTCATAATGTTCCACCTTCACTGGGACGAGTATGAGCATTCCAGGAATGATTGTTGCTTTCTTCAGGTACTTATTATTTTCTCTTCACTGGGACGAATATGGTAATTCGACTAACAGTTTTTACTTTTGTCATGTATTCTCAGTATTTTTTCCATTCATTCTTTGGTTGCCTGATTCTTTTTGGTTTCACCATAGGTGGTATCAGCGTTGTGACCGGACCTCCTGGTCCACTGCATTCTGTGCACGGTCACACCACCACCCTGTTCAGTCACTGGACGTCTTGGGCTCTCTTCAGTTTCCCGTGTCTCCTGGGTTGCTTCCCAGTAGGCGTTAGGCTCCACAGTTACACGCCTCTCAATTGTTGGATGCCGCGCAGCCAGTCTCTCCTCTGCAGATCTCGAACTGCTGATTCTAATGCATTTGACTGACAATAACAGACTCTGATTGACTCTTCATCCTTTTCTTCAACAGGTGTCATTGAAGGAGCATTAATATCATATGGCTTAAGGAGTTCCTTCCCAAAACGGGAGTCCTTGTCCCCAGAGGGGGAGTCTCTCCTGGTGAGGTCTCGCTTGCCTCTACCCCTAGGAAGGGTATTGCGTAGCGGACTCACCTCCCTAGCCTCACAGGCAAAGGATCCACCCTGAGAAGTGATAGAATACTGCGATTCATCACAGAGTCCTAAGGATCATATCTGTGATGGACTCCCAAGGAATGTGTGAGGGTTCTGGGAAGCGTGATCAATAATGTCCACATACTGGGATAATGTTGGGGGTTGTGAGAAACCTGAAGGTGTTCTCCCGAGTAGACCCAGAGAATCCCTTATTCGGGTGTCCAGGGAAGGGCTGGCGCTCTCATATCCCAACCCTGGGGGTGGATGAGCGAAGGAGGATCACCTGGGTACGGGAGCCTGGGGTTATGCTCGGGGTAATGCCCCAGTCGAGGCGCAGTACTATACTGGAGAAAGGGACGAGAATGACTAGGTCCTTGTAAACCTTTATAGGCTGTACCAACTCAGTCTCCCTTCCACCCAATGAACCTCCTTTACAAGAATTCAACATCCCCTCCACATCTGGTAAATCCATTAGAAACACTGTTGCACTTGAAAACCATAACTCCCAGAATCCCTGTTTTCCTGTTTCCTACCCAAATACTCCTAATCATTCTTCTCCACATCCCTCTGATTATTCTTTCCCATACTCCCAGTCTACTTTGACAAAACACTACCATTCCCACCATTCCCACCATCCCCACCATCCGTTTGTTTCACAAACCCTACCAATTCCACCCTGTTAGGGAGAATTCTCCAGAGTGGCTAATTTCCCTTACCAACTGAGTCCCTCAGCAGCTTTGCTGGATTTCTAGGATTTATACTTTTCACCTCGTAAGAGTGTGAGCCTTTTTTCCCACTCTTACATGTGTTTTGCTGTGTGTGTTTAACATTTTTTGTGTTCCTAGACTATGGAGCCACACCTACTCCACAGGCATCATCTTTCTACTTTGTGTTACACAGCACCTTCAGTGCAGTGACACAGGGTTGTCTTTTAGACTTCCCAACTCGTACTCAATTTTCTGGACTGACTACTGTCTCCCAGAACATGAAGAGTTGCCATTGACTTTATTAGTCTTTTAAATCCACAGACCCAGAACAAACATTCTTGCATAGAGTACTGGAAAGGGTTAATACTTATCCCTTTTTGTCTGTTTCTCTTGGAGCATTGTTTCGCTCCCTTTTCATCAAGACTTGGCTGGTGGCAGTGGACTACCCTATTTTTTTCTATTCTACCGCGGTTATCTTAAATAACCTTGGTATTGTTTTAGGCTATCTTGGTAGCCTCGAACTTAAACCCACTAGACCATGACGTTTTTATACAGTTCCGGCTGGGTTTATTCCCCATTTCTTTTTGAAAATGTCTTTCTCGTGTTTTACTCTGCGCACCAAACCAGGTTTGGTTCCTTTGTTCACCGTTTCTTTGCGGGCTTCTACACAGAAGCCCGCCTTAGGCACCTGAAGGTCTGGGTAGGCAGGATGTTAGGGAGGGGTTTTAGGACCCCTGCAATGGGTTCCCTTGGTAGCCCAAGTCGCACTCCTGTTTGATTGGCTGGGTGACTGTCCCGCCAGGACAGCCACTCTGCTGTGTGATTGACAGCCAGGCTGTGTGAATGGGGGAAAACTGCATAAAAAGCAGGTCTTTGGGATTGGAAAGGCAGAGTCGCCACTGGAACGAAAGAACCGATGAGAAGCTGACAGAAGAGGACCCCTAAAACGACTGAAGCGCCCGGTGAAGCCCTGCTGCAGGTCCGAATCTTCAAGCTCCAACAACAGAGAAGATCTACCAGGAATCTCCTTCCCCTGAGCTGGTGGGACCAACCAGTTCACCCAAACTGCAAGCCAGGACTCCCTCCTCTGGTCGAATTTGCTGTACAGAGCTACAGTGAACCGGATAGCCAGGAAGGTCGGACACTGCTTGGGTTTTAAGGAGCGCACCTTTTATTCGTTGCTTTGCTCTGCTGCTGGTTTCTTCCCTGGGAGGTGCAGGACCCTCCAGTCTTCCTACATCATGTCAATCCTACAGTCGTTTCAGGAACCGTGAGCCTGCAGGAACTGCCAGGAACGTCCGCCTCAGCTACAGCTTCTTCTTCATTTAAAGGTACTGTGCAAATCCGGTTGTTTGTTTTGTCCAGCCGCGGTGAAGGTGTGAGAAACCTTTCGCCAATCCGAGGGCTTGTCCTTCTCTACTCTTTAAACTAACTTTTCTGCTGACCAACTTTGTCCGGAACGCTTGGCAAAGACTTAACCGCAAACTACCCTGAACTGTGTGATCTTGAGCAAAACAGTTTTGTCCTATTGACTTTGGCCCTAAGCCTTTTTGATTTGATTCCATCACTGTAGTTCCTCTTTCTAGATTGCCCTGCTTACATACCTGTTGGTGCTGCTCAATTTGTGTCTAACTTTGACTTTCTCTCCCTTTTTAAATTACTCGAGTGCCATTTCTCTCATACTTCATTGTGAGTTTAACTTTTCCAGAATCTATTGGGAGCGGTGTGGTGTATTAAGAGTGTGATTTTTCAACTACTTTACTTTACTGAGATGTTATACAACTGATGTGTAAATAAATGTATATTATTTTACTCAGAAACCTTGAGTCAGTGTTTGTTTGAATCATAGTAATTGCTGTCCTTTGTGTAACCATTTGATACTGCTCACTTGCTCTTGCGATAAGTCGGGCTGCTCAGCCATCGCTACCACTTTACTGTGTAGTACAGGCTTGTACCAAAGGTGAATTGGTACTGTCACTTTTAGTCTTAATTGTGTGTGGTGTTCCCAAAGGGTACTGCATATAATTCTGCCTAACACACCCTTCTGAATTTACCAACCGCCTAGGACGAAGAACATAATTCCTCATAACACCCCCTCTTTTTCGACATGAACACTTTCTTATACCATAATAAACAACAGACTAACACTTTACCTGACATGTCCCGACGCAAGGGTCATGCAGAGTCAGGAAATTGACAGGAATCACGCACTCCTCGCTTCTACCTGCGCAGGAGAACACACAAGATCCATCATAAATGACTCCCTTTTCTCGGGTATTTTTCCTGATGCATTCAAAACGGTTCATGTCAAACCTCTAATTAAAAAAACCTTCCCTTAGCCCCCCGAGATCTCACACACCAGGTTCCTTGCCAAACTCATTGACGAAACCGCCTACACCCAAATAAATGCCTTTGTCGAAGCCAACTACCTCCTTGACCCCGCACAATCAGGTTTCAGAGCCCGGCACGAAACTGAAACCACACTAACCTCAATCTGGGATGATCTTAAAATCACGGCAGACTACGCGGGATGCGCCGCATTAATCCTTCTCGACCTATCCGCCGCCTTCGACATGATCAATCACTCAACTCCCTAGGAATTTGTGGAACCACTCTCAAATGGATAGCCTCATTCCTCAAAGATAGGTACCAAATAACAATACTCTCCACCTACTCATCCCAAGCCCGGCCAGTCGATACTGGAGTTCCACAAGGAGCATGCGTTTCTGCCCTCCTGTTCAATGTCTACTTGATCACCCTCCCACCAATAATTTGTTCACACAACATCCTGTGTTACAACTACGCTGATGACACTGAACTAATTCTAAAACTCTTGAACTCAAAACCCAACCGCCGACCTGACCTCTCCTCCTGCCTCCTCGACATAGACCTCTGGATGACCCAAAGCCACCTTTTGTTAAACCCCTTGAAAACCGAAATCATGGTATGTGGCAACTCCGAACTTCTTCCACACCCACTACCCTGGCCACCTGCCATGGGCAACTCACCGACTCCCTCTAACTCAGTAAAAAAGCTTGGATGCACCCTTGACTCTGACCTAACACTCTCGCGTTAAGTCAACAACGTCTCAAAGTCCTGCCACTACCACCTTAAAACTCTTAGGCGCATCTTTCCATATCTCTTCTTCCCTAACAGACTCTCCACGGTCCAATCAATTGTTATATCAAGACTGGACTACGCTAACCCCCTCTACCTCGGAGTCCATGCTTACCAACTGAATAAACTTCAAGGAGCACAAAACGCTGCAGCCAAGCTACTACTAGCGCTCGGCCCGATAGACCACATCTCCCCAGCCCTTAAAACTCTGCACTGGCTTCCAGTGGCCCAAAGGGTGACTTTCAAAACCTTATGCATTTCGTATCGAGCAGTGCATAAAACCAGACCTCAACATCTTCAAGACAAGCTAAAACCCTATCATCCTCCACGTACTCTAAGATCAAGCTCAGCCAGCCTCGTAGTCATACCTAAAACAAACTCAGTCAGGTTAGGCGCATCATCATTCTCAGTCTTGGCCCCCACGCTGTGGAACGCACTCCCACCCCACATCTGCCTAACTGAAGATCTAATGTCTTTCCGCAAACTACTGAAAACTTGGCTCTTCCCCTAAAACCAACCCATACGCAAACTAACCCAAACTGAATAACAGCATCTCAATGACACCAACCCAACAAACTACTAGATCTTGAATAACAAGAAGACAAATGACAATACAACATCAAGATCCATGCGAGAAAGCGACAAGTAATAACCGCTAATATAAACTAAAAGGACAAACGGAATAAAATGAGTGAAGTAGATCAAAGGAGTGAAGTGGATAAAAAGAATAAATCGTACAAAACCAGTAATGAGGTTTAAATTAATGAAATGGATGTAATGAATGCAATGGACAAATGAACAAAATAGGCGAAATGAATAAAGAGAAGAGGATGGAAATATGAATACAAAAGACTGTAATGAGTGCAATGGAAGAGATGCGTGCAATAGAAGAGATGAGAGCGGATGAATGCGTTGGGCAGATGAATGTGCTGACCGGATGAGTGTATAGAACGTATGAGTATGTTGTGCGGATGAGTGTGTTGAGCGGATGGGGTGTAGAACGGATGAATGGGTAGAGTGGACGAGTGTGTAGAGCGGATGAGTACGTAGGTGTGGAGGAGTGTGTAGAACGCAGGAGTGCATAGAGCAGACGAATGTGCAGAGGGGATGAGTGTAGAGCGGACGAGGGTGTAGAGCAGACGAGTGTGTAGGGCAGATGAGTGCGAAAGTGCGGAGGAGTGTGTAGAATGCAGAAGTGCATAGAACAGATGAATGTGCATAGAACAAATGAATGTGCATAGCGGATGAGTGTATAGAGCGGATGAGTGTATAGAGCGGATGAGTGTATAGAGCGGATGAGTGTATAGAGCAGATGAGTGTATAGAGCAGATAAGTGTATAGAGCGGATGAGTGCGTACGTGCAAATGACTTTGTGGAGCAGATGAGTGCATATAGCAGATGAGCGCATGAAAAGAACGAGTGCATAGAGCGAATGAGTTCCGGGAACGGATGAGTGCGTAGAGCGGATAAGTGCGCACAACGTCATAGGTGCGCAGATCGTGATAGGTGCGCAGAGCGAAAGAATGCACAGAGCGGGAGAGTGCGCAGAGCAGAAGACGGTGCAGAGCGGAAGACGGTGCAGAGCGGAAGAGTGTGTAGAACAAAGGAGTGTGTAAAAACGGTGGAATGTGTAGAGTGGATGAATGCGTAGAACAGACTAGTGGGTAGAGCAGACGAGCATATGGAGCAGATGAGTGCGTAAGAGCGAATGAGTGCATGAGAACGGAGGGGTGCGGGTGAGTGCGTAGAGCGTGTGAGTGCATAGTGTGGGTGAATGCATAGAGCGCGAGAGGACATAAAGCGGATGAGTGCCGTGAGCGGACGAGTGCATAGAGCAGACGAGTGTGTAGGGCAGATGACTGTGTAGAGCGGATGAATGCGTAGAGCAGATGAGTGCCTAGACCTTGCAGAGCGGATGAGTGCCTAGAGCGGATGAGTGCCTAGAGCGGATGAGTGCATAGAGCGGATGAGTGCGTAGAGCGGATGACTACGTAGAGCCGTTGAGTGCCTTGAGCGGACGGAACGGGTGAAGTTGTGGATGCAATGGGTGAGGTATGTAGATAGAACGAGTGATGTATGTGGATGGATTGGGTGACGTATGTTGTTGGAACGGGTGATGTATGTGGATAGAACGGGTGACATATGTGGATGGAACGAGTGACATATGTGGATGAAACAGGTGAAATATGTGGATTAAAAGGGTGAAATATGTGGATGGAACGGATTAAGTATGTGGTACGGGTGAAATACGTGGATCGAGTGCATAAAACAACTTAGAAATACTCTGGACGGATTGGAGTACATGGAGCGGATTGGAGTGCGTGGAGCGGACTGGAGTGCGTGGAGCGGACTGGAGTGCGTGGAGCGGACTGGAGTGCGTGGAGCGGACTGGAGTGCGTGGAGCTGACTGGAGTGCATGGAGCGGACTGGAGTGCATGGAGCAGAATAGAGTGCATAGAATTGCGCGACTTACATGGAATGGTTTGGAATGCATGGAACGTCTGAAGAGCATGTAACCCACCATATCACATCACCACGATTACTCTCTTCTTTACACCACCATTCAACTAGAACACAGAGATACTATGACACCATTCGGTATAACTGTTCTCATACCAACATCTGCCTCATACTCCCCATCACTCTAACTAAACACTGCTGGTTACACACACCCCAGCCACACGTTCTCCTCAGGCCTAACGCAGCCACAATCGGTCTGGATAAATTCTGCCAGAAAGAACACATACTCTTGATCTCTCAACCACCACACCTACCGCTAAGAAGCAGCTATTACACGAATACCACACCAGCTGCACACATATCCGGTGCTCACACGCACCTTTGACTCTCTCTACTCTCTCTACTGACCTGAACTTCGGTTCCCAAGGGCGTTCAACCTACCAGCGCCTTCAGACCATACCAATAGTATATAAGGCGCTATATAAATGCAAAGTAACATAACATAACATAACACCTGACTGCCCTTTCTCATCCCCACAGGGATAAAAGGTGTAGCATGACAGCACACTACGAGCAAGGTAAACCACATGGCGAAACAGCTATCCAGGTCCGGCAGTTCAAGAGGAGGAGAAAGACGGCAAGAACTGAAGGGGCAATAATGAGAGAAGCGACCTTGCCTTTTCCGACCTCGGCCCGCGAAGCCTCCATGAAAGGAATTGCAAGACTGCGAACAATAGCCAGCGTGTGTTGCAGCAGATGTCAACGGTACACTGAGCCCTCCTATGCTGATAATCAAGACAGGGAGAGAAGCTTGCTACCGTGGCACCGCCCTTGACTCCAGAAGAAAGAAAAGCCAAGTGGTTCATCACAGCTGGTGAGTCGAGGAGAGAACCGATAAGAAACTGAACTGTGTTGAACAAAAGTTGCAAATGGCAACCTAAGGGAAGTTCAAATAACTGTTAAACTCTTAAGGGAAAACCAGCTGCAGAGGGGTCCGGCACCACGTGGGTGCTTATTCGAGAGACTCCGGTTGATCCCATGTTTGTTGAAACTACTGATACCAGAAGGCCCTAGGAGAGCCAAAAGGAAAAGGTCAAAGTGGTCATACAGGGGTCTAGCAAAAACTCCTGTACAGTCGAAAGTCTTTAACATGCACGTAATTGGAAAGCTAAGGGAGATGAATCCTGCATAATGAGAAAAGAGAAAGAACTGTGAGACTCGCAAGAGTTGGCAACAGTGAACCCGACGGACAGATGCTGATAGACTTGTGAATGCCACAGGTGAAATTGTTTTGAGGAAAAGCCGTAGTGAACCCGATGGAGGGAGGCAAACATTAGAGGAGGGTCTGAGCCTGGAAGAGGGAAATCCAGGGGTGAAAAGCCATCACCACACTGACACGTAAATGCAACAGAGAAAAGTGTTTGAATACAGGCCATAGTGAACCTGATGGAGGGAGGCTGATATTCAAGAGGGGTCTGAGCCCGGGAGAGGGGGATCCAGGGCTGAAGAATCATCACCCCAAGTGCAATCCGAAAGGAACTTTTGTTCATTATTTTGAACCTATCAGGCCCTCGGAAGCAAGAGAGTTAACTACCAAAGGTCCTAATATTGCTAGGAACTGTTTGTGGATCTGAGCCCGGTAGAGGGGGATCCAGGGGTGAAAGGTCATCACATACTGAAAAGGACCTTTGTATATTATTTTGGACACATCAGGTTCTCGGAGGCAAGAGACATTTGTAGAAAAGAGACTTAACCACCGAAGGTCCTGATACCTGAGAACGGAACTGTTTTGTGCTGGGAAAGCTCAAGTGTGTGCTTTGCTCAGGAGTCCCACCTTGTCCCGTGCTCAAAAGATGGGGAAGCGAGACACCCGGCTACCATATCCTGACTAATCATTTGTGACCACTTCTTTCTTTCTTGTGAACCCTATCCCACACTCTTTTTGTTTTTAGTTGTAGGATTGGCAATAGTTGTTTTTTTAGTATAGACCCTTTTATTTGCCAAGACGCCACTAGGACTACCTTATTATTATTTGATGGTCATAGCTTGCTCCTATTTTAGATTTAGGTTTAGATTAGGCGTTCTTCCACCCTACCTATACAGTTTAATAATCACCCTTGGACTGTGATCATGTGTCTTTACTGTTGCCCCCATGAGTTCCTTACAGGGCCTGACCTATTCTGGGGCATGACGGAGACTCTGCAATCTGGAAAGCTGGCCTACCAGGACCTTTATGCTAGAGTCTAGACCGTGAGTTACAGAGACTCACCCTAATCTGTGCCCCATTAAAAAAAAAAAGTTAAATTAGGGTTTTATATCGCACTTCATGCTGGAATCTAGCCTGAAAGCGCAGGACTGGGTTTCGAACCCATGCTGCTCAGTGTTGTCTTGCTTTAGAGAAAAGCATGTTGCCCCTGTACTATCCTATGTGTAGTGTCTACCTCAGTGAGCTATACCCTTACACACTAAGTCCCATACCCTCATCCGATTTCTCACTCTTCCACTGCCTTCATCCACACTTTTTATCCCTCCTTCACCTCCAATCCAAAATTCACTTTCTTCTCTTTCCTAGAATCTGGTTCTTTTAAGATAATGAATGCAGATTCTCCCACTTAGGAGCCCAAGATGACTTCCTACCTATGCTCCAAACTCCAAAGGAGAGAATGTGAACCCTATTAGGGAACGAGAAATGCGATTGCTCCATTGTGGTGTGTGCCCAGGGATCTGCCCATGGGAAGGGAACGGATCTCATCACCACTGGGTGACCTTGACACACATTACATTTAGCAGAATGCCCTTACCTTCCTTGTCCATGCCTTCGTACTGAGTGTCCACCTCATGCTGTATATACCTATTTTGAGCATCAGCAAAACTACAAGTTATCCTTTGTGAAGTATTTATTATTATAGCCAGAGTGTATTGCAATAATCACTATACATGTTGCTCATCTCAATAATATGATTCTAGGCTACAAGTAACTAGGGAGCTTAATAGGACCTAGGAAATACCCCTCATCCCAGGGGTGCAGTACCCATTAGCTTCACTGTCAGTTGCAGACATTTAGGGCCCAGCATGCTCCTTGGCTTAATTCCATAATCATAAACTACAGGGACTTAGGCAAACTAATAGTGTCAGGAAATACCTGGTAAAATAGCTCAATGGGTTAAGTGCTTGCTGCCGTGATCTGTGTGTGAACTGCAGGTCGCAGGTTCAAAAACCCGGCAAAGCCAACTAAGCCTTTCATCCTTCGTAGGTTGATCAATGAGTACCAACTTTGGTTGGGAGATATTGTATGTAAATATGTTCTGTGTAGAGTGCTTTGGCAAAAGCACTATATAAATGAGACATCATTATCATTACCCACCCTCCCTCAGTGATCCTGCACCCAACATTTCTTCCTATCAGTCTCATGGAGAGAGCAGCCATCATGCTTCTCTTGCCAGCTCAGTGTCAGGGATATAGCATCAAGCAAGTTTCTTTACCCTGCATTCAAGTATATAGTCCCCAGCTCAATCTATCTTTCAGAGTCTCAGGTACATAGTGCCCAGTATGCTCCTTTCCTTCTCTGTCTCTTGGGTATAGTTCCCGGCACACTTCCTACTTTCTCACCTTCTGGGATATAGTGTGAATCATGCTTCTTTATTCTCTATCCAAGATTATAGAACCCAGCTCCTTCCGCCCCAAGCGATATATCGTGAAACCTGTTTCTTTACTCTGCATACATGGACATCGTGCCCGGCTCAGTCTATCTTCTCCAGTCTCTGTTATATAGCATATATCTATATTAATAAAAGTCAAAATGTGTTTGTGGGTTTTGTGAGGGGTCAGTAATGCGAGGCAGACAACGGTTTGATGATTTATCAAAACATGCCATTTTATTCTCAAAAGAAATATGATAAAAATGTCCTTGCTATCCCTACTCTGCTGAGCATTTCCCTGCCTCCCCAAAGCTAAAGGAAAACACTAACACAGGATAACTGGCCCTCACTCTGAGCAACAAATACGCAAGGAAAATATATGGCAACACACGAAGACATGAACAACATTCACAGTTTCTGAAAATACTTCTAATGTCCTGGGTAATTTCCCTTCCCCAGGATTCACAGTCCATTCTGCTAATGTTCAAGTAAAGAAAGAAATGTCTCAAATCAGTTCTTGATGTTTCAAAGTCAAAGTAAAAGTGTGTCAACAAAAGTTTCAGTGATGGCAAATCTTTTCTCCTTGGTGAAATATCTACTTTCCGCTTCCACCAAATAGCACCAATGGTAATCCCAGCCCCAATGCTTTGCCACCTCTTCAAGAAGATTTGTAACAGTTCAAAAGAAATGCAATATCCACAGCTTTCAGTGATACATAGTTCTTGGTTGACAGTTAATATTTCCTTAGTTACAGTTTTAGAATTCACAATGGTATATTTGTCAGAATGACTTCTCAGTGCTGCTGCTTCCACTTCAACAACTTAACTTCTACTTGATTCACCATGAGAACAGTCACCTTTGTCTCACAGTGCGCCACCTTGCTTAGACTACTACAATGTTGCATCTACTGACAACCAGATATCCCACCACAGCTTCAGTACATGGGACTATTACCACAGCTTCAGTGATTTGTACTTCTAGACAGGCTTCGACAAGATATACTTTAAAGTACTTCAACACCTTCAAGTAGACAAGGCACTCTTCCTGGAATATCTCTCTTCAAAAGGGGCAGCCTCTTTGCTTCTCTTGTCTGTCTGAAACAATAACAATCTGGGTTTGCCTTTAAGACTCATTTTTATCTGTCTTCCACAATCTCTGGCAGTGAAGATTGTGTCCACTTCAAAATAGTCTTTACAAGTAGTCCGTTTCCCTTTCCCCAACATTACCTGCACCTTTCTGCCAGCTATCAGCCGAAGTAATTACCCAGAAGACTTGGTGCCACTCTCTTAGCTTCATTTAATGCTTACACCAATCAAATTATTATTAACGTCACAGTAACAGATTTCTTTTTAACTCTAAGAAAGGCTGGTTTCACTGTTAATAGGGAGAATCTTGGCTTGAGCAATGCTTGGTCTCTTTTTCAATTCAATAACATAATAATAATAATAATAATAATTTTGCATTTCTATAGCGCTACAAACCCTCAGGTATCTGAGCATTGCTTATTATTACCCACGGTGTGTGGTGCTCATTTATCGTCCTCGGAAGAATGAAAGGCTGAGTTTGGCCCTGCCGGGATTCAAACCTGCGTTAGCAGGCTCTGCACGGATGTCAAGGTGAGCACTCTACTCGCTGTGCCACTTGACCGGCTATATATACACTCTAACATCTTATATAGGTAAGGTATGCCGCGTTAAAGGTAAGAGTGGAGTTCAGTCTTTCTTTAGGCACCACACCTTGATGTAGTTTCTACAAGTTAAATGTTTCAACAATGGTGTTATCAAGGTTACATTTTCAATAATGGTCTTCACAACGTTCACTCTTCCAAATTAATGATATGCGACCACTCCTTCATAACAGTAACAGTCTTTTAATGGTTGAACAATGGGTTTAAGCAGTGTTCGCCTTTCACGCGAATAAAATGATTTTCATAATATACCTGAGTGCTAAATTTCCATTGTTCAAGTATAACAGATAAAATGAACAATTTGTACTCGCTTTAAACCATACGCAAGTGAATAGGGAACTGGATACCGTTGCTGGCAATGCTCACGCAAGGTTTTCGAATGCCGTGCTTCACTCACTGGCTTCTTTAACACTTGCTCTGCGGGTCACACTGCTTCTAAAACTTTTGCCACAACTTCTGCTGCTTCTGGCTTCTTAAGGACCCAGACTGTTCCTCTGTGAAGGTGTCTCTGGTCTGGCCACACGTTTATGAGCCCCTCTCGTTCCAGAGACCAGCTGGCTTAAAATCTGCTCCACGGCTCAGTCTCCATCACATTCGCTGCGCTGCAATCACACAATCGGGCTCACATGGGGAAAGAAATTTCTCTTGCATGCCTTCCGCTGTGAAGCCTCTGCACTTCAGAGATTGGGGGAACAGGATCCTCTCAGAACAAGCAGGTGAAATCTGCGTTCTCCATGTTCCGGTGTCCCTCTTGTTCTCCAACTTCTGCTTAGTTTGCCAGCTGTGAAGGCATCTTGAAGTAAGACACAGATAACAGATTCACTTTTCTAAAATATAGCTTTTTATTTCTCAAATGTCTGGATGGAGTAAAGCCTAACTTGCCCTATGTCACGGTGGGATTTTCCTACCTAAAGAAACAAAGAATAGTCTGTGTCCTAAAGTTCAGACCTATGCTTGCCCTCACAACTAAATATATACAATGTGTAGGGAGTTCAGCAACCAAAGAAACAGAATTAAAAGTAAAGTTCTGCGCTTCTTCCAGCTCTTGGTAGGTTTCCAGCTTCTTCTTCCTTAGACTAAAAACAGTTCCACAAAAGGTCTTGGAGCTCCCTTCCCCAAGTTCAACAAAGTTCCAAACAACCTCTGGGTTCCCTTCCCCAGGTTCAGCAAAGTTCTGAACAACCTCAGGGTTCCCTTCCGAAAGCTCAACAAAGTTGCAAACAACTTAGCGTTTCCCTAAGTTAAACACAATTCACTTAGCTTTTGGTATGAATGCTATTCTTTTAGGCTTCCTCACCATTCGCTTGGCTCTTGTTACTCTTTTAGTCACTTCCAGACTGATGAAACAAAATAAAACTGCTTCAATCTCGTTGTTTTCCTTGGCTCACTCCAAGTAGGGGTTACTTGGTCTAGGCGTGGTTGTCGGACCACACAGTCCACCCATCACAAGTCACGCAACCTATAACCCCATGGCACCTAATAATGTTCATTGGTTTTCATTGGACTACTTTGGCACCATATGTTTTCTTTCTGCACTTGTGACATTCTCACTCTTGTTTCTTCTTGGCAGTTTCTTGACTCTCCCAACACGTGCCTTTTTAACGCACTTCACTTTGCTGTATTTACTCTTGTTATCACCTTGCTTTCACACTGACCAATAGTGCTTCTTATTTGTCTTTCACCTGCTTCACCAATTCTCATTACTAGGTTTCACTTGGCTTTTTACTTTCACATTGTTCATAAATGCTTATTCCTTAATTTCACTCTGTTCGTAAATACACATCACTTTCTCTCCATTCGTGCAGTATTTTAATTTCACTTGTGCATAACTTTTCTTTAGTTTGGTATTCAATATTTGTTAAGTACTTGGTAATTCTCTCGTCACTTATTAATGTCCTTCGGGTCTCCAGACCCTTTCATTATATGCATTTATTTGTACAGCCCTTTCTTTGGCCCAGACTAAGCCCCCGGAGCACCATGGTTCCAGTGCTCTCTCCCTGTCACTCACCGGTATGCAGCAGCTTCTACAGGTGCTTGCGTGGTCCTCTTCTACTTTTGCTCGCTCCCCTCCCACACATCGGGAGAACTGGCAAGCCACGCTCACATCTTTCTGACGTTCACACTGCCTCCTGCAGCTCTAGCTGGGGATGCACTGCTTGGAGCTCTGCCGGACTCCGGACTCTGTCACGGCTCTCTCAAACCTCAGCGTCCATCTGGCTCTCCTGCAGCTGCTGGCATCCGTTTCACCAGCTGCTCCACGGCATCCTGGCTTCCCAAGTGGTTCTCTCATGTGGGTCACTGCCCATTATATGCACCTGTAGCCTCTTAAGGAGTTGCAGGTGCAAGTCCTTTGCCTGACTACAATTAATTATTGGGACTTGCCTGACTTTCAGAATGGTGTTCTACAGTCCTCTTCCTCGTCCCAGTACCAATGTGGTGTGCATAGGTGGAAGTGTGCGCTCCTCCTAGTCGACTTTTCCTCGTCCCAGTACTAAAGGTACGTGAATGGGATATATGCAGAATATGTGTCAGTGGGGAAGAGTGGTAATAGCCTATGAAGGTTGGGGAAGGGTAGGATGTATTTTTCCCATTTTGTGATCTACCCAGAGGAGGGGAATGTGGGTCTGATCTGCCTGTAAGAGAAGATGTTCTTCTTGTTCTTTTTCCTTTTCCTTTATAGGGATGTTTTACCTGAGGTTTGATTGGTAAAGAAGTAAGGGAGGGGGCTTGACAATACCCTAGAAAGGCTTCATGGACTGAGGGTTCATTGTGGAATGGAAGTGGGGGATACTGCGTATCACCTAAAGACACCTTTCTTCCATTCCCCAAGTCTCCTCCATCCAGGTGATCCTCCATCGCATATTTGGGTCAGGATCCAAAAGTGATGGCCTTTCCCTGGCCACCTGAGTAGAGCATTCTGGGGAGAGGGAGGTGAGGATGCCTTCAGGTTTCTTGCACCGCTTTGTACTTTCTTCCTTCTGCTACTTCTGCAATGGCTTGCATTTCAGTCACAGTCCCAGCTCCTTCCAATTGCCTGCACTTGAGGGGGCCATTTATGCCTCCCAGGTTCCTTCAGGAGTGGTCTGTTAGGTTTAATTGCCTGACTACTGCAACTGCATGCTCTTCAGCCTTCTTCCTCATCCCAGTACTCCTGGGATTATGGGATTTGTAGTCCCCTTCAGCAAAGTTATCTCTTTTAACTTCTGCAGTTTGCAAGCAACCATCAAAAGTGTGGGATTATGGAGGAAGTTAAACAGAGGGGTTTCCCATTCTTTCTGGTCTGTTCCCCCCCCCATGCGAACCTCACGCAGACCACCCCCAGTGTCAGAATCAGGAAGCGTCTGCCTTTCGCTGGCCCCCCCAGACCCGGTTTCTGTGAGGAAATTCACTGATTCATCACAGTTTGTGGCTTTGGCAAAGCATTGTTCTTTATAAAATTCCACACCATTTCACCAATCTGCACCAAATTTTGCTTCGTCACCTGTTAGGACCCTCTGAACATTACTGGCTACATGGCATTTGGACACCCCACACCTTTCTCCGGGTTTCAGCAAAAGTCAAAATGTGTGGGTTTGTGGCTTGGCGGAGCGCTGTTCCTAATACAATTCCACGCTGTTCCACCAATTTGCACAAAATGTTACATAGTTACCTGTTAGGACCCTCCGGACATTACTGGCTAAATGACATTTGGACACCCCAACCCTTTCCCTAGATTTCAGCACTTTCACACATGATACAGTTGACTAAAATCGGTAAAACAATCAATTTGGTCACAGAAGGACCGGTCACGACACCAGGAACAAAACTCGAGGTCCCTATAAGACCTCAGAAACAACGTTTCTGAGGTCTCAGAAACCTAGGATGCCTGGTTTCCGAGACATTCGCACTGCAACAAACTGCACCACACCAGGGTGAGGCGACAGGTGTGGAGAGAACACAGAAGGTCCCAGTATGCAGCAGCACACCAACTCTCGTCTCCCAGCAAAGTCTGCTCTGGGGTATGTCAGCCAGCCATACATGCCTATTATCAGTGCAGTTTATTTCAGCAGGGTGTAAAGCACATCAAGCGATAAGAGAATCGGAACCGTGACCTACAGGATCATTGATTTTCAACAATTGATGAGTGCTATCATGGCTGTCTACACAACCCATTTGGGTACTTTTGCTTCTTTCCTTCTCAGTCCCCTGCATATAGCTCCCAGTACGCTTCTTGCTTTCTCGCTTTCAGGGCTATGGCGCCCAGTATGCTTCTGAGTCTCTGGGATTTAGTAGCCAGCACGCTTCTTTCCTCTGCATGCAGAAATATAGTGGCCAGCGCACTTTATGCCGTTCAAACACAGTGACTTCAGGTAGGTGGCGCCCAGCTTACTAGGTACCTGTGGTGAATCGCAGTACTGCGATCCCCACAAGAGAGTTAACCATGACTGATTTGCAGCGCTGGTAGCGCTGGCCACTGAAGCAGGACACCAGGAAGCATGGCAGTGGCACAGCTTGCCGTGGAGGACAGCTGGGCACAACATACCTGTGCTTGTGTTCCAGGATAGGGGTGTGCTCCATGCTGTGGGATGGAAGTGGAGAGATGCTGGCAAAAAGGCACTGCAGGACCTCAGAAGAAAGGCCCTAGCCTTTTTTATGTCAGCCTATGGGAGGAGCTTATGGGGGGAGCCTGGGTCAAACCCCAATTAAGGAATTTAGGGAAATGTAAGGGGTACTTGAATTAATAAAATGTAAAACAGGTACCAAGGACGGGACAAATAGTATATAAAAGGAGCCCAGGATAAAGCATGAATAAATAAAAGAAAGTAAGGAAAAGTGAAACCTTAATTAAAATAACAGAAGTTCAAACTGGCTAATAGCAAGCGAGTCTAACACAGGAGGAACAGAGTAGAAACACCCTGCCATCCAATCCTGCAAGCAGGGCTTTTCCACCAAACAGGGACCCACAGCATGAGGAGGAGTCTGGCTATAAAAGCAGAGCCAGCTCACTCTGATCTTGTCTAAGTCAGGGGCACATTTCCGGTACTTCATTCCAGATGCTGGTGCATGAAGGGGGGGCTGTATCCTGAATGGTGGGGGGGCTGCCTAGGTGAAGGAGCCTAGACTACCCTGGAGAACTGCCGGCCTGGAAGGTGCCTGGGGGAAACAGACTTACCCAAGGGGAAGGTGAGTACCCCTGCAGGACCACCTAAGCCTAAATGGTGGAAGAGCTGGCCAATCTGGGAAAAGGCTGAGGAAACTGACTAAGCCAGGGGAAAGGAGGAGAGCACCCCTGCAGCACCAGACAAGTCAAAAAGGTGGAAGCACTGACCTGCTCGGGGCGAGGCTAGGGCAAAACCTTGCTAAGACCCTGGTAGAAGAACCAGACAGAATCAGGACCCCTGAATAGAAGAGGGGCAAAGAGCGAGAGAAAGAATATAGACTTCAGAAAGAAAGAGGAGCAACACCAAGTCGCCTGAAGAAGAGACGGGCAAATCAAAAAGAAAGAGAAAATCCCAGAGAATAGTGTTGGGATGAAAGTCCAACATCCCAAGCAAGGGAGGAAGTACAGATTGAGGACTTTCCTGTAGCATGGAGGAGTTGGTCAGTTCAGTGTCCACATCTTTGTCATCAGCAGACATTCCTGCTAAGCTTGAGCTAAGGGTAATGCAGAGACAGGTTGGAGGGTGGCCTTTGATGAAATATAGGCCAATAACACATAGTATTTGACACATGTAGAGTGCAGATCCATATGGTATTGGGCAGCGTGGTAGCAGGTATCAGGAAAACAAAAAACCTTTAGTTGGTTGCATGAGTTGTAGATGAAGAGTGAGTAGTGAATATATTAACAAATGTGAGGGAATATGTTGTAGCAGGCCAGGTTTCTTAGGGTACGTAAGAAGCTGCAGTATATGATTAACAAAATCATTGGGCCGCAGTTGGTAGCTAGATTGTCAATAGTAAAAGCAGGCTTCATTTCTGATCTTCCCAGTTGGTGCACAGACATGGTCAGCATCCTTGGAGGTGGTGTAAAGGGCCGTGCAGTGATTGGCTTAGGAGTGTAGGGTGTAGCTGTATCACAGACAGTGAACGAAGAACAGTATAATAAAGCTTATAAATTCAGGAAATTGGTCTCCAATGAGTGGTGTCTTAGTGGTGCTTATTAGAAGGCAACATGGTCTCATAGGAGGAGGGGAAGGATGTGTCCCAGAGATCCAGGAGTCGTATCAAGAGCTGCCAAGTGTACAGCCACAAGGATGACAAATATCATGGGTGCCAAATAGTCCGGTCACATGGGAAAAGTATGAGGTATTTTGTCACACTGTCTATACCTCACAGGGGATTGGTCTGGTCTGAGGGGCAAAACACACCATGAGATACTCGAGGGTGGGTTGACCAATAGGGAAAGGGTCTGAATGCAATAAATGTACCCAAAGCTAGCAGCCAATGGGGACAGAGAATTCTGGTGGAGTCAGGCATGAGATGATTGATAGAGGGGCTTGTCGTATTTGCTCACAGGGATAGATTTGGTCCAATAGGACCAACTAATTTATGGTTTTCTTTAGGGGACTTATAATGTTAGCCAATGGAATTGTAGAGATTTTGCAACTGTTTCATCTTTATGCCTTGTAATGGTGCAGAAGAAAGGCTCAGAACAAAATGTTTGTATCCCTTTGTGTATAGGCTTTTATTGACGAGGAAAGGTTGGAAAAATGCCTCTCTATTCCTAAATCTAAGACGTGATTTCCTGCCTCAAAGTAAATTAGTGTAATTGTCAGGATGTCCAAAACTAAAAAGTCAGTCACGGTCGTGTCTCAAGAGCTACCTCTGTCCTTAACACTAATAACCTAAAGCAATTGTGCAAGGATGGTCCCTTCTAATTTCCCAGTCTCTCTGGTAGACAAAAGTGATACAAATAAACAGTGTTCCAAATACAAGAGTCCAATGCTAGGGTAATGCGCCCTCCCCTAGACTACTCTGTATGTTATTTCCATTCATTTAGGGCACCTGAGCCCCTCTCACCCTTTTGGTAAAATGAGCCTGGGTCATTCACAAGCATATAGTTCTTGAACTCACAGTTCCTTATCCCACCCATTTGGCACACTCTGCTACCAAGCGTAGTGTAAGGGATCCAGAGTAAGACTCTGACACAGTAACCAGTTTCAGGATGAAATAGGACTTTTATTGTAAAAATAATAATAGGAAAGAATGGGGATATCCTACCTGTCTCAAGTCTATGAAGGGTTTCCCTGCCTCAACAAAACTAATTAATGTCTGTGTCAGGATGTTAAACAAAATAACGTCTTGTGTCCTGTGTCTGAAAACTCTAAGCTGCCCCTTACACTCTAAACTCAATATAATGTGCACAAGGGGATTTCTGTAAGCTATGCACTTGTAGCTTTTTCTCAAAGTTCTGAACAACATGTTTTAAGGTGCAAAATAGAAGAGGAATAAATGTTCTGCTAGAGAAAAGGGACCCACTCTTCCCCTAGGCTTCTTCCAGTCTTTTACTGTCTAAACTGTACTTCCAGACAAAGGTCAACAATTATCCACTGTTCCAAACAAAAAGAGGACTTCTCACCTGTGTTTCACTTTTCTCCCAATATTTCACTTCACAGTTTTAAGGGGGGAGCGACTCATTCCTTGAGTTTCTCCACTTGTATACTTCCACAGTTTTAAGGAAAACACCTCTTTTCCTTGATTCCTACTGTTTTCAAAATTCAACACTTTAACACAGTTCAACTTTATTCTATGGGGATGAATCTTCCCTTGAGTTTCGTTTAAATACAGTTATTTATAATGTTCAGTTGCTCATACTCTTTATTTCTATTAGTTTAACAAAGGGTATGATCCTTCCATTTTCCATTCACTGTTTCGCTTTCGTCCCCGGTGTACTCTCCTGCCAGGGTAGTTGCAACTTTCTTGTTAATCCTTAAAAGTGGCATGATTCTTCCCTGTTGTATATGTTTACCACTGTTCCCACAATTTCAAATTCACTTCTCTTCTCACTCCTGGTTTACTCTCCTTCCAGGATATTTATGGTTCCTACAATTTCAGGTTCACTTCTCTGTTCACTCCTGATTTACTCTTCTGCCAGGATATTCATTGCTCCTACAATTTCAGGTTTACTTCTTTTCTCACTCCTGGTTTAATCTCCTGTCAGGATATTACAGCGTTGTATCTTCCTCTCCTGCGTGTGAGTCCCAGACTCACTATTTGCCTGGTTTACTAACCTGCCAGGGCTTTTCCGTTCCCAATTCACTTTCTCTTTCATCCACAAAATAATGCTTTTCCAATATTGGGTCACCAACCTTTCTTAAAACTGTTTGTATTAATATAAAATCCTCTTATAAAGTACAGTGTCACCGACCCTTTCTTAACATTGTTCATATTTGCTCTTGGGGCTACCAAGCGCAATATCCTTGCAGATACACGCAACCAGTGTGAAGCAATGTTCTACTAAATTTTGAAGTACTCAATGCAGCAGTGACTATATATTGTTTTGATGACCGACCCTTTCTTAACATTGTTCATATTTGTATCAGTTTCTACACTGGTTTAAATGTGTCTATCTTGAGCTGTCAATACGATGCAGTATTCACCCCCATAGTCCCCGGAAACCCATTAGTTCTCCTTGAGCTTACCGGGCAGCTTTGGCGTTCCTCACATCTTTCCTTTTTCCCTTTCAGCCTGCTGATTGGGTGTGCGTCCTGTCTGGCGGTTAGCTCCCACTTGGCCTTCCTCTGCTCCCGGCGGCTCCAGGTGCCCATGGCCACAAAGCAGTGAACTTCTTTCAGGCTCCCTGCTTGCTGTCGTGTCAGCCACTGTGCTGCTTCTCACAGCCTGCTCGTCTCCAGCGTTCCAGCCGGTGTCAGAACAAATTGGAAACAGCTTCGGTCTCTGCCTCTCCTTCTAATTCTAGTCAGCTGTGGCACTTTTAAACTTCCTGGCATTGGTTAACTTTTTCCAAAGACTAGAACACACCACTGGCTTGCCGCCTCTGGTCATCTTCATTGCTCTATCCCTCTTCCTTGTCTCATTACTAAAAAGGGGGGTAAACAAGGTGTTTGGCTGAGAAAACCTGGGAATTCATTATCTACAACCCAATAAGCCACACAGGTATGTTGCAAAGGCATATGGGTGTCATTAGGAATTATGGCTGCAGGATTATTTTGATACAGTATTTTCCTGTCTCTCTGGAGTTTGTCTCCCCCCATGTGGTCCTCCCACAGAAATTCACCACTATAGTCAGTGTTAGGTAGCTTTTGCCTTTCCCTGGCCATGGAAGAGAAGCTTCCCTCCAGAGAATCAGTGAATATATTGATAGATTTGCCACAGTAGGCTTCCTTTTATCATGAATTCACAGTCCTTCATCGCACCAATTCGGCACACTTTGCTACCAAGCATAGGATTCCTTATATCAAGGTTTTACAGTGCTTTATCACTCTTATTCCCAACTTCTCATGTGTGTGCGGGCCCCCGACTGGCAGAACTGCTTGGTTCACTCGCCTGCCAAGGCAGTGTCCTTTTATGGACTGTCTCTCTTTCCCTCTCAGGGTCCCAGAACCTTTTACACTTCATACATTTATATTTTGGTTTCTCGCATGCGTGCGGGTTTCAGACTTGCAGTGTAGCGTTGTGTCTACTTGGTTTACTCTCTTGCAAAGCATACAACTCTTCCTTGTTTACTTCTTTTATATTCAGGGTCCCAGACCCTCTTATTCTTGACTTCTTATTTGGGTGCAGGACCCAGACTCGTACTTTAGTGTTGTATCCGCTTGGTTCACTCTCCTGCCAAGCACACAACTCTTTCGGGTTTACTTCTTTTGCAATCAAGGTCCCAGATAGTCTTATTCTCAGGTTCTTATTTGGGTGCAGGTCCCAGATTTGCACTATTACGTTATATCTGTTTGGTTCACTTCGCTGGAAAATATACAACTCTTCCTGATTTGTTACTTTCTCATTTAGGGTCTGTGAATGCATCATGAAGCAATGCACAGACAACAGATATAAAGTTCAGAATTAAACAATTTATTAAACCAAATTTCAGGATGTTTGAAGGCCTAACTTACCCGATGCTAAGGTGGGATTTCCCTACCTGAACGAAACTAAGGAAAGTCTGAGTGAGAAATGTCAACTTAAAAGTGTGTGCCCAAACCTATCCTTGCCCTCAAAACTAAAGTTAAACAATGTGTAGGTATATCAGTAATAAAAGAAACAGTGATCAAACAAAGTTCTAAGCTGTTTCCAGCTTCTATCTTCCTTTTCAGTTCCCCTTCCGCAAGTTCCAGAAAGTTCCAGAAATTATTGGGGTTCCCTTTCCCAAGTTCAAGACAACACAGTTCTAAAGAAAAGGGTCTTGCGGGCCCCCTCTTCAAGACAGCATTACAGTTCATCAAGCCTTAGGGTTCCCTTCCCCGAGACTTCAACGTATCAACTTATACTTGGTTTCAGTCTTCCAATGTGCAACACAACTCCAGGTCAACTTGGCATCCCTCCTGGATAGCATTCACAGTTCACTTAAAGTGCACCATCTTTGTTTGTTTCACAATGTCTTTATCTTTCACAATGGAGGGTTCCCTGATCTAGGCACAGTTGTCAGACCACATTGTCCACCCATCACAGGTTGCCCAACCCAGAACCCTAGACTCTCCAGCCCACACAGGTTCCCCTATATGTTTCCCTGTGTGCAGATTCACATTCGCTTAGCTTCTCCTTGTCGGCCTCATGGCTTTGCCACAATCTGTTTGACACCCTTGCCAGTCTTTGGCCATGCAGCATTGTATTCATTCATAAAGTTCACTTTGTGGTGGTCTTATTTATTCCCCACCTTTCTGTCATGCTCTTTCACACTAGAGCTCTTATTTTGTATGTTCGCTTTTAAATGGGCACTTTTCCATTTAACCTTCATCAGCTTGTAGCTCTGTCCACAACCTTTTCATTCAGTTCGGTATATAGTATTTGCTTAACATCCTATTTGAAGTATTTATTACTTGCTTGATATTCAAAACATTTTAATTCGCTATTCGGGACTATGTCCAATTACTTTCAAATGGCTCGGCATGCACAGATTACTTATTTCAGTTCGCTCAGCATTTTCAGAGTATGTGTCAGCATTAGCTGGGCGCTTCACACAGAGTGTTCCCTGCATTACACTCACCAGTGCGTGACCACTCTCTGCAGCATAGCCGGTCCTTCTTGTTTGATCTTGTAGCGGCCACTGAGAGCTTCCCTCGCTCCCCCGCTTGCCGCAGCGGCTGTGGGCTTTGGGGAGAGAAAAGCTTCCTGCTGTTGCTATCAGCAACCAGAGCCCAGCTGGATATTCCGACCCCCTCGTGGCCCTCGGCCGGGGTGTCTTTCTCCTTCTGCGGACTTAAGGGTCCACAGGTGTGGGTCAGTGAGTTCAATTGCCTGACATCTAGACAGCCTATTTGTGGGCCATCTCTGACTTCCCCAGTGGTACTCTTGTGCAGTCGTCTTCCTTCTCTTAGTACGAGAGTGGTGAAAATACCTTTTGGTGTTCACCACTCTTAGTCGCCTCTTCCTCAGCCCAGTACCCTTGCATATTGAATGGGGTAAATGAGGTAAATGGGGTAAATGAGGGTAGATGTCTTTCAGTAGCACATAAAGGCCGGGGGCGGTTCATTTTCAAAAGGAAAACGGGATACCATGTATGGGTCACTGGCGGGTGCCCCACTCCTGATCCCCAAGGACCCTCCACCCAGGTGATCTTCCCTCGTTTCTCCACCCCCGGGGTCAGAATCCAAAAGCAATGGCCTTTCCCTGGCCAAGTGAGAAGAGGCTTCAGGGGAGTAGGAGTGAGGATACCCTCGGGTTTCTCACAGGTCCCAGACCCTCTTTTTTCAACTTTCGGTCTATACCCCGTGCTTCCCCGGACCTCTAGGACCTCTCAAGTAATCCACTTACCTGTTTGTTTCTTCCGTGCATTTCCCGTGACTCAGCGTCTCTTCTCGAGGCACCGGTAGCATTCGGGTAACTGGCGTGGTCTGCAGCAGCTCTGCAGACATCTTCCTGGCTGTGCGCTCTCTCTCTATCTCTCTCTCTCTCTCTCTCCCTCTCTCTCTCCTGTAATTCACTGGGTCCTGGGGCAACCATAGGCTTCCCTTGGCTGAAGTCTGAATAGTCCTTCCATCCTTGACCACGTTCAGTCTCTCCTGTTCCTTCGGTCACGGCTCCCCTTCCGGCTCGCGTCTACTCTTCCAGTGCATGACGCCCGGTGTTCCTCCTCAGAGGAATGTTTTCCGTCTCTAGCGTCCCATCTGACCTAATTTGAAACTCCTGTATGAGATTGTTGTACTACTTTGGGCCACTTACTTGCCTTGAGAGGCTAGACCGTTAATTCTGGTTCTCCAGAGTTATCCTTGAACTCCCGGTCATCATCTTTTTCACAGTACCAAATTCAAAACAATATGCATGATACTTCTGGTCTTTCAGTCTTGTCATTTATGTTAGGTTGACTAATTTGGCAACAAAACACATTAGCTCCATCTGGGGGTGGAGGGGATTTAGTATTGGAGAAGGGGTTGAGAGTATTGAAGTGGTGTCATACCATGTTCTCTGATAATAGTCATCCCCAATCCTATAGGAAGATAAGTTCCCCATGTGATCCTCCCTCGGTACACCACCCCCAGGGGGACTATTGTACTGCAGACACACCGCGCTGTTCCCATGGGAAAGGTGTCCCCCTAGGGGAGAAGGGATGATATCCTCATATTCATCATAGCTTGCAGTTTTCTCCTTTCATATAGCGTTATTTAATGTAGGCGTGTTGAATGAAACTTGTTTTCTTCCCGGCCGAAGTTTCATGTAATACAACTTGGGTTTTCTTGCAATTCATGCACTCATTATGGATTGCTTTTTTGGTCGCTTGGGTTTTGGGCCTACCCTACAAAAGAGCCACCAAGCAGTGAGAGTACCCCCGAGAGAGAGAGAGAGAGAGAGAGAGAGAGAGAGAAAGAGAAAGAGAAAGAGAGAGAGAGAATGAATGAATATCCCAACAGGAGGGTGGTGCAACATACCAAACAACCAAGAGAGAGGGAGCGAGAGTGATGAATCACCCAGAGTGCTGAGAAAAAGAACCAAAGCCCATAATCTAGCTGATCCCTTGCCTACAGGTCCTAGTTTGAGTTTGTTGTGTAAGCTGCCCTGTTGCTTGTCTACCCAATGAAACCCTAAGAGAAGACCTCTTTTAATTTATTTATTTATTCTTTAATGTGATATAGGTTGAAAATAAATTCAAACTTTACACATGTTAAAAAGAAGAAACAACATATGTTATATACATTAATACATTAGTACAAGCCCTAAAAGAATATTATGCATAAAAAGAAGTAAAAGAAAAACGAATGTTTAAATAAGCCGTTAGTAATAGATCCCATATTACATCAAAAATGTGTGTATATTACTAATTTTCCCAGAATTCTGTACACAATTGAGGGCCTACACTAATAAAATACAGATTAAGAAGAAAAAGGAAAATGCACAACTCTCCACAGAGTTACTTAAATCAAGTTCTTAAGGAGCCAGATGTTAGCGAAGGGCCTACACCTCTTTTAATTGCTGGACTTAATTTAAGAGTGAACCTCAAGTTAGATATTTTACCTTCAACACTTTCTTCACCTAAGGGAAGGACTTTAAGTTTATTTTCTCATTGCACCATTTGTTTTAGCTATTCTGACAACTCACTTTTTAGGAACATTTGATTCGGGAAATCTTTATTTTCAGTTGAAGATTAGTTGTGACAGGTGAGTTTTCTTTAGCGTTTTATTTGGGCACCTTTTTACTTCATTGCTGAAGTGCAACTTAAGTTTGTGTTATGTAAAAAGGGATGGACTTTTAAATCGTTTATGTTTGAACACTGCGTTATTCCTCAAACCTCTTTTTTGTCTTACGCTTGCCTAATAGAGGTTTCTTTGAAATACCCAAAGTCTGAGACCCTTCTGTTCTCACTGTCATCACATACATCACATTGTCTCCATGGCTGTATCACCCACAGTGCCTTCAGGAATAGGGTGCCCAACTTATTCAGTCAGGTGGCTTACTCTGCAACTCTATGCACCTCTTTGCCTCCATGCATACTGCAATGCTCTTTGGCTTCCAGGGATATAGCACCCAGCTTGCTGTGGCCTCCTCCACTGTGGTTTATGAGGATATAGTGCACAGCTCAGTGGTTCTTTTTCAGCCATTTGTTATGTGCACGGTTTGATATTATCCCTCTCTGTTCAACTGGAATTCTTTTGACCTCAAATTCGAATGCACACTTTATTCACTATATTTTCCTTGCAACAAACACCATTACATTGCTCCTCTCTATCCCTTCTCCCTGCTTTGCAGTTCTTAAAAATGGTGTATAGTCCCTGCCAGCCATACCCACAATCTGTGGAAGTCTTTATTCTCCACACTATGAGACCTCTCTCTCGTCTTACCCACTGTGCATGCATCTGGCAATCGCTTCTGTGGCCTGCTTCACTTTTGCGGGGCTCAATTTACCCCCACTCGTATCAGGTTCACGCTCTCTTTGAAATTGGAGTTCCCCATTCTGCCCACCCATGTGCCAACATACCCACCCTTTCTCCCCATCCCTACTCCCATCGGTCTGCCACCACACTTTGCACCCCTATTTATTTCCCTCCAGTTGCTGCTCTGCCATTCCCACCCTTTCTCCACATTTTCAGCACACTGCATACTCCCCCTGCTGTCCTTTTATCGTTCCATCCCCAACATCTTTCTAGTCTGTCTATTTGCATGTGTTCCTGTGACATCAAGTGCCACGCCGTACCACATTGGACTAGCAGTGTGTTTGTATGTTGACATCCGCACAATGTTAATTCTGTGGTCGATGCAACAGATGTCGACATAACCACTTGTTACAGCCCAGCTCACTATGGCTATGGCTTCTTGTACTGTGGTGTTCATATCTATTGCGCCAAGCTCTCTTTGCAGTTTTCACTGTGCCATCAGGAATACAGCACCCAACTCCCTCGGAAGTCCTTACAGGAGCATCACAGATGTATAGCCCAGGTTTCTCCAAAGAGCCTCCCTTCAGCCCACTAAAACCTTTTGACCCTCTCCATGATCTCATAAATTCACAGCATCTGCTCTGCATATCTCGATCTACACATTAGCAATCCATCTCCTTCTACTTTGCAGCTCTGTCTGCTTCTCACGCTCCATTAGCCTCTCCATCAGGTTCTTTAACTTCTGAGTCTAAAGGTACAGGCTTTATATAAACTCCCTCTGTCATATTACTTGCAGGTGCTTACTCAGCCTAGTGCCTGAGACTTCAAAAGGCCCGGCAGCCATTTCGGAGTCAGGCGGAAGTCCAGTCTTTCCTTCGGCATACATGTGACTCTGCGTTTCAATTTGCTGGCTCCACATTTGTGGGCAAGATGCAGTTCCTGTTCTTGCGGGGTTCACACCGGTGGGGTGTTCTCGGTCCTCTCTGACACTAGGTACACAAATCTCAATATTGGCTACATGTTGGGGTTTCTGGCAGGTGAGAAAACCAAGGGCCATCATAATAAGAGTTGACCATCTTGGCAGAATTCCCATACTTAAATCTTTGGGTCATATTTTGGAGTCTTGTAACATTGATGCTGCGACCTCCCTAGCTGGACTTTATCCATCCAAAGTACCTCAGCTGGTCGTGTGGATAAAGACACAAAGCTACCCTTTTTTTTAATGTCCTGCTTCCTCTGCTCCTGTCTTCCCTTGTCTTCCTGCAGGACAGCCTCCTACACCAGTGCTGGAGTGCTCAACAGTGAACATGTCTCTGACACTCAGTAAGTGCCAGCTGGAAAAGGACCACTATAATCCCAATGGACTGCACCTCAGGGACACAAGCTGCACAGGAGCTGGGGACCAGCTGGGGAACAGCACAACAGCCACAGTCGTCGTGAGTGTGGAGGCCAGGGAAGACGCCTGTGGTAATCAGATGACGGTGAGTGCAGACCAGGAGGGTATTCTGGGGGGTGGGGTTAATCAGAGATCTGGCTTAATAAATTATTTAAAAAGCTAAATAAATCTGTTTTCGGCCTACTCCCGTTATTTTCCCCATAGAGAAAATGTCATATTTCTGCACACCGCACAGCAAAAACCGCTGGACGGAATTGGACCAGGTTGGGCACAGAGCATTGACAAAGCATTTTTCCTGGGAGGTTGCTAGGGTTATTGCGTCCAGTAGTTTTAAAAATATTAGATGGAAGAAGGGGTGACCCTTTCTCCCAAAATTACAGCTATATCTCCCATGGTGCTTTGCAGCAGAGACGTTTTCGAAATGAAAAAGCTTTAATTTTTTGGGGGAAATATTCGGTGTTAGCTGAAAACGAAAAGTTGAAAAAATGCTGTTTGGAGGAGGAACAAGGATGAAATGGCATCAGGATATAGGTGGGGAGGGAGAAAGAGGGCACTATGTATATTTGTATTTTGTATTTTGTTTATTTGTATAGCGCACAAGGCCCGAGAGCAACCGGGTGCATTATTTAGTTACAGGCAGGTTACAGACATAATATTTACATTAAAAATATACAAAATATACATGATACATAATATGTGGTATGCAGGTTACACAGGCTGAGCGAAGTACACAGGCAGGATATAATGCAAGAAACAGATTATGATGCTGTGATGAATATTCCAGTCAAGGACATGCCTAGTCAAGGGTAGACAGCCAAGCTTTGGCTTTACGCTTGAAGGCAGGGAACGAGGGTTCAGCTCTGAGTGGGTTGGGTAGTGTGTTCCATAGCTTGGCTGCAAGGACAGGGAAACTGCGACCTCCAGATTTTTGGAGGTTGAAGCATGGGATGACCAGACAGTTGGTGTGTGTGCTTCTGAGGGGTTTCGCAGCTGAGTGAGAAGTGAACCTGTTGGAGAGGTAACTGGGGGCTTGATTCGCGATACTTTTGTGTGTGAGTGCCAGAGCTTTAAGGGAGATTCTTTGGGTAACTGAGAGCCAGTGGAGGTTTCGTATGTATTCTGAAATGTGTGAGGTCCTAGGGAAGTTAATGGCCGCTGTAATAGCATTATTTTGGATAATTTGGAGTTTACTGATATTGTCCTGGCTAGGGTAGTGCAGTTGGCTGGGGACAGAAAGTGGCGGCAGGCTGTGATAAGCTTGCATGTGTAGGATGCGGCTGAGGAGACTGCATTTATTTGTCTAGTTAAGGAGAGGGTCTAGTTAAGGAGAGGGTGGAATCAAGGTACATGTCGTGGTCATTGGCCACTTTGAGGGAGTTGCCATCAATGCTAAAGGATTTGAATGAGGAGTCAAGTTTACTGAGTTTATGGGGTGAGCCTAAAATGAGCCTAAAATGAGGATCTCAGTTTTCTCATCATTTAAGCACAGTTCCTGCTGTGCCATCCAGGCCTGGATGACTTGATAAATGGCGTTGATAGCTAGGGAGTCAGTTTTGTAATCGCCTGTAATTGGGATATGTATTTGTGTGTCATCGGCGTAATTAGTGTACGTGATGCCCATGCGGTCCAGTATGTCAAATAGAGGTTTTGTGAAGACATTGTAGAGTGTCGAGGACACACATGATCCTTAGGGGACTCCACATGTGACAGGGGAAGGTGCGGCAGTGGCAGTGGGGGAAAAGACCCTCATGGATCTGTTGTCCAGGAAGGAGGTAATCCAGGCTGTGGCTTTCTCAGAGAAGTTGGCCGCAGTTTTGAGGTGGTGGCAGAGGATTTGATAATTGACTAGATCAAATGCTGCGGAAAGGTCTAAGAGGAGTAAGAGCGCCAGTTTTCCCTTGTCTTTTAAGTCTTCTACTTGCGTTTTTAAGTCTAACAGCGCAGTTTCTGTGCCGTGGCGAGGGCGGAAGCCCGATTGCCTTAGAACCAGGAGGTTGTTGGTTTCGAGATAATCTTGGATCTGCAGATATGCCGCTCGATCAAGAATTTTTAAGAGAAATGGCACAGTGGTGTTTGGCCTGTAATTGGTGGAAATGTTAGCGTCCAAGGTTGTTTTTTTCAGAAGAGGAATAACCCAGGCATCCTTGAGGTTGTCCGGGACGATCCCTGTCCTGAAGGAGGAGTTTAAGAGTGAGGTGATGAAAGGCGCCAGGTTGTGTTAGGCCTCCTTGATAATAGTGGCAGGGCATGCGTCTCCCTGGCAGTTAGAGGGCTTAAGGCTATTGAGGATGTGTTCAACTTGCGAAGTGGATAGAGGTGAGAAGCAGAATGGTTGCAAGGAAGCAGTGGTGGGTTTGTGGTTAGCCTGAGGAGCAAGCTGTGCTATAAGAGAGGGCAGGCTGTTTTTTTTACATTAATTTTAGTTTGAAGCATGGTGATTTTGCCCAGGAGAGCCTCTTGGATGTTAGTGCACCAAGTGCTGTCTTTGGAGCAGGTGTCTGTGGTAGGGACGGGGGATTCCAATTCCTTCATGATTTTGAAAAGCTCCTTGGTGTTA
Organism: Ambystoma mexicanum; assembly: GCF_040938575.1. Taxonomy (NCBI): domain Eukaryota; kingdom Metazoa; phylum Chordata; class Amphibia; order Caudata; family Ambystomatidae; genus Ambystoma; species Ambystoma mexicanum. The sequence continues at coordinate 202,444,887 of NC_090934.1, read as the reverse complement.
GATTGGGCAAGTTCAATACGTTTGTTATAAGTCTCTTTTTTAGCAGACAGTATGGCTTCTTTATAGTTTAGCGTCGCTAGTGCCATGCTTACTTTATTAGATTCGGTCGGGTGGCTTCTCTAGCGAGTTTCAAGGGTCCTTTTTTCCTTGCGTAACGTTCTCAGCTGAGGCGTGAACCAGGAATTGAGGTGAGCCCGGGGTTTAGGTTTACGTAGTTTGGAGGGAGCAATGAGATCTAATGCTTTTAACATGGTCTGATTATAGGAGTCTACCAAGACAGTAGGATCCGAGCATGTTGAAGCAAGATCATCGAGGGCAGGGAGGATGAGTGGGATAAGTTTGGCGCAGGTTATGTTGCGCTTGTTCCTGGTGAGTGTGGCAGGTGCTATGTTAGGGGTGGAATGGACAGTTTTAGTGGGGATGCTAAAGGTGATAAGATAATGGTCCGTCCAGGCACATGGTAAGTTGGAATTGACCTTAGTGTCGCAATTGAGGTCAGCAATCAAATCTAGGATTCTGCCCTTAGAGTAAGTAGTGTGAAATTGGGAAGTTGGGAGAGTGTGTGTGGGAGTTTGGGGGGCTGGTGACCACGTTTAGAGCTCAAAAATGTTCACAGATTCTGGGTTATTTTTGCATTTTCAGGGTTATAGTAGAAAATGGGAACAGAAATGAAAGTGTGTCACACGGATAAACACAGTCATCTATGGGCATTTACGGATAACTGGGGTTATTTGAAGTCCATTGCTAATATAAACCTGCGTATGGGAAAAATGATTTTAAAAAGCCATAGCTTGTGGCCTGGTAGCATTTTAAAATGTTATTGGGCATGGCTGAAGGCTGTACTCACTGGCTAGATGGCCCGAAATACATGAATAGTGGCTCCAAAAGAAACATATGAGCACATACATATTATAAGAGAAGGGATTCACAAAGAGATACAAAATGGCAGTATGCAGGTTTTGTGGACAACGTTTTGCCAAATTTGGTAGGGGCACTAGAAGATTTTAAGTACATTGGCCCTGATTTGAAAAAGGTCTCATGGGAGACCGAAACACGTGTCATTGTAAAAGGGCATTTTGTTAAATAAATCACACCCTTGCACATTGGGCGCAGTCTCATTCCGGGTTATTCAACTTTTACCCATATGACTAAGAGGGTTTGTTCTTGGCCAAACCCAAAACCTGGAGGGACGTGACCATCTACACTGAACGGACTCATCTAGATAATTATTGATAATCAATTTAACCATGTCGCCATGTTAGACCAAACGGCAGCAGCCAAGCTCTTTTAGAAGAATTGTAGTATAAGCGCTTTACAAATATCCAATAAAATAAATAAATAAATAAAGCAAGCACAAAATAACTAGCAATTATGAAAGAAAAAATAGTTATTCATGAAATTATATTACACCTTCTATTTACATCAATTGATATTTTTAGGACCTCATACTTTGGATGTTACGTGTACAACCAGTGCACACCCAGATCTCTTTGGACCTCATTACCAGTGTGCCAGTCCGGTAACAATGGTGCTGGTAAGCTACCGGCACCGTTGTTACCGGACCAGCACACTCCGAGTTCTGCAGGCGGGTGCTGTTTCGCCCGCCAGGTCTGACCTGGCAGGCGGAACAGCACCGCTCACAGACTTTGACGGAAGCACCGGCACTGTTTCATACAGTGCCGGTGCTTCCGTCCTCCCCATTCCCATTGAGTTCAATGGGATTCGAAAGAGAATGGGGAGTTAATTTTTCCGGCGCTTGGCTTTGGGGAATTAATGAGACCGCCGGGGCTGTAATGTCCCGATAATTCCCCAAAGCCAGGCGCCGGAAAAAAACACGACTCTGTTTTCACTGGCACGGCTACCGCCGAGGTCATAATGAGGCCCTTAGTCTTGGTTTGACTCTTCATTCATGGATTCTTCTATTTTGAGAAAAGAACAGTGTGTTGTTACTGCCTGTCTGCTTAGTTACCTGGTGCTTTGAGAGAAAAGAAACTCCTTACATAATATTTTCCCAATTCTCCTTCAGTTGTCATTCAACTCCTGTCAAAACATCTGCCCTAACACAGAGTAAATACATCCCAACGATTAAAAATGTGTGCAAGTTAGGCTTTCCACACGATTACATCTCTCTCTATATAATTCTCCTTCAGTTGTCATTCAACTCCTGTCAAAACATCTGCCCTAACACAGAGTAAATACATCCCAACAATTAAAAATGTGTGCAAGTTAGGCTTTCCACACGATTACATCTCTCTCTATATAAAGCGGAAAATCTGTTATAGAGTACAGATTATGGGTAGTACTGCTCACTCTGCGCCAATCATAAAAGATTCTGAAAAAATTGACTTTCGCTGCCCCAGGTACCGATAAGGTATGCCCAAACCTTAGACTGTGTTACAAGAGTTGTGTAGGGTACCTTGAGTGTGGCACTAGTCCTTCAAAGGCAATATGTGGCTGCTTGCCAAATATTTTGCAAAAAAACCAGTAAAGTTGACTGCACTGTGTATTATAATAAAACCACTTTTTGTACACTCAAGGTACCCTAAACAAAAGAGAAGAAAATCTGTTAGTTTGTTCCTTATATAATTCCACACTGTTCCACCAATCTGAACTAAACTTTGCATAGTTACCTGTTAGGACCCTCCAGAAGTTTCGGGCTACTTGCTATTTGGACACCCCACCCCCTCCCCCGGATTTTAGCCCCTTCACACATGAGATGGTTGCCTCAAATCGGCGAAACATCAATGTGGTCGTAGAAGGTCCGGACAAAGCTAATTTTAAGCGACTTGATGCGTGAAAAAACAAAACTCAAAGGTCCCACACCTTGTTAACCTCGTTTCAAGGCAGAAGGATGCACCATTTCCGAGATATTTGCACTGCAACGCACTGCACCGCACCAGGGTGAGGCAATAGGTGGGAAGAGCACATAGAAGGTCCCACTATGATGCAGCCTGCCAACTCTTGTCTCCCCTCCATGTCTGCTCCAGGGTATGTTAGCCAGCCACACATGCCCATTCTCAGTGCAGTTTACTTCAGAGTGCAAAGCATATCAAGCGATAAGCAACTCCGAACAGCAACCTATAGGATCATTGATTTTCAACAGTTTATGAGTGTTAACATGTCTGTCTACAGAACCCATGCAGAGTACGGGTACTTTTTGTTAGTTAATTATAGATAGTAGTAAACTAAATTCTGTTCACTACAATTTTCACTACTGCAAAACATAGCTTTAAACTGACAGACTATTTAAATAATGTCCATGTGCCTAGTACATCGCTTCTTAATGCTTAAAAATACGTGCAAGTTAGGGTATTCACACAATTACGTTATGCACAGACTTAGTATAACTATTTCATACATGCCGCGAACTGAAGTCTTTTCACTGTATCTGCTTAATGTAATAGTATGCCAACCATAGCGTTTACGCATACCCATCTCCCCTACTCCACTTACTTATCTTTGCATACACATCATAGGTATGCAGCCGTTCCTGTATTGTCTCCTTTGCTGGTTCAATGACTCCTTAAAATGTATTATCCCCCTGTCCAGAGGAATCAATGACAGCTGTGATTTTTTTTGTCTTCTTTTTCCCTTGAATCCAATGGCTGGGAAGTTTTCCTCTTCCACATGGCCGAAAAGACACAAGGCTCAACAGCTTTGCTGTTGACGTAAACCTAAAACATATGCTGAGTAGATGGGGCATTTTGGCAGTTTCTGATGGTGATTTTCTTATAGAATTTGGAATCCTTCGACACGTACAAGTTTCATGATCATTTCTGCTCATTTTCAGGGTATATCAGCTTGACTACGTGACCCCTTTGCTTTAGTCCTCTTGTGTAGGGGTGTAGGACATACAGGCGAAGGGGCTTGTGTTGATTTGATTAATTTGATTTTGATTTGATTTTTTGTATTTGTAACGTGAACATGACGGAATGAACCGTATGGAGGCGCAGATGTGACAAAAATTGTATAGAGGTTAGACAGAGATCCAGAAAAAGAGGCAGCTCAATATAAAAATAAGAAGACAAATCTATCTAAATAAGAAGGTCTTTAATGCTCTCCGAAATTGTGCAAATGACTGGAGAGTCCTGATTTCCAGTGGTAGTGAGTTCCATAGTTTTGGCCCAAACACAGCAAATCTTCTGTCTCCCCTTGAGCTATAGACTGCACGGGGGATAACCAGAAGGTACTGGTCATTAGAGCATAGAGATCTTGGGGATTGATATAATGGGATCAAATCTCTTAGGTATTCTGGGGCAAGACCCAGAAATCTTGGTGCCTGTAAAGACTGAGGTCCTTGTTAGTCCTGCTCAAACATCTCTAAATGTATCCAGTAAATTCTTGCAGGTACTTGCTTGTAAAATTCAAGATGCCTGCACATATTTGTGGTTCACTTCGGTTCTCAGCTCCACAATAAACTCGCAAACATGTGGTAATGGATGTAGACTAGATAATATTTCTAGCATGGGCGACCCCATGCTAGAAATGTTATGTATTCTTATGTAAGCATGAGACTCAACCGTGCTCTATTTCTGGTGGGCATGCGCTAGAAATATAATTTTGAATGTGACACACCCATGTGCTAAAAATATTTGTGGTTAGAAAACATATCCAACTCCCCTGCAGAGGCCAAAACAGGCCCCCACATAGGGAAGTGGCACATGCTTTAGGTCCCTGTTTCGGTGTGCAGTCTACCTCTCACATGGGGCCTTTCTGTTGGAACTTTGGAACAGTCATTGCAAAGGATAACTAAAAATTAAGCCGATGGTACTGAATGCATTAGAGGCCACAACAAGAAACCAGAAGTGACAGTATTCCTCTTTTCATTCATGTGGCAGTTTAATCTTCCACCTGAACATCAACTATTGTGAAGAATCCTTGGATTTCGTTCCTTCTCACATGGGGCAGGACCCTTCTCCTCTGGCCAGAGCGGTGCAGCCACTGTCCAATAATTCCTCTGGGGGTGGTGCACCGTGGGAGGATTATAGGGGGGAGGGAAAACCCTCATGGGATGAGGGTCGACACCCTAGGAGAGACGCAATATTATTTCTACCACTGTCCCAACTCCCTTACACTCTTACCCTCTCCAGAATCCTGTAATCTCTCATGCTTCTATGTATGTGAGCAACGTTGAACGTTGTCCTCCCCTAAATAGTACTGAGATGAAAAATAACAGTTTTGATATCTTAAAGAAATGTACTTAGACAAAGATGATGTGCGGAGTTCAGAAGAGCACCCTTCAGAACAACCGTAAGCAGACCAGCCTATTTGATCTAGTCAAACTCAGCTGTGGAATAAAAAGGAAAGAAGGATTTCCCATGAGGAACCATCCTTCCTGGAGGAGCCACGAGGATAGGTACTGTGTCTGCCAGAGACGGGGAGAAAAGTGGGACGCCCAGGAAGGAGCTGAGTGCTCCGGAGCTGGTCTTGACACAGCAAAAAGGACGGCAACCTGGGGGACGCAGGTGACATACAGTCCTTAGGCTTCGGAAGCGCCACGACTTCCAGACGGGCGGTTTGTGCTTTGGAGCCACCGCAGACCAAATAAAGCTTCCCCAAGTATCACAAGTCCTGCATCTGATGGAGGAAGCTAAATGAAGGCCAACACCCTTGTGAACCAGGAAAACAGGCACAGAGAGGGGCAGAATGGTGCTGGAAAGCAGAGAAGGTGGTGGCAAACGGAGAAGGGGGAGACATACCCCAAACCTAGGGTCTGGTACCCTGGGAAGCAAAGAAAGTGTCGGCAAACAGAGGAGTGGGAGAAATACCCTGAACTGAGGGTCTGGGACCCTGAAATTAATATTGAAGAAACCTTCACATCTATAATAATATATGGTAGTGCTTGGCAGAAGAGTAAACCAAGCCTACCTAGAAGGAGAGGCACTGAAGACAGGCGAGTCTGGGACTCGCACCCATAACAGAAATACTTCAGTTGCTCATCTTTCTAGTCGCAGTGCCTAGGAGAAGCTGAACCATGTGTGCTGTGCAATAGATAGCACTTGGCAGGAGAGGACGGCAAGAGAACTGTTGAAACCAGTCACTTCTGAGGCTCACACTCATATAGGAAAAACGATCATTACTTCTCTTCATAGTCACAGTACCGGAGAGAAGAGTGAACCTGGTTGGCTGTGCAAAGGAAGGGAAACCTGGGGAATGGAGATGACCCCGGGAATTTGTGAACATTGTGGCAAAGCTAAGCGAAGGAGGACATTCTCTTGGCTCTTCAAGGAAGTCTAAACGAAACCAGGGGAAGGAGTCATTCCCCGGTGGGACTTGGCAACATCCTCTTGACACCTGTAGAAACGTGTTTGTTTTTGCACCTTTGTGTTATGAACTCGGAAAAGAACTATGAAAGACCCACTGAGAAGAGAACCCCTTTGCACCTACTATTGAGTCATTAGAGTTAGGGTTTTTTGGCTTGTTTTTATTTTGATATCCTGACGGACCCATTTGAGATTTGTGTTGAGGCAGCGAAACCCCTCTTAGCGTTAGGGCTAGTGAGACATTTACCCCAACCCTACTTTCATTTGAATAAAAATCTGTAGCAACAAAAATCACCTGTGTCGATCTCTCACTACTGCACCCTCACACTATGTAGCCTTGATTGAGGCTACCAGAACTAATGGCAATTGTGGCTTTTGTCTTGGTAGCGTGATGGCCGGTAAGTTAGCTACCCAGTCACAGCCCTTTACCTCCCTTAGCCTACTGCAGGAGAGCCGGGAAGAGAACCTGACGGAGGTAAGCAGTGGATATGGTCGAGAGGGGTACTCCACCCTGTCACCTCCCCACAAGGTTAACAGAATTGCCTGCCTTGCCCTACCTAGAAATCGGGTTTTAACAAGTGTTTAATGTGAAGAATATGTGATCGCTAAGGTGCATATTGTTAGAGACCCGTTCCCACATACAATCTTCCATATTGTATCCCACCCAATCTTGGAGGTAATACAATCCGTAGCTGTCATACTTTGAATCAAGCTCTCAGGAGACCTCATATTCTTCATTAGGATGTGTGGGGAGTGGGATATGAGACTGGGACCAGTGAGTAATTGGTTGATTTTGCAGATGGTTGTGAGTGTGACACATGTAATACTGGGTGGGTTTTCAGTCTTTCAGGTAGGCAAAGCATATCTGCTCAAGGTTTGACCTTGTAGTGCCCGATAAATATTGGGGTTGGAGATTATTTTGTGTCTTCATACATCCATATGTTTTTGGTTGATTGATGCACCACTCACATTCTTGGTATGGAGGTTCCTGCTTCCATGCTGTGTTTGCCTGGCTCCCTATGGGATGTTGTATAGAATGGTGTGCTTCATTGATGCTTGTTATCCCTTCCTCAAATGTGTGTGCATATGTGGATATGATGGTGATTAGGGGAACAGGAGAGTGGTTCCAATGATTATGTAGGTGCTTGGGCTATGTGAGAATTCAGCAAAAGGCAGACACCATACCCAATCTTCTAGTTGGGTGCAATAGCAGTGCAAATATTGCAAAAATTCCTGATGTATTCATTCTGTCCATCCATCCGTTTTGGGGTGATATCCTGGCAACAGATGCTCTGCACACCCAAGACCCATGAAAGCACCTTTTACAACTATGAAGAAAAAGTTTCCAACAGTCAGAGATTGATATGGGTAGTGACAGAGATGGCGTTAATAATCTCAGCAGATAGAGGGTTCAAGGGTTATTATTAATAGTACTTTAAAAGTGACTTTGTGATGCTTTTGAGACTTCAGGCACACTGATCCTTTGACCTCCTATGGGCTCCCTCCACGCTAATCCTGGGTTCTCTAGCACCCAGGGTTAGCATGTCATGGTGACCGCTACTGTCTAGTCTATCCTCTGTGTGACGGGACGGCTGTGGCCATGACCTTATTTATCTAACTAACTCCTTCCCTGGCTACCTGCGCTAAGAATTCCACAGCAATTTTCTCAATGATGTTCTGAAAGGTGTCTGCCAGACACACTCTCTACCCATCCCTTTCGCTGCTTTTGCCTTCCTACTCGCTACTCCCCTTTCTTCTTCCATTCCCTCTCTCGTCTCCCCTTCCTTTCCTCTCAATGTCTCGCTCCCTCTCTCCCCTCCATCGACACCCTGCGGTCTTCTCACTCCCTCCCCTCTTTTCCTTCTCACTCTCTTCTCACTTTCTCTCTCTTTCTACCTTCCTCCATTTCTCTTCGGTCTTTGGTTCTGAGAGTTATCAAGAACAAAGTGGGACGAATCAAACTGATGCACTCTGGGAGAAAGAGCCTTTTTATCCCACAAGATGTCCATGAATCTAAAATAAAGTGCACTAGTGAATGGTGGGAGGAAAAAAAAACACGTCCCTTCCAAAAGATATTGATTTACATTGTACACCTATTTAAAAGAAAAGACTTAAGCAAAAAAGACTGAGATATGAAGCCTGAATCAATGTAGAGTATGATCCAAGAAAAGTAAAGGGAGATCCCCGGAGGCTAGAGCCTCTTGGATCCCAAAGAAGTGGAAAGAGAACTGAAGTCAATGTAGCTGGTCCTTTTGACAAAGTGTGATCATTCTGTCTGTAGTTCAAGTATAGTGCAAGATCCAGCACACAATGTTCTCTGTTCTTTTTCCATGTTTTATCCAGTCGTATGTTCCCCAACTTCTCTTTTCATGAGATGTTTATACTTGCAACAGCTTGAGCTTGAATCCTCAAACTGCTCTCTAGAGGGATTCTCAACAGCATACTTTTTCACCAAGCTCTTCTACTAGCAACACTATCATCTGGATTCTTAATCTCCTATCAGGGAGTATCCGGGAGAATGCTCAGCTGTTTGTTCTACCAGGGCATTCAAACTTGCAACAGAGTGCACCTGGGTTTCTCAAGTTCTACTCAAGTGGTCTGTTAAACTGTAATGACTGATTTTCCTTTTCAATCTTTCCACCTCCCTGTAGAAGTAACTTTTATTGTTGGGCATTTTGCTGAGTTGGCATCTCTCCAGTCCTAGATTTTGTTATCTGGTTCGCCCTCCGCACTATACTTTTTCTCTTGTTACTCCCTTGTGGACCCGTTGTCAGGCAGTGTCCCCTCAGCAATGTCTCTCCGCGTTAGATTACCTTGTGATTGGGTGTTCCGGCTTCACTCCTACTTTCTGTGCACATGTTTCATTGGTGGCTTCACAACGAGTTTCTGATGTCCGTTATCTGTCCCTCTACCTCTGCTTGCATGGGCAGCCATCCTGCTGCTATGCTCACACACACACACACCCACACACACATGCTTTTTCTCATCTTCGCTGCTCCTCAGAGATTCTGTTTCAGACATGGGTTGTCCAATGGTTCCACAGTCTTTGGAGGCTGAGAGTCTTGCTGGCTTTCCTCTCATCACATAACTCCTCTGCGTCAAGCAACTGTTTCCCATAACAACTTCTTTCTCATACCTTTACTGCGTCAGTGCCACGTGGGATCGTTTGATGGGTCACCTGACACTGAAAAGGACCCCTGCACCTGAACATAAGGTCACCTTATCACAACTAACAATGCTTTTTTGTTGATAGTACTTCTACGTGCATTTTAATAGCCCTACTTCAGTGTTCACGGTTGTCACAGACTGCCTTAATGAACTCGCAAGCCCAATCAAAGGTTCAAGGGCTTTAGTAACAACTCTTTGTGGTGAGGATTTGGAGACTGTAGGGTAATTTGATAAAGGAGGTGTTCTAACTGGTTCCTTAGTCTCCTGTGGGTTCATTCCACACTGTCCCAGACTTCCATATCGCCCAAGGTCAGTGCAAACAGCATTAATTGGTAGGATAACCTCTCTATCAGGAGAGGTCCTAAAGGCCAAACCGTATCTATCTTACTTCATCTGGGACTTACTAAGGGTACCCTACTCTGGTGTTGCGCAAATGAGGTCTCAATGTTTTGAGATCATGCCCAAGTTGTCTCAACCACTGGCCCTGCTCATTAGGTTCCTTTCACTCCTCTCCCTAATCGTATGCCTTCTTACTCTTCTATCCCTTCTTTATCCTATTCCCTCTCTCGTCCTCCTCCTCCAACTCTCCCATAATCCAATCCCGCCTCCCTTTCTCTCCTTTGCATTCTTTATCTCATCCTACCTCTTTTTTCCACTCTCCCTCTAATCGTCTCACACTATTCTCCCCTCACTCCCTTTCTCCACTAAATACTCTCTGCCCTCCAATCTTCCCCTCTTTACAACTCCGCCCTCCCCTTTCTCTCTACCTTTCACAACGACTCTCCCCTACACTTGCCTCGCTCTCTCGCTCTCCAACATCTGCCCCTCTTATACTCTCTCTCTGCTCTCACCTTCACCCTCTTACCTTCACTACTCTCCCCTACTTCTCCCCTATCCCTTACACCCTCATTCCACTGCCTCTCACTCACACTATCACAATCACTGCTTCACTCTCCCCACTAGTACCACTCTATGTCACACACAATACCTCACATGTGCACTCCTATCAAATCTCTTCAGTCGTTTCAGCGCTCCTCTCCAACTTCTGTAATTCTTCTACTCTCTCGGTCTGTGGCATCCAAAGGTCTATTATACCAGTGACTTCATGCCTTTAACCTTCTCCCGATTGGAATCACATTCCACCTGATCCTAGATTCTAATCTAATGCTGTCTTGTTCCCTGAAGATGGGGCTATGCTGGTGTAAAGCCACATAATCCCATTATAGCCTTGTCCCCTTTGGTGTGTAGCATATTCAGCCATCTTTGTTATTCTCTTCGCCACTGGATTTCGGGTCAGCATCCTACTCCATTTAAGCTGCAGTGACTAATGCCTCTTGTGTCGGACATGCATCAAAACCTCAGAAACTTTAGGGAAGTAGCTGTCTCTCTCTAGTGTTTTTCTGGGATAGAACTGTACAGCAGTACATGTTAGTCCTTGTAGTTCTGTAAGAAAGAAAAGGGAACTTGAACCAGAATTGAGGCTGAATGGTATTGGGTGATTTAAAGTGGTACCAGTCTTTTCAATCAAGGCCCATTCTGGGGGTTCAAAGACTGGGACCCTTCCAACTCCCTCCTCCCACCGCTTTGGTAGGACTGGCTTTGGTAAATGCCCTGGCACGTCTCCTACCCAGGCTGGGAGGGGTCCCTGTCCCGCTGCCCTCACCCCCCGACAGGGAGGGCCAAGTCCCTAACCCTGTTATAAAGCATTTTCTTATATATATACTAACCATTTGAGCTCTTGTTTACAGTGATCTATACAATTCATTCAATTAATGCAACACTCTTTTGTAGCACTTTCTTTCTAATAACAGTACTTTCTTGCTTACAGTATTTGCTATACTATGCTAACAATACCTGTCATGTTTACAATGCGATGTTGCTTTTCTATTAATATCTCTACTCTCTCGTTCACAGTACGCCTGTCCAATCATGCCAATAATGCCCTCTCTTCTTCACAGTACTTTGAATATTAATGGCACTTCCCTTGTCCGCATTACTGTATTCCTCATGATCGTTTCCAAGGTCAAATGAGCTTTCCTGAACACAGCTGCTGGAAGACAAATTTCCAACAGACATAGTCAGCATTTTAACCGTATGAACCTCTGGTTTAAAACCTCAAAATTCTGTACTTCAGCAGTCTGGTGGCAGGTTTAAAAAAAATATATATATAAGCCATGTTTAGTTTTGACATGCTGACAACTGAGATTAGACGATTGTACAGCCACAAGCATTTGATTTAATATTATTGTCAGCTTAGTGGTTAGCGACTCATTCAGGACAGAGCCTGGTATGTATTAAGTAGGATGCACTTGGTGTGTCTTCAACAACCATGTTGGGTCCAGTCCAGGAAGCCCTTGTTTTATCCCCCTGAGAAGGGTTGTTGCCATCCCCCAGGGAATAGGAACACTCCCCGGGAGGTCTCCTGGGAATGGATGATTGAAAGATAGTCCTATCATTACAATGGCCACCTCACACTAAGTGCTGATATCTGAAGTCCTTTTGAAGTAGGCAGACAGAGGAAGGGGGCATAGTTAAAGTCAAGAGAAGGGTCTCACCATCTTTGATTTTGCTAGAGCTCCCAAGATGTCTGTCCCTCTGCCCACTTCCTGCAGCCAAGGCACTCTGGGTATGATATCAGAAGGCAAAAGAAAAGAAAAGGAAATGTGTTACAGCAGCCAGGATTGAACCCTTAACAATAGGCTTGCTTTGGACCAGTTTGCTGTAGCATTTTGCCTACATAATGGTAGGTAGAGCACTCTTGAAGGATTAACTTAGAACTCTGTTTTGGGCACAGTCTTCCCCAAAGTCTTCTGCCACACAGGTGAAGACTGAGAGCTCCAAGGAAGAGGCACGTTATTTGCCCTAACCCTCCCAATTGCGTATTAGGGGTGAAACCGCTCGCTGGACAAGGGCTACTGCAAATGAGGATTTGGTACCCATAGACCTTCTATTGTAGGTGACTACATCCCTGCAAGTGCCCTATACAAACCTTTGTGGTTGGGAGAGCAGAGGAAAGGAATCATCTTGCCCCAGAGACCACGAACTGGGTCTCCCAGGAATCACAGAACCTATGAAGCAACCCCTGTGTCTCTCTCTATCTTTGAACTGCCTTGAAACCAATTTGGACATCTTTGGTGCTGTCCAATATGCTCCTACAGAATGCCTGAGACATCTTTGACCTCAACTGCCTGCATATTCAAGTTTCACTTGACACTCTGCTACCTGCCGAGAGTTCTTGCATCCCCAATTGACATCAATGGCCAGGTTACCAGTCTATTTGAGCTCCAAGCAGTCATCGCTGCAACACCCCGATAGTGTGTTGAGCAAGTTGAGTCTGTTTGCTGCTCAAGGCCACTTTTCCATCCCGATGCAATTGGGCCTTTCAATGCCACCGAACTGACCACCTGCCATTTCCTAGCAACTTAAACCTCAAGCGTTGCTGCTGTTGAACCAATTCATTGGATCCCGACAATACTCCCCCTGACTAACAACGCCCAACGCCGAAAGTACGCAGACTCTCGATTCGACGCAGCAAAACCTAATGGAAATGAACTGAAAGTCATTTCAAGTGTCCCTGTCCCCCTGTGATGCCTTAAGGACCCTAGTGACTTTTAAGTCCTCTTCTCTACCTTTTTGAAAGAAATATCCAATACCTTTGACATTCACTGCTGTAATCTTTGCCTAGTACCCCTGTCTGCAGCGCAATCTTAAAGTCTACTCTTTCAGTGTTTTCCTTTACTAGGTTGGGTCATCAGTGTTTTTATTAGTTGTGTGCATTTTTGTTAGTTTAATTAAAGATCCTATTTTATTTTATAGAACCGTGTTTGGACATTCTTTTATTTTGGTACATAGTACTATTGTTGCTTGGATTGTTTCTGTCCCAACTCGCATCCCTCCTGAAGTGTATAGCCTGCCCTCGAACCATGTTTCCAAAAGAGGGGAGGGAGGTATACTTGTCTGGCTCTGACTGTTTCAACTTTGATTATGATTACTGTTAGTTTAGCAGTAGTGTAGGGCTAAATTGGCATTTTACTCGCAACTCATCCTTGTTCTCCTGCAGATCAGTAGTCATTTTGTCACACCTACTCAATATATTTACATTAGTATTTATGAGTGATATTATTCTAAAAATCCTTAACTTACTCAGGTACTTCCCACCCTTTGATATTTTATTTGAATTTTTGTTTAGCGCTGGCCCTACCTAGAGGGTCTCGGAGCACCTGTGATAAATGCCAGGTAGATCGACAGTGGCTAGTCTTTGTTTTATCAGGATTGCATTATGAACTCTAGGCAAGATATGCACAATGAATTCTGTCAATAGTCATAGACGTCCTCTTCGAAACTTTCTGGGCCCAGGCTCTTCCCATGCTCTAGAGATTTCAGAGCCAGAGAAATGTTCCCAACCACCAGTCAGTCTAATTTCTCCGCTTCTTGGACTCTGGAGCTTCCCACATCCTCAGAGCATCTGTGGACATTTCACTCCTTCCATTCTAATACTAGCATTCTCTGAAGTGGGATGCGTTTCGCATGACTGTCCTCCCCTCTTCATCCTCCGCCATGACCATGGCACCCTTCATCTGTGTGACTGCGAGAACACCTGGGGAAAACCTGGGGTCTTTCGGCTGACTTTGTGACTGCCTCATCATCACTCGGTCCCCTGCTGCAAAGGCACCTTCACGCACACCCCTCCTGGCATCTGTAATCACCTTCATTTGCATCTTCTCCAGCGTGTTTTTATCTCAAATCCACTGGTCATTGGTCATTGACACGCTGGGTTCTGGAGCCTGAAGAAGGCAAGCCCTTATTTTTCTGCCAAACATCAGGTCCGCTGGGCACATGCCTGTGGTGCTTTGTTGTGTGTGGCAATAATCTCTCAGCAGCTGGTAGAGGGCTTGCTCAAATGGCTTTCCTGACACCAAGGTGACTTGCAGAGTCCTCTTGACATTCCCCATAAATCGTTCAATAATGCCGTTGACCTGGGGCCAAGGGGCCAGACCTTCTGGTGTTTGAAACCCATGCACTGTGCGAAGTTGGCAAAATCCAGACTTGTAAAAGGTGGCCCATTGTCTGACTTGATGGTTTTGGGGACGCCATATGCTTTGAGGATGCAATCCAATCTAGGTATGACGTATGTGGCAGCCGTAGAAGGTAGGAGTTGCACCTCAGGGATCCTTGAGTACTCGTCCATGACTACCAGGACATAAGAGCCATCTCGTACTGGGCTGAAAAAGTCAATCAGCAGGTCTTCCCAGATGCCCTCCGGCAGGGGGACATCTGCAGCGGATTCAGGCTGGGGGAGTGGTGCCACCACACAGCAGACGGAACAGTGTTTGAGAGTTTCTTCATTCTGCTTGTCTAGACCTAGGAACCATATTTTCTGTCGGAGCATTTTCTTCATGGAGACCACCCCCTGATACGCCTCATGTGCCAGGTCTACGACTGGCGAGCACAATGACCTGGGCAACACAATCTTTCATCCTTTCATCACAATGTGGTCCTTAGTGACCGTTAGCTCATCCTGCACCAGGGTCATGCTTCGGTCTTCTTGGAAGGCGGTGTCGAGGTGCTTTTCCATATCCCTTACATGTTTCATTTTTCCTTTTGTGATGCAGCATGTGATGATAGCGGGCACTGCAGATGACTCTTGTTGAAGTGCCTGCCACGTATCAGGGAATGGCTTCATCTGATGAATAGCATAGTGCATATAGATGTCTGCAATTGAGTGTTCTGGCTGGGAGGACCCCATGGGGAGACGAGATAGATAATCTGCAGGGTTCTTGTCTGTGGCGGGTCATAAACTTGTAGTTTTGAAGAGTCCTCATCTTGCAATTTGTCGAGACATCCTTTCTTTCGGAGAGGAGTGCCTAGTGATATGTGATAACAGGAAGAGATGGAAATACTCACAGGCCCAGACCACCGCCAGGCTCTCCTTCTCAGCTTGTGAGTATTTTTGCTCAGTGGTCGACAGACTATGGCTGGCATATGACACAACGTATTTGATGTGCAGGGTTCTTTCATCAAATTGCATCACAACATCACCCAGGCCCACTGTACTGGTGTCCACCGTCACCTCTGTCTCCTTTGTGAACTGAAGTAGGCCATGTCTGTAGCAGATGCAATCGCCGCCCACATTGCCTCAAAGCTTGTCTGGCACTCAAAGGTCCATATGAACTCTTGCTTGTCTCTCGTGAGATGCAGGAGTGGGTCACTCACTGTAGTGTAGTTTTCCAGGTATCGTGACCAGTAGCTGTCCAGGCAGAGAAACAACCTCAGATCAGACACGTTTGGGTGAGGGGTTACATTTAAATCAGCCACTTTGTCTGAATCTGGCCGCATGCCCTGTTCTAAGAATATATGGCCAAAGAATTTCAATGTGCGCTTCTTGAATTCAGACATGTATTTATTTAGTATCACTCTGTCTGCCTTTAAAGCTAGGCAGACAAGATGTAGTGTGTCGTTGTGTTCCTTTTGTTGACCTGCCGAAGACTCAGATATCATCACTGCAGTTGAGGCAGTTGGGTATATGCTTGATGACCTGGTATATTTCCTCCTGGAATATCTCAGCTGAGGATGATATCCCAAAATTCAGTCTCTTGTAGCAGTATAATCCCATGTGAGTCACAAAAGTGGTGATGTAGTGTGACTGTGGGGCGAGCTTCAGCTGGTAGTAACCTTTGTTGAGGTCTAGCTTGGAGAACACAGTTGCTTCGTTGAGAAGATGAATAAAGTCAGTGATTCTGAGGGCCTAGTGACGTTCTTGTTGTATGGCTTTGTTTGGCCGGCGCATTTCTACACAGAGTCGGATAGAACCCTCCGCTAAGTTTTAGGACTGTTATGAATTGTGAGACCCATGTGATGGGCCCCACAGTGGGTTCAATGATCAAGTCTAGCAGCCACGAAATCTCTTCTTTGACCTGCTTCTGAATGTTAATGGGGATCCCTTCGGTAGTGTTGGGTGACAAGTTTGACCGGTCAATGTGGAGGCGTATATTGCAATTGTGTAGCTTGCCCAGGCCCTTGAAAAGATTGGGGAATGATTTGACGACATCACCCTCAGGGCCCAAGTACTTGTGGGCCATCATAGAGTAAAGGATATGTACCAGCCCGATATTGCAGTTCGGAAACTCAGTGTGCACCCACTGTTGGCATGAGTGGACAGCACGTGTAGCTATATGCAAGCTGTGAGATTTGTGTGCACACACCGTCATGAACATGCCTCTGCTGGGCAGTGGCATGTTTGAGCTGTATGGATATATGTCCACTGACGACTGTCTCATTTTCGGCAGATGGAGTGGCAGATTGTATGCTTATTCACTCATCACATTTACTGTTGTGCCGGTGTCGACCAGAAATTCTGTCTTCGTGTTTACTTGCAAGACAAGCGTTTGGCTATGCTCCTTTGTAACCTTGTTGCCCAATGCCCACACATCCCCTTTTCCGTTGATTGTCTGGAGAAGGTGAGGAGTCACTCCCCGACTGGCATCTCACTTCCACATAACGCATGTTCCGCTGTATCCTGTAGGACCACCTCCTGTCCGGGGACCTGTGCGACCTCTGGGTCTGATATGTATCACTCTCACCTTCAGCCAGCCAATATCTTCAGTATTCGCAACTCAGTTTCCGATCGTAGTTGCGATATTTAA
Organism: Ambystoma mexicanum; assembly: GCF_040938575.1. NCBI lineage: Eukaryota > Metazoa > Chordata > Amphibia > Caudata > Ambystomatidae > Ambystoma > Ambystoma mexicanum. The sequence goes on along the minus strand of NC_090934.1, from coordinate 202,427,813 downwards.
GCTGTCTTCTCCAACTCCTAGGCGAAAACCCTTGTGGTGTCAGGGCAGGAGCATTTTCGACATACTGTCCAGAATTGATAATTCCCCACAGGATGCACATTTTTGACCTAGTGCTGGGCACGTGCCTTCATGGGGAAATTCATATCCACACCGGAAACATGTCTTATTGGTGCTTTTGGTGCTGTCTTGGGGCGTTGGTCCCAATTTCTTGAAAGAGTCCTGGTCCATGGCCGCTGAGGACAGTTTAACCTTGCCTATGTTGACTACCTGTTGCGAGATAGCTGAGTCTGTCCGTGCCATAGCCAGGATTTCTTCTAGGGACCGTTGCTTCTGTGATAGTTTCTTTTTGAATTCTGGAGATTTGCACCCCACTATGACTTGGGAGTACAGTGCTTCTTCATTTGAGAAGTGATGCAACGCACAGTGTTTTATGCGAATTCAGTTGTGCATAGCAAAATTGTTCAAAGTTTTGCCCCTCTCTTGAATGGTGGTGTGGAATATGTGCCTCTCAAAGTCCACATTAGTATGCAGGGCGAAGTATGTTGCTAATGCTTCTTGTACTCATCTGAATGTGGACTTCCTCCTCCACCAGCTCAAATAGAATGGGCCTCATTACAAGTGTGTCGGTCGGGTAACAACAGTGCCGGTAAGCCTACCGGCACCGTTGTTGCAGACCGTCACACTACAATTCTGTGGACGGGTGCCATCCCGCCTGCCAGGGTCAGATCTGGCGGGCGGAACTGCACCCGCCCACAGAGTTTCATGGAAACCGTTATTAACGGTGCCGGTGCTTCCGTGGTCCCCATTCCCATTGAGTCCTATGGGAGTCAGATGGGGATGGGGATTAATATTTACTAGCGCCTGACTTCCTGGAACGCAATCCCCCGGCAAGCCATGCACTGGCAAATATTGCATGTCCGGTGGCAACTGGCGGCAGCGTCGGCAGTGTTACCGCTGGACTTGGAATGAGGCCCAGTGTCTTGTACGGCCGCCCCTACTGCCAATGTTAACATGTTTTTCTTTCTTTCATCCTCTAAGAGGCCCATGCATTCAATGTATACCTTGAAGTCCTTGGCCAACAAATCCACTGTGGGCCCAAATTGTTGGTGTCCTGAGGTCAAAAGCAGTGGGTAGTTGCCAGGGCACGGGCTCGCCTTGCACCATTTGAAATACATCCGATGGGCGTGCCAACCCAGTTGCTGGCACATCTTCCTCTGACATGTTAAGGCGTCTGTGAGCCGGTCTCCCTTATTCACTGAGGGTTCCTTTTGCAAGTGCATCAGCTTCACCCCCTTATTCTACAAACAGTTTGGTCTTGTAGGTCTTCTGCCAAATCTGATTTCCTATATTTTGTCAAAATCTTTTTATCTTTTCGCAAAACCCCTTGTGCTAATTTGAATTCATCTCTCACTGATCTAATGTTTCATCGTGTCATAGGCGTCCCCAGTCTTGTCTATGAAGTGCAAATTGCATGTTCGAAGTCCCCAATTTCTGCTCCAATGCTACCAATAACGAGTCTGCCCTCAAGTGAGAATTGATATTTTCAATAAAACCGGTAATTCTTGCCCCACTCCAACAAACTGATATTCAACCAGAGCAGAACATGGTCAGGAATACAAATGTTGCCAATCACTGCCATGTCTATTTCACTGATCAGCTCACTATAAATTAATACATAGCTGATTCTGGAATGGCTTGCTTGCACTTCTGAGATAAGGTACAATCCCTACCTTGTGGGTGAAGTGGCCTCCACTCATCAAATCCAATTGTGAAACTAGGTTTGGTTTGATCGTAGTGGCTGGATTCCATATTCAATGATGAATACTTTCAACCGGAGGGAGGCACATAAACTTCAATCGTATATGTAAGAGATTCTATGCATATTGTACAAAAACTGCAAGAGCTAACATGGAAAGACACATATATTTGTCACTTGGTTAACAATAGGTTTGGTGTGGCTTGACAGACAGGTTAGCTTGTGCGCACAAGCGTAGCGTGGTCCTTTCCTCACAATTCCTGAAGTGAGCTGAGGGTTGACCACACTGTGTTGCCTGCCTTATACCTGCCAATGGTTTTTAACCTACTGATTGTATAGAGGTTAGGTGATTGTTGTAAGTGACTGGCAGTGACTGGAGAGGGTACTTTGGGTGTGGTCACTGTGGCTTGCCAATTACTGTGACCAGAATGGGGGTTGTTTGAGGTCCTGCCTCTCTCTGTCTCTCAGTCTCTTGCATTGTGTTGTTTGCTGTAAGCTGGAGCAATATCTGCAAGGGCAAACATTATTTGAATGAATTTTTATTCACTACAAAGTCATGGGATACATGAAATGGCCACACTACCAAATACCTTTTTCGGATCTAAGATTGCGGCAGTGTTAAGGACTCCAACAATGGAGGAGGGTCTGACTAACCGTTGTGCAATTATTCCTGCAGCCGCAGATGGGGGTTTGTCACATGATTTAAACACCTCCAAGACAGAAAGGATGATAGGGGTATGTGTGTTCACTCAGTGACACTTCCATGATGGAGGCTATGAATGAGCTGGTGGGGTTGGCTACTGAGAGAGAGCGTCTTCCTGCCTTGGGCATTGGGCAGAGAGTGGTACCTGACTTTGCTGCTCCAACTCCCATTGTAACTGCCCCAACATTCCCAGAGGACAACGGTTTGAGACTTGCACATCCTTCACAATCACCACCTTCCCTTTGTGAATCAGACAACTCTAAACTATTTGAGCCATCAGCCTACTCCTATATGCCTTCTTCTGCAAAGAGCCCACCTCTGATTCCTCTACTGTCCCTAAATGAGGAGTCTAATTCCCCAAGTGCTGTTTTTTTTTTTTGTCCTCAAATCTGCTCTTGCGCCACTAGTCGGATTGTACGAAATAATTAGGGATGATTTCAAAGCACAGGAGTGTTCTCTTGCCATGATTGTCTCCAAACAAAATAACCTGGAAGGATACATTTTTGCAAAATCTATGGAGAGGCGCTATGTGGTTCTTTGGTATAGAGATTCCCCCCTTACCCCTTAGAATGGGGTGGTTGCAATGGATCCTTCTGTTATAATTATCGAAGCATCTGATAATGGGATATGCAAGAGGTCAGAGATGCAAGACGGACACAAAGGTAAAGCTTTCTCAAGGTTTGTCATTTATTAAATGAAAATGGGTGGGATAAATGCCTAGGTTTCCCTATCCTGAAAAGTAGGTCCCTACCTGGCAAACTAAAACTGAAGAAAAAATGACCTAATGTCCAAAAGGTCTCTGACCCTCACACTAATACAAGTGATATGATGTGGCATTTATAACGCACCTGTACACAAGTATTTCTAGGCGCGAAATACATACAATACAAATCATACATGAAATATATGGCTATCTTTTAGTTCAACAAAACAATGTGTCAGTTCAAACGTAAGAGTTTTTGGAAACCCTCCTTGTAACTGGGTTGGGCTCCCTTCCCCTGGATCAATTCAGGAATATTTTGAGTAAAGTTTTGATTCCCCAAAGTTCTGTTCAGTGCAACATAAAAAGTCTGTTCCATAAATTGTGTCTTTCCCCTTAATACCACACATGTCCTTTCCACAAAGGTTTGTTCATAAATCAAGACCACCGTTATTCTCCACAGTATCCTTTTGGAAAGGCAAATTTCTTTCTTTCAAAACATATTTCCCATTGATACCACAAATGTCTTTTTGCACAAATGTTTGTTCAAAAATCCAAAGTGATAGTTCTTTTCAAATGTCCAACAATACTTCAAGTGAAACACCTTTGTCAAGAAAGCACAGCAATGACTCTTGGCGGTGTCACCATTTATCAAACAAATCAAAAAGTTAATAAGTTCTTTCCACCACATCTTTTTGCCACAAACATACTTCTTCAAATCATCTTCTTCTTTCCTGGTACACTCGCCTGCCATGACTAACTACTATGATCCCTTTCCTGGTGTACTCGCCTGCCAGGAAGAAAACTCCTATAACTGCAATAAAACTTGAGGGCAGTATTGATTCCAAGATTCTCCATTCCCATATCTCTTGGAAGGAGGGCTGAATAATAATTGCCTTTTATTACAGTTTCTTGACTCTTGTTAAGGTATGTTTCAGTTTTCCGCAAACTGGTAATTCAAAATAGAAGCATTGTTTTCAGATTGTCTTTAAACTATTTCTTGACAGCCTACTGACTCTTGGCAGTGTGGTTTACAATTTTCCCCCAGTTGATGTTCAAGAATGGTTTCACAGTCTCTTGGCTGTTGGAACTTCTTGTTATAAGCTTTCCCCATGTGTTATCTCCTGTTCGGGGATATATGTCCTTGTTGTTATAGGCTGGTTCTCTCATAGCCTCTTTCCTGTTGGCAATGCGGACTATAAGCATTCCCCAATTGAAGTCCCATTTAAGGGGACTTACATTCTTGCAATTTTTGCTCTGCTTTTTTAACTGTTCGGTATTCAAAGTCATATGGTTTCTGCTTTGTTTCTATAATTGTTTGGGTATACAAAAGTATGTGCTTTTAGCAGTTTTCTTATTTGGAGCGCCCCAGGCTCAGCGTTAGTATTTGACCAATTCACGGCTTTCTTTGGTGTCTCCTTCTCATGGTCAGCTGTTGCGGCGGACCTCTGGCATCCTGTGCTCCCTCTCTCAAGCTTCCTTGTGCGTCTGGTGGGCTGTGCGTCTCTCCTGTGGCTTCTCGCTCACCAATGAGAGAAGAGTGCAGTGAGACTGAGCCGAGAGACCTTTGATGTACTATTGCCACAAGCAGCTGGAGCTGCCAGATGCACAGGAAGGCAAAGCAGGACCCAAGCAGCTAATGGGACGCACTCCCAGTCAGCGGGCCGATAGCAGAGAAGACGGTGAGCCCGGGGAGAGCAAATGGGATACTGGGGTGCTTCAAGGAGAATACTGCATACCGTTGACAATGTGAGAGGGCCTAAGTGAAGGAACTGAAATAATTGATATGAAGCCGCACTTTGTTAAGAAAGGGTTGGTGACCCAATACTTGAAAGACATTATTTCCCCGATGCAAGAGAGAGTGAATGGAGAACATAAAAGCCCTGGCAGGATAGTGAACGAGGCGAGCAGTGAGTCTGGGACTTGTACACATGAGAAGACAGAAGAAAACCCTGGCAGGAAGACAAACCGGCCAGTGTGCGAGTCTTGGACCTGCACCAAAGTGCAATATTCAGACAGGAGAGTAAACCGCAGGTAAGAAGAGAAGTGAGAGAACTCGGGGGTAAAAACCCCTCCTTGAAATTGTGAAACAGTGACCATCAATACAAAAGTGAAGACCCATACCCCTTTGGAAGATAATTGAGATCCAGAAAACTAAAGAAATAATAAAGCTGTCAACACAGTGAGGGGTCAGAAATGTGAGGCAGATATCGTTGTGAAGGTTTTTCAAAAGATTTAAGGGAAAGCAAGATTCACATTGATACTATTTATGATACATGTGTGACTTCCACACACTCAGCAGGTTATGCTCCACTCCTTCTGAATATTCTTTACCAGAAGGGCAGCTTTCTTGCCACTCTTGTTTGCCAACTTCTTCATTACCAAATACTGACAAAAATCTGTCTATTTCACTCTGATTCTTCTTCGGCTTTAGCAATGTGGGTTTGAATCAGTTCCTTTTATTAAATGCTTCAAACATTGGTAATAAGTTCTACTTCCGTTTTTCATTTGCCCCCTTTTGACTTTGGCAGTGGTTGTTAGTTTTAATTTGCCTTGTTAAAACCCTCTTTTGGCTTTGGCAATGGTAGTTTGTAATGAGTTCTTGAAATATTGCCCCTTCTTGTTGCTAGATTTTAAATGGACCCACACGCCTGGAATCATACCCCTTTGGTCGGTGCGAGACCGGCATGCTATCAAGAGATGACACAGACAACAGAGTGTGAAATCAACAATCAGATCTTTATTAAATATCAGAATGGGTGTAATGCCTAGTTTGCACTATAGCTATGGCAGGGATTACCCTACCCAAAGAAACTAAGGAACGTCTATGTACATAAATCCAAATCAAGAGTCTCTCTGTGTCAAAACATATGCTTGCCCTCACATCTAATACAGAAATCTAGTGTAGGGTTATTCTAACTCAAATGGTGTACAAAATAAAGTCTGGAGTACCCTCTAGCTCATTTTGCAAGTTCAGGATACAGTTTATATGATAGGTTTAAATGTTAAGTCAGGATTTAGGGTTCGCTTACCCAAGCTCAAAGTACTGGTTCACAAAACAATATTCCAAAAGAGCTCAGGAGGCCCTTCCCCAAGCTTCAAGCACTGGTTCACAAAACAATGTTACAAAGGTTTTTCAATAGATGCCATTTGTATTCATTCAAAAGGTTGGCTAAACACTTCACTATCCCTACCCTGACAAGGCTTTCAAATGGACCCACATGCCTGGAGTCACACCACTTTGGTCTGATAATCAAGATCTTATTATTCCACTCGCTCATCTTAAAGTCAGTTTGGTTTTCAAAATACTCAAAAGTACTTTTCTTCTTGTCTTTCCCTCTATATCTGTTACTTTTTATGTTATAATTCCTCGTTTGAGCAAGCTGGTGGTTACAGAGAGCTCTTGTACAATTAAGCCTTATGGAGGCAAATACCCTCTAAGGACCGGCAACTGCGCGATTGTGGTCCTGGCATCTTCTTCTCCCTCCAGATTCTGCTGCAACACCCTTTAGGCCTCCAAGTCTCTCTCAGATGTGGGTCAATTTGATTAACAAGCTACAATAGGCCGCTTCGTTCCTCTTCAGCCCTCTTTTTTGTTCCAGTAATTGTGAATTTTGGGAGTCCAAAATGATCAGCTTTTCTAACTTCTTCTATTTTACATTAGGCCATTAGAAGATTGGAGTCTCGGGGGAAGTTGAGAAAGGGGGTTTCCCATTCCTCCTGACTTGCTCCCCCTCCTCATGGGATCCTACTGCAGAACACCAGGGATCTGTCATTCCCTGGCCACATGACAAGAGTCCCAGGCCAGGTTTTCTGGGAGAATCATCTCTGATTCATCACAATACCCTGGCAGGAGTGTACACCAGGGGTAGGAAAAGGATTAAGAAATATCAGGGGCCAAAAGCCCTGCTTGAAATTGTGAAACAGTGACTGTCAAATGTAGGAGGGAAGAACCATACCCCTTTAAAACTAATTGAGATCCAGTGAGAAACTTAATATATTTATAATAACTATATATTGAAAAGAGACTCAAGGGAAGAGTCTTCCCCCTTGAACAAGCTGGAACTGTGATAAAGTGACATTTGAATCACCAGATGGTGGATATGCATTCCTTTTCTTTTCGCAACCTTAAAACATTGTTTGAAACTTTGAAAGTAAGCTACAAGTACATAGCGTACCGGAATCCCCAAGTTGCACATTATATTGAGTTTAGCGTGTAAGGGTCAGTTTAGGCTTTTGGTCACAGGACGGAGGATGCTCTTTGCTTTGCCATCCTGACACAGACGTTCCTTAGATTTGTTGGGGCAGGGAAACCCATTTTAGGATTAGGCATAGATAGGATTTCTCCCAACCCCTATTATCATTTTGTGATAAATAAAAGTTTATAACCAACACTTGACATGCCTCTGTCTCTGAGTCTTAATCTAGGCCCCTTACAGTTGCCAGAATATGTTTGTGAGGAATTTTACCTTCTACTGTCGTTCCTCACACTTCACACACTGATCAGCTATTGCCAGCTTCAGTGACTTCTCAAGGAGCAAACGTGGGCTTAACGGAAGATCCGTTGGTTTGTCAGATCTCTAATGTGCCCATGGGTGTGTCTGATTCGCTATGCATTGGCAGTGATTGTAAGAGCTACTTCAATCCCCCTACTGAAAATGTTGCATGGGGGGCCTTTAAATTTCTCTAAAAGACCCTGCATAACAGGACCTAGACATGTTTATAGTGTTTTAACAGGTACAGAAGGGCATCAGCATTCTAATTCATTGGTTACCCATCCATCATTTTCCGCTAAGCCTATCCATAGGGGCGAAGTAGATTCTGCTCCATCTAAGTGTAATTACTTGCATCGCCTTTTGCTTGACCGTTTATTTAAGGATGATAATCCATACTTGCTAAATCGATCTAATGTGCTAGCTTTGCTCAATGAAGTTTCAAACTTATTCAAACAAGGGGCAATTTCATCTTAAAATATGTGGAGTTTTTGGATGACTTCATTACTGATAAATCCATCCTCAATATTCTTTCACAAATAGTGTATGATTAATCTTAAAGGAATCAACACCATTAAGGCAATTGAGATACAATATTACCCCTTTTAGAGGATGTTCTATTATAGAGAAGTGTCAACCTGAGAGGTTTGAGGTGGACTGGGACTCAAAGGGTATACAGATGACTGTTGCAAGCTGAGGAGTGGGGACAAGAGATGTTACATTGGCATGTTTGAAATACAGTGCCTGCTTGGAATCTCATGACCGGTCATGGCTTTCCAGTGAAATAAACTCTTCGGAACACAGAGATACTAGAGCGTGTGAGAAATCAGAAGGTGTCCCACACACTAGTCCCCGGGGATCTGTCATCCAGGTGGCCAGGACACAGCCATCGCTTTTGGATCAAGTTCCTGGGGGTGGACCAGTGCAGGAGGAGCACCTAAGTGAGGGATCTTCAGGGAGTGGGAATGGGACACCGAATGGTGAGATGCAGTATTGCCTTGCCTGTAACACTTTTACCCCATGCTACCAGGTCTGATATTTAGGAACGCTAACCCCACCTCCCCTTTTACAACATGAACACTTTCTCACGACAAGCCTGCTGTGAGAGAAAACAGACTGAATCATGATCAGTATACCTGACATGTCCCAATACAATGGTCAGGCGAGGTCAGGCAATTACTGACCATCACACACACCTGACTTCCATTAGACTTCCCCACACGGATAAAAGGAGGAGCATGAGAGCACTCTGAGCGAGGCAAAACACACAAGCAAACAGCAGTTTTGAGGCGGCATCTGAGCAAGAGAGGAAAGACGGCAAAACCAAAGGGGATCGCATGGAGGGAATTTCCCTTCACCGTATCGACACAGAAACATTACTTTCCAGAGACCTCAAGAATAGAAAGCATAACACCAAGAAACCAGGCTGAAGTATACTGCATTGTGTGTTGGAGATACCCTGGCCATCCTGCGTCAATAATCAAGGCAGGGAGCATCACCAGCCGGTGTGGTCCCATCCTTGGGTCCAAGAACAAAGCAGCTTCAGTGAAGTCAACACAGCCGGTGAGTTGGGGAGACCAATACAAGACCGGTCTGTGTGAAGCCAAGTTTGCAAGCAGCAACATTGTATGGTGAGCTCTGGAACAAACATAGTTAAAATGCGTGTGATAAGAGAAGCAAGTGAAGTTGAACTGCTGATGAGTGATTGCACTTTAAAACAAGCTACAATACCTTTGACAGAGTAGTCAGGCACCGTGTGGGTTCTCAATTGAAGGTCTCTGTAAGGTATCCAACTGAGAAGTGACAAAAGTAGATAAATTTGGTCCGAGGGAAGGAGACCGATTGAAAGAGAATTAATAAATGTGAATCGAATGGTCTTGCGACAGGTCCAACAAAATCCTGCGCACATTCGAAAGTCTTTGTTTTTGATTAAGTAGAGCAAGTTTGAAAAAGTATATGAATTTGGTTCGAACCTGGCAGAGGGAGACCAATTGAAGGTTTTATGTTCAAGTTGGTCTGAGCCCGGCAGAGGGGGACCCGGGGTGAACAATAAATCACCTGAGAAGGTGTATAAGTGAAATACCTGAGAAGAAAGGAACTCTAGTGTTTTGTCGTGTTGCATCAGGCCCTCTGAAATAAGACACTTTGAATGGCAAATAGACTTTGGTGCAGAAGGCCCTGATGCTGAAGTTTTGAACTTCACTCTCGTGCTAGAGAAGCCAGCGAGTATTCTAAGCTCGAGAGAGCCGCCTTGTCCTGTGCTGAAAACCTGGGCAAGGGAAGCCAATGGTTTGAATATCCTGACATATATTATTTCTTGAACACTTTTCTTTTGCATAACATTGTTTCCCACACTTTGTATTTAGTAGTAATGATAGGCAATAGGTTTATTAGTATATGCCCTTTTATTTTGACAGACTCGACTAGGACTGCATTATTATTTGATGGTCTTAGCTTGCTCCCATCTTTAGATTTAGGATTAGATAGGTGTTTTTCAAACCCAATTGAAGTTCAATAAACACCCTTGAACTCTGATCACTTGTGTCTGTCTTACTGTTTGATTCCATGACTTCCTTACAGGGGGAAGAGTTGTATATAGTGACAAGAAATACTTAAAGATTTTGAGCTAGAATACCAGGGGCTATCGTATATTGATCACCATCAACGAAATAGATCAAGAATTAAAACAATATGATCTGATTCTATTACAAGAATCATGGTTGATGGACTGTCTGGTGATGGATGGGTATGCAAGCTCTTTTCAGTCTGCGACCAAAGTTGGAGGGGGTCGTCCTTTGGGGGGCCATTGTCACTAACCAAATCAGGGGTGGGGCCTAACATTGTTTGTGATCTGGACTTAGTGAGAGGGGCCCTCCAACAGTTGTTAAGACGTCACAGGATGAATTTGCCCTCACTTTACTCATTATCAATATCTATTGGCATTAGGGTATTTTCCACTTGATTGAGTTCTTAGATCTCTTAGTACAGTTTATGCAAGGGTGGATGAGCAATGATATTGATGGGCATGTTGTTATTGTTGGGGATTTAAATTCCCTCTGTTTATCAAGTGATAAAGAGATGGAGGAGCTATGGTTATCAGCAACTAGCACACACCACACAATAACTAAGCATGAGAGTGGGCATAGATGGGTTACAGCCCTTGATTTTCTGGGTCTCATTAAACCTAACGACATTCCCAGTGGTGCCATGGGTGACCAATCAACATGGCACAGGGAGAATTCCTCAACTTCCTTAGATTTGATCTTTGCTGATAAGTTTCTATATAATAGATGTGTATGTTTCAATGGGCATGACACTTCTTTGAGTGATCATAGTATGGTCACTGCTAATTTAAATTTTGTTTTAAGGAAAGCTGATACATCTACCATGATTAATTTAGAGATGAATCAGTCTATAAATTGTATGAAATAGAATGAACAAATCATGTACAAATTGAATGTCAAGTGAGAAATTATTGTGAATGATATGTTGTATGGATGGAAGGTGGATACTTTTAGCTATGTTATTTTGCATATTTCATTTTAGACACCGTAAATAGTACCTTTCCTTTGGAGGGGGTGGGGAGGAATGGTCAGAAGTCCACACACTCCAATGTATTCAATAATTTGGTTTGTAAAAAGAAAAAAAAGCTTAGGAGTAAAATTCATGAGGTGAAGAGGACACAGGGCTAAGGAAATTTACAGGCTTATACAGGTATATAAAAATGAGGTGTAGAGCTGTCATGTAACTATGCTATGTAGGGATGGGGAAGAAAAGCTGGGGGTTTTGTCTTCTAGGTATGATGCTCATTTTGGGAGATGATTCATTCTTTGGGTGGTGCTACAAAGACTTTACAAATTAATCCATTCCTAGACCCTATATGGGTGGAGCATTTCGAGTCTTTATAAAATTCATTAATGGAGGAGCCCCTTTGTCCCTTGGGCCCTTGATACTGATGAAGAGTGTTGATTACACATGATTTCCTGGGAAGGTGTTTATAATATCATCAAGAAATTCAGTTCATCCAGGGCAGCTTGCCTAAATAATGTATCCAATGGACTGTTTAAATCAGACGCTGATACATGGGTGACAATATTGAAAATTTATTTTAAGAACATTATGGAGAGTAGTTCATTTCCTGAGTCCTGGCAAACTTCATATGTTGTTGCAATTCATAAGAAAGGGCAGAGAACTGAACCTAAGAACCATTGGCCGATATCCGTCATGGACGCCGATAGTAAGATCTTTGCCTCAATTCTTTTGGAACATCTTATATGGGTGTAGAGTATGGGACATCCTAGAATCTTTGGAACTAGATTCAGGGAGCATCACAGCAATTCTATAAATGGTTTTCTGCTGAAATGTTGTAAAGATCTAACATGGGAAACTACGTACTTATCCATTGGTATTGCGTCAATCGATCATACTTCGGTTTTTGAACTGGTGTAGCGAGAGCATCTATGGGAAAAATTGGATGATTGGCACATTCCTTCAGGTATGCTGCAGTTAATCATTGGGCTGCATCATGATTCTAATATTCAGGTGCAGCTAGATGGAGAGGGGAATCTATCAGAGAAAATCTACACACGATCATGCCTTGGACAAGGTTACATTTTGGCACCTTGTTTTTTTAACCTGGATCAGTGCTTAGTGAAAGATTCTTATATGCCGCCAAATCTGGCAGATTTGAGATTTCCATGTTTGGCATATGCCACCGATTTCCTGATAATCGACTATACCCTTGTGGGATTACAGCGGGCCTTGAATAATTTTGCCAATTTTGCAGCAGATCATATTTTTAACATGAATCTGTCCAGATTCAGGATACTTTGCTTCACTAGGTCAAAGAAAATAGTGTCTTTTAAATGGGTTTTAGATAAGACACCATTATTGAAAGTATCCAGCTTAGTGTACTTAGGTTTTCCTATTTTTGATAAACTGAATAAAACAAAGCTAATGGAATTCCTGAAGAACAAATTGTTGGCCTCTGTTGGGCAGATGATTAGGATTAATGCAAAGTATGGCAGATTTCTCGGTTGTGACTTTGGTCATATTTTATGATGGCAAGTTGGTTGCATAGATCACTTATGGGATTGAGGTTATGCACTTCTGGGCATTGGAATGCTTAGACAGGTGTGAAGGCATTGTATGGTGGAGGGTCCTTAGTTTACCTAACTGTGTTCCATTGGTAGCTATATGCTATGTGCTTGGTCTTAAATCGCTTACTGTGAGGGCTAAATGGCATTATTTTCTGCTGTTTCGTACATATTTGGACCCTCTGGACGGTTCTGTGTATGCAGAACTTGCCCATGTCTTTGCCACATGGCGCAGACACGCTATTCACTTTTTTGAGGAGAAGTGCAGGAGTTTTTTTTAGCCAGGATTGATTTGGGGGTGGATGACCTTGTTAATAACCCCAGTCTGGTAAACAAATTCCCTTTATGAATACGATTGGATGGTAACCTTGACCACCATCCGCTCATGTCCCTCTCTGTCCCACCTTGCATTTGAATATAAGAAATTACGCCAACTTTCACCTTGTTTGTGCATCTTTCTCGATTGTAGGTTCAGAGGGGATTTTATGCCCATTAGACTGGACATTATTTTAATGCGGACCATTTTATTTAGGAACATGATTTCTTCAGATGCTGACCACTGTAGGTTTTGTTCAGATGCTAATGTACCAGAAACATTGAAACATGTGATACCTTGCTGTCCTGCCATAATTGAACAACGTACTGTGTGCATGGGTAAATTGGTCAGAAATTTGAAGTGTTATGGTCTTGAAAGTCTTTGGAATCATTTACTTCATGGTTATTCAACTCATGTAGCACTTGCTCTCATACGGTTCATAAAGGATGGTGTCTCATGGAGTGACATCACATGCACTGATGCCCTTATTTATACAGTTGCGGCCACCATTATACAAGTGGCAAGCTACCGAAAAGAAGGGCAAAGGTAGAAATAAGTCTCTCATCAAACAGGTACACAAAAGAAAAGTTACAGGATAGTACATACAACAGTTAGGAATAATCATTACTAATATACTAAATGCTCCTACTATACCTTTGGTTCTAGTAATTTGAATAACCAATAAGGGAGCCACAATATGATATCCAGACTACTACGACCCAATTAAGGGATATAGAATGGAACACTGAGAATAATTTTAGATCGTGAACAACAAATTGATATCTAATAGATAAGTTACTATTCATTTTATAACAATTAGATATATGATGCACTATTGCAGAGCATTATAGTATAAATCAGAAACATATTTTTGCTATAGGAACGAGATCTAGATGTGAAAAGAAATAGGTAACTACATAATTATGGAATAAGACATTGATTAACGTATATAATGGTGGAGGTAAATAATCCTATTAATGATCAGGTTTTGGAATATATAGTAGAACAGATCTTTCTGTATAGGAATTTAATTGGTATTACTAATCTCAAAATGTTAAACAATGCAATAATATATGCTGCAAAACTCAAGCACCCGTAGTCTATTTATGCAGGATGAGCTAAGCGAATGCACTAAATATAAAACACACATTATTATTGTGATAATAGTTTCAGGAATGCTTAAGTAGTATCATAAAGAATGATCAAGTAACTAGGAATTTATGATTAGAAGTATGCAAAAGGAACACTCATAATAGTTTGCAAAAGTTTTAGCAAGGTATAAATGAATGATTGAGAAACTTCAAGCTTACGTTGAAAACACACTAATGGTAATCCTTTTATATTTTTTCTTTCCTTCTGGTTTTATTCTTTTTTCCTGTTGGATTTCTCCTCAACCATTGTTCATGGATTTAAAATGTGTCAATTCGTTTGGAATAATGTGGTTTCTCCAAATGTGTAACTTAATGAGGATAGAATTCCGTATAGCCTTGAGAAAGCCCTTGGCGGGTGAAACATGTGTAGGCAAAGGCTAATTCAGATAGATAAATGGTGATACATAATAATCAATTAATATATCAACATCATGGATTAAATGTTTTTTTTAATTTTTGTCAATGAATATTGTATGTACGTTTTATGACAATTCATTCTGGTGAGCTTGTATTATATATTGGAGAAGCATTTAATTGGGTGAGCACATGGGATTTGGTAATATGCACCAAAATTGTAAAACTACTTTCTTCAAATTCTTATTATATCGGTGGTCCTATGGATTATCACCCAGGGATCATTCCAGCATTTTTTTAATATTAAATTCCCCCTTGAGTATCAGGTTTTTTGTATTAAAGGATTTGCGTCCACCAGAAAATGCCTGAAAAAATCTATTGTGATTACTATAAGGTACACATATATGTCTGAGGGTGTACAGCTCATTATTCATTTGACCTTTCAATTTCAAATATCTACTCCCCATAATCCAGAATACCACCACAATGTCACATTTCAGGCACTTTTTCAATAAATTGGCCCCTCTTGATTTCGAGTGATATGTCCTTGAGTATTCGCTGTCAAAATCAGTTTCAGAATCCTTCCTGAATGTTTTAATAAAACAGTGGCCAGTTTTTAAGTATCAGTTTCCTTGATGGACAAACCATGTTTGTTGAAAGTAGTTACACAGACAATCTTTTGTCATTCAACCCTCTGTCAATGGCGCTAGACCTAAGAATGTCAGTCCTGTCTCTATAGCAGGCTATTTTTAACAATCCTGTAAGAACATTTTTAGCATCTATCTGCTCTAAACCTCCCTTTCTGGACCTGAAGCAATCAGACCTTTTCTTACAATCACAGTGGAGTCTAAAGCACTAGCCAAATGGAAGATTGTTCTTAAGTAATTGAGGGAATTCATTTGAGGACTACAAAAACATGTCGCTATCCATCTCTTTGCTGTATAGAGTACTGAATATCTTGCCATCCTCATTTTTATCATAATGTCCAAAAATGGTAACTAATTCTGAGCATGCGTCATTGCGAATTTATGATTTTCATTCTGGGTATTTAACCAGCAATGGAAAAAACGGTGATCTTGTTTAGTACCATGCCATATCAAAATGATTTAATCTATGAATCTTTCCAATAGACAGATTTTAGAAAAAAAGGGATTGTTCTCATCACAATCTAATTTTCTTCAAATATTGACATGTACAGATTAGCTCATTTGGGTGTAAATGCTGCACTCATTGCTGTTCTAAATCTGAGCATAGAATTTGCCCTCATAGCAAAAAGGTTTCTCTGTAATGCAATTCTCAGGCAATCTATGATAAATTCTATAGAAACTTTGTGTGGTGGTGTTCTTTAATTGTCACAGGTGCCCTCAAGAACCCACCAACTCCCAAAGACCTTTTAAGTGTTTGCATTGAAATAATGGAGAAGTGGCTCACTAAGAGCCGTCTCTCTCTCTCTCTCCCTCTCTCTCTCATCTTCCCTGGACAAATCCCTTGGTAGCCGAGGTGTCCCTAAAACCCAGGGTGGTCACTAGAGATCAGTAACCACATCTGTCTAATGACTGACTGACTAACTATGAGCGCCGATGGGCAAACACCATGTCTCTCTCTCTCTGAGTCCCTCTGGGACTTCCCTGGTGGATCTTAAGCTGCTTCCCATAATTCAAAATACAATGAAGAAGTGGTGCCTTCCAATCACCTGGGTCTCTTTTGATATTCCTTGCACACTCTTATATTTCTCCTCCCGATGTTCTGTCCTCTTAATCCCTTCCACTCTCCTCCCTTATCTTCCTCCCACTCTTTTGTCCCTCCCTCATCTCTGCCCTCCAATGTTCTTGTTCTTACCGTCGTCCGCTTTTTACTGCTACTTTCCCCTTTCGCCAAGCTACTACTCTCCACACTAGTACTGTCTCCTCTCCACACTACTACTCTTCCTTCTCCACAGCAGCACCATTCCCTCTCTGCACTACTAATCTACACTGCCGTCCCATATCTTCTACCAAAGTCACCCTCCTTTCACTCCGAGTCACTTGCTCAGTTAATCATATTCGCCTCCTACTCTTCCTCTGTTAGCATCACTCACCTTGCATACACACACACACACACACACGCACACACACACACACACACGGGTTACAGGCTAAAAAAAGTATATAGCGAGTGTTAAACGCTACCCCTTTTGTGTACGTGTGTCTGCATTTCTGGGATGCGCACATTTATTTTAATATGCCATTATGCATGTGGCTGCTGACATTCGCTGCATGATTTTGGACCAACATCGGCTCCTACCTGCTGTTTAATTTGGTATGTATTTTGAGAGAGAAGGATTTATGCTTCCTTGTACAGTGTCTCTGCATTTGAGGAATTTTTGAAGCTTGAAACAGATGACCTATCACATATGGATTTACCTGATAGTATACAGGTATTTGTTGTAGATTATTTGGATTTGTTGCATTGCGTGTGGGGTATACAGCTGTTCTTATGTCATATTTATATTTATTACAGACGTTGTTGTGGCCCTGAGGAAGACGTCTAAACTGCTTGTCTTAGTCGAAACTAGTCGCTGACCATGGTAGCTTTATTATTTTTTTTTTTCTGTTTAACAGCGCTTTGGTTTGGCTAATGGTTTGAGGAATGTGCTGTTTTTCACATTTTTATCGAAATACTACTGTTGACTAGTTGGCCTTTTTCATGATGGCTTCTGGGACTAGGGGTGGATGTGCCATCTTCTGATTGCGCTCCACTCCAGCCACACTTTTCATTGCATACATCCAAAAATGTTATTTTTGAGTTTTATTAGCATTTTAGTAACGTTTACATGTTAGGCATTTTTTGTATTGTGTTAGTATTATCTGTGTGCACCAACCTTGTATTGTGGCCAATATTTTGGCAAGTTATTTCTGTATGAAATGCATGTTAATTTGTATGTCTATTGATTATGTTGTATATTTTTAGTAAAATAGCGTGAATAAATATTTGCTGTTTTTCCATAAAGGCCCTACAAGATTTCTGTTATATAAGTGAGAGGAATTTTTTCCTTGTGCTATCAACTTTTTAGTATACTATATTTAGAGTCAAGACATGCTATGAAGACATTGTGTGTTTTTCACAGTATACGCAGGTCTGCCGGCATTTGGAAATGACATCCTAAAAATATAGTCTATTTTAGAGTTCATATGTCAGCTGGTGTCTACTAACGGCAGCGTTTCAAAGGTGCAGTCAATGTAAGTGTTCGTATCATGACTTTGTGGAACATCTGCAGTGCAGGTCTGGGTTACGGACCACTCCATGGTTCTGCCGAAGGTAGTATTAGTTGCACAGTCTATGTCCGGGTGGTGTAGAGCATGTGGATTGTCGGGGTGCTGTGCAGATCATTCCATGGCCCTGATGATCCGTGCCGGCTCTTTTACTGTGGGCGTTGCACATTCTTGCTTCTGCCTCCAGGACTTCTGGGAGTTGTAGTCCTAGGGGAAAAAGAGAACAATTCTGGCCAGCATTGTGCACCACAGGCATGGGTCAGGAAAAAGTGGTCCTTAGCTCATTTAACCATGCACAGGTGGAAGGGACAGAAACTAGGGCCCTCCCGACTCCCATACTCCACCTCTGTGGCAGGACTGGCTCTGGTAAAGACCCTGGTAGGCCTCTGGTCCAAGGTTGAGAGGGTCCCTATCCCCTCTTGGAAGCGTCAGGTCATGAACCCTGTCACACTATTAAAGCAGACTTCTATAGCTTCAATAGCATCCTCCTGGCGAATACTATTGGACAATGATTCCACATTCAAGGATACTAAATTCTCACTTTTATCATTGAAATCTAGGCCTTCAGTTAAGTCTATCAAATCACTGGTGTCTTGTAGAAAGGCTGTGGTGCAAGTGGCTAGCGCTTTCAAAACAAAATCAATATATTTGCTAAGTAGTTCAATCAATGAAGTACATCCCGACACAATGGGTCTTCCTGGGGATGTGTGTAATTTTTATGAATTTTTGGAGGACTGTTAAAGACTGTGGTGCTTGGACACTTGTGGTTCAAAAAGTCAAATTCCTTATTGCAGATTGTTCTTATTATCTTTGGCTGCACCTATCAGTTCCTCCATTTGGATTATGGTTCAGATTATGGATTATGCTGATAGTTTTCTGGAAAATCGAGCCGTTCAAGAACAGTTTTTCCATATTGTTCTACACTCATCAAGATTAAACCACCTCTGTTTTCTTCTGGTTTTATGATAATTTCTGTATCCGATCTAAGATCTTTAAGTGCAGGCCACTTTGCGTTAGAAAGGGTTTTCATGTTATTTCTGATGGAGCCAGACAAAATTCTTTCAATACCCTGCAATGTCCTTGTTATTCATAGAAGTCAAGATTTCTGGAGGCATCATGTTCTAAGATTAAAAAAAGGAGGGACATTTAAGTCCAGATATGCTATGTTCCTCTGTGTGCTCATTATTTTCAAAAAGTTCCTGTAAGCTAATTTCAATATCCATGTTAGATGGAATCTGGGATGCTACAAATTAAAGACCTTTTAAATGCATTCTGAAGGCCTCTTGTGACCCGATTGCGTACATTTGTCTGTTCGAAGTCTCTGGCCGCCTTTTGGCCTTGTACTAAGAAAGGCCTTTGCTAACACTGGAGTCTGGGATCGATTGCTTGCATTTGTATTTTCTTGCTCTGATGGTTTACGGGGGACCTTTCTGAAACAGTCACCAATTTCCTTTTATAGGTACTTCTTTTATTGTTTTTTGAAGGACAACACTTGGAGATTGTGTGTATTCCGCTGGGAGACATGATTATACAATTTCCTTGCTATAGTCTTTTATGTCACACATTTCCTTTGAGGATTTTTGCCTTGAGGTGTCGGTTTGAAATGTTTCAATTTTGTAAATTGATTTGTGTTCAGCTTTCAGCAGCCTCAGTGATTGCACTATTAAGCAAACATTTCTATTCAGCTTCTGATAATGTTTGTAGAATTCTGTCACTATGTTTTTTTGTTGTTGAAATTATTATGGTCTTAAAGTCCCTACGCTAAATGAAACATAATGAGTTCTTGACTTGCAAACTGAATGGAATTATATTAGCCTTCACGTAGTCTCTAAGGAAATGTGCATGTAATTCTATTATAAATTGTTTCTTTTTTAATTTAGTAAAGGAATCTCCTGTGATATCACTGATAGATGATGTTTGGGCTCCTATATTATCAAACAATGAATGACCTTGTATGCGGTCCAGAGGTTCTTGTTCTATGTAGCCAAAAGCATTCCGCTCTGCCATATAAATTTAATGCAGATCAGTCAAATGTAATTTGGATATACACATAACATTATTGACAAATCGCTCAAACTGCCAAATGCACCATTGGTGACACTTTATTATGGTGAAATTCAATTGTACATTTTCCATTCCCACCATGGCCTCTTTCACCACTGCCCTGTCATGAGTACGTTGCCACCTTTTCAAAAAGTCTCTCTTCCCTTCTTATCATCCGTCCCATTTCTCCCAATAGCCTTCGGGTTACCACTCGATCCCTCTTAGCCGAGCATGTTTTTCAAGGGCTAGATTCTTATTGTTGGAGGACAAAGGGTACAAAGCTTACAAGAGTCCCATGGACCACATGCAAGGGGGGTGATCATGACCTTGGGCCTCTTGCTGGCATTCCCTCCAGCTGTAAATTCCTAAACCTCCTGCAGAGGTTTTTATAGATTTATTAAGGGTCCTGATGCCTTAGCTTGTTCTTCAAAGTGAATGGTCAGGTATCCCCAACAAAGGTACCAAATACTTTTGCCCGAGAACCAAGTAGGTTCTTTTGGCGTGGTCTGCATCCTATGCAAATAAAGGCCTCTCCTGCTGGACCTGGTCGTGTCTTACTAAGTAAGGGTACCATCTAAGGCGCAAAGAAGTGGATCATTTCACAAGATGCACCAACCTGTATGGCAACAAAATATTTTTGTCGGAATGGCAGTCAAACCGAGAAGCAACCATAACTGTATTTCTGTTTATGTAGAGTGGATTTACTAACTTATGAATAAATATTGTGTATTTTGCAATGCATGTTTCGTTGTACTTTCATTAAGACATTGTGGAAATGTGTATTTTCTATGGAAAATACATAGAAATACAATGACAAGACACTTCCTTCCCTTTGTGTGACCTCTTTTGCTCTCTTTCCAGATGAATGGGTCCCATGTCATCATTTCCAATGCCCTCACAATCCCAGCTCAGGTGCTCTCTAGTGGAATCATCATGAAGAACAACGCCAGCATCAGCTTCTCCTGCGCGTATCCACTTGCGATGCAGGCGGCTATGCTGCCACCCCTGAAAGTGGTTTCAGAGTGAGTACTGGCACGTTCTCATCCCCGCATTTTCATGATTCTGAATGTGGTCCCTGTGACAGTGCATTCACTTTACCCTGCTCTAATGGCCTCGTTGTGCAGACTCCCCTTCTAATGTCTATGGAAGTGCAGGTACCTCTCAAAAAATAGCTTGCATCTGGCAATACTTCTGATGGCCCCATCTTCTAAATGTTCATGGTTTAGAGGGCCCTTTTACCCCTTCTTTCTCCCTATCCCCATACATGGCAGTTATAACATTCTGTATACCTGCAGATCCGACACCCCCACCACACTGATATGATATATGTATGATTCAGAGAGACATTTCCACAACCACCACCTAAAATGTCAAAACTGCCTTAGTACATTAACCTAGCCCCACTTTAATAGTTTCATGTCTCCCCCCCCCCTGGAAGTGCCTCCATAGTACCTTCACCACCCTCTCCATGAATATTTCCATCAGTAGGGATTTACCGTCAGGAAAGTAATACAGACAAATCATAGTTATATATGGCTGACCTGGGAGAACCCATGGATAATTGTGATTTGGCACAACTACATTGTCCTTCCATTTTAGGAAGATAACTCAGGGGCAACGTGCTCACCTTGCAAGCAAGACAACACAGAGCAACACAGGTTTGATCCCCAGGTCCACGCTTAGAAACCTCTTGGTATTAAGTGCATTATAAATAACCTATCATATCAGATCAGATCATACCTATGCACCATCCGACTATGGTCTGAGTTTCTCCCACTACACCCCCACTAATACAATGCTGTTCCCCTCCACTTCCCACAGAGACTGGTAACAAAGAGTACTCTAAACCTGCCTTTCCACTAATGCTGTCATGTAGTACACCACCTAGCTGCTACCACCCAGGAGTGTGTCGTATCTGTGTGCACCTACCTTGCCACTTAAACCTGTAGAATGCAGACATCCTTTCCTGGATCCCGACCCCTGTGTGTATGTTGACAAAACACTTACCTGAATATGCTCTTCACTATGCTGCTCTCATGATACAGACAGTAATGCTGCCCATGAACATGGTTGCAGTGTACATCATTACAGTAGACAAACTACTCCCTCGCATTTTGCCTACACTTAACTCCCTATCTGATAACCTGGATAACCTGGATCCTAGCCTCCTAGTTGAAGAATGCAACAAAATCATGAACAAAACTCTTGACAACATTGCCTTGCTAAAACTTAGAAATAGTAAACCTAAAAGCCACCTAAACAATTGGTTCACTCCCCACCTAAACAACCTTAGACTACAAAAAAGAAAATGTGAAACTGCTTGGAAACTTCATCCCACTGCAGGAAACAAATTAAAGCTAATAAATACCTCATCCCAATACAATAAAGAGATCCTTTCGGCCAAACGAGAAACCTACAACAATAGAATTACACAAGCGAATTCTAGTATGAAGGAGCTGTTCATTATACTAAAAGAACTAGAAAACCCCATCACATCTCAAGATAACTGTGTCAAAGATAAAACGTGGTGCTCTGATATCCAGCATGCGCTAGCAAACAAAGTCTTAAACCTCCAAAAGAAGATAGAACTAAAGAAAGCATCACTAAGTACCTCGACACCTCCCAACATAATAGCACCACCTAGAATCAAACCCACCACCCAATTTCACTTTTTCCGTAATTTCTGTAACAGAGGTTGAGAAAGTTATTTTAGGACTCAAACCATCCAACTGTAAAGGTGAACTTTGCCCAGCACAACTCATCAAAGATTCCGCTAGGGTTCTAGCACCTTTTATCACTAGACTGATTAATGCCTCCTTCACAACCGGCACGATTCCCAGGAACCTTAAGGAATCCTGGGTACTCCCACTCCTTAAGAAGCAAACTCTAGACCCGTCCATACCAACCAATTACAAGCCTATCACCATGTCGTGATCTGGGCAAAATCTTCCTCGGGGCCAGCCCTTTGAGAGCAAAAAATACCCAATTCAGCCCAAAATACAGGTTCTATTGTGCTGAGCAGTGATCTCATGCTAGTGACAAATGACACCTTCAAATAAGTTTTAGCATATTTATTCTAAGCAGTGAATTTCATATACATTTGGGATTCAAGTTAGAGAATATTACAAAGCATAAAACTTAGCATAAAACTTAGAGAAATGCAAAATATAGTGAAACATGGAACTTAGATAAACATAGAGAAACATAGAGAAATATAGAGAAACATAGAGAAACACAGTCTTACGTCCCTTTAATCAGCACTGGGAGACCCTGGCCCTCATAAGCTAGCTGTAAACAAGCCCCGCTCAGAGAACAGTGCTGCAGGACGCCGTCAGAGCCAATTCCGGGCACTTGACCTTGCACGAACCAAGTCCACAGGACGATCTCCCACCCGAGTCATGTGAGCATGTGTATTTTATAATCTCGTGCTGCCCGTCCGTGACTCACAGTTCCAGAACTTTCCCTGTGCAAAATATAGGCTGGCTCATGGAAAAAACCCAACTCTGTTAATTTCCACTGCTCCGTCTGAGCCCCACCCTGGCTCCCATCTGCGAAACCTCAGGAATGTCTTATCAGAGCCTTCCCAGAGAAAAGGAAGATTAGCTTGGGGCCAGGGCTATCGTTAGTGAGGCTGAATATTCTAAGGGAAGCAGGGATGTATTAACCCCATCTGCAAGCTCTAAAAGGCATGCACTCATAGCTTAGTGTTTATAGCGCTTAAGACTGGCTATCTAAGGTGCCATAATGTTCCAAACACTCCAAAAATACCTATTAGCTACAGAGCTAGGGCCCTCTCCCTGCCTGTCTATCAACAATGCATAATGTGACCTATCACTCATACTAGGCCTGCATATTCCTTGTAGCTCACTACTGCATAATGGAAGTGATACAACAGACTACTGTCAGCATTTTTAGCACATACTTTGAATACACTATTGGCTTTCAGCGGCTAATGCTGTCATCTAAAGCCCTGATTGGCAAGGTTGCAATTTCATGTATCACTACATTCCACCCCTATTCAACGTGTGTGCGACAAATGCTGACTAATACCTATCAATATAGTATTTAGTGCAGTGATAAAGGTCTTGGGGCTTTGCAAGAGGTTTAAGCAAACTACCTTCTAGCGGTTAGTTAGCGTGGCATGCAAGGTAAAACACTACCTAAATAAAAATGTACACAAAGTGAACAGTGACATATACCCTTGCCAAAACCTGGCCTACACAAAAATACCTACACAAAGTGAACATGGACATTTACTCTAGCCAAAACCTGGCCTACACAAAAATACCTAAATAATTATTGTATAACTGATTGTCAGTTAAAAAGCAGCATGCAGTTAAAATGTCAAGGCAATCCAGTGTAGTCTAATCTACAATGCACTATTGCATTTATGTATGGTTACCAATTCTAAAACCTGGCAGCCTTTCACTCTAAGGGCCTACCCTCCCCCTGATCCCAGGGCATTCAAACGTGACTATGGGCTGTGTGACTAGACACTTCCCCCATGTATGTGGAACCCAACCAGAAACCATCTAATTTCGTGAACAAGGTGAACCCATGGGCACCAGGTTGTCTAAATAAAAACAATTCTACTAATTTACATCAAGCATGGCATGTGTTATTCATGCAATCAAAAGCAAGCATTTTGATCCATATGTATGCCGGTAACTGTAGCTCTGCGTGCCAGTGTGTGGAGGATGGTCGCCCCCACTCAGTAAAAAGCCAACACCTGCTGATTAAACAATGTTTGCCATACAATGCATCGTGTGTATTTAGCAGTCTTGTTGACCTGCCCTATGGCAGAAAAAATGTCTTTATACCTAAAATTCTGCCATCTTCAGTGGTTGCCAATACTTGTAGCAGTGTTGGGCGTATCAATGAACCCCACTAGGCCAGAAGTTCTATAGCAGAGCTGGCATCAGAACCCATAGTGGCTAGCTTATTGTGCACAGTTTCTATGTCACAAGCATATAAAGCTCCTGCAATTAATGGATCTAGCTCCCTAGCTACGCGCACTCTAGTGATGGGCCATAGAAATGGACTCCATTTGTAGCAGCTTGGTAGTACTAAGGAAATATTGCCTCATGATAAATCTATGTCTAAGTGTATCACTGTAATAATGGAGGTGTGCATTACCAGCCTACAATTTACATGTTGCCTTACTACTAGAAAATCTGACATGTTCACAGTGTCTACCTATTGTGACTTGGAGAATACCCTTCTTCAAGTGGGATATCTACCATATACAATATTAGTTTTTAGCCGCAAACACCATACTACTATCCGGCAGTGGCTGTTTCATCACACCATTGTGTAAAATGCATTTAGTCAAGTTATAGTCCATAAAATCTTGGCGAGAACACTCGCTGCAGTTCTTGGTCAGAAAAACATCACATTAAACAAATTTAAACAAATCGTTGTATCCATTCACTGAAACATTTAGGCCTATGACTTCATAGACACCAGTCATATGAGTCAGTGACAAAAGATGTCTGACAATGTGCCAGGCCAGTACGCTAGCAATTCCATGTGGATACTCATTTGTAGCGCTTTTCCAAAGAATTATTCCAAATGTCTACAATCAAAAGGTGACTCTTTGCATTAGTGTGCTGGAGACAGCTGTCCCCACAAAAACATGAAACTGGTTGGTTTAACAAAAACCGTGTCACACACTGTGTCATAAAATCAAACATCAAGTCAGTCATGGTTTCATTTACCTGCCTTAAGCTGGCTGTAAAAGTATCCAGTGTTTCAAAGGTTACCATCTCAAATTAGAGCTCACACACTTGGCAGCATTACTTCAAATTAAGAATCTTAACCTACGCACAGGTGACTTTGATGTGCGCACTCAATTTATCTCAAAATAAGTTACGCTCCTGCTTGCATAATCCTGCTGCCCCAACAATTCATAAATCATTTTCCTGCCTACGTGCAACGTAGAACTTTTTTTTTTTCAAAAAGCAAAACATCTCTGATTAAAGCAATTCAGTTGGAAGAGCAAAACCATTTCGTTTTTTCAGATTCATCTCAAAAAGTGCATTTAAAAACCATTTTTCAATGTGTTAGCATTGTGGTGCATGATCTTACAGTCCACAACTCATTGTCCATAGTCCTTTAAACAAGAAAGGCAAGACATGTCAATTAAGTTATTTCCAGCAACTGAATCATTTGAATGTGTAGCATCAAATATTTGATAATTAGCCAAGTCTGCACCGTGCCAGTTCAGCAAAAGTTATTACTCTGTTGGACACCGTTCGCAGGTTGCAGAACAAATTGCAGCATTGAGTGCGGTGCAGGACGCGTTTAAAGTTGACTCGCATCTCGCAGTAACTCGCAAATTCTCTGAGACCAGTGTCACCCACATACTGCACACATTTACGCCAATAAGGACACGCTATTGTCTTGCTTTTTTGCCTAGGCAAAATACAAACAGAAATGTTAGGATGCCATTAAAAGTACAATGTCATTATTCATCAATATCAGCGTTATCCACCCCTTCCTTGAACACCACCCCCATCTTCAGAAGTCTCACCAGGTAACTACACACTTTATCATTGCTACTGCAATTATTTATCACCCGTCTGCATGTTATTGGGGGCTTATTTACATTCAACCATACGGGGTGTAACTGCCTAATCACAAACTCATTTGTGCAATGCGATCATAGTTGGTCAATGGTACCTCAGACTGATCTGTGATTTTTACAAAAGCCATATAATAAGTACCCAGGTCGCACAATGTTTTTCTTTTTCACCAAAGCAATCACGAATGCCAGGCGCCAACTTGCTTCCAGTGTCTCATGATCTTGATTTAGTTTGCCCTGCTGGCATCACTCCATTTTTCAAAGGTAAAGTCTTTCAGTCCAATACCGCCTACAGTTGCACAAGCAGCTTTGTTTATTTTTCTCCATACAGCTAGTGTCTTTCAAGCCTCTGGTTTTTTCACTTGTCATTTTCTCAAAGGGTGTTTGCTGTTTCTTGGACCACCCCTTTGAGCGCAATAGTCTAAGTCAGTTTCTTTTGTTGCTTCAACAAATCATTCATTCTTGCACTAAGCCGTGAGGCTTCTGGATCATGGCTAATGTGCAGTGTTCATGTTGTACTCCAAAGCCCCGCTCTGCATGTTGTCTCTTGCAAAACGGCTAAGCACTTTTGTCAGTATTGCTTCCATCTGGAATGCCATAATGTCTTTGTCAGTTACTCCATCCCTGGCAATGTAGCTTGCAGTTTGCCAGCTGTGTATTCTCTCTTCTCAAAGCGCCTGGAGGTTTCTTCTCCAGTGCACAGCGCTTTACTTCAGTTCACATCACATGGTGCATGGGAATACAGCTTGCACAGTAATAGCGTTTCACTTTACATCACATCACATGGTGCATGGGAATGCGGTTTGCATGGCAATGTCTGTTGGAATGGGCAGCTGTCTTTTCTTAGCCCATTCACAGGTGCACAGGTTCCCCAATGTTCAGATGTGATGTGCCCGTCTGCCATCCTGCATGCAGCGTTTGTTTTCCTTCCAGTGTTACTGGGCAAATTCTTTACTTCTGATCAGTTCTGTTATTGCATGCCGTTAGAAAGTCTCTTTTCTGCCTTTGCACCCCCTTCCTCAGTTTTCTGCTCACTGACGGTCTTTTCACAGGGGAAGGAATGCAGGAATGTCATTGTTTATCTTTCGTGTGCACCTGGCAGCGCCATGAGCACGCAGCAAGCTTATCTCTTTGCTCTATAACTCTTAAACTGTGGCAGCTTCAATGGAAAGGCACTCGTTTCAGACAGTTCATCCAGATTAACTCTTTCTTGCACTGCTCTTGTCCAGCAACTCAGAAAAGCTCCCATATCTGAAGCATCATTTCACTAAACAGAAGTGCAGTATTCTGCTTTTGTCTGCCTTCCTTTCGCGCACCTCACCCAAGACAGCTTCAAGGCACAAGCTCTGCACACACAGCAAGACTCTTATTTTCAAAAGAGGCACTTTTCTTGTCATCAGATTCTACTCCATGTAATTTTGCAAAATGTCAAAGCATCTTTAGCCTGTTTTAAACTGATTAATGTCTCATTTAAAAGGCATACGTTTTTTTTTCTCCTTCTTCCTCGTCACCTTGTAGTTTTGGTTTCACGAGCTCAATCCAATGTAATGTGTGCCTTTTCAAGAGAATCCGCAACCCACTAAATCTTTGTGCTGTCTTATCACACACAGATTTTTCATTCTGTTGTACCATTGCCAGAATATAACCACTTATTTCAGTGCATTTAAAAATAAAAATGCCATGTTTAGTGCAGCTCCCTGCACGGTTTTTTCCTGCAAGAACAACCCACACTCTGTATTGCTTGTGGGCTGTTAAATGTGTCAACAACATTTTTCACCATATATCACAGTCAACAGGTCACTATTTCCAAACATGCATCACTTATAAGGCAACAGTACAAATCCATGGCATAGCGTGGGAACAGTCAAAAATACTCCAGGGGCAATTTAGAGGCAATTTAGAAAAATATAAATTGTTTTTTCTCCCCCCAAACCATTGCAAACTGATTCTGCAATTTCAAATCAATACACAAAAAATCGAAAATCCAAATAACATTCACTCACTTTCCTTTTTTAAGTGAGTCTCTCACCCATTATAAGCATGGCACAGCTTAAAATGCAATATAACCATTTTAGTGTGTTTCCTTTAAACAGAATTCGCCACCACTAGCACATGGAATTTACAGTTGCCAAAAGAAAAAACAAACCCTTTAGGCTCTCAGCACAGATGTTACTCTTTCTCCTAAGCACGGCTCATTCCCCACGTTATTTTTCAGGAATGTCAACACTTCAAAAGCATACATCAAAAAAGCGAACCTTCGCCTCCGAACATTACAGCCCCCCACTTGCTAGCACACTGGGGCTGAGTCAATGGTTAGATTACTATTCACAATTTGCATGTCAAATCCTTGCAATTATTTTTCCCTGCCCTCATGACAGAATAGAGATGAGAACACCGTCTCACTTTGCATTTCAAATTACAACTTTAAACTGGGGAAACCGCATAATAAAATTCTTTTCTAATTGAGCATACATCTTTCTTGACCATTCATCGGAGCGCTTTAAACAAAGCCATTTCCCGCTTGTTTATCGCCTTGTACTCCCTTGGCTCCATTCCCAAGCAATAAGTCAGTCACGACTGATTTACTGAAGGGAGTCTTAACCACACAAGCTATCGGCCACGGCAAGCCGACACAACGCTGCTGTCTTTTGAAGCCTCAGAGCTGCAGTGAGACCCCCAAGGAAATGCGACAGCCTGCTCTTCACTCTACACTGTGTTCTCTCACACAATTTGTCATTTCACAGCAAGGCACTGCTCTGCACAATTCCCCAAGCTGCCACCAAATGTCGTGATCTGGGCAAAATCTTCCTCGGGGCCAGCCCTTTGAGAGCAAAAAATACCCAATTCAGCCCAAAATACAGGTTCTATTGTGCTGAGCAGTGATCTCATGCTAGTGACAAATGACACCTTCAAATAAGTTTTAGCATATTTATTCTAAGCAGTGAATTTCATATACATTTGGGATTCAAATTAGAGAATATTACAAAGCATAAAACTTAGAGAAATGCAAAATATAGTGAAACATGGAACTTAGATAAACATAGAGAAATATAGAGAAACATAGAGAAACACAGTCTTACGTCCCTTTAATCAGCACTGGGAGACCCTGGCCCTCATAAACTAGCTGTAAACAAGCCCCGCTCAGAGAACAGTGCTGCAGGACGCCGTCAGAGCCAATTCCGGGCACTTGACCTTGCACGAACCAAGTCCACAGGACGATCTCCCACCCGAGTCATGTGAGCATGTGTATTTTATAATCTCGTGCTG
Organism: Ambystoma mexicanum; assembly: GCF_040938575.1. Classification (NCBI taxonomy): domain Eukaryota; kingdom Metazoa; phylum Chordata; class Amphibia; order Caudata; family Ambystomatidae; genus Ambystoma; species Ambystoma mexicanum. The sequence goes on along the minus strand of NC_090934.1, from coordinate 202,398,100 downwards.
CCCGTCCGTGACGCACAGTTCCAGAACTTTCCCTGTGCAAAATATAGGCTGGCTCATGGAAAAAACCCAACTCTGTTAATTTCCACTGCTCCGTCTGAGCCCCACCCTGGCTCCCATCTGCGAAAGCTCAGGAATGTCTTATCAGTGCCTTCCCAGAGAAAAGGAAGATTAGCTTGGGGCCAGGGATACCGTTAGTGAGGCTGAATATTCTAAGGGAAGCAGGGATGTATTAACCCCATCTGCAAGCTCTAAAAGGCATGCACTCATAGCTTAGTGTTTATAGCGCTTAAGACTGGCTATCTAAGCGCTATATAGGTGCCCTAATGTTCCAAACACTCCAAAAATACCTATTAGCTACAGAGCTAGGGTCCTCTCCCTGCCTGTCTATCAACAATGCATAATGTGACCTATCACTCATACTAGGCCTGCATATTCCTTGTAGCTCACTACTGCATAATGGAAGTGCTACAACAGACTACTGTCAGCATTTTTAGCACATACTTTGAATACACTATTGGCTTTCAGCGGCTAATGCTGTCATCTAAAGCCCTGATTGGCAAAGTTGCAATTTCGTGTATCACTACACACCACCGTACCTTTTTTGCTGAATATCTTAGACAAGGTGGCATATATCCAACTCCAGAACTTCTTAGAACTTAACCAACTCCTAGGTTCTCATCAATCTGGTTTCCACCCATTAGATGGCACCAAAACTGCACTCATTGATCTTAAAACCCAGATTGACAAACTAAGAGACAATGGTAAACCGGCACTACTTCTTCTACTCGACCTGTCGGCGGCTTTCGACTTAGTGGACCACAAAGTCCTATGCAGCCACTTGGACTCAGCCATCCCCACTTCTCCAGTGGGACAATAGCATTGATACAATAATTCCTCAGTGACCGAACCATGAGGGCCTTCTCACCATCTGCAGCTGCAGACCACATCCCTATCACTTGTGGGGTGTCCCAGGGCTCTTGTGTCTCCCTAACACTGTATAATATTTTCACCAAGCTTCTGTTTGATGACATGGACCATCTGGGTATCACCTACACTAGTTATGCAGATGATACCCAGATCCTCCTTCCACTCACTGGGGACTATAGCAAGGACTTAACAATGGTGAATAAAATGTATAGTATCGTTCAGGCATGGATGGTCACCCACGGCCTCTGTCTGAACGATGATAAAACAGAGCTTCTCATCCTGGGAACTGTACCTCTTCTCACCAGACTGGGCATGGAATATTCATCCTTCATCATTGATGGGAACCTTATTAAGGTCGTTAAGGAAGTAAAAACTTTAGGTTTTTACTTAGATTCCACTCTATCATTTACCAAACAGGTAAATACCCTAGCCTCTTCCACAGCATATACATGTACATTAATTAGAGCAGGCAAACAGTTCCTATCCCCCAACAGTTGCCTGTCCTTAGCTAGAGCCCTGATTATATCCAAACTAGATTACTGCAATGCAGTTTACATTGGAGCGACCAAATCTACTATCAACAAAATACAGATACTCCAAAACAATACCCTCAGAGCCGCACTGAACATCTCTAAGAAAGAACATATTTCTGAGACAAGAAGGAAGTATAAATGGCTTTCCACCTATGAGAAAATCAGACTTAAGACTGCCTACCTCATTCACAAATGCCTAAACAACAAACCCTCACAATATCCAGCAGATAGATTCTCTAGAAAAACATCCACCAGACTCACGAGACAGGCGAACTCCAACTGCCTTCAGGTACCCCGCTTTAAACGCTCCACTATTGGGGGCTCCAGCTTCCCAGTCAAAGCAGCCCAATTGTGGAATGAACTACCTACCACAATGAGAACGGACCAAACTTTCACCAAATTTAGGCAAAATCTGATCAGATGGTTAATAGAGAAAGACGATAAATGAACGTACAAAACCTGATCTTACATGTAAATAACTGCTGATCTTTCTGTATATAACCTGCCTCTTCTTCCTGTATATACCCTGCCTCTACTTCCTGTATTTAACCTGTCTGGTCCTTCAAGCATATGCTTTTCATGTGGCTATTGTATGTACCCACACCATGAGCTGTTGATCACATGTTTTTCTGATACTTTGCAACCAATGTAACTTTGCACCAAGATGTATGACTTCTTACTTACCTGCGCCCTGTTACCCTCGGGTCTGGCGTGCATAATAAATACTAAACAAACAAACAAACATACCACACATTGCTTCTGCACCAAGACACTCTATCTGTAGACCTTTGCCTCGCTCAAAGCCACGTGTCCTTACATCTGCACACACAAATCCACCAGTGATGGAGATTCGGCCTGCTAGCCTAACACCTGTCTTCCAGATCAGAAACCAGGCCCAAAACCCTCAGACTCCAGGAAGCCAGTTATGGTCAGTCACCATTTTTTCATTTGTTTCTCTCTCTTTTTAGTCTCGTGGCAGTTACAGGTCCTGACGTGGCTGGAGACCAAGAACCAACAATGAACCTCTTCAAAGATGAAGGATATTTTATTCCATATGGACCATCAGAGACATTTTCTGGGGATGAGTCACTAAATGTCACAGTAATCCAGCAGAATCCGTGAGCACCAAGAGGATGTCTGATGCGGTAATCAGGAAGGAATCTTCTAGAAGCTAGTAGAGAATTAATGGAAATCAAGCAATGATGAAACTCCTAGCCAAGAGGGCGCTCTCTCTGAACCTCAAACCATTCAACAGTGCCTCTTCTCTATGGCAACCACTTTGTCATCTTTTGTTTCCTTAAAATAAAAAATATGTATGCACTTTATTGTTTTGCCAATTGTTTTGAACGTTTTATGATGGGTCTGTGTTGAAACAAGTTACGTGCATGCAGTGCATAAGTTGTTGCTTTACTTTGTAATTATTGCTGCATGGATGTAGCTTTCCGTGTAAATCGAATACAATTCAATCAATCAACTTGGGTGGAAGGGAGGGTTGAGGAGGTCTGCCTTCTATTCCTTATTGCTGAATGCAAAACTCTTTGGTACGTGGTCAGTAGATCGTATGTATTTATTGTGTTATCTGGGAGTTACATTTTATTTTTTATTAATTATTATGGTCAAGATTCATGTTCATGAGAAGGAGACTCAAATGCGCCAACCTGAATAATCAGTAACTCATGAGATGCTTGTTGGTGAGTCAATAGATGAAATAGTACATTGAAGCTAGATTGGGTTCAGAAAAAGATCCAATTTTATTTGTTGCATAAATAATAGTGCTGAATGTGGCAGGGTGTTACATTAAACCTTGTAAGATAATGATTTTTTCTTTTCTTTTCATAGTTTCCAAATACCATTTAGTTGAGTATTCTACTTAAATAAACAAATCTCTCGAGTGTTACATCACACCTTGTAAAATAATCACAGTTTCCAAATACCATTTAGTTAAGTATCCCACTCAGATAAACACTTCTCCCAACACGTTTTTCCCCATCACATGTAGTAATGGTTCATCAGGAGAGAAAAGGGTGTTCTAAGAAAAATGAAATAAAGAGAAATGAGTGTAAAGGTTTAGAACTGTTGAGGCTGTTGTCCATAGTTCATTAACACAATAAAAAAGTTTTTTTTTTAGAATTTTGCATAGGGTTAAAGCATTTGACTTACCCTGATTTATTTTGCCAAAAGATGTTTTCTTGTTAATTCCAATTGGTTAATTGAGATGATACTAAGGGTTCAATTATTTCAATGAAGATCCTGTATTAGTTTTTGTCTATAGTAGGTTCATAATGAGACTGTCCAAGGGAGAGGAAGGAGAAAGAAAAAAAAAATATTTTTATGTAATTAGCATTATCCTTTTAGTGGATGTTACTTAGGTTCAGAGCAATAAAAAGTTCTTATGGCTGGGAAATGAAATCTAAATTATATGAGATTAGTGGTCTTACCTTTGGAGTTCTAGTATATTGTTTTCCATGATAAGCGTGAAGAAGCTGTTCTCCTGGTGGATGCATGACTCTAAAATAAAGGAAGAGGTCATTTTATAGTCCCGGGAAAGCGCGAGTGCGTGATGACGTCATGTGCACCGCAACGGGGGAGCGCGAGCGCATGATAATGTCACGCGTACTGCAACATGGTGGAGCGTCATGACGTCCCTGCGTTCCCCCCTGTATTTCGCGGCCGTGTTGGATTTGGCAGGGAAAAGGGGGGGGGAGTTTATGGCCGCTAATTTAAAAATGGCCAAGATGTTAAATTTTGTTTTGTTTAAAGAAGTGAACAATTTTTTGAAACCTGAATTTTAAGCTTAGTTACTAATAATTTCTTTAATGTATATTTATGTTCTAAAAATTAAGGACATGTTAAGAAGATAGGGCTAATTATTTTATCCAAAAATCATTTCTGTGTATATATTCAGTAGATAGTATTCAATTATGAAGAAGTTTAGTATTAATGGAAATGAAAGACATTAGATTAAAAGAAGAATATGCAGATGGTAGAGAGAAGATATTCAAGCTATCTCATTTTGAAACAATAATTGAGTAACATATTGAGCTGCCAATTAAACATCTTTGTATCGCAGTTTAATCCTGATACACAAGTGTCCATTATACAAATCCATTTTTATTCTCGTTTGTGTAGAATGATTTCTTTGTTTCCACCTCTGTGAGGTTGTGAGACCTTTTCCAAGCCAAATACTTTTAGATATTTGATGTTGAATGTTGGATGGTCTGTTAAGATATGAACTGCTAAGGGAGATCTCAGGTCTTGATTACGTATGGCTCTTAGATGTTCGAAGATTCTAACCTTGAGTTTTCAAATGGTACTTCCAATGTACATCCTTCGGCAGATGCATTCAATTCCATAAATTAGGTTTTTTGAGATGCAAGTTATAAGTTGTTTGATCAATTTGATTTTTCTATTTGGAAGTTGTATTTCTTTTTTGCCATGTTCTAAAAAGGGGCAAAGTTTGCAATGTACACATTTATGAGTACCCATAACTTGTTTCTGAAAAAAAAACCTTATGGGAGCTCACATTAGGGATCGGACTGAGAAAGCTTGGGCTGATTAGGTTTTTGATTGTAGGAGCTCTTCTGTAACAGATATTCGGTCTGGTGTCCAAATTTTTTTGTAGGCTGGAGCCCGTGAGAAGAATGTTCCAATGTTTTGTTAAGATTTGCTTCAGTTTATTCTTTAAGTACTGAATGTAGCAATACATTTAGTGGTGGTTTTAGTAATCCGACATTTGGGTTTATCCGTTAGGAGAAAGTCTCTAGAAATGTGTTCTGCTTTGCTAATAGCTTGTTTAACTATTTTGTGTTCATAGCCACTTTGTTTGAATTTTATTTGGGTTTTCTGAAGGTTGTCTTGATAGGTTGAAGGGGTACTACAGTTTCTCTTGATCCTAAGAATCTCCCCATAAGGGATGGTGTTGATCGTGTGTCTAGGATAATGTTATGTGGCAAAGAGGAGACTGTTCCCTGCTGATAATTTGGTGAATAATTTGGTTTGTATTTGTGAATTTTCCACAAATAACTCCAGGTCCAGGAATTCTATGCTTGTTGAGCTTGCTTGTTTAGTGAATGATAAGTTGTAATCATTGGTGTTAAGATAAGTGATGTATGTGTCAAGTTGTTGAATGTCTACTTCCCAAATGATGAGGATGTCATCAATTAAGCGACACCAAAATTTGATGTTGCTTTGAAAAGGTAGATGATTCAAGCATGGGTCATGCATCAGCCCTGGAAATGCTAGTATAGGTGGAGATACACCTAACACGGGCGTAGCAGTTCCATATTGATGATCTATTCTTCTTCCAAGATGGCCACTGTAACGTATTTATGTCAGTTAGAACCTAGAGTCGGTGCGTTGTATCGTCTCTGGATTCTGACGCTGCTAGTCTCTGTGTTACAGTGTACTCTCGTTTTTCTCATAGTTTTTTGTTTAATCTGTTGTACCTCTTCCTTTCCTCCAGCACTCTCGGGATAACATCTTTTTCTCAGGTATTTGTTCCTGCATTTTCCACTGTATTTTATTTACTCTTGGTAAAGGATCTACTTCGGGTTTTCTGTCTCTCTGCCTTTCTTAGTTGTTGTCCATTCCCTTTCTCCTATGTACTGTTGTTTCATCCCATTATCTTTTTTGTCAATTATGTTAGCTATGTTTCCCGTTCGTTCGTTTTTTTATTAGTCTTTCTGGTCGCACCGCCGACAACGCCTCACATTTCCTTCAAGGTGTTTCTAGTCCGGCAGCCCTTTCTGTCCTTTCGGTTTCCTTACTTTTTTTACTTTACCTGTGTTCTTATCTTTTTCAAGTTGCTTTCTCTGAGGTCTTGCCTTCCTCTTTCTATCCTTTGTCCCAGCTGTTTCCATACTTACGTGCACCTTCACCCTTGTTACGTCCTGGTTACTCCACCTGGATTTCACGTCCTTTGTGTAGCCTTGGAGATTTCCTGTGCCCTACTTGCCTTCGTAGTCATTGCTGCCCAATTCGCACTATTCTGCTACTGTTGCCGGATTTGCAGTTTTCCAGCTAAAGAAGGACATTACTCCAAAGACTTTCTTTGTACTTTGGTAAGGACTATTTTCTGTGTGCTTTGTCAAGACCTGCTTACCTGAACATAAGTAGGACGGCACTTCAGTTCTCTCCAGGGTTTGTTTCCGTCTGAAGGCTTTTTCCCTGATTTGGGGGCTTGCTCCTAGAGGGTCCCATAGACTTGGATTTTGTTCCGGTCAAGGTGGTCACCGAGGGAGCTCGCCCCTACCTACATCACAAGAAAGAAAAGCAGAGTAAGGAGTCAAAGAAACCAAGGAGGAAGAAGGACTCCAAGACACCGGAGAGCTCTATTGAAGATACAGGTCAGAGGAGTTAAGGGAGGTATCACCAAGTCCTGTCAGTATACGATGCCAAGAAAGACCAATGGCATCCCTGGAGCAGCTTCAGGAACTATGTTACGCCATCCAAGGGCTTCGAGTCAAAATGCAGACTCTCCATGCAGAGAACCTAACTCTTTGACAACAGGCAGCTGCCAGAGATGAGGGCAGAGGTGATTTACCACCAATGCATTCCCGTTTGGCAAATATGACGGGAACCCTAAGATGATGAAAGAATTCCTAGATGCATGTTCGGTGTATTTTTCCTTCAGACCCACGACATTCGAGTCATTTGTAATATCCAGTCTAATTGGGAGTGCTCTGGCCTGGGCAACTCCGCTTGTTACAAACCAGGATCCGTCAGTCAATGATTATGACCAGTTTGTCCAGAATTTTAAGGCTCGCTGTCATGATCCCTGCCCCCAAACCCCTGAGACAACATACTGGAGCCAGGCCTTGATCACCCACATGGACCTTGAAGATCCCTCCGTCTTATCTGAGACCCACTTGGAGTCAGACCTGGCGCCTTTGGCGCCAGGCTCATTCATAACTCTGAGGACAACTTGGCATTGGACTCTGTAATGTACTGTGGGCAACATGGATGCCCCCACATAACTCAGTTCTACGAACTGAGCTATGCAGTCTAGTTTTTTGGGTGTGTTTCAACCCAGGGATACCTAGGATAACTGGAGATTATTTAAACCACGCCGGGGCAGAGGAACATACTTTGCGTTACTCTGCACCTTCAGCGTGACACTCCCCATGTTCGACTCGGTCTCCTGAAGGCCTTGTCTTTTCCTCTGCATCCACGCACCTGCAAGAACAAGAACAGCGTTAATAGTATACTTACTTTGGGAAGTATCCTGCTTCCAACATCGCTCCTCCAGTCCTGTGGGCAGCATTTACGGCGGCGTTATCTCCATCTCGGCACGCCGCATTCTAGAAGAAGCAGACAAAAGGAAAAGACATTAATACGCATACGCGAATCCCGCTCACCCGAAAACAGCAAGAAGAGTCAAACGCTTACCTGGACTCGAGCCGCTCAGGGTAACTTTAGTTCTAGAGCACGCCATCAACCTGCAAAGGGAAAAGACAAGACAGGTTAGCACATTAAGGACAAGAAGGTGCCGCATATCGCTCTTACCGCACCTTATTCTCTCAGCCGGCAGCCATGCTGGGACATTGCAGCGCCAGTAGGGGACATAGAGAGACATTGATCAGCACAAGAAAAAGCGAATAGCGCAGCGCATCGCGCTTTCACACACCTCTTAGTGGTTGGCTCCCTTAAGCCGCTCGACACCATCTCCGACTTCGCCAACACCTAAAGAGAAAGGAAAAGTTATAAAGGGGGCAAGAGAGAAGAAGAGGACAATTCAATACGAATCATCAAACCTACCTTGTCAGACCCAATGGGCTGCACCAGTGAAGCAACTAGGTGGCATAGCGCCCACATTGACCGACAAACCCCTGCACCGAAGGAGCATGACAGAGAGCACACAACAACAGAAAACAAGGTGAGGAGAGGACATAGGGGAAGGTTTGATCCCCAAGGGAAGAGGGGGTTAAACTCCCAGAGACAGCAGTTTAAATCCATAAATCCTGTGTTTCTGGCCCAGTCTTCAGCTGAACAGATTCCAGGGAAGAGTTCGAGGTGATGGGAGGTCCAGAAAGGCTGAATGGCGTCCCCGTGGATACCAGGTGAGTGTTACACTTGCTTTGACCGCCCCGAGGTGCAGTACTCGACTTATGAAGCACTGTTGGATGTCAGGCAAGGGAACCAAGATGTCCAGACATATGTTACCCAGTTCCAGAAGCTCGCCTCAACGGCTGGATGGGCAGATGCAGCCCAACAAACCATTTTCCACCGAGGCTTGCACGATGACATCAAGGATGAGTTTGCACGTGTAGCAAGACAGAACACCTTTCAGGAGCCTGTTACCCTTGTTCTGCAGATTGAGTTCAGGCTACTGGAAATGTGTCATGAGAGGAAGAGAGGTCGATGATACCCTCTCACGAACAACCCACCGCCAGCTGTGAAGGAAAAGTCGAAGACTGAAGAAACCATGCAGATCGCCGCAGCAAGAGGACCTCTAACAGCAGAGTAAAGGAGGAGAAGACGCAAATTAAACCTATGTATGTCCTGTGGTTCCTCCAAGCACCTTTTGCAAAATTGTTCTGAAGTACCCCCACGACGTCAGGGAAACACCCAGCCCTGTATCTATGCAAGGGAGATATCGGGGAGAGCAGCTCAAGCCCTTGCAATCTCACCCGAGCAGGAAATGAAGTTGCAGGAAACACAGAAGACAACCGCCTGATGGTGTGCAGGTCTCCTTTTCTGTTCTTTCAGGACCCCCGTTAGAGGTTCTTGCTATGTTGGACTGAGGGGCAGCGGTAATTTTATTGATGCTGCTTGGGCTCAAGAGAATCAAGTTCTGCTTCCCTGATGTCTGTACTTGCTTCGTGTAGGTGTGTGGGCAGAGGAGTTTATTCAGCAAAGATTCTAATGTCCCCAAGTAAAATCCAAGCACGCATGCCCTGCAATTTGACAGTAGACAGCGTGACGTCTTCCACAATGAACAGACCGTTAAAACAGGGTTTGTGCCACTTTTTCCTTATGTGGCTGCGGACTAGGACCGCATCTCTGGGGAAAACTTTAGATTGGTCTGTTGAAGCATCTCCTTCTGTGTTCTGTACTGCCCTACACCTGTGTTGCTGCAGCTGTCCTGAAATGACAGAAATACTGGAAGTCAAACAGTTCAAATAATAATGCAATTCCATTCCTAACAGTTCTGCAGTTGGCTGAGCATGACTTCTAACTCTGTATGTAGGCATTAGAGGTGTTCTCATTCATCTCCTCTTTCGTGGGGTGTGAGATGGTGGTCAGATCCTGGTTGGATCCTTAAAGCCTTTAATGCCAGTGGTAGGCAATACAACCAGCATTTCTTCAAGGTAAGTTTCAACTTGGCTATTCTTTCCTTAAGCAAGCAGTTGAGCTGCTCACAGATCCCATTTCCTTGCAGATGATAAGCTGAAGAAAATGTGTGCTTTATACCAAGCAACAAGCTGATCTGCTCAAATGTCTGATTTACAAAATGTGGACAATTATCTGACCTCATAACTTCACATACTCCCCATCTAGGAAATACTTTCCGCACTAGAAATGTAGCTGCACAGGTGGAATCTGGGTGTGTACATTGACATGCCTTTATCCGGCTCGAGAAAGGACACACCACTATGATCAGGTATCTATATCCATTACATACTTGTATCATATCGACATAGTCAATATGCAAGTGCTGAAAAGGGCCATTAGGGGCCTCATTACGAGTCCGGCGGTAACCATGGTGGAAATTCCGGCAGGTTACCGCCGGACTCGTATTACCATTCCGCCTCTGTGATTGCTGGAATCACCGGGGCATTATAACCCCGGTGACCCGGTAATTCCGGAGGCGAAATTCTAATGTTAATGGAAGTGGAAACACCGGCACCATGCTGAAATGGTGCCAGTGTTTCCATGTCCGCCTGCAGGCGGGTGGTGTTAAACCCGCCAGGTCAGACCTGGCGGGATTGACACCTCCTGTCTGCAGGACTCTTAATCAGCCGGTCTGGAAAGAACGGTGGTGGCGGATTTACCACCACCGTTCTTTCCGGACCGTCAGGGTCGTAATCCCTAACTGTGCACAGTGTATGCCCAGCCATGAATTGTTGACACACCATACAGTTCACTACAAAGAATGTAACATGTTCTGCTAAGTTTGGCACTAACCAATCCTCAGCAATAGTTGCAGTGAGATTCTCCCTAGTTGTATGCGCAGTTTAGTTTAGCTGTTCCAGCGCCACCCTTAATAAGGCTATAGGCATCACCAGTTCACCAGTGCTGTAATGTCACCACAATGCTTCAGAGGGGTTTAAAGAACACCCTCTTCGCCTCCACAAATTACTTTCCTCGAGGTGCTTCCCCCTGGACCTCTATTAACTGCATTTTTGACAAATGGTTGTATCCTTCAGATACAGTTATCATAACGATCATTTTTTCATTCACATCAGAAGTCCCAACATTCATCATCTCTTTATCTATAATTGCTATGCGTTTGGCCTCAGCATCCACTGCTTGACTGTCACGTGAGATAAAATCTGTCCCTTTAGTGTGGGCTGCTCATTTAACGACTGCTATGCCTACTGGGAGATGTAGTGCCTTAATAAGCCTATCCAATAAGGCGGCGTGCTGTACTGGCATGCCATCTGCTCGGAGGAAGCCCCTCCTTTTGCAACGTGCTAACCCTGCGTGCACCGTTGACATCACATAAGTGGAGTCGATGTACACTGTTACTTCCTACTCTGCGTGATTTTCGATCGCGAGTATCAAAGCCAATAATTCTGCGGCCTGTGCTAAATAATGAGACTGCAATCGAGTACACCCAAAATTCCCCATTTGCCGTGTGCTTTACCACAGCGGCACCTGTGTACCTTTGCCCATCATTTTGATCAATCCTTGAAGAACCATCAATAAAAACAATCTCTCCTCCTGCTAATGCATTCTCTTCTATTCTAGTGATTTAATCAAAGAACTCTTCATAGTTTACGTAATCGTGTACAGGTTCTCCTTCTGTCACTGGCTCAGCTACAAATATGGCAGGATTCACTATTTTACATCAAACTATTTTGATCGCTGGGTTTGATATGACTACCTCATAGGCAGAAGCCCTTTGAGAAGTCAACGTGCCTTTTGGTTTTTCTAAAATGGCAAATAGTGCATGCTCGACAAATAACATCATGGAGCATCTGCAGTGTAAAGTGTAGATGCATTAGTGCAGGTGCACTGATACACTGAGCTAACCATATTGCATATTAGGTCCATGGATTGCTGCATTAGCAGCTAAGACTAATGGCTTATTAGAAATGTGTACTAAACACTGCAACAGAACTAGGTGGCTTAGTAATGCTTTAGTAGCGCCTAGATATCAAGCATAGTGAGCTACATTGAACATGCAGGCCTCTAAGGGGTGGAATGCTACATTGTGCACAAGTGCATAGCTTGCAAAGGCATGACGGAGGACCAAGTTTAGTGGCTAATAGAGGCATGTTTTTGAGTGCTTACAGCATTATAGCGCCTAGATGGCCAGTCTTGTAATATTATGACAGTAGCTAGCAGAGTGCAGAGCCGGTAAAGATTGCTCTCTATGGGTTAATTGAAATAGGACTGCTCAGCTTCCCCTTGAATACCGTGGCCCTGCTATCCTTTGTAGACAAGCCCTCTTTCGCATGAGAAATTACTGTCTCGACACAGCCACTTCAGATAAGAGAAATACCAGACATCTTGCAGCTGGGCTCTGAGTTTGGGAAGAATGAGGGGCACCTTGAAGCGTTACCAAGTGGGATTTTTCCACCAGCAAGAAACATGTTTTGTTCTAAAGAAAGGTCTAGAATATTGCATCATGCTGATTGACTGCCCAAGCTTACAAGAATACATGCACACATGACTCGGGAGGGGATTTTTCTGTGGACTCGCATCAAGCAAGTGCCCGGAGTTTGATCTGCCCCTGCAGCTTCCTTGCTATGTTCTTGCTTAAGGGCTGGCTGAAGAACACCTGGTGATGAGCAGCCATTCGTTTACGATGAGCAGGGTCCTCAGCGTTAGATACAAGAAAAGTGAGACTGTTCTAATCATTTGTGATTTATAACTTGCATTTTCTTTCCATTGTTACTAAATTACTGTCTTTTTATTTTGTCTTTCTGTCAAATGAATGCCAAGTTTTATGCTTAAAGTCTTATCTCTCCAGCACGAGTTCATGGCCGTTGTGCAAAGTCTAAGCTGGGAGTGTGGGGTGTGTTATGGTAAGTGGGCTGGTCACAAAATTGTGCTTGCAACCCCCATCCTAAAACAACATCCCATCACTATGCTTGCAGCCTTCTCTATGGTGAACGCGGCAGCTGCTAAACTTTGTTTGCACGGGAAATGACCTCTCATCACTGGGTCTAAGATTCCACTGTAATACGCAAGGGGCGTGTACCCCAACGTGGTTCTCTGCATGAGCACTGCTGTCATAACCGTGCCATCTGTATGTGAGAACAAAAAGAATTCCTCAGCATAATTAGGAATCCCTAAAACTGGAGCCGTACAAATTGCTTTTTTCAATTTGTCAAACCCTTCTTCCATTTCCTAACACCACACGATTTTTTCTTACATTGCCTGTACTTTCCTTAGAGCCTGCAGCAAAGGCCTTATATACGAACTGTAGTCAAAGACCCATGCTCTGACATAATTAGACAATCCCAAAAACCTCTGCATGTGTTTTATCGTGTGTGGCTTTGCTGTTTTTAAAATAGCCTCAGCCCTCTCAGGAGTTTCCTTCATGTGAAATCAATTGGCCAAAATACAACCCTTCTTGTTGACAATATTGTAACTTTTTTTGTCAACTTTATATCCTTTGTCAGCGAGTATAATCATCAGCTGGACAGAAGTGCGTCTACACTCTTCCTCTGAGGTGCTGCAAACTAAGATGTCATCTACATATTGCAATACAACACTTTCTAAAGCAATATTGCTTAAGTCTATCAGAAGAACTCTATTGAAAATCGATGGAGACTCACAATACCCCTGTGGTAAACGAGTGCTTTTCAGCCACGTTTATCTGAAAGTAAACAATGTCAGATCCTGCGAATTTTTGCGCAATGTGATTGAGAAGAACACATTTTTCAAGTCAATCACCGTGAAATATCGTGCTTCAACAGGTATATTAAATAGGATCATAGACAGGTTAGGAACTAGAGGAACTCAGCCTCTAGAATCTGGTTTATTGGATGAAGGTCTTGCACTAGACGCCAAGACCCCCCCTTACTTTTTTTCACAGGGTGCACTGACATATTACACAGTGACTCTGAAGTCACTAAGATGCCCTGATCCATCATGGCAGAAATCGTCTTAAAAATACCTTTGTCTGCCTCTTGGCACATATGTTATTGTCGTGCTCGAGGTAAAATTGCTCCTGGTTTCATTTTAATCTTCACTTCTTCAACCCCCTTTAATAGGCCTACGTCATAGGGGTCGGTGGCCCATAATGAAATGGGCACTTTCGCCATGTCTTCATCAAAATACTCTGGACATTTTTGTGCTAACATAATTTTCTGAGGAACTTCTCTTTTAATTGCTCTTACCCAATAAGTAATGCACATCTCAAATATTATTTCATCATCAGATGGATGATCGGATGATCTCCAAACAAATCTTCATCAGTGACGTCGGTCAATCTGTAACCTTCCCCGATGGCGAATACTGTGCCCCATTGTTTTCTTCATCATCATGTCCATCAAGCAAAACCATTTCCCCTCTCATTATGGCTACTTGTATCTCTAAGGGAAAAACTCGTCCCTTTTCTTCGAGCATAGGTATTCTTGGTCTAAACAAAAATTAATCTGGAGTTCTCATTGTTCTGCCTGCTAGGCGTGGTAGCAATGACAATAGAATGCATACTCCATACTGGCAAACATCTGGTTCTAATGGAATTGCTCTCATAGCTAGTTGTCCTGCAAATGCCATAATAATTTCGCACACGTTTAAGTAATGCATTCCAAGTGTTGAACACACTATACCTTCATCAGTGAACAAGATTGTCATATTCAATTCAGACATTAAATCTTGTCCCAATATATTGACAGGTGTTTGCCTCGAATATAGCAGTGGCACCTTCATGTCACACTCTCCTATAGAAACTGGTAATTCTTCAGTGAAAGGAACTCTGCTTGTAACTCCTGTGAACCCCTGAGTATTCATGGCATTGCCAGACATTGAAAACTTTCCCTCTCGTATACATGAGCGCGTTGCACCTGTGTCAACTAAAAATAAAAACGTTTGCCCGCTATACTGATGTCCACCCTTGGTTCCATATGAGGGTTTGGCTTCACGGATAGTATGGAACACATCAGGTCTCCCAGTGAGCTGTCCTATTGCGGGTACAGTCTCATACCATTACTTGTGAAAGGATTCCCTCCTTTGGCAGTGACATGCTGTCATGACTCGCCCGTCATAGAAACTATGGTGGAAATGGAGGAGGGACTAACCAGCGATAGAGTGCTACAGCGGTCTGCAGCGGTCTAGTGTTTCGGACGCACTATGGATGCGTATAATTGTACGTCCATCCTGGATTCTGGTGCGTTGCAGCCCGCCGCCTACTGTGGGTTAACACGCTGTGTATCTCCGCGTCCTTCCGCTTTTGTAAGTTCCTCCTTGCTCCTTTACTTTCCCTCCCGGTTCCAGTTTTGCCTACCTTCCTTCCTCCCTTTTGCCGGCGCGGCTCCCGTATCTGCCAGTATTGTATCGCTGTCTTTTCGGTATTCCTCCTTGCTGCCTCTCCGGTCTCTGTGCTGACTCTGACCGGTCATGCCCTCCGATTGAGCTCCCTGCTTGTCCTTTCCCTTCCGTGCTTCCTACATTGGTTGCATGCTGCATACGGAGTGCCTTACCCAAGCACGCATACTGGATAGTGGAGCTTTCTGGTGCCTTGAGTGATTTGAAGTCTGCGTCTGCAAGCAAGCTTGAATTCCTCTCTAGTGACTGACATATTCCATCTTCTCCAGGGTTTATTAGCAACGCTTTTCCCTGGTTTTCGAGGCGAGCCCCCTGGGGGACACACTGCCGAGCAGCTTGCAATCTGGCAGGGTGGCCACGAGTAGGGCTCGTTCTCAGGTCTACAAAAAAAAGCCAGACACCTCGTGGAGAGAGAGAAGGGTGATCTCTTCCGAAGACTCTTCTGAAGACACCAATACAGGTGAGGAGGAGGAGGGGGCGGGATCTAAGGACATCGACCAGGTCTGTACCCCTGGGATTCCTGAGAGTTTGCAACGCCAAAAGGCAGTCTAGAACAATATCAAGAACTGGTGAATGCCATTCAAGGTATTACAGCAGAACTACAGACAATGAAGACAGAGAACAATGCTCTCAAGGCAGATAACGCTGCTTTGAGAGAGCAGGTCTTACAAAGAGAGGAAAACCGTGGGGACCTCCCATCATTACCGTTACCTTGTGGTAAATATGAGGGAATCCCAAAAAGGCTAAAGGAATTCCTTGACGCATGTTTGGTGTACTACGCCTTCCGCCCAAGGATGCTTGATTCAGACAGGACCAAGGTCGGGTTCATTATCTCTAATCTAGTGGGTATTGCCCTTGCCTGGGCCACTCCACTGGTTACCAACTCCGACCCAGCCTTAAATGATTACGAATCCTTCGTACAGCAATTTCGTACCAGGTTTGAGAGACCAGAGGTGTTAAACACATCTTATGAGAGCCTCTTGGACACGAAACAGGGGGCTTGGGGTGTACAAATTTACGTCTCCAACTTCCAATGGATTGTCGGCAAAACAAACACTATTCAGAAGGGGTTTGCATGATGAAATAAAAGATGAATTATCCAGAGTTGCCAGACCTGCGTGATTTCGGGAATTGGTATCCTTAGCATTACAGATTGAGTACTGTCTCACAGAACGACGAGCGGAAAGAAGGAAACCTAAGTCATTTACCCCACGTACACCTCCCCCCTGCCCACCTGTAACTTCCGAAAGGTTCGAACCGCAGACTGAAGAACCTATGCAAATTGGAATGGCCGGGGTCCTTTGACTGCGGTGGAAAGAAAACGACAGAAGGATTTGAGCCTTTGTTTGTATTGCGGCCCAGAAAAACATCTTTTACGAGATTGTCCCGAAGTATGCCCAAGGAGGTCAGGAAACGAAAGACCCTGACATTGAACAGGGAAGAGGAAGGGGTTTCAATGGCTAATCCCTGTGTGACAAATCCACCTGCAGCTCTGAATCCTTCTCATCAGTTAATGGTACTCAAGGTAATCATTGATTGGAATAATAACCATGAAGTCGAATGTCTCGCCATGCTAGATTGTGGAGCGGCAGGGAATTTTATGGACGACCAATGGGCAAGGAACCACATAATCCAGAGAAGAGACAAGCTTCAACCAATACCAGTAGAAGGAGTGGACGGTACCCCACTGTCTTCAGGTTTAATCAAACAAGAGACTCAAGAAGTCAAGGTCAAGATGAAGACCCACCACGAACAGATAGCATTTGACTTAATAAGAGCAGCCCACTTCCGAGTGATTTTGGGAATCCCATGGCTGAGGATGCATAACCCTGGCATCAACTTTAATTCCAACACAGTGGAGTTTCGTTCAGACCTTTGTATCCAATCTTGTCTATCACAAGAAGAAAAGCAAGTCCACCAAGGAACTTCTGTATCAACAAGGAGTATTAACTCAATACTATCGGCTTATCAAGAGTTTGAAGATGTGTTTGCTGACGTTATGCCTAGACCTTTACAGCCGCATGGACAAGAAGACTGTAAGATAGACCTCATACCTGAAGCTATAGTTCCTTTTGGTAGAATGTTCCCACTGCCGCTACCTGAGTAAGAAGCCTTAAGGGAATATCTACCTACCAATCTTCAGAACGGACTGATACAAGAATCTTCTTCTTTGGCTGGGGCATCCCTCTTTTTTATTCCAAAAAAGGGAACCACGGACCTTTGACCCTGTATCGACTTCAGAGGCCTTAATAGACTAACCATCAGAGACAGATACCCTCTGCCCCTAATAAAAGATATCCTGGCGGCAGTACAAGGAGCAAAATGGTTCACCAAATTGGATCTCAGAGGGGCCTATTACTTACTACGGATACAAAGAGGTGACAAATGGAAGACTGACTTCCGTACCCCACTAGGCCACTATGAGTACAAGGTGATGCCATTCGGCTTGGTGAACGCGCCAGCCCAATTCCAGAGATTCATGGACAAGGTGTTCAGTGATCTTCTATTCACCTCTGTACTTCTGTACTGGTTTATTTGGACGACATCTTAGACTTTTCTAAGACACTGGACGAGCATCATCAACATGTTAGGGAAGTGCTAAAAAGACTCTGTCAACACCATTTCTTAGCTAAGCCAGAAAAATGCCTGTTCAAAGTCTCCTCTGTTCCCTATTTGGGCTTTATTCTGTCCGAGAACCAGCTAGAGATGGACCCTAACAAGACTGCGGCCATTATAAACTGGCCCACTCCCACTTCAGTGAAGGACATACAAAGGTTTTTAGGCCTAGCTAATTTTTATCGCAAATTCATCATCGGATTCTCTAACATAGTATTGCCCATCACGGCTCTGTTGAAAAAGGGAGCAAGATTCGACTGGAATCAAGAGGCTGATCTCCCCTTCAAACACCTTAAGGAGGTCTTTACTACCACCCCGATCCTTAGACAACCTGATCAAAACCTACCCTTCATCGTGGAAACGGATGCCTCCTACGGTGCCATCGGATCCGCACTTCTACAAAGGAAGGAAGACCTGCTGCAACATCCGATAGCCTATTACTCAAGAACCCTTACCAGCAGTGAGAAGAACTATTCAGTAATCGAGAAGGAGTTGTTAACTATTAGACAAGCCTGCGAAGAGTGGAGGCATCTACTACAGGGAGCCAGGTTTCCCTTTCAAGTTCGTACAGATCATAGAAACCTAAGTATCCTACAACAGATGGAATGCAGAAACTCCCGGTCACGCCAGATGGGCGTATTTCTTCTCCCAATTCGATTTAGAACTGATCTACCTCCCTGGGAAGGAGAACCATTTAGCAGATGCCCTTTCACGGAGCTATGGAGAGGAATCCGGGAAGTATATTGGTCAGGGATCCTGGTTGCAAGGGAAGAAATTCATGGGGGCCATTAACACTTTTTTGCAACAAGTATTAGAAGCACAGAAGAAATTATCCGAGTCACAAGTTTTGTCTCTAACACAGAAAGGTGAATTCCTGTTTAAAGAGGATTTTCTGTACTTGCCAACCCCAGCCCTTCGATCTCAAGCCATTACTTGGTGTCACGACATACCAACTGCTGGGCATAAAGGCCGAACAGCCACTCTGGAGTTGCTGAAACATCATTTCTGGTGGCCAGACATGGCTAAGGATACCCTGAGATATGTCTCTTCTTGTCCAATTTGTGCCCAAAATAAATACAATACAACAAGACCGTTGGGACTTCTCCAACAAGAAAACCCTCCTGCTGGGCCTTGGCAACATATATCCATGGATTTTATTGTGGATTTGCCCATATCTGAAGGGTGCACAGCAATTATGGTGGTAATTGATTCATTCAGTAAACTGGCAAATTTTTCTCCTCTGAAGGGCACTCCATCCGCTACCATAACAGCCAATACTTTCCTTAGAGACATAGTAAGACTGCACCGCTTACCACTTACTATTGTATCTGGTAGAGTTACTCATTTCACTTCTATGTTTTGGACTTCATTATGTAAACAGTTACAAATCCAAAGAGCATAGTCTTCCGGTTTTCATTCTGAGAGTAACAGGCAAACTGAAAGACTTAACGCCACTCTTGAACGATATATCCGTTGTTTCTGCAATCAAACACAAGATGACTGGTACCAGCTCTTACCGGTGGCCGATTTCTCTTCTAACAACATGCTCCACTCAGCTATTGGCATGAGCCCATTTAAATGTACTTACGGGTACGATCCTAGACATCTGCCCTTAGCCGAAATACAGCCTACTATTGTACCTACCATAGATCACTTGCTGAACAATAAACAGATCCACTGGAGGGCCCAGGAAACCCTGTCAGAAGGTCTTCAAGACTATAAGAAATGGGTAGACAAGAACAGAAGGTCAAACCCAGAATGGCAGGCTGGAGATGAGGTTTGGCTGTCAACCAAATATCTGCCTAAGTGGGTTCATCTGGGAAAGTTCTCTCCTAGATACATTGGACCCTTTTGTATCGACCAACAGATCAACCCGGTGGCTTTCAGGTTGATCTTACCCTCTTCCTTACGAAGAGTACATCCTGTATTTCATGCTTCCCTACTTAAAGAATACAAACCCGACCCACATTCAAGGCAGATCAAGAAGAAGATCCCAAGTTCACACGACACTCGTGAGTACGAAGTGCCCCGTATCTTAGACTCCAAATACAAACATGGAGTGGTTCAATACCTCATTCTTTGGAAAGGGTATCCTTGGACAGAAAGGTCATGGGAGCCAGCGAGGAATCTCAGGGCACCAGGACTTCTGCATCAATTCCACCGAAATCATCTGGGGAAGCCGAGAGGGGTACCCATGAGAAGGGGTCATACTGTCATGACACGCCTGTCAAGGAAACTGTGGTGGAAATGGTGGAGGGAGTAACCGGCGATAGAGTGCTACAGCGGTCTGCAGCGGTCTAGTGTTTCGGACGCACTATGGATGCGTTTAATTGTACGTCCATCCTGGATTCTGGTGCATTGCAACCCGTCGCCTACTGTGGGTTAACACGCTGTGTATCTCTGAGTCCTCCTGCTTTTGTAAGTTCCTCCTTGCTCCTTTACTTTCCCTCCCAGTTCCAGTTCCCTGCTTTCTGCCTACCTCCCTTCCTCCCTTTTGCTGCCTCTGCCGCGGCTCCCGTATCTGCTAGTATTGTATTGCTGTCTTTCCGGTATTCCTCCTTGCTGCCTCTCCAGTCTCTGTGCTGACTCTCACTGGTCATGCCTTCCGATTGAGCTCCCTGCTTGTCCTTTCCCTTCCGTGCTTCATACATTGGTTGCATGCTGCCTAGGGACTGCCTTACCCAAGCACGCGTACTGGATAGTGGAGCTTTCAGATGCCTTCTGGGATTTGAAGTCTACGTCTGCAAGCAAGCTTCAATTCCTCTCCAGTGACTGACATATTCCATCTTCTCCAGGGTTTTTTAGCTACGCTTTTCCCTGATTTTCGGGCGAGCCCCCTGGGGGTCACACTGCCGAGCAGCTTGCAATCCAGCAGGGTGGCCTTGAGTAGGGCTCGTTCTCAGGTCTACAAAAAAAAGCCAGACACCTCGTGGAGAGAGAGAAGGGTGGTCTCTTCTGAAGACACTTCTGAAGACACCAATACAGGTGAGGAGGAGGAGGGGCGGGATCTAAGGACATCGACCAGGTCTGTACCCCTCGGATTCCTGAGACATCCCTTATCCCAGGAGCCATTAACTGACCTGTGTTTGTGTTCTGCTGAAGCTGCATAGGTGATTGCTGTGACTGTCCTTGTGGCGGATTAACTGCCACCTGCTGTGGTGTGAAGGATTCTAACTGGCCGTCACACACCGGATCAGGACTCTTGCCCTTAGACTAGGATGTAGCGCTCAATTAGAATACTTTCTCTTTATTTTCTCTTTATTTTTACACATACCACGGGTCACAATGGACCATGAACCAGGCTGGTTGGTGGTAATACAATATTTATTTATTTAAATTTCAAAGAAAATCACACAATTTTTATATGGGGCAGCAATCACCAATGGGGTGATAAGTACAATGAAAACCACTGAAATACGCTTGGGTAACCTTCTACAAGAACATATCCAAAGCACAAATGAATAGGAACACTTTTTCAATTAGGATAGATAGCACCCAAGTTAAAGTTTCCCCCTGCAATGTTCCCTCAACCCACGATTACTCGAATTCTGAGTGGATAGGAAGAAGCAGCAGGTAGTCAGGGATATGAGGCAGCAAACAGAATGAAAATCATTTGCAATGGCCTAAAATGACACTCGGATTTCAACAAAAAATTAATCATATGTGTAATTAAATTATGATGTACAAATGTTTTATCACAATCTCAGGGATGTTATATCATTAGCATCCTTAAGGTAGGGTATCACAAGAGGCATACAGTTCACAAAGCGGGTTGAAATTGAAACCACAGTGCAGTCAAATCACACATTTACAAAACGGGTGAAAAACACAGAATCGGAATGCGGTTTTTAGGCCGGGTGATAGATGCACATCACAGGGACAATATGAATGTGACAGAGTGACTATAGCTGGAGAACTGAATGAGATTTTCAAGGTTGAATGAGGTTCGTTTTTAGGAAAATAGAGCAGTTAAAAAGAGAAAATCGGTTTCAAAAAGGAAAGGCAAGTTTTACATAAACTAAATGATCTAGGCTAGATTGTTAAAGAAAGACACAGTACGTTCCAAGATTGATTCGCAACATCAACCTTTTCACCCCGCATTCAACTTTATGTGGGAATTAATTTGATTATTCCAAATATGAGGACTGATGATCTATGCAAGACAGAAATGATATAGAAAAGTGGCGCTAACGCTTGGCGATCAATGACAAGACGCACAGAAAATTCTAACAGTCTTAAACAAGTTACCAAGGCAAGGATAGAATTTCTTAGAGAGTAGAAGAAAGACAAAGTATCAAAATGGGGTAGGCCATGTGTGGCTATGGGATGGGGAAATACTCACAATCTGCACTTGAGTATAGGGATTTGGATAGCCAACTGGATTCTGGACTCAAAAGCTCTGGTCACAGGATAGCAGCTCTCCTAACAGCAAACACCTGGGCAAGTCTGGTCACTGGATGATAGTAAGGCTACAGCAGGCATGCAGGTAGTGAGCAAAAGGCCGGTCCGGTACCAAAATGCTCCCCAAGGTACCACAGCTTTCCCCCTTTGCTATTGGGATTTTAGTGGAATTTCTGGATCAATGGCCTTGCTGGGATAGGATCAGCTATGCTTGTGCCTTGCTGGGATAGGATCAACTATGCTTTGGCCTTGGAGTAGAGTCTGGAATCTTGCAAAGGTGGATCTGGAATGTCAGTATACGCAGGCGCTGGAAATTCTAGAGAGAGAGTGTCTACAGTTCTGTCAGCCTCTCTCATTTTCAAGGCATGGTGACATCATAGGATTATACGATGGGGCAGGTTTAGGCTGGGCATGCCTCTAACAACTGGATTGGTCAGGGTTGATTGTTACTGTCAGCCCGTTGGGTTTCAGGGACATGATGTCATATTTATGATGTGTGCTTTACAATGCATAGGATCATCCCACAGTTACTTTTGCTAAAATCATTCATTAACATAAATTACACATTTGTACATTTGTGGCACTTTAACAAATTACATAGGTAGATTACATATTTCACGCAGAACATTTCTGTCCAATTCTCCCATTTGTAGGACTTTGTTCCGTCCGTCTAATAGTTTTTCGCGCTTTTTCAATTAAATTACTTTGCCTAAAATTCTATAACATTATACACGTGTGTATATACAGTCATAAGGCATGTGAATGTTGAATTTCAAAGTGGCATCATATACACTTTCCTCAGAATGTTCAAATCTCTGCCATTTCTCTCCACAATATGCCAGTGAAGGTTAACACGTTTTGTTTGAAAGCCACACAAATTACACTTAAACTGCACAACTTTTACATTTCTGCACTGTCCGGTTACAAGATTAACGGATTAACAGTCTTAAAAGTTTATTAATCAAATAGTATTTTGAGACAGATGGGGCTGCCTTTGTCCTCCAAATATGCTCATGTCTTTCCAGGCTACCACCAACTGTCAGTTCAGCCCAGGGTGGCCATGGGGGTTTCCCAGTTTGATTGAAATGTTTGTCACTTCTCCCACTTCACACGTAGGTGTCCCATATCCATTGTCTCAAGCTGAAGCCCAGACTGATGTCTGACGAGCGTGTGATATTTCTTTCTCTTGGTCCATTCAAAGTTTTCAAAGGTAGCAATTAACATGCATGTGTCCCAGACATGTATGGTGGCTCCTTTTGGGGGAAGGCCTCAGTTTAGCCAGCAGAAAAACCTGTTCTGGAGCTTCCACAGTCCAGCCACTGCATTTAATTCTTTATCTTATTTTATTTTATTTTGTTCTGAATCAGAAGCAAGCCTATTGAAATAAAACTTCCCATATGTTTCCCAGAAAAACCCCTTTTACATTGCTAGGCCAAGACAGGGCCTTCATTCAACATTACACTTTTAAAACAGCCATTGTTCCTTATTTGCAAAAGCACATTTCAACCCCTGGTGAAGTCTGCTGGGCTGACCATTTCAATAGCTTTTCTCTTCCTTCTGACTTCCCAACATTGTTTTGCACTAGTTAGTTTCACTTATACATCAATCTGTTTAAGACGCATGTCCACTGAAATTGAAATGTGCCCTTATAGCTAGGGTTTCTTTTTAAGCAGTAATTTTTGACATTTTGTAGCTCAAAAGTCAAGCATTTTTCCATGCAGCTGAATGTAAAGCTTCTGGCGATTTCCTGTATCTGGTCTGGCAAGGCCTGCCATTCAGGAATAATGCTCTCTCCTGCTAGGGCACAATCTGAATATGGATGGGCATGGCAGGGCCTTGCGTATAAAAGCAGAGTAATGTAGAACAGATGAAAAGAGCATCAGAGCGGCATCATTTTAAATGTAAAATATTTCCCTTATTCACTGGGAAACTTTGGGCTAGCAGCAAAGCAGCGCAGCTTTTCACTTCGCTTCTTCAGTACACACAGGAACACACCCTGGCAGCCTTTCTCGATGTGCTCCCTGTTCCAACTTGCCCAATGGTGTTTGGCACAACAGTGCAGCCATCTTTTTGTAGCTGCCAAATGCAGTTTTGATGCGAGGCAGTGGTGCTCAAAGGAGCCAGCACAGCCATTTTGCTGGTTCTGCTGAAGTGCAGCTTGGTTATGGATGGGAATTCTGCGGAGTGGGTCAATGTATCCCGCAAATCCCCTCCTGTCTCTTCTGAGAATTCTTGTTGAGGGAGAATAGAGCAAAGTGGGATTTATCAGTAGGGCAAAGTAGGGTTCATCAGGTACAGTCCTTCTTCCATCAGGGAGCGGTACACCACCATTCTCTTGTTGTCTCTCGTTGGAGTGTGGAGCGACACCCACAGCTTTCCCTTAGGTCTTTCTTTGTGGTGTGGAGCGTCACCTCTGGATTTTTCTTTGATCTTTCCTTTCCAGGTCCTCGGGGACATCCTCCTTGGTCTATAAATGGGTGGAACCAATACAAATCTAGTGAATAAATAAGAACTGGATACTACATTTTCCCACTGACTGCCTTCCTGGAGGTTTGACAGCAGTGGGACACACATGCATTGCAAACATTACAGTACTTTAGACGATAAAGACCAATGATCACTCAAAAGACACAGATAACTACTGGTGTTACTCGAATTTTGGGGGATCCCTCTCGTATTGGGAAGGAAAAAATACTCCCTGTTAAATAATTAGACCTATAGTCTAAATGTTCTTCTCTGGGTCTTCTTATTCTTGTTCTTATCCTCCAGATGTCTCCTCTATTTGATTTTCTCTTGGATCCTCAATTTGCTGTAAAGTGTGCCAAGGGTGACACATTTTTAACTGATTAATATGGACCCATTTCTCGTCTGTCAGTTCTCCTTTGGGGATGCAGATTATGTAGGGCTAGGCCTGAGATGGTGACCTCTTCTCCATTTTTAAACTTCAACTGCCTACGGTAGCAATGGGGCTGACCGGAAGGCTTTTTTTAAGACTGCCAGGGCCCTGGGATTTACCCTCCAGTTGGGACCGGGCTAGGCAATAACTGGGATCCAAATTAATTTCGAGTCAGTTAAGGATATAACTGACCATGTAAAAGGCGGAAGGAACACCTCGCACGACCCAATAATTATGTTCTATGCTTTTGTCACCTATAGACAATTTTAGCATACAACTGCTAAGCAGAATATGTTTGGAACGGGGAATTTCCAGGCCCCATACCCACTGATAAACTGACTCAACCGCCAGCAGGGTCTGGTCTTTTGGGAGTTTCCTGAATAAAACTTCTGATGAAGCTTTCTTCACTATTCAAGTCGATTCGGGCGAGAACAGACTCCTTCCCCTCATTTAACTGAATCGGGAAGAAGAGCTGTTCGCCCTTCTTCTGAATGCCAGCTACGCTTTGTGCTGGTTTGTCATCAATTCTGACTATAGAATTGGGATTTTCAGATTGTGAATTGGTATACAATTTCAAAGTATTTCCTTCCAGTGTAGAATGCCACTTGAAATTGAAAGGAAGGTTGATTTTCAGCAATGGAGAGGAGTTCCCATCACCAGTTTGTTGTCCTACAGCAATTACTGTAACATCAGGTATTTTATCATTTTGAAGGTGAAACTCAATTTGATCTGATTTTTGTTCAACTATGTGGCATGTGCCATGTAAACTAACATTGTTGACACTCTGTTTTAATTGTATTGGCCTGTGAGTGTGAGTCCAGAGTACCTTGTTCACACAGTCTATTAGGGGAGACAACCTACGAAGGCTGTCATTCCCGAATAGACAGAGGTTCCGTCTGGAGCCACGACTATGATCGGGTGCTTCATCTTGTGTCGCCCAATTTTTATTTCCAAATCTGCAGTCCCCTCGACAGGAATTGCATTCCCGTTGAAGTTCTGGAGTTGTCCAGGAAGAGCGGTGAGAGGGATCTGGTGTCTCTCCCCCCTTCCTGAATTTAGCTGCTCAAAGGTCCTTTTTGACAGAAGAGAGGCTTGGGATCCAGTGTCCACCAGTGCAGGAAATGCACATTGCCCCTGCACTTGGATGGAGGCGTAGAATCTACCTGCTTTCTCCTCCAATGGGCAAAGGTAATGGGCATTCTGGGCAAGCTGGGTGGTCAATTTCTTTATTTTGGACTCCGACATGGGGGTATTTTGGACATAATTCTGTGTCTGAGTTTGGGAATCTGAAATCACAATTTGGCATTCTGATATTTGGGGAGTTTCTGGCTCCCCTTTCTCTCTGGGTTCTGTGCTATCCCCCCCTTCTCGGAGACAGTCACCAGAATTGGTTTGGGAATCCTCTTCTTCTGATTCTGGGCCGCCCCCTACCCCCCTTCTTGGAGGCAGTCACCAGAATTGGTTTGGGAAGTTTGGGAATCCTCATTTAATATTTGATTCTCTGGATGCTCATTCTGGGGTTCAGGGATGGGCTATTCTGAATCAGTCCCCACACCCACCTAGTCTTCATTCAGTACTCTTGGGACCCATTTTTCTTTGGGAGGAATTCCCCCGTCCCTGAAGCATAAGATTTTCTTCCCAGAATCCTCTGAGGATTCTTCCCCTTCAAACTGGAGGACACTAATTTCCTGCACAAAATGGGCCTTTTTGTGGTCATTATTTCTCCTACCCAGCCTCTGTTCCCTGGGTTGCAGATTTTTAGGGGCAGGAGATTTTAGTTCTGGTTCCGGGGTGTCTAGGGGCTTTTCACGGGTGAGGAAGGAAGCTTCCTCTAGGGCTTTATACCCCCCTTCCCGATGTGCCTCGTCCTCAGGAACCAGTGAATTATTGGGGTTCTATCCCAGTCATTGTTCTGGGGTGCCTGACCCTGGGTTTGCAGGGTTCTGAGCCGCTGTGTTCATCTGAGGGTTCTGTTGAGCCCTCAACATGCGACCCAGGTCCTGTGTGAGGTTCTGGGCCTGGCTCTCCAGTTGGGACTCCCGTTCCGGGTGGTATGGAGGTCTTTGTTTGTATCTAGGGGGTTCACAGGAAGGGTAACTCTCCCTTCTCCCAGGGTACCCTGGGTACTGGGGATTCTGGTAGCCCTCCCCTCTTGGCCTCCCCTTATCTGGATTGGGTTGTCTGGGCTCCTGAAACCGGGGAAAGAAAGGAGGGTTGTCCTGCCGGTTGGGTTTTGTGGATACTGGGGAAAGAAACTTAACCCGGGATTTGGGGGATTACTGCCCTCCTGAGGGAAGTTAGGAGGGAAGTTTCCTGGGGGAGTACTTACCTGGCAGGACACCCCCTTGGGCTGGGGGAGTCCATACATACCACATGATAGGTTGGTTTCCCTTGTATCTGTGACTTACATTATCAGGAGAGTTAGGGGCACCATTGGTGGGATTACCTCCCTGACTGCCCCCTGTTTCTGACTGGCCAGAAGGCCATCTTGGCCTCTGATTTTGTTGGTTTTGGCAGGTACATTTTTAGGCCCCCCCATTTCTAGGTCTAAAATGGGGGCACCTTTCACCTCCACCACCTTAGCAGCAGCAGGGGTGTTGGCTGGTTTGGGGTTTTTCGTCTGGTTTTTATTTTCTGCAGGTTTTTGGACTTCATTAATGCGGGTAGCCTGCTCTATTACCCAGTTCAGAGATCTTTTATCATGGAAATCCCCCACCAGCTGGGACCATATATATTTTGGGAGCACATGAAAGTAGGTAGTGACAAACTCTCCGCTATCCGTGCGCACCCTCCTAGTGGTTTGTGCAAAGGCGTGTTCTAGCTCCTGCACAAATTCTCGTGGGGCCTGATCTTCTCCGCATTGTAGATTATAGGCCGCTTTGCAAGCCTCTTGGGGGTTTCTATGGGCGGAAAAATATTTCAAGATGGCCTCCCTGTAGATGGTCCATCTTGAATGATTCTGGTCATCCAGTCCAGCAAAGATGCTGGAGTACTCTGGAGAGAATGTCCATTTAGCATACTCTATGCAGTTCTGGTTGTCTTTAAAGTAAAAAGTGTACATCATTTGTTCATAGAGTTCCAAATGTTCCCAGACAGAATATTTTGTGTTTTTATGGTACGGGGTTATGAAACTCCTAATGGCCTTGATCTGCCTAATGGGGTCTTTCCCCATAAGTCTCTTTAGTTTATTTGCCTTCTTTGGCCGCATCACCTGAGTCCACTCACCCTTAGACTCAGAGGCGCTACTGCTTGAGGACCCCACATGATCTTCTAGGTGCTCCCTGATTTTGTGAGCTTCGGAGGGGCTCGCAGAATGGTGAGGCCTAGTTTCATCTCCCCTGTGGCGCACAGGAGAGGAGTCTTCTGAATCCTCCCTGCTTCCAGGGTTGGCAGAGGATCCTCCCCACTGCCCTGATTGGGTGGAGGTCTTCAGAATGCTCTTTTTGGGTCTTATTTCATTCTGTTTTTCTACAAATTGAACCAACTGGTCCCTTTGAAGGTAGTATTTCTGCACATCTAATTCCCTGACTTTCTCCTCATAGGAAGCTTCCTTGTCAAAGACATCAGCCTTAATATTTGTGCATCGATACAGCGACGCCCGTCCATCAATTTCTGGGGGACGTTGACCCGTCAGATCCATCATACTAAACCTATTTAATTCAGGCGGCCTCAATGTTTCTGGCTTATGTGAACCGGTCGGCAGTGTTCCAAGTATTAAATGGGTTTGAGTCACTTAGTACCGAGGTCATCATACTATGATCAGGGGTTACCCTGCCCCTCTCTACCTATTTGGGGTTCCTCCAGTTTGGATTAAATCTAGCACCCTCTTTCTCCAACCTCGCTAGTTTCTCCTTCAAAGTCCCTACCTCTTAATAATAGGCAAAGATCTGAGCCATTTGCTCAGCTATGAAGGCTTTATTGGTCTCTATGACCCGCTCTTGAGTTACCACCTGCTAGTGGAGCCCCTCTTTCTCCTCACAGAAGGCCTCATGGTCTCTCTACGCTACTTGTATGTTTTGGGAGCAATGAGACAATTTCTGTTGCAGGAGATGAACCTCATTTTTCTGCACATTTAAAGCCTCTATGGCCTGCTCTAACTGGAGTTCCACCTGTCTCCTATATCCCATTATTTTATCACATTCTTCTTTTATGCCAGTCAGTACCTGAAGGTCTGACTCCCTTCTCTCCAGGTTGTTTTTTAAACTGCACATTTCCTGGTATAGGGCCTCTTTCTTCTGATGCAGTGCGCCCCTTTGTTCAGCCAGATCATCCCTTTGTTGAGTTATGACGCCTAATTTCTGGCGCTCTTCATCGAATTCTGATTGAGGCTGGAGGTCTCTCATAATTAATTTACTTTTTTTCCTCTTCCAATTTTTTTAACTGATCTTGCAGCAACGTTATTTGTCCTGTGCAGGCCCTGTCATATAATTGTTGACTCTCTTTTCCCTACACTCCTCTTCCAATGCATCTAATTTGGCCTCTTGATCTACATTATTTTGATGTTGTAGAGCCAAGTCCTCTTTTAACTGTTTGATTTAGTTTCTTGATTCTGCCTCAGAATCTTGGCTCTTTTGCAATTTGTGTTCCACTAATTCTAGTTGAGCCTGCATTTTAGTTTCTAGTTCAGATTGATTTTGCATAAGAGTTGTATTTTCTTCATGCTTTTTCCCACATTACTCCCATTTGGAGATACATGTTGGCCCTGATTCTGACAATTTTAATCTGCTCCTCGTTAATTTTCGGAGTCATGTACAACTCACTCAAAGCTTGATGTAAGAGGCCACCGTCCTGCCACCTGTCCATGTTCATGGCGGTGACCTGTTGCACCATTTCTTCTAGCCATACTTTTTCATCTTGTTCTGGCCATCCCCCCCTGACAAATAATTTGTGCAGAAGGTGCTCCCTAGCTATATTAATCTCTCCCGTGGTCATTTTGAAGTATTATTTCTTTATTAATTTATTTATGCAAGGGCAATCTATATTCTGTTGCTTTTTGTCTAGTTTTTGGGGTTGATCTAGCTTAAATTTTATACACAGGCCTAGTACCTAGGACTTTTGTTTTGGGGTGGCGCTTCTACAGTGTAACACAGTGTTCCACCTACACAAGGTATCACTACCTTGAAGTTTAGGCTGCTGTGTTAAACTGTCATGGGTGAATAAACAAATCCAATCCCCAGCTACGAGCCCCCAATTTGTGAAGGATCACACACCGGATCAGGACTCTTTCCCTTAGCCTAGGATGTAGCGCTCAATAAGAATACTTTCTCTTTATTTTCTACTAATTCGAATTGAGCCGATACCCAACCCGTCTCACACCCTCTTTTACAAGTATCCCGGGTCACAATGGACCATGAACCAGTCCGGTTGGTGGGAATACAATATTTATTTATTTTAATTTCAGAGAAAATCACACCATTTTTATATGGGCCAGCAATCACCAATGGGGTGATAAGTACAAGAACAGATCCAAAGCACAAATGAATAGGAGCACTTTTTCAATTAGGATAGATAGTACCCAAGTTAAGGTTTCCCCCTGCAATGTTCCTTCAACCCACAATTACTCGAATTCTAAGTGGATAGAAAGAAGCAGCAGGTAGTCAGGGATATGAGGCAGCAAACAGAATCAAAATCCTTTGCAATGGCCTAAAATGACAAAAAAACATAGTGCAGTCAAATCACACATGGAAAGGTTGCATTTTTCTCTTTTTCAGCTTTAAATGTCAAAAATGTTTTTTTTTTAAACGGGAGGAAAACACAGAATCGGAATGCAGTTTGTAGAGGAGGTCCCAAAAATAGCCTGCACTCAAACTGTTCATTTTGAAGTACCAGGAACATTTGCGCCGAAATATGTGACGTGCGATGAGAAAATAAACCTGCAGAGAGCCGCAGTGGGGCTCTGGCCAGTACCCATCAAAAGAACAATGCCTATTGAAGTACTGATACCATGGAAAACATGGACAGTAAGGTACCCATTGAGAAAACCATATCGACAAATGAAACGAAATGGAGATCATCTAAGTGCAGTTCCTGAAGAAGCAAAGAAGGTCTTAATGGAAGAAGAATGGTGACATCACAAGAACCCAGACTGACTCACATATAGAAGAAATGATGACCAGAGAATGACGTAAAGGGCCTCATTACGAGTTGCCCGGTAAAAGCGGGTTCATTACCGGCATGCCGGAATGAGCGGGTCCGTGCTCGTATAAACCCGCTAACAGCGGGTGATTATGAGTGCACGAGCATGCGCGTTCCCCCATGCCAGTTGTGGCAATACCGCCATGCCGGTAAAGGGCCACCAACCTCCCCTATACTGGCATTGCAGGGCCCACCCATAGCGTTAACGCCTCATAACAACCCCTAAATACCGGCACGGTAATACCGGCACGATATTACTGTGTTCGCAAAAAACGGACCCGGAAATTATGTCATCGCGCAGGAACGGGAAATGGGCCGGCGTCCATCTTTAAAAACACAATCCATTGCCATCCTCCACAACCACCAGTTGTTTTGGGTTGTTCTGTGGCAGGATAGAAGCAGATGTCGAAGGCTACCAAGAAGGCGACCCAAAGGAAGAGAAAACAGCGTTTTTCAGACGCTGAACTAAGCATGCTTGCTGACACCCTGGCCCAGCATGCAGACACGATCAGGAGCACTGACATGAAGCATGCAGCCCAAACCAAAAAAAAAGAAGTCTGGCAGGAGGTCGCACACAGGGTGTCGGCAGTGGGAACCACCCCAAGGAGTATCAGTGACTGTAGAAAGCGGTGGGATGACCTCCGCCTCAGGGTGAGGAAGATCCTGGCGGATAACAGGAGGGCCGCAATGGTGACAGGCGGGGACCCACACTCCCCACTGAAGTTGACGGCATGGGAGGAGACCGCCAGTACCTCCATTGACCCTGAATCCATCGAGGGATTTGGAGACCAGGAGGCGGGTGCCGCATCATCCACAGAAGAAGGTGAGTGACCCATCACATCCATGTAGGCTAAACCATGATGTGGCACAAGTGATGTGGAAGTGAGACTAGGCAAGGCAATGCATGTCCCAGGCTCACATCAACATATCCAATCAAGAATGTGTGGCACACCCTGCAACACATGCATGCTGAGTACCAATCCCAATGCCAACACAAGTGCAACATGACCCGACCGTGCCGATGGAACTCACCACACAGACACCATACCAATGCCATGCCACCAGCCATGCATTAATTGCCCACATGCCCCCTCAGAACACCAAATGCCACACCCCAGAAATAATTTGATGCATGAATGTATGAACATATCGCAGCGTAATACATCATAGCTGCCATGTGACACCATCACTGATGAACTGCATCTCTTCTATCCCCCAGGCACCGATGAGGAAGATGGAATGTAGGACAGGGGTGCAAGTTCATCCACTGCACGGCAAGGGACCAGGGCCACCGCCACCCCCAGCCCAAGAAACTGCCCAGAGCAACAGGCAGTGTGCCACACCGGGCAGCAACCCTGCAGGAGACACCTGCAGCCACAGTATAGCAGCAGCCACCCACAACAGTGGGAGGCGTTTCTATTCCCGCTCCACCAGCCACCGCGGACGTTGTGGATACAGAAGTGGAGAATGAGGGTGACATCATGTCCGGCACACCCACCCCAAGCCCCATTACCAGCCTACCCCACCCTACAGAGGCCAAGAGCATGGACGACCCCTGCCTCCACGACTCAGACCTTGGAGGCTCAGACATGGCCCTCTTTGAGGAGGACTGTGCCCTGGACGTGGGCCCTGCGCAGGTGCCATTCTCCACTCTGCCATCCACCACCCTGCCTACCACCACCATGCCTACCAGCACCCTGCCATCCACCACCCTGCCTACCACCACCCCAACCACCAGTACTCCTGCAGCCAACGACTCCTTCGAGGGTCGCCTATCAAGGGTTGAGGCCCGACAGGAGTCGATGCTCGAACCCATGCGGCAACAAATATCCAACGGGAATGACTCCATGAGGGCCATTGCCACAGCCATTGCAGCCAACACTGCTGCTGTTGAGGCATCGACATGTGCCATGAGGGAGTGTATGGGGGCACTTACACAGGCCCTGCTTGCGAATCTACCTCAAACACAGTCCCCACACCCTGGGGCAGGCATGGAACTGATCATCGACACCTCCACTGCCACAACCCCTTCTACCTCGGCCCAATCGAGCCCTGTGCGGTTGACGCGGAGGAGTGCACGACGCTTGACCATGGCCCCCCCCGATCCCAAAATTGCTGAGAAATAGAGTGGGTAGACAATGACATTTTGAAAATGTACTTTGGTGAAGGGACCAGTGTTTGTTGGACATATGGGGACATTTGGGGTTTGTAGGGTGGGTGAGAGTGTTTACTTGGGTATTTTTGGGGTTTTTAGGGTGGGTGAGGGAGTTTACGTGGGTATTTTTGGGGTTTGTAGGGTGGGTGAGGTGTTCACTAGGTGTTGAGAGGGGATTTTGTTCACATTATCACATGTCTTGAAAATACACCCGTTGTGTGCAAGAAAATCATTGGCTGGACATACTTATTTTTGTGCATGTACATTTAATCTGTGATGGTGTACAGTGGGGCAATTCTAACCAAACAAGTGTGCATGTCCACATGCAGACAGTGCGTCACAGGCACATTACATTTATGGTCCCTGTGTTTCAAAAGTATTTGTCAATTAGTGCTTGGCGTACAGCATGGCCATCCCGTGCATCACGTACTGGCAGGGGGGCTCCTTCGCCTCCGTCTCCATCCCCTTCATCCTCACCCGGCCCATGCATGTCAATGTCAGGTGGCAGTGGTACATTCCTTCGGACGCACATGTTGTGCAGCATGACACAGGCCATGGTGATCTTCGCCACCTTCTCATGCCTATATAGGAGTGCCCCACCAGACCTGCTTAGGCAGCAGAACCGCACCTTCAAAAGGCCAAAGGTCTGCTCAATCACAACACGGGTACGATTGTGCACACGATTGTACTCCTCTTCATGGCTGTTCTGCGGGTTCCGCCCAGGGGTAAGTAGCCACGGCCTCAAGGGATATCCTCCATCACCTGCAAGCAGATACAAAAAGGTGTGTGTCACTCTGAACTGCCATCTTCAGGGAGCACAGTCATGGCAGCAGCTATTTGGTGTGGGAATGCACATGTCCCCGTACGTGTACAAAATAGTCACCTGGATGCAATGTATACTGTAATGAGGTGTGGTACACTGGATGGGGTTCAATAGATGATGCAGGGTGTAATCATGCATGCTCTGGCAGAAGTGCTGTGGTAGTGCAAAAATGTTTGGCCTCCAAATCATGCTGTATATTCTTTACGATGAATGGTCAGAATAGCCGCATTGCCACTGTTGCCATCCTATTCAGTCATGCATTGCTTGCCATCACCATGGTGCCCTGGTTGTGCTTCTTACTTGTTGTCATCCATATGCAATATTTGTGATATGTGGCTCAGTGATGTGTTATGCTCCGTTTGGCTGGTTCAGGTGAGGAGTGTTTAGCTCTGCATGCATTCTCCACTCACTGGCTAGTGCCACCCAGGTGCACTATTCCCCCCCCCCTTTCCCACCCAGGTGCACTATTCCCCCCCTTTCCCACCAAGGTGCACTATTCCCCCCCTTTCCCACCCAGGTGCACTATTTCCTCCCCCTTCCCACTCGGGTGCAGTAGCCCCCCCTTCTGCATCCGCACACATCAGTACACCACAGCATGGCCATGGCCCTGTTGTGCAACTCACCGAGCAGCCAGGCACGTGGTCCAGGCTGTCGCTCCATGTGATGGGGTAGCGTGGAGTTGTGCAGTACCATGGCATCATGTGTGGATCCAGGAAATCGGGCGCAGCAATGTGTGATGATCTTGCTAGAGTCACATACCATTTGCACATTGATGGAGTGCTATTGCTTGCGATTGCGGTACACCGCCTCTATGGCATGGGGGACTACCAATTCCACATGGGTGCAGTCGATGGCACCAACACAATTGGGCATGCCTGCCAGTGCATGGAAGCCTACTTTGGTTTCGGCTATCTCCTGGGCAGTCCGTGATAGGGATATATGGGTGCTTGTGTGCTTCAGGAGGGCATCCAGCACTTGGTTCAGCATGCATGAGAATAGTGGTTGTGAAATGCCATGCAGCAGGCCCACTGTGTGTTGGTAGGTGCCTGTGGCCAGGAAGTGTAGCACAGACACCACCTTTAGTAGTGGGGGGATGGCAGTGCGTATTTCTATGTGGCTGGCAATGTCGTTCTGTATCATGTCCACTATGGTGGTGATGGTGTCACGGTCCAACCGGTAGAGGGTGTGGAACTGCTCAGGGGTTAGGTTGAATGGGCTGGATCTGGTGCGAGGGATTGGTGGCTGCCTACGAGGCACTGGTGGCTGCGCTGGTGGTAATTGCTGGGCCTGTCTCACCCTCCTTCTCCTCCTGCGTCTCCTCTGTGCAGCCTGTTCTTGATGCTGTAGTTGTTTCTGTTGTTGCTGTTGTTGCTGTAGTTGTAGCAGTATAGGCATATCCTCCAGCCCCATGATTGTAACTGCTAGTGGTAGCATTTTGGTGTAGGAAGTGGTGTGGTGTGTAGGTGTGCTCCTTTTGTACTGGGCCACTCTACATTGCCTTCACCTGTGGGGGGGGTTGTGGTGTGTGGGTGTGCTCAGTTTATACTGGCACAGCCTCCATTGACTCTACCTGTGGGGATTGTGTACACCTGTGGCAGCTGCCTTGTATCCTGCTTGCTGTTTGCGGGTGGTCCGCGATGCCTGTATGGCCGGCATCGTGCAGGCCATGATTACCGGCTTTGCGATGCCAGTATTTGCATGTATGCGTGGGTTGGAATTACCCCCTATTACCGGCATGCCGGTATTTGCTCCCTGAATGGGCGCGTGTACGCGCCTATGCCACTATTAGCGGCACCGTTGTTTAGTGTGCCGCTAATAAGTGGGTTTGCGGGTCAGAATGCGACGGGATGGTAAACGATGCCGGTATTACCACACCGGCATGTTTTTGCATTACCGGCATACCTCATAATGAGGCCCAAAGAGATGAAATACCATGAACGAGGGGCATTGTGAAACTAAAATGAAAGGACGATGTCAAATGTAAGGAGCTTAAACTGTAAGGATGATGAAGATATTCGACCAGTTCACGCATGTACATATGCTTGGAACCGCAAGAAAGCTAAGAAATGCATGCGGCTTGCTATGCTTAGTAGAACGATAGTGCAGCAAGCGCCACCAATACATATCTACCTCAAAGGAAGCACGTTATAGAAGTATACTTCCACTTTGCACAAGAAGCAGAATTAACCAAAAGTTACTAAAGTCCACACGAGGAGAGCTTCATAATTAAAAAAATTGAGAATAAGCAGAAGAAACAAAACCCAGCAGAAAAAGCGAAGGTCGTATCAGAAGAATAGACGAACAGTGGCTACAATAAATTGAAGCTAAGACCAGAAAATCCTGCTTCAGAAAGGTCAAGATAAGAAACTGAAGGCAAGTGGTGGGTGAAACGAAAATCAAATCCACAAATTACATAAAGAAGAGGCAAATTCACGGTGTCTGAATCACGTGACCAGCCGAGCAAGGAGAAGTGAGACCTTCACACCTACGCATGGCAACAGGCCAGGCGAAGATATCAGAACTTTTCCAGACAGGAGATGCAGTCTCGAAGCCAACCACAGTGAAATAATTGACACAAGGCTACTAAAGTGATGACTGATTGCAACAATAATTTGAGGAAGGCTAGGGGAGCTAAGGGGCACCCTGCACCTGGCCGACCATTCTGCGTGCTGCTAAGTAAAGTGGAAAAGTATGAGTGGGGTTGGTGCCAACCCAATCACAGTGGAACAAGTAATCTAGGGTCCTATAGTTGGTTCGAACCAATGGGACATCGTACTTTTAGTGAGGTCTACAGTAGCCACCTGACAATGTTTATCCAATCTCCTTACTCCGTTACCATATATAGATATAGTATCTATATTAAAGTTACCTTTCCTGAACCAATAGTAGTGCATGCCAACATTTAAGCATTAAACTTCAATGATGTTGAGTTTTTAGTATGAATGTTATGTTTTTTATGAAGTTCGTTGGAGTTGTGAAGCGAGAGAGAAGATCATGCGTCCGCTGATATTCATGAGACTCCCCGTTTTTTGTACTTGTCATTAAACGGACTCCCTTTGCCAAACCATTGAGTTGTCATTATTGATTTGGTGTTGGAGTATTAATCTGCACCCTTATCCATCTCAAGGGTGCGGCTATCTTGTCTTAAAGTGCTTCTGGGCAAACCCCAACTCTATGGGCAGGTTGGGGAATCCGGAGCACACTTGGTAGAAGAGATCGGATGGTTATCGATTATCGATTAGATAAGACACCCATTGACCGTTGACATAAAGTAATTCTAGGTCCTCTGCAATATCACAAGTCCTTTGCCATCCAGCTGAGTAGACCGTGGAGCTCCCTGTAGACAGTGGTTAGAGTAAAAATTAGAATCTGCCGACAGAGGTCTGAATGGACCTGTGTTTCCCCACATAACTCCTTCCCCCTCATACGGGTAGCTGAGCATCCAGAGAGGAAACATGCGAACGGTGAGTGAGAAAGACTAAATGTTTTGGCAAAAATGCATGCCTTAGAACACGTGAGGAAAAGGTAACACAGGGAGGTGGGAAAACAAAATATAGCCAGAAATAGAGTAGGTGTCATGATTAAGTAAGTGTGCCCGTACTTTTGTGTGCTCTTACCATCTGTCCAGGATCTTAGTGCTTCCCTTTCCTTGTCTCCTTCAGCGCTCCCTTTTATCGAGGGCCTTTCGCCCATAGCACTCGCTCCTTCCCTTGTTTCTCCTGGTTCCTTCCTGGCCACCTTCCTTCCCGGACCTTAGTTGCTTGTGCTGCTTCCTGGAATTGAACTCAGACTCCTTCGGTCAGAATAAACTACGCGCTGGCTATGGAGGATACTGTAACGCTCACCTGATTCTCGCAGAGGCGCCGGTCTTGACTGGGCGACTACCGTATCTTCAAAAGTGATGTGTAGCACCCGGTTGGCTCTTTGGGCTGGACCTCTGTGCACTGTATGCCTGACTCGAAGAGTAAGATGTCTGCAGATAGAAAATATGGGATTAATGAACTGGGGTTATTGGGGTGTCCCTATCTCTTTCCTTTTCTCCTCTCCTGTAGAACCCCAAAGGTTAACGCTCTCACCTTAGGTAAGTGAACGCTGAGCTCTCCATCTGCCTCGGGGCAGGCTGCTGTAACCAGTTTCTTCACTGGATAGGTAGCGCAGGCCTCTTGACTTCAGAGGACTGCTGTCCGTCGTTTACTTCACGAACGGTGAGTTCCGAGTATTTCAAATGTCTTTAAAAGTCTTTTGTAATGCTGTCTCTTATTTTGCAGGGTTCCGGCGATGGCGGTTGACTGGCTGAAGTGAGTTGAGGATGGACCCGTATGCGGAATAGAAGCGCCTGGAAGCGCGTAAGTAAGCGCTTGTTGCTTGCTTCACGATGCGCACTAACTGTCCTTTTATTTTGCAGGTACCAGTTCGGAGCTGCTGAAGGATGCCGGAATGCCCACTGAGTTCGGCGTGGATGGAGTAATGGCACGTGAGTATTTAACGTCTTTAAACGCACCTTCTTTTGTCTTACAGATGCGGGATGCAGTGCCGAAGGCCTCCGGAGCGTGCGAAGAGTTGGTAAGCTTTTGTCTTTCAGATGCCGGAATGCAGTGCGAGGCGTTGATGACAGCCGATGGACCAGGTAAGAGATGCGCTGTCACTGAAGACCGTAGTGCTAACCTGTTCTTTCTTGTCTTTATAGGTGTTGCTGAAGACTGGATTCAGGATGGTAAGCCTTTTTCCTTAAGGCCCAGGATCAGAAACAGAAGACACGATGAGCGTTCTGCTGCAGAGGATGCAGAATAACGCAAAGCAAGATTCATCCATCGGGTGTGGTTTAAATAGCCTCCTGTAGTGCTTAGGTGTCTCCTTCCACAGCCACGCCTAGGTAAGAAAAGAGTTCCTGCTTTCCAGAAGAGTTCCAGTGTTCTGAACCTAGGAATTGGCTCCTGCCCCACCCAACAGGAAAAGTAGTCCCAAACAGAAGAGGATCAGGGGTTCAACTGGCAGGTAAGTAAGCAGCACGGTCTGCTGCAGGTAAGTCCACCCAAGCATTATGAGCCCGGCGCTTGCAGCACTGGGACTGGGCATATTTATGAGCCTGGCGCCACTGGCGCCAGGACAGGGTCCAAAAGCTCCCAATTGGGACTGGCTGGCACTCGGAACCTGGGTTATGGGTCTGCTTCCAAGGGAGTTGGGTAAGTCCTGGCCTTTTGGAAGCAGAGATCATGACAGATACACGCCCGTGTCTTTACAAGTCCCGAGCTGTCCGGAAAAAGGAAAAGAACCAGTTCAAGACTTTGAAAGACAAACAGGTGACAAATAGTGACTCAAAGGGTGACTAAAGTAGAGAAGGGGATACCGAAGAGGACACCCGAGAAGAGAGAGGATACCGGGTGGGACACCCGAGAAGAGAGAGGATTCACCTAATTCCTACATTTTAACATAGCGGCTAGACGAAACTTGCATTCAGAGTCCTGAATAAAAGAGGAACAAATAGGTCACCACGGCTGTTAAAGACGCTTGCGAAAGGGATGAGTTTAAACTCCATGTTGGCGTAATATTAGAGGCAGAGGTCTGTGTAACCACCTGTAGTTTGTCTAGTCTGTGAACGTATGTTTTATGTGTTATTTGTTGTGACATTATAGGACGAAATTTGTTCCTTCACGAAACTAGCATAAAAATTACATGACTGGATAGTTGAAATATTGTAGAATACAACCTGATGTTTATTGAGTAAAATAGAAGATAAACAATTTTGTGGAAAAACGGAATTGGAGCTTGCGACGATTGGTTCTCGCTTATATTGTTGGAATTGTTTAAGTAACAAAAGATATAAACAAGTGTTGTATGAAGAGAAAGTGAACAGATTTAAATATGGAAAACATGACTCCATTAGTACACCTGTGCAAACAGTTGCCAAAACATGCACCTAAGCTGAAAAGGTACACTGCAGAATGGGTTAAAGGAACCGCAAACAAGATGTTTATGCCGTCGCCCCAGGGTGGATCGTTATCTAAACCAGTCCTACAGCACATGATGACATATTTGCATGCCACATACACTGGCAAAAAGTTAGACAAACCCCTATATAGTCTAGAGTGGTGGAAAATGTACCAACAGGATAAAGAG
The DNA here is from genome assembly GCF_040938575.1 of Ambystoma mexicanum. NCBI lineage: Eukaryota > Metazoa > Chordata > Amphibia > Caudata > Ambystomatidae > Ambystoma > Ambystoma mexicanum. The sequence goes on along the minus strand of NC_090934.1, from coordinate 202,357,832 downwards.
GAGGAGCTGCAGTAGATTGGACACTTAATGTATGTACAGAGGGGGGTGAGACGCCCACATAGCGCCACCTGCCCCATCTGAAATGAAAATTGAAGACAGTAAGGATGAGGGGTTACACCCGCTCAGAGAGCTTAAAGCAGCCACAGGGTATAGCAAACCGGCATATGAGTCACCTACGCAAAGTAGTGATGAAAATCTAGACAAAGATAAAGATGGAGATATCACCTCCTGAGGGACAAGGAGAGACGCGAGAACACGAGAATAGACCAGGCACAAGGAAGTACATCTCTCGACACGGAGAGAGAAGGCAAAAGATGGAAAGGAAATGAGAATAGAACTGATGAGATAGCATTCACACAAAACAAATGGATGGGAGGGCAGATTTTATTGAAACTCGATGGTAAAGGCATAGATGACGTAAAAGAAAAAGAGAGGCTAGACTATTTACAGAGAAAAGAGAAGAAAAAGAAAAAACACTGAGACGAAAGAATAAGGAAAAAAGGCAGAGACGAGAACAGTTATATCGCGAAGAGCAAGAAAGGCAAAGCGATCGTAAACAGAGAGCAGCCAATGATCAAGACAGACAGGAGCAACGAAGGATAGAAGAACAAAGGATACGGGAGAAAAGAATAAAGAGATGTAGGGGTGAGGAAATCCGAAGGGCAAATGAACGTCGATTTGCAAAGAAAGAGGAAGACGATAAGGTCAAAGAAGAAGCGAGGAAGCGTAGAGAATTCGATGACAATGTAGAACGTAAGCGAAGACAGAGAGCATGCGATCTTGAATATCTGGAAAGGGAGATTAAAAAACCTGAGTCAGTAGTAGACTGGGAAGATATAGAAGAATTCTTTCCTGAGTACGATTCAGTACCAGGCATGAGTAGGGCGAATATTGAGGATGACTTCGACACCAGAAGCCGATCGATAGACTATATGATGAAATGGGGCTGGAACAAGTACAGCAAGGGGAGGGGGAAGATGAGCACCTGGAGAGCACTCAGCTTTACGATACTGAGGATGTCTCCGGAAGTAGTGGAAATAGAGAACTATCCCTAGATAGGTTGGAAATAAGTAGGAGCAAAGAGGATGCAAGAAGTTGCATGAGTTGGGCGCAGACAATGTCTGACACCGAAAGAGAGGAGCATGAGGAAAAGGAGGAAGAGTGGAGACGCGAAAAATGATTTTCTGGAGGGAAGCGGATAAGATGGTTAGATTCTAGTGGGTCTGCACCGAGGGCATCGGAATCAACCACACAGTCAGACCGACACGAAGAAGTATCTCACGGTCAGAGGGGGGTGTCTCCACCACCTTATGCAAGCCGGCTAAGGACATTGCCCGCTAGGTGGTGATGCAGGACTATTACTCCTGCAATATATAGAAGAACAATGAGAGAAGAGAGAGAGGGCTATGCGTCCCAATTTCCATTGCTCGAGAAAGGTGGAACGAGATCACAGTATATTCCATGGCCACACATGGATCGGGAAAACCTCAAAAATAAGCTTCCAATGTTGACATCGGGAGCTGGAAAATGGATACACGAACTAGAAAAAATGACGAGTGGGAACATGTTAGCTATAGGGGATATCAAAGGTCTCTTAATCGCCATACTTGGTGATAGAGCAGACGATGTGTGGACATGGGCAGGTTACCCTGGTGTGACCACAGTTAATACCGCGCATGACGGAGCTCCATTTAACAATTGCAGAGCTGCATATGGAAAGCATTACGATTGCTATATCTGGATACTTCCGACATGGGAGCTATAATGACACATAAAATGAAGGAGTCAGAGGACCCTTTGATTTACATCCAGAATTTCCAAGACGCGTGGGTACTCGAGACTCGGGAATCTTGGGGGAAATCTATACCCGTATTCTACCATATATTATGCCAAGGGCTACCAGAGCTGGTACAGAAACAGCTCAAGAAATTGGTAGGAATCAAGGCCAAACTGTGGTCTGAAATACAGTTGACCATCGCACACTATTGCAGGCTGCTGCAAGAAAAGAATCGCAAAAAAGAAGCTGCATGAAAGGGTGAAGAGACAAAATAAGTGCAGAAGAAATTGTCAAAATACACTCTTGAAGGGGCAATGATAACTAGCACAGACAGGTCGAGCATGCAGCAGACCAATAATTCACAGCAGAATAATCAGGGCAATACTGGGTTTTACTCCAGGGAAAGAGGATTTAGAGGAAGAGGATGGGAGAGTAATCAGGGAGATTTTCAGAGTAATCAAGGAGGCTTTCGAAACGTGCAAAATGGCAATCAAGATATGTCAAATGGGCAAATGATCAGACCACCGCCAGTATGTTGGTTGTGTGGAATGACGGGGCATCTAGCATGCACATGCAGAAGTCAAGGCATGTTGCAAAACGACCCAGGAGCAAGAGTAGGTATGGTGAATCCACCTGTGTTTTTACAGCAGGGAGGAAATGGAGTTGCACAGAATCACACGGTGCAACAACAAATGCCAGGAGCACAGCAAAACTCGCAAACTCAGAATTTGATGAGTTTCCCACAAGGACAGTCTCAACAGTCGCCAATGCAACTGTCACAGACAGTAAGTACAGGACAGGCTGCAAACCCTGGAATGAGGAGCAACACTGGTGTTGGGGGAAGTCCATTCGCACAAGGTGGGACAACATGATTTATGGAATAGGACAGTTCACTGGGTGATTTTGATCAAGGACACATAAATTGGAAGAACATACAGTATCCAGATTCTTTCCACACAGAGGCCCTCATTCCAACCCAGGTGGTAAGTTCTCTACTTTACCACCATGGTGTAAACTCTGTTTACACCATGGTGGATGGTGGATTTACCGCCCCATTCCAAGGTGAGTGGGGTGGTAAATCCCCAATCCCCATTTACCCTTCCCCATTCCCATTTTTGCCCCATAGGGCATAATGGGAGTGGGGAAGGCGCTAATTACAGCACCGTAAATTACGGTGCCATAATTAGCGCCAAGGACGCTTAGCGCCTTGGTACTTAACGCCTGCTAAAAGCAGGCGTTAAGGTGGAAATCAGGCGTTAAGGGTTAACGGCGCCGACGGTGCTGTTAAACCCTTAATGCCTGGGTTGGAATGAGGGCCAGAGACTTTGTTCGGAATCACTTGTGGCGTCCCACAGAAGCGACATCACCAAAGATGTGTTAACATATTTTGATCTAGTGCTAAGATCGTACCCGTCACTGGTCGGGAGGCTCACCAGTATCACTGACTTCTTCAAGATCCTGAAAACGAAAAGACCATAAGGAGGCTGCTTACTGTCATTTCCAAACAGTTCCTTCTACTTCCGGAATACAGCGAGGTAAAACCAAATGTCCCAAGAGGAGGAAGAAGTGAATAGGCTAATTAATGTACTGTTCTTTTGCCTAATTGAAGACTGTCCAGATCTTGTCGGAAGAACTACAGACGTATTGAAATTTCAGAACGTTTAAGTATAATCCTAAACAGAATTATTATTCACGTTGCTCTTCACGCACACCAAAATTACAGAAACTGTTCACAGTAAGTGAGTACAAACAGTTCCAAACCTCAACAAGGGCAGGACACATTTCCCTGTCGCCAGAAGACAGCATGCTGGTGAGCAACGTTTTCTTTCACCTGATAGAGGATTTCCCAGAACTTGTGGGGAGACCTGTCGGTGTTGACGTCCTCACATTCACCAGAGAACCAGGTAACTCTACGCAGATGAGCACGCTCTTGCCTGATATCCTGATGCAAGTAGAACTTTCTAACCATCAGCAGAACTATCTGAGGAGATTTTAAACTTTCCGCCGAGGGACGGATTGAGGAAGTAGTGCCAGAGATTTCACTTTTTGTTACACTGACAAGGACACAGCATGTCTTCAGGAATGAAGCAAATCAGAGGAACAGATTGGGAACTCGTTTGTTTTGAACATGTAAAGAGACTTGCTGAATTATTGCCTGATTTTGACACTTCCCATAGCCCAGCAAGAGAACTGTATCCAGAAATAATAGACAATTCATTGTTCAGACAAAGGGGGACAATTGGTTTAGCACCTACAATTCACAAACGGAACCAGCAGAATCCAGAGATAATATTGTTTAAAAGTGTATTAAAAGTTAGCATCTTTCAACGGATGATCGAGATGGGGATCCAAAGCAGCAATCTCGTCCTCACTCAAGAGGAGAGACGTCCGTATTTTTCTGGAAGTAAATGCTGTAGATTGACTTACAGGGGTATTATGTATTTATGCATTATATTCATCAATGTTTTACTGTCAATGACAATTAGAACTGCTTTTTATTATTGTTGCACAAAGCGTCCCAATTCCAGTGCACCCACCTAATGAGGCGCGCATGAAGCCTACGAAGGCACCCAGACCTTACATAGTCATTCCAGTCCCTAGAAGATCTGATAATGGAGTGAGTGTACTTGAGATGGATGTGATTAGCAATGACACACACACATTTATGGTAACAAGCAAATCGAAATGCCAGAGACAGGGTCGGCAGAGTGTGAATGTAAAAAGGTTACTGACAACCACACGCATGGAAACATTGAATGCACACACGCCAGGCCTAGTGTCAACAACTGCAGAACCACAGACCAAAGAAAAAAGGAAGGTTGGGCAGCCAGCAATGAGAAGCTACCCTACAAAAGCAGTGACAAGACAAGTGGGAAAAAATGAACCTATAAAGAGACAAAGGAGTTAAAGAATGAAACAACCGAGACAGCATTGATAAGAACACATGATCCAATGAAGGGGATAAGTACAAGTTCTACAATACAGCCATACACTGGACCAATGACAGAGTTGATATGGACATTTTTGACCAAGGGAAAAGAATGCAAGAGGAGTTGGAGAAGAAACCAACAGAAATTGCATTAATGAAAACCCATGACACGACACTGATGGAGACAAAGACAAGCTCAAAGAAAATCTCAAGAGCACAGCTGATAGCAGAATCCATATGGCCATCATTAGCCAGAGCCAGGAAGAAGCAAGAGGAAATCGAAAGAAATGCCAGACCTTCCTCCACCAGACTGGCACAGTTGAAGATACCCACATCATGGATCTGGGTACCTGAGAATCCTCCAGCAAGAAGAAACCATACGGATGCATTCAGGGATGTAGTTATAGCAAATTACATGAAAACTTTAAGAATCAAGAGAAGCATACATGGGGATGACAGTGAACTAAACGATTACTTGGACAGCACAGCTCATTTGGGAAACAACATCTGGTACCAACACATGAAAGAAGTTGGAAGACGAAGTTCAGAGGGGTAATGTGTTGTTTGTGCACTCCTACGTACAGCATGGGGAAGTCCACGATCTTCGTAGCTGTAGAAATTGAGGTCCAGACAGCACACTGTCTTTCACACGTAGCAATGTGCAAAACCAGAGGCAAGTTCATGGGTAGCGATGCCTCACTGAAATGGGTAATTGAAGCAACCGATCCAAATAAAGACGATTATGTCCAGGACATAAAGACAAGAAACAATGGAAAATCAAAACACATTGTGATCAGATATGAGAAGCCTGGAGTTAAAGGAGCAGAAATCAGAAGAGAAGCAAACCAGAAGCTAAATGTCCAAGGGAAAACTCCAGAAGAGGCTCAAAGTTGGAAAAACAGAGGCCAGATGCAGATTTGGGGAACAGTACTTTCACTAGACGAATGGGAGAAAGGAATAGTGATTTGCAGGGCATGGATGGTCCTTGGAGCCTGCAAAGAAGCAATTGAAAATGCACAAAGTATATGTAAGCCATTGTGGCCAAAGCTTGCAAAACTGCTGACATGGGTTGAAGATAGAGGAGGACCCCTGCAGATAGTACCACTGGAGAGCTCAAAATTGTGCTTCAGGAATAATGGCATAAGAAAGATGGGCGAGAATCAGAGCTGTGCATGATTCTTTGATGCTCCAGGAATGATGCATGGAGCTGCAGTAATTATGGACCATTACTGGGCATGTGGATCCAAAGCATACATCAGACTGCGGAAAAACTGGGAAGGTATATGCACAATAGTGAATGTCCACGTTCCAGCGTTGGTGATCCCGAAAAGTGACCTGACCATTGACCATTTCCCGAAAGCAGATGCTCACCTGAGGAAGAGGAGATCTGTGGAACTGCAGACTCGAATGAAGAGACAGAATTACTTTTCTGCCAAATCAGAAGAAGCTTTTCTTGCAATCCCATATGAACACAGGCTGTTCAGTCTCACCCCATCAGTGTTCATGACAATTTTCATGCCAAGATTTCAAGTTGGAGCAAATGATAAATGGTTGCAGATAACCAGGTGGGAGTTACTGCAGACCATCAACACAACCATAAAGGGATTCAATGCAATCAAAAAGGAGTTAAGGGCAGTCCGACTGATGATTCTCCAGAACAGATATGTACTTGACATTATCACAGCTATGGATGAAGGTGTTTGTGCGAAAAATTGGAGAATCATGTTGCACATTTATACCATCACACGATGAAGAAAATGGAACTCTAACGGAGGCCATAGGTATGCTGACGAAACTACAGAATCAGATGATTGATGAAACTGACAAAGTTGATGATGACAGCTGGTTTGGATCACTATTCTCATGGGTTCCACAATGGATGGTAGATGCATTCAAGTTCCTAGGAGCCCTACTAGTGATGATATTGCTAGGATTCTGTGGTATCAAGATAATAATATCTCAGTGCCATAAAACTGCAAAAAAAGCCATAGGGATGAAGATTGTGATTGATGTCGAGCCAGGATGGAAACCCAAAGACCTGACTGATGAGGAAATACGAGACTTTGTAAAAGCTAGCATTCACTCACCAGAAGGAACAACATTTCTATATCCAAGGAAGCATATAAATTATGTGGGAAGATGGGTTTAGTGCAGCCGAAATGGACAGTGTAAACTGATGACGTGGAACAAGGACGAACACATGAGAACAGCAGGAAGTATAAAAGGAGTAATAAAGATATGGACAAAAGAAAGAGACATTTCTCCAGACCATCATGTATAGACCCAGAAGATGAAGAAAGAATTAACCCAGGTGATGAAGCGAAAGTGAATGCAGAGGAACCAAAGAAGATGGATCCAAAGAAAGAGGTGAAAGTGGTTGATGAAACGCCCAGAGGGGGGAGTGTAAAGGAGGTCCCAAATATAGCCCGCACTCAAACTGTCCATTTTGAAGTACCAGGAACGTTCACGCTGAAATACGTGACTTATGATGAGCAAATCAACCAGCAGATAGCCGAAGTGGGGCTCTGTCCAGTACCCATCAGAATAACAATGCCTATTGAAGTACCAATACCAAGGAAACCATGGACAGTAAGGTACCCATTGAGAAAACCATATAAACAAATGAAACGAAATGAAGATTGTCTAAGTGCAGTCCCTGAAGAAGTCAAGAAGGTCTTAATAGAAGACGAATGGTGCCATCATGAGAACCCAGACTGACTCACATATAGAAGAAATGATGACCAGAGAATGACGTAAAGAAACGAAACGCCATGAACGAGGGGCATCGTGAACCTAAAATGATAGGATATGTCAAATATACGAAGCTTAAGCTGTAAACATAATGAAGATATTCAACCAGTTCACGCATGTACATATGCTTGGAACCACAAGAAAGCTAAGAAAATCATGCGGCTTGCTATGCTTAGTAGAAAGATAGTGCGGCAAGCTCCACCTATACATATCCACCTCAAAGGAAGCACATTATATAAGTAAACTTACACTTTGCACAAGAAGCAGAATTAACCAAAGGTTACTAAAGGCCACACGAGGAGAGCTTAATATTTAGCAAAATCGAGAATAAGCGGAAGAAACGAAACTCAGCAAAGGCAACTCGTGCCAGAAAAAGCCAAGGTCGTATCAGTAGAATAGACGAACAGTAGCTACAATAAATTGAAGCTAAGAACAGAATATCCTACTTTAGAAAGGTCAAGATAAGAAACTGAAGGCAGGTCATGGGGGAAACGAAAATCAAATACACGAATTACATAAAGAAGAGGCAAATTCATGGTGTCTGAATCACGTGACTAGCCGTGCAAAGACCTACGCATGGCAACAGGCCAGGCAAAGATATCGGAACTTTTCCAGGCAGGAGATGCAGTCTCGATGCCAACCACAGCAAAATAATTGACACATGGCCGCTAAAGTGATGATTGATTGTAACAATAATTGGAGGAAGGCCGGGAGAGCTAGGGGGCACCCTGCACCTGGCTGACCATTCTGCGTGCTGCTAAGCAAAGTGGAAAAGTATGAGTGGGGTTGGTGCCAACACAATCACAGTGGACCAAGTAATCTAGGGTCCTATAGTTAGTAGAACCAATGGGACATCGTACTTTTAGTGACGTCTACAGTAGCCATTTTGAAGGTAGGGCCTAGATGTCCCATCTGACAATATTTATCCAATCCCCTTTGTTACCATATACAGATATAGCACCTATATTAAAGTTACCTTTCCTGAACCAATAGAAGTGTCATGAACCGCCGTTCCCGTCCCTTCTGGACTACGTGGTCCCTGACCCATAGGGGACTGAACTCAGTAGTACTCCCAACATGGCCGCTGAACGCGGAACGCTATTTGCAGTCTCTGCATTGTACGCTCTACGTTCTACAAAGCAGACATGCTCCTGCGGCCATGCGCGTCTCAACTCTACCGCTTGCCAGTAGTCGGACGTGTGTTGCCAGAGCTCGTTCAGCGCTTACTTTTCATTCCTCGTTTCTGGTCCCCTGAATTCCTCTTCTTTCTTCCTTCTCCTTATCCTTACCTTTGCATATCCTGGATTTCCATCGCATTCGGATCTCTGAGTGCGAACCTCATTATTTCCTGGTCTTCGTCCCGGACATCTGAACGTATCCTGGAGCTGGGTCATGAACCGCACGCTGGAATCCGAGGACCCACGCAGGGGGTTATATAAATCCTGAACAGTGCGAAAGAAGACATCTTCGAAGATCACGAGCAAACAATACAGACAGGTGAGAAGGGGGGAGACCTGTGACAGATTGAGACGCCAACAAATCGATACAGTTACGGAAATGGAGGCTGCAGTTCAAGACCTCATGCGAGGCATGCAGGAGTTAACAACAGAAGTCCAAAATCTTAAACAACTGGTCTTGTCACGTGACTCTGCAACCAAGGAAAGCGTGTTGTTGGGAGGAGTAGTGGATAAATATGATGGCTCTTCAAAGACCCTTCGTGCCTTCCTCGATTCATGTTTAGTGCACTTCACCTTTAAGCCCTACTACTTCTCCACTCCCAGGGCAAAGGAGGGCTTTATGATCTCACATCTCACTGGGAATGCCTTGACCTGGGCAACTCCCTTAGTTAATTCGGGCGACTCCCTCCTGGATGACTATGATGGTTTCGTGCAGGCGCTAAAGACCATGTTTGATCGCCCAGAGCAGGTTTACAGTGCTCAAGAACGTTTATTGGACTTTCAACAAGGATCCCAGGATATGCTTACCTATGTGACCCGCTTTAAACAACTTGACAAGGAAGCAGACTGGTCTCCAGAGGTCTGTTTCACCCTCTTTCGAAGACGATTGAATGAAGAGATAAAAGACGAGCTAGCCAGGGTAGCTCACCCAAGTTCCTTCCAGGCTCTCATGGATCTTTCCTTGCAGATCGACTTTCGTATCCAGGAAAGAAAGGCGGAAAAGAAGCACTTGTGTACGAGCGCGATAGAAATAAAATATCAATGAAACACTTCCAAAAGGCCTCTACAGACCATCCTTCTAGACCTGAGCCTACAGCTTCCCCGACCACGGACCCAGAACCCATGCAACTTGGGGCCTTCCGCGGACCCATAACCCTGCAAGAAAGGATGCAACAGATTCAAACTGGTCTGTGCATGTATTGTGCCTCTGATAAACACCTTGTGAGAGAGTGTCCTATTGCCCCGACACAGCGTTCGGGAAACGCCAGCTCCCGATCCTAGATGGAGCACAGTTTCGGGAGAGAGATGTTTGCTCCACATCTATTCCATCCTTGAACTCTCCTGGACAGAACAACCTTCTGATTCTGCAGGCCTTTCTGTCGCCTTCCAAGAAAGAATCTTACCCCATTCTGGAATTAGTGGATTGTGGGGCCATGGGGATATTCATAGATCATGATTGGGTCACTACCCATAACATTCCATATGAAACTCGAGACATCATGCAACCTGTAGAGGCTATCGATGGAAGACCCCTCTCTTCAGGACCCATAACCCTTCAAACCAAAGATATCTTGCTTTATATAAACCACCATCAAGAGAGCATCAAATTCGACATCATAAGATCTGCCCATTACCCAATGGTTCTGGCATGCCCTGGTTACAGAAGCATAACCCCTACATAAACTGGGCAGCAGGATCCTTGTTTCTTGGTTCAGAACATTGTATGTCCCACTGTTTATCCCTAGGCTCCTCATCAGGATCCTCTGAAGACTCGCAAGCGAACCAGCAAGGTCCACTCACCGTCTCAAATATCATCCAGATACCCAGGGCCTACCAAGCTTATACAGATGTGTTTTCAACCGCCATAGTTCAAGCTCTTCCCCCTCACAGACCTGAGGACTGCGCTATCGATACTGAACCCTCAGCGGTTATTACTTTTGGGAGGATGCTCATTCTATCAGAACCTGAGAAAGGGGCCCTCGAGAATACTTGGATACTAACTTGGAAAATGGTGCTATACGACCATCCAAATCACCGGCGGGAGCTTTGTTGTTTTTCGTTCCCAAGAAAGATACTAAGGATCTTAGTGTCGGAATCGAAATAATATTATACCTCCTATCGCATTGTTTTAATGTGTTTTGGCCTACGCCAAGTTGTCTAAAAACATCGTGTAAATAGATTCCGCGGCAAGGTCTTGACCTTAGTGTACTGTGTAAATCGCCATCTTGGATTTAGCCGCCATTTTAGGTTCTCTTGTAATGTGGAAGTCACCCTGAACATCAAAATGGAGGCCGAATGACATTTCGAGTGGGATTTTGGCCATTGTGACCTCTGCATACATGAATGAATAATATGCCTGCAGGCCACTTGTTGGGGTCGCGAACAGAGACCTTGTCCTATCCCTGACCTATGTGTAAATGAACAACTGTATCAGCGAAACTGATCGAAATGCATACATTATGGGATTGACCTGGCAACGAACTTTAGGCCTGGTTCCAAGAATGGTTAACCCGCGAGGGGGTTGGCCAGAGCTGGATAAAAAGTATAAAAACCTGAGTATCCCAATGTACGGTCTCTCACACTAATGCAGCGAACTACCGTTGAAAGTTTGTTCTGTTATTCTGAGAGCTGAATAGCTATCCGTTTGTCAATTGACTTTTGGTAATTGTTGTAGCTTTTGAATAAAGCACTTTGTATGTTCTTTGTAACCTGTGTTGGTGTGTTTCTTTTGGGCTTCCCGGCCTCATATCAATTTCTCTGTTTCCACAGTTGGCGCCCGAATAGGGACCCTCAAGATTGATGCTGGATCATTGAAGGTTGACGCAGACTATCGAACCGGGATCGGACGGTGTGATTCTGCGGGTCCGACCGATCGAGACGCGATACCTCGGCAGCGCTGCACAATCCGATCCTTGGACGATAGTCGTGTGGTCTGACACGGCATCTTGACGAGGGTCCAATTTTGAGGCAGGCAGATTTGCCGAAACCACCAAACACAAGGTAAAATTCGTTAGGTAAGTTCTTTGGTAAACCGTACGGTCCTCCTTAGGTTTGGTCAGGTGCAGTCGTGACCCGGCTCTTAATTTAACCCTGACAATTTGAATTTGGCATATTGTATCTGCAGACACAATTATTGACCAGGTAACACCAATTTTTTGTGAAATGCCTGGGAAATTGTCTAGCTGCTTTAGGGCTCTGTTCCGCAGTGATCGACAATCCTTGGAATTTAGCCACCCGGCACCACAGGAGGGGTCGCCGGCGTGTACTATGTACTGTAAGTATGGCATTGGAAGTATAGTATTTAATGATATTTGGCGCAGACAGACCAGACATGCCTCCGAATTTCAGTGGCCAATCAACGGTAGTTTTGAGATCCCCCGTATTGAATACTTAGAATCGATCTTGTTAAAGAAAAAGGCTAGACCAGCAGCCTTTGATGTGTTACAGGATTGGAAGAAAGAAGCATTACAGCAGCTTAAAAGTAGGGATAAACATGCACGTTGTCATAAAACAAACGCTGAAAAAGCATTATTATATGATAAAGAAAAGCGGTCAGAATCAGTTAAAAATATGGATAGAGCCTTTTCACTCGGGATCCAGAAAATTTACCCCTCTAAAGATTTCCATGTTTCTGAAGAATTTATCGAGAAGTTATTAAATGAACGCAGGCCTGATGCCTCAGCGCCACTTCCGTATGCTCCGATTTTGGGCGCTCTGCCCATTCCTGTTGTTGCTCATGTTGTTATTCCTGTTCCCCCTGTACAACCTATTGTTCCTAGTCCTTTGGTTGTTGTTCCTCCACCTATCGCACCGCCCCTTCCCTCTACACCGATAGTTGCACCTTTATTAAATTTACCTATACCTCCGCTCCCGAGTGGCACCGTATTGACTGAAGTCGATCCAGGTGCAGGATCAAAGATTGTGACTCGTAATACTGTTTCTGCAGATAAGAAACAGGAATTGGTTGCATGGGCTAAGCATTGCATGGAGAAAGGTGATCAAGTTAATGTTTTTTCCACGTTATCTAATTTGAATAGTTTTCCCGAGAAAAATGTTTTTATCGAAGGTTTGGGGACTCATTTGTGTGTGATGTGGGGTAGATTACAAAATTCAGATCTTCCAAAAGGGGTGAGAGATCTGAATGCTTTGGCACTTTCGAGGGACACAGAGCAGAAAGTATATGGGCATGTTGAAAAATTGTTTGAGTTTAGGAAAGACTTTGAAAAGTTGCGAGATGAGGACGACGAAGACGATAGAATATATGTACAGACACGGTTCCTTCCGTGCTGTAGATCGGCACCTGAGGAAGTACGAATTTGTACTAAAGATGCGGTTCGATGGATCTCGGATTCATCGATACCGCCAGATGAAGTATATGACACGTATAGTCAGTATACAGTAGAAATGCAAAGAAAGGTAATTCAGGTGATGATACAACACCTGCAAGAGGAATGAGTAAGGAAAAGGGTTAGTTGCCCCATAGAATTATTGGGGATTTGTAAAAGGGCTTTCTCGCCCGATACTTCTACAGCTGCCTTAGCGCTCGACCTGGCCCTGTTGCTTAGTAAGCGGCCGGAGGTACCTATATCTCAGTTGCCTATGAGAGAGGTTCCTCCGACCTTTGTCCCAAAAGTTGAGATCTCCGCCAACCCTGGGGCTGCTGCCCCCGCTGTGGATATCCCTGCACATTATGTATCGCAATTTGTTCACGTCCCGTTCTCACGACAGGAAGTGAACACAATTAGACAATCAGTTCCCGATATCAGGAAAAACCCGACGGGGTTTTACAAAGAAATAGAGTCCGTTTTACAGTCCTCTGTGTTCACCTTGAGTGACATTGACTTGTTATTCCCTGTACTCCTACCCGTAGATCTATGGAAACAGGTTCGGACAATAGACGATGTGCCGGGGTTGGGAGATACGTGGGCTAATATGCTTACGGCAAGCTTACGGCCTGTGTCCAAGGGAAAACTGAAGGTGCCACCGAATTTTTTAATAGATTCGAGCAGGTATTTTCTGACTTCAGTGGACAGGATTTAGGTACAGAGTCGGGGAAGAGGTTGTTCGTGGACAAATTTGTATGTGGATTGTTACCTGACATCCAGTCACAGATTTTGCCTGCCAAGCGCTCTGAGAGCGCTTGGCAGGCAAAATCTCAATCTGAGGTTTTGCACATGGCTCAGTATTATGAGAACCGTGTTAATAATGAGAAGGAAAAAATTGCAAAGAGAAAGGGAGATTTGAAAACCAAAGTATTATTACAGCAAATTGTTAGAAACCCCAGAGGAGGCACGACACAGACTAGAGGTCAGTACGTTCCAAAAGGAAATGCTCCTTTGAGTCCTGTGAATATTAATCAATGTGCTTATTGCCGCCAGGAAGGTCATTGGCGAGCACAGTGCCCTGTCCTTCGCCAGAGGTCAAACAGTGCGTTTGGGGGTATGGGTAGATGACCTAGGGGCCGCCCTGGAGCAGGGGGCCCTGACAGAGGTCAGCTTTTACAAGATTCTCAGCAACCTTTTTCACGGGAAAATCAGACCTCGAGTATGGACTCGAGGAACATATTTGAATATTTGATCACCCTTCTGCTGCCTACCTTTCTGAAGAGCTTCCTTCTGATGAGGCTCTATTTCATTAGGATTGTGCGAAGCAGGGTTTGGAACCTTCACCTATTCCCGTTAATCAGAAAGGCCCCTACGTTGAATTATTAGTAGGGAATAGGAAACACCAGTTTTTGATTGACACTGGAGCACAGAAGTGCTCCATTGATCATTCTCGGGTTCCAAACATCCCACTGCCAGGGCAAACAAATGTTTCCATAGGGTTTTCTGGTATACCAACTGTCTGTCCGGTTTCTGCACCGGTATCCGTTTCTTTGGGTCCCTTTACGGACCATTGTTCTTTTCTTCTCACTTCGAACTGTGGAGAGAATTTGCTGGGGTTGAATTTGTTAAAGAAATTGAACGCAGTAATTCATTGTTCTTCGGATGGAGTACGGCTAATGGTTTCACCACAGCAACTTCCTAATTCTCAGTTCTTGATTCGACCTTTACCTCCCGAGTTCAGCATTGTCCCGGAATGTTTGTGGGCGGTGGACGACAATGATGTCGGAGTGTTACAGATTGAGCCCGTTAAAATAGTTCTGAAACATGGGGTGAAACTGCCACGCATTCCGCAGTATAAAATATCAGTCGAAGGCGAACGTGCTTTGAAATGCATTGTCTCCGATTCTGTACATCGTGGGGTGATCGAGGAGATTACAGGTAGTTTGTGTAACAGTCCGATCTTGCCCGTATATAAGAAAGGCGACAATGCAATTCCATACCGGTTCATAATTGATCTTCGTGCTATTAACCGAGTGGTCGCCCCACAATTTCCAATTGTGCCTGATGTGATGACGATATTGACAATGATCCCTGCTACAGCTACGCACTTCAGCATTGTGGATTTAAAAAATGCTTTCTTTAGTATTCCTATACATAAAGAAAGCAGATATCTGTTTGCGTTCACCTTGGGGGGACGCTCATTTACATTTACAAGGGCACCTCAAGGGTATACTGAAAGTCCCAGCATTTATAGTAGAGCTTTGAAAGAGCAGCTCAACACCCTTGAATTGCCACCTACTTGTACGCTGCTTCAATATGTTGATGATTTGCTTTTGGCTGCAGACTCTGAGAGTGCTTGTAAAGAAGGCACTGTACTGTTGCTTGTTCATCTAGCTAAAAATGGTCACAAAGCTTTGCTTAAAAAATTTCAATATTGTTGTCAGGAGGATGCCTATTTAGGCTACCTCCTGTCAAAGGAGGGGAGAAGATTGACACCTGAAAGAATAAAACACATTTCTGGCATGTCTGTTCCAAATACACAGAAGGAAGTCAGAGCCCTGATAGGTATGGCTTCTTACTGTAGGTTGTGGATCCTGAACTTCTCACTCGTGATAAAACCGATGTTGGCTCTTACGAAGAAGAGCATTTCTCTGCCACTGCCATGGGAATCGGAACATCAACGATCATTTGAGCTTCTCAAAACCGGCACCGGTTCTGGGTACTCCAAATTATGACAAGGCCTTTGTGTTGTTTGTGCATGAATGTGATGGATGTGCTTTGGCTGTGTTAACACAGGAACACAGAGGGAAGAATAGGCCGAGCGGCTACTACTCCTCCGCCCTTGATCCTGTCGCATGCACTTTGCCAAGATGTTTGCGCGCTGTCGCTGCTGCTGCCGCGTCTGTAAAACAGAGTGAGGGAATGGTCCTAGGCCATGATTTCATTTTGATGGTACCTCACTCTGTTGATATTCTATTGAACAAAACCCAAACGCAACACCTCACCTCTGCGCGGTTAACAAGGTATGAAATAATTCTGTTTGCCCCTCATATCCAAATTAAGAGGTGTTGTGTTCTTAATCCGGCTGAACTCTTACCTTTCCCGCAAAACACTGTTTGCGGTGACGAAGAATTACATGACTGCCTGTATACCACTGAACAAGAAACGAAGGGCAGGATAGATCTCATAGATACTCCTTTGGAGAATGCAGAAGGGGAGCTGTTTTGCGATGGCTCCTGCTTCAAACTTTCGGATGGTACATCTACAGCTGCTTATGCAGTTACTACATTGAGCAAAGTTGTCGAAACTAAGAGAATTTTGCATAACTCCGCTCAGGCCGCAGAGATTATAGCGTTGACCCGAGCTTGTGAACTTTCCCAAGGGAGTAGAGTAAATATATATACTGATAGTCAGTACGCATTTGGGGTGGCTCACAACTTTTGAAAGCTCTGGTCAGAAAGAGGGTTCCTGACCTCACATGGACCAAGATTCAGCATGGCCCCTTGATAGTGCAATTACTCTCGGCACTCTCACTCCCTAAACAGTTAGCGATCGTGAAATGTGCAGCACATCGGAAGGTCATAGATGATGTGGGCAAAGGGAACGCTTTTGCGGATATGATAGCCAGACAAACGGCCACAGACCTTAGCACGGACATGTATGCCTCGAGGGAAATGAGAGATGCTTGCATAATGGATGAAGGTATTGGGTCTTTGCGAGATATTCAAACTGATGCCACGATAGAGGAATCTATAAAATGGGCTGAAGGAATGGGGAAACTGGATGATGAAGGGTGTTGGGTGGATACATCTGAAGGAAAATGGTTGCTCCCTGATTCATATGTATTGGCAATGGTTACGATGGCACACGGTCCTATGCATGTGTGTGCCCAGCAGATCACGAAAATGCTAGAACAAGTTTGGGTAAATGACAAGATTCTGGAGACTGCAAAGAGGCACGTCCAGAACTGTATGATCTGCTTACAGCACAATGTGGGGAAGGGGACAGTGACTCCAAGGGGAAGCTTTGGGCCCCCTTCTGTTCCCTTCGAGGTCATTCACTTTGATTTTATTGAGATGGAACGATGTAATAATCTAAAATATGTTCTTGTAATTATTTGTGCCTTCAGTAAATGGGTCGAGGCTTTCCCCGTCAAAGATGCTACCGCCATGACCACTGCAAAGATTATGGTAAAAGAATTCTTTCCTCGATTTGGGCTCCCGAGGATAATCTGGTCGGATAATGGCCCTCACTTTATTGCAGCAGTAATTTTGCAAATATGTACAGCTCTATGTATTGAGAAACGATTTCACTCAGCTAGACATCCTCAAAGCGCTGGGTTGGTGGAAAGACACAACGGTGTTTTAAAGAATAAACTTGCAAAAACATGTGCTGATACCAAACTAAAATGGCCAGATGCCTTGCCTATTGTGTTATTAGCTATGCATACCACACCTCAGACTAGAACTGGGCTTTCTCCATTTGAAGTAGTGATGGGGAGACCTGCTAACATTTGGGGTCTCCCGAAACCTAAAGCCCTGAGGGAGGTGGAAAATGTATTGCTTGTAGACTACTGTAACCAGTTAACTAAAAACCTGTATTTCATTTATCACCAGGTGCATTCTGCTTTACCTGTATGGTTCACGGGCCCAGGACACGATATACAGCCTGGAAGTTGGGTCCTAGTGAAGGCCTACGAGAGGTCTTCCTGTATCGTGCCTCGCTGGCGGGGACCCCATCAGGTGTTATTGGTCACCAGGACAGAAGTGCGGGTGGCTGGAAAGAAGAACTGGATTGACGTGACGCACGTCAAGAAACTTCCTCACCCGATGCCACACGTTACAGAAGAAGCAGAAACCCTCGCTGATGCTACAGTCTCTGATCTTGGAGTAGCAAACAGCGCTGTGAGTGCGTCGGAGAAGTTCTCTGAGCCTGAGGAGCTTGAGGAACAGTCCATTTCGTCTCCACACAATCGCTTGAAAAATCACTTCCGGAAAACACTGTTTCGAGCTCTGCGACTTCCGTCGCCTCCGACACGTCGCTTCCCTCAGGAAGTGACGGCACTTTACTTCCGGACCAGACAATTTTGGGTACCACCAGGTACAACCTTCGATCAAAGAAATAGAACTACGGCATGAGTTTTGCGTGCATTTGGAAAAAAGGTAGTGATTGGAAATTCTCATGTTATGAGAAAGTTTTGTTGAATAAAAGGGATTCTGCTGGCTAGGGTTGGGAAGGACTAAGAAATCGCGCGACCGTAGCGTCGCCAGCAACGAACATTGGGGTCGTCGATCGAGGAACTACGATGCCTGCCACCTCCGCTGCTGCCCCCCATATTGGACTTGTGAATAAGGGGGTGACCAAATTGGACAATGAACAATGTGCCTGGGCCCCAAAAACGTACTGTTGTGTGTTGATAATGATAATTGTTATTTTTGCAACTGCTGCTGTAGGACTTTGGTATTTTGAAGAAATCTATCATTTGAAACCTTTATTACCGACCGAGATTGTACCAACTGTTTTGACTCCCTCTGTACACCTTCACACTCTGTCCCCTAGAGACTCCCAACATAGACAGAAGTATCATAATAACACTCTGATGATAGTAATGAATGCTACTCATGCCATTTTAATAAGAGTAATTGTTGGATTTGCACTCATTTACCGCAACATGGGAACAAGGGACTGGGATGGTATATACATCCTCTACCCTTAACGACTGCTTGCTATGCTTCTCTTAGAGCACTATTCTTTGGCCGATGGAATGACAGCATCTCAGGGAACTTTGATGGAACTAATCTGAATGATTCCGAGAAACGTGAATTGACTCCCCTGGGATGCTCACTTTTCGCAAATAGAAGTAAACCTAACGTCGCTTCTATTAGGCCGTCTGACAAACTATCTCTTCCTTTTCAAACTCTGATTTCCTTTAAAATGGCTCGGATAGGCAATAAGGATGCTGTACCTCCTTCTTATTCTATAAATCATAGTCCTGACTCAGTTCCTTTCTGTGTACAGAGAAATGGCCAATGGGAGATTTTGAAGCTTGTAAAAACGTTGTAAATTTGACTGGGGAAAACAGGCCTCTGTATGAAGGGGG
The DNA here is from genome assembly GCF_040938575.1 of Ambystoma mexicanum. Classification (NCBI taxonomy): domain Eukaryota; kingdom Metazoa; phylum Chordata; class Amphibia; order Caudata; family Ambystomatidae; genus Ambystoma; species Ambystoma mexicanum. The sequence continues at coordinate 202,338,772 of NC_090934.1, read as the reverse complement.
GCCTGTTTATTTTGTTTGTGGTAGTTTAGCATTTCCCTGGTTACTCAACTACAGCATCTAAAGAATTCATGTTACAAGAGGTTTTTTTGAACGACCTTATGGCTATAGACATAACAGACTATGATGCGGAATCTATGGATGAAAGCACATGGAGTTATTTTCAAAAGTATTAGGAATAATGTTTAGCACTTGGCATAGGCCAAAAGGAGGGTCTGTCGGAATCGAAATAATATTATACCTCCTATCGCATTGTTTTAATGTGTGTTGGCCTACGCCAAGTTGTCTAAAAACATCGTGTAAATAGATTCCGCGGCAAGGTCTTGACCTTAGTGTACTGTGTAAATCGCCATCTTGGATTTAGCCGCCATTTTAGGTTCTTTTGTAATGTGGAAGTCACCCTGAACATCAAAATGGAGGCAGAATGACATTTCGAGTGGGATTTTGGCCGTTGTGACCTCCGCATACATGAATGAATAATATGCCTGCAGGCCACTTGTTGGGGTCGCGAACTGAGACCTTCTCCTATCCCTGACCTATGTGTAAATGAACAACTGTATCAGCGAAACTGATCGAAATGCATACATTATGGGATCGACCTGGCAACGAACTCTAGGCCTGGTTCTAAGAATGGTTAACCCGCGAGGGGGTTGGCCAGAGCTGGATAAAAAGTATAAAAACCTGAGTATCCCAATATACGGTCTCTCCCACTAATGCAGCGAACTACCGTTGAAAGTTCGTTCTGTTATTCTGAGAGCCGAATAGCCATCCGTTTGTCAATTGACTTTTGGTAATTGTTGTAGCTTTTCAATAAAGCACTTTGTATGTTCTTTGTAACCTGTGTTGGTATTTTGGGCTTCCCGGCCTCATATCAATTTCTCTGTTTCCACATTAGGACCTGTCTAGATTATCGTGGCCTTAATCAATGCACCCTCAAGGACCGCTACTCGTTGCCCCTAATCTCGGATATCTTGGAAGCGGTAAGAAGAGCTGTAGTGTTCACAAAATTAGATCTCAGAGGTGCCTACCATCTGATCCGTATAAAGGAAGGTGACGAATGGAAAACAGCCTTTAGAACACCCTGTGGTCATTTTTAATACTTGGTTATGCCCTTCGGACTTGCCAATGCCCCAGCAGTCTTCCAATGTTTTATGGACCGTGTGTTCTTCTGATATGCTGTTCCTCTTCGTCATTGTATATATGGACGACATACTGATATACTCTAAGGACCATCTGAAGCATGAAGAACATGTTAAGGCAGTTTTACAACGTCTATGTGAACATAAGCTCCTGGCTAAACCCGAGAAATGCCTTTTCGATGTGTCTACTGTTCACTATCTTGGATTCGTCCTTAGCCCAAAAGGAATTGGAATGGACCACTCGAAAGTAGACTCTATTCTATCCTGACCTGTTCCAACTACTGTAAAACAAATTCAATCCTTCCTGGGGCTTGCTAACTTCTACCGGAAATTCATACCCCCTTTTTCGGGGATTGTACATCCTATCATTACATTGTTAAAAAAAGATACCACCTTTCACTGGACAGCAGCCCAAGATGAGGCGTTTCAACGGTTAAAGTCGGAGTTCACACGCCCCCATCTTAGCATAACCTGATATTGATCGACCCTTTCTTGTGGAAACTGATGCCTCCAACTATGCCATCGCTGCAGTCCTGAAACAGGAGTTTGATGACAAGCTAGAACACCCCATCGCCTATCTTTCTCGCACCTTGACTCCTAGCGAAACCCACTATTCTGTTTTGGAAAAATAACTACTAGCCATCCATCAAGCCTTCACAGATTGGCGTCATCTACTCCTGGGAGCGAAATACCCTGTTCAGGTCTGCACGGACCATCGGAATCTTCAAGTCCTGCAATCCCTGGAATGTAGGAACAGTCGTCAAGCCCGTTGGGCCTTCTTTTTTGCTCAATACTAGTTTCAAATCCATCATGTTCCTGGAACACACAACATAATAGCCGATGCCTTATCCCGACATCCTGACTACGAAATCCTTGAAGATCGATCCTTCCTAAAGATGTTTCCCCACACAATATTTGTTGCCCAAGCAATCAACCTCCTGGAGGATATTTGGATTCAAACTCAGTCCTCTGAAACCTGGATGGAGTTTAATGGTAATAATCGATGGAACCTCAAAACGAAGGATGGATATTTATTCAAGGATAATTGCCTGGTCATTCCCACTCAGAGACTACGACAAAAGACCACGAGCCTATGTCATGATACCCTTTATTCAGGACACTGTGGCATCACCAAAACCCTCCGTCAAAGACAGTTTTGGTGGCCGAAGATGAAGTATGATGTCCTGCATTATATCCAAACATGTACTGTTTGCAATCAAAACAAGCATGATAACAAGAAACCTGCAGGTCTCCTGCTCCAACCAGCGCTGCAAACAAGACCTTGGGAATTCATCGCCACCGACTTTATTGTGGAACTACCACCTTCCAGGGGCCACACAACTATCATGGTTACCATTGACTTGTTCACTCACATGGCTCATTTTACACCTTTATATAAACTGCCATCTTCATCTGAACTTGCCGAAACTTCCAGGAACACATATTCCGACTCCACTGGCTACCCTCCAAGATCATATCTGACAGAGGACCCCAGTACATATCCCAGTTCTGGAAACAATTATGTTGTATACTGGGAATCCAACGTGCCTTATCCTCAGGTTATCACCCACAGACCAATGGAGCTACTGAACGCATAAACCAAACTCTGTAACAATATCTTTGCTGTTTCGCCGCCAAGGTCCAGGATGATTGGTCACTCTTAATACCTGTGGCTGAATTCGCCTACAACAATTCGGATCACTCTGCTGTCAAAACCAGTCCCTTCTTCTGTAGTCAAGGATTCCACCCTTCGGTTCTACCATCCATTCTCCCACATCCTACTCCAGTTCCTACAGTTGACTCCTGGATTGAGACCCTTATCAACGTACACAAAGAAGCAAAAGAACACCTAGAAAAGGCCCGAAGAGACGGCAAACATCATGCTGACTCCAAAAGAAGACCAGGGCCTTCATACTCAATAGGTGATAAGGTCTGGTTGTCTTCGAAACTTCTACCCCGGTACCTACAACCAAATAAATTGGCTCCCCGGTATTACGGCCCTTTTTCCATAAAGGAAGTCATTAACCCAGTGGCCTTTGGACTCAGACTACCAGAATCTTGGAAGAGGATTTACCCGGTCTTTCACACTTCTCTGTTGAAACCATACGTTCAGTCCTCTCGAACTGCTCCTAGATATACCCCTGTGATTGGCAATGATCAGCTAGAATATGAGGTTTCCAGAATATGTGACTCCAGGTACAGACAAGGTCAGCTACAGTATCTGGTCGAGGGGAAAGGGTACCCTCCCAGTGAACGCTGCTGGGAACCCATCTCAAATATGAATGCCCCCAGACTGCTCCGATGATACCACCTTATACATCCAGGTAAACCCGGAGGAGCTGGGTTTCAGAGGAGGCATGCTGTCATGAATCACCATTCGCGTCCCTTCTGGACTTCGTGGTCCCTGACCCATAGGAGACTGAACTCAGTAGTACTTCCAACATGGCCGCTGAACGCGGAACGCTGTTTGCCAGTCTCCCCGTTGTACGCTCTACATTCTACAAAGCAGACACACCCCTGCGGCCATGCGCATCTCAACGCTACCGCTTGCAGTAGTCGGACGTGTGTTGCCGGAGGTCGTTCAGCGCTTACTTTTGATTCCTGGTTCCTGGTCCCCTGAATTCCTCTTCTTTCTTCCTTCCTCTTATCCTTACCTTTGCATATCCTGGATTTCCATCGCATTCGGATCTCCGAGTGCGAACCTCATAATTTCCTGGTCTTCGTCCCGGACATCTGAACGTATCCTGGAGCTGGGGCACAAACCTCACGCTGGAATCCGAGGACCCACGCACGGGGTTATATAAATCCTGAACAGTGCGAAAGAAGACATCTCCAAAGATCACGAGCAAACAATACAGACAGGTGAGAAGGGGGGAGACCTGTGACAAGAAGTGCATGCCAACTTTTAAGCGTTAAACGTCAATGATGATGAGTTTTCAGGATAAATGTTATGTTTTTTATGAAGTTTGTTGGAGTTGTGAAGCGGGAGAGAAGATGACTCATCCGCTGATATTCATGAGACTCCCCATTTTTTGTACTTGTCATTAAACAGACTTCCTTTGCCAAACCATCGAGTTGTCATTATTGACTTGGTGTTGGAGTATTAATCTGCACCCCATCCATCTCAAGGGTGCAGCTATCTTGTCTTATAGTGCTTCTGGCAAAACGTGACTCTATAGGCCGGTTGGGGGTCCAGGAGCACAGGTTTTTAGGCTGGGTGATAGATGCACATCACAGGGACAATATGAATATGACAGAGTAACTATAGCTGGAGAATTGAATGAGATTTTCAAGGTGGAATGAGGTTTGTTATATTAGGAATTAGGAATTATAGGAATATGTTTATGAGATTCCTTTTTAATGTACTGGCTACGGGAGAAATCATAGCAGCAAGAGATAAAGCACAGGACTCTTTTATTCCTTGCAAATTATGTAAAAACAAACAAATTAAAGAATCATTGAGGCATTTATTGATCGATTGTCCGGCGTTGGCTCTATCTAGGTTTTCCTACTTTAACCGTTTTTTACGGACATAAATTGCATTAACCCTGACTATATATGGAAACGTATGCTGCATGATAAACATATCCCGTTGGCCATTGCGATAGTGACATTTTTAAAAACAGAGTGTGGATTGGCTTAAAAGACTTAAGGCTAAGAATGCAATATTGTAAGTAATACATCTACTTGCAGGATGACAGCAGCAAGTCTTGATTATTTTTTATTTCTGATAAATTAGCTTGTGCCTTAGAATCAATGTACTAATATACAATGTTCTTGGACTTTAGAAACTTGAGAAATGACTTTATTGTATTTCATGTAGAATTTTGTATTATGCAAATGCAAATTTCATGTCTTCATTTTTTTATCCATATTTTTATCTTGAAAAATGTACTGTTTTAATTTGTGAAATTTTGTAAAGGTTTTTCTCATATGTAAAGAAAAAAAACCATATACAAATAAATAAATAATAAATAAAGTTTGTTTTTAGGAAAATACAGCAGTTAAAAAGAGAAAATCGGTTTTAAAGAGGAAAGGCAAGTTTTACTTAAATTAAATTATCTAGACTATATTGTTAAAGAAAGACACGGTAAGTTCCAAGATTGATTCGCAACGTTAACGTTTTCACCCTGGGTTCAACTTTATGTGGGTAATTTGATTATTCCAAATATGACTAAGGACTGATGATCTATGCAAGACAGAAATGATATAGAAAAGTTGCGCTAACGCTTGGAGATCAATGTCAAGATGCACAGAGAATTCTAACAGTCTTAAACAAATTACCAAGGCAAGGACAGAATTTCTAAGAGAGTAGAACAAAGACAAAGTATCAAAATGGGGTAGGGTATGAGTGGCTATGGGATGGGGAAATACTCACAATCTGCACTTGAGTTTGGGGATTTGGACAGCCAACTGGAATATGGACTCAAAAGATCTGGTCACAGGATAGCGGCTCTCCAAACAGCAAACAGCTGGGCAAGTATGGTCACTGGATGATGGCAAAGGTTCAGCGGGCATGCAGGAAGTGAGCAAAAGGCTGGTCCGGTCACAAAATGCTTCCCAAGGTACCACAGCTTTTCCCCTTTGCTATTGGGATTTTAGTGGAATTTCTGGATCACTGGCCTTGCTGCAATAGGATCAACTGTGATTGGACCTTGCTGCGATAGGATCAGCTATGCTTTGGCCTTGCAGTAGAGTCTGGAATCTTGCAAAGGTGGATCTGGAATGTCAGGATACGCAGGAACTGGACATTCAGGAGAGAGAGTGTCTAGAGTTCTGTCAGCCTCTCTTTTATAAGGCATGATGACATCATAGGATTATACGATGGGGCAGATTTAAGATGGGCATGACTCTAACAATTGGATTGGTCAGGGGAGATTGTTACTGCTTTGCTGTCAGCCGGTTGGGTTTCAGGGGCATGATGTCGGATTTATGATGTGTGCTTTACAATGCATAGGATCATCCCACAGTTACTCAGTCTTTAAAATAAATTACACATTTGTACATTTGTGGCACTTTAACAAATTACATAAGAAGATTAAATATTTCATGCAGAACATTGCAGTCCAATTCTCAAATTTGTAGGACTTTGTTTCGTCCGTCTAATAGTTTTTCATGGTTTTTCTGTGTGATGACTTTGCCTAAAATTATATAACTTTATACATGTTCCCCTCGTTTTACCACATCCACTGCCTGAACCCACCGTTGCCTGAGATTCCTAATGGCGAGTGGCACTGCCCACGCTGCTCTGTGAGTTCCTGTTTACATTTTCAGATCTTTGTCTAGTCATTACACTTTGGCCCTTTCGGTTCCAGAAAAGTTTCAGATTGTTGTAGAACTGGCTTCGACCTTTTTTTCTTTTTCAAATAGTTTTTTTCTTGTTTTGCTCTTGTCCCATTTATATAGGGCTGTTTTTGAGCTCTGGCGGGGGAGAGGTTTGTGTTAAATGTCACAGGGGTAATGTCTTAATAGTATGTTCGCATATTGGGAGTGTTAGACTGGTAGGAGGAAATAGTGCATCTTGAAGTGTTCTGATAAGAGGGTTCCAACAGCAACATGTAGACAGCTTAATTTTGGTGTCTGAACCGGTTTTCCTAATATGCCTGCATATTTTAAAGGGTTGTTTGCTCTCAACTATTGGATAGTTGTCATTTTAGTTCATGACCATTGATGGAAGCAACTGGTTTGTTACCCAAAACACCAACACAGGACATGTTGCTGCCGTTTGAGGCAATCTTCACAGGATTGTTCAAGCACACAACCTTTCATCATTCAAAGAAGCCCACAATGAGGCAGGGACTAAAATAAAATATTAACCTGTTCCACAAAAACCTAGTGGCAGACTGGGCATGCTTAAAGTGGTGTTGTGGAGACTTTCCTTAACGCTCAGGGGTTAGGGTCATGAACAGATCTTAATGAGTCTGGTACTATTACTAATTCCCTCAGAGTAATCATACTCTCACTGTTGGTTGTGACAAAATAGCTCCAGCTTAACTCTTAGGAGGTGGAGTGGGGGAGAGTTCACAGGTATTGCATGCCCACTGAGAGATGCTCCACACACGAATACTCGCAAGTAAGTAACATTGTAAAACAGAAGATGCCACAGCATATTGGGTAAGTAATACCGTTTTAGGTAAGAGTAAATTTGAGTCAGTCCAACCTAGAAAGGAGAAGGTGGCTTCACTATCTACGCTGGCAAGTTCAAGAGGAGACTAAAAGACCAGTATTGCAAGTATGTGACACTTTGGACAGGAAAGAGCTACTGAAGCCTCCCTCTCCCGCCCCCAAGGAGCAGTTCCTGGAACACTGTTGAAGGGAAACACTTAAGAGTCTCTTGAAGATAAAGGTGACCTGGGTTAAAGAAAAAGCCAGAAAAAGGACTAGTCTGCAGCGCCAGAGGATCAGTACAGCTTCTGTTGCATGCGGTCAGTGGTTTGCAGATGTGATTGCTGTTCACGTTAAGCGACCACCAAGGGGTTCCAAACAGGTTGCGGCAGGGCATCTATTCAGGATTTTCACCGCAGGTTCAGGATTCTACTTCTGAGGTGGTTGTGAAGCGGCATGGAAGAACGATTATGTGTTTGCTTGAAGAATTGTACTGGTGAGAGCTTGTCAGTGCTCTGAATTGAGGAAACACAGGCTTGTGATATGATAGGTTATTTTTAACATGCTCAATACCCAGTTGTTTCGAAGTGCGGACCCGGGGATCGAACCTGTGTTGCTTCATTTCGCCTTGCTTCCAATGCGAGCGTGCTGCCTCTGAGATATCCTCCCGAGACTGGAAGCTTCCCAGTTCTAAGGGGCAGTGGGGGGGGGGGAATGGAACCAGACCTTGCCAGATAACCTTGGATAAAGAGTCTCTGGTTTGGTTCATCGGACTAGTCAGTCCTGGCAGAAAAGGGGTACCCACTTTTAGGTTCAGTGATTCAGGCAAACGATAAGGAGCTTTGAGAGAGTTGGCCTTTCAGCAGGAACTGTGATTAAGTTGCTGCACTGGATCTGGGTAAAGGAACACTGCTGTAGGTTCCTTCTGATCATTCTGGAGAGGCAGAGCTTCACCACCTGATTTGGAGCATCAAAGGAAACCGTTACAGAGCTTCATTCCTTCCTTGAGCAGCAGGCCTTTGAGAGCCAGCTGTTGACAAGGTGAATGGGCAAAGGTGTCCTTTTATCCTTCTCTGGGAAGCAGTGGGTAAACTGTTAAGATGCATTTCTAAAATCTGGCCTGGTGGACAGAGTTAAGGATGCCACCCTAGTTATAGTGAATAGGGGAAACTCTGGGAGTTTAGCCAACCCAATCAAGTTAAAATGAATAATGGTCAAGGCTTAGTCAGAGATGGATGGGGTCACGGGTCCCCAATGAGTCCACACAATGAAGCAAACCAGTGCTATTAAGGATAACACTTAGCAGATTTATTTTTGAAATTTGTATTGGGCATTTGTATACCACCTTTTACCATTGGTATGATTCCAAAGCACTGTGGGTTGAAATCCCTCGAGGACTACAGTCGAGGTCAGTGGAGAGAGTAATGTAGTAAAATGTGCTTGGGTGCATTCTGTATGCGTGCAGGCAGTGTGGAATAAGTGGTGTGTAGCCGCATACTAGTGCTAGATGTGGTGGTTGTGTGAGATCAGTAGAATGTGTGCAGCAAGGCCAATGGACTTGGGTATTGACATTCTGGTGGCCGTGGATTTTGTGAAGACGACTTCTTTCAAGAACAGGGATTAGAACACTAAGGCAGGCTAGCTTTAGTGCAGTTGCCTGTGGATTTTTACCTTTTTAAAAGGGGTTCTCCCACCACTTTTGATTTTACTCAAACACCCGGTAATGATTTACTGGACCTCTTTTTGGAGAGGTGTACTGACAAACCCCCCTGCCGCCCACCACTGGTGTGAATAAAGAGCAGTCCAAGGCAGAGGAGAGCTCTGCCACTACCCACTGAGGGCACATTGGGGGGTGGGGGGGGGGGGTGATAATTTTCTGTAGACCAGAACCTGCCATTCTACACCAGACTCTCCTAGGGCTGGGAGAGCAGACTAGAAGGGATTCACCCACTCTTTAAACCCCTGAATTGGGTTTCACGGCACCTGGAGAACCAGATCTGCTAAGGATTCCCTAGAAACAGGTCGGACGGCGAGTGATGCAAATTCCATGCAGAGGGATCCCTCCAGTACTACTTTCTGTCAATCCTCCGAACAAATGTTTGTACATTGTGCTGTTGGACTCACCGAGGGCACGATGCGGCATCAATCACATGCTAGGCTAAAATTAACTGCATGCTGCTGGGACACGACATGAACCACTGGAGAGTCACTTGCCGACTCAGACGAGGGGGTTATACCACAACTTGACCCTCAAACTAATGCTTCGCAAACCGCAACAGGATCACCATTTTGACAACTGCCGCCTGTTGGGACTGATTTTCTATACTCTGGTCTGGTGGACAGATATATAGAAGGCTGACCTAGTATTGTGACTGGGACAACTCTGGGAGCTGCAGCCAAACCAGTTAAAGGTAGCAAGGCGAGTCGTCTAGGCCTAGTCCCAAGAGGTGGTGAGCGTGTAGGGGATCCTCAATTGCCACACAGTGAAAGTCAAGGAACACACTTGGACAAGCTGGTATAAAAATACTCATTTATTTACGGCCAACTAACGCAATGAAAAATGACTACTAAAGGGTAATAATATCAACAAAGGAGCAAGCCCTGCACGATGTTGAGACTAGAAGCCTGGAAATGCAGGAGCAGGTGTCTTGTAGCACAAGCTGAAGTTCCAAGGATGCACTTGGAAAGGTGACTGGTGCGAGGAGGTAGCCGAAGAGAGAGCTGGTCAGTACAGTGGTTGGTCCAAGGACACGGCCGATGGCATGGATCCTTGAGCAGGGTTTGATACTAGTTGTTTACACTGGTCCACAAGTTGAAGAACTGACTATGTATTGTTAGACTGCATTGCTAAACTCTAGTTGAATGCTTCACTTCACAGCAAAACGTCAGGACATATGGTACATAAAATATGGAAGAAAAGTTGCTCGAAGAGAACTTTACTAACAGTATGCTTGAGACCAGAGAGAGGAGCAGGGCTTTTCTGGGACTGCACTGAATTGATGTGGTCCGCTGCAAGGGTTGACGGTGGCTACACTTCTTCGTGGTATTTGCTCTAACGATATGTCGAAAGACTGCAGGAGTCCTCCTTTTATCCAAATGTGAACTGGAAGCTTGCCAGGACCACCAATGGTAAGGATCTGCACCATTCAAACTGGTCATGGCTACCCAATGGATACCAATTCACCACAGCATCTGCCCAGCAACAGACATTCCAGCAGCTGCATCTGGACTGGACAAGGCAGTCCCGGGTCCCACACCGAGGCTTGCACAAACCATTATTTTCCCTGAGAAAGCTGCTGCTTTCCCAGGCAAAGGGCTTCCCATATATGGCAAATCTGGACTGAGAGCGCAGGAAGAAGGGCAAAGCACAAAATGGAAAAGGACATGCAAAAATCTCCTGGCATGGCCCTTTTAGGGTATATGGTTCTCTTAATAGGATTGAGCTCAAATGCAAAAGCGCAGGCGTAAAAAGTCAAACGTAGTAGAACAACATCTGCTGCCAGCAGCCCATCCTGGACCCATTGTGCCTGTAACCACGAAGTTACTAAAGAAAGTTATAAGCATACAAAGTATCCTAACAGCACTTCACTGATGTGTACATCTTTTAATAATAGAAGATTTCCATCCAACAAGGGAGACTTGGTCTCCCAGTACTCGTAGTTTAAGGACTGATAAATGTCCTGTAAATGAGTTCTAAATAAGGAAAGCTGAGCGCTTTACTGACTCCAACAAGCCAGGTCCAGAAGCATACAGTAACAAAAAGATGGGGTTTCCCATAGAAGTCCATCAGTGGAAAAACAGCAAAAACAAAATCTTAACGGTGAGCTTTGTCTTCTCCCAGAAAGTGTGGCCCCCGTGTGTCCAGAAACGATTGAAAAATGTGTGCGCTTTCTGGAATCCTTCGCCCTTGCTCATCTGTCCCCCAGCTCTCTCCCCCATTATTTTTTAAGTGCTTCTGGGAAATGTGGCCTTGGTTGGACTTTGACTGGTTGGGGCAATCATCGGTGTGTGAGGTTCAAATTGGTTGTGTAATTAACTTGATTTTCGAATTCTTACTTTAGGCATCTTTGCATTGGTCAATTTGGAAATGTTCCTCACCTGTTCTCTGCTTCTGTAAATGTGGTCTGAAACTTTGCCACAATCTTAATCATTCTCCAGTGTCTGTATCCAAGTGAGTGGACCGATGCGTGAATGCTGTGCCATCTTTCTGATCTGTGATACTGCAGTGCTCTCAAATACTTTGCCGGGGAGTGGGAACTTAAGTGGTTTTGGTGCAGGTTTCTCGCTCACGTTTTTCAACAGAATGTTGGCATTATTTCAACGCCCTGGGATATTCTAGTGGTCATTCATCCTATGGCTCCAGCACTGCAGGTCCCGGCTCAGCCCCTGCTGCTCTTGCCAGCTCTTTCGATTCTGGCTCCACTGCCTCCCACAGTTCAGGCGGTTCTACTCCAGCCTCCGGTTCAGCTTCTGCCTCCGGTCTCCACACCGCAGCCCTCACCGCCCCACACTCCACCACCCGCTCTGGACCAGCTGGACGCCCTGGTGGACACAGATTAGTATGAAGACCTGGAGTGCGTGCGGGTGGCAGTCAGGAGCGCGCGGGGCAGACTGGAATGCATGAGTGCGCCAAGCAGACCGGAGTGTGTAGCGCTGACGGGGATGCATGGAATGAATAAAAGTCCATAGAACGGACTGGAGCACATAGAACTGCGCGACGTACATAGTATGGTCCAGAATGCGGAAAACGTATGAAAGAGCATGTTACCCATCATATCACACCCCACGCTTACTCTCTTCTTTACACCACCACTCAAGTAGAACACAGAGATACTATGACACCATTCGGTATAACTGTTCTCATGCCAACACCTCCCGCTCACTCCCCATCACTTTAAGTAAACACTGCTGGTCACACCCCCCCAGCCAGGCATTCTCCTCAGGCCTAACGCAGCCCCAGTCGGTCTGGATAAATCCTGCCAGAACGAACACATACCCCTGATCTCAACCACCACACCTACCGCTAAGAAGCAGCTATTAATGAATACCGCACCAGCTGCACACATACCCGGTGCGCACACGCGCCGTTGACTCTCTCTAGTGACCTGAACTTTGGTTCCCAAGTGCCTTCAACCTACCAGTGCCTTCAGACCATACCAATGGTATATATGGCACAATATAAGTGCAAAATAACATAACATAACATGTGTATATATAGTCATAAGGCATGTGAATATTGAATTTCAAAGTGGCATCATATACACTTTCTTCAGAATGTCCAAATATCTGCCATTTCTGTCCACAATATGCCAGTGAAGGCTAACACGGCTTGTATGAAAGCCACAAAAATTACACTTAAACTGTACAACTTTTTCATTTCTGCACTGCCCAGTTACAGAATTAACAGTCTCAAAAATGTATTCATCAAATAGTATTTTGAGACACATGGGCTGCCTTTGTCCTCCAAATATAGTCATGTATTTCCGGCTACCACCAACTGTCAGTTCAGACCAGGGTGGCCATGGGGGTTTCCCAGTTTGATTGAATGTGTATTTTCACTTCCCCACTTCACACGTAGGTGTCCCAGATCCATTGCCTCAAGCTAAAGCCCAGACAGATGTCTGACGAGCGTGTGTTATTTCTTTCTCTTGGTCATACAAAGTTTTCAAAGGTAGCAATTAACATGCATGTCTCCCAGAAATTTATGGTGGCTCCTTTTGGATGAAGGCCTCAGTTTAGCCAGCAGAAAAACCTGTTCTGGAGCTTCCACAGTCCAGCCACTGGATTTCATTCTTTATTTTATTTTATTTTGTTCTGAATCAGAAGCAAGCCTATTCAAATAAAACATCCCATATATGTTTCCCAGGAAAACCCCTTTTATATTGCTAGGCCAAGACAGGAGTCACGATCCATGCACCTGACCCCCTCAGGTATACAAGCCCCATGGCAGCAGTGGGGCTAAAGCCCTTCACACTGGCCCCAAGGGTTTTAAAACTCCATCAGAAACATACATGGAGTCAGTCCTGGCACCTTTGGCGCCAGGCTCATTATCAGGAATAAAGCAATATCAGTTTTGGACCTTAATCCAACATGGAGGCCTATTACGCAGCTCAGTTCGTTAGAACCAAGCCATGCGGTCTAGTGTTTTGGGTGTGGCTGGGCCTGGAACTACTTGGCCTCGAACTACTTTACCTGCGCAAATTTAAACCACACCCAAACAGCAGAACACGCTTCGCGTTATTGTGCACTCCTAGAGCGTAACGCTCACTGTGTCCAGCTCCTGCTCATCTGCTTCTCCGGTGGCCTGATCCTGAAGCCCTAGATCCGGATTCCATTAATAACCTGGAAGACCAAGAACAGCATTAGCGAGAAAGAATACTTACCTGTGAAGTAACCAGCCTTGAATCCATCCTGTGCTTCGCTTACCTCGCCCATCTCCGGAGTTTGCCGCAAAGAAACAAGGACAGCATTAATAACAATTCTTACCTGGGCAAGCAGCGAGTCCTGGCAGCCCCCTGCGCTTCTCTTACCTCGCCCACCTCCGAGTTTCACCACAACCTGCAAGGGAGAAGGAACAAGGTCTGCATTAACAAAGCACTTCCATGGGCAAGCAACACTTCGATCGCTAATCACTCTGGAACACCACCGCAACCTGTACAAAGAAGAGAAGAGAACACAGGTTAGCAATTAGCAATTAACCACCATTTTGATGTAACAAGAATCGCCATTTTGTTTTCTAACCATTGCTCATTGCTTTCTGTTCTTATTGCTTCGCAGTATATTTTCCGCTTACACTGCTCGACTGTAAAACATTGTTGTCTGCACCTAAAAGGACAAGGCCACAGGGCCACAAGGACAACAAGAGTTCGTTGAAACACAACGTAGGCAGCGCCAGGAAGAATGCCCGGCTACCTCCCGAATGTAGCCTTGAAGCAGAGCTGCAGGGCATTTAATCATTTTGCAGCTGCCAGCCAGTCTCGTTATATGGTAGAATATGTTAGAATAATGCAGCTATTGGCTTGAATTATGCTTTTCTTACGGCCCCCCTTTGCTGAGCCCCGTTAGAGTGTGTCGGCTCCCAGGACACGAATAGCACCTCATAGATAGCAAGGTCTGGAATGCAACTCTCCCCCCTTATGTAGCTCGCTTCCAAGAACAGAAGTGCTGTGTTCTGTTCAACAACTGAAAGATGCCTCTGCACTCACAAATTGCAAATTGTTACTAGAATAGATGTTTGAAGGTGTCATAGTTGTCGAAAATATCCATCACCACACCAAGTTCAAAGAAACCCAATAAAGGGGGGTGTTAAACATGTCATAGCTGATTGTTTGATATGCATTTTGTATATATGTAAGTGATGTACGTAATTCACTCTCTTGCGTCCCTCGAGGTCTAGAGATACACGTCGCGGGGCGTGAGACCGAGTTGGCCAACTGAGACTTTTGCTTTGCAATAAACCCTAGCTTTGGGAATACAACCTCGTGTCTGGCGTATCTATCGTGTGTGGTGACTCGCCTTGTTTCCATAGACGTTAGGGACCCCTAGGGCCCCCTTTCAAGATGGCGCCCGAATAGGGACCCTCCCCCACTTGTTCCATCGCATAACGTTGTAATTGAGTAAGGTGGAGAATGGCGAGGCTGGGACAATCGAGCCGGGATCAAGAGGTGTTCGGGCGCCCTGTAGAAGTGATGAGAGACTCCTTTGCAGATCTGCACACATCTGATCCCTGATTGACGTGCCTGGCTAGAGAACAAGAAGGCGGGGGTCCCAAAACGAGGCGGAAGCCAAGAAACGCATACACAACGTCATTTGGTGCATCAGTAAACGGACGACTTGATTTATCAGGTGAGTCATTCCCCGATTCAAAGTAATCCTGATATTGGTTGAGAGTTGACTTTGCAAAATCAAACGCCCTAGGTAAGGTTGATTAACCAGGGGGAAGGTTGAAACATGCTTGGGGTATTGTCCACACTAGCATGGTTTTTCCGCTGTGGTGGACAATCTTTGGAAGATGGCCAAATTTTACCACCTGGGGGAACGCCGGCGTATGAGATGTATGTGAAGTATGGAGTGGGTGCGATAATATTCTGTGAGACTTGGCATAGGCAAACCAGAAAGCAACAAGACCATCAGTGGCCGATTAATGGTAGTTTTGAGATAGCGAGAATAGATAACTTGGAAAGGATGTTGATAAGAAAGACAGCGCGTCCTGCAACATTTGAGACTATTAAAGACTGGAGAAGGGAAGCAATGCTCCGATTTAGAAGTAGAGCGAAGCATGCGCGCAGGCATAAATCGAAAGGTGAAGTAGTGGAAGAGAAAGAAGAGGAGGAGTGGACTGAGAGTCTAACAAGGGCAGGTAGGTGTGACCAGTTGAATATAGAAAAAATATACCCACAACGAGAGTTACACATAGCAGATGAATTGATAGAAAACATATTGACCCATACAAAACAAGGCCCAAGATCAGAAGTGAGGCCAGACACGTCGTTAGCTATTGCCCAAACCCCGCCTGTAGCCCAAGCTTTCCCTCCGGTAGCTCACGCTCTCTCACAGCCACAGACCGCGCACATAACACTTCCTATTAGCCAACCAGGCCCACAACAGACACTCCCTGTTCCCATTGTCCCATCCGCACCTCCCGCCTTTGACACAGACTCAGTACCGTCTGTTCCTCCCGGGGTTGAAGTTGAAACCTTGGGGACAAGAGGCGGGACTGAACAACGGGGATGCACGAGGGTAACTCGCAGCGCGATCAGCAAAGAAAGGAAGGTGGAATTGCAGCAACAGGCAGAGATGTATATAGACGGGAATGATGGGACGGCAGCATTGGCCTCGATGTATGACTTCCGAAGAAGCAACAAAAGACAGGTAGTGTTGGAATGCATGGGTGAATATTTAGTGGAGAAATGGAAACAGTTAAATGGGAAATTACCACTGCAGTGATTGTTAGATTTGAATGCATTAGCACGCTGTAGGGAGAGGGATGAAGAAGTGAGAGAACATGTATATGGACTTTTTGAACTTAAAAATGAATTAGATAATGATTATGCCGAAATGTTTACTACACCTGGGTACAGGAGTAAGGATATTGGGAGACATCGGAAGGAAAAAAAAGGGTCACATAATAAACGGCAGCAGTTACCATCACCAGGGCAGAAGGAAATGGTGGATGAATTATCGTTGCTAAAACAGATGGGGGCAGACTTGAAAGAATGCCTATTGAAAACACAGGTCTACTGCAGCAAGTAGTAGGACACAATAGAGGGAGAGGGAATGCACAAGGAAGGGGTAATTTGAATATGTATGGGGGTACAGTGGGACCAAATCAGTGTGCGTATTGTAAGGAGGAAGGACATTGGCGAGCGCAATGTCCGCATCTGCAGAATAGAAATGGGTCTGGTCAGAGGAGATAGCATAGAGGACACCAAGGAGCAAATGGACCAAATAGAAATATTATGCAACATCACCACAATAACAAGGGTAATCAAAACCAAGGCCAAAACCAAAATTCCCCTAACCAGAGCCAGGGACAGTATGGAAACCAGAGTGGGGGAAATAGAGAAAAGAGTGGGAACGTTTTCGATACACAGCCAAACACGTATTACAGTAACAGCAATGATTACACATCGGATGATGTGTTATTTCCCCAATAGGACAGCCCAGGACAGTGGTCGGAACCAGTGTCTATTCCCTTGAATCAGAGAGGACCCTACGTACAAATGACAGTCGGGAATGAGGAGCACCGCTTTCTTGTAGACACAGTAGTGCAGAAGTGTTCAATAGACCACCACTTGGTTCCGGATATACCACTGTCAGGGCAAAAGAATGTTTCCGTAGGGTTCGCAGGTACACCAGTCATAAACCCAGTGTCCAAACCAGTCCCAGTTACTATAGGACCATTTACTGAACATTGACCTTTCCTGTTAACAGAAAATTGTGGAGAGAACTTGTTGGGATTAAATTTGTTGAAAAAATTAGGTTCTGTTATACATTGCACGGCAGACGGGGTGTTCCTAACGATTTGGCCACACGATGCCCCTGTGTCAGAATTCATGTCCGAAACTTTACCAGGAGAACTAAGTAAAGTGCCAACCTGTATATGGGTAATGCATGACAACGATGTAGGATGCTTGAAAATAGAGCCAGTAAAGATCATTTTGAAAGAAGGTGTTACCCTACCGCGAATTCCCCAATACAGAATTTCGGCTGAAGGTGAGAAAGGATTGAAGAGTATTGTTACAGATTTGGTGAAATTAGGGGTAATTGAAGAAATTACAGGCAGTACATGTAACAACCCGATTCTTCCAGTTCATAAAAAAGGAGGCAATGAAGTACCATACCGTTTTATAATTGATTTGCGCGCATTAAACAAGGTAGTAGATCCACAATTTCCTTTAGTGCTAGATGTCACTACAATATTGACAATGATACCTGTTTCAGCAGAATATTTTAGTGTAGTGGATTTGAAAAACGCGTTCTTCAGCATTCCAGTGGACAAGGACAGCAGATATTTGTTCGCGTTCACATTAGGAGGACGATCATTTACATTCACGCGGATTCCGCAAGGTTACACGCAAAGTTCGAGTATTTACAGTAGAGCATTAAAAGAGCAGCTAGACATGCTAGAATTACCAGTGGGTTGTGTACTCTTGCAATACATAGACGATCTATTGTTAGCTGCAGACACGGAGGAGATTTGTAAAGAAAGCACTTTATTACTACTGTCACACCTAGCGGCACATGGCCATAAAGCTAGTTTGAAGAAATTTCAATATAATCGAAAGGGGGTGGCCTATTTAGGCTGCCTACTTTCGAAAGAAGGGAGAAGGCTAACGCCAGAACGCATAGAAAGTATTTCTTGTATGCCTATTCCAAAGACACAAAAAGGACTCAGAGCCATAATAGGCATGGCTTCATATTGCCGACAATGGATTGGTCATTTTGCGTTTATTGTGAAACCGATGGTGAATTTGACTAAAAAAGATGCGGTTATGCCGTTACAATAGGAATGTCAGAAAGCATTTGATCAATTGAAAACTGCATTATGCTTAGGCTCCAGTTTTGGGCACGCCAAATTATGAGAAGGTTTTTAGACGGTTTGTGTGTGAAAGTGAAGGATGTGCATTGGCGGTTTTGACACAGGAACAAGGTGGAAGAAATAAGCCATGCAGCTATTTTTCTTCTGCGCTGGACCCTGTAGCGCGCGCACTACCACGATGTTTGCGATCTGTCGCAGCGGCTGCTGCGTCAGTGAAACAAACGGAAGGGATGGTATTGGGGCACACTTTAATTCTGATGGTGCCACATGCCATAGACGTTCTAATAAATAGGACACAGACACAACACCTCACCTCTGCAAGACTGACAAGATATGAGATTATCTTGTTTGCGCCCCATATCCAAATTTTCAGGTGTAGCGCTTTGAATCCTGCAGAATTAATGCCACTGTTCATAAAAGAAATTGGGGAGAATGAATCACCATCCCACGATTGCTTAATGGTCACTGAGGAAGAAACCAAGGGGAGAGTTGATTTAAGTGATACCCCACAGAAAGAGCCAGATGGAGAGTTATTTTGTGATGGCTCATGTTTTAAATTACCAGATGACACAACAACTGCCGCATATGCTATCACTACCCTGGAGAGCGTTGTAGAAAGCAAAAGAATCCCCTACAATTCGGCACAAGCCGCAGAGATAATAGGATTAACCAGAGCCTGCGAGATTTCTGAAAATTTGAATGTGAATATATATACTGATAGCCAGTATGCTTTTGGGGTGGTTCATAACTTTGGTCGACTCTGGGCTGAGAGAGGGTTTTTGACATCACATGGTGCCAGAATTCAACATGGCCCTTTGATTGTACGATTACTGCCTGCACTTACGCTTCCAAAGCGCCTAGCAATAGTGAAATGCGAGACACATAAAAAGATAACATGCAAAGTAGGAGAGGGAAACCTGTTTCCAGACAGAATTGCGAAACAAATTGCCACTGATTTAAATACCAAAATGATGACGGTTCAGACTGAGGAAGTACCCTGTATGATTGAAAATGGAGTTGCCACTGTCAAAGAAATGCAGGCCGAAGCTACGGCCGATGAAATACAAGGGTGGGCAGAGGGCTCTGCTGAGTTAGATCTGGAAGGTTGTTGGGTGGACAAGGGAACTAGAAACTGGATGTTGCCAAATTCCTATGTGACTGCAATGGTCACAATGGCCCACGGCCCTACCCACATCTGTGCGAAGAAAATAATACAGCACCTATCCACAGTATGGCAGAATGTAAGCATAAAGAAGAATGCAGAGAGGTTGGTGCAGATCTGCATCACGTGTTTACAACACAATGTAGGAAAGGGAACAGTGACTCCAATAGGCAGTTTTGGCCCGCCCTCTATGCCATTTGAGGTGATCCATTTTGATTTCATAGAGATGGAGGGATGCCAAAACTTAAAATACGTCTTAGTGGTGATCTGTGCATTCAGTAAGTGGGTGGAGGCATATCCCGTGAAGGACTGCACAGAAATGAGCACGGCAAAAGTAATGCTTAAGGAATACTTTTCCAGATTTGGCTTGCCCCATGTCCTATGGTCAGATAATGGACCACATTTTGTGGGCGCAGTGGTGTTACAGATATGTGCAGGTCTTCAGATTGATAAGAGATTCCATAGTTCAAGGCATCCGAGTTCAGCCGGTCTTGTGGAGAGGCACAACGGGATTCTTAAATCAAAAATCAGTAAGATATACGCGGGAAGCAAGTTGAGTTGGGTGGATGCATTACCAATAGCACTATTATGCATGCGTACGTCTGTACAGGCTAAAACTGGGCTCTCCCGTACGAGATCGTAATGGGGAGGCTGGCAAATGTATGGTGCGCACCACAGCCAAAACGACTTAGTGTGGTAGAGCATCCTGTGCTTAGTACTTATTGTGGCCTTTTAATGCAGAAATTGCGTTTGATTCATCAGCAGGTGCAGGAGGCATTACCAGTGAGATAGACCGGTCCGGGGCACGCGCTGGAGTTAGGAGACTGGGTGCTGCTAAAGAATTTTGAAAGAAAGCCATCGTTAGCACCCAGGTGGCGTGGGCCCTATCAAGTACTCTTGGCAACGCAGACGGCAATACGGGTGGATGGGAGGAAGTCGTGAATCCATGCCACCCATGCCAAAAAGATTCCAAATTCACTGAAAGACTTGCCTGACCCAGATGACCGGAAAGAGACAGCGGTCCCAGAAACGGAAGAAACTGTTGCCAATAAGCAGCCACCAAATCTGCCAAAACGAGAAGTGAAACTCGAAACAAAGCCTGAGATGAGTGCCAAAAAGGGGGAAGGGCAAAGAGTGCCCCAACGTTGCCCAGCAGAATTGAGATCACTGTTGGCCGACACGAAATCTGCCTTGCAAATACCAGCAGAAACAAACCGTGTACCCCTTTGGCACCCACCAGCACTTGCCAGCACGCCAAAGACCTAATCTGCATCACTGGCGAGGCACACAACAGCACCTGCAGTAGCGCCACAGGCTGACTTTGAGCCTGAATATGGAAGTGCACCGGCACTGTTCACGGATCACACGATACCAGGAGTGAGGCGATACAATTTGCGGCCTTGAAAGACAAAGTGATCCACAGTTCTTTGGTGTTTATATCAACCTCTGGTTCAGCTCATGGACGGAGAAGGAACTAGAGGTGTAGAGGAGAGAAGCTTGAGAATTGTGCAAGTCGGACAATTCAAGACTCGCGGCTCCTCGGTGCGATCATAAAAAGTACATGTGTCAGGAACCAGAGCGGACAAGCTGGGCGCACATGGTACTAAGGCAATAAGATAACTGATCAAAGGTCCTCTGAGCAGTATGAGAAAGGACAAGTGATCTTGCCTAAGAACAAATAAACAAATCCAGGCTATAAAGGACTGGCAGAACTGAACTGTGAAAATTCCGTTGAATTTATTGACATCAGAGTAAGCGCGACGAAGAGAGATATCCACAACGAACTGTAATAAGGAAGAAGAAGGACGACGAGAAGACTGTAAGCTTAAGAAAAACGCATGGTAAAACTAATTGTATACTGGCACTGACAATAATTATGTGCTTTATGAGCGTGGTAGCACCAACAACGACAGCCTTAATATTATGGTATGTGGAATCGATACACCCATTAGAAATGTTTTTACCGATAGTTAATATATCCACTACTGAAAGCCGGGTTCAGGTGATTACTTATACCCTGCCCCCAATGGAAGAAAGACACAGGGAAGGTTTCGGGAATAACACGTTGTTATTAATCATGAACATGACACATGCAATTATGAAGAAAACAAATTGCTGGGTATGTGCCCATTTACCACAGCATGCTTGGAAAGGAATAGGGTGGTATGCCATTACCATTAAGTTCTGCATGTAGTGCATCTTTAGGTGCAATGTTCTATGGGAAATGGAATAAGAGTAGTATGGGTCAATTAGACAGAACCAACTTGAATGAGTTTGAGGAAGTAATAATGAAGCCTGTGGGTTGTTCCATTTTCCATAAAGCACAAGTAATGACCCCAGAGCCCACGAGGAAAAGTACACGAAAGATAACACAACAAAATAGACGAGATAGATTGTCCCCACCAGAAAAGACATCTGTAATGACATTTCGTGTAAGAACAGAAGGGGACAAAGATACAACCCCCCCATTTTACACGGTGAATTATAGCCCAAGAACTGTCCCTTTTTGTCTAAAAAAGAAAGGCTCTTTTTCAGTCGTCACATCTACTGGGTGCATGAATACAGTGGTATTGAAATGGGAAATAGAACCAGTATATGTGGGAGATCCAGTTTATTTTATATGTGGAGAGAAAGCATATCCTTGGTTGAAAATAAACTGGGGAGGTACATGTTACCTAGGTCTACTGTTCCCAGGAGTATTCCTCTTAGAAACAACAGACATAGCCAGACTATCCAGAACTAGAGTCAAAAGGACTGACAAAGGTGTTTTGATAGCAACTGATGTAGCAAAATCATTGATTCCAGGCTTAGGGCAGATAGTGAACTCCTATAATATAAGGCAGCTGTCCAGAATACTAAAAAATACCATAAACACAATGACAGATATACTATTTAATATGACATTGGAAGAAAGAGGAATCAGGTTAATGATGCTGCAAAATAGAATGGCTCTCGATGTAATCCTGGTTGATCGTGGGGGAATTTGCAAAATAGTGGGATCAGCGTGTTGTGTTTATGTCGATGACTATTCTCCTATGATCTTTAAAGTGATAAAGAAAATGCATGTCCTAAGCTCTGAACTCCCTACTGAAGAAAGAGGCTGGGGAATAGGGTCTTGGTTTTGGGGAATACTGCGTTCTTGGGGATGGAAGTTGATTTCGATATTAGTAGTGGTGTTTGGAATATTCCTAACGTGCTGTTGTTGCATACATTGCCTACCAATAGTTTGCGCTGAGGTAACTGAGGGATGTACGGAGGGATGTTAAGAAAAAACAACCTCATGGTCGAGCTGACCAAGACACAAATGAGATGAAAACAGTAAAAGAGTTGATGGCAATAGATATTGATGAAGACGATGATGTTTACGATAGCATGCAAAATTCAGACATAAGTACTTCAGACTCATCATCACTAGAGGAGGTTTCAATAAATAGATGAGACGTTTGGAATACGGCCAAAGGAGGGTTTGTCAGTCTAGAAAAATGGATACCTCTACTTTGTGACCGCAAACGCATTTTGATGGCCGTGGGCCAACCGTCTCATGCACGATATTACAGAATATAGGTTTTCGAGTTTGTCAATGAACGACCATGTTGATGTAACAAGAATCGCCATTTTGTTTTCTAACCATTGCTCATTGCTTTCTGTTCTTATTGCTTCGCAGTATATTTTCCGCTTACACTGCTCGACTGTAAAACATTGTTGTCTGCACGTAAAAGGACAAGGCCGTGTTGAAACACAATGTAGGCAGCGCCAGGAAGAATGTCCGGCTCCCTCCCAAATGTAGCCTTGAAGCAGAGCTGCAGGGCATTTAATCATTTCGCAGCTGTTAGCCAGTCTTGTTATATGGTAGAATATGTTAGAATAATGCAGCTAGAGGCTTGAATTATGCTTTTCTTACGGCCCCCCTTTGCTGAGCCCGGTTAGAGCTTGTCGACTCCCAGGACACGAATAGCACCTCATAGATAGCAAGGTCTGGAATGCAACTCTCCCCCGTATGTAGCTCGCTTCCAAGAACAGAAGCGCTGTGTTCTGTTCAACAACTGAAAGATGCCTCCGCACTTACAAATTGCAAATTGTTACTAGAATAGATGTGTGAAGGTGTCATAGTTGACGAAAATGTCCATCACCACACCAAGTTCAAAGAAACCCAAGAAAGGGGGGTGTTAAACATGTCATAGCTGATTGTTTGATATGCATTTTGTATATATGTAACTGATGTACGTAATTCACTCTCTTGCGTCCCTCGAGGTCTAGAGATACACGTCGCGGGGCGTGAGACCGAGTTGGCCAACTGAGACTTTTGCTTTGCAATAAACCCTAGCTTTGGGAATACAACCTCGTGTCTGGCGTATCTATCATGTGTGGTGACTCGCCTTGTTTCCATAGACGTTGGGGACCCCTAGGTGCCCCTTTCAGAAGACAGCAAGCAGAGTCGGAGTCACAGCCGGTCTGGACCCGACATAAGAGCACACGGACCAGTGAAGCAACTAGGTCCACGGAACGCTTGCACCAACCATGCGCCCCTGTACAGAAACACACGATAGAGAGTTCAACGCACAAAAACCTAAGAGGAGCAATAACCCCAAGGGAGGGGATTTGGACCAGAGGGAGGTGGGAGTCCACCCATCACAGAACCAGTATCTTAACCCTCCATTCTCCTGTTATAGGTACTATCCAACGTCTGGCACATAACCAAGCAGAGAGGGGTCCGGGAGAGCGCTTAGACCTCCATCCAGGATTGTGTGGGGCTGCCGTGGATACCAGGTGAGCATAACAGTACGCGAAGACTCAATTAAAACATCCACCTGTGCGTCATGGAAACATCAGAGACTGACCAACTAGCCCAGTTACTTGGAGAATTACGGGCTGAGGTGCACTCTGCCTGGCAAGAAACCAACACCCTTAGGAGGGAGTTGATTGTCACCCAGTGCTGCAGTGATGAATTAGCCAGATAATTGCTCCAAATACGGCTGGGCAGGCTCCGTTTCCAGGAAGTATTCTGTCAGTTCCAGCCACATCCGTCAATCCAGTGCAGGTGGTCCTCCCTGGGGCAGTTTCTTTGGCCCCACCGGAACGTTTTACAGGGGACCCAAGCAAATATGCAGTATTCATGAACCAGTGCCACCTCCATTTTCTTTGTAGACCCGGAGCCTTTCCTAATGATCAGTCGCAGGTTGCCTTCATTCTGTCATATCTGAGTGGCAGTGCCGTGGATTGGTCCATACCGTTAGTAAACCAGGATGACCCACTCCTGCAGGATTTCAGGGGGTTTCAACAGGAGATGAAGAAGCTGTTCACCTGACATACCCAGGGGCAACCTCTGGATAATGAACTTCTGTCCCTCCGCCAAGGCAGCCAAGATTTGTTAACATATATCGCCACTTTTAACAGACTTGTCATTGAAACTGGGTGGCCTGAAGAGAAATGAACAACGTTATTCCATCGAGGATTACGGGGGGAATTGAAAGACGTCCTAGCTCAGGTGACAGAGTTCATCAACTGTCATGATGCCTACCCCCGGGCATCCGGATAAAGCCCATCAGCCCCGGGAGCAGGCATCCAGACATTTACAAAAACCCGCTAGGGGCTGTCTGGGATCAGTCCTGGCGCCGTAGGCACCAGGCTCATAATGAAAATCAATCCTGGCGCCATAGGTGCCAGGCTCATAGACATTACTTACCTCATGCAGACCATGCTGCAAATAAATCCAAGCCAACGTGAGGCCTGGATGGGACTATTTTACTACAGGGACTATTTTTTACTCGGGTGTGGTCCTGGGGAACTTCTTTCTGGGACTACTTTGGAGGCTATTTAAACCACGCCCGAACAGCAGCACATGCTTCGTGTTATTCTGCATCCAGCAGCGTGACTATCACTGTGCCTGCAGCCAGCATCCAGTCTTCTGCCACGCCCGTGTGCCTGCAGCCAGCGTCCAGTCTTCTGCCACGCCCGCCTCGAATCCGGAGCTCCTAGAATAAAGAGGAAGAAAAGGACAAGGTTAGAAAACAAATTTATTTCAAATTGCTCACCTGATTCCAGATCCATTTCATCTCCCGACCTGGAAAGTACATCAGTCCTGCACGCGTCGCTTCGCCAGCCCCAGCACGGCACCATACTCACCAGTTCTCACAGCATCTTTCAATCCAGCACTGTCTCCATCATTTCTTCGCCGTACTCTGGCACTTAGGGGCATAAGAATAACAATGGGGGGCCAAGGGAATCAACAAATACCTCTTACCACCATAGACTTACCTGATTTACCACCGGCGGTATTATTCTCCATATCTTCATATGCCGCATATGTAAAGAGGGAGAAAAACAACACGTTAACGCATGCAATAGTTACCGGACAGCGTTGGGTAACACAGACTCTTACCTGAATGCCAGCAGCAGCTCAAGAACTTCTTCTCATGAACTCAGTTGCAACTTAAGGAAGGAAGGAGACAAGAGTGAACATCGGGCACATTGAACTCTTTGAACTTGATACTTACCAATCCCTCCTGGGACTTCAGAGTCAATGCTTACCGGAACTCTCCCAGCGCCTTCAAACCAGTGAAGGAACTGGTATCTACGCGCCCCTGCAAGACACGCAGGATGGAGAGATCATCTTTTACAAACATAAGGTGAGGTTACTAAGGGGATATCGGAGGTGATTAGTGGGGGAGAGCGAGAACAGTTGGGAGGCCATCACTAAAACCCACAGGTGGCTAATCCATGTCTTCACTTGCAGGAAAATACTTCTTCGGGTCCAGCAGACAAGACTAGGTGGGCCAGTCCAGACAGTCATCTCTGCACTACGTATCACGTTGACGGAGACCGCAGCTGTCCGGGTCAGATCGACACCCCTGTGGGGTCCAGGTGAGCGTAACATCAACCTAGCGGTGCAGCTTGACCACAGGCTGCAAGATCGAAGGAACGATCGAGCCAGAATGGAGAATCGGACTGTGTATGTACGCTCAAACGAGAACAGTCCGCGTTCATCAAAAAACACTTCGGAACCCATGCAAATTGGGGGGGTACGGAGCCCATTAACCAAAGCCGAAATAGACAAAAGGAGACAACAGCAATTATGCCTGTACTGCGGGAAATCATGTCACTTCCTCAGAGAATGTCCCGTAAAGCCCCCTAGGAGAACAGTTGGAGCTACAGAGAAAGAAAGAGGAGAACAAGAGTCAGAAAACTTCCAGGCTCGGCAAGCGTAAAGGTCCGTTTCTCGAGCGAAGGAAAAGAGCCACAGACCTCACACCTTGCCCGTCTCGGATGCATGCTGTGGAGGCATACATAGACAGCGCAGCCGTTGGTAACTACATAGACCAAGGCCAGGCAACTAGGATGGGGCTTCACCTCTGTCAGAGAACGACAAGTGAGAAGATCACCACTGTCGACAGCACAGAGATAGCTTCTGGTCCTGTAACTCAACGCACAGCAGAATTGACCCTTCTGTGTCAAGACAGACATTGGGAAGCCATTGCCCTTAACCTTATCAAGGCCCCTCAGTTCCGGGTGATTCTAGGGATGCCGTGGTTTGTGGCTCACAATCTTAACATTGACTGGCAAGCCAAGAAATTAGCCTTCTCCAATGAGTGTGCTCTTGCGTGCTACCAAGTGGAAATGCCATTGTCTGACCCAGAGACACCTGTCCAAGATAAAGAGGCATTGGTACTAGGTGTAACAAATACACTACCGAGCCAATACCACGATTTCCAAGTCGTTTTCCAAAAAGAACAGGTTAATACCTTACCTCCTCACAGACCATATGACTGTCAGATCGACCTCATACCTGGTGCAATAATCCCGTGTAGTCCAATTTATTCAATCACCGAACCTGAAAATCTCAACTTGAAATCATATCTGGACAAATACCTGGCAAACGGGTTTATCCACCCGTCCAAATCCCCAGCAGCCTTGCACCTATTCTTCGTACCCAAGAAGGAGGGGGACTTGAGAACGTGCATCGACTACCATGCACTAAACCAGGTAGCAGTTAAAAACCGTTATCCTCTACCCCTTATCCCAGAACTGCTGGACCAAGTCAAGGATGCCCAAATTTACACCAAATTGGACCTCAGAGGGCATACCATCTTGTGCGTGTAAAGAAAGGAGACGAATTGGAAGACCTCCTTTCGTACTAAGTATGGGCTGTACGAATATCAGGTAATGCCCTTTGGGCTTTGGAACGCTCCCGCCGCATTCCAGTACTTCATGAACGATGTACTACGGGAATTGATCGACGTATGCGCCCTAGTTTACATCGACGACATCTTGATGTACTCTTCTTCTAAACAGGACCATGTCAGGCACATTCACTCCGTCCTTGCAAAACTTTGACAGCACCAGCTGTTCGCCAAACTTGAAAAATGCTCCTTCCATGTCACTGAAATCGAGTTCCTTGGTTTTGTCCTCACTGCCAGAGGCGTCCGGAAGGATATGCACAAAGTAGACGCCATCCTTAGAGGGCCATCACCGTCTTCAGTCAAAGGTGTCCAAAGTATGCTCGGCTTTGCAAACTTTTATCACTGATTCATCCTGGGTTTCTCCCAGATTGTGCACCCGATCACTTCTTTATTACGAAAAAACAACAAACTGTTCCAATGGACAGAAGAGGCAAAGAAGGCCTTCCAAGAACTCAAGAAAATATTTACCTCAGCCCCGGTGCTACAAGACCCCCGCCCAGAACTCCCATATGTAGTGAAAACAGATGCCTAAAGCATGGCAATGGGGACTGTTCTTTCCCAAAGGCATCCCAAAACAGGCTACTTACATCCCGTGGCCTTTTAGTCGTGAAAATGTACTACACCTGAACTTAACTATGCAATAACAGACAAGGAACTCCTAGCGATCAAGGCAGCCTTTAAGGTGTGGTGGCATTACCTCCTAGGCGCCAGACATACCATCACAGTAATCACCGACCATCTCAACCTACAATACCTCAAGACGGCAAAGGCTCACTCATCCTGTCAACTCGATGGGCTTTATTCTTCGCAGAATATGATTACATAATCACGTACCGACCTGGAGTCCAGTACAGAAAAGCTGACGTCTTATCCCGCATGGGTATTGATGAGAACGCATATTCAACCCCAGACCCGGTGGCCATTATTCCAGGTGACAACCTACTAGGTCTTACAACAACGTTATCTCCGGACGAACTCCAAAAGGAAATTCGGCTCCTAATGAACACTGAGGCTCTACAAGACTGGACCACTCAGAGGGCGTTTATATCTACCGAATAAGGCACTACAAGAACAAGTCATTCCTGGTTATCACGACCCCCTGATAGAAGGGCATCCAGGAATTGCCAAGACCCTAGCCAAGGTGAAAAGAAATTATTAGTGGCCAACCTGGCGAAAGGACATTACGCAGTTTATTCTGTCATGTGGCATTTGTGCACAGAATAAATCCCAGAAACTAAGACCATGCAGGCCTTCTTCAACCCCTGGAAATTCCACATGCACCTTGGCACACACTCACCCTCAATTTCATCACAGATCTGCCTCCCTGTCAAGGGTTCAACACTTCAGCAAGCTGGTCTGGACCCGACATAAGGGCACACAGACCAGTGAAGCAACTGCTCCTTAGGTCCACGGAATGCCCGCACCAACGACACGCTCATGCACATAGACGCAGGACGGAGAGTTCAACGCACAAAAACCTAAGGTGAGCAATAACCTCAAGGGAGGGGATTTGGACCAGAGGGAGGTGGGAGTCCACCCATCACAGAACCAGTATCTTAACCCTCCATTCTCCTGTTATAGGTGCTACCCAATGTCTGGCACATAATCAAGCAGAGAGGGGTAGCGCTTGGACCTCTATCCAGTATCATGTGGCGCCCCCGTGGATACCAGGTGAGCGTAACAAGAGGGCCTTCTTTCAACATTACACTTTTAAAACATCAATTTTTCCTTATTTGCAAAAGCGCATTTTAACCCCTGGTGATGTCTGCTGGGCTGATCATTTCAAAAGGTTTTCTCTTCCTTCTGACTACCCAACATTGTTTTGACCTAGTTAGTTTCACTCATACAGTTATCTGTTTAAGACACAGGTTCACTGAAATTGACATATGCCCTTAGAGCTAGGGTTTCTTTTGAAGCAGTGATTTTTGACATTTTGTAGCCCATTTTGTAGTCCAAAAGTCAAGCGTTTTTCCGTGCAGCTTAAAGAAAAGCTTCTGTTGATTTCCTGGATCTGGTCTTACACAGCCTGCCATTCAGGAATAATACTCTCTCCTGCTAGGGCACATTCTGAATATGGATGGGAATGGCAGGGGCTCACAGATAAAAGCAGAGTACTGTAGAACACATGAAAAGAGCATCAGAGCGGCATCATTTTAAATGTAAAATATTTCCATTTTTCGCTGGGAAACTTTGGGCTATCAGCAAAGCAGCACAGCTTTTCACTTTGCTTCTTTAGTACACACAGGAACACACCCTGGCAGCCTTTCTCTGTGTGCTCCCTGTTCCTACTTGCCCAATGGTGTTTGGCAAAACAGTGCAGCCATCCTTTTATGGCTGCCAAACACAGTTTTGATTCGAGGCAGTAGTGCTCTAATGAGCAAGCGCAGCCATTTTGCTGGTTCTGCTGTAGTACAGATTGGTTATGGATGGGAATTTTGCTGAGTGGGTCATTGAATCCCTCAGTGGTTGAAAGCCTTGCTGCACTCTCGGCGCTTGCTGCTGCGTTGTTTGATTCTGCGCAAATTAATTTCCATTATGCAGGTGGATTTGACATCCCCCCTCTTAAAAACTGCCCATTTTGCACCATCCCTTGACTTGTACACATGCAAGAAAATTGCCCTGTCATTCCACACGTCCAACATATAGGCGGTGGTCTCCCAACCTGCCCATTTTGCATACTCTGATTACCATTCTGCATATTGTGAAACCCGCCTTGGTTATTCTGAAAGTTTCCCTGATTATTCTGCCAATTCCCTAGATTACCTTGCCAACCCCTTTCTCAAAACCCTCTTCCTCGTGGAGCATAACCACTATTGTTTTGATCAAACTGCCTTTGATTATTCACCTGTGGCATGTTCACTATCTGCTGTGAATTCGATCAATCTACACTGGTCAACAATGCCCCTTCAATGGTGTATATGGATAATTTTTTCTGCACTAACTTTGCCTCCTCGCCTATCATCCTTTTTGCGATTCTTTTCCTGCAAGAGTCTGCACTAATGCGCAATTGTCAGCTGAATCACAGACAACGGTTTAGCTTCTATACCCACTAACCTCTTGATCTTCTTTTGTACTGGCTCTAGCAGTGCTTGGCATAATATATGATAAAATACTGGTATAGATTTTCCCCAAATTTGTGCGTTTCCAATGCCCAAGCCTCATGGAAATTTTGAATGTAAACCAACAGATCGTCTCCTTCCTGCATCTTTTTTGTTATTATAGCTCCCATATCGGACGTGTCCGGATATACTACTTGAAACTCTTTCCAGACTGTTGCCCTACAGTTATTAAATGGTGCCCCATCGTGAGTAGTGTTGACTGTAGTCACACCAGGGTACTTTGCCCTTGTCCATACGTCATCAGCTCTCTCACCAAGTATGGCGATTAAAAGGCCCTTAATGTCCCCTTTGGCCAATGTATTTCCTCCCGTCGTTTTCTCTAACTCGTGTATCCATTTCCCAGTGCCAGAAGTTAAACTCAGGAGTTTACACTTTAGATTATCTCTATCCATTTGAGGCCATGGTATATACTGTGGTCTTGTTCCTCCTTTCTCTAGCAAGGGAAACTGTTAAACTCTAAACTCTTTCTCATCCCTCATCATTTGTCTATCCATCGCCGGGACAATATTTCCACATCGCCTTCTACCGGGCAATGATCTAAACCTGTTTACATAAGGCGGCAACACCCCCCTCTCACTATGGGGTTGCCCCCTAGATAGGTCTGACTGTGTCAATGGCTCCAATGCCTTTGATATAGGTGCATTTAAATCCACCTGTAACGCTCACCTGACTCCCACGGGGGCGCTGGCCTGGTTCGCGCTGCTGTGACCTCGTCTAAGGCGATGCGCAGGGTTCGGAAGACGGACTGGACCGGGCCTCAGATCTGGCTTGTCTGACTCGCAGAAGTATCCTTCTTAGGGTCTGGAAGGACGAGCTCTCCATCCTGCTTCTGATGCAGGGGCGCGTTGGTATCCAGTTACGTCACTGGATTATCGGATGGGTGAGAACCATACTTGCTTGGCTTCCAGGTAAGTTTTTCTATAAGTGGTTCCCCTTGTGTCCATGCATTAATGTTCTAATGCTAGTGTCTTTTTCCCCATAGGGGCTGGGGTACGGAATGCCGGGGAACAGGCACCGACCCAAGGTGAGTGGTGAAATCCTTGAGGAAATCAGGTAAGTCTTTAATGAGTGTTTTGGTAATGTCTTTTCATTCACTCATTAACGCTGATGTCTTTTTCCCCTTAGGGGCCGGGGTCCGAAAATGCCTGGATGCGGCGCGGACCCGAAATGAAAAGGGAATGACCCAACAGGTAAGTCTTGACATGGAGTTTTAGCTTCCCTTTTCCCTTCTTTCTCTCACCTTTGTTCTTGTCTTTTTCTCCCTAGGCGCGGGGGCGCGACTGTGAATCCGGATGGTCGCTGCTGAACATGGAGGCGCCCTGTAAAGGTGAGTAGAATGCGGCGCTGCAGCGATCGATGCGATGTGCTTTTAAAAATAAATGTCTTCCTTTTCAGGATTGTCGGCGAAATGTCTCTGGGATGCAGATTTAGCAGGTGAGGCCTTTTCCTTCTTCTGTTCTCTTGTTCCCTTCCTTTGCAAGTGTCAGAGAGCACCAAAGTATTAACTGAAAAGGATACGGTACTCAAAAGGATATAGGTGCTAGGGTCTTCTGGATCCATGTTCACGCGTTTTGATAGTTGTGAAGTCAAGTTAAGAACTTCCAAATGATACAACTCTCTGACTGGTAAGACAGGCAGAGCGATGGATCACTGGAAAGGGCGTGGGTAAGGTATAGGAAGTCAGCCTAGAACAAAATAAAGTATCATGAATAACTGCCCCAACCTGGGTATGATGGAATAGAAAATGTCATGAATGCACACACTGACCTTGAGTCTAGGGCAGATGAATCCAGCAGAGTGTCTTGAGGAATCCAAGGTAGAACAAACGACAAGGATGGGAAGATTAGTAAGGGAGACTTATCCCGAACGGAACGAGGCTCACGCTAGATACCGGGTTGATGCACCACAGGATAGCGTCCAAAGTACTGTTCACTGTCACCTTCCAATTATCCTTGAAAAGCTTCCTTCCCACGTAGAGTAAAGTATAGAAATGAATCAATCCCCCTGTTAATATCACAGGTGCAGAAGTTGGAAATAGCGCTCCTTTTAAGGTATAAACAAAGTTCACGCGGTTCTGTACAGCCGCGAAGAAAAGAGCGTGTGCGTGTGGATTTACACGCGATTAGGATTCACGCAGTCCAGGCCAGCAGCGCTTGAAGATAGCGTGCGCGTGTGGATTTACACGCGAGCAGGATTCACGCAGTCCAGTCCAGCAGCGCTTGAAGATAGCGTGCGCGTGTGGATTTACACGCGAGCAGGATTCACGCAGTCCAGGCCAGCAGCGCTTGAAGATAGCGTGCGCGTGTGGATTTACACGCGAACAGGATTCACGCAGCCCAGGCCAGCAGCGCTTGAAGATAGCGTGCACGTGTGGATTTACACGCGAACAGGATTCACGCAGCCCAGGCCAGCAGCGCTTGAAGATAGCATGCGCGTGTGGATTTACATGCGAACAGTATTCACGCAGCCCAGGCCAGCCGCGTTTGAAGACGGCGTGCGCGTGTGGATTTACACGCAACAAAACAACTCCAGGAATCAGCGTGTGGCGGAAAACACGCTATAGAAGGCCCAAAAAGTAGCTGTAGAAACCTGCAAGGATGCAGACCGGAGGTTCAGCTACACAACGCCAAATGATTCGATCAGAAGCAGCGAGTGAAGTTTCCACGCTGCTTAAATACGTAATGCCGTAGTTCACGTGACGAAGCAGAATACACGTCGTTTTCCCGGCAACGTATCGAACAACCGCCATTTGGAATAGAACGGTCTAGCGGTTCTACGAGCGTAGGAGGTAGGACCACGTCCAGCATGCATGACAGCAGATGATTCAGGATGCTGGCAGGTGTGGCAGAAGTCAAGATGCAGGAGCAGACACGGTGAGCGTCCAGCTGCTAGATGCAGAACAACACGAAGCACGTGTGGCTGATCGGGTGTGGTTTAAATAGCCTTGGAAGAAGTTCCTAGAATGTGTCCTTCCTCCAATCAGGTATGTGTCCTTCCCCAACCACGCCCGGGTGGTAAATGAGTCCCACAGGTAAAGTAGTTCCTTTCAGGCCTCAAGGAGGCCGGGGTTCTGCAGCATGGTCTGCATCAGGTAAGTGCACCCAAACACTTTCATAATGAGCCTGGCGCCTATGGCGCCAGGACTGACGTTTTCTATGAGCCTGGCGCCATAGGCGCCAGGACGCTGTCCAAAGGGCCCCTATAAGGGGTTGCTGGGACCTTCCCCGGGGACTTGATGTCCACTTTCGGGGACGCAGGGCCTGAGCCGGCTCCCCGGGAGCGGACATCGTGACACCACCATCTTACCTCTTATCCATAGAAAAGTATCCCTCAGGACCACATGCATCATCTCTCTATTCCCCATAGAGGGTTTCCCTGTCTTCGTCTGACATTTCCTGTGCCCAGCTAGTGCAACTTCTCTACTCATCATCTTTATTTAGAGTCAGTCTGTCTAAAGACAGTGTTTTCCTTATGTCTCGTACTACATGAGGCTTCCCCTGTGTCATACAGCTGAGTGCTCTCAAGTCGATCATGTTTTCCCTTCCCCTTTGACTCTTTCTGAGCTCTCATTTCAGGTTATACTTTATCGTTAGCTTCCCCAATGCTCTTCGAGTCAAACTCGTCTTCTAGATTTGCTCTAGACGGACCTTAATGACTTGTATTCTGGAAAAAAATCCTCTATATCCTCCAATGCTACTTTTGGATTAGGATCTCTTACTTCCTTTTCCAAATAATCGAGATCGCTTGCTCTCTGCCTTCTTTTACGTTCCAAGTCATCATCAAATTCCCTTTGCTTTCTAGCTTCTTCTCTCACTCTGTCTTCCTCGTTCTTTTTCATATCCCTTCTCTCGTTTACCCTGTGTATCTCCTCATCCCTTCATCTTTTCATTCTCTATTTCTATTCCTCCGCTTCTATTCTTTTTTGTTCTAACCTCTCATGCTCAACAATAGCTCTCAGTCTGTTATCTCATTTCCTTTGTTCTTCTGCTCTCTTGTTTTCTTGACTGCTCTTCTTGATATAACTGCTCTCATCTTTGTCTATCTTTCCTTTTCGCTCCTTCATCTTTCAATCGTTCTTCTCGTTCTTTGCCTTTTTTATCTTGCTTGTCTTGATCTTCCTTTTGTCTTACGTCCTCAATGCCTTTAACATCGAGTTGAAGCAAATTCTGTCCTTCCATCCATTCGTTCTGTAAGAGCTCTATCTCATCAGTTTTATCTCTTTCTCCCTACCATCTCTATTTCTCTTCCTATATCTAGAGATGTGCTTGCTCAATAGCTTTTCTCCTTATCGCGTCTCTCCTTGTCCCTCGGGACTTTGGAGATCACATCTTTCTCAGTTTTTTTCTTTGGACCCTCGTCACTACTTTGCATAGGTGACTCATATTCCGGATTACTATATCCTGCCGCTGCTTTAAGTTCCCTTAATGGGTATAACCCATTGTCTTTCTTACTCTTGTCTTCTATTTCAGACAGGGTGGATGGAGCAGAGGGCTCTTCACCCCCCTCTTTGCATACATTAAGTATCCAATCTAAAGGAGGCTCCTCATCTTTCTCTTGTTGATACATTTTCCAGAGCTCTAAGCTTGCTAGGTGCTTGTCTAGCTTCTTCTCAGTATATGCTGCATGCAAATATGTCATCATATGTTGCAAGACTGCTTTTGATAGTGACCCTTCTTGTGGCCACGGCATAAATATTTGTCTGCGGTTCCTTTAACCCATTCTGCACTGTACTGTCTAAGCTTAGGTGTATGTTTTGGCAATTGCTCGCAGAGATGCATTGATGGAGTAACATCCTTCATCCTTAACCCTTCACTCTTAGCTTGCTAACGCTTGCTTGCTTTAATCACAGGTTTAAAAATACATTTCAAGAAAACTACACAATAAGTGCAAGCACCAATCGTCGCAAGCTCCAATCCTGTTTTTCACAATTTTACTTTAATCTCGCTAAAAAACAACCATCAGTTTATTTTAAAAACAATCAATACATTTTCTCAAATTTGCGCTTCTCTATTTACCATACATTTTTCTTTAACTTATGACATCATCATTTTTTCAAAACCACATAAAACAAACAGACAAACTTGACTGGTCACATATATCTCCTATGATCTTCTCTTTAAGACTCGTCTTGCCCTCTAAAATACTTCATACGAAGTGTATATTAATCCCTTCAGATCTGCCTTTAATCAGATCCGTTTTCTACGTGTTCCACTATGGGACTATGGGTTCAAATTTCTTGTAATGTTCTTTAAAACTTTGGTATAGGCGTATCCTCTTTATCGTGGCCTCTCACACGATATTCCTTATTATATTGCTCGGCCACGCTCAAGTCAATATCTCATTCCCCATATATATATATATATATTACTACGCTCACGTTATGTTTATCCCACCTCCCTTTGTTACTCTCCTTTATTTTACTACGCATGCATCAATTTGCCATACTCCTCAGTTTCTACTCACCATTTGCATATTTTCTGCTTCGGACCCTCAGGATATTATGCCTCCGTTTACTGCCTCTTCAAACTGTTTTCCGATTCGCTTCACGTAGATGTGAGAGGGGATTCTTATGGAAACTAAGGCGACCCAACACACCCTCCTTGCAAGGATTTTTTCAATTTACACTAACCATTATCTATGGGGAGCTTCACGTCCTGTCAGCCGAATGGCAAAGGTCGTGCGATATTACTGAGACTCTAAAGTTTACTTATGTCGATGGATTTTTTAATAAACCTTGATCTCTTTGCTACCAAGTGAACTGGGTTGCCGAGCCCTTTAAGATTAGTAGCAAAAAGAGGGAGTACAACGAACATCAGCACTCACTCGATCCTCTTACTCAACTTATCTTTACTAAAAACGGAGGTTATATTATGCAAAATTGTCATCAGTGACGTGCTGACCTGTGTCATTACCAACGTCATCCTGTGGCAAACTACAAAACCTATTGGAGGGAATTATAGGCTCTAAGTTAATATCTAGGCATAAGTTCCATATCAGTATAGAAGAGTGAAGGAGAGTGATAGGGTACTTAACATCAGGTGTGGCAACTAAGCCCTCCCCTTAAAATGGCCCCTATGAATGTCACTAAATACACGACATTCCATTGGCTACACAAACTATAGGACCCTTAATTATGCGGTCCTCCATAATTGATTGGCCCCTAACCCCCGTCAGTACATTTCCACCTACGTCAAGCAGCATGCAGACTGAACGTCCAGGTGCTGGTGGGCTCGTCTTAACACTAGCTTCCCACCAATTAATGTATCAATCCATCATCACCACAATGGTCCAGTGTCAATTAGTACTTTGAAGTTTGGCCTTGAGTTTGTACTGTGCTCTGAGAAACTTAAGGAGTGCAGGCACATCCTGCCCTCATGCGTAGGTGTGACCACCTCGATCTGCCAACTTCCTTCTTCCACGTGACTTGACACCATGAAATCGAGCCTTTTTATGTATTTAATATTATTTTCTAATATTCCTCTGAAGTCTTTTGTTTTGTTCAAGCCTTCTGAACAGGAGTCTCTGTTCTTTCATACAATTTGAATCCAATGTCAGCCAATTCCAGTTCTGATAAGACCTTGGCTTCTTGGCTCATACAACTCCTTTTGCTGAGATTCATTTGTAATTCAATTTGCTTTTTACTTGCGGCACACTTAAGCGAGGCCTTCTTGTTAATGTTCAGCACTGCTTATAATGTGTAGTGGAAACATCCATCTTTTACTCGTCCATATGCATCTATATATATTGGCGCTTGCCGCAATTCATGTACTATAAAGCTTGAAGCTAGTTTTTAAGATTTCTTTCCTGCTTGCGTTTCTTTTGCATCTGTACATGTATAAACTACCTTAATATATTCATCTTCGTCTGTTTCTGTGGCATAAGCTTCTTCACCTTGATCCCAAGATGTCACTATCCTTGGCACTTTCTTGATGCCTTATGGAATAACTGCATCTCTTTCTGTGTGACGTCACCATTCATCTTTGCCATTCGTCTTCTCTGCTTCTTCAGGAATCTCCTTTATATGGCCATCATATTGTCT
The DNA here is from genome assembly GCF_040938575.1 of Ambystoma mexicanum. Classification (NCBI taxonomy): domain Eukaryota; kingdom Metazoa; phylum Chordata; class Amphibia; order Caudata; family Ambystomatidae; genus Ambystoma; species Ambystoma mexicanum. The sequence continues at coordinate 202,300,993 of NC_090934.1, read as the reverse complement.
TGTATGCAGGTACGGTTTTCTCAATGGGTACCTTGCCTCCCAGATTTTCTAAGGTATTGGTATACTTATTGGTACTGCACAGAGTCCACGCTTTGCTCTTTGTCTGTTCAACTGGTCCACATACGTCTCATACTCTGGTTTCCACTGGATAGGTAATAGAGGCGGGGCAGTTGGAGTAGGGGTATTTGGCTCCTCCTCTACACTATAGCAACAACAAATGTAATGCTGAACATTTGGATCTAATCCTTTCTGTAAATTATATATAGGCAATACAGGCAGTTGGAAAAAGATTTTGGCAATACATACTAGATACCTGGTCAGAGGGAGGTTAAATTAGTAGTCCAGGATCACACACTTTGAGTAAACAGTGAAGCAGTGATTTTAACCCACTCTGCTTTTTAAGCACTTGGCCACACACCTACACAGATGTATTTGGTACAAATATTTTAACTTTTCAATGTGTAGGTTCATATATATTCTCATAGGGCAAAAGCATTAAACAATTCCTTTTAACAGCACTGTACTTTCACCACTTTCAGACACACACTGAAAGAAGTCGTGTAATAAACTGAGTTAGGTATACAGATTGTGTCACAACCCTCCAGCTCTTTGGTATGCCCATTGGTTGCATATGTTAATGTTGACAACATGTCACTATCTTCATAAAGATAACCTTTTTATTGTGTGCACCTCCACAGATTGCAAGTCCAAAATATCTTCCTCCCCGGATGCCATCTCCTGTATCTCTCCTCCCCATGACAATAGTTTCAGCTTATGGGTGGCACTTTCAGTTCCACCTAATAGCCAAAAGTAATGATGAGATGGTGGAGGGCTAACAAGGATGAACCTGGAGGCCCACCACCCTCAAGCACTCATTGTGATGGATGTCCTCAGGTTGACCTACTCTGCCTTGACACTGGAATATGTGCAATTTATGACACCTTTTTTAAATATCAGGTCACCCTCATTCTGTGTCCTACAGCTTCAAAGATCCTTCTGTCAGAATTCATGTCTCGACATTTGCAGGACACTGGAATAAGAGGGAACTGTCAGAATCCTTTACAGGTAACGTTTCCAGGGGTGGCCTGTAAAGGTGATGCCAGCACGAAGCACAAGATCAGACACCTCTCTGTTGTCATGAAGTCTGTCCTCAAAGGTAAAGGAGGAATAACCCTTAATTTAGATTTCCCAAGTGCACAGTGAAATAAGAGCCCGCTTTTTAGATCAAAGGAGGAATGATGTGTCGATATCTGTGCTCAGTCGAACCAAGTCAGCTCCATTACTCTATCACGTCAGATACAGTGAACTTGAGACCCACCACCTCATGTGCATAGCATGCAGTGCCTCTGGTATAAGTCAGAACTATCAAGAGACTGGCATCTTACTGCCACAGTCTCTGTGGGGTCAGCTACCCACCAGCCAAAATCACTCAAGGCAATTCTGTGGGAAATATTCCCACATGAGAGGCATGACCACTCTGAACAGCCCTGTCATAATACCCCTGATTCCTAAGCGCTACAGTGAGGTCCAGAGCCTCGTGCCTGGCTATGGGAAGGTCAATGAGTTTATAGTGGCCTGGTAAACAGGTAAGGCAATGGGTGCCAAAATCAGACCAATAAATCACAACCCTCCAGGGTGACATGTGAGGACTGAGGTCTTTCTCAGCACAGGGTACCACATTACCACTCTTCCCACCACATGCAAGGGCCAATACCCTCTGCTACATCCCTCGAACACACCCAGAAAGATGCAAGTGACAGGCACAAGGGGGCACAATATGTGATAAATGATACAGGATAGATCAAAATATAACACACTTAAACACTCTAGCAACCAGCACCTCATCACAACAGTGGCGGAGTGGGAGCTGGCACCACTTTGATTATAGAGGGCGGCACCCTTGGCAGTCTTTTCCCAGGCATGTTGTGCCCACTCTAAGGCACCAGCCTGCTGGTCTTTAATGGACCACCATATTTTGCATAGTGGCAGCACACATGTATTAAAGGTATGTGTGACCAAGAGTCATTCCTGCTCCTGCCATTACACTGGGAAAGTGACCAGGATTGCATTTATAATGTAGTTGATGGAAACAGATGATAAAGCACCACAGTGAATACTGTAATTGTGCAGCACACACCTCAAGTCTACACATAGATGGATGTGGACGGCGGTTGTGGATCTTGTGCTTGCAAGCAGTGTCAGATCCAGAGAATGGGAAATTGGAGTGACATTCTCCTTAGAAGACTCTCTGCACCGATGCACCAAAGTGCAAAAACTGCCAAGTTAGTTTAACTTGAACTTATTTAGGCCACAGGGTTTGCTTATTGGTGTGCCAATAGAGAAGGCATTGGCATGTTTCGTTTTTCCTAGGAGGTCATCCTAAGCACCACCTATATGCTGAAACTACTGCATTGGAGTACAGCTAGGAGGGTGATGGGATGTGTTGAGGGACACAAAACAGGTAGGTTTTTGGTTCTTTGTCCATCCATTAACTTCCCATGGCCATACTAATCCCCATGTCCATTCCACCCTCTTTCTGCCTCTACCCACTATAAGAACATTCTCTTGGGATCTCTGTGAGCTAGCTTTATCAAGAAGTAGCATTAACCTTTAATGGAGCCTTCTGTGAATTAATGGCTTTATTTTATCTTCACATGCACTACTGGTGTAATGAAAATGCCTTAAACAAGTGTGCATTCAGCCACTTGGTTTGTATGCAGTGTGCATGTCCGACACTGAAGTTCTGTTAAAAGCAAGCGTTGCCAAAGCCAACAGGTTTGGCCTGCTTATAGACATTAAATAATCATTTGCTTGACACTACTGTTATATGCCCAGGTACTCGCATCATATTATAGCAGCTGCCAATAATTGCCAGTTAGCACCAATAGAGCAATACCTGGCAAATACCTATCCTACACAAAAGTCAAGACATTTAGCATTGCCAATGCTTGATCAGCAGTTGTACTGTTTTTTTTGGAAATGTAGACACTTTCCATTTAGCAAATGCACTACTTACAAACTAATCTAGGAATTGCTACCAAACAAATCACCAGGTGATCGAGGACTTGTGATCACTGCCCCCTCTGTAAATCACCACCAAATCACTGAGCCTTATAGTTCCCTGCACTGCATTTTTGGAGTCTGCGGCGGCTCCTGGAAGTTATTTATGTCTTTTTAAGTTTATTTCAATTTGTGATGCTCCATAGGCAAGTACACACCACTTCAAGGCCACAAATGCAAACAACCTCAAATGACAGCCCTTGGAGGTGCTGCTGGGAAACTGTGGTTGTCCCCTAATACAGAAGTGGAAAAGTGTGAGCTCTATTACTTTAGCCAGACTTGCAGTGATGTCTTCACCTGCGGGTGCTCCTGCCAGTTCCTGTGTTCTGTTTATACTTATTGTGGGCAATGCAAGGCGGGTACTTCTTAATGGCCAGTAGACAAGCATCCCTGAATAGCCAACCAACAAACCTTGTGAATAGGCATTTATCCATCAAAGTCAAAAAGCCATACTCATCTGCATTCTCAGCCAGACTCTTGCCTTCTCATGTAGGTACAATCTGTGATGGCCGGACTAGCAACGCTGCCCTGGTGCTTCGCCCATAGTCACAGATCTGATGGACTGTGATCCGTGCTCTGCTGCAGATTTGGAGTTTATCTGGTTAAGGATCAGCACTGGTGTTTCTAAACACAGTTTTAAGGTGCTTCAAGAGCCAATGGGTCCCAGATTCCATGGGGGGCTGGTCCACTGCACACAAAAGGCCTAAATGCAATCATATCAGAATAGCCAGCCCAAGTAGAGGTGTCGAGTCAACCACCCCGCAGGGAATGCAGAACCATCCAGAGGGTGCTAAACATGTACCTACTGATGGGAGGGGCTGATGGGGGTGGGAGATTCATTTTGATGGTCGGATAGAGGCATTTTAATAAGTAACAGGTATGCACAGAAACTGCGGACGTACCGTAGAGAGGGTTATCAACAGCAGCAAGGACAAGGGTATGACAGAGAGCTGGGGGGAAGGGGCATGCCGTCTCACCTGATTAATCTGTTCCTTCTGCCAAGGCACTAGCAGGAAAGTCTTCCTGTTCAGCAGCTACATGCACTGCTTTCTCTACGACGTCCCCTTGAATATCGTAGGATGCCTGGTACTTACTGTAAAGACTGGAGGGGGGTCTGTACTTCTGCTCTCTATATGGTAGAGGAGAGGCACAGAGGACCCCAGCCAAGATTCTCTGTCGTGGTAGCAATGGACAAACATCAAGGCCTACCTTCTCAGGAGGTGATGCAGGCTGGTTCTTAAGTACAGAGTAGTCCCCAAGCACCCACAAAGGAATGTCTGCACACGGTATTAGTTAAAACACAGTCTTTATATAATTAATATTCAAGGTTATGTACAATATCACGACAACTCACTTTGTACACAGTTATCAATAATGACAAATATACAGTTCTACGTGGTACCACAATTACTATTAGATCTCTTTAAAGTGCATCAACTGTACGGTTAAATGGGACACAAATCAGTTCGTAACGGACACCAACAATAGATATAAGAGGAAAGCAGTTGGTTAGAACAATTGGTAGAATACTGGCCCCGATACCTAGACACAGTTCTGTGTGGAGATCCCCCCACCACGGGCAACCTGTAGAATAAAGATATATCACAAGCCCAGTCCATTTGTTCACAAGAGACTTTCCAATAGTTCTGCAACCCCAAAGTACCTGGCGTTGTAGCGTTCCTCGCCGTGGAATTAACGGCCCTTCTTGAGTGCCCTCACTTTAAGGCATGAGTCACGGGTCGTCGAATGTCCGATGGAGAATAGGGTGAGCTACGACGGTGACTTGGCAGCTTCTTTCCTAGCGGTGCTTGTCGGCGGGGAAGCGTAAACGTCCTGCAAGGAAGAGGCATGCGGGGCACCTCGGTGTCGATAGTTCAGGACTGCAAAGAGTTTGAAGAACTGTGGCCCAGCAATGGTGTTGAGTCGTCGGTGTCTCTGCGGTCTTTGGGTGGCGGGATACCCACCAGCGGGTGCTCCTCGGCGCGTCGACAGCCTGGCCTTCTCCGTTGGGATAAGGCGGGCGGCGGTGCAGACGAGTGCATTCGTGAATCGAAAGTTCTTAGGCAACGGGAGCACTGCGGCTCCGGTCGGCGACAGCGGTCGTCGACAGTGGCGGACAACAGTCCGGGCACTTCTCTTTGGGATTTCGCGGCAGTCCCATCCCCGGTCGGCAGCCTGCCATAGGTCTGTCTACCAGGGAGCTTTGGCAAAGATCAGCTGGTGCATGATGGTCCCTCGTAGCTCGGGAAGATGGAGCCTTACCAGGTCCTCTCTGGGTCAGTCCTTTGAGACACAGCAGCTTTCAGATGGATGAAGGAGAGCAACAGCAATTCTTCTCTTCCAGCAGGGCTTCAAGGTTAAGCTTCAGTTTTACTCCAGTTACTCGTCATAGTGGACTTCAGCTTCTGAACACGATTCCTAGCAGTGAGAGGTCCCCAGATATACTGTTGATCTCCCATTCATTCTGCTGGGTCATACTCAAGCATCCAATCAGTGTGAAGGGCATTCATGCAGGCAGGCAGCCAATCAGGTGCATAGTGCATTCAGGCAATTCACTTCTCTCCAGACACTCACAACAAGTTATGTGTATTGGGACGAGTACCCAGCCATTCAACACTCCACACTGCATTCATACCAGTTTCGGGCTGGGCTGTCTCAGTCATTGTGTCAAACACCAGAAACCAGACATCCACAACAAGAAGTGCATATTGGTCACACACTCCATTCACCCACGTCCCACCCACAGGGCGTACCCCCAACATCCAGTCGTTGGGAAGGCTCCAGCCAGTCTGGTCGGTACTTCCCCACACTACCATAAAGAACTTCCACCCAATAGCCAGTCAGGGGGAAGGGACAGAGTCAGGGCTTCCCGGGACTTCGGGAAGATCAAGGTAACAGGTGATGCAAGGCAAGAGGCCACCGGTGCCATCTTGTCTCCATCAGGAATCTACTGATTCCAATGACAGGGCCTGGGCATCCCAAAATAGAGGATGCTCAGGGCACCAGTCAATTCAGCATGGAGCTGCCATCAGCCCGTACCCTGCTCTGTGGGCCACACACAGGTGCCCAAAATCATACACTAGGGGCACAGGGTTGTATCCCCACCCATGGGTGCCATAAGGGTATCCCATGGGTCCGTTCACCAAAACCAAAAGAGAGAGCTGCACCGCCAGGAGTCCCACATGAACTCCTGTGTGGAAAACATGACAGAACACACGATAAAAGGCAGTAAAGGACAAGGATACGGAGGCCCTGTCCCTCCGATGCATTTCCAGCATCACAGTAACCCCCCCCCCCCAGACTGAGGTTAGGGTGCCTAATCAACCACGAGATAGACACCCTCATCCAGACGGTCAACATACCTTCTGGAAAGGCCATTTACATTATCGGGCCTCTTCCATGGTCTATGCTCTATGGTCAAGTCTAGCCCTTGCAGACTAATGGACCACCTGAGCAGTTTCAGGTTCTAACCCTTCATCTGCATAAGCCACTTCAAGGGCTTATGATCTGTTTGGACCTTGAAGGTAGACCCGGTAAGGTAGGGCCTAAAATGCCTAAGGCTACAAACTATGCTAAAACATTCCTTTTCAACAGTAGCCCATCTAAGTTCCCTACCCTTAAGCTGTCTACTGATGAATATGATCAGATGTTCTCTTCCTTTGTCATCTAACTGGGGCAGGACAGCTCCAATTCCGGTGTCGCAGGCATCAGTTTGAACGATAAAGGGCTTGCTGTAATCAGGTGCACACAACATGGGTGCCCTACACAGACTTTCTTTCAAGCCATCAAAGGCCCTCTGACAGTCTTCAGTCCAATTAACCTTCCTAGGTCGTTTGGGTGAAGTCAGAGCTGTCAGTGGTGCAGCTATGGTCCCATAGTCCGCCATGAAATTGCGATAGTAGCTAGTGCGGCCCAAAAAGGCTCTCACCTGGGTTTGAGAAGTGGGAGTCTCCCAGTCATGTACAACCTGTACTTTACTGGGGAGAGGTTGGATTTGACCCCCTCTACCTCATGACCAAGATATGTGACTTTCCCCTGAGCTATCTGGCACTTGGTGGGCTTGATAGTGAAGTTGGCCCTTTTCAAAGCCTGCAACACCTTATCCAGATGTTTCAAATGTTCTTCCATGTGGAACTGTAGACGTCAATGTCATCTAAGTAGGCCACACAAAAGACATCCAGTCCACTGAGCGCATGATTGACCAATCTCTGTAAGGTGGCAGGGGCATTCTTCAACCCAAAAGCCATGACCCTAAACTGTTAGAGTCACTCATATGTTGAGAACGCCATATTTTCCTTGTCATGGTCCGTCAGAGCTATTTGCCAATAGCCTGAGGTAAGGCCAAAGGTGCTCACAAATTTGGCAGCACCTATGGTGTCCACGAGCTCATCAGCCCGGGGCAGTGGGTGCGCAGTCAGTTTTGGTGACGGCAATGACTCCTCGGGTAGTCTGCACAGAACCTCCAATGCTTGGTACCAGCCTGGGAACTTGCCTTGGGGACAAGGACCACTGGGCTGGACCAGGGACTGGTTGAGGGTTCAATAACACCCAGATCCAACATCTTGGTGACCTCAGCCTGGATGTGGTTCTTAACTGTATCTGACATACAGTAGCACCTGCTTTTGACAGGCACACTGTCACCAGTGTCAATTTTGTGCCTACACCACTGTGCAAGGCCTGATGTCAGTGAAAGCAGAGAGGCATACTGCCGGAGCAAAGACCTTCAGGCCCTCTGCTGCTCTGTTGTCAGATCGGGAGAGAGATGCACTCCCTCCACTGAGCCATCCTGAGGGTTGCTATGCAGCAAATCAGGAAGAGGCTCACTCTCATTGCTCTGAAGCTAGCAAGAGACATGAGACTTCTGATCGCCTGTGGAAAGGCTTAAGCCTGTTAACATGGAATACCTGAGGGGCTACCCCAGGGGCTCCCATGTCAACCAGATAATTGACTTTGCCCTTCTTGGAGATGATCCTGAAGGGTCCAGTCCACTTGTCTTCCAAAGCTCTAGGCTTGGTAGGCTCCATCACAAGGATTTCCTGTCCCGGAGTCCAATCCACTTGCAAGGCTTTAAGGTCATGCCAGTACTTATTCAATTCCTGGCTGGCCTTTAGATTCGCTGTTGTCTGACCAATCATCTGTGTCATCCCCCGTCTGAGGCCTAACACATAGTCCCCCACTTGCTTGGCAGGACCTGGAGAGGTGGCTTCCAAACCTTCTCTGATCAAGGCAAGGGGCCCCCCCAAGGGACGTCCAAAGAGTAACTCAAAGGGACTGAAACCAACACCCTTGTGAGGTACCTTTCTGTAAGCAAACAGCAGGCATGACAGGAGGAGATCCCATTTCCTCCTTAGGGGGTCTTCCAAAGCGCCTAGCATGCCCTTGAGAGTTTTATTAAATCTTTCAACCAGACCATTGGTTTGGGGATGGTTGGTAAGAGGTGGAGAATTTATAGGTTACCCCGCACTCTTTCCACTTGGTTTTCATGTAACTAGACATGAAGTTGGATCCTTGGTCAGAGTCAACCTCCTTAGGGAATCCAACACAGGTGAAAATGCCCAGGAGAGCCCTGGCAACCACCTTGGCAGTAACAGTCCGAAGGGGTATAGCCTCAGGGTACTGGGTGGCATGATCAACCAATACCAGGATGAACTGATGTCCAACTGAAGTGGGAGGGTCAAGGGGACCGACAATGTCAATGCCCACCCTCTCAAATGGTGTGCCAATGACTGGCAATGGCTGCAGTGGGGCAATGACACTGCATCCAGTCTTGTCAGACAACTGACAAGTTGGGCAGGTCCTCCAGTGGGACTCCACTTCTACTCCCATCCAGGGCCAGTAGAAACGGCCAGAGAGCCTCTGCTTAGTCTTTTTGGTACCGAGATGACCAGCTAAGGGCACCTCATGCGCCAACTGCAGCAGGAAGGGCCTGTAAACCTGGGGTACCACCAACCTCTTGAGGGCACCAGGTTCAGGCTTAGTGGGCTCACTAACAAGGAGCTCACCCTCCCAATAGATCCGGAATGTCCTAGGCACTTCTCCTTGTTCCTGGGACAGGGCCTGTTTTCTCAGACCCTCGAGAGTGGCACTCCCTCTGTCCCTTACAGAAGTCCGCCCAGGAGGGTGCCCCTTCAGCTAACAAGCATTGAAGGTTGGGGTGTTCCTCCGGGTTGAGTAGCTCTCCCACAGGAAAGTCTTTTGGCTCTTCTCCCACAGGAGTTGAGACAGGGTTCACCACTGGACCCAGCCCATCCGGAGCACGGATCCCAATGGGTGCTGTCGGAACAGCAGGAAGAGCAGGGGCTCCCTCCACAGAGGTGGCCTTCTTACTCTTCTGTTTCCTTCGTGCCTTGGGTTTCCCTGTCGGCGAGGGTACCGGGCTCGCAGCCGGACCCTGGGTGACCTGCGATTGGGTGACACAGCAGCCATGGGTAGACCATCCGTGATCATCCCCAACTCGACCAAATCGTTCCCTAACAATATGTTCACAGGCACATTGTCCTGAACCAGGACCTGAAGCTTCGCTGTCTTGTTTCCAATCGTAATGTTGACTAAGGCTACAGGCAATAATTTGGGAGGCCCACCAGCTGCCCTGGTGGTTCTCAGAGGAGCACCTGCATAGACATCTAGTTTGAGCAGGGTCCTGTCCACCACTGTCATGCTTGCCCCAGTGTCTCTCAAACCAGTAGAAGGCTGGCCATTCAATAGGACACTTCTCAAAAAACCTATGAGTGTTCTGTGGGATAGTCGCCAGTACTTCTGCGTACTGATCCCAGGCCCCAAGGGACACTAAGGAAATCTCTACGGGAGCACCGAAAGTGATCTCAGTAGAGGAGGGGAGGACAGTGGCCTCCACCTCAGGTACGGAGTAGGGGTAGGTCAGGCTGACAGCCTGTACTCTAAGTGCATTACCCTTACACTTGGGGTCACCCCTTTGGTGATCCAGAGCCCCACAATCCCAACAAGTGGCAGGAGTGCAGGGTACGGTACTGGAGCCACTGGGACCCTGCTTTGCAGCAGGTGGACCACTACTCTTACTCCCACCTACAACAGACTTATCCCCACTAGGTTGTTGGGTCTTAGGAGAGGAATGTTTTTGTTTACCCGACTGTGATTGCTTCTGGGACTCCTCAGCTTTCTGAGAGGTCCCCTTTTCTTTGTCCTTGTCCTTCCCATTGGAGTCCTTAGAGGGTACCCAGTGGGAGACCCACTTGTCAGCCAACCTAGCCAGCTTCAAGGGATCCAAAATGTTCTGGTCAGCAACATATTGACACAGCTCTTGTGAACAGGCTTCCGAGAAATGCTCCAAAAACAAAAGGTGGGACAATTCAACAAACGTTTTCACTTTGTAACCATCCATCCACCCCACCATCTTCATGTGCGCAGCACTTACCCAGCCAATCCAAGACACATTTTCTCGTTTCTTAAAATCCCTGAACCTCTTAAGGTACTGGGTAGGGGTCTTGCCAAACTTACCAAATACAGTCAAATCCAGTCTGAGGCACTCGGCTTAACAAACACTTAGCCCAATCTCGCTTATCAACATCATGAATTGCACCAGCCATCTCAAACACTTCAATCCATTGGAGGATATCAGAACCCTCCGCATAAACACCAACCAAATCTTTCATAAACCTGGTTGCTGGGGACCTGACACTCTCAACTGGTTTAGCTGAAGTCTCCACTCGAGCTTTCCCTAACTCGATTCGCTGACATTCAGTGTCCCGGTTCTTCAGTTTGAGGTCCTTATTTTTGAGTTCAAGATCCCTATTCTTGAGCTCCACTTGTTGTACCAACAGCATCTATTTCCAACTTACGGTATTCAAAGGCCAATTTCATCCTTAATAACTCAAGCTCCAAGGAATTGCTGGGGTTCGGAACAGAGGCAGCAGGAATGGCGGTATTCCCAGAAACAGATTCAGCAACAACCCTCGGGGCAGAGTTCCAAATTGGTTGCATCCCCCCCTTCAAGAGTTTCACCATGAGTCTGGTAGTCCACCAGGGCAGCTATCAGCTTAGCCCTGGCCTTATCCACAAAGTCTAATTCCCTGGCTTCACAAGCATCCTGGAGAGCCTCTAAGCTCATCCAAGTCAATGTACCATTCGTAATAGATTCCATTGCTTGTAATGCAGTTATTTTGGTTCCATGTGATAATTCCACCGCCTACATGTTGCGATACAAAAATATCGCCATATTTTTGCAGCAAAATTCACAATGGACCCTGTCGGGGACACCCCCGCGACCCCAGCATCATTTTTTTATGTGCGGGGGATCCCCACAACCCCCGCTCCCACATAATATCCCCAATAAAAATATCGCCTATGGCGAACCAAACGTCCATATTTACGGCAATATTTTTGTTGGGGATATTAATACCTGATACCGTTATTTTGTACACAACTAAACCTCAATTTAACAAAGTGCAGATATCCTTGTAAGTGGCACGGTTATACACTGATTCTTAAAACCATAAGCATCCCACCGCTGCCACCAGTGTAAAGACTGGAGCGGGGTCTGTACTTCTGCTCTCTATGTGGTAGAGGAGAGGCACAGAGGACCCCAGCCAAGATTCTCCATTGTGGTAGCAATAGACGAGTATTCAAGGCATAGCTTCTCAGGAAGTGATGCAGACTGGTTCTTAAGTACATTGTAGTCCCCAAGCACCCACAAAGGAATGTCTGCACACTGTATTAGTTAAAACACAGTCTTTATATAATTAATATTCAAGGTTATGTACAATATCACGATAACTCACTTTGTACTCAGTTATCTATAATGGCAAATATACAGTTGTACGTGGTACCACAATTACTATTAGATATCTTTAAAGTGCATCAACTGTACGGTTAAATGGCACACAAATCAGTTTGTAACGGAAACCAACAATAGATATGAGGAAAGCAGTTTGTTAGAACAATTGGCAGAATACTGGCCCCGATACCTAGACACAGTTCTGGGTCGAGATCCCCCCACCTGGGCAACCTGTAGAATAAAGATATATCACAAGCCCAGTGTTACCCACCGAACCTGGAAGGAGCACTTGATTCCAACCTGCATCGAGATGTGAGGCGAGCCGTGGAAGTCTTCAGAAAACCCAGATCCCCTGATCTCAAAAGAATCAGGCTTCCTCTAGAGAGGGGCTCTTTTCCACGACGTACCACTCTGCTATTATGTAAAACAAGACAGAGTAGTCCATAGTGTAAAAGAGCGGAATTGAGCACACCACCAAGCAATGCTGCAAAGAATACAAAAACTGTTTTGAGTATAATGCCAACCTGGTGTGAATGGTATAGAATTATTGAATATAATAGAATCGCTAATACCTGAGATAGTGGAAATGAAGGCCTTGAGAGGAAGTCCCGTGTCAGTTCAGAAGAATGTTCAGAGTTCCAAATAATGGATGACAACGAAAGGATAAAATAACAAATGGGATGGTTAGTATAGGCAGAATAACCCGAACGGCATGAGGGACGCACTAGGACCGGGTTGGTGCAAGACTGGAAAGCGTTCATACTGCACTTTAGTGGAAAATACACATCATCTTCACAGGATGTAACACTGTCAATTAGATGAGGTAAACGTAAATCCTTAATTAGTAAGCAGGACTGGAATAGGACTAAACTGATAGGAGACTGAATTCCGCTTGAAACAAGGCTCTTGCTGAAAGAAGAAAACTGAAGACTGGAATCCGTTTTCAGCGGGGAATGGTGTGTTGAAAAACCTGGTAGAAAAACAGGTTGAGCGGGGCTCACCAGGAGCTCGGCAATGGAAGGAGACTGCGAGCGGATTCAAAAACCAAGGCAAAGTACCGAAGGACAAATCCAAGAACCAAACAGGAGACAGAAACCAAGGTCTGGCACCGGTAGATCAATTCACAAAGCAGGATACTCGGAGGGTGATCCGAAATGGAACAAGCCGTAGGAAGGCTACAAAAAGGAACGCAGTAACGATCAATTAGCAGCAAGAAGCTCCCGCGGCTGACCGCTTTTAAGGAACAAGGAGCCGTGGCTTCCGTGAAAGCGAGGCATGTCTGGTCAGCTGACTAGGAAATCTACGTGACCCAAACAGTTTACAAGGCAACTTGTAACGCTGCCAGAACAGATTCCCTGATTGCGAGATACTCCGTGGGAACGATCTTTTTGGTAACGTCCTTTGTTGCTGCCGAAGCGTAACACCCAGTCCATATATTGTTCACAAGAGACTTTCCAATAGTTATGCAACCCCAAGGTACCTGGCGTTGCAGCGTTCCTTGTCGGGGAATCGACAGCCCTTCTTGAGTGCCCTCCCTTTAAGGCAGGAGTCACGGGTCGTCGAATGTCTGATGGAGAACAGGGTGAGCTACGACGGTGAAGTGGCAGCTTCGTTCCTAGCGGTGCTTGTCGACGGGGAAGCATAAACGTCCTGCAAGGAAGAGGCGTGCGGGGCACCTTGATGTCAATAGTTCAGGACCGCAAAGAGTTTGAAGAACTGTGGCCCAGCAAGGGCGTCGATTCGTCAGCATATCTGTCGTCTTTGGGTGGCAGGAAACCCACCAGCGGATGCTCCTCTGCGCATCGACAGCCTGGCCTTCTCTGGCGGGATAAGGTGGGCGGCGGTGCAGACGAGCGCGTCCATGAATCGAAGGTTCTTAGGCAACGGGAGCACTGCGGCTCTGGTCGGCAACAGCGGTCATCGACAGTGGCAGACAACAGTCCGGGCGCTTCTCTTTTGGATTCCGCGGCAGTCCCCGTCTCTGGTCAGCAGCCTGTCGTAGGTCTGTCTACCAAGGAGCTTTGGCTAAGATCAGCTGGTGCACGATGGTCCCTCATAGCTCGGGAAGAGGGCGCCTTACCAGGTCCTCTCTGGGTCAGTCCTTGGAGACACAGCAGCTTTCAGATTGATGGAGAGCAACAGCAATTCTTCTCTTCCAGCAGGGCTTCAAGGTTAAGCTTCAGTTTTACTCCAGTTACTCGTCGTAGTGGACTTCAGCTTCTGAACATGATTCCTAGCAGTGAGAGGTCCCCAGATATACTGTTGCTCTTCCATTCATTCCGCTGGGTCATACACAAGCATCCAATCACTGTGAAGGGAATTCATGCAGGCAGGTAGCCAATCAGGTGCATAGTGCATTCAGGCTATTCACTTCTCTCCAGACACTCACAACAAGTTATGTGTTTTGGGACAAGTACCCAGCCATTCAACACTCCACACTGCATTCATACCATTTCCGGGCAGGACTGTCTCAGTCATTGTGTCAAACACCAGAAACCAGACATCCACAACAAGAAGTGCATATTGGTCACACACTCCATTCACCCACGTCCCACCCACAGGGTGTACCCCCAACATAAAGTCGTTGAGAAAGCTCCAGCCAGTCTGGTCGGCACTTCCGCACACTACCATACATGGAACTTCCACCCAACAGCCAGTCAGGGGGAAGAGACAGAGTCAGGGCTTCCTGGGTCTTCGGGAAGATCAAGGTAACAGGCGAAGGAAGGCAAGAGGCCACGGGGGCCATCTTGTCTCCATCAGGAATCTACTGATTCCAATGACAGGGCCTGGGTATCCCAAAATGGAGGATGCTCAGGGCACCAGTCAATTCAGCAAAGAGCTGCCACCAGCCCGTACCCTGCTCCGTGGGCCATACACTAGGGGCACAGGGTTGTACCCCCACCCATGGGTGCCATAAGGGTATCCCATGGGTCTGTTCACCAAAACCAAAAGAGGGAGCTGCACCGCCAGGAGTCCCACATGAACTCCTGTGCGGAAAACACGACAGACCACACGATAAAAGGCAGTAAAGGATAAGTATACAGAGGCCATGTCCCTCCGATGCATTTCCAGCATCACACTTACTTCTAACGATACACAGAAGACAGACAGAGCAGAGGGGCACGTGGATTGCTCCATTCATAATGCGCACGTGCCAGCCAAAACTGCCACGCCCATGATGCCACTAGTGACCCATGCCTGACCCAACCCCAAACTTCACAGCGCCGCCTGGTCTCTGACTCTGCTGTTGCTGCCAACGGCAGTCTGCAAACAGTGTACAGGGCTGGTGCTATCACAGGCAAGGCAAGGCAGCACAAACGTAGTGTGAGTTAGAGCAGCATTTTGCTGATCTAACATTTTGCACATATAGGCAACCGCCTAACCTTGCCTAATGATAGCACTGGCCCTGCGGGGAGAAGAGGGGCCGATAGCATCCAGCGAGTCAGGTGGCACAGGCGGCTACGTGCCGGCCTAGGAATTGAGGAGGAGAGACTCCTGGAAGAGGTGGGTCTTGAGTTCTTTTCTGAATTGTAGGAGCGTGGGGGCGAGTCTGAAGCTGACGGGGAGGAGGTTCCATAGTCTTGGGGCTTCTGGTGGTGCGGTGTCCTCCAGAGATGCAGAGTTTCTTCGCGAGGTAGCTGAGTGCTTAAAAAGTTGGGACCCGTAAAGGGACCTTGGTGCTAATCACGGTACCACAATTTGCGGTACCGTAATTACTGCCTTCCCCATTCCCATTATGCCCTATGCGGCAAAAATGGGAATGGGGAAGGGCCATGGAGAAAGGGGGAATTACCGCCCCGCCAACCTTGGAATGGGGTGGTAATTCCCCTTTTCTCCATGGTGGTACTGGTATGGTACCGGCGGCAACCATGGTGCTAATAGCACCATGGTTTACCGCCTTCCGTATAATGAGGCCCTATGAATCAATGGAATAGAAAATTGACTACCATAATGGACTTCTTAACTTGTTGCTAGCAAACTTTGACTGGGTTGCTGGTGAAATCACTCACCACCCAAAAGCCTCAGTCCAGGGTTCCAATCTTCCTATTCCTCTATCCTCAATTCTGACTGCTGATCCTACTGGAACTGAGAGTATCATACATGTATCATCTCAGTCACCCATAGTTTATTAAACACGTGAGTGTGCGACTTGATTTAACCCCAAGTTATGGCAATTAGTAATAATCATTCACACCCTGCCACAATGACTCATTCATCTGAAATCGAACAGGAGCCTGCTATCCGTCAAAACAGTAATTCCGAGAAGGAAAGTCCATCTAACGTGGATAGGCTGCTTTTAATAATGACGGAAAGACAGAGGGATGACCCTTTTCAAAATAGAACCACGCTCCTTATGGTTTTTCAAACCATTCCCAAATTGAAATATATCCAATCGATAGACATAAAAGCGATTGGATTTATAAACACTCCAGCACTTCAAACATGTGAATACAAGGGGATTCAGCCATCTTTTTAACAGGTTTGATGTTCCAATGGGAAATGTGTTCGTAATATGTCTCCTGGAAACCTGGTTAAGCGAGGTACCTAAAAAAGACGGCTTTGTCATTTTAATGAATCCAGCTATTAAAAAGGAACAAGGGAGACCGTCATCTGGTCTGTTAACTCTAGTAAAAATCAATACCTGGTGGTCAATTGTGACTTCTTGCTGTCCAAATCCCTACGTCCATATGGTTTTGATGCGGTCTGATGATGTCAATATATCTACAAGGAAACATCTGCTAATCATAAATGGATATTGGAATCCGGATAAAATTAGCACTAAGGCCTTCCTAAATTCGGTCACATGTATGATAGATGAAGTCATAACTTCGTATTTGAATATCTCGATCATATGTTGTGGCGATCTAAATTGCTCCTGGTTCAAAATCGACCACAAATTAAAGCACTTTTTGCCACTACCGATCGACGAGGTAAATGTTAGAGGCCAAATGTGGAGCTTGGCTTTGCAAAACAGAAACTGTCAAATGGTTAACGGTAACGTGAAAGGTGACCAACCACCATGTGCACCATGGTCGAACCAAAAATGAAGTTCCATTATTGACTATTCCAAACCTTTATTGCCCAAGAATTGAAGCTCGAAGTTCGCAAGATGCCTGACAGTGATCACGACCTGTTGTGCTTCTCTTTTATGTTGGAATGGTCACAATGTGCAAAACAGTACGCTCTTCCGTTATCAGTGAATGCTGGGGGAAACTGTCTTCGGATGAATGACTCTCAAATCCACTCGTTGAGTCTGCAATTATTCAATCAGAAGGAAGGATTGTCGGTTGAGTATGCACCACTTCTAGTCAATTTTATCATTGTCAAATCTGCAGACAG
Organism: Ambystoma mexicanum; assembly: GCF_040938575.1. Lineage (NCBI taxonomy): Eukaryota > Metazoa > Chordata > Amphibia > Caudata > Ambystomatidae > Ambystoma > Ambystoma mexicanum. The sequence goes on along the minus strand of NC_090934.1, from coordinate 202,283,844 downwards.
AGTGATGGGAATTTCCCACAAGCATCTCACATCGTCACTACAAACTACAGCAAAAAGGGAGATGCATCGTGATATAAGAGCTATGAAAAAGTCATCCCTCACTAGTTTTTGCGACAACAATCTTGAAAGTGCAATTCGAGCACGACGCCAAACTTACCGGAACTGGCTAAAATCTGCAAAAATTATTATTGAACAAGATAAAGCTGAACTAATGATGAAACAGTTGCTTACTAAAAATTCACACGAAATTTGGAGGATTCTGAATACAGGAAATTCACGTCATTCACCTTCTGTGCTAAACGCAATTGATGCATTCACATGGGAGACTCACTTTGTGAAAATACTTAGTACTCCCTTGAGTGAAGGACCGCCTGATTCATCTGATAACGTGATCCCATGGGATTTGGAAATCCAGCAAGTCGACATCAAAATTGCAATACGCGCTCTGAAGAATTCACACGCTGCTGGTATCCAAAATGATGCTAAAACAAAACGAAACGCAATGGTCAGTCTTCATAGATGCCTTGTTTTGTTCACTATCCTCCTCAAGGACTATTCCTGAATCCTGGCGTGAAGCCATCATCGTACCTATGTATAAGAAAGGCAATCGGGCGGATCCCGAAAACTATCGCCCGATTGCTCTGTTAGATACGATAGGCAAGTTATTTGCCTCTTTTCTACAACAACGACTTGCACAGTGGTCCATGCAAGAAGAAATCTATGATGTTCGGCAAACTGGCTTTACTAAAGGAGTTGGAGTTGAGGTTAACCTACTGATCTTAAACATATTGAAATCAGAAACCCTAAAAGCAAAAAGGCGACTACATCTGGTATCCATCGATCTGCGAGGAGCGTTCGACAGTGTCAATCGTGTCAAGCTCTGGCAGAAATTGTCAAACTGGAACTGTCCTCAAAAGTTGCTACAACCAATTAAGGCGCTGCATTCTAATACTTCCATTCAGATTCGTTTAAATAATCAAGGAGACCTATCAAAGAAAATCTTTACCAACAAGGGGGTGAAACAGGGATGTCCCCTGGCAGCCGAACTTTTAAAATTGTTCATTTCGACCTTCCGAAACATCTGGTAGCTGTCAGATGCTTCTCGCCAAAGATAAACAACACCGAAATTCGCTGCATAACTTATGCAGACGATCTTGTCCTAGTAGATCTTACACAGATTGGTCTTCAACGCTTGTTAACAAGTCTGTGTGAGTATCTTAATAGGAATGTTCTTGAATTAAATACAGGTAAAACAAAGATCGTGACCATTGGTGCTGGTGGTTCCAGAAAAGATAAGTCCTTCTCCTGGAAAATTAATGGAATCTCTTTGAGTTCGGTCAATTCCATTCGATACCTTGGAATAACTTTCAACACTTCTATCAGTGAACATCACTGGAAGTCGGACCTCACAAATCGGATGATTCAATTCAGCATTCAAGCCTCAAAAATAAACAAGCAACATGGCAAATTTTCTCTTGAACCGGTACTAATTTTCTACATTCAAAAGGTCATACCCGCTATTACAATTGGATCTGAATCAGGCTGGAACATTGATGCCCGATTCTGGCAGAAGCTTGAAGGCTTATTTTGGCGTCGGGTATTGCATCTACCCTCGTACATTTCAATGGTGTCTCTTCGATATGAATTATCAATAAATTCAATACATAGCTGCATCATGTGGAAATGAATAATGGTGCTACGAAAGATGAAGCTCCGTCAAACCAACTTTTTGAAAATCGTCCAGACTGTGGACGACCGGGCCTTCTTGGAGACTGGCAGCAATTACTGGAAGCCACTCTAAACAATGCCGATTTTAACATAGCTGACTTGCTCAGCCAACCTCAGTGCGTAAAAAAGAAATTTGGCCGATAGTGTTGGATCCAGAATTACGATCTGCTGAAAATTAAGCCTACATTCTTGAGATCGGGAATAGGCGAACACAAACTCAATGCTTATTGTCGCTACTTGGTAACTTGCCCCTCGTGACATCATCGTGACCAATTTTTGAGGCTGCGTTTGAATACATTAAACACCAGGGAAATGCAATTTCTACGACATAGTATTGAAGCAAACGGCAATCTTTGCAGATTCTGCAACCTTCGAATCGAATCTATCGAACATCTTATTACCGGATGCCCTGCGCTAACTTCATGTCAACTATGTCACTTAGGAGACTTTACCCCTGTTGAATCAGACAATCAAAATTGGTGGTCTTATGCAGTTTCCGGACATAACATTAAGTTGACTTGCGCAATTGTGAACTTCTTGGACTCTTTAAATTTAACTGAAAAATGATGTCATATGGAACTCTTAAATTGTTATTAACACAATGACATGATACAATTTGTTATGCTGGATTGCTGATTTTTTAAAAATTATATTGCAATGGATAACAAGATATGACGATTTGTTGTAACAAAAGCTTGGCGACTTGTTGGCTTGCTAACAGGTTCGCTGCGCTGAAGTTTCAATTAAAAAAATAATGTAAAAAATAAACACTCCAAAACTTGACACAGTGGAACTGCATTTTCCATCCCAATTTGATCTCTTGTGGCAGACGAGAGAAAATCTCCTCCACTATGGTTTTCATCTACAAAAACCAGTGGTTGAAGTGAGCGGTAGCGGATAGGAGCCGTCCTCCTCTACTTTTTTAAATTATCTTTTACAGCTCCTATACTTTTATTTTAAAAAGAAACCGTTCTGGAATGGTTTCGTTTTTAAAATAGAAGTGTAGGAATGAGTTGAAACTTGCACTTTCAGTGCACTGCACTGAATGTTCCCTTAAACAGCAGGTGCAAGTGTTTGGGGTGTCTATTGTGTGTGGGAGGGGACGTGGTGATGGGGTTTGTGGGGAGTGGGTGCAGACCAGCAGGGAAACTAGTTCCACTATTTCTTTTCGTACACTTCAACCACTGACAAAAACAAAGGGGCTCCTCAACATTCAATGCTGATCACAGATCATCCTTTACTAGATTGTCTAGTGACTCACATCATTGTCAAACTAGCAAATCTTACTCCAACTCACATATTAATAAGCTAAAAACATCCAAAGAGGAAGATCGATCTAGCTATCAACCTCTCTCTATTAAGTACTCTGGTACTAGAGGACAACACCATTGAGCGGTTCACTTCCAAGAAGATACTATCCATCCTGTCCAATCAAAATAGACATGGCTCACACATGCCATTAATAATACCAATAGACTGTCGAATCAGTAACGCCAAACCTCTCTTCTTTCTTAACCTTTCACTATGGCCATATGGAACAAGAGAGGCTTTGTACATTTATTGACATCAAATATGAATTTACCAGCTACCTATGACATTGTGGTTCTTCAAGAGACAAGGATCACATCATAACCAATATGGCCAAATTTTGAGATAGCTTGGATTCCTGCCACAAAACAAGCTAAAGGTCACCCTGCAGCCGGTTTACTCATAGCAGTCAAACTTGTTTAAAAACTTCATATTGAACCGTGGAATCTGCTTTCCCTCGAATCCAATTAGTCAAATTAATAACAGCTGATATAAACCATCCTCTATACCCTTAAACTGCATTATTAAATATTTACTGGAACCCGGTTGCTATTGATGATGATAATTTTCTCAAACACATTGAACACATGCTAAACTTAAAATTCATATAACTTTAATAGTTGGAGATCTTAACACCACGTGTATACCAAATGACTCCAATTTGCTCACCTTGTGAGCAAAGAAATGGCTTTCTTTAATGACTGCACGCGTCCTTACAATCTTGAATGGCACAGTGAGTGGCGACATTTCACCAGCCCCCACATGGATCAGAGGTACCTCACACGGCATACTCGATTATGCGATCAATCAAGTGAAATCCTTTTCTGTTATTTCTACACAATCTAGTGATCAGAATATTCTAAAGATCGAATGGGCCGGGGCTACTGAGAACTCTCGAGAAGTATTCCATTTTCTCATCTCTCTTAATTCTGGAAGGAACTAAATACGCTGGTCACTCTCTAAATTAGAAAGTCTCAAAGTTAACCTTGCCAATTATTTTACCGCATCTCTCCCTCAAAACCTCATGAGTACATAGGCACTCTTACGTTAATTTCTGAAACTGTAAATTCTTCATACTGTTTGACTTTTAAACATAGACACATCTATAATCCAATCATACAGACTCTCAAAGCCAACTTTAATATTCATCAAAAAGTTTAAAGACCTAGCATTCCCACACATTATGGAAACGCAATCAAAAAGATCAAATTTAATCAAAAACAAAAAGATGGTGAAAGAATGCTATATGCCATATGTACCAAGTCACCTGCCCGAATTCGGAATCTTATGAAGGAAGATCCTACATGTGCTTCTTTGTCCTTGCTCCTAAATACAGTTAATGAGCAAGCATGGATCTCCCATTTCTCTTTGTTAATTGCTAAAACTCCAAGGGAAACTTCCCCTACATACATTCCAAAAGCAGAACCTATTCTCCTTTTCTTAAATCACTTAGACATTGTTCTACTGATCAATAAACTCAGTATCTCTAGAGCCCTGGGCCTGATGGACTATTGTATTTTATACTTAAAAGACATCTTCAAGAATGGGCCACCATTTTAGAAGATATCTTTGGTAATATTCTCAAGACAGGTCTCATTCAAAAGTCCTGGAAAGAATCCATCGTGATCCCAATTTTTAAGAAAGGCAACCGCAATACGCCTACCAATTACAGGCCCATAGCATTACTAGACATCCCAGCCAAGATCTTTGCAAGGTTAGTGTTAAAAGATCTTACAACCTGGATGCAGACTGACAAGCTTTTTGATCCCCACCAATCAGGCTTTGTGAAAGGTGTTGGAATGTCCTTGAACCTACTGTTATTATCATCCATTAAAAATCAAGCAATCATCACCAAACAACCTATCTTTTGGCTTTTATAGATTTTAAACAAGCCTTTGACTCTGTATCACATGAACGGCTATGGTCTAAATTATTGGGAGTTGGTTGTCCCACTTATATTTTAAATCTAATTTATCCATTTTATATTAATACATCTTGTGCACCAGGCTTCCAACCGGCCCATAAAACTGGGGTTTGCCAATAGCACTTTAAAAAGGAATATCAGCACCTGTGAGATGGATGTGGAAGCAGATTAATACTCAAGCATCAAATCAATAACGACAACTCAATGGTTTGGCAAAGGGAGTCTGTTTAATGACAAGTACAAAAACTGGGAGTTTCATGAATATCCACATTTGCGTGATCCTCTTTCTCGCTTCACAACTCCAACAAACTTCATAAAAAACACATAATCTATACTAAAAACTCCTCATAACTGACGTGTACAGCTTTAAAAGTTGGCATGAAATTCTATTGGTTCTAGGAGGGTAACTTTAATATAGGTACTATATCTGTAGATGGTAACGGACTAAGAGTTTTGGGTAAACACTGTCAGGTGGGACATCTAAGCCCTACCTTAAAAATGGCTACTGTAGATGTCACTAAAGGTATGACGTCCCATTGGTTCTACTAACTATAGGACCCTAGATTACAGGATATTCTGTTCCTTGATTCATTAATTGTAGCTACTGTTCGTTTTTTTTAGCTGATACAACCTTGGCTTTTTTGGCATGATTTGTCTCTGCTGAGTTTCGTTTCCGCCTTTTATTTTTGATTTGTTAAATATGAAGCCGCTAGTCACCTTTGGTTGATTCTGCTTCTTGTGCATAGTGGAAGTATACTTATATAGTGTGCTTATTTTGAGGTAGATATGTATAGGTGTCGCTTGCCGCAATCTATCTTGCTATTAAGCATAGGAAGCCGCACAATTTTCTTAGCTTTCTTGCGGTTCCAAGCATATGTACATGCGTAAACTGGTTGAATGTCTTCGTCATGCTCATGGCATAAGCTTCTTACATTTGACATCGTCTTTTTACTTTAGGTACGCGATGACCCTTATTCATGGCATTTCGTCTCTTTTTATCATTTTCAAGTCGTCATATCTTCTATATGTAAGTCAGTCTGGGTTCTTGTGGCATCACCATTCGTCTTCCATTAAGACCTTTTTGGCTTCTTCAAGGACTGTACTCAGACAATCTTCATTCCGTTTCATTTGTTGATATGGTTTTCTCAATGAATACCTTACTGTCCATGTTTTCTTTGGTGTTGGTACTTCAATAGGGGCTGTTCTTCTCATAGGTACTGGACAGAGCCCCACTGTGGCTCTCTTCTGGTTAATTTGCTCATCATACGTCACATACTTCGGTGTGAATGTTCCTGGTACTTCAAAATGGACTGTTGGAGTGCAGGCCATACTTGGGACCTCCTCTACACTCCCCTCTCTGGGCGATTCATCGACCATTCTCATTTCTTCCTTTGTATTCCTCTTCTTTGGATCCTCTGCATTCAATTTTACTTCATCGTCCGGGTCCATTTTTTCTTCATCTTCTGGGTCTATACATGACGGCCTGAAGAAATGTCTCTTTGGGGTCCATTTTATCATAACTCCTTTTAGACTTCCTGCTGTTCTTACGTGTTCATCTTTGTTCCACGTCATTAGTTGACATTGTCCATTTGGGCTGCAATAGATCCACCTTCCCACATAATTTCTATGTTTCCTGGGATATAGAAAGTTTGTTCTTTCTGGTGCATAAATGCTGGCTTTCAAAAGTCTCTTATTTCTTCATCAGTCAGGTCTTTGGCCTTCCATCCTGGTTTGACATCAATCATGATCTTCATCCCTAGGGCCTTTTTGCAGTTTTCTGGCACTGAGAGATTATTATCTTGATGACACAGAATCCGAGCAATATCATCACTAGCATGGCTCCTAGGAATTTGAATGCACCTGCCATCCATTGTGGAACCCATGAAAATAGAGATTCAAACAGCTGTCGTCGTCCACTTCGTCAGTTTCATTAATCATTTGATTCTGTAGTTTCGTACGAATACCTATGGCTTCTGTTAGAGTTACATTTTCTTCATTGTGAGAAGGTATAAATGTGCAACATCATTCTCCAATTTTTGCACAAACACCTCCATCCATGGCTTTGATCATGTCAAGAACATATCTGTTCTGGATAGTCATTGGTCGAATCACTCTTAAATCTTCTTTTATTGGGTTGAATCCCTTTATGTTCATGTTGATGGTCTGCAATAACTCCCATCTGGTTATCTGCAACCATTTAGTATTTGCTCAAACTTGATTTCTTAGCATGAAGATTGTCGTGAACACTGAGGAAGTCTGACTGAACAGCCTATGTTCATACGGAATTGCTTTAAAAGATTCTATTGATTTGGCAGAGAAATAGTTTTATCTCTTCATTCTGTTTATTAATTCTACATATCTCTTCTTCCTCGGGTGAGCATCTGCTTTCGGAAACCTGTCAATATTCAGGTCACTTGTCGGAGTCCCCAATGCCAGAACGTGGATATTCACTATTGTGCATATACCTCCCCAGTTTCTCGGCAGTCTGATATATGCTTTGGATCCACATGCCCAATAATGATCCATGATCACTGCAGTACCATGTACCATTCCTGAAGCGTCAAAAACTCGTCTACAGTTTTGATTCTCCCCCATTTTCCTTGAGCCATTATTCCTGAAGCCGAATTCTGAGCTTCCCAATGGCACTATCTGCAGGGGTCCTCCCCTGTCTTTGACCCATGTCAGTAGTTTAGCAAGTTTTGGCCATAATGGCTTGCATCCATTTCGCACTATGTTGGTAGTGGGTTCGTAGTGACCGAAGACCATCCATGCTCTGCAGATCACCACTCCTTTCTCCCATCCGTCTGGTGAAAGCACTGTTCCCCAAATTCCTTCTTCTGGAGTTTTTCCTTGGACGTTTAGTTTTTAATTTGCCTCTCTTCTGATTTCTGCTCCTTTAACTCCAGGCTTCTCATATCTGATCACAATGTGTTTTGTCTTTCCATTGTTTCTTGTCTTTATGTCCTGGACATAATCATCTTCATTTGGATCAGTTGCTTCAGTTACCCATTTCAGTGAGGCATCACTTCCCATGAATTGGCCTCTGGTCTTGCACATTGCTACGTGCGATAGACAGTGTGCTGTTTGGACATCAATTTCTACAGCTACAAAGATCTGACTTCCTCATGATGTAAGGTAGGAGTGCACAAACAAAGCATTCCCCATCTGAATTCCGTCTTCCTACTTCTTTCATATGTTGGTACCATATGTTATTTCCCAAATGTGCTGTGCTGTCCAAGCAGTTGTTTAGTTCACTGTCATCTCCTTGTATGCTTCTCTTGATCCTCAAGGTTTTCATGTAGTTAGCTATAACTAGGTCCTTGAATGCATCTGTATGGATTCTTCTTGCTGGAGGATTCTAAGATATCCTAATCCATGGTGCAGGTCTCTTCATTTGCACCAATTGAGTAGGCAAAAGTCTGGCAATTCTTTCTTTTTCCTCTTGTATTTTCTTGGCTCTGGTAATGAACGACCATATTGATTCTGCTATCGTCTGTGCCTGTGAGATTTTCTCTGGGCTTGCCTTTGTCTCCATCAATGATGTATCAGGGGTGTTCATTAATGTTGTTTCAGTTGGTTTCCTCTCCAACTCCTTTTGTCTCTTCAAGAGCTCAGCCTTCTCTATTTGGCTTTTAACTTCACTGATAATAGAGTTTCTCATTGTTGACTGTCCAACCTCCCTTTCTTCTTTGGCTTGTGGTTCTGTAATTATTGACACAAGACCTGGTGTGGGTGCATTCATTTTTTGCATGCGTGTGGTTGTCAGTAACTTTCTTTTATTCACATTCTGCCGGCCCTGTCTCCAGCATTTTAATTTGCTTGTTACCATAAATGTGTGTGTGTCATTGCTACTCACATCCATCTAAAGTTCACTCACTCCATTATCAGACGTTCTAGGGACTGGAATGACTATATAGAGTCTGGGTGCCTTCGTGGGCTTCATGCGTACATCGTTAGGTGGGTGCACTGGAATCAGAACGCTTTGTGCACCAATAAAAAATGCAGTTCTAATCGTCAGTGACAGTAAAACAATGATGAATATAATACATAATTACAGAATTCCCCTATATGTTAATCTACAGCATTCAGTTCCAGAGAAATAAGAGCGTCTCTTCTCCTGAGGGAGGAGAAGGTTGCTACTTTGATTTCCCATCTCGATCACCTGTTGAAAGAAACTAAATTTTAATACACTCTTAGACAATATTATCTCTGGATTCTGCTGTTTCTGCTTGTGGGTTGCAGGTACTGAAACAATTGTCCCTCTTTGCCTGAACAATGTCTGTCATCTCTGGATGCAGTTCCTTTTTCTACATATGAGGAAATGTCAAAATCGGGTAATAAGTTCAGCAAGTCTATTTACTGTGCATGTTCAAAGTACACGAGTTCCCAGTCGGTGCCTCTTATTTGCTTCATTCCAGACGACATGCCGCGTTCTTGTCAGTGTACGAAGAGTGAAGTCTCTGGCAGTACCTTCTCGATCTGTCCCTCGGCGGAAAGTTTAAAATAATCTCAGATAGTTCTGTTGATGGTTAGAAAGTTCGACTTGCATCACGATACCATGCACGATACCAAGAGCATGATCATCTGCGTAGAATTGGCTGGGTCTGTGATGAATGTGAGGACGTCAACATCAGTGGATCTCCCCACAAGCTCTGGGAAATCCTCAATTAGATGGAAAAAGACATTGCTTGCCAGACTGCTATCTTCTGGTGACAGGGACATTTGTCTTGCCCTAGCTGGTTTGGAACTGTTTGGCCCTCCCTCACTGTGAGTAGTTTATGCAATTTCGGTGTGTGTGGAGAGCAACTTGGGTGATAATTCTGTTCAGGATTATACTTAAAACGTTCTGTGCTTGCTGGATTGCGAAGAAATGTCAAAACGTCTGTGGTTCGCCCGACAAGATCTGGACAGTCTTCAATTAAGCGAAAGAACAGTACGTTGATAAGCCTATTCGCTTCTTCCTCTGCTTGGGACATTTGTTTTTTCCTCTCTGTATTCTGGAAGCAGGAGGAACTGCTCAGCAATCCCAGTGAGCAGCCTCCTTATTGTCTTTTTGTTTTCAAGATCTTGAAGAAATTCAGTGATGCTGGTGAGCGTCCCCACCAATGACAGGTAGGATCTCAGTACTAACTCAAAATATATCAAAACGTCCTTAGTGATGTCACTACTGTGGGACACCATAAGTGAGTCTGAGCAAAGTATCTGTGTTGAAAGAATCTGGATACTGTATTTTCTTCCAATTTATGTGTCCTCGATCAAAATTTGGCATCTCCTTTTCTTAGCAAGGCTTCAGTGTGCCTCAGTCCAAAGTTCAAAGTCAACAGACTATGTTGTGGCTTATACATGCACTTTTCTTCTTCACCCTGCAACTAGGATGCACAGAGTGTCTGATTTTATGTCCTTATCCTCTTTTTTGCTCAGAGGAATGTCCAAAATGAAGCCACAACTTTGCACAAATGTTCCTTGTCGTTGCTTTGCTGCTGGTCATGCGTCCTTCTTCCTCGTCATGGATCTTGTCTGCACGTGCTGTGTTTCTTCACTGTCGTCTGTAGTTTCTACACATTAGGGTGCGGGCAGGGGGCCTTCCCTGATGTATGGCTTGATGTCACCCAAAATGATCCAAGCTTTTCTTCCTTGTAGCTTTACTGCAGAGGGAGTGACGTCTTCCACTGTAAAGGGACGGTTAAACCTTGGCTCGTCCCACTTCTTTCTCATGTGATTCTTCACCAGGACGGTGTCTCCAGGGAAGATTGATGGAACACATAGACTCTCAGCTGTGTCTGCAGTAGTATCTCCTTCTGTGTTCTGTGGTGCCCTGCACCCTTTTCGTCGTTGCTGCAGCTGGCCTGAAATTACAGTTAGACAAGATGTCATGCAATTCAAGTAATTTTGCCTTTCAGACCCTAAGATTTCTCCTGTTGGCTGGGCATCACACCTAGCTCTGCCTCGGGGTGTCAGGAGAGTGCGCATCCTTCTCTCTTTTGCTATTTCGTGCGGCGTAAGATGATGGTCAGAACCAGGTCGGTTTCTGAGTGCGTGCAGTGCCAGTGCAAGGCAGTGTAGCCATCCCTTCTTTAGAGTAAGCTTCAACTTGGCTATCCTTTCCTTTAACAAGCCATTGAGTTTCTCACATATGCCATTACCTTGCGGGTGATATGCCAAAGAGAACGTGTGCTTTATACCAAGCAACAAGCTGATCTGTCCAAAAACTTTGTTGACAAAGTGAGCCCCATTATCTGATCTCATGACTTCACATACTCCCCACCTGGGAAATACCTCTCTCACCGGAAATTTGACCACACAGGTAGAGTCTGGGTGTGTACATGGACCTGCTTCTACCCATCTAGAGAATGGACACTGCACAACAATTAGGTACCTGTACCCGTACATACTTAAATAATATCGAGGTAATCAACATGCAAGTGCTGAAAAGGTCCACTGGCCCTTGGGATGACTCCTCTAATTACTTTTAGTGTGTGCCCAGCCGTGAACTGCTGCCAGATTATACAGTTCACTATAAAAAATGCAACATGCTCTGCTAAGTTCGGTATAAACCAGTCTTCAGCGATCGTCGCCGCCAGATTTTCTTTTGTCATGTGTGCTGGATAGTGCAACTGTTCCAATGATAATTTTAACTGGGCTATAGGCATTACTGGTTTACCAGTGCTGTCTTGTCGCCACAAGCTTTTGGAGCGGTTTAAAGAACAGCCTCACCGCTTCCAGAGATTCTTCTCCTCCTGTGGTGCCTCCCCATGGAGTTCCATTAACTGGGTTTGCCCCATGTTATTATAGCTTTCAGGTTCACTTTGTGCAACAATCATTTTTTCGTTTACATCAGGCGTTTCCACGTCCATTATAGCTTCGCCCTTGGACGCCATACGCTTGGCCTCTGTGTCTGCTGCTTGATTTCCTCGTGAGATAAAATCTGTCCCCTTCATGTGGGCGGCACGTTTCACGACCGCTATGCCCAATGGGAGCTGTAGTGCCTTGATGAGCCTGTCCAATAAGGCTGCGTGCTGCACTGGCGTGCCGTCCGCACAGAGGTAGCCCCTCCTTTTCCAGCGTGCTAAGCCTGCGTGTACTGTTGATGTCACATAGGCAGAATCACTGTACACTGTTACTTCCTAGTCTGCATGATTCTCAATCGTGAGTATCAACATCAATAATTCTGCAGCCTGTGCTGAATAGTGAGATGGTATTCGTGCACAAAGGAGTACTCGAAATTCTCTATTTGCCGTGTGCTTTATCACAGCAGCGCCTGTATATCTTTGCCAATTGAGGAACCATCAACGCAGACAATTTCTCCTTCTGCCAGTTCATTTTCTTTCACTCTGGGAATCTCATCATAAAATTCTTCATAATTAGCGCAATCATGTATTGGCTCTCCTTCAGTGACTGGCTCTGCTATGAACATAGCTGGGTTCACTATCTTGCATCAAACTATCTTAATAGATGGATTCGATATGATCACTTCATAAGCAGAAGCTCTCTGAGGTGTTAACGTGCCTTTCGGTTTTACTAGAATGGCAAATAGTGCGTGCTCGACGTACAACGTCATTGAGCATCCCATCACAATGGTTGTAGCTTTTTCTATGGCGAACGCTGCAGCAGCTAAACTTTGTTCGCAGGGAAGTGGCCTCTCATCACTGGGTCCAATTTCCCACTGTAGTATGCCAGGGCTTGTACCCCAATGTGGTTCTCTGTGTGAGCTTGTGTAAAACTTATCAAATTCTGAGGTTGCAAGCTTTGCTGTGCTCCTGGCGTTTGCTGTTGCACCGTGTGATTCTGTGCAACTCCATTTCCTCCCTGTTGTAAAAATACAGGTGGATTCACCATACCTGCTCTTGTTCCTTGGTCGTTTTACATGCCTTGACTTCTGCATGTGCGTGCTAGGTGCCTTGTCATCCCACACACCCAACATATTGGCGATGGTCTGATTATTTGCCCATATGACATATCCTGACTTCCATTTTACATGTTTTGAAAACCTCCCTGATTGTTCTGAAAACCTCCCTGATTACTCTGCCATCCTCTTCCCCTAAATCCTCTCCCTCTGGGGTAGAACCCATTATTACTCTGATTTGCTTGTTGTGGATGATTGACCTGCTGCATGCTCGGTCCATCTGTGCTAGATATCATTGCCCCTTCAATGGCATATTTGGACAATTCTTTCTGCACTCATTTTGCCTCTTCTGCTTTTTGCAATTCTTCTCTTGCAGAAGCCTGGAGTAGTGCGCTATGGCCAACTGTATTTCAGACCATGGTTTGGCCTCGATTCCTACCAATTTCTTGAGCTGCTTCTGTACCTGATCCGGCAGCCCTTGGCATAATATATGGTAAAACATGGGCATAGATTTCTCCCAAGACTCCCACGTTTCCAGTACCCACGCGTCTTGGAAATTCTGAATGTAAAGCAAAGGGTCCTCTGACTCCTTCATTTTACGTGTCATGATAGCTCCCATGTCAGAAGTATCCGGATATAGCAATCATAATGCTTTCCATACCACGGCTCTGCAATTGTTAAAAGGCGCTCTGTCATGCGCAGTATTAACTATAGTCAAATCCAGGGTAACCTGCACGTGTCCGCACATCGTCAGCTCTATCACCAAGTATGGCGATTAAAAGACCCTTGATATCCCCTATAGCTAACGTGTTCCCACCCGTCATTTTTTCTAGCTGTGTATCCATTTTCCGGCTGCCAATGTCAGCATTAAAAGATTTATTTTCAGGTTTTATACTGTGGTCTCGTCCTCCCTTCTCAAGCAACGGGAATTGGGATGCATAGCCCTCCCTCTCTTATCTCATTGTTTTTCTATCTATTGCAGGAGTAATATTCCCAAATTGCCACCTACCTCGTAAATCCTTAGTCGACTCACATAGGGTGGTGGAGACATCCACCTCAGACCGTAAGATTTTTCTTTGCGTCGGTCTATGTGGCTGGCTCTGATGCCCTCGGTGCAGACCCACTAGAACCTGACCATCTTATCCCTTTCCCTCCTGAGAATCATTTTTCGCGTCGCACCCCTCCTCCTTTTCCTCATGTTCCTCTCTTTTGACGTCTGATATTGTCTGTGCCCAACTCGTGCAACTTCTCGAATCCTCCTTGTTCTTACTGATTTCCAACATGTCTAGGGACAGCTCTCTATTTCTACTACTTCGGAGACATCCTTAGCATAATAAAGCTGAGTGCTCTCCAGGTGCTCGTCCTCCCCTTCCCCTTGGAGTACTGGTTCTAGCCCCATTTCATCGTATATTCCATCGATCGTCTCTCTGATGCTTCTGGTGTCGAAGTCATCTTTGATATTTGCCCTAGACATGCCTGGTACTGAATCGTACTCAGGAAAGAATTCTTTGATGTCTTCCCAATCCACTACTGGATCAGGTTTTTTAACCTCTTTTTCCAGATATTCAAGATAGCGTGCTCTCTGTCTTCACTTACGCTCTATGTCGTCATCGAATTCTCTGCGCTTCCTCGCTTCCTTTCTGACCCTATCTTCTTCCTCTTTCTTTGCATCTTTACATTCATTTGCGCTTTATATTTCCTCATCCCTTCGTCTCTTTATTCTTTTCTCACGTATCTTTTGCTCTTCTTCTTCTATTCGCCTTTGTTCCTGACTGTCCTGATCATTAACTGTTCTCTGTTTATGATTTTGTTGTCTTTATTGCTCCTCAAGATATAACTGCTCTCGTCTCTGCCTATCTTTTTTCCTGATTCTTTCGTCAATCAATGCTTTTTCCTCCTTCTCCTTTCTTTGTACATCGTCTAGCTTCTCTTTTTGTATCGCGTCATCAATACCTTTAACATCGAGTTTCAATAAAATCTAACCTCCCATCCATTCGTTCTGTGTGAATGCTAACTCATCAGTTCTATCCACATTTCCTTTCAATCGTTTGCCCTCTCTCTCTGTATCGAGAGATGTACTTGCTTGTGTCTGGTCTTTCCTCTTGTTCTCGCGTCTCTCCTTGTCCCTCGGGACCTTGGAGGTGATATTTCTATCTTTGCCTTTGTCTGGGCTTTCGTCACTACTTTGCGTAGGTGACTCATATGCCGGGTTGCTATACCCCGTGGCTGCTTTAAGTTCTCTTAGCGGGTATAATTCTTCGTCCTTACTGACTTCGTTTTTCGTTTCAGACGGGGCGGGCAATGCAGAAGGCGTCTCACCCCCCTCTGTGCATACGTTAAGTATCCAATCTAACGGTGGCTCCTTCTCCTTATCCTCCTGATGCATCTTCCAAAGCTCTAAATTAGCAAGGTGTTTGTCTAACTTTTTGCCTGTGTATGTGGCGTGCAAATATGTCGTCATGTGCTGTACGACCGTTTTAGACAGCGATCCACCCTGGGGCCATGGCATAAACATTTTGTTCGCGGTTCCTTTAACCCATTCTGCACTGTACTTTTCTAGCTTAGGTGCATGTTTTGGCAACTGTTTGCACAGGTGTACTAATGGAGTCATGTCTTCCATGCTTACATCTGTTTACCGTCTCTTTATATAACACTTGTTATGCCTTTCTGTTTCTTAAACAACTTCAACAATATGAGCGAGCATCAATCATCGCAAGCTCCAATCCCGTTTTTTCACAAAAAGTTATACTTCCTTTTTCAACCAATAAACATCAATTCGTATTCTACAATATCTCAGTTACTCAATCGCGTAATTTTTATGTTAGTTCCGCGAAGGAAAAATGTCATCATATAATGTTAACAGACTAGACAAACTCCAGCTGGCTACACAGATCTCTTCCCCTAAATGTTACCCCGACATGGGGTGTAGTAAGCCCATCCCTTTTGAAAGCATCTTTAACCGCTTCGGTTTTCTAGTTATTCCCATTTTATTCAGGACTTTGGATGCAGGCTTCTTCTCACCGCTATATTAAGCAAAGGAATTTGGGCGTACCTTCTCTTCTTGGGTGTCCCCCCGGTATCCATCTCTTCTCAAGTATCTTCCTTTTCTCGGGTGGCCTCCCCGGTTGCCTCATCCACTACTCGGTCACCGCTTGAGTCACTTTTCCTTCCCCTTATATATATACATTCTACTCTACTTTTAACTGTAGTTTTTGTTTTCCCGCCTCCCTCCGTTACCTTCCCTTACTTGTTCTAAGACGTGCACTTTTTGCCAAAGTATTTAGTCTTTATCACTCACCGTTCGCATATTCCCTCTCTGGATGCCCGGGATCACCGTCTTCGTCACTGCCTCTCCTGCCGTTCACCCGATCAGCTGCTCGTAGAAGTGGGAAAGGGTTTGTGGGAGAAAGCAGAGGTCCCTTCATACCTTTACCTGCAGGTTTTGCGCTTTATTCTAGCCACTATCGACGGGGAGCTTCATGGTCTACTTAGCCGGATGGCAAAGGACTCATGATATTGCCGAGGACCTGGAGTTACTTTATGTTGACGGTCAATGGGTGTCTTATCTAATCGATAATCGATAAACCATCCTCTGCTACCAAGTGTGCACCAGGACCCCAACTGGCCCATAAAGCTGGGGGATGCCCAATAGCACTTTAAGATGCAATATCAGCACCCGTGAGATGGATGGGGATGCAGATTAATACTCAAGCATCAAATCAATAATGACAAATCAGTGGTTTGGCTAAAGGAGTCTGTTTAATGACAAGTACAAAAAACGGGGAGTTTCATGAATATCCGCGGTTGCGTGATCTTCCTTCTCGCTTCACAACTCCAATGAACTTCATAAAAAGCACATCATTTATACTTAAAACTCGTCATCACTGACGTGCACAGCTTAAAAGTTGCCATGCAATTCTATTGGTTCTAGGAAGGTAACTTTAATATAGGTACTATATCTGTATATGGTAATGGAGTAAGTGAATTGGGTAAACACTGTCAGGTGGGACATCCAAGCCCTACCTTAAAAATGGCTACTGTAGACATCACTAAAAGTACTATGTCCCATTGGTTTTACTAACTATAGGACCCTAGATTACTTGGTCCACTATGATTGGGTTGGCACCAGCCCCACTCATACTTTTCCACTTTGCTTAGCAGCATGCAGAATAGTCGGCCAGGTGCAGGGTGCCCGTCAGCTCCCCCGGCCTTCCTCCAATTAGTGCTACAATCAATTATCACTTCAGTGGTCATGTATCAATTATTTCACTGTGGTTGGCCTTGAGACTGCATCTCTGTCTGGAAAAAGTTCTGATATCTTTGCATGGCACTCCGCCATGCATAGGTGTGAAAGTCTCACTTCTTCTCGCTCGGCTGGTCACATGATTCAGACACCGTAAAATTGCCTTATTCTCCATGTAATTCGTGTTTTTGATTTTCATTTTGCCCACCACCTGCCTTCGGTTTCTTATCTTGACCTTTCTGAGCATGATATTCTGTTCCTTGCTTCTTTAATTGTAGCTACTGTCCGTCTATTTTAGCTGATACGACCTTAGCTTTTTTGGCACGATTTGTCTCTGCTGAGTTTTGTTTCTGCCTTTTATTCTCGATTTGTTTAATATGAAGCTCTCTTCGTGCGGCCTCTAGTAACCTTTTGTTGATTCTGCTTCTTGTGCATAGTGGAAGTATACTTATATTAAGTGCTTCTTTTTTTGAGGTAGATATGTATAGGTGGCGCTTGCCGCAATCTTTCTTACTACTGAGCATAGCAAGCCGCACGATTTTCTTAGCTTTCTTGCAGTTCCAAGCATATGTACATGCGTAAACTGATCGAATGTCTTCGTCATGCTCATGGCATAAGCTTCTTACCTTTGCCACCATCCTTTTACTTTAGGTTCGCGATGTCCCTTATTCATGGCGCTTTGTCTCTTTTTATCATTCTCAAGTCGTCATATCTTCTATATGTTATGTTATGTTATTTTGCATTTGTATAGCGCCTTATGTACCATTGGTATGATCTCAAGGCGCTGGTAGGTTGAACGCCCTTGGGAACCGCAGTTCAAGTCAGTTGAGAGAGAGAGAGTCGGAAAGTGCGTGTGCTCACCTGGTATGTGTGCAGCTGGTGTGGTTGTTGCATGGTAGCTGCTTCTTAGCGGTAAGTGAGGTGCTGAGGAGATCAGTTGAATGTGTTCAGTCTGGGGGGTGGACATCCAGACTGAGTTCTGGCTGCGTTAGGCTTGAGGAGATGCCTAAGCTAGCCGGTATGTGCTAGCTAGCAGTGTTATGATGATGGGTAGTTTGATGAGTCATGTTAGTATGAGAACAGCTTTACCGAATGTGTCATAGTACTGCTGTGCTCTAGTTGAATGGTGGTGTATAGGAGAGAGTAAGCGTAGTAGTGTGATATTGTGGTAATCAGTAAAGTGTATGCGACCAGGCACATTCAATGATTTTGGGAAAACCTTCAAAATTCAACTTTAAGACAGTAAATTCAACTCTAACACTGTGACGCTATTCGGGCACACTCAATGATGTTGGAATACCTTCTACAGTTACGCTATTAGGCACACTTTCTAAGTTCAAATCTAACATTGCGACGCTATTAGGGCTCACTCAATGATGTTGGAATACCTTCTACAGTTACGCTATTAGGGCACACTTGCTAAGTTCAACTCTAACACAGTGACGCTATTAGGGCTCACTTAATGATGTTGGAATACCTTCTATAGTTACGCTATTAGGGCACACTTTCTAAGTTCAACTCTAACACAGTGATGCCATAAGGGCACATTCAATGTTAATGTTAACGTTATGGAGAGGTAAGGTAGATTGGAGAGGGCTTTCTGGAGTAGAGTAATTGCTCTACACCCCACCCATGTCACACTTACAGTTTTGTTGGTGTCTGTTCACTGCTGGCTTCACTGGCTTCCCCTGCTAACACCTGCTTAGTATCCACAGTGAGTTGGAATCACCTATACCTCCACCTGAGACCTGCACCAAAAACCCAGCATGGTTTACTAATACACAGAAAGCTTTACTAGAGAAAATTGAGCTTCTACAAGAAAAAATAGAAACTAAAAAAAAAAAACAGCCTCACCACTAACGTAACCAAACGCCAGCCTCTAGCACCCTTGCATAAGCCCGACAACCTGTCAGCATTGTGGCATCACCATTCATCTTCCACTATGACCTTTTTGGCTTCTTCAGGGACTGTACTCAGACGATCTTCATTCCGTTTCCTTTGTTGATATGGTTTTCTCAATGGGTACCTTACTGTCCATGTTTTCTTTGGTGTCGGTACTTCAAGAGGTGCTGTTCTTCTGATAGGTACTGCACAGAGCCCCAGTGCGGCTCTCTGCTGGTTTATTTGCTCATCATAAGTCACATACTTCAGCGTGAATGTTCCTGGTACTTCAAAATGGATGGTTGGAGTGCGGGCCGTACTTGCGACCTCCTCTACAATCTATTAAAGTCAAACTAACACAAGATGGACTCTCACTTGGGCCTAAAGCAAGGTTTCATTTTAGCATCTATTCTTTTTAACTTTTATATCAATGACATGAATGTCTTTTTATACCGCACCCGTTCCTTTCTCCCCAAAATTGGTCACAACGAGGTCTCTTGGCTTTTATATGCGGATGACCTCATCTTAATTGACCAATCTCCAATTGGTCTTCAACAGAAACATAATGGCTTGGATGATTATGTTCGCACTAATGGACTAACCATAAATGTCCAAAAATCCAACACCATGCTATTGCACCACACCACTATCAAATCCAAATATCACATTGGACACTTGAAAATTCCTCTCTTGATATAGTAAATGAGTACAGATACTTAGGTCAAGATATTAGCAAGAACATCTCTGATCGTCCATATAAAGATGGCCTAAGGACAAAGATGCGGACCCTAGCTACTCAAGGCAAATTAATACACATAACATTTTGCAAATGTTCCTATCAACCAGTCATCAGCTTTTATAAACACAAAGTTGCTCCAGATATCATCAACAGAGCACACTCAAAGCATCCACGAAACCATCCAAACTGGGACCTGTTAGAGGGAATATACTGAAAAGAAATCCTATCCTTACCCCAGACTATTCCAATCGCAATCTTCCGTTATGAGCTAGGCCTAGTGTCTTGCCTTATTGAGAAAATGAATTAGTCATCCGCTTGATTCTACGACACTAATGCCATTACTAGCTACAGCATTAAATAGACAGAAGAACAGTCCTCTGTATACTTGGAAAACCCATCGAAACTTTACCAAAAGCTGACATTACTTCCCAACTTTTAATAGGCCAGCCAAATAAAGCGAAAATCAAACTATAGCATTGGGTCTGATGTGTGATGTGGGAAAAGTGTAACACAACCTATTTTTCATTCAGGAGATTTTCAACTGAAACCCCTTCATAAAGTCCCTCCTTACCTCTTGAAATTTCCGAGTCACAAGCATGCGGAAATCCTAGCAAGGATTCGTTTGAATCTCTGGCCCACGAAAATTCAAAAAGCTGTGCACTCTAAAGCTCCAAATACGGATTTAAGTTGTAGATTCGGTCACAAGATAAATCAACGTGAAACCTTACAACACCTAATCTTTGAATGTCCACTTTTAGCTCACCTGAGGGCAACAAATCTTTTCATGCATCTAAGTCAGTTTAGAATTCTAACCCCAACTATAATGTGGTCAAAAATGTTCAATGCTACTCTGGTGTCACTAAACATTGCCACTGTGAGCTTTCTTCTTGCTATACAATTGCATGATGACGAATACCTACACAAATGAAACATGCTATGTTTGCTGATAACTGTTCATGAAATGGATACGTTTCATATACACATACGTCATGGCCAAGATAAGAAGTGCGTTTAGATCATCTACGTATGGGCTTTGTGTAAATATCTACAAGTGCTGCTCAACCTCAGTATCATTGTGTTAAATGAATAGTACTCTATATCAATTCAATTTTTTAAAGTTTAAGCTTTGACACTGGTTTTCCGAGGTCATGACCTACCAAACATGTTGGAAGTTAAATATCTAGAAATTTGCTTCACATTTTTTTCTGATTACGTTTTTTCCAAGTAGTTTTTACCTGTATGTCTATATTTGAAAAGCTGTACTTTAACAACTAAAACAGATAAAAATAATTTTAAAAAATGTGGTTGAGGAGCTTGCAGACTATCTTTGTAACCACATGGGGCTTCTAGGTGCCGAAGGCACAACCCTTTTCATATATTTGTGTCCCATTCCACTTGCACATCCTGGTATTCATGTGCATGTTTCTTGGGTCCTGGGAGCATATTGTTTGAAACCTAGTACTATGTGATCTTGTGCACATTTCCCTAACCATATCCACTGCCCCTTGCCTCCTCGTGACAGTATGAGGCTCATTGTAGGCTAGGAGCCAGGAACCAGACTAAAATAACTGCAGGATGAAAATAGACCCCGGACAAAGGGTGAGTGGGGAGGCATAGACAATCTCAGCAACAGTTGTCCAAAGAGGGCTACCATATGCTAGCAGTCATCAGCCGAGGGTCTTGAACTCCTTCACTAGATCTCTGTGAGTGAGTGTTATTGATACATTTGGCATGAAAGCCGCATCCTGATTATCCCCTAGTAGAACTTTGGACACCAGACCATGGTCTTCCCCAGAGCAGCGCTCTGCATCTTACAAACGCCTGTCACATATGTTTTGGTTTCCCTTGAGCCCCACTCTTTCTACAGAGACTAATCCATCCTTGGTTTTCACATATACCAATCATTCTTGTGTGTGTTGAAATAAATTCTCTTTTGATAGCCAGCCTACTGATCTTCACCATCCTGCGGCTGCTGAATGCACTTCTTAGGCCTCAGTGCTGCACTTCTGAGGAATCTATACCATATCTTCTGTCTTTTCTGCTGCTCGTTTCATCGTTTAGTGTCCCTTGCAGGGTTGCAGCATCACTCGAATACCCGAGCCCTGGAGCTGTCCTGATACCTTTTGAGGTGTGGCCATTATGTGCATGGGGGGGGGGGATTTAATTTAATTTGAAACTGTGTGGGAAGAGTTTGGGGCTTGTGGGAGACAGTAGGTTAGATCTCTGGGGGAAAGGAGTTGGGATTCTGGCCCCTGCACTGACTGCCTGATAACAGGAAAATGTCCCAGCAGGCCACTGAACACCGGAGCATGTTAGAGTGAGGTTTGAGGAGCTCTGTTGCCTACCAACCAACATATTAAGGAAGGTAACATGGGCGACTTCAATCCTCAAATTTCAAGCAGCTCTTTCACTGAACCAAAGGTTCTTGCCTCTCATGACACTTAGCATGAAGTCATTGGTTTCCAGACTGCCCTTTCCCTCATCTGTAGCTTGCAGATGCATGTTTTGTTGAACACTAGATACAATATATCTATTTGAGAGAGCGATAGAGAGAGATCAAGAGAGAGAGAGAAATTGCTAGTGGCAATGTGAGCTAGTGGAATGAGACCGGCTTGCAAAAGGCCAGTGGCAGGGTTGTAGGATACTTTAGCTTATGAGGCCTACACTCCTCTTCCCTCAAATAATTGGCACCCCTCTAAAATCTCCTACCACCTCACACCATACACACAAACCCCCCACAGGCCTAGTCATCAGCGCAGTCACCCTGAGACACGACTAAGCTCTGCTCTTTAGCCCTATGCACTCTCCCACATCAGCAGCTATGCAGACCCATTGTGCTGTAGTCTATTAGATCTTGGGCACTTCCCTATGGATAACATACGCACAACTTTCTCTGTCAAACTCATTGAAAGCAGACCTGTACATAGGCACTAGGGACTTCTGATTGGCACCCACCTGCACACAGGCACTGGGAACTTCTGACTGGCACCCACCAGCACACAGGCACTGGAGACTTCTGACTGGCACCCACCTGCAGACGGGCACTTCTTACTGGCACCCACCTGCACACAGGCACTGGGGACTTCTGACTAGCACTAACATGCACACGGGCACTGGGGACTTCTGACTGGCACCCGCCTGCACACAGGCACTGGGGACATCTGACTGGCACCCACCTGCACACCGGCACTAGCGGCTTCTGACTGGCACCCACCTGCACACAGGCACTGGGGACTTCTGACTGGCACCCACCTGCACACAGGCACTGGGGACTTCTGAATGGCATCCATCGCACACGGGCACTGGGGACTTCTGGCTGGCATCCACCTGCACACAGCCACTGGGGACTTCTGACTGGCACCTACCTGCACACGGGCACTTCTGACTGGCACGCACCTGCACACAGGCACTGGGGACTTCTGACTGGCATCCATCGCACACGGGCACTGGGGACTTCTGGCTGGCATCCACCTGCACACAGCCACTGGGGACTTCTGACTGGCACCTACCTGCACACAGGCACTGGGGACTTCTGACTGGCACCCACCTGCACACGGGCACTTCTGACTGGCACGCACCTGCACACAGGCACTGGGGACTTCTGACTGGCACCCATCAACACCACAGGTCCCTCTTGTTGACCCACCCTTTTCTTACAGAGCCACGTGCAGCGAGGCCACGGTCTGTGGCATAAGGGTTCTGCTATACAAGAGCACTATATTTATCATGTTTGATTCTTCTGTTGAACCCTTATCTGTGACAAAGATCAACTTACTATGACATTTCAAACACCATCTTACAAAACAATTGTTTACTCAAATATACTTTTAGTTTAACTCTTCCATGGGTGGATGATCTCGGAAATTTTAAAAAGTCATTTTCCATCAAAAGCAAAACAATTGAAATAACAGAAAAGCATCACCTTTCCTAATATACAAAATAAAATAAGAAACGGGGGGGTGAGAATGAGACCGAGACAAAATATTGGAAAATATGATATAAATGGGCAGTACTCCACATTTAAATCTCACTATGGTGCTGCAACCCAAAGTGAGTAGGCTTCAGTTGTATTCAGAATGTCTGGCATCTGTAGTTTAAGGTCAAGCTTGTTTTAATTCTAACTAATGCAAGAGTTTGCCTTCTCAAGCTCTTCTCATGTACTGCCCTGCGTGACAGTCTTGACAGAACAGATGAGGCGCCAACAATATCTCAGGTGGCCAAAAATGTATTGTTGCATAGATGTGCATGGTTGTCAGTTTAGGCACTGGTGGTTTCAAGGTAGGATGTTGTGTGGTTCACCTGGTTAGGATATTCTCGGTTATAAGCCTCCAAGTACCAGCATGCAGTTTGGTCCCTTCCATCCCCACGGTGTTGAGGAGTTTGGACTCCAGTAGAGACACCATCTTGACATTATTTCCTGTTCATGTCCAGCACCTTCTACTGGGACCCCTGATGCATTGTTTTATGTTAAAAGGATGCTCTCAGCTCATTCTGGCAATTAGGACTCCTTATCCCAGCATGCAGCAGCTTTCCTTTGCAATAATGGGTTCACCGTTCACGCTGGGAATTAGGACATGCTATCCCAGCATGCGACCTTCTCAACCAGCAATGTTTTTCGCAGTTTGCACTGGGAATTTGGACTCTAGTGTCCCTCATAGGAATGACTTTCTCACTTGTGTCTGGGGATCAGTACTCCGTGCCACAGCGTGCAACATTTTAACATAGACGGCTACATTTCCACACAGGAATGACTTCTCAGTTCAGTGTGGGGCCTCCTGCTTGAGATGGATCAGCTTTACCCCTAGGAATATTCCTAAACAAGAATCTGCCTTTGTTAAAGTTCTTTTGCTCCATGGTGCTTTGGGACTCCATGGCATGAGGTTCAGCAGACCCTCTGGCATCTCGCTTGCACCTTATCAGCGTCCTGCCTTTGCTCCCTTTTCTCACCCTGGATTTGGCCCTCGCTCTTGCCTCCATTTTGGATTATTGTCTGCTCCCGCATCACTAGGCTCCACGGGTCGGGTCACGCCTGACGTCCCCGAGTCCTCTCTCACGTCTTTCTCCAAGGCGAGGCCTGATCTGCTCGGCGAGACCCAATTCCTGAGAAGTCACGAGGCAGCAGCTGACGCCGAGCAGGCCAGGCTAACAGGTCGGGGGAGATGCTCCTTTCACCCGGCAGAAAAGAAAAGAACCAGTCCGAGGACATTCCTCGTTGTTCTCCAGTAAGAGATGACAGTCAGGTACATTCATTCTGTGTTCAGTCACTGATAGCCGCAGGGCATAGTAGGGAGTGCCGTATCTACCATGGACTTGGTCCATAAGTATCTTTCTACAGGCTCCAATGAAATCTGCAGCAGTGTACTTGTTGGCTTCCTCATGGCTCCCCCCTGGTCGCCAGCTTCCCACTGGCAGGCGCACAACGTCATTGAGCTGACCAGGCTGAAGCCACCTCCACTGTCCCCAGATATGTTAGCTGAGGGGCGGGGCTTCCGTGCCCTTTAACAGTTCAAAGGATCGGGAACATGCTTCTGGGCCGTTTTGTTTCTTCCGATCTGTTACGATCTGATTGATGATCAAGCACTGCCCGTTTCCGAGCAACAGCGCCCATACAGGCTGCGTCCTGGCTGATCTTGACAGCACGTTTCTTTTGTCATCAGCAGCATAGCCTTTCTTATGCATGACAGCGAATTTCCAAATGAAAGACCACCAGTCACCTTGCAAATCTGTGAGGGTTAAAGTGAGCAACATAATAAAGCACCCTTTGAAAATATGTTCATACCCATAGCATCTAATAGCTTTATATGCTAAAAAGTAAAGTTGGCTTCGATGTCCTTAGTTGAATGTACTTAAAATCATACATATCAACACGCTGGAGGTTTGTGACAAATCTGCAATCCTAAGTGAGTTTATGATGCAACTTATTTTATTGTGTTTCTTAAAGCGCTGAAAATAAAGTGGGTAAATAGATATTTTGCCTTTTGCATCTTATAGTTTTCCATTCAGGATGTGGAAAATAAAGGTACACTGATATTATTTTGCCCCAACATGCTGCTATAAGGATTTTAATTATTTTTATTTATTTATTTATTGTGATGTAGTTCACAAGGAACTTTTCGCAAATACACAAAATCTCAGATGTACATTAAAATTCATGAAATTAAAATTAAAATTCATGAAACCTTTACAAGGAGCAAAACACACAAAACATAAAACAGACTTCTCCTAAAAAGAAACAATTTACACATTTGAAACATGACTTGCCATATATAATCCTTTTTAAGAACCAAAACCTCTTTCATTGAACGTATGGCAGTCAAAGACCATTTAAAAGACTTGTCTGTTAAAATACGTTGCCAGACCCAGCCCGGGTCTCCTACCTTAAAGTCCTTACATGTTGTCATGATGCTTTACTATGCTATATGTGTATTTTGCAAGTAAACTCTATAGGACAGTATTATTGTAGGTCTTGACACCCAAAACTTAAATATTTGTTCCAAGTAAAGCGTGGAAGAAGGTGGCCGTGCACAAATTGCAGAGTGGGTTAAAATCCCTGCTTCGCTGTTTAGCGTAAGTGTGATCCTGGGCAAATAATGTAATCTCACCCTGACTTCAACTGAAAAAATTGGAGTGATTATGTTTACACCCTTACAATAGGACAGTTTTAATTAAGTGTAGGGAAAAATTGGAGTACCCTGGTGCTCCTCTGCTAGTGGTTCCAATACTGTCACATAGAATTGCATTATTGCTGCACTGGCCCTCCCCCAGTCTCGTAACACTTGATTTGACAGGCAGACATAGTCTCACCAGCGAGTCAGTGCACCAGAGATTCTAGTATAGCGGACTAACTGTGGTAGAACCAACATTACATTTTCTCCCCTGTTGCTCCCAGCCACTGAAGTTGCTTGGGCCGTCCAGAGTACTGCCCCACACTCTGCAATGTCCTGTTATGCTTTCATATGGAGTCTTTCATTGCACACCATCTGCCATGTTCACACTTTCTAGGACCTTCAGGATCTGCAAGAAGTGGATGTTTTCAAACTTAAAGGAGAGAGTCAACTGATTGTAACATTGAAGCTGAACTAGAATAGTCCTATTACAATGAGTAAAGAAGTTAGATGACCCATCAGAAGTAAGTTTGCTCCTCCTTCGCCCTCTATGAAGTTAGTGCTTCTCCCAACATGGGATAGCCCAAGCCTAAATTTTAGCCTAGGTGCACGCCCCAATGTGCGTACTTGCATTTTGTTAGGCAGAGAGGTGAGGGAAGCCTTTCCCCCGAAACTGGCGGTGTTAAAGTTTTACTGTGTTTGTTCAGAAACTTTCAAGAAAGACTTGTATCGCCTCTCTGCATATTGTTCTTTAAAATATACAATTTTTAAAAACTCTTTTTATTCAGTTTTTAAACTTGATTAACAATACATTCCAATCTGACATCCCTCTCCCCCCCTCCACCCAACCAAAGAAGCTCTGGTGCACTGTGTGATAATACCCGCCTCATAAGACATTACAAGAAAGGGGACAGTAGGTCTCTTGCATATATTGAAATAAGTCCAAAGTACGTATACAACCGGTTCTGTGGGAATGTTCCGCCCGTCATATCGTATTCACCCTGTCTGGAAGGGAAATCACTGTGCATTTGTCTCATCCATTTATCCAGTCACTAAGCGATCGACCATAGGGAAATGGGGAGGTAGATATTGATAATGTCCTTAACGGGTCTACTGGGATGGGTCATGATTGTTCAAGAATCAGCGATTTCCCCTTTCTCCGCCACATACAAATGGAAGGAGGCCCAATAGTCCACAGGCTTACTCCAAGGGAGAAGGGTGGAAGCATAGGAGGCCTCACGCATTTCACACAACTTCATCATATTCAACCACTCCTTAGCGGTAGGTGCTCTCTGTTTCATCCAGGACCTAGCGATCACTGCCCTTGCAACCACCGATGCCATAGCAAGCAGTTTCTTTTCGACCTTGGTCTGGGTGGAGAACAGCACCAACAGACATGCCGCAGGTGAGTTACGCGGGGAGCCCGGGTCCATTGCATTAATTATTCCGGATATCTCCTCCCAATAGGTCTGCATGGGGGAGCAGTTCCAAACCATGTGTATAAAGTCTGCATCGCCACTATTGCACCTAGTGTATGATGCACTTCTCTCTGGGTAGAATGTATGTAATCGTGCAGAAGACAGATAGGATTGGTGTAGGAACTTGAATCAGGCGAAACCTGGCGTTCAGCGAGATCTCCCTGCTCATTCTACAGACGGACAGCCATTGATCATCCCACAGGGGAACCCCCAGTGCTTCATCCCACCTAGACCTGAACATCACTCGGGGAGCTGGACGCAGAGAATTAAAGTAGTTTGTATAGGGCGGAAACCATGTTAGTGAGGTAGTGAGGGTGGGCGGGTTGGTCACGAAGTGCAACGCGGGGATAGGTCGGGAGCAGCTGGGAAGTTGTCCCACAATCCCCTCAGTGTTTCCCTAAGTCTGTAATAGAATAAGAGGGAGATTGCATTCCTGGGATCCCGGCTCTTAAGAAGGTCCCACTGGATGAATTGCCCATTGTGCACTATATCACCCAAAGAACTAAACTCCAGTTTCTGTAGCTGTATTTTAAAGGACTTTTCTGACTTTTTCGAGGTGATCGGGTAGCTGGCCTCTTCATTCACTCGATCCCATGCCCAACGGGTCACCTCCAATGGTTGAATCTCATCCCTTGGGATGCGTTTGGGTACCCACCAGAGTAGGCCCCTTAAATGATGTGGGTGGGTGATCGCTTTTTCCAGCTTGATGTGCGTGCATTCTACAGAAGGATGCCACAAGACCGCATATTGGAGTTGTGCAGCTAAGTAGTAAGCGTACATGTCAGGGTAGTCTAGTTCCCCTGGACTCGTTGGGAAGAGTT
The DNA here is from genome assembly GCF_040938575.1 of Ambystoma mexicanum. NCBI lineage: Eukaryota > Metazoa > Chordata > Amphibia > Caudata > Ambystomatidae > Ambystoma > Ambystoma mexicanum. The sequence goes on along the minus strand of NC_090934.1, from coordinate 202,255,274 downwards.
AGTGTGTCGAGCGCAATCCGAGCTTGTTTACCCGCCCAAACCAAATTTTTTTTGTGGTGTAGTTTAATATAAAACTTTTTACACATTAAACCACTTATGACCTTGTTACAAAGCCAACTTGGGGCTTTACTGCCTTTGTTACACCACTAATTAGAAAAAGTTCTCAGTTTTACCAATTTAGTCAACATAGAGTGCATATGTCTCCAACACCACGACTGAGGGACCAGTTATTAAATATATATAAGATTTTGGGTTCCACCACCATCTTAGCCAGGGCTAGACGGGCGGCCTGGGACAGGGGCAGGCAGAGCCACACCTCCACCTTACGTTCCAGCTGTGAAAGGGCTGCTATGCAGTTGTCCTCAAGCAGTCAGGTTGGTGACGTAGAAACAGTGCTCCCTAGGTACCTCATGACCCCGGGGGACCACTGGAAATCAGTGCCAATGTCAGCCGGGTTGACAGAGGGGTTTAACGGTAAGATTTAAGATTTAGTCCAATTGATCTGCAGCCCAGAGAATCCCCTAAATACAGTGATTTCCTGCATCAGTGGCTGCAGGTTCTGTTTTGGATGTTTAATGTACAGTAATATATCGTCTGCGTACAGGGAGATGATGGAGACATGCAACTGTATCTGTACCCCCAATGTGTGGCAAGGGGCTCAACAGCCAGGGCGAAGAGGATAGGGGAGAATGGGCACCCCTCCCGCGTCCCTCGAGTACGACAAATAGCCTCTGATGTGTGTTTGTGAGGATTAGTGCTTACGGGGAAGTGTATAGCAATCGGATCCACCTTCTATATTGTAATCCCAGTCCCGACCTGCTCAAGACTTCGAATAAGAATGGCCATTCGACCGAGTCGATGGCCTTCTCTGCATCAAGAGCTACAACTACTATGGGGACCTCCTCATTGATATTGTGCATTATAGAGAACAGGCGCCGCAAGTTATTCTGTATGGACGTGCCCGGAAAAAAATCCTGCCTAGTCCGGGAGGACATAAGTGCCCATGTAAGGGAGAAGACTGTCTGCTAGTAATTTGGCCAATGTCTTGTTGTCGGTATTGATCAACAAGAGGGGCCTGTATGAGGCACAGTGTTTGGGGTCTTTATTGGGCTTAAGCAATATGGTGATTACAGCCGTCCCGGTGGATTCCGAGATAAGGCCTGCAGACAGGGATGCTTCAAACATACTGCACAGGTGGGGGGCGAGAATCCCTGCATATTCCTTATAAAACTCATTGGAGATGCCGTCTTGACCTTGTGCCTTACCGCTAGGGAGATCCCGTATCACCTTGCATATTTCCTCCGGGGTGAGTGGGGCATTCAGTAAGTCTGCTTGGACGGGGTCTAACCAACCCAGGGCGACTCGGTCTAGGTACAGTCTGTGATGGATTCCAAATGGGCGTCACCCACCGGCCCAGGACCTTCGCCCTTAGCCGTAGATGTAGCGCGCAATTAGAATGCTTTTTCTTTATTTTCTACGAATTCGAATTGAGCTGATACCAACCCGTCTCACTCCCCCTTTTACAAATACCCTGGGTCACAATGGACCATGAACCAGGCTGGTGGGTGGTAACACAATATTTATTTATTTTAAATTCAGTGAGAATCACACAATTTTTATATTGGGCAGCAATCACCAATGGGGTGATAATTACAATGGAAACCATGGAAATACACTTGGGTAACCTTCTACAAGAAAATATCCAAAGCACAAATGAATAGGAGCACTTTTTCAATTAGGATAGATAGCACCCGAGTTAAGGTTTCCCCCAGCAATGTTCCCTCAACCCACCATTATTTTGAGTGCATATAAAGAAGCAGCAAGGAGTCAGGGATATTGTGCAGCAACAAGATTCAAAATCTAACCTTCCCTCACAAAATAAGAGGCAAAAACTGATTTTAAACCCTTTGCAATGCCCTAAAATGACACTCAGATCTTGACAAATAATTAATTATATGTGTTTTTAAATAATGATATACATATGTTTTATCACAGTCTCAGGGATGTTATATCACTAGCAACTATAAGGTAAGGTATCGCAAAAGGCATACAGTTCAAAAAGCAACTTAAAAGCAAAACACACTGCAGCCACATTCACACATTGAAAAGTTGCAATTTTCTCTTTTTCAGTTTTAAATGTCAAAAATGGATTTTAAGAAAAACGTGTGAAATACACAGAATCGGAATGCGCTTTTTAGGCTCGGTGAGAGATGCACATCACAAGGACACTATGAAAGTGAAAGAGTGACCGTAGATGAAGTATTGGATGAGATTTTCAAGGTGGAATGAGGTTTGGTTTCGGTAAAATAAAGCAGTTAAGACAAGAACATTGGTTTTAAAAAGGAAAGGCAAGTTTAAATTAAACTAAATTATCTAGACTATATGGTTAAAGAAAAACACGGTGCGTTCCAAGACTGATTCGCGACGTCAACCTTTTCACCCCACGTTCAACTTTATGTGGAAATTAATTTGATTATTCCAAATATGACTAAGAACTTATGATCTATGCAAGGCAGAAATGAATAGAAAAGTGGCGCTAACGCTTGGAGATCAATGACAAGATGCACAGAGAATTCTAACAGTTTTAACAAGGATTCAGGGTATGGATAGGATTACTTAAAAAGTGGAACAAGGGGGCGTGGCGTGGAGTGCTAGCGATGTGGCAGCTCCTCTTTTGGCCTCTGCATGGGGACTGCAGCGATCACTGAAGACCTCTTGTTCCTAATATGGCCCAACCTTCTAAATGCTCGATTCGGGTGGCGGAAAGCTGGAAGCCCTACTGGAAGCGATCCTAGCTCGTAACGCGAGCAAGAACTTTGTAAACGCAATAGGGGTGCCTGCCGGCAGCGTCCACCAGGCAAATCTAAGATGGCGGACGCGCTGTGTCGGCCCCATCCCTGCAGCCATTCACTAGCCCTTGTTGGCTCCGGGACCATGCTGGGGAGCCTCTGACTCCTGAAAATCTCCTTTGCCCTCCAGCAGAGCCTGACAGCGCCGACCCAAACTGATGTGCCTGAGCCGCGGATGCGGTACTGATCGAAACTGGGCGGGGAGCCCAGCCTGAACCCGCTCTACGCGGGTTGCACCTGTCGAAAGCAGCACTTTCAACCCAGTGCTCTTGGCCCGCTCCTTTTCCCCAACTCTCCTGCCAACTCACCCTGGGAGGAACTAGTCCCTCCTTGGAACTGGACTGCTGCCTACGGACAGCACCGGCGTCGGCCGCCCACCTAACTGGGGCCAGGCGCCCTGGGGTCTACCTCCCCCCACCCGCACTGCATCGGTATTGTTGGTGGGGTGACTGGTCTCTCCCTGGATGCGGAGGGTATGAGGTTGTGGCCATGTGGCCATGCTCCTGAGAGGGCCCCCCCGACCACCAGCTGCACCTTGGGTGCATAGGGAAGCCTCAACAGATGGCGGCAAGCGGCAGCGCCCCAACACGGCAAATTCACCCCCTGCATGCTTGGGGAGCAGCAGGGGGCACTCTATAGCCTCCACTATTCTGTTGGGGGCCCAGACCGCACTGGACTTCCACTCTACCCCAGCGAGAACAGCCATCGCTCTCACGGAGCCCCTGCTCCACCCGCACAGCACGCCCCCCCCCCAGCTCCAGGACACACACAGGTTTGAAGAATCCACTGATTGAGCCCTGAGTAATGGGACCGGAGCAGTGACCCTCCCCCCGCAAGGCACGAACCATCTGGGGACTTCACCCCCTTTCCCTTCATCCAAATGCAGGGGAATAACATCCGCTCCTGCTCCCCCACCAGTGCTGCAACCTTGGGGCAGCATCCACTGTCACGGCTCCCACCTCACATTAACCCTTACGTGCCTTGCTCCCGCACCCCTCCGGGTGGCGGCCTCACCCCAATAGCCATGGGTGTGAGGGTGGACCACAGGGAGCCTATTTCCAGCCTGGAGTCCTCCAGACACAGCCAAGCTCTGCTTGCCCACAGCCCATCTCAGAGGACTCCACCACTGAGGGACGCAGACTGGAATTTTAAGGCCCACAAGATATGCCACCCCCTCCAGGTCCCAATCTACATTCTCCCTGGAATCCTGGACTTTTTAAGAACATCTATGGCAGTCCTGGCTGACAACAGGTCCTAGTAGAGCTTCCTGAGGTGCCCCTGCCCACCTCCTATCATCACCAGAACGGAGAGGCTTGAACCCCCCCTGCCTTCACTTCGGGAGCTCTCAGCAAGCGGTGAGTTGAGCACCAACTGCCATTATAGCTTTGGACCCACTTGAGCCCCTTCCCCGTGCGCTAACCACTACCCCACTGCAGCAAAGGACCTACAATCGGTAACTGGACTGGCGACTTCCTGGGGCGCCCCTGCCCACTTCACTTCTCTGCTGCCACCAGAGTAGGACAGCGTAGCCGGTTGGCTGGCATCCTGGGACTTTCTACTGGTCAACTAGCGTCTCACCCCCAGCCCAGCAACCGTAACTTGGCACAATCTCGTGGGGAATTGTCTCCCGCCCTGGAACCATGGCTAAGTCCCTGAAACCTCCCAAATCTGCAGATATTTCCATCATGCTCCTAGCAGCGGAGAAAGGGAAGAAAGCAGAGCAAAACTCACGCCTCAAAAAGCACCTGATGATAAAGGGTCCCTCGCAACCAAAGAAGACATCCAAGCTTTCATGTCCGATATCAAAGCAGAGTTCAAATCTTGCATGACAAAGCTTACTGCAAAGCATGAACAAGCAGAGCAAAGGCATCGAACACAGGATGGGGAATCTGAAGACCTAGCCCAAGAACACGCCTGGTGGAAGTGCAACGCACAATCCAGACCCTAATGGACAGAACCGAGATCCTCGAATACAAGCAGGAGGATCTGGAAAATCGCGCCCGCCCCAATAACCTGCGTATTCGAGGTGTTCCCTCCTCGTTCCCCAACAGGGAATTACCCGAGTACGTTGGCAAATTCTTCCAATCGCTTCTACCGATCCTGGACGAGGCCCAGCTTCTACTCGATCGCACCCACAGGCTACGCCCACGACGAGGAACTGACTTGGATCCCCCCCGGATGTCATCACGAGAGTCCATTTTTATACCACCAAATAAGCCATCTCGGCAGTAGGTCTCTCACGCGATGAACTATCATTCCAGGGCTCCCCCCTTCAAATATTTCAGGACCTCTCCACCCTGACCCTGAAGAAACGCAAAGTCCTGCGGCCTCTTACGCTCTTCCTCCGAGACCAACAGATTCGCTATTGGTGGCTGTTTCCAACGGCATTGCAATTCTCGCACAATGGCACCCTGCGTGCCATCAGCCACCTCGACGATGCAGCATCAATCCTATGCCTTGGCTCCCCGGAAGGCACAGGGTCCTCCTCCCCCACCCAGAAGATAACCGAGCCGGGCACTGCTTCCCCTAAGCCAAGGCACGCGCCCTGCACAAGAGTGCAGAGAAGCCGTAAACCTAAATGATCTGCGGAAGGTTCAAAGAATACATAACATCAGAACCCAGCTTACTCAATCCTGCTGTGGTCCCCACATGGTCCGTACCCAACTCCAAGGTGGAATATCACTGTTGTACCCTTGGAGTGAAATTCAGCCTCTTAGGCTGTTGACAGTTTGGCTGGCTGGGGGTTGTACCGATAAGTTAAAATCGTCCCCCAGGCCAAGGTTCTGGCTCCCCGTTGGAGGCCAATGTTAGAAGTTAATTCCTCCCGTTGGAGGCTATTTGAAAAACCTCAGCCTCAGGAGAACCTAAATCAGCTTGCCCCTCACGACCATGGCTGACCTGAGCCCCTCCCGGCAAGGGAGACCAGGGGGCCAGCCCTCACATCAAAAACTAAAATTGACCACCCTAAATGTCAGGGGCCTAAACTCCCCTCCGAAAAGGAAATCCATTCTACAAAGGCTACAGGACGAGAGAACCTTACCTCAGTAGCTTTCCTGCAAGAGACTCACCTGAGGCCGGCGGACTTCTCCCACCTCCGCAGTAGATTTTTCCCCCTACACCTGAGGCTCGCGGACTTCTCCCACCTCTGCAGTAGATTTTTCCCCCTAAAACTACTGGCCTCCAATGGCACCCAGATGGGAGGCACCGCTTTCCCCTATTTGCAAAAGAACTGAAACCGCGAATCCTAGAATCACTACGATGCCAGGAAGGCCGCTTCATTGCAATCAAATGCATCATTTTTGACCAACTCTATACCCTTATCTTAGCTTACGCCCCTAATGAGCATCAGGAAGGGTTTTACCGAGACCTAGAGGAGGCCCTCCTCCCATTCATTGAGGGGCAAGTCATATTGGGGTAGACTTTAATGGAGCCCCGGACCCACTCAAAGACAGACTGCACCCCGCATCATCCAGAGACCTGAAATTAGCAAAAGGCTTGCTTCAGCTCTTCCGAACCCCTGATGTCGTTGACACCTGGAGGGCATTATCTGCAGAGGAAAAAAACTTCACGTTCTATTCATATGTGCACATTACCTTCTCTCGAATTGACCTGCTGCTGGCCTCCCCTCAGATCCTGGCCTTCACAGAAGACGTCATCATTGGCTCCCGGATGCTCTCCGACCACGCCCCAGTCTCATTGATTCTGCGAGCACGCGACCCGGACCCCCCCCTCGCCACCAATGTGAGGGACTCCATAGCCAGGACAATAACTTCTTTACAGAAAACAGCGACAAAGATACCTCCCCAGCTAACACCTGGAATGCCATGTATGCGGTGCTCAGAGGGGAACTGATTGCGCAAGGCGCAGCCTTTCATAAGCGTAAACAGGTGGCCCGCGCTGTCCTGGAATCCGAAGTCTGGGAAGCGGAAGCCACTCACAAACAGAAGAGTTGGTCCCCGAAATCCTACAGGACTCTACAGGTAGCAAGAAAGCAGCTGGAGGTGCATTACGCCGAAGCCACGGCACATTTACCAACCAAGACTAAACAGTGGTACTATGTCAACAATGACAAAGCAAATAAGCTGCTGGTAAATAAACTGGCCAAATCGAAGAAAAGAACCACTATACTGGGCCTCCGCGACTCACAGGGCACGGTCCAATTCGCGGAACTCAAGAAGATACGTCTGGCATTGGCCCACCAAACAGAGATGACTGCAGTCCCAAGGGACCAACATGAACAACAGTCCAATATAAGGGAGGCAGCTCTCCCACTTCTTACACCCACAGTGAGGGAAGGACTTGAAGCACCCATCACAAGCGAGGAAGTTGAGGAGGCCATAAAAAGCCTGAAATCTAGAGCCCCGGGCCCAGATGGGTTTTCCATCAGATTCTACAAACTCTTCCGCCCTCAATTGGTGGTTCCCCTAACCCGGCTCTTCAACTCATTTGCGGCCACCTGAAGTATCACCCCTACCATGCAGGAGTCCATCACGATCCTTATCCTCAAGCCCAGAAAAGACCCTAAGGACAATAGTTTGTATAGGCCCATCTTATTGTTAAACCTGGATGCCAATATATACTCTAAGATCCTGGCCAACAGTCTGGCACCCATCCTTCCTAGCATTATAAACCCGCACCAGACTGGGTTCATAACCCCCAGGTCGACGATAGACAACATCCGCAGAGCCCTAAACCTAATAGAGGTTGCCAATCAGGAAGCACAGCAACTTGCCCTGCTGGCCCTGGACACAACCAAAGCCTTTGACAAGGTGGATTGGACCTTCCTACGCCTCGCCCTAGAGGCTTTCAGCTTTGGCCCGACATTTCAGAAAATGAGCCTAGCTAATTATTAATCTCCCAATACCCGGCTGAGAGTCAATGGCCTCCTGTTGGACCCGATTCCTCTTACATGTGGAATGAGACAAAGATGCCCTCTGTCCCCCCTACTCTTCGCCTTGGCCATGGAGCCCCTGACCCAACACATCTGCCGAAACCCCCAGATCAAAGGCCCTGGGGTAGGCCCGGCCCAACATAAGATTGCTCTCTACATCGACGATGTGTTGTTCACTATCACTGATATTGAGGTTTCCATGAAGGCGGCCTTGGCCGAAATCCGAGGATTTGGGAGAGTAGCAGGCTTCGCCATCAATTTGGGAAATCGGTGGCCCTGGCGGTGGGACTAAACCCAGGCGAAAGGTAAGCCCTAGAGAAACAAAGCCCATTCCAGTGGAGTGTCAGATCTATCCCATACCTGGGGTCCAGATCCCGGCCCATCAAGCAAAAGTGTATCAGACAAACTTTCCTCCGCTCTTTGAGGAGATGGAAAAGGACCTCAACCACTTGCTATCGCAAGAGATCTCCCTTTTGGGCCGTATTACGGCCTGCAAAATGAACCTCCTCCCACGGTTCCTTTACGCCTGCTCCTCCTTACCCACTTCAAACCCGCTCCCCCCTGCAACGTCTGCAAAGGAAAATTATCGATTTTATTTGGAGGTGCAAGAAACCGCGCATCCCCCAGAGGACCATGATGGGCAGTGCGAAACTGGGAGGACTGGGGGTTCTAGACCTCCGGAAATATCGAATAGCAGCATAGCTGGCCCACATCTAGGCATGGGGAATCGCCTCGGGGTGCCCGAATTGGGTGGAGATTGAACAGTCCCGTCTGGCTCTCCCCCTCCGCTTTCTCCCATGCATCCCCATCGCACTGCGCCGAACTTGGCCAAACATGTTGGCCTCCACTAAACACTTGGTGAGGGCCTGGGACTGGGCCCGCAGACACAAAGGTATCCCGGGGGACCTGAGCACCTTTTCCCCAATCTTTCTTAACCCAGTCTTCTCCCTGGGCCTTTGCCCAACGAACTTTAGGAACTGGGTGGCTAGAGGCCTCGAATTGCTGGGGCAGCTCTTTGAGGGGGGCGCCCCTCGCACCTTTGAACAATGCAAGATAACCTTCCAGCTGGCGGAAACAGACAGGTTCACCTATGCCCAACTGCGAACTGCGACACTGGTGCTCCCACCCTCGGACACAAACTGCAGCGACACGAGCTCCCGGCCCACTGGAGCTCACCGTAAATGACCTGCCATCCCGAGGGAAGATCCCGGCCCTCTATAAACTACTGAAGGAGGACCCCTTTCTCTTTTTTTTTCATAACAACATTTTATTGGCTTATTCAAGAGCATTACATTAATCATAACAGCAGCTATGGTGAAGCGTAGAATAGTATGTGAAAGCAGCAAAGTTTGCTGGGGGAGCCGGAGTGAGGGGCCTCAAAATGCTGGAAGAAGCATTATTGTCCATGGTCCATCCTGTCCTCGAATGCCAAGTGGGATACACGGGATGTGGCATGATGGGTCGCTATGGTGTGGGGTTGTGGTTCAGTAGAGCGGGCTGCCCTGGAGCCATCTGGTTAGTGGGGGCCTCCTGGTGAGGGCCAAGAATTTAGCAGCATAATCCATGAACGGGTCCCATATGTACAGGGTTCTATATAGGAAGCCCGTTCGGATCGCCGTGATTTTTTCAGCCACAGCTATGTCCCAACATTTTGCCCACCAGATGGCCAATGAAGGGCCTTCTTTATTTTTCCATACCCGGGCCATTGCTATTTTTGCTGCCAAGAGTAGATATGTACATAGCTTGGGGATGTGGCCTGAGACTGGAAATGTACCCCCACCCGTGTCACCCAGGAGAATGATACCGGGAGCCCATGGGATGGAGAGGCCTGTGATTTCCTTGATATGTTTGAGTATCTCTTTCCAGTACTTTTCAGCTTTCGGGCATGACCATGTCATGTGGAATAATGAGCCGGGGTTTGGGCATCCTCGCCAACAAGTACCGGGTATGGATGGATTGGCCTTGTTAATTTGTGCTGGTGTCGTATAGTACCTGTAGCATAGCTTATAACACCCTTCTGTCTGTGATGCATTGCGAGCTTTTATGTAGTCTGGCCCAGATCTTTGCCCAATCCTTGACTGCAATCTCCTTTCACAGATCCTTTTCCCATTCAAGCATATACCTTTCTTTTTTACAGGGGTCTGCTCTGTCTAGGAGTCGGTAAAGGGCTGCGATCCTGCCTTTGTTGGTAGGGGATGTTAAGGAACGTTCCAGTGCTGTTAATTCTCTGGAGCACTTCTCCCTGATTGCTCTATGGGACAGCCAATGGCGGATTTGGGCATAATGGAACCTTTCCCGTTCCCCCACCCCAAATTTTACTTTGCACCTTTCAAATGAGATGGGCGCACCAGCCTCCAAGAAGTCGCCAGTCGTCCGTAGACCTCCCACTATCCAGGGTTGAAAGCTGTGCGTAGACAGGCCTGGGGAGAAATCAGGGTTATTCCAGATGGGAGTTAGGGGGCCCATGGGACCGCGAGTACCCCACTTATGGGCTGCTTCTTTCCAGCAGCGGACTGTTGTTGTTGTTGCCAGTAGGGGTCTGCTGTTTGCCTAAGATTTTATTGTTGGTAGGTGTGGGAGGACTGAGGGCGATACCGGGCACCAAGCCTCCTCGAGTTGTATCCATTTCGGTCTGCCTGCCTCCTGGACCCAAGTGAAGGCGTGAGATAGCTGCACAGCTAGGGTATACCTTGTTAGATCCGGTACTCCCAGACCTCCCTGTGGTATGCCCCTCAACATTATTCATTTGGCTATGCGAGGTTCCCCCCCCCGCATACGAATTTTTGGATTTGTTTTTGCAAGGATACTAGGGCCGGACCCGGTATGCGGATGGGGAGTGCTGTGGAATGGTACAGCCATCTGGGAATTAGGTTCATTTTGATGGCAGTGATCCTACCAAACCAGGAAATTTCCTGGGGCTTCCACCTTTTGAGATCATTATGGAGATCTCTGATCAGTTGCGGGAAGTTACTCGAATACAGGCGTAATGGGTCCTTGGAGATGTGTACCCCGAGATATTCGATTGGGCCTGTGGACCATGGGATTGGCATTAGGAGGCTGAGAGTGTCTTCTTCTTGTGCAGGGAGATTAACCGCCAAGGCTGTGGACTTGGATAGGTTTACCGAGAACCCTGACAGGGCCCCCAATTCTGAGATCTCCTCCCAGAGAGTTTTCAGGGACGATGTCAGGTTAGTTGCTGTTATTAAGACATCGTCCGCGTATAGCGCTATTTTATATTCGTGGCCCCCCACCGTTAGCCCATTTAGGCTAGGGTTTTGCCTGATTCTTGCGGCAAAGGGCTCCATACACAGAGCAAAGATTAAGGATGAGAGTAGGCAACTCTGCCTAGTGCCCCTAGTTATGTAGATCTTGTTAGATCTGGCCCCATTGACTCGCAGCTGTGTGGTGGGGGATTGATAGTTGGCCATTACCCAAGTGATGAAATTCGGACCAGATCTCAAGTGCTCCAGGACTGCCCGAATGTACCCCCAGTCTACCAGATCAAAGGCTTTGTGTGCATCCAGTGATATAGCGGCCATTCCTACCTTTAGTTTGTGGGTACGTTCGATGATGTTTATCGTCCTTCTGATGTTATCATGAGTTCCCCTCCCCGGGATGAACCCTGTTTGGTCTTGAACAATTAGATTTGGTAGTGCTGGCCCCAACCTGTTGGCCAGTACCTTGGCAAAGAACTTCCCATCGTTGTTTAGCAGTGGGATAGGTCGATAAGAGGCTGCTAGCTCGGGGTCTCTTCCAGGTTTATGTAGCAGTACAGTAAGCGATTCTGCCATGGATCCGGTTACTGATTTTGAGTCAGTGAAGGAGTTAAATAGGGCTGTCATCTGGGGGGCTAGGATTCTAGCGAACATTTTATAGAAGTTTGCAGATAGGCCGTTAGGGCCCGGGGCGGCGGATTTGAGAGACTTAATTGCGTCTATGATTTCTTCGGTGGAGATGGGTGATTCTAGGGAGTCGAGTTGGGATGTGTCTCGAGGGGGAAGTGTACTCAGATATTCTGGAAAATTGTCCAGTGCTGTGGGGTTCAAGGACATGATTGATTTATGGTGGTTCAGCAGCTCTTCCATTTTTTCTGATTCCGAGTAGAGCAATTTTCCATCTTTCCCTCTTAGTTTCAGAATATTGTTTCGGCTCCGGAGTTTTTTCAGTTTCTGCACAAGCACTTTTTTTTATTTTTTTTATTAAATTGTTTTTTATTTTCCAAAAGCCATTGTTTACATACACAACCCCCCCTCCCACCCTCCTTCCCCCCTAGACCAAGACCATTCTGTTCTGTGTGTGCTGGACTATTGCAGGCTGTCCGAGTCCTCCTCAGAAGAGCGCTCCCCTTTCCCATTTAATAGGGTCGTTGTGATGGCCATCCATTGCAATAAGTCTGCAGAGGAGTCTACCTTTTGTTGTCGATGTGCCAGTTCCCACGCCCTCGTTTCGGCTGCTGTCCATCTGCGGAGGTCTTCGCACCATGTCGCAACACTGGGGGCTCTAGGGCTCTTCCAAGCCATAGCAATACGGCGTTTTGCTAAAATGTACATTAAGTCCTTTAGTCTGTTTAGAGGCTTATTCTTTTTACCCCTGGGGTAAGAGCCCAGGATACTCGCCATGGGTGTTTGCACATCCAGAGTAATGTCTGCCTCCGCCACTTTTGCCTCGATTTGCTTCCAGAAAGCTTGGATTGCCGGGCATCCCCAAAACATATGTGTCATCCCCACACTGGGTTCCAGGCATTTGGGGCACACCGCGGCGCCCGTCCGGCTAAATTTTGTGATGATGTCCGGGGTAAGGTATGCTCTGTTAAGTACATAAAATTGTATAAGCTGCAAGCGGGCGTTCCTGCCTTTTTCCCCTTGCTGTAATAAAATAGCTTTGTGAATGCTAAGGCTTTTGCTGTGCGATCGGCATAATGCATTTCCAGTGCTATTTTGGCTTTCCTTAGGGCTCTCTCCATTTGCTGGAGCTGCGTTTCTTCAGTTCATCCTCTAGGTGTTTTACCTTTCCCTCTAGTTTAGCTGCCATAATGTTCGAGACCCTTCTCTGTTACGCACCAGCGCTAATTAGTGTGCCTCGGATGACTGTTTTCATGGCGTCCCAAATGATGTTGATGGGTGAGTTCTCTATTGTATTTTCTTTGAAGTAGTTAAGGAGCGTTTCTTCAGTTTCCAGTCGGATGCATTCGTCTAATAGCAGTGCATCGTTAAGTTTCCAGTGCCTTTGAACAGGATGTTTTCTGCCTGAGATGGCTAGTTTAGCTGATACTGGCGCGTGGTCCGATGTCATGCAAGTGTGGATTTCTGCATTGTTAAGGCAGGGGAACAGAACACCAGACATTAGAATGAGATCTATTCTTGAAAAGCCTTTATGCACGCAGGAGTAGTGCGTGTAGTCTCTTGCAGTGCCGTTGAATAGTCTCCATACATCTACGGATTCAGTTTCTCTGAGCAGTTTGGCTATTGAAAGCGCTTGTGCAAAGTCTGTGTTCGTAGGGGGTAAGGTTTTATCCACTTGGGGATTTGGCATGCAGTTAAATCTCCGCTCATGATTAGGTGACCTTCGCAAAAAGCTGTAATGGTTGGAATTAAGTTTGTGATGAAGTTGGCTTGGGACGTGTTGGGGCCATAAATTGAGACTATGGTGATGGGAAGTTCTTCGAAGGCCTTACCGGTACCGGTAAACCCTTACCACCTACCGTGTAATGAGGCCCATAGTCTTTCAATTCTGCATCTGGAATCGTGGATGGGATCCCTTGCAATCAAATGTTATTCCTCCAAGAGCGGTTTTTCGCGTCCTCCTTTTTTGCCTCCAGAAGGTTGCATCTTGCCTCCAGGGCAGTGATTCTGTCTCTGTCCTGTTCGTCTTCAAATCTCTGCTCACAGACCTCAGATTCAAGCTCAGCTGTTCGGTGTTCAACCTCTCCCACCCGATTGTCCAAAAAATGTTTTTTTATGTGACCTCTTCTGTGCTTTTTTGAATTTCCTTGGTCAAGGCAGAGAGTAGGTCTTGTAGGTCAGCCTTGGTGACCGACTGGGAGGGGCAGTGGGCTGGTACCGAAGCTGTAGACATGGGGTTGCTGGAGGCGTCTTCCGGCGGGTCCCGCTTCTTGGATTTTTCATTTGCAGTATTAGATAATAGGGAGACAATGTCTGCCTGTTTGGGCACCTTGCTGCTTCTCGACATTTTGGAGCTTTTGGGTCGCAGAGGCAAGGCTATCTATGTGGAATATTAGATATTCAGCCCCAGGGGGTGGAGTTCAGGATTCCGCTTTGGGTGTTTTCACCTGCCAGGCACGTCCCAGGGAGCTCTGCTATTGAGGGGGGGGTTGGGCTGTAGTGGGTTAACAGTAGTCCTTTGCTAAAAATGGCGAGCTTCGGTGGATTAGCTGATGGATCCTAGTGGTACATAGAGGTGCGGCGGGTCGCCGGGGTGAAGAGCTTTGAGAGAGAACCCGGGGCCCAGGCAGGACGCCTAACCCACAGCGTTCCGTGGTGTTATAATGCGAGGTCCCAGATGTAGTGAGGAGAGAGTCCACACCAGATGGAAATCCCCCTGAAACTCCCTACTCCTGACCTTAGGGTATTTGGTTTGGCGTGCTCCTCAGAGGGAAGGGGGACTCTTCATGCTCCCGTATGGCCCCAGACGTTCAGGTCCGGTATGTTGATCCAGGCGTAATGTGGACCAATGGAGAGTGGGCCGTCGGCGAGTCGCCGCGGCCTGCTGGGCCGTAGAGGTCCGTGAGACCCAGCTGCGACACTACCACACCGGAGATGCCGTCGGCGCGGTGTGGTGGGCTCCTCTGCCCGCGGCTGTGATCCGGGTGGGCGCCGAGCCACTGACTGCAGACTGGTCGCCGGGGAAGTGAAGCTGCAAGCCGCCAATCGAGGCCACCGGGCGGCGGCACCCCCCCCGCACAGCTCCTCCCCCAGGGGGGCCCGCTTCAGCTCGGCTGAGTCTCGGGGAACAGAGTGTGAGCTAGTCCCCGCGTAATATGGGGAGAAGGAGGTGCGGCATCAGCGGGCATCCAATTTGGGGTCGAGATGGGCTCCGATAGCAGTGGTGTCGATCTCCGCTGGCATTCCACTTATGCCGCCTTGGTGTCTGGAGCTGATCAAGGCAAGTGGGTTAAGCTGTGGTCGCCTACAGTAGGGTGGGATGCTGGAGAAGCCAGTGCGGGGTGGAGAGCTGAGGATATCAGGCGATCCAGTTTGCTGTAGCGCGCCTGCCCCTCCCCCTTGTGGAGATGTCCCTCTGCTGGTGCTCCGCGGCCGCCATCTTAGCTTCGAGCGAGACCCGGGGGAAAAAGCGCCAAAACTTTGTAAATCGTTCACGGACCGGGAAGTCGCTCATCTGGCAGCCGCAGAGTGACTTCATGCGTGAGGCATTCCGCTGTCACCTCGTAACGGGGTCTGGTGGTGGCAGAGTTGATGATGGCGCGATGAACCACATGGGAGCTCCTACGAAGCCATGCCACTTGCGGTGGCTCCAAGCCACGCCCCCCCAGAGGACCCCTTTCTCACCAAGCTCTCTTATATGACCCAATGGGAGGCGGACCTGGGCCATGCAATAGAGGACCAAACCTGAATGGACATCTGGTTGAGAACACGCACGGCCTCCCCCTGCATCACTAACTGGGAATGCGCCCACAAACTGCTTCGACGCTGGTACTACCCCCCGCTCCACCTTCACCACTTCCAGCAGACTGTCATGGCTACTGGGAAAGGGCCCAGTACTTCACTTCTTGCAGGGTCCCAATGGACTCAGTCTTGGCGCCTACGGCACCAAGCTCATTACAAAGTGTGCCTAGCACACAGAACACAGAAGGCACGTGCAACAAGGCCGGGCGGGGCCCTATTAGCACCAGGAAAGGCACGTGCAGAAGACAGGAGGCGAAGCAAGGTTGGGCTACAAGGTGGGGCCTAAGGGGAGTGGCTGGGGCCAGGCTATATAAGCCGGCCCCACCCGCATACTGGCGCTTCGGGTTAGTGTGCTAGTGCAGCATAACGCTTACCGCCGTCCAGAAGACCCTTACCTGGTTCAACACGTGCGTCTTCAGTCTCCGGATCCTTCCAGCATCTTACCTGGTCCAGCACGTGCATCTTCAGTCTTCGGAAACCCCCAGTACCTACCTGAATGCAGCCACACCATCGCTGGAAGCACTGCCATCAGCTTTCCACTCTGCAGCCGTTGCGCGCATCTCACCTTGAAGCCTCACCATCGTTGGCAGCTCTGCCATCAGCTTTCCACTCTGCAGTCGCCGCGCGCATCTTACCTGGATTCAGCCTTGCCACTGTCCGAAGAAGCACCGCTATCGCTTCCTACTCTGCAGCAACCGCATTCATCTTACCTGTCTTCTTGAATCCTCCACGGGTGCTGCCCAACACCCTTACCTGTCCCGAACTCCCAGCAACTCAGGAACAGTTCCAGCATCCCGGGTCCACGAAAACGCATCAGTTGGGGGAGAGAAGCGATCCCAGGGAGTCAACTCTTGGGAGGGCTCCAACCATGCCCCAACGCCCCCGCAGAGACCAGGGGAGAGTAACACAGACATTGGACCTGCACTGTTGGCGCCTTTGCGGCCTCCCAGGATCCTATCTCCATATGTGGTGGACGTGTCCCAATGTAAGAGAAATCTGGTCTCAATGCCTCACCGCAATAAAAGATATCACTCAAGTGACAATTCCACTAGCCCCTGGAAATGTCCTCTTGGGTATCTCTACCCAAGAACAGGAAGGAAGGCAGCCCTGATACCCCAACTCTTGCTGGTGGCCACAATTACAGTGGCATGCACCTGGAAATCCATGGAAGGCCCTCCGATGACCCTCTGGTGGGTAAAACTTTGGGACATTCTGATAGCCGAAAAAGGTCACAGCAGCCAAAGCAGGCTTTCTTCATCGCTTTATGAACATTTGGGCGCCGCTGATGGACTATGACCAGAACTATCTGCCCCTAACTTATAAGCCACGCCTTATCGCGAGAGCCTTGCACTCAACCAGTGAACACCTATCGCCTGACCCGGCCCAATGAGACGGGGAGATAAGACTCATCTTGGGATGATGGGGGAGGGATAAAGGAAATGTCAATTTATATGTATCGCCAAGGGCAGCAAGTACATTTTAATGTATATGTTCTCCTGTGTGCTGATATATAAATAAACACATTTAAAAGAAAAAAAGTGGAACAAAGACAAAGTATCAAGATGGGGTAGGCTATGTGTTGCTATGGGATGGGGAAATACTCACAATCTGCACTTGAGTTTGGGGATTTGGACATTTAACTGGTTCTGGATTCAAAAGCTATGGTCACAGGATAGCGGTGAACACTCCTAACAGCAAGCAGCTGGGCAAGTCTGGTCACTGGATGGCAAGGGTACAGTGGGCATGCAGGTAGTGAGCAAAAGGCCGGTCTGGTCACAGGATATCCCCCAAGGGTACCACAGCTTTTCCCCTTTGCTATTGGGATTTTTGTGGGGTTTTCTGGATAACTGGCCCTGCTTGGATAGGGTCAGTTATGCTTTGGCCTAGCAGTAGAGCCTGGAATCTTGCAAAGGTGGATCTGGAATGTCTGGATACGCAGGCACTGGGAATTCAGGAGAGAGTGTCCTGTCCCTGTGAGCTCCCAACCCTTTTATAAAGCGGGTGACGTCACTGGGTATATTTTTGGGCAGAACTAAGCTAGACCTACCCCAGAGAACTGGATAGGCCAGCCAATGTCGGTGTCCTGCTCTAGGAGGGGACTCAGTTTATGGGGTTCTGTTTTATGAGGTGCAAAGCCTTCCCACAGTCCCTTTTGCCAAAAATCAATCTTAACATAAATTACACATTTTCACAGTTGTGGCACTAACAAATTACATAGGCAGATTACATATTTCACGCAGAGCATGGCAGTCCAATTCTCACGTTTGTAGGACTTTGTTTCTTCCTTCTAATAATTTTTCATCCTTTTCAGTGAGAAATGTCCCACCTAAAATTCTGTAACTCTATACATGTGTACATATTATCATAAGGCATGTTAATCTTAAAGTTCAAAGTGGCACCATACACACTTTCCTCAGATTATCCTGAAGGCTTATTGTCACTTCCCCAATTAACATACAGGTGTCCCAGAATCTATTGTCTCAAGCTGAAGCCCAGACAAAAGTCTGATGAGCGTGTGATATTTCTATCTCGTGGTCCATTCAAAGTTTTCAAGGGCGGCAGTTAACAGGTAGGTGTCCCAGATCTCCCTTGTGGTTTCTCTTGAGGGTAGGGTGCTGCTGCTATCAGCACCCAAATGTCCATTGGGCCATGGCAGAAACCTGTTTGGGCTGATTTCCTAGTGCAGCCAAAAAACCATGTATTTCTTTATTTTATTTTATTTTGTTTTGAATCAGCAGCAAGACTGTTGAAATAAAACCTCCCATATATATTTCCCTGCAAAACCCCCTTTATATTGCTAGGCCAAGACAGGGCCTTCTTTCAACATTACACTTTAAAAAAAGATATTTTTCCTTATTTGCAAAAGCGCATTTTAACACATGGTGAAGTCTGCTGGGCTGACCATTTCAAAAGGTTTTCTTTTCCTTCTGACTTCCCAACATTGTTTTGCAGCCCTAGTCAGTATCACTTATATAGCAATTTGTTTAAGACACAGGTCCACTGAAATTGACATATGCCCTTAGAGCTAGAGTTTCTTTTGAAGCAGTGATATCTTAACATTATGTAGCCCAACATTCAAGCATTTTCCTGTGCGGTTGAAAGTAAAGCTTCTGTTGATTGTCCCACACTTGGTCTGACACAGCCTGCATTCAGGAATAAGGCTCCCTTCTGCTGGAGCACAATCTGAATATGGATGGGCATGGCAGGGCCTCACTGATAAAAGCAGAGTAATGTAGAACAGATGAAAAGAGCATCAAAGCGGCACCATTTTAAATACAAAATATTTCCCCTTTTCAAGGGGAAATGTTGAGCTAGCGGCAAAGCAGTGCTGCTTTTCCATTTTCTTCTTGGGTGCATGTACGAAACACACACTGTCCTCCATGGTCTAGAATTTGCACAAATCTAGTGAATAAATAAGAACTGGTTACAACATTTTCCCACTGACTGCCTTCCCAGAAGGTTGACAGCAGTGGTACACACATACATGACGATTTTTACAGTATGGAGACACCAACAACACATAATCCTTCACAATACACAGATAACTATTGACGTGCACCACAAGCAAGTACGACACAAGTACTGTCAGCTGTCAGGCTGGAGTTTCTGCCTGTGCGCTGCTTGACACCTTTTTACCTTTAGGCGCAACAAAGTGGTTAATTTCTCCGGCAGCTCAGCCTCGTCCAGCGGCAGTGACCCCGGTCTCTCAAGAGGAAACACGTCGGGCCCACCATCACAACATCCCCTTACTTTTTTTCCCCGGGGGGGACAATGAGGGCGCCCCAAGAGACGGCCTCAACAACAAGGACAATATATGAGGACTCGACAGTGGTACTCGAACCAACAATGAGACAACAGATTCCCATTTTTAACCTATCATCCAGAATACTGATCCCGTCAGAAGAAACCCTGTTGGGTAAAGGTTTGTCTTTCGTACTCTCTGCTCGAGCAAATCCTTTCCAAGCAGAAATCGAGATGAAGAGATTCTTCCGAAACATCAGACTTAAGTACCTTTTTGAAGTATACTTACTAGATCATCAAGACTCCACATCTGAGAGCAATGAAGCACCCGAGAATATCACTGGCTTCAAGCCCAAATCAGTTTTTATGCCACCACCAAATACTATACCGGTCGGTTTGAAACTTTTGAGAATTTGGTGACGAAAAGTATAAAGGAAGGTCTGACACGAAGAAATTATTATCAGGACAATCTGACCCGAGAAGAAAGGAAATCACTAACAGACCTTAACCAAGATCCCAGCATCAATTTGAAACTGGCTGATAAGGGAGGCGGGATCGTCATTATGGAGAAAGCTGACTACAACAAAGAATGCTTGCGCCTCCTGGCTGACGTAACGTCTTACAAGATCCTGGCAAGAAATCCCACTACTAGACTCCAGGAAGAGATCACCAACTTAACCAAACATGCAGAACAAGAAGGGTGGATTTGCGAGGGAGAACGCCAATTCCTAAACAAAACACATCCAAGAATCCCTGCATTTTATATTTTACCCAAAATTCACAAGAACCCAAGACAACCACCAGGAAGACCTATAGTTTCTGCATGTGATTCCTTACTAGAACCTTTATCCTTGTACAGTGATTTTTTTCTGAAACCGTTTGTGAGTAAGATGCCCTCCTACATTAAAGACTCCACCAACATCTACAAGACCTGGAATTACCACAACATTGCATTTTTGCCACCATGGACGTTGAAACTCTATACACTTCGATACCACAGAGAGAAGGCCTAGAAGCTCTCCAAATGTGTCTTAACAAAAGGATCGATGTGACTACTACACCCACAGATTTCATCCTAGAATGCGTCAGACTGGCTATGTCTGAGAATTTCTTTCTTTTCAAAGACACTTTATAGCAACAAATCAAAGGTGTCAGCATGGGGGCTACATTTGCCCCTGACGTGGCTAATTTGTATATGGCTCAGTATGAAGCAGATCACATACACAATGATCACAATCCCTTCAAATCAGAAATACTCCTATGGCGACGGTATATTGACGACGTCCTACTCATATGGACCGGTACAGAATCTGATTTGGGCCTCTTCCATCAATGGCTGAATCAATGTAATGATTATATTCGATTTACCATAGATTGGAGTTACCAGGCTGTGGACTTCCTGTTACGATTCCCATGACATGCCCTGTTCCTACCAGACAACCCACAGGCACACGTACTAACCCCTCTACTACACTTCAGAACAAGGGTATCCCACGCACACATTCTGGCTTACGGAGGTTGCGGCCTCTCACCCATTATGCCAGGACATGGTCATTTGGATCAGGTGTTTACCGGCCTTCGCATCGCTGGCGTCTACAATGGAAACATCTGCTGGCCCGCAACGTTACACGTTGTCAACAAAGATCTACACGTCACGTGATCGGGCCAAACGTCACGTGACGACAACATCTCACGTGACTACATCACCTGACGCGCAGCATCAGGTGACCTTCCCTATTGGTTTAAAAGGCCTCCTGAATTCGATAGTGTTGCTTCACAGCTGTTTACCTCCAGGACTTCACGGCGTGTGTTTACATGCTTGAATCTCGTTTACTACGACCTCGGATACTGTCTAACGGATTGCCTTGTCTACCGGATTGCTTTGTCTACTTCTTGCTTCTTACACGTTACCAGACCTCGGACTCTGTTTACTGGATTGTTCTGTCAACTCCTGGCATTTGTTAATCGACCTTGGTTTTTTGGAATTGGACTGTTTTACGGATTTCGTTTTTGGATTCAGTGACTTTGGCCATTGGCCTTCTGCTAGGCGTTTGCCTGACTACAGTACCACAAGCCACGTGTGTGCCGCCATCCAGGGGTTGGATACCACCCACATTTCACACCGAGAAGCCCACCAAGCCCCCTGTCCCGGGTTTCACCGCCTCTTCCATCAGGGTGTCACCTTCCGTATTTCTAGGTAAGAGGTACTTTATCTCATTGCTGGGTATACCCTGTAACAATCGCACATTATCTGATAACCACTCATTGCCTTACAGCGCTCAAGGGGTCCTTCTGGCAGTTCCTGGTTCCAGACCTGACGGCTCACAAACAAAAAACCTGTGGCCTCAAAGACTGCACAGGCATTCTATACCAATTGTCTGTGTGGTACTTGGGGACGGAGGCATTATTAATCTGCACGACCATCAAGATCATAACACTTCCTCGATCTGCACATCTATAGATCAGGCAACCACCTTCAAACCGAACTTTACAGGAAGCAAACCGACTGCAACAGTTTACTGCATTTCTCAAGTTATCACCCCCAGGGTCTGAGATACAATCTCCCATACGGCCAGTTTCTAAGAATCAGACGTAACTGTTCTAGCAAAGAGAAATACGAGCAACATGCCAACGACCTACAACATCGACTGAAAGAGAGGGGATACCCCAAAAAATCGATTAGACAGGCAAGAAAAAGAGCATCTAACACCGACAGAACCATATGCCTGACACCGAAGGAAAGAAACGAAATGAACAGATTGGTGTGTGTGACCACATATAGTCCTCTAAGTAACCTTACCAAACAAACTATCAACAAACACTGGCACTTGATAAAATATAAGCCAATCTTTGCATTAAAAAAGAACAAGAATTTAAGGGATACTCTAATCCACACTTACGTAGAAGAAAAAAAGACACCAATCACATTGTGGGACCTCCCGCGAGTGGTGGGACACTATCGATGTGGCACTTGTGTGGCATGTCGCTACACCAGCCCGACAAAAACTTTTGACTACAAGAAATACCACCGTATTCTACAGACCCACACCAACTGCAACAGCAGGTTTGTGATCTATGGAATACAATGCCCATGCCACCTACTCTATATAGGAAAAACCACTAGACCAGTGAAACAGCGGATATCAGAACACAGATCCTGCATCAAAAACAAGGTACTGGACAAACGCTTGGTTGACCATTTCAGTTGACTAGGACACACAAATTATGACAATTCCTGGACTATTATACAGCAACTCACTCCGCAGAAAAGAGGAGGCGACTGGGATAAAGCTTTGACAAGACTCGAGCAACAGTTAGTCCATAAATTAGACACTGTTAGAACAGGTTTAAATATATCTGTAGAATGGAAGCACTTTTACAGCCAGTGAATTTTATTGAATGGCCTAACCCTTTTGATGACCTCAACAGATCTTAGAAATTTTGGTACCACGAGTACATTATCTGAGGTTGCATCACCGGGAAATAACGACCCTTTATCCATACGTCATTTTCATTGTACATAGTTGGTTGTCACAAGATGCACTGTGTGGTGCCCATTGCACACATGAATCAACGTGGACATATGGCTATCTGCATTTATTTCTGTTTGCTCTGAAATATGATGTCTAGATTGATTACAGATTGCAAGCCACACTTGACAACATTGGGCGGCTTCACACAAACTCCGCCTATTCTATGACATCACTTCTGCGAAAATCTAGGTGTTTGCTCACTGTCCCGTTTACCCTGCAGCTTACGTGCATCCAACGCGCACTACGCTTGCCTCACTTTACA
This sequence comes from Ambystoma mexicanum, assembly GCF_040938575.1. Classification (NCBI taxonomy): domain Eukaryota; kingdom Metazoa; phylum Chordata; class Amphibia; order Caudata; family Ambystomatidae; genus Ambystoma; species Ambystoma mexicanum. The sequence continues at coordinate 202,232,355 of NC_090934.1, read as the reverse complement.
CAGTTTGTTGACTCCCACTTAAGGCATACAGAGATTCCGCCCCCTTGAGCCCCCGTGGCTGTGCATGTTTGGCTACTGGACGGACAACGCCTCACCACGAGAGCGCCACTTCCTAACCAATCAACACGATTGATGGGTTTGATTACCCGAGGTCGTCATGGCTACAGTTTCACTTTCAAGTCGCTCATGTCCAGAGACGCTCGTGTCCAAAGACGCTGCACACCCTCACCTAGCCCAGATGAACTCACTAAGGTACGAATACAAGCGAAACCTATGTGCTCTGATTCTAGGCCACGTAACAGTGCCCAACACAGCACCTTGTCCTCACTATACCTGCAGACCTATATTTTGGCTCGCAGAGTAGTTTCCTTAACTCATGCTCGTTTCTCGCACACAGATACTGTCACGTTTGGACAATCTGGGGTAGGAACCACGATTTACAGTGGGTGTTTCCACCATTCTGAACCTAGAAGACACATCTTACATTATGAGGTAAGATTTTACCCAATTTTCCCTTACTCATATAAAGACACCACGATCTGTACAGAACTCTTACAGATCATTACATGTCGTTACAGGTAAACAATTGTTCCCTCAACGACGCATTGAATGCCTCAAAGATATCTATACCTATGATGGATTTTCTTACTTACCCTTACACTGGATGAGTTTTTGGTAAGATCTAGGCTCCTCTACCAGGGAGTCTCCTGTTTTTAATAAAGCATCCTACGGGAGCCTTGTGAATTATCATTTTATTTGAGGTCATTGTTCCACTCACTCCTTCCCATTTGTTGTTTATAGATAGAGACCCGGGGACCATTCTTTCCATCATACGTCCTGATGAAGGCCTGCCCAAAAAGATGCACTACACAGCTCCTCGAGGCCGAAACACCATTGTGTCGACGATATCACCATTTGAACAGTGCACATCTAAAGCATTGTTAATGTGCTCTTTTGTATATATGTCCATTGATGTGGGTTTATGTTTATTCTTGTGACTGCACAATTGAAATGATCAACCAATAATGGCAGTTATCTGTTGTTGTTATTGCATTGGGATCCAGCCTGTCTTACTGGATCATACCTATATGTATGGTTTTTTCTAAAACACCTCTGGGTGCTCTATCCCCACCAACTTTATCCAGATGTCATTAAATACATTTTGTGAAAAATTTGCAGTAAGAAGTGACTGTCATATTTGCTATAATAACATTTGCCCCGGACTTAGCAAACCTTTACATGGATTACTATGAAAGCATGTCTATATACCATACTAATAATCCATTTAAACAACATATAGGACAATGGTATCGGTATATAGACAATGTTTTTATGGTATGGAATGGTGACAGTACCATCCTACAGGATTTCTTGGGGTGGTTAAACAACCAAAATGAGTTCATCAAATTCACCATGGCATGGGATACTTCTGAAATTCCTTTCCTTGACTTATTGATCCGAAAGTCTGACAGTGGCGTTTTGTCTAGAAGTCTTTTTCGCAAGCCCACTGACAAAAACACTCTCCTCCAATTTAACAGCTTCCATCCTTTGGCCTTGCGGGAAAATCTCCCAATAGGACAATTCCTGCGTTTTAGGAGAAACTGTTCAGATGTTGATCTTAAGGGGAGACTAAAAGCAAGAGGCTATCCCAATAAAATAGTGCATGCTGTTTTTAAGCGAGCTAGGCACTCGAATAGAGACAGATGCCTACACCCGGAACCCAAGGTAAAACAGGATAAACTGACATGTGTGACGACATTCAGCCCCATTAGCAATAAACTCAGAAGAAGTATAAAAAATAACTGGCACATTTTACAAACCCCGGATTTTGAACCCATCATCCCACGTTTTGCGTTTAAGAGACAAAAGAACGTCAGAGACTTAGTAGTTCATACATATCCGAAGAAAGAGGCACTACCCAATCAAACCACTTTATGGCACTTGACACCGGTGATTGGGCATTTCAAGTGTGGCAGATGTGTAGTTTGCCCCCTTACAAGTAATCTGAAATCAATTGACATCAATGGAAAAAATTGCGTATTTCGTAATTTTTTGAATTGTACTTCATCATGGGTAATTTACGGCATAAAATGCCCTTGTAATCTGATTTATATAGGCAAAACTAAAAGATGCGTGAAACAACGCATTTGTGAACATAAATCCTGTCTAAAGAACAAAGTAGCCAATAAACCCTTAGTTGCACATTATGAACAGAAAAAACACAAGTATACTGATATTTTCTGGTTTGTATTACAAACCATTCCTGCAACTGAAAGAGGAGGCAATAGAGAGATGCTCCTGAGTTTGAGCGAACAACGCTGGATTTATTCACTGAATACTGCTACCAGGGGTCTGAATACAGCTGTGGAATGGAACTCCCTTATTTCCCTGTCATGAAGTGGGCCATCAGTTGATGAGTTCGTTTTCCTCTTTCTAAAATGATGTTTGTAATTTTTAAAAATGGAGCTCTGTGATCTTTTACAGCGTTCCGTTGCTGTGTCTATATAAGAAATGAACTAGAAACAGTGAGGACATCATGTGTGCACATGAAGTCAAAAGTTACATCCTTTTGACCGCTTCAAATACCATTTGGGTATTTGTTTGCGGGTCTGAAGCTCAAAAGAGCACTGCGCCTTTAACTCAGGGAATGCATGATCATGTGATTGATCACATGACCTCGCCGAGGAGGATAAATCAGCTCAGTCGGCAGTTGAGTGCGGAAACGCAACCGATGGGATGCTGTTGTTCGCTGCTTGGACGAATTTCTAAGGTCAGACATGCTAGCGCTAAAAAGAAGACATGAGCCTCGCTTTCCTTTTGTCTCCATTTTAAAGCGTAAGAAATGCGCAATTACATGCTCATTAAGTGCACCTATTTGGGTGCTTTTGAAAAATACGTGAAGGTGTCGTGTGTTTGTCCACGACTTCACAATCGTTTTTCGTAATTTTCACAGGCAAACTACCTAAGAGGCTGACTCAAAGCCGCATATACTGCGGCCTTCCGAAGGGCAAGCGAGTACACCATTGGGTCCTTAACAAAGTTAAGGAATTTTGTGCCTCACATCTAGCAGATCCAAGTGAGTTATCCTTCTTTGGCGACAATAATTTCTAAAAAAATCTTGAAATAGCCGGTAAAAGAGTTTGTAGTGTGCATGACAATAATAGGAATAACACTATGGTTCTGTATGTGTCGGCTAATGCAAAAACAGAAAACATACTGTTTTACAAGCAATTAAGCTGTTGTGTAGTGAGTAAGTCCGCTGCTGTTAAACATAGAAACTGAAATAAAGAAGTTTGTCCTTCCCCTAATATAGGTTCCATTAGATGCCGGGCCTTGATGAATAAATAAAGGGTGGTCCACGAACATCCGGTGACAAGAAAATCAGATCTCTACATTTGTTACAGCTATTTTGGAGCCGGATTTCTTGATCTCACGTCCATCCAGGTTGTAAGTTAAGGCTTGTTGTTATATATTGACTGTTGTTCCCTAGAGGGGACACCAGTATCATTGGTGTTGTCTTCCATGTCCTTTGTCGATTCGTTCTGAAGGATGAAAATATTTTGTACATTTCATGAACATCTTTTGTAAATTATGGTACAAGTAAAATGTATTTTAGATAATATGCACTGTTTTGGAACAATCAAACCTGTGTCGCTTACAATGCTTTGTATGTTTGTTTTTAGATCGCGCTAAACTTGTTGGGGTATATGAAAGAGGTTTCCTATCTGATTTAAAGAAATTGTCTGTCCTGAAGAAGGCCGTTGAAAAGACTATGGGTGTAGAGACACTAGAGATAGTGCCTTAATCTCCAGAAGGGCCGAAACATGTCGACATTTGACAAAAGACTTACCAACTGTTTGAAGTCTTGTATCTAATACTGCCTCATTGATATAAGTCAGTGTTCATGAATTCAACTAACCCCTATAGTTGACTCTGGTTTTAGGATTTAATTAAGTCGATCATGCGGCATTGATTTGTGACATATATCTGTATGTTCTGCTTTCTCTCTTTTTTAACTTTTCTAAATTTGTCGTGTGTTAAACATGAACACATAAAAATAAGGCAGATCATTTGAAAAGGTTTTGTGTCATATGTTTAATTGTCCGGTAGGAGGGCAAAGATTTGAATCAACTAGTGCATGCGTGTGCTTTCAAAATACAAATTTCCCTTTGCAGTTTTTAACATGGAAACGTTAAGAACGTCTTGTCAAAACCAATGGTCTCGTAAATGGGCCATCACTTGTAAACCGCTCCCACTTTAAATGCTCTTCTTGAAGAAATAATACAGAGTCTCACAGCGTCTGCGGGGCCGCTGTGCGGGGGCATTTGTCTCGAGAGCGTCACAGCAGGAGGTGGAGAGGTGACACATTAGCCTGACTAGGTCAGACAAAAGAGGTACTTGGAGGCAGCACAGCCCCTCTTGAAAATAACATTCCTTTACATGCGTGAAGCAGGTAGCTGGTACCTGTGGAGCATCTATGTCTGTGGGTCCGTGGTCAGCTGCAGAGACTGCCTATGCCGTGGGCTACTCTGGCAAAACCCATCCACCAGAGTCCAGCCTAAGTACCGGCGTGAAATCTGGACATACCTATTTTCAGGTGGTTTGTGTGATGGTATATGACCCTATACTTGTATGGTAAGTAATTGAGTGTTTTCACGACCATGCAAAGGCACAAGGCTGTAGACTGAGTGCCTTTATAAGGCCAGAGATCTCTGGGCTGACTTGCAACCGCTTTTTCACGAAAAGGAGCACATTTCAGTCCTTATATACGGGCCACCTCAACCTACTCCCAACCTCCTGCTGACATTACCTGTCCACAGTTTTTTGCCACTCTTTTTCTTGCAGAGTACCTTTCCATTTATACATTTCTACTGCTTTTCCTCCTCTTTTTTTGATATCTGCGGTTTTCTTATTCATATGATGTTAAGCTGTTCTCCCGTCTTTGATCTCTTACTCTCTGCTCTACCAGTCTTGGTTCATGCATTTTGAATCTCTTGACATCTAGTTATCCCTCCCTTTGTTAATGTAATTTCAACTATGCCATGCTATACCATGTCATACCATGCCATATACATCATGCACCAGTACACACCATGCCATAATTACAAATCCAAGATCTGAAAGGCCAAGAAAGCCTATTACAATAAACAAATTCTGAACTGTGGCAGCAGCAGCAAAGAACTTCACAAAATCATCTCTGAATTTGTGAAACCTACTTGTACCTATGCCCAATCCGCTCCCACACAATCACTCTCGCTACATTTCTACAAAACTGCACTTGATAGGATGTCAACCGTTAACACCAAAATGTCCTCACTCACCCCACTCTCTACACCGACCACTCCTGATCCCATTCCCCCGACACCCACTTTACCAACCTTCGACTCCTTCAAACCCATCTCCGGAAACAAATTCCTTGACCTACTATCTGCCAGCAGACCCTCCGGGTCACCCCTCGACCCTTGCCCCGCCTCTGTTATGAAAGAAAATTCTCCTCTACCTGTGCAGGAGAACATGCAAGAACAATACTAAGTGACTCCCTCACCTCTAGCATCTTCCTTGAAGCCTTTAAAATAGCACATGTCAAATCACTACTAGAAAAGGCATCCCTCGACCTCCTAGAACCTAAGAATTACAGGCCAATCTCCAACACCAGATTTCTCACGAAACTCATCGACCGGATTGCATACTCTCAGCTCAACTGCTTTGTAGAATCCAACAATCTCCTTGACCCCGCTCAATCAGGCCTCAGACCCCGACATGGAACTAAAACCACTCTGATCTTGATCTGGGCTGATCTCAAGGTCACGGCAGATTCTGAGGGTTGTGCACCGCTGATTCTCCTCGATCTCTCGGCAGCCTTTGACACCGTTAACCACTCAATCCTGCTTCACCGCCTCCATTCCCCAGGAATCCATGGCTCGGCATACAAATGGATTGCCTCTTTCCTCAGCAACAGGAAAGAAATCCAATTTCCCTCCCCTTTTGCCTCAACTACTCGCCCTGTGATCACTGGAGTATCCCAAGGTCCATGCCTCTCTGCTCTCCTCTTCAGCCTCTATATGTCCACTCTACCAGGAATCATCCACCCGCGTAACCTCTCCTGCTACAAGTACGCTGACGATATCCAAATTATCCTAATAATCCCCAAGACTAGGCCCGACCCTCATACTGACCTTGAAGCTTGTCTCTGTGATATTGACTGATGGATGACAAGTAACCACCTCCTTTTAAACCCTGAGAAAACTGAAATCATGGTGTGCAGCAATACTGCCCTTCTCCCACAATCGCTCCCATGGCCCCCTTCCCTCGGCCAACACCCCTTCCAACTTAGTCAAAAACCTGCACTATGGACTCAGGCCTAACCCTCTCCCATCAGATCAATAATGTTTCAAAATGCTGTCACTACCAACTCAGACTTCTTAGAAGCATTTTACCCTACTTCTCCTACCCCAACAGACTCGCTGCTGTTATGTCTATTGTTATGTCGAGACTGGACTACGCCAACTCCTTATACCTAGGAGCACCGGCATGCCAACTCAACAAACTACAAAGAACCCAAAATGCTGCCACCAAACTCCTCCTCGCCCTGGGACACAGAGACCACATCTCACCCGCTTTCCGTACCCTTCACTGTCTCCCAGTTAGATGAAAAACCACCTTCAAGACCTTATGCATTACCCACAGAGTAGTGCACAAGACCGGCCCAAGGTACCTACAAGAGAAGATAATACCCTACCTCCCATCTCGCACCCTAAGATCAGCCGGCCTTCTAGTGATTCCGACCTCTAACTCCCTCAGGACCAGAGGATCCACCTTCTCAACCTTGGCACCAACTCTGTGGAACTCACTCCCTCCCCCCGCATATTCGACACACCCATGAGTACATGGCTTTCCGCAAGGCTATAAAAACCTGACTCTTTCCATAATACTGACTAAGATCTTCTGAGGCTGCTTAGACCCTGCAACCAAATGACAAATGCTCAAAGAGATCCCCAGCAGTGACGAAACTGAATGCGCTCATCTATTCACGAATAAGCTTACTCCGAACGCAGCACTCGCAAACGCCCTCTTGGAGTCCAGAAAAGCAAGTGCATTCAATCAAAACCTCCACTTAGACACTGACCTCTCCTATCTCTATGCTCACTCTCTCCTCTACACCAACACGCAACTAGAGCGCAGCTACACCCCTCAATCAATTCGGCCTAGCTGCTCACATACGAACAATACTTCATGAACACCCAACATTCTGATAAAACACAGCTATACCCCACGAAAGCGTAATATGCAAGCCTAACGCAGCCAGAACCCAGTCTTGGTGTCCATCCTCCAGACTGCAGACATTAAATTGATTTCAAAATATCACCACACCTAATGATAGGATGCAGCTACCGTCAAGCAATCGCATCAGCTGCACACATATTCGGTGCACACAAGCACCCTATGACACCTTACTGTCTAGACTGACCTGGACTGCGGTCCCTGAGGGCATTCAACCTACCAGCGCTTTGAGGTCATACCAATGATATGTAGAGCGCTATATAAATGCCAAATAGCAAAACATAACATATGCCATACCATATTATATACCTTTCCATGCCATGTATCGTACTGGTAGGTGGCCACTTTTACTACCGCAATGTTTCTGTGCACCACCATTCCCCTGCCCTCATTGTCATGCGGTATCTCTCCGGTGTGCTGCAGGCAGTTGAGGCAGGTGCATGTGAGGGCGGAGAGGGTCACATTCACATCAACATGTTGAGGCATTTAAAAATAAAAAACAAGAGGAAAAAGGAGTGCCCTACTACTTAACAAAAACCCTTGATAGGGTTGTAGAACCCCAAAGGTTAACGCCCTCTACTTAGGTAAGTGAACGCTGAGCTCTCCATCTGCCTCGGGGCAGGGTGCCGTAACCAGTTTCTTCACTGGATAAGGGTGCAGGCCTCTTGACCTCAGAGGACTGCTGTCCGTCGTTAACTGCACGAACGGTAAGTTCTGGGCACTTCAAATGTCTTAAAAGTCTTTTGTAATGATATCTCTTGTTTTGCAGGGTTCTGGCGATGGCGGATGGCGGGCTGATGAGAGTTGAGGATCGAACCCGCGTGAGGAATAGAAGCGCCTGGAAGCACGTAAGTAAGCGCTTGTAGCCTGCTTCACGATGCGCACTAACTGTCCCTTTTATCTTGCAGGTACAAGTTCGGAGCTTTAGAGAAGCTGAAGGGTGCTGGAATACCCACTGGATTCGGCGTGGGAAGGAGTAATGGCACGTGAGTAATAAAGTTGCCCAATGTCTTTAAACGCACCTTCTTTTGTCTTCCAGATGCGGGATGCAGCGCCGAAGGCCTCCGGAGCGTGCGAAGATCTGGTAAGCTTTTGTCTTTCAGATGCCGGAATGCAGTGCGAAGACCTCCGGAGCATGCGAAGAGTAGGTAAGCCTTTGTCTTTCAGATGCCAGAATGCAGCGCGAGGCGTTGGTGACAGCCGATGGACCAGGTAAGAGATGCGCTGCCACTGAAGACCGTAGTGCTAACCTGTTCTTTCTTTGTCTTTACAGGTGCTGCTGAAGACTGGATTCCAGGATGGTAAGCCTTTGTTCCCTTAGGCCCAGGATCAGAAGCAGAAGACACGATGAGCGTTCTGCTGCAGAGAATGCAGAATAACACAAAGCAAGATTCATCCATCGGGTGTGGTTTAAATAGCCTCCTGTAGTGCTTAGGTCTCTCCTTCCACAGCCACGCCTAGGTAAGAAAAGAGTTCCTGCTTTCCAGAAGAGTTCCAGTGTTCTGAACCTAGGGAGTGGCTCCTGCCCCACCCAACAGGAAAAGTAGTCCCAAACAGAAGAGGATCAGGGGTTCAACTGGCAGGTAAGTAAGCAGCATGGTCTGCTGCAGGTAAGTCCACCCAAGCATTATGAGCCCGGCGCTTCCAGCGCTGGGACTGGGCATCTTTATGAGCCTGGTGCCACTGGCGCCAGGACAGGGTCCAAAAGGTCCCAATTGGGACTGGCTGGCACTCGGAACCGGGGTTATGGGTCTACTTCCAAGGGAGTCGGGCAAGTCCTGATCTTTTGGAAGCAGAGATCATGACAGCACCCCCCCTCAAGGCCCCTCCCAAACCGGGCTTCTCCGGGGGTTTGGGCTTGTTAGGAAATGTTCGATGAAATCTTTTGATTAGACGAGGCGCGTGGGCATATTCTGCAGGTTCCCAGGATCTTTCTTGGGGACCGTAGCCTTTCCAGTCAATCAGGTAAAATAGTTTAGATTTGGAGATCTTGGAATCCAGGATGCTTTTGACTTCAAACTCGAGTTCTCCATCAACTAGAATAGGTTTTGGAGATGTAGTTAGTCGGGTTTGAGGTTGCACGGGTTTTAATAGAGAGACGTGGAAGACCGGATGTATCTTCATGTGAGGGGGCAAGTCCAACTTGACCGCTTCTGGATTTACTATGGTAGTGATGGAATAGGGACCAAGGTATCTTGGGTTGAATGTGCGTGGTCCTTTTAGAGGTAGATATTTGGTCCAGACTTGATCTCCTACTTGATATTGGGGGGCTTCCTTCCGATGTTGGTCTGCTCCTTTCTTGTATTGTTCTTTAGCCCTTTGAAGGTGAGAAACGGCTTCCTTAAAGGCTTGGGTGATTGTAGAATGCAGGTGGTCTACTGCTGGTGTTCCAAGATCTTGGAGTGGATCCAACTCCGAGGTTCGAGGGTGACTACCGTATAAAAGAAAAAACGGGGTTTTCCCAGTTCCCGAGTGGACAGAGTTATTGTAGGCATATTCGGCTATCCAAAGGATATCTTTCCAAGTTTTTTCAGTTTGTTGTAGCATGCAGCGCAAATACTGTTCCAGAGTTTGATTGGTCCTCTCGGTTTGTCCGTCGGTTTGAGGGTGGTGGCTGGTCGAAAGTCTCACATCAATTTGAGCCGACCGACAGCAACTTTGCCGAAAATGAGAAATAAATTGACTACCTCGATCCGAAATTAGAACTGAAGGAAAACCGTGCAGTCAGACGATGTTTTCGAGAAATTCTCGGGCCAGAGTTGCTGCTGTTGGTAAGCCTTTGAGTGGAATGAAATGCGCCATCTTGGAGAATAGGTCCACGATTACTAGGATCGTATTGTATCCGGAGCATGGAGGTAGATCGGTGATGAAGTCCATAGAAAGCGTATGCCAAGGGCGAGGCGGGATGTCAATAGGGCGTAAGAGGCCGGCTGGTTTTTCCTTTTGACTCTTGTTTTGGGCGCATACTCCACAGGACATTATAAAGTCTCTGATATCTTTTTTCCAAGACGGCCACCAGAAGTAGCGCTTGATCTTTTCCGAGGTCTTGGTCATACCGGGATGTCCTTCCATTAAAGAATCGTGATAACAAGAGATTACCTTTTTCTGTAAATCTGTGCTGGGCAGGTATAACCGTTCTTGGAAATATAATAGGTTGTCCTTCACCGTAAAGTCCTTTCCCTGCAGATGCCAATTCTGTATGTCTGCTGGAGTTACCAGTAGCCTGGCTTTATCCTTAACTTCCTCTATGGATTGTGTGGCGATTACACCTAGAATTCTTTGTTCGGGAATGATAGGTACAGGTTTAGGGTTGACCAAATGTTCTTCCACTCCCATCCGAGAAAGGGCATCAGCTTTACCGTTTTTTGTACCAGGTTGATAGGTAATTATGAAGTCAAACTCGGCAAAGAATAGTGCCCAACGGAGTTGCCTAGAGGATTGAGCTTTTGCGGTTTTCAAATATTGCAGGTTTCGGTGATCTGTAATCACAGTAACGGTGTGTCGGGCCCCCAGAAGATAATGCCGCCAAGCCTTATAGGCGGACTTGACAGCTAGAAGTTCCTTATCAGTAATAGTGTAATTGATTTCAGGAGGTGAGAATTTGCGGGACCAAAATGCCACAGGATGCAACTGATTGGTTACTGGGTCCTTTTGTGATAGAACTGCCCCCATGGCAAGGCTCGAAGCATCAGTTTCAACGATGTAGGGGAGTTCTGGGCGAGGATGTTTTAAGATCGGTGCAGAGATAAATCTAGTCTTCAAATTCTGGAAAGCTTGTTCCGCCTCGGTAGACCATTCAAAACGTTTGTTTTTCTTTAACAAGGCGGTGATGGGCTGGACTATTCGAGAGAATTCGGGGATAAACCTGCGGTAAAAGTTAGCGAAGCCTAACATGCTTTGAACACCTTTTACGGAGGATGGCGATGGCCATTTGAGAATTGCATCGACCTTCTTTGAATCCATACGCACTCCGCTAGGTGATAATATGAATCCCAAGAATTCAACTTCAGTCACGTTGAAAACACATTTTTCCAACTTAGCGAAAAGTTTGTGTTGACGCAATCTCTCGAGGACCATTTTCACGTGTTTCCGATGTTCAGTTTCCGATGAAGAATAAACGAGGATGTCGTCAATGTAAACAACAACACACACATCTATGAGCTCTCTGAGGACATCGTTCATAAAATATTGAAAGGCGGCCGGGGCATTGCAAAGTCCGAAGGGCATAACCTGATATTCAAATAGCCCATACTTGGTGCGGAAGGCCGTCTTCCATTCATCGCCCTCTTTTACTCGTACCAAGTGGTAGGCTCCTCTAAGATCCAGCTTTGTATATATGCATGCTTTTCTGACTTGGTCCAGGAGTTCAGGGATCAAAGGTAACGGATATCTATTCTTAACGGTGATCTGGTTCAGGGCGCGATCATCTATACAAGTTCTAAGGTCCCCTTCTTTTTTTGGAACGAATAACAAAGCTGAGGAAGCAGGGGACTTGGAAGGACGAATAAACCCATTCGCTAGGTATTGATCCAGGTATTGTCGGAGGTGAAGATTCTCAGGCTCGGTGAGGGCATAAATTCTACTACAAGGAGGAGTAGATCCAGGTATCAGGTCTATCTGGCAGTCATAAGACCTATGAGGAGGTAGAGAGTTAGCCTGATCCTTCCGGAAAACATCTTGGAATTCTAGGTATTCAGGAGGTAACTGGGGAGCCTCCGAGGAAATTGCTGCCAGTGCAACACCAGGTCGAGGGTGACAAGTAGAGACACATTCTGGAAACTGAACCGTTCTTGCTCGCCAATCGATCTGAGGATTGTGCTTCTCTAACCAAGGAATTCCTAGAATAATCTGGAACTGAGGGGCCTTGATCACATCGAACACGATCTTCTCATGGTGTCCATCTTGACTTACTAGCGTCACTTCTTGGGTGGTATGCGTTACTGGTCCGGAGGCTATCTCCGTACCATCCACCGTAGTAATGACGTCCTTTACAGCCTTTGGACAAAGAGTCAGATTTATCCTCAAAACCATTTCATGATCCACATAATTGCCGATGGCACCGCTGTTGACGTAAGCTTCAATCGCATGTAATCGATCCGGATGTTCAGGGCTAATGAGGACCATAGGTATCACGAAATGCGAGGTCACGGAACTGGTTTTAACGCTCGGCAAGAGGACCTCTATTCTTGTCGGGCGAGGTCGTTTCCCTGCTCAGAGTTTGTGACCCTGGTAACTGCAGCTCCTACTGCCTCTTGGCTGGTTTCACCGGACAGTCTCGAAGAAAGTGCCCCGAGTTTCGGCAATAGAGGCATAATTGCAGCTGTTTTCTCCTTTCCCGCTCCTTTTGTGTTAGTGGTCCTTTCAGGCCCCCTATTTGCATGGGTTCCCCGGAGTCTACTCCTTTGGTAGGAGTTGGTGGTTTGGAAAATACTCGAGCATCAAACTTGGAACGATCGGCCTTCCCGTTCTGCAGTCTGTGGTCAATTTGAACGACTAAGTCAATATAGTCCGAACAGTCTTGCGGGGAATTCACTACTTGGGCTAACAAATCTTTGAGCTCTCCACGTAGACCTCTATAAAACAGTGTAATCCTTTTGTTCTCAGGCCATCGAGTTTCCACTATCAGTCTGTTGAAAGACGCAATATAAGCCAAAAGGTCTTGATTACCTTGCCGCAATGAAAGGAGCTCATTGTCCAAGGCCTGCCCCTGTGAATGTCTTGCAAACAGTTTTTCCATACTGAGCTGAAAAGCTTGAAAATCATGGAGAACCGGATCATCTTGATTAACTAGAGGGATCGACCAGTCTGCCGCATTGCCACTAAGGTACGAAAGCACGAAAGCTACCTTAGCTTGATCAGTTGGAAAGACTGCTGGCCGGCATAAGAAGTGCAACCGGCACTGATTAATAAATACTGCAAACCTCTTTGGGTCACCAGAAAATCGTTCGGGCGGAGCCAGAGGTACATTCCCAGGTAGGTTGATCTGCACTGGGTTCGTAGAGGATGTTGAAGGAAGATTTGCCCCTGATGCGGGTAACGGAGTTTGTCCGGATTGTGACTGTAGCAATTGTCTAGCGAGATCGTCTGTTCGCTCCTTGGAAATAATCATTTCCCTTCTGAGAGCATTCGTTTACTGATGGGCTGCATGCACTTCTGCTCTTAGTTCCCCAATTAACTGGGCTAACTGGTCGGTATCCGAGGTTTCCATAGCGCCTGGGTGGGAGTTTTGCGGTAGGCTTTGTGTTCTGTAACGCTCACCTGATTCCCGCAGAGGCGCAGGTCTTGACTGGGTGAATGCCGTATCTTCAAAGGTGATGTGTAACACACGGTTGGCTCTTTGGGCTGGATCTCTGTGCACTGTATGTCTGACTCGAAGAGTAAGATGTCTGCAGATAGAAAATATGGGATTAATGAACTGGGGTTATTGGGTGCCTCTCTCCTCTTCCATTTCTCTTCTCCTGTAGAACTCCAAAGGTTAATGCCCTCACCTTAGGTAAGTGAACGCCGAGCTCTCCATCTGCCTCGGGGCAGGGTGCCGTAACCAGTTTCTTCACTGGATAAGGGTGCAGGCCTCTTGACCTCAGAGGACTGCTGTCCGTCGTTAACTGCACGAACGGTAAGTTCTGGGCACTTCAAATGTCTTAAAAGTCTTTTGTAATGATATCTCTTGTTTTGCAGGGTTCCGGCGATGGCGAATGGCGGGCTGATGAGAGTTGAGGATCGAACCCGCGTGAGGAATAGAAGCGCCTGGAAGCACGTAAGTAAGCGCTTGTAGCCTGCTTCACGATGCGCACTAACTGTCCCTTTTATCTTGCAGGTACAAGTTCGGAGCTTTCGAGAAGCTGAAGGGTGCTGGAATACCCACTGGATTCGGCGTGGGAAGGAGTAATGGCACGTGAGTAATAAAGTTGCCCAATGTCTTTAAACGCACCTTCTTTTGTCTTCCAGATGCGGGATGCAGCACCGAAGGCCTCCGGAGCGTGCGAAGATCTGGTAAGCTTTTGTCTTTCAGATGCCGGAATGCAGTGCGAAGGCCTCCGGAGCATGCGAAGAGTAGGTAAGCCTTTGTCTTTCAGATGCCAGAATGCAGCGCGAGGCGTTGGTGACAGCCGATGGACCAGGTAAGAGATGCGCTGCCACTGAAGACCGTAGTGCTAACCTGTTCTTTCTTTGTCTTTACAGGTGCTGCTGAAGACTGGATTCCAGGATGGTAAGCCTTTGTTCCCTTAGGCCCAGGATCAGAAGCAGAAGACACGATGAGCGTTCTGCTGCAGAGAATGCAGAATAACACAAAGCAAGATTCATCCATCGGGTGTGGTTTAAATAGCCTCCTGTAGTGCTTAGGTGTCTCCTTCCACAGCCACGCCTAGGTAAGAAAAGAGTTCCTGCTTTCCAGAAGAGTTCCAGTGTTCTGAACCTAGGGAGTGGCTCCTGCCCCACCCAACAGGAAAAGTAGTCCCAAACAGAAGAGGATCAGGGGTTCAACTGGCAGGTAAGTAAGCAGCATGGTCTGCTGCAGGTAAGTCCACCCAAGCATTATGAGCCCGGCGCTTCCAGCGCTGGGACTGGGCATCTTTATGAGCCTGGTGCCACTGGCGCCAGGACAGGGTCCAAAAGGTCCCAATTGGGACTGGCTGGCACTCGGAACCGGGGTTATGGGTCTGCTTCCAAGGGAGTCGGGCAAGTCCTGATCTTTTGGAAGCAGAGATCATGACACCTGCCTGAGCCCACCTGTAGAAGTTAGATGATGAAGTGCTCTCCTCCCCTGGTGTCCCAAAACACTCCCCTATTCCCTTGTCCTATCAGCACATAGGGGGCAGTGGGGGAGTGGAGGCTAGCCAATCCCTTTAGCAAGAATCATGACACATTAGTGATGTCATCTGCCCTATAACTAAGCCAACGTGCCTCAGAGCAGGAGTTTTCGCACTAATTCCATGAGGTGACTTGCTGTCAAAATCTGGTGTAAACATCCCAGCAGAGGAAGGCCTAATCTTGGAGTGGAGCCAGGAGACATAGAAACTGCTTGCGGCCCCTTGCAAGGAAAGATTGGAGACCCTTGACTGACCCCTTTGGCTGTCCCAGCAGTGGTGCCCTGACGCTCTCCGATGTGAAATCCAGACCTCTCCTGTAAGTAGAAATACCCCAAGCCATAGATTGTATAAGCCCTATATTCTTTCAGCATTGCCTTAGATATTTCCCCATTGCATAATCCTGTTTGCCTGTGCATCTTAGTTCTTTCCCCATTGAAAAATCCCTGTTTGCCTGTGTAGATCCTTAGCCTATTTATCAAAGTAAATCAATTAATTCCCCATTTAATTCACGGCATCTGTATTGTTGTCATTCAAAACCAACAATCTTTTCCCAGTGTGTTGTAAGCCGGTATAGTCCTAAAGATTTGCCAACAGAATTAACCTCAAAAAGCCTGGTTTCCCTGTGTGTCCCATTGTAAGGTGCAACACAAAATTGTCCTGATTTTCCCATTATAAGGTAAAAACGAATTCCCATTAGCATTTTTTTCCACATTGAAATTGTGCCAAACATCATTAAAATCAATGTTCTCATTCTGTTCTGGTAATAACCCTGAAGCCATGGGCGTTATTGTCAGGCGTTGCAAAAAAATAAAAATGTTCCCATTGCATTTCTGTCTCCTCTATTGCTTTTGTGATCAAGTCTTCCAAATCCGATTTTCCCATTGTGTGCTGACTAATATTCCCCAAAGCCCTGCCTGTCCTTTCCCCATTCGGTCCATTCTTCCCCATTGCAGTTGTGCTAAACCATTCAAACCAATTTTACCTTTGTGCTCTGCAAAACATATTTTCCCATTCCCTTTCTGTTCCCCATAATGTTTCTGTGAGCACTACCCAAAAAACGATTTTCCCACTGTCACTCCCTTCCATTCAAAAGAGTCAAGCCTAGTGGATGTTTGGAGGGTGAGAGTTGCTGGGAGAAAAGTATAATTCTGTTAATTTTCCTTTTGTGCTTTGAACTATTCTTTGCTTGTATTGGGTAGTGATGTAAAATGTAATTGTAACTGCACATTCTAGTGTCATCTCTGTGTTGGTACTTTACCAAAAAGGATATTTTGTCCTTGTGTAATCTGTTTGTTCTAATTTGCCTAAATAAATTAATTAATAAATATCTTATTAATACACACCGGCCTGGTTCCTAGTCCATTATGGCACGGGGTATTTGTTGAGGTTGTGTGCAAGATGGGTGGAGGCCTTTGTCAGAGCCCAACAGGGGCCTAGCGTGGCAGCCACCAGTGTGGGAATTTATTCATCCAGCAGATGCCATTTCTGTCCCACTTGTAGAAATCTCAGATGGGGACGAATGGCATCTGCTGGACTAAGGCAGCATCAGGAGCAAGAAACAGCTCCAGACTACATTTCCTAGCGCCCCCCGGGAGCAGCACGTCCAGGAACGAGCACATGGGGCCTGCAGCCCACACGGACAATGCCCTAGCAACCGCGCATGCGCGAAACGGGATCGCGCATGCGCAGAGACTGAAGGCTTTGTTCGCGCTCAACCTTTTCACGGACGGACGCGCTTTCCAGAGCTCCGAGAAGGCAAACTCCTGCACGGGGCCATCCCTTGCCCAGATCTATTCACTGCGGCCCGCGGCTCAAAAGCTAAGTACTTTTAACGTCCCTGCATGGAACGTAGACTAAATTTCTCAATCCCCGAACTACTGACTGCATGACGGCAAGGGGGGGGAGTGAGTCTCGGGAGGCACCCGTGGTTAAAACAAAGCCATAGGGTGTATTTGAACAACAGACGCACTAACACCATGAACAGTTGTGTGCGAGTTAATCTTTGGTGAAACGCACATATCAGAGAACAGCGTTCTGAACAGTTGTGCACGAGTAATCTTTGGTGAAACGCACGTATCAGAGAACAGCGTTCTAATATCTTTTCATTTGACAGATGCAACACACGGTTTCCAGGCACCGCTGGGGGTACAGACAATCCGGACCACGGACAAGTACCCCAGCTAAGTTTATTTTTACAGTTCTATTGGCACAAAATCTGTAACGTGTTATTGACAGTCTGGTGCTGGGGCCAGTACAAAACCAAAAACAATTGTGTACAAATATCTGTACTGCTAATGCTAGCTCGTAGTGTGGGTGGGTTCTAACCTGCATCTATGCCTAATGTGTAGAAAATTCTGAGCTATGTTTGAGGTACTGCAGAACACTATTTGATCCGACACTGAAGCAAGTGTAAATCAAAAAGGTGATGTCGCAGAAGCTAGCTATGAAGGGTGCTAGCTTTTGAATCGGTGCCAAGAAGCTAAGCATCCACCTAAAAACGTAGTGCAGTAAAACTAAGTGTGTGTGAGTGTGGAGTGCATGTATGAAAGGACTCCTCAAAAGGTGTTCACATAACAACCAAGCACCTTCAAGAGACCAGGAGCATGTTTACCCTGCAAGCCTACCTTAACCTCTACCCGGTGATCCTACAACCCCCGTACCCATCCAATCCGAGGACCCTAACCCTCTTTCCCCGTGGTGTTTGCGGTGTCCTGTGTGCATTAAGTCCCAGGCCCCAAAACTGCTAAGGGGAGGAAGGAGTTTGTGCTGCTTCTGCGCTGGATCCAGGAACTACGACAGCCTTATCAAAAAGGGTGTATACGAATTGTTCGTATTACAACTGTTCGAATGACAATTTACCTTTTCACAATTGACCGAATTGTGAAGGTCAATTGTAACATATATGCGGGGGGAAAACCCCTCAACCCTCCACCCAACCTAAACCTGTCCAAAACCCCATATATATATATATGCGGTCAATTGTGAAAGGGTCAATTGTGACCCTTTAAATTCGGTCAATTGTTCATTTGAACAATTGTAAACGAACAATTTGGGTAATACCTCAAAAAGGACATGAATGATAGAAATAAAAGTGTTTTTATTGTGCGCCACATTCGTTGTAGGTGAAGGAGATCCCTGACTTGCTTGTGACCATATAATAAATCGCGACAAAAGTGGGGGCTTGTGCCGTGATTGATGAAGTGTTTTCACTCTTGACAGTGCAGCATAGCAGACTATTCGTTGAAGGTATTGTTACATTTAGTGGGTAGAAAGCTGTGTTGTATTGTGAAGGTGCCATCCAAACCTGTACCCTGGGTTTCAGGGCTGTGTGTATAGATAACAATAATCAGTGTGTCCATTGTTCTGAATACAAACTAAGCAGAAGCCCGGTTGGTATTTTGCCCTTGCATAGAGAACCTATTAGGTGCAGAACACATTTCATAATGAGCACCGTAGAAATTAACATGGCCAGAAAGCACCTTCTATCCACATTGTTCATTAAAGGTGAATGGGTAGAACAGGAGAATGAAATATGGCACTCAAGAATGATGCAGGAGGTTACCTCTGTAAATATGGCTATGTGGCAAGATAATGGCCTGTTACATCAGGCCCTGACAGACTTGTACATGACACAGACCACCAGAGATGAGCACATTAAAATGGCCCAGTTTACAGCATATATTTACTTCGATGTGGTGATCATGGAAGAAAGATACCAGGAGAGTGTAGCCTCTGTCCAAACCCAATCTGAGATGTTGGATCAAGCACAGAGAGAACTGAGGCAAGTAGAAGAAAAAGTGCAACAAAGTCAAAATTCTGAGTAAAAATTAGAAAACAAGATTCAGCAGTTGAAAGATGAGTTAGTGGCAGAGCAGCAAACAAATTTAGAGCGAGAGTCCCCATTTTCTGCACTGAGAAAGGAACATGAAGAACGTGTCGAAAACCTGGGAGAGAGTCAACAAGAACTGTGTGAGCAAGTGGTGCATAATAGAGCCTGTTTAGTGGACATTTGTGCATTTCAAATGAAAATTAAACAACTGAAAGATGAAAATAGCCGGTTGATCGTAAAGGGGGGTGATTTAAAAGGTAGCTATTGTAACTGCACATTCTAGTGTCATCTCTGTGTTGGCACTTTACCTGTTCCCACAACATTGGTGGCTGATGTAATCTGTTCTAATTTGCTTAAATAAATTAATTAATATCTTATTAATACACACAGGGCTGGTTCCTAGTGCATTGTGGCACGGGGTGTTTGTTGAGGTTGTTGTGTGCGAGACGGGTTGGAGGCCTTATCAAAAAGGACCTGAATCATAGAAATAAAAGTGTTTTTATTGTGCGCCACATTCATTGTAGGGAAAGGAGATCCCTGACTTGCTGGTGACCGTATAATAAACCGCGACATACCTCAATGATGATGTGCACCTGCTGCTGCCACATCTACTAGCACACAACAAACATATCACCAGTCAAATGAGGATGGCGCTCTGTTGTTGTTGTGTGCTATGTGACAGAGGAATGGGGATAATGAGGTAAGAGGGCCCTCAGAGCCGGTCCTGGACTTTACTGCCCCTCTGCAGAATTATTCAAGCTGTACGAGGGAGTCCTGTGAGATGGGTGTTCCTCTGCTCGCCATATTGATGCTCAGACTACTGCAGTGCACTTGAGGGCTGGAGCCTGGGAAATGTTGCAAACGCCTCAACTCTGCTGAGCTCTCATGGCCTCACTCCAGGCAGCTTTCTCTAATAGTCTTTGTACTTTTCATCAGATATTAGATTGTGCAATGGCACATGGAGGAACACTAACCATGCAACGCAAAGTAGGAGGGTAGTAAGTTGTATGCTATTGGTACCCGGATATATCCTCTTACTGCTACTTTAAGACATTGATGGCACATTGACCAGGTCCCCTCACTTAGGTAGTTGAACACCTTCAACAAAATCATGAGTGCCAAGGATAGCTTAGGGGCGACAAGACAACACATAGCAACACAAGTTGGAATCCCGGGCTTGCGCTTAGAAACTGGTCCCAAACTGGTCCACGTATGAAGTGCGTTATAAAAGAACAATTATAATTATAAAAACAATTTTCAAGATTTTCAGTTTTAAGAACAGTGCATTGAGGAATTATTATCCTCTGTGGTCCATTGGAGAAGGGCACCTCATTTGGAACAGGGATCACAGAATGAGATGCAATAACTGAAATTAAAAGTGACTTATCAGAACTGAGTTACATGAACAATGGTGGGTGAATACTTAAGAAATTCAGTACCTCCCCAGGACCTAACCATTAGAAAGTAACCCGCCTCTTCCTGGACTGCAAGGAATTCCTTGAGAAATGTAGCCATGTAGCCAATACATGTGACATGGAATGGATTGGCCCTTAATGATTATTATAACAGTGAGAACAGTAGCAAAAAGAAAAAATGGGTGAGAATCTTGTAAAATTTGAAAGCGATATCAGCAAACTCACTTCTTTGGATTTTTACAAAAAAGAGACTAGATGAAATTAACCAAGAAATCCAAGAATTCAAGGGATCCCATTTGCAAAGAAAGTCAAGAAGTTGAGAACCGATATTACCAACTATCGACATGCATGAAAATGTTTTCACATTTTCCCCTATCCAATGGAGGATTTAACTACAGATGAACAATTAGACACAACTCCAATATATCTACCACCTGTAAATGCATGTTTAGAGATACATCATACGGTTCCGTGAGTAGAAGTGATGAGGAACCAGGAACTTCATATCACGCTGATAGACAACAATACCAGAGGAGCAATGATAGTGTCAATAGCAGGTCTTAACTGGAGTTGAGGGTGACAGGTTTTTGTGAAAAGTGGTCTTCTTTCTGAAGAAGCCATCATGCCAGCATTAAACGGCCAATATGTTTATGTCCGAAGAGTGAAGCCAGAGTTCCAATGAGAAAAACCCCAAGGGGAAAAAACTGTGAAGGGCGTTTCCTCAAGAAGAAGGAACTGGAGAATAGGCCAGATGATGTGGAATATGGAATAACAGCAGCATGGAAGATTTCAAATCTTCAATTGATGAAGGTGTAGACAAGTAGCGTGCAAGGAGCAGGACCAGGAGAAGGAACACAGAAGAATGGAGGATCCAAGGCAGGGAGAAGGAGGAATGGAAACAGCACAGGACTAGAAATAACACACAGGAGGAACAAGTAGTGCAAATCAAACGGAAGCTAATCAAGCGCAGGTGGTTGCAGGGCTTCCATCCTTATATTCGACTCAGAGATGGTGATCTGATGCGGCAAGCTCCCAGAACCGGAAATGTCAGTTCCAGCGAAGTGAATCACAGCGGCCACCATCTTGGAATAGGTGACATGACCCAACGTGGCTGCCATCTTGGTGCGGGCACCACGGGATCTGACCAATGATTCAAGGCATCAACACCTCTAACGGTGCCTGACACCCCTGCGGCACATGACAGTATACCCCCTGCCATGCCCTGGGGCACAGGGTTTCCATGGATGCAAATGGCAGAAGTCCCGGATCACTCGAGGGGGATGCACGTTAACAGCTGGCTACCAAGTCTTGTCTCAGGAATTGTAGCCAGACCAATCAACCAGGAATTGTAACCGTCTCCTCCTGAAATGAGAATCACAAGTAGCCCTGACCTCGTACTCATCCTGTCCATCAATGTTTAGCGGAGGAGGTGGAATGGTAACAGAACCAGGACGTTCCACATAAGGCTTTAGCAAAGAGGCATGAAATACAGGATGGATCCGATTCCATGCCCTAGGGATTTGCAGTTGAAAGGCCACAGGATTCACTTGTTTCCATATAAGGAAGGGGTCAAAATACTTTGGTGCCAACTTTGATGGTGTCAGATGCTTGGCCAGGTATTTGGCTGATAACCACTCCTTGTCACCCTGTCTAAACGTGGCACTGGCAGTCTCTTCCAGTCTTCACGAAGTGTCATTGGATCCATCATAAGCTTCATGCTCTGGAGCGCTGTCTGTTGGGTTTCTTGCAAGGTACGAAAGTGAGGTTCCAATGACAGGATGGGAATACCAGGGACAATGTCAAGAGGGAACGCCTTGGGATGATAACCATAGGTACACAGAAAAGGGGTTGCCTTGATGGTAGAATGTAAGGAGTTGTAGCTGAACTCAGGAAGGGATAGAAGTGTTTCTCAATTATCATGCGTTAGTCTGGGGATGAAAGCCAGATGGCATAGCCCTGTTGATATGTAGGAGTTTGAAGGTATCAGGATTCAGACACAGACAACACATTGAAGTTCTTTCAACAAAGTTTTATTAACTCAAAAAGGCAGCCCTCCTTGACTGCTTTTCCCTCGACACCTGTCCACCGCTTCTCCCCAGCAGTTAAGCTTGCATCAGTCACATGTGTCACACTCTCCTGACACTGGATTGTGGCTTGGTTGGCCACTACGCACTTGTTACCCTTTCTTATGTTCCCTTGTCTCTTACCAATGCTTGTTACTTTATAATATATAGTTTGTTGCACTAGTTTGGCTTTGATCAATGCTTGATTTCTTATATCATGCATACAACTCTTTGTGCACTCTTCGCTTTGCTAGCACTTGTTCACAGTTAATGTAGTTCATTGTTTCAATGTAGTTCAACAACTTTCCTTCAGCAGGATTCACATTCTTTCTTTCACTCCTCTCAAGATGCTAGAGTGTTCCCAACTTGCTTTCTTTTCGATTGGTATTCAAAATGCCTTGCTTTCATTCAGTTTGGTATTCGAAATGCCTTTTTTCTGCTTTAACTTGCTTGCATTTCATTTGGTATTCAAAATGCCTGTTTTCATGTAATTAAATATTGAAACTGATTATAACTTGCTTAGCAATGCATGCTTACCATTTATATTAATGTCCAAAGCTTTATCTCTATGACTTTTCTGGTTGCACTCAATGGTCGGTCCTTTAGTTCCTTGTGAGATCCTCTGCCACCACAGGTTTCTTTCTCTCTGTGCAGTCCCTTGCGTCTTCTCCCGGCAGTCTTCTGTGGCTTGCAGACACCCAGTAGTGCTTCTTCTGTGCCGCAGGACTCACACAACCGATTCCTTGGTCCCGCTGGCCTCCTTATTACGGTTTGCCACCAGCCTCCAACATCCTGTACCTTTGCTTCCCGCTGCATATTCTGTGCACTTTTCTTCAGGTCTCGAGCACTTCTCCTGCCACACAGCCACACTGGAGAGGTCTTTCTGCAACCAGCAGAAAGGTCGCACCTAGAAACAGTTGGATACAGGTCCGTTATAAATGCCATATCATACCCAGCAGTTCATGGGCGTTCTCCCACAGCTGACTCCATTTCTTCCAGGATTCCAGCTTTTAAAGCTCTCACCTCCATTTTCATTACAAAAAGGACTAGACCGCTCACCATCAACGCGGTAGTCCAGATTTGCTCTAGTTCTCCTCCTCCTTGTCCCAGTACTTGGCTGGGGTTGATAACTGTTCGCTTTTGCAAAGTGAGGATGTGTTGTTCTAATTGTCCTCTTCTTCGTCACAGTACCGTACAGGTGATATCTGGGGAATACCTCAGGGGCGTCATAGGAAAAAGGCTGACAAATGCCTATAAAAGCTTGAGGGATGGAGGGTTTGTGGTGAAAGGGAAATGGGGGATACCATGTCTCACCTAAGAACGTCCTCTCCCCACTCCTCAAGTCTCCTCCACCCAGGTGATCCTCCCTCACATATCTACCCATAGGGTTGGGATCCAAAAGTGATGGCCTTTCCCTGACCACCTGAGAAGAGAATACTGGTGGAAAAGAAGTGGGGATGCCCTTAGGTTCCTCACAAGGAGGTTGCAGAGGTAACCCCAGAACTTAGATGTGCATTGTGTGCCTCTGTCAGAAACAATCTTCTCTGATAGCCCATGCGAATGAAAGATGTCTTGTACGAATATGCCTGCCATTTCTTTCGCAGTAGAAAGATTAGGTAAAACCAAGAAATTGTCACTTTTACTGTAATACTCCACTGTGAACATGATGGCAGTGCAGTTGTTAGAAACTGGAAGTTCCACAATAAAATCCATAGATATACATCTCCAGGGAACTGTTGGGATAGGAATGGACTCAATTTTCCCATAGAGGGAGATGGTGAGGTGTTTTAGCTTGAGCACAGGCCATACAAGAGGATACATAATCCTTGATGTCTTTTGGGATAGTAGGCCACCAAAACTAACAAGTCAAAAGATGACATGCAGCACGGAAACCCCAATGTCCGCCAATCACGTTGTCATGGCATAGGCTCAAGGCTTGTTGTTGTAGTCAAAGATTGGGAAGAAACAGTTGATTCTGGAGGAATAGAAGGTCATCTTTCTATAGCACGAAGTGACCAACTGATGCTGGGTTTGGCATTGAGAAAGCCCTTCAGTAGCTTGTTGGACTTCGGACAGAAATGTAGAGGCACTCACAATGATCTGATGTGGAGGAAAAACATGTTCTTGTTTCATGGTGGTGGATGGAACACCACGATTGGACAAGACAACAACTGCAATATTTTCAGTACCAGGGATGTGGTGAAACAAAAATGGTGTTGAAGAAAGAAGTAAGCCTATCCGGCCTGATGACTGTTCCGGCATTCCATGTTTTGAAGGACCCTTAAGTTATGGTGATCCATTCTAACTTCAACCTCATGGACTGCTCCTAAAAGAAAAATGTTTCCAGTCCAAAAAGACATGTTTGACAACTAACAATTATTTTTCCTTCACAGAATAATGGTGTCCGTGGTCAGATAATATCCTAGAAAGGTAAGCTACAGGGTGTTCTAGCGTGCCTTCTGCTGCCTGTTTGAGTACAGAATCAATGGCATAGTCTGAGGCATCGGTTTAGACTATGAAAGGTAGGGGTGTGTCCAGATGTTTAAGTATAGGTACGGAAACAAAGTGTTGCTTCAACTCCTTTTACGGTATTGTGACAAATACCCAGATGTCATCACTTCTCCACTAGGGGGAGCCCCTTCCTGTGAGGCCAGGCAGTCAAGGCCGCTACCCGATAGTCCCCCTGGGGGTGGTACTCAGTGGGTGGATCTCATGCGGAGGGAAGCCCCATATGGGATTAGTGACAGTCCGGGGAGAACATGCTACCCCAATAGCCCACATAACCTTAATCAGCCCTCCTTTCTAGCGCCCTACACACCATCCATAGTGTTCCTATCTTTTTCCTTAAAACCAGTAAGGTAGGGAGTACTGGGATGAGGAAGAATACGACTTACTCACTAGGGATCCTCAAGACCACTACTGAGCTGGAGGAGAGCCAACTGACTCGCTAGGAGACCTCAATACTAGCACTGAGATGAAGAGGCCACTGACTCACTAGGAGTCCTCAAGACCAGGACTAGACGAGGAAGATTCCAGCGGACTCACTAGGAGACCTCAATGCCATTACTAGACGAAGAAGAGCCAACTGACTCACTACGAGTCCTCAATACAAGTGCTGAGATGAAGAAGAGTTCCACTGACTCACCAGGAGTTCTCCAGATCAACACTGAGAAGAAGAAGAGTCCAACTGACTCACTAGAAGTCCTCAAGATCGGTACTGAGATGAGGAGGCAGTGTGAAAGCCTAGAGAGCACCTCTGTGAATCATACTGAGCAGTCTAGTCTTTGTGGATTTTCTATTGGCCCAGACCTGAGTGAAATAGAAAAAGGAAATTGAACCACACAGAAAGATCCTCCCAGACGGAACTGGGAGCTGCGAGCCTGCGGTCAGGAGCTGAGCAAAGCAAATCCAGATGAAACCCTTACCCGTCGGCAGATATGCTCCAGAGAGCTTCACGTGGTCGGGCCGTGTCTGGAATCAGAAAACCGACGTGACAGCTGATCAGGAGAGCTGCAGAGCGTGGTTGGCCTGGGACACGATACCGGAAAGCAAAAAGCTGCTGTTCAGCCACCGCATTACTCTAATGCAGGAGGAGGTCTGCGAACAGGGGCAAGAGACCCAGAAGCAGCCGACATAGACTGGTGAGCAACCAGAGAAGGGTTGGGAAACCCGGAGGCTTGCTGGGAACCCCCAAGAGAGTATACTGCAGTAGGACGCGAGTTTGGTACCCACAGCCAGTAAGCACTTTCCCCCAAAGCCACCTTCTTTGTGGCCGTTCCTGGGAGTGTGGAAGACCGTGACTACCCATAGCAATAGAACGTGAAGCCAAAGGGGTCTGGGACCCAAGAGCAAGATGCTAAAGGGGTGGGTCTAGGACACAAGTGTAAAAAGCCAAAGGGGTCTGGGACCCAAGAGCAAGAAGCCAAAGGGGTCTGGGTCACAAGGGCAAGAAACAAAAGGGTCTGGGACCCAAAAGAGGGACAAACCAATACTACAGTGGCCTAGGACCCGACCATAAGAATACCTGTCAGGTGTAGCGATCCATGTATAAAGCTCAAGGGTTCTCAGACCCAAAAACTAGAAACCAAAGGGGTCTGGGACACAGAAAGAGACAGAAGCCAATATCACAGGGGTTTGAGACCCAACAACAAGAATATGTTTGTTTGTTTGTTTATTAATTTGTAAGGCACACCAAACCCGTAGGTAACTGGGCGCAACGTGGCAGTATAGTGAACCAGATGCAAACTGTAAATGATCAGGAAAAGACCAGGGGGTGGGAGATATATGCATTGGGGTTGGTGGACATTATAAAAAGGAACCAAGAGGAGGGGGTCCTTCTCTTGACACAGTGAAGAAACTTTTTTTCTAGCTGCATTTTCGGGAGCATTGTGGAGAAGACCAGGGGAAGAGAGAGATACCCCCTTGTGTTTGTGGAACCAAGAGGAGGTGCCCTTCTCTGGACATTGTGAACATACAAAACTCAATGTGCCTTATTGAACCTGCAATACAAGGAACCCTTTTTGAGAATTTTGATTTATATCCCTTAAGAAGAACATTTTATTTTGTATCACCCAAAAGTGTACCTTCGACAGTCATCCAAAAGGAAGAAACCTTTTCATCAGAATCAAGAAGACATACCCCTTTTCTTTAGTTGAATATGGTTTAAGGGATGGAAATAGGTATTTGGACAAAGGACAGTGAACTCTTTGCTTTAGACTGGCATCCTGATGTATTCCTTAGTTTAATTTGAGGTAGGGAAACCCCTCTTAGAACTAGGGTTAGGCAGAGTTTTCTCTTTGATTTTAGTACCAATAAAAGCATATAGCCAGAAACATAACTCCTGTGCACCGATGTCCTCCTTCCACACACTTACACAATCCTTGATGGGTGACGAAAGCCCAGAAAGGTTGGGGAGGAATTTCCTGTAGAAATTTAACAGACCCATAAAACTCTATACCTCCTTAGCAGAACGGGGAGAATGCTATGAGGTTGTAGCATTTACTTGCCTTTGGGTCCAGAGATATACCTTCTGGTAATAGTACATAGCCTAGATAGGAACCAGGCCCCGATTCTGTCAAGAACAGGTCTTACTGGGAGCGGAGGGCAAAAGGTTTTTGTGAAAAGTGGTCTTCCTTCTGAAGAAGTCACAGTGCCAAAAGAATACTGGCAATTCAGTTACCCCAAAGAGTGAAGCGAGAGTTCCAATGGGACAAAACACAAAGGGGAAAGAACCAGTGAAGGGCAAATCCTCAAGAAGAAGGAACTGTAATATAGGCCACAAGATGTGGACTACAGAATAACAGCAGCATGAAAGAATCCAATCTTAAATAGATGAAAGAGTAGACAAGTAGAGGGCAAGGAGCAGGACCAGGAGAAGGAACACAGAAGAATGGAGTATCGAAGGCACAGAGAAGGAGCAAGGTAAATAGCGCAGGACAAGGGATGGACAAGACGTGAACTCACGTTAATCAGGCACGGGTGGTCGTAGTGCTACCATCCTTTTATTTGACTCAGAGATGGTGATCTGATGCGGCAAGGTCGCGGAACCGGAAACACCCATTGCAGCAATGTCAATCATGGCGGACACCCTCTTGGAATGGGCGACCTGACCCAATGCAGTCACCATCTTGGTATGGGCACCACAGGATCTGACCAATGATGCAAGACACCAACGTCTCCAATGCCCCCAGTGGCACCAGGCATCCCTGCGGCGCATGATAGATAGATCCCACAGACAAACACAAGGCAGACAACATTTGTTTAGGTCACGGACAGGGAGCAAACCAAGAATTGGGGGGAGCAGGCAGGGAAGAAAAAAACACACAGTTGGTCATAATTTGGATGACATGGAAAATTAAGATCTTAATAAATGACTGGTGTAAATTTTCACAAACACGCAAAGATCATTTGAATTCAGACTTGAATTTAATTCATGAGGAAGATTAGACAACACAAAATCGGTTTGATGGGGCCGACAATGTCAGAGTACTTTGAAGCGCCTACCAAAACTCCTGAATCTATAGTATTTGAAAACAAGGTTACTGCAAGACAGAGTGGAAATGGAGGCTTCATGACATAATAGGCAGTATTGCAATACCACACAAGCAGAGAGAGAAGCATTGGAGAGGCTAGAAACATATGATGACATAATCATAGTGGATGCAAATAAGAGAGGCACCATTGTGTTTATGCATAAACACAAGTACATGGCTGAGTTTTGCAGCCGGTTAGAAGATACAACTAGTTATGAATAATGTGTGTTAGATCCCACCACAGCGCATAGAGATAATATTTTAGATAAAAATGATATCTTCATTCACGGGCAGGTGAATTAGCAAACAGGAAAACATTTTCCTCACACGAGAAAAAATCTGAGTGATGATATTTTATACAGTCCCAAAATAGACAAGAACCTAGAGCCCCCACTAAGGAGACTTTTTATATCCAGGATTGGCTGGATTATAAGGCCTTTGTCAAAATAATGTGAGGGGTCAGAAATGAAAGCCGGACACAACGTTTTTGGTTAAAGAATGTTATTAACATAAATGGTTTGGAAAAATGCCTCTCTGACCCTGCTCTAGAGGAATGTCCCTACCTATAACCAAACACTAAGGCTCTGTCTTTGCCAGGATGTCAGAAATCAAAACCAGCCTTGTGCCCAAAACTTCCTATCCTGACCCTTACTCTACAAACGAAATAATAAGGTGAGAAGGGAAATGTCTTTAACCTGGTATTTGCTAAAAGTGTTCATGAATAAAAATATAACCGCTCCAACATAAAAGTTCTCCAAGGTAACAGACCTTGGTTCCAGAGGGTGGTTCCTTTCCCTGGATTGTTTAATGGGATGGCAATGTCTCTTGGTCTAACAGTTGGGTGTGTCTTTTCTTGGCCCACAACAATCCTGTTAGATGAAAAGCTGTTTAGCCTTGTGGTTTCCTAAACGGTTCCTTCTTTTCAAAGGTTCTTTCTTAACACACAATTCACTAAGAGTAACACGCCTTGGCTCCAGAGGTTTACTCCCTTCCCCTGGATTCTTCTCAAACTTCAATGACTCTTGGGATTGCCCGGTTTACTTCCTTACCAGGATTTCTTATACTTCCTTGGACTACCTGGTAGACTCCCTTGTCAGCATTCGTAAACAACAGTTCCTCGTTTACTTCCACAATCTTTTTTGAACAGATACAGGCCTTTCTCATGACTTCTTTATAGGCTTGCAGTTGCCTGGTATACTCCCCGCCAGGACTCCTAATGCACTTCACACTGCCAGGCACACTTCCTTAACAGGACGCCTTAAGCACTTCCAACTGTCTGGTATTCTCTCCTTCCAGGACTTCTAAAATACTTGCATTTTGCCTGGTTTCTACGCCTATCAGGACTTCTCATTTCCATATATGTGTCACAGTCTCTCTCTACATTCACAATTGTATATCTTTTCCTTGATTCAATATTTCCAATACTTTCAATGTTCGCTTTCAATTGGCCCCATATCAGCATTTCATGCAGTCATATTTTGTTAAGGGTTGCATTTGCATTCGGCCTTTTTGACTTATAAACCATCTTCTTATCGTTTAGTTTTCCATGGCATTACAAAGTTCAAATTGTGTTTGGCGCGGTCGCCGAAACGCCTTAAGGCCCCTACTTCGCTTGGGCTGACTCACCGACTCTGCCTGGCATCTTCGGTCCCATTTCTGTTTATGCGGCGCAGCTCTGCTGCTTGCCTTCCACTCTGGACTGCCTTGACGTCTCTCCACCTTCTCCTGCGGCTCTGCTCCTGCATGCCTACGCCCAGGAATAGTCTTGAGGTACGTGGAATTTCTGCGGCCCTGCTTGCTCTCTCAACAATTCTTTCCCTGTTTGCTGGCGAGCCCCTTGGCTGCGCCACACCAATTCGTGCCTCCAGCTTCCGCACACCTTCAAGGGAGATGTAACATCTTCTCCTGAGCAGCCTCTCACAGTTTGGTTTCTAATTTTAAATGTCCTGCACCCAGGTGCTTTCACAAAACAACTAGCACCTTCATTGAGCTTGAAGCTCCTGCTGCTCTGCATGCTTTTCTTCATCCTCCTTGTCTGAGTACTTTGGTGGATGTGGGAATTGGAGTCCACTGATAAGAACTGATGCATAGTATTTGGAGAAGCTCTTTCTATGATTCTATATGAACAATCAGTTCTATATGAAGGGGAATTGGAACTGAAAAAGCTTTTCTTTGAGTTTTTACTTTTCAGGCCATGGATGGGAGTTTGGCCTAAATAGTGTTGGGGAGAAAAGGTTGTTCAATTTTCCCCTAAATGGCGGAACAGATGCATGACAATAGGCCATTAGAGTATTGGGTACCAAGGGGTCTCTTCCATGGGAAAATGGGGGATACCGCATCTCATCCACTGAAGCCATGACATCTCCCAGTGGTTGTCTTCTCCCATGTGATCCTCCCTCATATAGCTGCCCCCAGGGTCCAGATCGGGAAGCGGATGTCATGCCCTGGCCACATGGGAGGAGGTCACCTCCAGGGAATAGGTGATGATTCCATTGGATTCATCACAATAGGCAGATCATTGTATGAAGAATTATATTCCAAGCAGGAAATCTTACATAAAAGATATGACACAGATGTTCACTAATGTAGACATGGATATCACGTCTTTGTATACTAACATACCCCAAGAGGATTTCATAAAACTAGCCGTTCCGAGCATAACATATGCCGTTCTAGCATACCTTAAAGGTCAATATCAGGTGGGATTACTGCAACAGCCTCTTCCTTAATCTTCCTCTTTCCTCCCTCCGCCCTCTTCAACTAATCCAGAATAGGATATCCCTCGCTTCAAGCCCAGGGACCGTATCTCTCCAGCCCTAAAATCTCTCCACTGGCTCCCGGTGTTTGCAATTATCAAATTCGAGACCCTCTGCATCATCCACAAGACTTTCTGGGGTCTTGCTACATCCAACTCTCTCTCCCTAAATACCACCCTGCTAGAATCCTTCAGTCCTCTAGCTCCAATTCTCTGCATGTCAGATGTTTCTCCAAGCAAAGAGTGGGGGGTGGAACGGCCTCCCTGCCCCTATCTGACTTGAGCCGGATCTCCTTAAGTTCCAGAAGATTCTCAAGACCTTCCTTTTCTCGGCTTCCTTCCCTCTCCCCCTCACTTGCTAGTCTCCACCTGACGCTGCAACTGGTTGCCTGTGTCCCCTATGGTCACTCCTCCACCAGTCTTCCCCCCACACTTTTACGGGCACCTTTTCCTGACCAGCTTACTGAGTCTGGTCCACTCCCATTCCCCACTATTGAACCCCACCCCGTTTTTCCCCAGAAACCTGCCCTCCTTGGCTCCCCTTAGCACTGGCCTAGCCCGAGCTCCTCCCTCCAGCACTTCTCCCTCCCCCTCTCCCTATCCCATCCCCGAGATGAGCCCGCACTCACTACACTTATAGATACTGCACTTGCACAATCCGAATGTCACAAGGCCTAGTAGGCTGTTACTGTTCTTTTCTCCTCTGTCCGCCCCCCATACCCGTCTTTGTCTTGTGATGCCTGGAAACACTTTGCTGTATAGGCGCCATACAAAGGTTCAGTAAATAAATCAATATTCGTCAGTAATTCATATGGTCACTTTCGGAATTACCACTGATCGCTTCCAGGAAGGGGGCGTCGGTCCCTGTGACTTATTAATGGTAATTGAAAAGGCTAAACGTATAGGTAACTGTCTTCTTTTTAATTTGAAAGGCATATTTATACCAGATGGAATAAGAACAGTATCTAAGTTCCATCGATTACACAGGCCTCTATTAAGTGTCAAGTACATATATTCCAGCAAAAATCCATATGCACAACAGATACATGCAGATACATGTCATGAGCACTGCTCCCGAGAAGCCAAGTCAAGCCCAGCATCCCCGGAAGCAGGCTCACGACCCTCGTCCCCGGCTCCAGCAAACCCCTATTGGGGCCCTTTAGACCATGTCCTGGCGCCTCTGGCGCCAGGCTCATAAGGAACCTCAGTCCTGGCGCCAGGAATTCTTGCAAAGGTGCTTGGGTGGACCTACCTGTAGCAGACCATGCTGCATACTCACCTTTGCAAATGCTGGCAGGATGAAGTCCCCAGCCTTCTGCTGGGAGGAACTATTCCCTGAACTGGGACTACTTTCTTACCTGGGTGGGGCTGGTGCCACTCCTTAGCTCTGGAAATCAGGAACTCTTTTACCTGGGCGAGGCTGAGGAAGAAGACACCCAATCACTCCAACACTATTTAAACCACACCCGATTGGGAAAACGTGCTTCGCGTTATTCTGCATCTGCAGCAGGACGCTCACTGAGTCAGCTCCAGCATTCCAGTGACATCTCCAGCTTCAGCGTCAGCTCAGCAACCTGTGGAAGAAAGACACGAGAACTATACTTACCATCCAGGAATCCAGACTCCAGCAGAACCTGCAAGCAAAAGAAACATAAGGTTAGCAAGTTGCAACACGTTCGCAGCCGCGCTCGCTTACCTGATCCATCTGTGCTTTCACGGATTCTTTGCGGCCTTCTCTTCAGCAGCCTAACGGCACCTGTAAAGACAAAGAACATTGTTAAGTAGGAATCGGGTGAAGGCGGCCGCATTTACTTTTCTTACCTGCTTTTGTGCGCGTATTACGATCTCTTCAACCGCAGCAGCCCGGCACCTGAAAACAAGAAAAGACATTATTTAAGTGCCATTAAAGACTGCAAGAAAGCCTAACACTTACGTGTTTCCCCACGTGCATCCGCGACTGGGAAAACGCCCGCAAGATCCCGACACCTGCAAATAAGAAAAGAGCATTGTTAGAGGTGCTATAATAAGGTGACAGATCATTATACTCACGTACTTCGCACGTGCAACGGCAACGGACGAACAACGCCCGCAACATCTCAAGACCTGAAAACAGAAAACAAGGGACATTATTGAGGTGTCATTGAAATTCCCATACCTACCTACAACCGCACGTGTCGCGCTCTCAGTGACCACGCCCTCAGCATCCAGGCACCTGAAAAAGACAATGCAAAGACTTCATTAAAGGTGCCCATCTCTTCAAGACTATAAACTCTTTATACCTACTGGCATCCGCTCGTGCAGTAACGGCGGCATCACCTTTTGGCATCTCAGCACCTGTGCCACTTCTAAGGCCACAAAAGACTTTGAGGACCTCCAGTGACGTAACTGGAACCCACGCACCCCTGCATAAGTCGCAGGATGGAGAGCCCAGCATTTATACGCCTAAGGTGAGAGCTCACCAGGACATAGGACTTTCGGAGAGTTGGCGATTAGTGAGGAGGAAGTCCAGCCAAACGGTCATTAACCCTTTTTTCTTCCGCCTGCAGAAACCTTACCCTGCAAGCCAGACGGTCAATAAGAGGAAGCCCAGTCTAGAGAGTCATCCGAGCTCTACGCTTCTCAATTGAAGAGACTATACCAGTTCAGCCGGGACCAGCGCCTCCGTGGGAATCAGGTGAGCGTTACAATACATCACAGTCCCTCCTTCCCAATGTGCCTCTTCCCATTTCCGCTCCTTTTAGCTCCTAGCCCCCCTGCACTGGAACTCCTTACCTCTCTCAATCTGCTCAATACCTACCTTTTCCTCCTTCCCCACTTCCCTGAAATCTCTCCTTCTCCATTCTCCACCATGAAACCTTCCTCACCTCTCATTCTCTCTCCTCCCCTAGCATCTTTCCTATGAACCTCTCTACCCTGCCCCTTCCCCTTACCATCCCTATAATTTCACCCTTATGCCCCTTCTGTTTCCCTCCTCGTTCCCTTCCTCACCCCTTCCCTCTTCCCTCACAGATTAATTGCTCTACTTACTGTTTTATTGATTTGATTCATGATGTAAATTGCTTCTACTGTTATAATGTTCTATGTATTCTGTTGTTATAATGTAAAGCGCTTTGGATTAAAGCGCTATATAAACACAATAAATACAATACAATACAATATATTCCTAGACAAACCCATGTGTACAACACCTACATACCTGGAAACATTATATTGATGCAATATCTGTCTTGTGAAATAGACTTGCATGTGATGTCCTTTCTTTCATAGATTGGGTTAATTCCCTAACATTTAGATGTACATCTAAATGTTTCTTCCACTATTAGAGAGGAAGAAGTTAATTTTCTAGACCTGACTGTTTACAAAACTGGAAAGGGGTTCTGGGTAAAACCATTCCACAAGGTAACTGACAGGAATGCCCTTCACCTCTAGTAAAGCTTTTTGTAACAAGACACCATATAGAGAATGATCTTTACCTTATAGCCTTAAAAAGAATAGAACATTCTGATGTCATGATAGCAGAAAAGAGTCTGTCCAAAATAGAATAACACATTATTTTTTTGACTAAACTTCAAATCAGGTACCTTAATGAGGCCCCTTAGTGGAATATGTTATTGTCGCACCTGGTTCCGGCACTCCCTCCCATCCTCAGCTGCCGCCATGGAAATAGAAAAGGGACTAGAACCCTTTACTATTTACACAACCCCCAGCTTTTAACATTTGTAAGGCTAGATCTTTTCTTTTCTTTCCTTTCACGCCACTAAACCTCTTATTTCTTCTCTTATTTTCTCACATCTGTTCTGTTCTTCTCTACTCTCTGGTCTTCCTGATTCCTACTTGTATCCACTTAAATGTATTATTAATAATAATAATAATAATAATTTTGCATTTATATAGCGCTACGAACTCTCAGGTATCTGAGCGCTGCTTATTATAACCCACGGTGTGTGGTGCTCAATTCTGTCTCCTATTTTCTTTATCTATTTGTGACTCTATTAATCCTACCCTTTCCATTCTGCAATGGCTCTCTTTTCATTCCCAACTTAAGTTTAACTTTCTGTGCCTTGTCTTTAAATCTTCGTAATAAAAACTACGCACTTCAATACAGCAGTCTGGTATTTTGTGCCTCATTGTTATATCCAGCCGGCTATGACTGATCGCAGCCATTGCATGCAACCTCAGTGCTTCTGCCAGTTAGATGCATACCGTATCCCCTGATACGTTTGCTAAGTAGAACCGCTTATGCACTTTGCTAGTGGTTATCCGTTGGGTCTCTTGTCCCACGTTTTTGAACTGAGTCGAATGTACTTCACCATTGTCTTTATGGTTTGTTTCTTTAGAGAAAGCTGGTATGCCACACAACTTTGGCTTTGAGTAATCTGCCTTCTTGCTGAGGTCAGTGTTGCATTTGGTGCAATAACATATGAGCTGATTTTGTGTTTTTTCCACCTATGTGAGGACGGTCTGTTTCTTGATTGCCCGAGTTTTTGCACAGTCTGCAGTTTGTGAGATTAGCTTGACTTCTTATTGCTAGAATCTCTCTTGTGTGTAGTAAATTAAGCCGGGCTCTTAAGAAAGTTTTTCTGAGTTTTTTTTTTCTAGAATTTTATGGAGTAGGCTAAAGGGCTTTTTAATTTGTTATAAGTTGGCAGGAGATGTTTCAAAAGCTTGATCGCCACTGCCTTTTCACCTTCACAGCTTTTGGATCACTCTTTGTGGATGGATTATCAGGTCGTCTGCGGTGCACGCTAAGTTTTCAAATTTATTTTTTTGCTGGTCAGCCAGTTGCATTGTGCTTTACATTTAGTTGATTTGAGCTCATTGTCGATGATATTAAATATCGGGAGACTATCTTGTATCAGTGTTTTCCTGTAGAATGATATTGAGGACACGTTGACAGTTGCTTCTAACGACAGCATTCCCAGCTCTCTTCTTACTGCTGCTGTTGGTATTGAGTTGGGGAGACCGAGTACCGTTTTCCAGATATATCCTTCCAATTTCGGCCAGACGGTCTTTGGCATGGTGATTGTTGCTTCCATTCCATATGTTAGGGCGGGGACTATTTTGCCTTTATAGAAGTTGATGGCTGGCAGCAGCGAGAATTTGCCAAATTTACGGTAGATCAGCCTCATTTCTGAGGTCAAATTTTTCGCTTTGTCCCATAAGTACTGTTGTATTTTGGCCTCTTGTGATGACCCATGAAAGATGACTCCCAGATACTTGAAGTTTTGAACAACTTCAATTTGCACTTTGTTCACTGACCAGGTTTTGGGCGCTTTGCAGAGCTGTTGGGTTTTGGCAAAGATCATGATTTTCGTCTTGCTATTGTTTATTGAGAGGCTGTTGGTTGTCATATATTTGGCAAGGTTATCCAGCTGACGTTGAAGACCTACCGGTGTCTGATCAAGAATTCTCATGTCGTCCGCATATAAGATTTGTGATACCTCGATGTTGCCTATTTCCGGGGAAAGCAGTGGACAGCTACTTATGATTCTTTGAAGTCCCTTAAGAAAGCCACCAATAAGGACGGAGCCAGGCGGCAACCTTGCTTGACTCCTCTTTCTGCTGGTATATCCTTAGAAAGTGTGCCTTGTCTGTTCAGACGGACGCAAAGGGAAGTCTTTGTGTGGAGCGCTATTATTGGATTTAAAACATCTTCAGGACAGTTCTAGAGTTTTAGCTTTTTCCATTGGAGCGCTCTGTCCACCTCATCAAACGCCTGCGATAGGTCTATGAATGCAGCGTAGGCAGCTGGTGATCCCTGTTTTATTTTTGCCTCAAAAATGTTTAGAAGGAGTATGTTTACAGAGGTACTGTCATTTTTTTTTAAACCCATCTGGAAGTGGTCAATGCAGGGGGCCGTTTTTGCCCAACTTTGGAAGTGCTGTAGTAAGAGAGTTGCAAACAGTTTCCCCATAATGTCGAGGAGAGCTATGGGGCGACCGTTGCTTTAGTCCATGCTTTAACCATGACACTGGGATCTGTCTACTGTCTCTGCAGTGGTTGAGCAGGAGACTGATAAAGTATGTCCATTTGTTTATGTAGGTTTTGAGGTCAATATTGGTGAGGCCGTCAGGACCTGGCGCTCTTGATGTTTTGAGCTTTTGAATGGATAAGCTTTTGTCTGGTTTTGAGGAGAGGTCAGTCCAGGGGAGTAGATTGGTCTCAGGGTATAATATCTCGGAGGAAGGTGGTGGCGCAAAAGGATCTGTGAAGAATTTGGCCCATGCCCATTCTGTGACTGAGTTTACCATATTGGATCCCGGGTTTCCCTGTGAGGTGTTGATTAGGGCCCAGAAGTCGCCTGATCTCTTAGTCGACAAGGTTCTCATCATTGTTTCAGCATCATTTTGATATAGGTCAGCTTTACGTGATCTAAGCCATGATTTGTAGATTTTTTACTCTTTGGCCCATGCTTCCCATGTCAGGTCGTTGTTTTCAGCTTTTGCTTTACGTTTAAATTTTCTCAGTGACTTTTTTTCTGCTATTGGTTTGTCGTATGCATGGTGAAAACTGACTGCAGGTTCCTTGCCCTCTTCAAAATTGGAGTGTAGTTTGGCCTTGGTGTAGTCTTGCTACTTGCCGGAGCGCCGCCAACTGCGGCATACTGGTATGTTATAGCTCTCACACTGGCTGCTGTCAAGCGCAGTCAAGTTTGTTGAGTGTTGGCCTCTAATGAAGCTGAGTAGCATTTGGTTTGGTGAGAATTGGAGCACCATGCCATGGATAGCATGTTGTGATCACTTGCCTTTGTTTTTACCACCTGGAAGTGTTCAATTTCGGAAAGCATGGCACTGGAAACAAAAATGTAGTCCAGGGTGGCAGTTGAAGTGCGCCTTTCCCATGTGGGGATCTGTGTGTGGAAATCCTTGATCCAAGCAGCATTATGGAAATTTCTAGAGGTCATCAGACTCATCCAAGCTTGACCTCTTTCTTCTGTTGGTGGCGGAAGGACGGTAGGTATCGGTTCATCTTTTGGGCGAACACACTTTGAATTGATGTCCCCACTGATTATGAGTGTGGTATTCCATTTGATTACAATAGCGTCAATGGTTTCAGCCACTGTTTGGCAGAAGTCTGCGGTCGACGTTTTTTGGGGGTTCCAGTAGACGGTAATTATTACGACGTGTGTCGATGACCAAGACTCTGTGGCATTAGAAAAGTAGTTCCACTGTATAAGGACAGCCAAAACCCCATAAGATCTTGTGATCGTCTTAATGATCTTCAGGTCCTGACCTGTCCGAACCGCAATGAGTAGGCCAGATGACGGGCGGCCCATCAGACCTTTTACAGCTGGTGATGTCTCAATTTCAAAGCTGTCCATTGATGGTTTTTCAAGGAGCCAAGTCTCTTGGAGACAAAGAATATCGAACTGTCCTAAGTCCTCGCTGTTGGGATCAGTTAGATGGGCATGGCCTCTGGTGTTCCATGATGCTAAGGTCAGTGCCTTTTGAAGATAGGGTTTTTTTAGAGTCTTTGGTGATTGCTATCTTTTGCGATTTGGGATCAGGGCCCCTATTAGCCAATTCCAAGGACCTCCTGACGTCGATTCTTTCCTTTCACTGACAGGCGTCTCGCTGGATGTCTTTGTCAGCGATTTCTGTCTGATGTTTCTGTAACTGTCGGGTCTGGTTCGGCGTGGAGATCGTTCTCTAAGGCTCTGTCTTCTTTGGTAGACATGTTGCCTGTCATTACTTGAATGGGCAGATCTTGAGCTGGTCCCTTCTTTAGGATCACAAGAGTGAAATACCTCAGTTTTATCAGTCGAGTATCTGCGATGATTCTTGTTTGTTGTCTCCTCAAAATGGGCCTTCAGGTCAGCTCTTCGGGAGTTGTGATAGTCTGGTGATTTGGGCTCATGTCTCCTCGTGTTTCCGATGTGTTGGCTTTTTATTTCAGATAGTAGAAAGCCAGCTAGTTTTAGCTCTCTACCAGCTTCCCGGGTCAGGTCTTGGATTGCAGTTGCCCTGATATGTAAATAGGCATTGGCCTTGTTTTCGCTATGGTACGGCTCAATCAGCTTTAAGTTTTCCGGCTTTAGCTTTTTTAGGGCAGTTGTACTTGCTGCGATTTTCAGCACTGATTTCCGGTTAAGAACCATATATTTGTCTTTACTTGAGGCCTGTTCGAATTTGAAAAGTCGAGTTTTTTTTCGAGAAAGCCACACCAACCTCTGTTTTTTCTGAAGATCCATTTACTTTTTGGTAATGCCTAGTCAGACTTAGATGGTGCGACTGCTTGACTGGTGCTTCTGGTAAGTGTTCTAATGGTGTTAGAGGTGTTGTTGGGGACATAGGCTTTTTTTGTTGGCAAAGTTCGTGATCAATTTTCTGCTGGGGAGTTCCACTTGTTGACTGACATGAAACTGCGGGCAGAGTCGTTGTCTTTTGAGTACCTTTAGGGGTCCTCTGACCATCTTTTGTCCCGACACTGTCCCTTGTGTGTGATTGCGGGATATCATCAACTGACTCCTGTTCGAGGTGCTGAGATAGATTTGTTATGATACTTGAGTCCAGAAATTCGCTCATAGTTTTGGGCGACTTGGTAAGGTCAATTGCTTAGCTCACTGGTAGGGTGGGAGCTGTGACCGTTGTGGTAGGTTGGTCATCGAGAATTTTAGGGTCAAGTATGGGTTGTGTTAGACATAGCCTCACGTTTTCTGATTGGTCTTTCGCTGATAGTTTTAGGGCTTTCTTTCCTGTTCCCAGCCCTTGTAGCACTCCAGTAATCTGTGTTAAAGATGAATGTGTCTTCAATTGCGTTTGATTCAATTTTGAAGCCGGTTTTAATTTGTTATTGAATATTGGTGCAGTTTCCTCACTGCATTTACACTGAGTCGTATGTGTAGATTTCTGCTCAGATGGTCTGGCTGCTGTATCTTTTTGGCCAGTCGTATCCGGGCTAGTTTCAGACTCCACTTCGTTCATGTCCTGTTTTCTTTGTGCTATATCATATTTCAAGTCTAAAGCTGTTATAAATCCTTCCAAGAATGTAAGTTTAAGCTGAATAAGTGCTAGCGTCGCTGTGTTGTCTCTGGATGTATCGCTTATGGTCTCATAAAGTTTGCAAAAAGGGACCATGGCAATTGTTATGGCTGACATGACTGTTGTCATGTCCTGTCTGTTGTTGGGGGAATCTTTTTGCATATCTGATGGAAGTTGAGTCTTCTGTTTTTCAATGGCCTAGTTGTACGCTCCGCGCCTTGTGGATTCGTAACTGGTCGCCGGATTCTATCTGCGCTAAGGGCAGCCTCAGCTGAGTGGTACGGCCTGGGTGAAGAGTTCCAAGGGCCAGTGTCGTCATGTCCTCGAGGAAGCGAATCTGTGATAGCTTCTGAAAGGTTTGGCGGATGGTTTGAGATTGGGAGATGGATTTTTGCCCATGGTTGCAGACTCTTTGTTCTTTCTTGCGAGTAGGCTTTTGGGTGTAGTAGCTCAAGTATCTCCGGGATGTCCTGTGGTTGTACCAAAGGATCTATTGCTGAAGTTTGCTTTGTGTTGTCTGTTGTTAACAATTTAGGTTGAATGGTTGACCCTGCGTCGATGTTGTTTGCCTGCCTGTCTGAGCGGCGGATTTCTTCATCCACCCAGATGTCAGTTCGGTTATCCGCCGTTGGTAGTGTTTTTCTAAGTTTGAGCAGTGGAGGGGTTTCTTCCAGGGCTTCCAAAATTTCCGCGTCTTAGGGTTCGGTATCAGTGAGTAGTTTTCTTTTGCCTTGTGTTTTGAAGAAGTTCAACAAGGCGTTGGAGAGCAAAGGGGTCGGTAAGCTGCTTTTCCCAATACCCCGTTTTTTACTGATGGTTTGGCTGTCAGTGCTTCGATTAGTTGCAGTTTCTTTCGTCTTGGTTCCATCCTTTTTTTGTTCAATTGTATTTTCTTTAGTGCCGTATGTAGAAGGCATTTGGGATTTACCCCTTCCTCTTTTTTTGTATGGAATCCTTTTTCTGTTTGGAGGAAGTATGGGGTTTGATTTAACGGTGTCAGCCAGAATGGGATCTTGGGTGAGGTCCAGATCTGAGTCTGCTGCTTGTGATCCAATTTGACTTGTTTGGTTCGTGCTTGATTCTTGTGCCGGCAGTTCTTCTGTCTGCCTTGGGGTCTCGATTAGCATCTGGGCAGTCGGAGTGGGAACCACGCCACTCGGGATCAGTACAGAAAGTAGAGGTTCTGATGTTTTTTCTGGCAGCTGAGCTTTGGTGAAGTTGTTAGTTTTAGTAGAGGCGGCCTCTGCGGACGCATGTACAATGGCCAATGTACTTATCCTGGCGGGTGTTGCCTTATGCAACTGCTGTGCGTCAGTGTTTTCCGGGTGGCTATTATATTGTCCAGGGATCAAGTTCGCCGGGGACGATCGAAACACTGGGGGACTTTCGTCATGGCCAGCGGGCTAGGCGTCTGCGTACTGCCGCTCTCAGTATTTCTGCCACTGAGTAAATCTGGGTGGAGAGCCGGGTCGCTTCCCTGGGCCCGCGCCCCAAGGCCCCATGTGAGGGGTCCTCCGACCCTCTCGCAAGTAGAGCCGCTCGCCAAGACGGTGAAGGGGCAGTCGGCACAGGCGGTCTTGGCGGAGGGCGCTTGCTCCAACGATGATTGCAATCCTCCCACTGGACCCGGCGTGGGAAGCCACGTTGAAGACGCCGGGGCCGGGCGCACGGTGAAGTTGACGGTTCGCTGCCTGTTGATGGTGAGATCTTTCGGTTCTTCTCAGAGGTGGATGCACTTTTTTGTACAGTTTGCATAGTTTCTCCAGTGTCGGTGATTCTTAGTAGGGGTTGAGATAAATCTGCGATAGCTGATGAGTCAGGTATTCTGTCCGTTGTAAATATCGAAATTAGCATACACGGATTGCTTGGTTGCTTTGATGTCGTGTTTTTTTTTACGTGGCTCCTGAGACAGTGTTGCTCAGGGTCTTCCTCCATTTTCCACGAGCAACGGGCAGTAGCCGGGATCGAGTGGGGGTCGGATTATGAACGGTGGTGTAGATTCCCAGAGCCCTGTTTAGGTCGGGGAAGTGTGACTTTTCGTGTCAATGTGTGTGTGGTGGTGTGCGTTTTCCGGGACGTTCAAAATGTTCGCAATCAACGAAAACAAAACACACACAGCACAGTCACAGGTTTGATCGCCTACCTCACTGACCGGTAGCTCAGGTTGCGAGTCCGAGGCCCCCAGCCTCTGGCTTCCTACAGCGTACTGCTGCAGACTGAAACTCTGCACGAAACTCCATGCGCGCTGTGCACTGGCAAGGTCTTTTTAAAGGGAGTTGGCCTTTGTTTTCCTTAAAGGCACAATCCACAATCCATAGGGAACTGGAAACTGGAGACAAAACAAAGAACGCAAAGTGTGGCAGCAGCTCCTCTCACCGTGAATACTGCTGCAGACTGGAACTCCGCCATTTTATTGTCTTTTAACAGATTCTCTCCATGGGGAGCGTGTGCCATAGGAATTTGGGGAAGACGCCTACATGATACATGTTGTGCCTCTTTGGCTGCATTGAAAGAGTACATTATGTGTTGTGGATACATTGAAGTAGGTGCGTAATAATTGATTTTTCGCCTGTCTGGGCTGCATGTTCTTGATTATAGTAATTTTACTTTAGTCATTCGATTTTGTTTTTAGATAACACACAGAATTGGTTCCATCTCCAATGAACGATTTTCATGCCTTGAGGAAGGCTGGGCCAATCAAACCATTAGGCTATTGTCAGCCAAAACTCGAGTAGGTGGAGTTTGAATAACTTCAGGCAATTTGTGAAGTTGGTTCCTTCTAGGGATAACTGGGTATTTGTTTACCAGCCATCTGCCTGGGTGGTTTAGTATGAATTGGCACATGCACATTTGGGGCCTCATCACGAGTTTGGCGGTAACCCTTAAATCCGGCGGTAGAGCTATTACTGCCGGATTTAAGGGTCCGCCAAATCAGGGCTTCGGCGGATTTCTCCCCAGCTCTGAGCTGGGGGGAAATCCGCTGAAAATTCGCGCTCATACCGCCGGTGGGAAATCCGCCAGTGGTATGAGCGCAAAATTTCCCCATTGAGCTCAATGGGGAATGGGGCATTCCCGAATGGGGAATGGGGATTTCCAAATCCGCCAAACCTGTGATCCGGCGCTAATAGCGCCTTTGGGTTTGGCGGTAGGGCAGATAGCACCAGCGCTATTAGCGCCAGCGTTACCGCCCAACTCGTGATGAGGCCCTTGGTCTGGTGCAAAGCTGAACCTCAAGTGCCATTTTCTTTTACATGTTATTAAATGTTGTTTGCATTTTACAAGTGTATTTGAAATGTCCCCTGCCATTAGCTCTTGAATGAAATATTCGACAATTGACCCCCTCTTTGAGTTATTACTTTGGAACTACAGGACCCTTTCACTTCGCGTATCATCCCCAAACCAAATTGATACGTGGGTTACTTCTTCCTTGTTGTGAGTTGTCTTAAAATCACTTCATAATCTTGCTCCTCCTTATTTCTCCTCACTTGTTTCCTTCCGTTCTCCTTACTCAATCTATTCGCTCTCAATCTCTATTTCTCCTCACTGTTCCTCGTCCCCCCTGTGCCCAGTTTTGTTTCCGTTCCTTTACTCTACTTGCCCGTCTGCATTAGCATGCTCTCCCACTTGCTCTACGCTCTTTTTCTTCTTATCCTCTTTTCCAAACTCGACTCCAAGAACACCTCTTACCTTCCTAGTCTTTACTGGTTTTTCTTCAAGTTGACTTTTATTGACCGTCTTAATTATGCACAGCGCTTTGGCGTAAAGCACTTTAT
Organism: Ambystoma mexicanum; assembly: GCF_040938575.1. NCBI lineage: Eukaryota > Metazoa > Chordata > Amphibia > Caudata > Ambystomatidae > Ambystoma > Ambystoma mexicanum. Next base: position 202,188,415 of record NC_090934.1, on the reverse strand, counting down.
AAATATAAATAAAATACAAAATACTATGGTTGGGGCCATCTTGTTTTTTTGTTTTAAATGGATATTGGGTTCGCACAATAGGCATGTAACCCAGTTCTCCCGTGATAACAAACACTATTCACACTCCGGATGGAGCGGGGTGCGAATAGCAATCACCCTTTTTTTGAGGGCTGTACATGGCTGGTAACGGGCCACAGCACTCGCCGAGGCCTTCGCTTCACTCAGACCTGCCTAGGCCCTGGATGGCAGGTCTGGACCGGCCATGCTAGCACTAACCCCCCCACCCCGTCCCGAGTGCCATAATGTGCACTACAATGTGAGACAAGCAGTTTGCAACCAGTCTACAATAATTTTTCACAATCTCACTATAATATAAAATATATTAAACAAGACGAAATATTTATGATTCACCCTACTTCAAGTTATGTCAACAGCTACAAAAGAGATTATGAAAGTAGTATCATAGTGTTTTTTGATTAGTGTATACCAATTTTTAGAAAAAAGGTCATACATCTATAGAATGGTCCACATGTAAATGAATCTATAGGGCAATCTAAAGGGATGGCTGCTCGAGTCAATGCAGTGAACGTATAGCAGCATGATGTAATCACACTGATGCCTCTGGCGCCCCGCGCACTGGCATCACCCACCATAAACATGAGGGCCTCCGACATGCAAAGTAATGATTAGGGAATCAGAGGCAACACACAATGGAGAAAAGCACTGCATCCATCACACTGATAATGTTATCATTGCTCCTCCAGTTACTCAATATTACAATAAACACTTAGACCTTCATTTTTGTTTACCTGTTTTTTTTAGAATAATCCATCTAGAGGAGGACTTGAAAACAATGGGTCTGCTCCCCATCATGTTGAACGCTACTAAAGCATGAGCACCCGAATCCAGGTCAGTAATACAATGGATGCACCACACAAATCTATAGGAGTTTCTTATCAATCAAAGCAAATACCAGGCACACATGAGCAAGACAATATTAAAGGAAGCACTCTATCGTTTTCTTTCCTAGAGGGTGGCTGGTTATCCCTCTACCCAGCTCCCCCTACAAGTCTTTCCCATTGTAACCAATTGAGTTATGCAGGGTTTGTTACCAGAAGAGTAAGTCACGTAACGCATTGGAATGCATTACTGTAAGACTAATCATTCAGATAGCTACCATGACTCTATATAAAAATGTTTGTAACATTGCCACTAGAAATATGGTCTCCTCGTGTATTTATATATGTTTTTGTCCCCTTTATTAGACTTTCCTTTACACTATGCATATTGCCTCTGGAAGAAGTTCTGCGAATGCCGCCTGCGATGTTGGGCAAAACATTTATCTTGGAAAACGATAATTATGTACACATTGCTACATCAGAAACAGAGGGATCAAAGATATGAAAAGCCGTATTTTTCCCAGAAGGAATTTGAATAATTAAGAGTGGCATACTATCCAGAATGTACACCCGCAGGCACAAGTCTTGGATGTTGTTCCTTAAGATCGAGAATATCATTTTTTAGGTATATGATACAAGACATGTTGATGTATTTTAAATGTATATTTAGACTGAATAAAATTGACATGAATGGTTTAGAATTACAATAGTTAGCTCTAGTGGAAAATGTATTAACAACATGAGATATTAGATTGTGTGACAGCACACGGAGGAAGCCCAACAAACAACACAAAGGAGGAGGCTGGTACGTTTTTGTATGGAGGGCAGTGTTCTCAATGGGCTCACTTTGAATACACCACAGCAGCCCCATCAGCTCACCAAACTAGCAAGAAACTATCTTTCAGAATGTTTGAATACTTACTGGCTTAGCAGGAGCCCAAATGTAAATAGCCCCAAAGAGTCTAACAGGTAAAATGAAGGTGTGTGAAATGAATGAACTGTAAAATTAACAGTTCTTGAACTGTGGAAATCATTGGAAAAATATGGGACGTATTAACAGTAATAAATAAAAGAAGTGGAACCCACTCCATCAGATCCTGCTCACTTCGACCTCTGCCTGGCATCCATTGAAATTATGGCTTGTCAAACACCATACATCACCCCTACCCTTACTACAAAACCAAGTGACCTCCAGTCAATCCTAGCTGTGTAATCATGACCACATTTGCATTCTGGGACTTGTAGTTTTAATTTCACTTTAACAACTCCCTTCATGCAAAATGATGCTGACAAAAACAGCATGCCTGCCTGGTGATGTCTCGCGTGCCTGGGGGCTCTCTGAAGACTCACTGGTAATAAATAACCCCTCCTCCCCCGCCTCATCACTTCTTTCAAGGATGGAACAGCAACCATCCATTCAGCTGATGCAGGGAGGAGGCGCACCTGCAGGATGGGTGTTGACTGAGCCCACACCAACAATTCCTGTCCGTGCAGCTTGAAATGGTAAAGTTCACTCACATCTTGATCTGCGACCGCAGAACTTCCGCCTGTGCAGCGTGAGTGTTCGAGAGCTCAGTTTTCGGTGAGTAACATGCGCTCTTAAAACTAAATAGTCCTATCCAATATTTCTCTTTTTAAAGTCTTCATGTTCGGTCTTTTTTCGAAGCTGCGCCCTTAATTCGCGTGATCTTTTTGTTGGTGGTGTAATGCTCGTCAACAAGGAAGCGCTCGTTTACAGTCCAATGCTGCGTGGAATCTGCAGACTGCAACGCCGCGGGTGACCCTGTTATAGGCATCCGTTTCCAGGGCGTCACTATGACATATTCACGCGATTGGTCAAATCGTTCAATTGCGGTTATAACCAACCGGAACCTTGTTTGTTAAGTGTAAGTACGTGGATGGGAAATTGGTGCCCTGCCAGTAGGCCTTACAACTTTTCACCTGTGTAAGTGCAGCACTTGGACATTGCAAATAATATATTCCTTCAGTGCATTTGCTGCAGCAGGAAACTAATATGGAATGTTACTAGCGCGAGGGAACATTTCAGGCCATGCTAATTTACCGTGTTTTGTAAGGGGGGGGGGGGAAGGATCACCACAACAACAACAACAAAAAAACATTAAAATGTTTGACGATTGCAACTCCCTTGCAGTTTTTAGTCATGCTGTACTTTCCAAAAAGGATTCCAGTACCACTGGCGGTTGTCTATCACTTATGAACGATTTTTGTGGTCACTTTGTTATGAGAACGATATTTTTTGAGGGGTGTCAATTCTTGATAACATCTGTGGCAATCTGTGGTCGAAGTGTATGAAAAGAGTAGTGGGACTATGTTCCCTGTCTGCTTGTCCCCGCTACTCACAAACCCCATCGCCATGCCAACCCCTACACGCAATATAAACCCCTAAACAAATGCTCCTGCTGTTTAAGGGAAGGTTCAGTGCAGTGCACTGAAGTGCAAGTTTCAACGTCTTCCTACAATTTTATTTTAAAATGAAACCATTGTTTTATTTTTTAAATAAAAGTATAGGAACAGTAAAACTAAATTAAAAAAAGTAGGGGACCACTCCCGCCCACTAAGACCACTGGTGCCAATGCCACGTTATTCTAGTTGTAATTTTATAAGGGCACACAGGATGCCAAGGATACTGTGCGGTAAGACTTGCTGACCTGTGAACTCTTTTCATTACCAAAATACTTTAAAACTTGATAGTACAGAATGCAGTATCAAGAGGTTTTGCACCTCTGGTTGTGCGTGTGTATATTAGGGAAAAAACGAAGTCAAGAAAGGGTTAGGGTGGTCAGATTTAACAAAGCTAAACCCTTGGAATTGAGTGGGTGTGGGAAGTGATGACCATTTTAACCAGCGTTCCCCTGTAAATGGCCCAGATGATGTCATTGTGAATCCCTTCTTTTATATTATGTATGTGCTCATGGGCTCTGCAAAGGGAGGATGGTCACCACTTCCAAAATCTGCTGAATTGTAAGGGTTTTGTGAGTTAAATCTGATCACTTAAATAAAAAATGTTCACTGAATTTGAATGGTTTTGTTTTATTGTTTTTTTGTGGTCGACTAGCCATGGCATTTGGCCCTGGCCACTGTGCATGTTACACCAATTTTCTTTTCCCACAGAGCCATTGCCCCCTGCCTAGTAGTTGTGGTCAATGCAGGTGTGAAATATGTTCTTTTCCCACTCCCTATTCCCGCAATCATTTATTGGAAATCATTTCCGATTATGCCGATTCCTGCGATAATGGAAAAAACGGTTGAAAATTAAAAAATCTTCCCCGTCTACACAGGCACTTACCATGTGTCCTTCTCTTCTTTTCTTGTCCCCCAACTTCCCTAAGTTGCCCTTTCTCTCCCTGACCATCTGCTTTTATCCCCTACCACTCTTCACTTCGTATGATGCTGTTTCTTTTCCAAGTGCGTCTTGTGGCTCTGCTTCTGTAATCTAGCGAGATTCCCCCAGTATTTCCCGGATAAGCTGTAAATGTTCTACCCGTAACTGGCTCCAACTCCAGCCCAATCTAAACTCCCCAACTTCATACGATGTCCTCTTTGCTCCTCCCCATCCCGATCCCGACTTCATTGTATCCTTTTCCTCCTCCAAATAGCATTTTGGGAACTTTTTCATCTTCAGCTTCCTCTGGTATTTTTGTGGGAATTGCTTGCATCGAGCAAAAAATAATATGGCTGCTTTACATTTCTGTAAACCCTCTCTGCTGCAAAGCACCATGAAAAATACATAATGTTTTTGAGGATCAGGGGGAACACCATTCTCTGTTGAATATTTAAAAAAACGATTGGAGCAGATTTACCCCAAATCAGCAAAAGAAATATCTGCAACACTTTGTGCCCAAGTTGTTTCTTATTGGGTACAAATACATACAGCGGTTTTCAAACTACGGGTGTTCTTTATCTTTATGGGAAAATGAATGGGACAAGGTGGAAAACCGTTTTTCTAATAACCTTCATCTTTTAACACATTCTCCCCAACATTTGGGGGAGGGAGCCCATGACAAACTTTTTCTTTAGACTATTTCACCAAATCCGTCAAACGTTCGCAGCACACACATTTATATACGTCTATATACACAGGCGTTACCTTAACTATAGGGTGACACGATCTCCAACCTATTATATTTATTGAACACCCCAGCCAATCAGGAGACTCAGAACATGGTCTTTACCTCATGATAAAGACACCTTTGTGAACAAAGAAAAGAAGGAGAGCAAGCACACCCTTTCTTATATATGTGTTCTGCATACAAGTTCAATATATTCCTTAATTTACAGCTCCACTGGCTCTTATACTAATCTGTTTTTCCTCGGTGCCAGGGAGAAAAAGAACTGACTCTGGTATCAATAAGTCAACAAAGATATAGAAGAAACGAAGTTCATATCGGTAATAGGAACTCCTGTCCCCTGCACACTATTCAATAGTGATGACTTTCCAATCAAAACTTTTTTTTTTTTTGCTGCAGTCTGAATTCACAAAGACCAATTGCAGGCATTCAGTCAAAATATTTAAATTGTTTTACTAGTGGTGATTTATTTTCTAAGAGTGTTACGTTGAACTGTTATATTGAACTCACTGAGTGAAAAGAACTCGTGTAAACATTGAAAATAAGTTTATTCAAATTATTTTGTGAAACGTTGAAAATCACCACTAGTAAAACAATTTAAATATGGTCTTTGTGAATTCTGACTGCAGCAAAACATTTTTTTTCGATAACCGGATAGAACAAACACATTGAAATAGTTTTGTTTGGAAAGTCATCTTTCCACTATTGAATGGTGTGCAGGGGACGGGAGTTCCTATTACCGATAGGAACTCCGTTCCTTCTAAAGACACCTTTGTGAGCCTCCTTGGAAGTGGGAGGATGCCCCTTTCTCCCCCCCACGCCCCCGGGACAGCACATAAGTGCATGCCACACTCCCCTTCTCCCTTCTGCACTTAACATGCCAGTTCCAAAAGCCCAGCCTCTTTTCGGTGTACAGCTACTTATTTGGGGATCTTAAAAGTGTGCTTCATTAAACTGTAATTTTAGTAAAAATGATCAATTCTTCTCACATCTAATCTCTATAACAAAAATCGTTTTTTACTGAATTAAGTAATTACATATCTTTAGGAATTCCTTAAGTAATTCTATATATTTAAGAATTACAAACTATCCAAACATCACACATTTAGGTGTACATGTGAGGGTTGTAAGTTAAGTTGAGGGAGCACTCAAAAGATTTTTCTCAGTACCCACAACCCATATAATTAAGCTTTGACTTTTCAGGAGATTAATGCATTATTAAAGAATGGAGGAGTTGTAATGTTGCAAGCAAATTAGAAAAGGTGCACATCTTTATAAAGCTGTTCTTGAATATTTTCTGCAGAGTACAATCCTGACAGGAATATTCATCCACTTGGCTCACTCTATTAACAAGTACACAACTCGTTCACGGTCCCAGAAGAGGACCCTCTTCTTTCAGGCTTCTTATTGCTTCCCCGGACCTCTGACACCTCCCAGACACCCCGCACGGTTGTTTCCTTTCTCCTTACAGGTATCTGGTTTTCGGGCAGCAGCGTCCCTCTGCGAGGCTCCGGTGGCTTTCAGGTTTCCAGCAGTGTCTGCAGTGGCTCGGCACTCTTCGAAGTTCCCTGGCTTCGCATTCTCCTTCTCGCGCACTTTACCTGAGACGCCAAGAAGATTCACTCAGCGGCAACCCAAGTAGTCCACTCCTGGCGGAACACCTTCAGGTTCTCCCTTTCCTGCGACACGCGTTGGCTGCCTACCTGCATGGCTCCTGCTGTTCCCAGATGGGATAGTTGTAATTTTGTGGACCAATCACCTGTGGTAAAAAGCTAGACCACTCACTCGGCTTCTCCAGAGTGAGCCTCAGACTCCCGGTCATCATCCTCTTCACAATACTAGTTGCCATTTTATATGTAAAACACTTTGCACTTTTTGGTCTCTCAGTCTTATCATGTTTGTTGGTTTGACTAACTTGGCAACAAAACACATTAACTTTATCTACAGCTGGGGAGGAGGAGAATTTAGGGTTGAAGAAGGTTTTAAGGGTATTGAAGCGGGGTCATGCCGTGTTCTCCAACGATAGTCTTGATGATTGTGGGTTTTCGGTGCCTTATGAATAAATAAAAATCGTCTTCCCCAATCCCAAAGAGGGATTCCTTCCCCATGTGATCATCCCTCAGTGCACTCCCCACCCCCAGCCCGGGGGACTGGCTCCAGGAGAAAGATCTCCCCCTGGGGGAGAAGGGACAGCATCCTCGGATTCGTCACACAGGCTGATTGAGGAATGGAGATCCTTACTCTTCTCTAAGTAGGTTAGGACAGCCCTTCTGACATCTAGTTTGCCCCATAGCTCTTCTTTAGGGAGGATGGATTGGGAAAAGGCAGAACGATTTCTTGTGACCTGTGAAATTTAGAAACCATCATAGGAAGGCTGGCCTCTGAGGAACAAGGCCTCTGGGCTAATCACTAAGTATGGGACCTCACAGGAAAGTGCACAGATCTCCCCCAGTCACCTTGCTGAGGTGATGGCCACCAGAATGACTGTTTTCAGTGTCAGATATTACAAATGTATGTCTTCCAGGGGCTCAAAGGGTGCAGACGGCAAGGCTTTGAAAACTAATGGCAGATCTCTCGGCCTTGGAAGCAAGACGGCACAGAGCCACACAGGTTCGATCCCCGGTCTGCGCTTAGAAACCTCTGGGTATTAAGAGCATTATAAATAACCTATCATCATCATCCCAGGGTAGTAGTTCAGATTCAGTAATAAGTCTGTAAAGGGAGAAACTCTTCATGAGGCTGCCGGCTCACTCCTGCAGTTTAGAATCATTGTTCCTCTGAGCATGGAAAGCAGTGCTCACAATGAAAAGTAAACGCTGCCTAGCATGCCAGGCAGCGCTTACTCACTTTGCACTGCAGGGTGCAAATGCAAAGGGCAAAAGGCACATACAGACATGCATGCCGCCTTTTGCCCTTCAATTTGCACCACGCAGTGCAAATGATGAATATTTGGCAGAATGGACCTGTTACAGTGTAAACCTAACAGGGCCTGCCGCCTAAATATGTTTTTATGGAACATGAGCCAATTAGAAGCAATTTGGGGCAATTGCAAAAGTGCACGAGTAAAATGTTCAAAACATGGTAGTAAAATAGCCGCTGCCACCAGCACATTCTGGATACATTGTATTTGTGGCACAAATGTTACAAAAGAAAAAGATATAAGCATACAACGTATCCTAACCACACTTTAGGGTGAAGTGTGCAGTCGTAGAAAAACAAGAAATCCATTTCAGTCACTGATAGTCTTATGGACCGATCGGTCTCCCCATAAAATATGAGTACAAAGCAAGGGAAGTAAAGCAGAATGCTTTGCTTGTTTCCAGAATGTCAGGCCAGGAGTCGAAATAAAGCACAAAGAAAGGGTGTCTGTCCCATAGAAGCCCATGGGAGCAACGCCGCAAACAGAAAATCGTTCCTAATAATTGCTGTAGTTGTGAAGGGTTGCAGGGTCATGGTGGTGGTTGCAGGGTCATTTCTGGCATAATTCCTTGGTGAGGCACAGTTGTCTATTGCTGGCTCCATTATTTACCGGAACGCCTGTATTGCTTGATGAAGCCTGTGCATATGAGTGAGCTTTCACAGGAAAAGGTATTCACGTTCACCATGGAGGCATGATGTTTGGGTACAGTTGGAAGATGGGAACCACTGCAACTTTACACGCATGTGCAGGAGGGAGGGGGAACCACCTGGATCCCACATCCTCTCTGAGGCAGTCATGAGGATTCTGATGGAGCTCCAGCAAGCCTGGATCCTGCATCTATTCCTAGCAAGTGACTGTGGAATGGTACTGGTAGGGGAGCATAGCTTTGGATGGCTCCTCCCAGTGTGAGTGCGCCAGCAGACCTATTGCTGGGGCCCAGACCCTGTGCCGCTCTGTGGTCCATGTACATGGGCCAGAATATATACTCTCACCAGAAAATAGTACTTTGACCAGGTGCAGGGGCATTCCCTAGAACCCTACATCCTCCTCTAGTAAATTGTGATAATTGGGTGGCTCCTTGAGCTGCACGAGGTATGGCATGAGTTAGCTAACACTCAGAGAAGAAGGTCAGTACCCTGGAGGGTTATGGACTTTCCTCTGAACTGCACTTCACAAACTGTATATTGTAAACTCATGGGGGGGTTATAGTCTGGTGAAAAGGCAGAGGTATGCCTCAAAGCTCTCTCCCAGGCTAAAAGATGAACAAAGAAAGTAAGACAGTAAGTAAGACAGATGAGTAATGGGTAAAGTACAAGAACCTCATACACCCATCCCCCAGCTCCCTGCCCAGTTTACCCTACCTTTAGGTTGACATGCATGGTTCGGAAACCCACATGGGGAGGGGCTAGATGGTTCGCTAAGTGCTAGATAGGTGGAAATTGGTGGGGGCTTGACTCGGCAGAACGAGAACACAAATCTAAGAGGTTGCTGCGAGTCAGTGTCCCAGGAAGATCCCCAGGAAGGTAGTCCCAGTTTCAGAATCATTGGTCCCTTGTCCCGGTATGCGAAGTACACAAGTACAGGCCAAAAGGCGGCATGCATGCTTGTATGGGTACCTTTACCCTGTACTTGTGAACTCTGCTATGCAAATGATGAAAGTTTGGTGGTGGGGAATTGGCTATGCCTGAGTGAAAATGTACCAAATGTCAAATTACTCATGGGAGCAACATGAGCTCCACAGTGTATCTTAACTGGGGCTTGATGCATATTTGTGGAAGATCCAAAATATGTCATTTGTCAGAGTCTGGGTGTGACAATTTTAATGGTGATCCAGAGTACGTGGATTTTCTTTTTTGGGGATGGTTTATGGGTATTCGATCCTGGTGTGACGGGTTTGGGTGCATGTCTTGAATTTCTTTCACTTATTGCGTCTTTCTCTTCCTTGTATGCCATAGCCATCCGCTAGGCCTATAGCACATTATTTAAGCAACAGAGGGGGGTAGTAATTGTCTCTGCCTGGGATGTAGAGGGTACTTGCTATTGTACAATGTTTTGTCGGTAGGACTTGTTTCAAGATTGGGGCAGTTCATCTCAGGGGTGTCCAGTTAAAGTAGCAAATTCAAAACGATCGAATGCCAAAGGTGAGAGTCAGTTTGACCTAAAACAAAAGCGGTTTTTACCACAAAAAAGGGTGTTTGCGGGTGACCCACCCAAAAAAAAAAGTAACAAAAAAAAAATAATTCGACCCTTTGGTTTTCGGTCCTTTTGATTCGACCCTTTGCATTAGAAACTAGAACCCATCTCAGGCACACACCCCTATTTGCATTTTTCAGATAACTGCTGTCTGTGTCTTTGTGTCTGCCTCTGCCCTTATGGGTTTATCTTTATGTGCCCTCCCTCGTTGTTCTCCCTCTCTCTAGCAAAAGTTTGTTCTTGTGGCCCATGTTGGCAGGGGACATTTCCACTGAGATTGAGTCTAATATGTGCCTTTTGGGAGACCAGGTCTTTGAGGAAAGGGCTGCCCAGACCTTGCTTGAATGATGTGCAGGGGATCGTGGTGTGCTTCTTTTCCTACAGCGGGCTTACAAACGGGTGTCTTAGCACATGGTTAAAGGGCTTACATTAAGCTCTTGGAATGTTAAGCATCTAAATAGCACAGTGCAGATTGTTTCTGAGCGGCTTGAAAAAGCTGGGAGCATCAGCAGTGAATCTGCGAATTCCCACCTGCAGGAAGATAATAAAGAGAATAGCCTGGACAGAATGTAAATATTACAATATCCATATAACAAAATCTGGAGAGGTTTCAGTACTCTTCAAGTATAAGGTCCGCTATTCCCTGGAGTACACTGTTATAGATACTGTAATGGATCAAGAGTAAGACTCAGACGCAGTAACAGTTTTTGTGTTGGATAAAGACTTTTATTATCAAAGCAAAGAGTGGCTTGTGGAAATCCTACCTATCCCTAACCTAGTAGGGGTTTCCCTCATTTGTGTCAGGATGTCTAAATGAAAAAGAGTTCTCCGTCCACTGTTCAAAATACTAAGCGCAGCTTTCTTCCAAAGTTCCAAACATAAAAATCTAAAGTGAAGAAAAAAAAACAATAAAGTTCCACCAGGAAACGGGCCTTCCTTTCCCCCTAGGTTTCTTCTGGCGTTTCACGGTTACTACAATCTCAAGGTGTACGACTCTTCCCCTGAATTTCTCCATATATATTGTATTTTAATATACTCTACAGTCACACAAGTTAACACTTCCAGGACTCCTCAGTCTGAAGGGATATGACTCTTCCTTTGAGTTTTCCTCCACTTATACAGTACCTTCCACAATCTCAAGGGGGATGTCTCTTCCCCTGAGTTTCCTCCAGATATACAGTTTTTCCTGTGGACCTCCTGGCGAATTTTGCAAAGTGGTATAGTTCTTCCCTTTCAGTCCACAATTTAAGGAGGGGGGTTTCTGCCCCTGAGGTTTGTGAGCTTTCCACAGTTTCACCTTAATTTCACATTTCACACCCGGGGGTCTCTCCCCTTTGTCTCCAATACCTGGTTTACTGTTATGCCAGGGTTTACATGACCTTGCTATTTGGGTGCGTGTCCCAGTCTCACTGTGTGCCTGGTTTACTCTCCTGCCAGGGCTTTTTGTCTCATCACTTGGGTGGTAGTCCCAGACTCGCTGAGTGCCTGGTTTACCCTCCTGCCAGGGCTTTTTCAGTTCACTCAATATGTGGGTGTAAAGCCCAGGTTTACACTTCTCACCAGAGCTCACTCCCTTTCATATCCAGGTAATTATATTTTTCATAGATTGGGTCACTGCCCCTTTTCCAACAGTCGTAATCTCTGTATTAAATGTCCCAGCTCCCTTATTTGGGCTTACTCGCTTTGTTAACGGAATGCATCATCCACCCTGAAGTGCCCCCATATCCCAATCTCTTTCTCTGGACTTACTGTTCTTCATTGGCGGCTTCGGCGTCCCTCGTGTCTCACTGTTTCCTCTGCTGCGTGCTTGCTGACTAGGCGTGTGTCTCATTGGCTCCTCGGTTCCCGACTTGCCTTCTCCTTCACTCGGCAGCTCCTGCTGTCTGTGGTAACAGAGCAGCAAACACTCCTCGGCCCAACTTCCCTGGATATCACTCTCGGCATCCTCGCTCCTGTTTGCATTCTGCTTTCCTCCTGTGTCCCAACCAGCGTCTGGAGCAGTGAGTTTTCTGCTCTGTTCTGGTGTACAGTATTTGAATGACGCAGCACCTGTTAACATCCTCCAACGACTAGAATGCGCTTTTGACTTACCGTTTCTAGTGATCTTCATTGCTCCATGCTTCTTCCACGTCTCAGGGTTGTTAGGGGCGGGGTGTAAGTAAGGTTGCTGATCAGTTAAAAGTGTAGATTCTCTATCCATACTACAATATGCCATCCAAGAATGGGGGGAAATAAGTGGTTGTTACCAAGGAACCCAGATAAATAATTGTGATTTAGTGTCTTTACTGTACCACTCTGGAGTTTGCCCTCCCTCACGTGGTCCTCCTGCAGATAACCATTCCTAAGGTCAGTCAGGTAGCTTCTGCTTTTCCCTGGCCATGCAAGGGAAGCTTCCATCCAGGGAAGCAGTAACAATATAGCTAGATTCGTCACAATACAGAGTGCCATTTTGTACTAACTGAATTGTGTGCACAATGGGTCCCATTGCACATGGGAAACTGTGCATGCTCGGAACTCTGAGTTGGGGGATATTTTAGACTGCCTTGCCAACGGCTTGAAAATGTTTACTGGGGCGCATATCATTTTGGGGTGTTATTTTAACTCTGCCCAGGATCCTTCATGTGATAATAAAGAAAATGTTGTAGTTGCGGGTTGACTAAAGATTTTCAGTTTAAGCACTCGCTTAATATAGAGAATACATAACCCTCCGTCTAAAGACTATACTTATAACTTTTAGCCTAGCTCTCACAGTACTCATTCACAAACTGATTACTTCCTAATTTCCTGCAATTCCTTGCATATGGAATTGTATAAGATTGAAGAGATTGGTATTAGGACCGTGCCCATCTATGTCTGGACAAAGACCTCGCTTAGTGTGTTTAAGGTCCCAAACCTTCGAGATTGAACACAAGACTGCTGGAGGATGAGAGGGTCGTGAACTTTATAAATTAATCTATTGGACTGCAACTTATTGAGAATGAGCTCGCTCTCAGTGGGAGCTTGCTTCGTTTCTTGGGAAGCACACGAGGCTCAGACAAGGGTAATACTAGTTATTCAATGCAAGTATGGAAACATTTGGACAGGAGAGTCTAGAGCACTCACTATAAGACCTTGATGTACACACCAGAGCTGCTCTCTTTCCTCGTGTGTGTTTAATGTCGCCATGGAACGCTTAGATATAGCGATTCATGACCTTGTGGGAATCACTGGGATTGTGTGTAAGGATTATGTTTCGAAGATACTGCTATATGCAAAAGCCCTTTTAATTCTGCTTTCGTCTTCAACGGCATCAGCTCTGACGTTTTTCACATTGCTTGATGAGTGTGGCCTGTTTCTTACTTTAAAGCTACATTGCATAAAATGGAAGTCTTCCCAAAATCCATCTCTTGTCGTAGGTCTATGTTTGGGGATCTGGACATTAAATGGGGAGGTAGGGGTCTTATTGGAACTAAAGACGTCAAGGCAGGGTAAGGACAGCATGCAGATAAACACTGTCATGGTTTTGGAAAGATGCCCATTAGACTACAAAATGTGGAGCAGGTTACACCTCACTTTGTGAGACAAGATGCACTTTATTAAGGTGATGCTTCTCTGACGGGTCCTATATGTTTTACCCTGGTGTTGTCTGCCCTATTTAGAAATTGGTCAGATCTCTGCCGGCAGTCTTTTACCCTCAACTGCTAACAGCAGGTATGTTCGTCCAATTGATATAAGAATGTACATTACTCTAGCATTTCGCAAAAACTGTTTTGCGGGAAGGTGAAAATAAGGTTAGTGCCTCTATCAGAGTCCTTCAAAAAGGTGCTGAGGAAGGTGGCTTTGGTGACCCTTTTGTAGCACGCCGCCATAAGGCGTTCTCCTTGAGAGGCATGCGGGATTATCTTGCTGCACCAATGGTATGGGACACATGTGTAGTCACATCGAATGCAGTACAAATGTATATCGCTGCCCCCAGGGCCCATGGGATTGATGAGTACAAAGGTGGAGTATTAAACATGGGTGAGACTCCACTGCATTGTGGTGAGGTTTTGTTGTGGGATAACTCTGCTTTGCTCGATTGGCATTGCTCGAAAGTGGCAGGCGTCCTTAAGATCAGTGATGTCTGGGCTATGGTTCCTTGCTTTCCTTTGGATTTTCACAACTGCAGCACAAGTTGCAAAACTGTAAACGTTGTAGTTCTAGGGATCGAACTAATATGTTTGACATGCTATTCACGAATTTGCAAGCTGCATTTCATGTTGCGCCGACCTTACACTCTTTTAGTTCTGACCATTCTATTTCAGCCTGCACATTTTATAAGAATGTGGGGAAGGGGAGCCCTGGTGCTGATGTGATGTGTGCTTAGGGATCGAATTGGGAGATAGAGCTTGGCTGCAAACTAGTGAATCAACTTGCCCTATGGTCTGTACTATGTTGAAACATATGAAAGGAGACTGGCCTTTCTTATTAGGCCAGCAATACGTCTTTCATGGACTGTACTGGACCGCAGCGAGAATAATCCTGTGCAGGCTGAGTTTATCTGATGTGTGTATAAGGAAAATGTGGACTCAGATATTCATATGTTCTGGGAATGGGAGCGGGTGGTTGACTCCTAGAAGTTGCCTTGAATATGGGCTGTGTTGTTCCCAAGGATACGATTCTTGCTGTTCTGGGGGTCTTTCACTGTACTCTGCACCCCCACCTTGTGAGTGTGCTACTGGGTCTTGACTAAGGTGAAGAAGGAGAAACTTAAGGTATGGAATCTTCTAGGAGGCCCTTCTGCAAGTATTGGAAACCTTGCTTGTCCTCGATCTCTGAGATGGAGAAGATAGCACATATGAAGAGAGGTTCACTTGAGACGTATGAGGCTAGGTGGGCCTCATACAATGACTTGTATGTGTGAATTTGGAACTCCCTCTTTTTTTTCTTTCTTCTCTTCCCTTTTGCTCTTCTTTCCATGTCATGTTACTCCATTTGTGTTTCCCCTACCTTTCCATATTGTCTTGTGATGTTGTGTCTTGTGACCTAACTCTCTAATGAATGCTTTGTGTCTCATTGTTTTGAAGTTGCCTATTTTAGGGAGGTTTGGTTGTTGCCTGGGTATTTACTGTTTCTATGGAGAATGTCAGACTATTTTAACCTTTGTTTTTGGTAATGAGCTCCATCTAGGCACCTAGGCGTTGAAGCAGATTGTTTCTTATGGCAGTAACATTGTCCCAAAAGTAGCCATTAAACCTTTTCCACAATAGACGTCTAGGCCACACCATCCCATGTATGGGACTGCTCCGAGGAAAATGGTAATGATCCTTCGCCATAGCCGGTGCTGAGCGTCTAGCTCACAAAATATGACAGGTGAATAGACGCAGTGGTTCAATTCCCACGCTCACCATTAAGCCTGTGACTAGCGAACAGATGCCAGAAATCATCTCCTCTATGAACCTGATCACTTGTCTGGGTGATCCATGTCTGTCTAATATCAATAAAACCTGCTTGCCATATTGTTGCTCCTTTTTATCACGCAACTCAACTGAAGAAGTAATCCCTAAAGACTTAAAGAAACTCTTGATCACTCTATAGCTCAAAAGGAAACCCCAATACCCATTAGAATTTGGAAATTATAGACCCTTCTCCCATTCTGCTCAGACTCATGGACAAAATTGTCTCCATTCAACTTCAAGAACACCTAGAGAAAAATGATTTACTTAACTTCCAGTCGGATTTCAGACCTGGGCTGCAGCGCTGAAACTGTGTTACTCCATGTAAAAGATCCTCTCTTATATATTATGGGCCACCTGCGCTTTGTTGTTACTTGATTTATCGGCAGCATTCGACACCCCAGATCACTCAAGCCTACTATTGCGGTTAAAAGCTGTTGCCAATATGTCAGATGATGCTCTACATTGGTTCTCTACATTTCTGACCGACTACACGGCCTGTGTCAGGATTAACCAATGTGAATCCATAACATTTCATCTTGACTCTGGAGCGCAACATGGTGCTTGTCTATCCCTCTCCTTTTTAACATCTATTTTTAACCACTACTTGATTAGCTCCAAGAAAATGAGTTCACTTTTCAGAACTATGCCGATGATGCTCAACTTGTCTTCTGCATATCCTCCCGTAATATGTATCAAGTACACGCCAACATTAATTACACTCTGAACTATATTGAACACTGGATGGAACAGAATTTGCATAGTTTGAACACTTCTAAAACCGAATACCTTAACACCTATGTATTTACTAAGTCCACATTTCAGAACGAGCAATTGCTCCTAGATAAATCGAACATTAAACGGTCACCAGTTGTGAAAAATTTGGGCGGGAGTGTACTTTGCCCAAAATCTTTCCATGAGGAACCATGTAATAAAGTAATCAGCACAACCAGCTTCTATATCATGATTCTACGACAAGTAAGACTTTATATCTCAGAAGACCACACTGCAAGTACTACCCATGAGGCTATTAGTTCACGGTTAGATCATGGCAATTCTCTACTGCTTGGTGCACCCAAGTATGGGGTTGATAAATTGCCAATCATTCAAAAGACAGCAGCACGCACTGTTCTTGGACTGCCCCACAGATCGCACATCGCTACTGTTCTAAAAAACATCACTCGCTGCCTGTTGTGAAAAATGTTTCATTTAAATCACTTACATTCGTTTTCAAAGCCTTGCAAAACCGTGGCCTGGGATATCTTAGCAGCAAATTTCAGATGTATCCCCCTCGTGCAACTTGCGCTCATCACATGCTTCTCTTTTACTGGAGCAAAGCGTTAATCGATTGAGAGCATTGGGGAGATCCTTCTCAGTTCTGGCAGCTAAGTACTGGAATTCACTTCCGCTGGACTAGCGGAGTAGCTGCATTCTCATGACTTTTAGAAAGGACCTGAAAACCTTCTTATTTATGTAACCTTCCTCTCTAATCGTCATATGTTGCCATTTTGACTTTTGTAGCATGCGCTTTGGGGCCACGGCCGAGAGCATCATATAAGAGACCATAGGCGATAGACCATAACCCCTGCCTCCCGCTACTGATGAGAGCATGCCTGAGTGTGTGGCAGCCGCCAGCATATCTGGGAAGTGAAGTCCTGTCTCCAGCCAGTGTCCTGGCAGAGCTATGTCTCCACCCAGATTGGCTCTTCCAGTTCGACCGTGCTGGTGGTGGCATGGAAAGATGGCAGGCCACAGGTTGTGTCCGCTTAGCGGCTTGCTCAATGGATGGGTCTAAAGTAGGTGGTTGAAAAGGTTTGAACTACCTGTTGAGCAGCATTTCAAGTTGCACTCCTATCTGATTCCTGACCTTATGGTGGCAGGGGAGCAAGCTGAAGTCCGGGAGATGCTGAGCTCGGAGTGATCATGACCCCACTGTACATCATACTGTCTAGTAGAGCGAGTTCCATAAAAAGAGTGATTCTGAGAGCTTCTACTCTGAGAACTTTCGGCTAAACCAGATCCCTCGGGATCATCGCCATTAGTCCCCATTTTCCACAGCACAGGCCCATACATGGGATGGTGTGGCCTTGCAATGTCTGATATCTGCGAGTTAAATGTGCTCTTTCTGGCTCTTTCAGACAAAGCGATGTGAGGACGAACCAAAATATCCTATTTTAGGTCCATTAAGGGCAGCACTCAGCTGACCAAGGGCCCGCAAAAAGGCCAAACTCATGAAGCCCTTGGTTTATATGAGATTTTAAACAATTTAAACAGACCAATAGGGCGACACAACCTATGTGGGCTAACCATAGACACCCAGAGGATCAAGAGCTGCACCTCCCCTTATTAAAACCTATACCAATGCAACAACATCTCCCAGAAAGGAGCAGTGCGCTAAACTAACAGCCAGCAATGGATGTCAGACCCTTTCTCATCTGATCTCGGGCCACTCGCTGTATGTTGCCACCCCACAGGGCCTAGACTTCTGTTGTGGTTACAGTTGATACCAACGTCCTGTTGACGGGCATTGTCATCAATCCGGGGCAGTCTTCGTAGCAAAGGGCAGGATGATAAACAGGGCAATGCAGTTAGGCAAATTTAAGGCCTCATGGTCTTGGTTATAAGGGAACTTGCCAGTGCCTTCTAGAGGTGTGGTGGGGGTGCGCTGCATTACTCGCCCTTTGTGAATGTCCAAATGGCCACGTTGAATTACATGGCAGCTGATGAGAAAGAGCTTTGGTAAGGAATTTGGGAACAGAACATTAAGGGCAAATGGCATGGTGGTATATGATGATTTTTACTGCGATGTTATTTACTTTTTTTAGTGGGGAGGGGCTAAAGCAATGCTGCTTCCTGCAGCGCACCGTTTTGGATGTGCACTCTCCAGGTTGCTTAGGGTAGCCACTGCAGAAAAGGGCAAACATTGAAAAATTATAATCAAAGGAATTTTGGAGAGCAAGGAATGGTCTGAGAGGGAACAATTTAAAGCAATTTAAAGCAAGCATTGGTAACATCTATATGTCTGGATTTGCAAATTAAAAGGGTAAGATTGTTTTTGTTGACGCTTGCTGAAAATCTCACTCAGCCCTCAGTGTAGTCCCCCAGTTGGAGACCACTGCACCATAGCGCTTGAGTCAAAGACCTACCCTCTAGTGCTTCTCTCAGCGCAGAGACTGCACCTTTCACTGAAGTCTCTGATGCACTTTTAATGAGTGCCAGTGAGCGGCATGAATTTCTTGGGAATATCCATCAGGGACAGTCACCCGGGTGCTTCAGTCGGTGAAAAACACAAGAGAACCTAATTCAGAGACAAACTTTGCAGTACTTCATGTTGTGCCATGCACACATGGCCTTCACCGAGTGATACTATGCAGTGCATCACACAGTGGCATACCCAGATGAGCTTTACTCGGTGAAAGATGGAGGGAGGCATCCCTCATTGTCAAACTCTTTAAGGGTCCTCACCCCTCACATCAGACCCTTAGACAGAGGAAAGCAAAGCAGTGAGCCAGTGGAGGAAACTTTGATTTTATTTGCACGCATATTCTGTAAGAGTGAAACACGATTTTAGAACACATTTAAGACATGTCAGAGGTTACATGTTTTAGACGGTGCATGACAGGGGCGCAACGAAACCTACATTTTGGGAGGGGGCTAAGTGGTGATGGGAGGGGCCATTCCAGAAAATAGGCGAGGCAAACTTGGAGGCTCCTCCCCCACTGTTCTACACCCCCCCCATGGTCTGGTGTGGGGACCAACTATCAAATAGTATATTTTAAAGCGTAATATGCGATGGAAGTCCTTCTTGAAAGGAGCAGCTTTAAAGTTTTTCAGCGTTTGTTCAAGTACATTTTCCTGAACACAGTAATACTTAACACTGCCAGTTTCGGGAAAGGCTTCCCTCGCCTCTCTGCCTACCAAAATGCTAGTGCGCACATCCATCCGTGCACCTAGGCTAAAATTTAGGCGGGGCTAACACTTCAAATGTTTGGAGGGACGCTAACTTCTGAGACGGTGCCATAGTGGCAAACCTACCTGTGTGGGGGCATCTAACTTCATCACTCATTGTAATGAGACTATTCTAGTGCAGCTTCAATGTTACAATCTGTTGACTCTCTCCTTTAAGTCTGAAAACGCCCACTTCTTGCAGAACCTGAAGGTCCTAGAAAGTGTGAACATGGCAGATGATGTGCAATGAAAGACTCCATATCAAAGCATAACAGGACATTGCAAGAGTGTGGGGCAGTACTCTGGACGGGCCAAGCAACTTCAGTGGCTGGGAGCAACAGGGGAGAAAATGTAATGTTGGTTCTACCACAGTTAGTCCGCTATACTAGAATCTCTGGTGCACTGACTTGCTGGTGAGACTATGTCTGCCTGTCAAATCAAGTGTTACGAGACTGGGGGAGGGCCAGTGCATCGATAATGCGATTCGATGTGACAGTATTGGATCCACTCGCAGAGGAGCACCAGGCTACACCAACTTGTCCCTGCCGTTATTAAAACTGTCCTTTCGTAAGGGTGTACATGTAATCACTTATAAGCACTCCAATTTTTGTAGTTGAAGTCAGGGTGAGATTACATTATTTGCCCGGAATCACATACTTATGCTAAACAGCAAAGCAGGGATTTTAACCCACTCTGCAATTTGGGCATGGCCAACTTCTTCCACGCTTTTCTTGGAACAAATATTTAAGTTTTGGGTGTCAAGAACTACAATAATACTGTCCCATAGAGTTTACTTGCAAAATACACAAATTGCATAGTAAAGCATTATAACAACATGTAAATCCTTATAGCAGCATGTTGGGCCAAAATAATATCAGTGTAACCTTTTTATTTTCCTCATACCGAATGGAAAATTATAATATGCAAAAGGCAAAATATCTATTTACCCACTTTATTTTCAGTGCTTTAAGACACACAATAAAATAACTTGCCATAAACTCACTTAGGTTTGGAGATTCGTCACAAACCTCCAGCGTGTTATTATGTATGGTGTTAAGAACATTCAACTAAGGACATCAAAGCAAACTTAACTTTTTAGCATATCAAGCTATTCGACGTTATGGGTAAGAATACATTTTCAAAGGGTGCTTCATTGTGTTGCTCGCTTTAATTGTCACAGATTTGCAAGGTGACTGGTGGTCTTTCAGTTGTAAATTTCCCATCATGCATAAGAAAGGCTATGCTGCTGATGACAAAAGAAATATGTTGTTGAGTTCATTATGGCATTGGCTGCAGCCAGGGATGCAGCCTGTGTGTCTCAGTGGCGCTGTGACTCTGGGAAACGGGCAGTTCTTGATCATCTTAGCCGAGCAGTTAGTAGATTTGCCTCAGAAGAAACAAAATGCGCCTAGTAGCATGTTCTTGATTCTTTGAACTGTTGAAGGGCACAGTAGCCCCGCTCCTCAGCTAACATTTCATGGGTGCGGGGGGGGGGGGTTGAGCCCAGTCAGCTCAATGACAGTTGCATGCCTGGTGCATGACTTGCGACTGCAAAAATGCTCCATGTTGGTGACATCAAACAGCTCAACCACACAAAGTATTGAGCGCACCTGCTGAGAAAGGCCCAAGGGACACACAGGTGATATTTCCTTGTGAACAATGTTAATGTTAATCTTAAAGTTATTTATAACGCGCACCGCCACCAATGGAATTAGTCCCCAGGTGCTCAGGCGGATCTATAAACAAGAAGCCGGGGTGGGGTTAGTTGGGTGAAGAGGGAGTAGGAAAGTGAGAAAGGTGATGTCCTGTTGGCAGCTTCAGTTCGGTTTTCACCATGCTCTGAGCTTGGGTGTGAATATTGGATCGATGTGAATCCTTGTGTGCTGTTGGTGCAAATTATGTGTTGTTTGTTTGTTGTTGCGGTGTGGAGAAGGTGTGCGGTTTGCTGTGTGAGAAGGTGGTTGTGTGGAATTTTGTGTGAGTGAAGTATGTAGAAATTTGAGATTTTGGGTTAGAGGGTTATATGTCTCTTAGTCCTTATAATTCTTGTTCTATGTATCCGGTTGTCCTATGGAGTAGGCCTGTTCTTGCTCTTTTTATTTTTTTTGTCCGTCTTATTGTTAGGAGTGATGGCGTGGCAAGTTCCCAGCTCTGTTATTTTCGACCTTTATGTACCAGGTTGAGGCTTGCATTGTCCCCCACTCTGGTATTGGTGCTGTATTTTTACAATCATCCGCTCCCTTCCTATCTATTTCCTGTTGGTGATCCATTGCTGCCTGTGTTTACTTTGTAGGCTAAGGTGTTATTGACATATCATCCTTACGCTTCCATCCCAATCTCTCTGTGAACGTTCTTTGGTATGATTCTAGCTTATCTATCTTTCAATTGGTAAATTGATATGCCGTAGATTGTTGTTCCCTTACTTCAGTTGATGGGTGGTAGCTTAGGGAGATAGGGAGAATCGGTTTCCTCTCAGCATTGTTTCAGCTGTGTATGTGCCCCCATAGGCATTCTTTCTAGTTATGGGGTGAAGAGCCAAGATTTGAGGAGTTTTCTAAATACCAGTTGATCTCTTGTATTACGTATGGTATTTTACGAAATTACCGAATATAAAAGTCCAACCCCACCAAAGGACCTAAAACACACACCACGAAAAGTTCTTACTACCAAAAGTTCGAACTTTTCGTGGTGTGTGTTTTAGGTGTTTCGGTGGGGCGGACTTGGGGCTCGGGGGGTGTGCCCCCGCAACACCCCGCTCACTAAAGTGAGCAGGGGTTGCAGGGGACATCCCTCCAGCCCCCCGCCAAATGAAACATATATACCAAATGAAACATATATATACAGTATAGTGAGCGGGGAAAAAAATACAGGGGCTGCAGGGGTATCACCCGCAACACCCCGATCACTATACTTTACAGTATAGTGAGCGGCGGGTTGCAGGGGAAACCCCTCAGCTGCCCGGAGAAAAAAGAACAAAGAAAAGGACCCTGCGGTTCCGGTTCCTGATCACAGAAGTGAAAAGGAACTGGCGCCACAGGGACTCAGTGCGTCTTTAAGTATAAGTAGGGTAGGGGTGTGTTGGGAGTGTTGCTTGTATGTGTGTTGTGGGTGGGGGTGTGTTGTGGGGGTGTTGTGCGTGTGGGTGGTGGTGTGGGTTTGTAGGGGTTTTTAATGTATGTTCGCATGGGAAATGTACAAACCTTTTGTGATTCGTACACTTCTCATGCAAACTTTTCCATCGCGATAAAAGCTGCCGCGTTCAAATCACGCAGATCCTTATGGATGTTCTTTGGTAGCTTGTTCCAGGTTTTTGGGGCAAGGTGAGAGAAAGAGGATCCTGTGAATTTTCTTTTGTTGTATGGTTTTAGTTCCAAACGGATGCCGCTGCTGGAGCTGAGTGGCTTTGTTGGGCAGTGTACATTTATTTTTTTTCGTAGGAACTCCGCGCCTTGGCTATGGATTGCTCTGTCCATTATGCACATTGATTTGATCTGAAATTGATTCTCTGTTTTATTGGTAGTCAGTGTAGCGTTTTCAGTGCTGGTGTGATGTGTTTTCTTCGAGGTAGTCTGAGGAGCAGTCTGGCTGCTGCATTTTGTATGCATTGGAGTTTTTTCGGATTCGTTCTTGCATGCCCAGATATAGGCTATTTGCGTAGTGTACTCTGGACATGACGAGAGCGATGTTGGTGAGTGTTTTGTTGGTGAATGACAGGAATGGTAGGATCCTTTTTACTGCTCGATGATGGAGCTAGGGTTCTACCAAGTTCTGTTGGCCAGGGGATGTAGTGGTTGTCTCCTCCATTTTTTGTGATCATCAATATTTCTGTTTTGCCTGGGTTGAGTTTGAGGTAGTTTGAGTTCATCCAGTTGTAGATTTCATGAAGGCAACTCTCTAATAATGTTTTTTCTTCTTGTGTGTCTTGTATTTTGTAAACTATTTGTGTGTTGTCGGCGTAGCTGTAACAGGTGTGGCCGTGTCTTTTAACAATCTTGATTAGTTGAGACAGGTAGATGTTCTATAATAACGGGGAGAAGGATGAATCCTTGTGGTACTCTGCATGAGGATTCTCTTGGGTTGGATTTGAAAGGTTTGATCCATATGGTTTTTGTTCTGTTTGTTAGAAGGATTTGATCCATAGCAAGGGGCGGTCGGTGATTACATTTTCTTCCAATTCCATGATGAGGATGTCGTGATTAAATGTTTTCGAATGCTGCAGAGAAATCTAGAAGTACCAAAGCAGTACCATTGTCTGAGTCTGCGTTTGTCTTTAGATAATCCCAGATTGAGAGAAGTGCTGTTTCCGTTCCTCTCATTGGTCTAAAGCCTACTTGTGCATTGTCCGATAGGTGGTGCTATTGTATGAATTCTTGGGTTGTTCTACATATGTATGTTTCCAGCAGTTTAGCTGGGTACGGGATGCTGGACATAGGTCCTCCACGTTTCCTGCTGTATCCTTCAGGAGTGGCTTGATGTATGCTGATTTGAAGGATTGTGGCACTTTCTCTGTTGAGATTGATTGGTTGAAGACGTTTCTGTAGTAGTCCACGGATGTTTCTTGTGAGACGATTGATTTGTATATGTCTGGGGGACAGGGATCCGTAGGGAACCTATTTTGTTGCTTTTGTTTACCAGTTTGACAAATGTCTCCACTGATCCACTGATATTTGGGGGATGCTTCGGAATTTGTTTGGGCGTTCCTCGTAGGGGTGGGAGGGGTTGCATATTGCAGTTGCATGGTCTGCTTTGTATGGTCTGTTGGATGGTCATGATTTTGTTTTTGAAATGGTCTGCAAGGTCATTGCATAGTTTCTTCGATGGTATTGGAGTGTTGTTGCAGCCAGCTATTTTTTTTTTAAATTTCGTTTATGATTTTAAAGAGTTCTTTTTGGGTGTTTGGTGCTTTGAAGATTCTGTTGTCGTAGTGTTTCCTTTTTGCTTTTAGTATTTACTTTTTGTATGAGCGGATATTTTGGAATTTGAATTTCTTTCCGCTGTCATGTTTGATCATCCATTCTAGTTCAAGTTTTCGGTTTTTCCATTTCATGGCACTTAGTAGTGGGGTAAACCATTTTGCCGTTGTTCTTTTGAGTGAGGTGGTAAAAGATTTTTCTTTGGCGATCTCGTCTATTGTTGTTGTGATCCAGTTATAAAGTAGTTCTATTTTTTTGTCCAGGTCAGCTTCGTCCATAGTTGTTGCTTGTGGTTTGCTGATTTCCAGTAGTTCAGTTAAGTTGCAGTTTTTGATGGTCCTCCAGTTTCTTTTCAAGATGCTCAGTGGCTTGTTCTGTTGCTTGATTATTGGTGTGGCCAGTGTGATTATGAAAGGAATGATGAGGTGGTGGCTCGAGAGGATCTGAATTGGTGGCGCCGTGGTAATGAGTTTTTTGTTGGTGAAGATTGCATCTAGTGTATATCCTGGTGTGTGGGTTGCTCCTTTGATAAGTTGATGTCATTTCATTATTGCTAATTCGCTAGCTAGAGATTTTTGTGTGGTTGCGGTTTCTTCATCGAACCAGATGTTGAAGTCACTGAGGATAATCAGGTAATTGTGCTCCAGGGCTTGGTTGGTGATTGCCTCCGTGAAGGCGTCTTTGAAGGTCGCATCGTACGTTGGTGGTCTGTATACCAGTATGAATTTCAGGTTTGTTCTGGGGTTTGTTGATGGGCAAAGGATTAAAGATTCACAGTTATCGATGTTTAATGGGTCTTCCAGTTTAATTTCCAGGTGTTACAAGCGAATCCAGACGTGGACCCCCTTGCTCACTATTCTTAGAGAGGCACGGATCCACCCTACTGATGAGGTCCAACCAGACCGAAACACGTGTCTGGGGTTTCTGTTGGTACTCTTGTTCAGAGGAGAATTGCCTAGCATTTCGGTGCTGGACTGCCCCAGGGCAGGATAAAGACTGATATGTTTGGGATATTTCTTCTTTGTGAAAGATAGTGAGCTAAAGACTCTGGGTAAGTCTCTCGTAACCAGGACTAATGTCTGACAGAGGGACTCCCAGGACCCCCCCTTGTTAATCTACTTGTACACCATGCACTGGCAGTAGTCAGTGAACAAATGTGCAATGATGAATGTCCACAACGGTTGAAGTTTGCGACACCAATTGTGTATTGTGAGAAAAACAAAATAGTGCATACATCAGCAGCAGCCCCTCCTCCCTCCCCCCAACTCCAGAACACACCATCACCCTCCTCCCCCCCCCAACACTAGAACACACCATCACACCCCTCCCCCCAACTCCAGAACAAACCATCACCCCCCCAACTCCAGAACAAACCATCACCCCCTCCCCCTCCCCCCAACTCCAGAGCAGTCGTCCCATGTAGGATGTGAAGCCCACATGTGGCAGGAAGGCCTAATGTTTCTTGCTCCCCTTGTCTGGGGGAGGCATATCCTGCTGACGCATGGAACGCCGAGTGCGTCTCTGCGGGCTGCCTTGCGTGGCCTCACTGGTTGTGGCCGTGTCCTCCTGCTGTGGCACGGAATTTGAATGGCCTGCCTCATGGGCATTCGCTATGCGGCCAAGGACATGACATAGCCGGGTCGTGCTGTCTGTCAAAGAGTCACACAATTTGGTGGTGCAGTCGGTGAGGGACTGCCGCATTTGACTGAGTTCTTCATACAATTCTGCCCTGGCCTGGCGGTTGTCCTCAATGTAGTTTTGTATGAGGTCCGTCAACTGATGCACTCGCTGCCCGCCAAAAGATGGGAAACCATCAGAAGATCCACTTGGTCCAGCATGCTCTGCAGGGGGCGGTATGGGTCAACTGGGTGTAGATCGGCGTCATACCCCTGCGGGTCGAGTTCCGGACTGTGCACAGGTGAAGGGGCATCCCCAGAGTCACTGCATGAGGCCAGTGCTACGATGCATGGCTCCGGGCTGTGCACTGTGTCTTGGCCATCCTCCAACAAGGCCCCCCAGATGGGTGATGGGCTGTGCTCACACTCATCAGGCGCGGTAGCAGCAGCCTCCCCTGAGACGCTCGACTGTGCCGAGCTAGGGGTTGGCATAGCTGCTGCCGCCGATGCTGTGTGGGATGGTGGTCTGGCAGCTTCCAGTGGCCTTTCCGTAGGCAGGGGGGTGGTTGTTTTTGGTGCTGGCTTTGGCCTGACCCTGCCAATACCCATGGAGGTGCTTGGCCGGCTTGATTGGGGCTCTGTGCTGTCATGGTCAGTGCCTGTGGGGGTAGACGAGAGGGACAACATTAGTGAATGTGCAATGTCCTATTTGCATACATGGCTGCATGGACATTTCGGTCATTTTAGGTTTGTTCTGTTTTGGGGGTAGCTATGGCAGTGATACATGTGCATGGTAATGACATATACGCATGTTTGGGAGTGACTCATTGTGCCCTGGTTATGTACATTTTGGCTAGTACAATGCCTAACACGCTGGACAGTGTGCATGATGGGCTGTGCAAGTCAATGCACTATGGTTGAGGTGCGTTATGTACTCGCACTTGGACCATCGTTAGGCGGCACTTGCCTTAGCATTTGTTGGATGGGGGGATGCGTTGGATGGGGGGAGGGCAACACGAGAGGGTGCCTTCGATGGCCCCTGGGTCAGTTTTCATCATGCAATGTACATTGCCAGTGTACACTGTGGACACTCACCTCCTTCTGCAGAAGTCGTTCCCCCGCACTCCATGGTCCCCAGGCCCTCAATGGATTCAGTGCCAATGAGAGCCGCACAGGTCTCCTCCCACGGCTCATGTTGGACTGCGGTACTTGGTCCACCTCCCGTCTGCAGGGCCTGGCTTCGGTTGCTGGAGAGGAGGCCCCGCACCCGCAGGTCATCCCACCGCTTGCGGCGGTCCCTGAGAGTGCGGGGGGTGTTGCCTACAGCGCTCACCCTCTGTGCAAGTTCCGCCCAGATGTTTTTCTTGCGGAGGGTGGACTCCCTCCGCATGTCGCTGCTGAAGACAACATTGGCATGCTCTGCCAGGAAGTCGACCATGGCCTGGAGTTCCTCGGGGCAGAATCTCTGCTTGCGAATGTGATCCGCCGCCCTTTTGGGTGCTTTGGGCATGTTGTGAGGTGCCTGGTCCTGTTCCCGACTTTAGTTACCTCACAAGGGTGCTGGCGGCTGAGGATGGCAATGGATTGTGTTTTTAAAGATGGCCGCCGCTCTCCTTCCCGTTCCTGTGCGATTTCGTAATTTCCGGTTCCTCTTTTTTATTGCGGTGACTGTAATTTACGGTCACCGTTATGCACTGACGCTACAGCTTACATGGCGGTGTTGTTGTTTACGTGTCGCAGCATGCCGGTAGGGGTTTTTCGGGGCGTTTTGCGGCAGGCCGCTCAGTCCTTTTCCGGCATGGCGCAAAGCGCATGTCCGCGAGCTCGGAATGGGCCGAAATTTGCGGTCTTGCACCAGCCCGGTGTCGTACTTTACGCCATGCCGGAAAGTACCGATACTTACCGGCATGGCTCGGAATGAGGCCCATGTTTCACAGAATGGCAGGCAGTAATTAAAACACCAAGATTAGAGAATCCTGTATAGTGGGAGTAGTGTCTAGGTTTCACAATGCAATTGGTTTTTATAGTTTGTCTTCACAGGGGGATTTCCTACTGCCGGGTGTGAGTTGTTGGTGTATTATTTTCAGGTGGTAGTGTTGTATAGTGGGGTGAACGCTAAAGTGGTTATTGGTACCAGTGTTGATTGTGTGGGAATAGTGCCTACCTTTTCTGTTTGTGCGGGTTGACGGCAGTCTCTTTCTCATCTGACGCATCTGGGTGCTGCAGCCAGTTGCTACTGCTTGTTCGAGGTGGAATAATGTCTTTGCAACCAACCAGTTAAATGTGGTTGCAGCTGGGAAGTGTTAGCTATTGTTAACGGGAGTGGTAAGAGTTCGACACTGCACCCTGGGATTCAGGTGGGAGCACTGCTGGATCTTTCCCTTGAGCTCGGTGTGGAGAATGAGGCACAATGGGTCTGTATGGTTATATGTGTCAATGAAGGATTGAGGGTTAGTTGGTGGTTTGGGCTTGTTTTATGTTAGTGGGTGGCTGCTTCCCCTGCTGACACAGTATGGAGCTGTCCCTGTAGAAGCCGCCCTTTGGCATGGGGCCCTTAGCCGCTGGGGCTGTATGGGCAGAAGGCTGCCCTGGTGCTATGCTA
This sequence comes from Ambystoma mexicanum, assembly GCF_040938575.1. NCBI lineage: Eukaryota > Metazoa > Chordata > Amphibia > Caudata > Ambystomatidae > Ambystoma > Ambystoma mexicanum. The sequence continues at coordinate 202,159,822 of NC_090934.1, read as the reverse complement.
TTAATGGTATTCGAAGGGCCAATCAGGAGAGGGCGTGGGATATCAGACCGGGGACAACTACTGTGAGCCCGGGCGGTTCTAGGTCTACAATTTAAAAAAATACACAAAGAAAGATTAAGGGCGGCAGGGGGCCTCACCTCAGCGCTGCCAGTCACCAAAGTGGCACGTTGGAGGTGGCTCAAAGGGGTCTATGTCCCCGTTCGAGTTGTCAGGAAAAGCTGGCCAATCAGAGGAGGGGGCGGGACACCAGGCCGGGAACCAACATGGAAGGGAGGCAGGGTCAACTGCTGAGCGCCACGGCGCTTCTTGGCCTACAATTTAAAAAAAAATATACACAAAGAAAGGTCATGAGGTGCACAGGGCCTCACCTTAGCATTGCCAGGGACCAAAGTGGAATGCTGGAGGTGGCTCGAAGGGGTCTAGGTCCCCGTTTGAGTTGCTGGAATAGCTGGCCAATCAGAGAAGGGGGCGGGACACCAGAACAGGGACCAACTCGGAAGGGAGACAGGGACAATTACTGTGTGCCGGGGTGCTTCGGCCTACAATTTAAAAAAAATACACAAAGAAAGATCAAGGGGCGCAGGGGGCCTCACCTCAGCGTTGCCAGGGACCAACAATGAACATCGAAATGTGTGCATTTATTTATTGTTTGCTTGTCAGGCGCTTATACAATAAGAATATACTGTTTCAAAGCGCCCACAGGGCTGGGAGGGAGGGTGGGAAATACAATTACAATGCAATATTAAGAGAAGAGGGGAAGGAGGGGGAGGGACAAACCTACTATGCCTTGTGAGTATTCAGAACTTGCAAGTGCAGAAGGGAAGAAGTAATAGGGGGTAAGTGCTGGGGAGTCTGAGCTCGAGGGTGAGCCATGGCCGAAGTGCTAGGAATGTTCAGGGCTTCACTGCCTGGGCCGCGGGAGGAGCACGTGCAAGTCTCCAGGAGGAGGGTGTGCAGATGCAAAGTGCTGTGGATAGACAGGAGTTGGGGAGAATTGGTGTGGGAGGTCAAGGCCCCGAAGATGCATAAGGGCCAAGGACACCAATACAGCACCTGTGAGATTAGCAGAGGAGAGAAGGAGGGAATGAGGAGGAAAAGAGGAAAGTCTTAAGAGGCTGCCGGAATTTGAGAAGATCCTGCTTAAGGCGCAGGGAGAGGGGGAGGCTATTTCTAAGAGCAGAGCCTGTAGAGGAAAGAGACCATACCATACTTGCCATGATTTGGGAACAGAAAGCAGCAGATTGGTAATTTTCCAATGCCCACTGATTTCTGTTGGTGCACTGTAGTGGGTATCTTAAGAGACAATACAATACAAAAACCTAGAAATGTAATATTTCTTAAAACAAAGCTTTCTCTTTCTTACCTATGAAGCATTGGCAGGCATGGCATACACCTCTATTTCCTGCTTGGGCAATTTAGGAGTGAGAAAGGAGAAGGAAAGCAGACAAAAGGAATAGTGTTCCTCCTGAACAGACATGTGCGTTGAACCTTCTTTTTTATCCATATCATACTTTGTAATAGCGAAACAGGATCTCTCTTCTTTCCTCTCCACAATGCAACAAAATGTTTTCCCCACTACCCCATGACCCACACAGTGTCAAAAGTATGCCACCAACACCACCATGCAATTTATGGTTCCATGCAACTTCAACTGCTGAAAAGATCATTATCTATACAACAATTCTTATGTATAGGCTGCACTATTGCAACAGTCTCTGATCAAATCTTCCAGCTTCTACTCTCCACCCTCTATCACGCATCCACAACAGTTGGGCGTGATGTCCGATAGTACGTCTCCTGCACTGAAATATCACACATAGCTCCCTGTGCCTACAAGGGCCCTTCTGCCATTGCTTTACCCTCCCTGCCCGTGAGTCCAGTACCACACACCGCACACCCTAGCGCAACCCATGTTGCCCTCCTCCTATCATGTCTAATGCACTCTGCATGTGCAAGGAGTCCTGGCAACTTTCACCCTGACCCCATCTGCACATGCATCTCTCCATGACGTTGTGCTGCCTGTGCGAAACGGTACATGAGTAGCTATGTACATTGTTCATATTGCACCTTTCTGCTTCTGATCACTTCCACATTGCAACTTTCTCATGCTGATAACTTCCTTTAAAGGGACAATGGGCCTCATTACGAGGTATGCCGGTTAGGCAAAAACGATGCTGATATGGTAATACTGGCATCGTTTACCGTCCCGTTGCATTCCGACCCGCAAACCCGGTATTAGCGGCACACTAAACAACGGTGCCGCTAATAGCGGCATAGGCACGTACACGCGCCCCTTCAGGGAGCAAATGCTGGCATGCCGGTAATAAGGGGTAAATCCCAAACCACGCATACATGCAAATACCGGCATCGCAAAGCCGGTAATCACGGGCTGCACGATGCTGGCCATGCAGGCGTCGCGGACCACCCGCAAACAGCAAGCAGGATACAAGGCAGCTGCCACAGGTGCACACAATCCCCACAGGTGGAGTCAATGGAGGCTGTGCCAGTATAAACTGAGCACACCCACACACCACAACCCCCCCACAGGTGTAGGCAATATAAAAGGGCCCAGTACAAACAGAGCACACCTACACACCACACCCCTTCCTACACCAAAATGCTACCGCTAGCAGTTGCAATCATGGCGCTGTAGGACATGCCTATACTGCTACAACTACAGCAACAACAGCAACAATTACAGCATCAATAACAGGCAGCACAGAGGAGACGCAGGAGGAGAAGGAGGGTGAGACAGGCCCAGCAATTACCACCAGCGCAGCCACCAGTGCCTCATAGGCAGCCACCAATCCCTCGCACCAGACCCAGCCCATTCAACCTAACCCCTGAGCAGATACACACCCTGTACCGGTTGGACCGTGACACCATCACCACCATAGTGAACATGATACAGAACGACATTGCCAGCCACATAGAAATACGCACTGCCATCCTCCCACTACTAAAGGTGGTGTCTGTGCTACACTTCCTGGCCACAGGCACCTACCAACACACAGTGGGCCAGCTGCATGGCATTTCACAACCACTATTCTCACGCATGCTGAACCAAGTGCTGGATGCCCTCCTGAAGCACACAAGCACCCATATATCCCTACCATGGACTGCCCAGGATATAGCCGAAACCAAAGTAGGCATCCATGCACTGGCAGGCATGCCCAATTGTGGTGGTGCCATCGACTGCACCCATGTGGAATTGGTAGTCCCCCATGCCATAGAGGCGGTGCACCGCAATCGCAAGCAATACCACTCCATCAATGTGCAAATGGTATGTGACTCCAGCAAGATCATCACACATTGCTGCCCCCGATTTCCTGGATCCACACATGATGCCATGGTACTGCGCAACTCCACGCTACCCCGTCACATGGAGCGACATGCTGGACCACGTGCCTGGCTGCTCGGTGAGTTGCACAACAGGGCCATGGCCATGCTGTGGGGTACTGATGTGTGCGGATTCAGGAGGGGGGGGCTACTGCACCCGGGTGGTAAAGGGGGGGAATAGTGCACCTTGTTGGGAAAGGGGGGGAATAGTGCACCTGGGTGGGAAAGGGGGGAGGAATAGTGTACCTGGGTGGCACTAGCCAGTGAGTGGAGAATGCATGCAGAGCTAAACACTCCTCATCTGAACCAGCCAAACGGAACATAACACATCACTGGGCCACATATCACACATATTGCATATGGATGACAACAAGTAAGAAGCACAACCAGGGCAGCATGGTGATGGCAAGCAATGCATGACTGAATAGGATGGCAACAGTGGCAATGCGGCTAGTGTGAGCATGCCTAGTAAAGAATATACAGCATGATTTGGAGGCCAAACATTTTCGCACTACCACAGCACATCTGCCAGAGCATGCATGATTACACCCTGCATCATCTATTGAACCCCATCCAGTGTACCACACCTCATTACAGTATACATTGCATCTAGGTGACTATTTTGTACACGTACAGGGACATGTGCATGCCCACACCAAATAGCTGCTGCCATGACTGTGCTCCCTGAAGGTGGCAGTTCAGAGTGACACACACCTCTTTGTATCTGCTTGCAGGTGATGGAGGATATCCCTTGAGGCCGTGGCTACTTACCCCTGTGCGGAACCCGCAGAACAGCCATGAAGAGGAGTACAATCGTCTGCACACACGCGGTTCCGCTGCCTAAGCAGGTCTGGTGGGGCACTCCTATATAGGCCTGAGAAGGTGGCGAAGATCACCATGGCCTGTGTCATGCTGCACAACATGTGCGTCCGAAGGAATGTACCACTGCCACCTGACATTGACATGCATGGGCCGGGTGAGGATTAAGGGGATGGAGACGGAGGCGAAGGAGCCCCCCTGCCAGTACGTAATACACGGGATGGCCATGTGTACGCCAAGCACTAATTGACTAATACTTTTGAACCGCAGGGACCATAAATGTAATGTGCCTGTGACACACTGTCTGCATGTGGACATGCACACTTGTTTTGTTAGAATTGCCCCACTGTACACCATCACAGATTAAATGCACATGTACAAAAATAAGTATGTCCAACCAATGATTTTCTTGCACATAACGGGTGTATTTTCAAGACACGTGATAATGTGAACAAAATCTCCTCACAACCCCCAGTGAACACCCTCACCCCACCCTACAAACCCCAAAATACCCCAGTAAACTCCCTCACCCACCCTACAAACCCCAAAAATACCCTAGTAAACTCCCTCACCCACCCTACAAACCCCAAATGTACCCATATGTCCAACAAACACTGGTCCCTTCACCAACGTACATTTTCAAAATGTCATTGTCTGCCCACTCTATTTCTTTGCAATTTTGGGATCCGGGGGTGCCATGGTCAAGCGCTGTGCACTTCTCCGCACCAACCGCATGGGGCTCGATTGGGCCGAGGTAGAAGGGGTTGTGGCAGTGGAGGTGTCGATGATCAGTCCCATGCCTGCCCCAGGGTGTGGGCACTGCGTTTGAGGTAGATTCGCAAGCAGGGCCTGTGTAAGTGCCCCCATACACTCCCTCATGGCACATGTCGATACCTCAACAGCAGCAGTGTTAGCTGCAATGGCTTTGGCAATGGCCCTCATGGAATCATTCCCGTTGGATATTTGTTGCCGCATGAGTTCAAGCATCGACTCCTGTCGGGCCTCAACTCTTGACAGGCGAGCCTCGAAGGAGTCGTTGGCTGCAGGAGTACTTGTGGGCGGGGTGGTGGTAGGCAGGGTGGTGGTAGGCAGGGTGGTGGTAGGCAGGGTGGTGGTAGGCAGGGTGGTAGATGGAAGGGTGGTGGTAGGCAGGGTGGTGGATGGCAGGGTGGTGGTAAGCAGGGTGGAGGATGGCACCTGTTTGGGTCCCACGTTCAGGGCACAGTCCACCTCAAAGAGGGCTATGTCTGAGTGTCCAAGGTCTGAGTCGTGCAGGCAGGGATCGTCCATGCTCTCGGCCTCTGTAGGGTTGGGTAGGCTGGTAATGGGGCTTGGGGTGGGTGTGCCGGACATGATGTCACCCTCATTCTCCACTTCTGTATCCACAACGTCCGCGGTGGCTGGCGGAGCGAGAATGGAAACGCCTCCCAATGTTGTGGGTGGCTGCTGCTGTACTGTGGCTGTAGGTGTCTCCTGCAGGGTTACTGCCCTGTGTGGCACACTGCCTGTTGCTCTGGGCAGTTTCTTGGGCTGGGGGGTGGCGGTGGCCCTGGTCCCTTGCCGTGCAGTGGATGAACTTGCACCCCTGTCCTGCATTCCATCTTCCTCATCGGTGCCTGGGGGATAGAAGAGATGCAGGTCATCAGTGATGGTGTCACATGGCAGCAATGATGTATTGCGCTGCGATATGTTCATACATTCATGCGTCAAATTATTTCTGGGGTGTGGCATTTGGTGTTCTGAGGGGGCATGTGGGCAATTAATGCATGGCTGGTGGCATGGCATTGGTATGGTGTCTGTGTGGTGAGGTCCATGGGCATGGTTGGGTCATGTTGCACTTGTGTTGGCATTGGGATTGGCACTCAGCATGGGTGTGTTGCAGGGTGTGCCACACATTCTTGATTGGATATGTTGTTTTGGGCCTGGGACATGCATTGCCTTGCCTAGTCTCACTTCCACATCACTTGTGTCACATCATGGTTTAGCCTACATGGATGTGATGGGTCACTCACCTTCTTCTGTGGATGATGCGCCGCCCGCCTCCTGGTCTCCAAATCCCTCAATGGATTCAGGGTCAATGAAGATACTGGCGGTCTCCTCCCATGCCGTCAACTTCACTGCCTGTCACCATTGCGGCCCTCCTGTTCTCCGCCAGGATCTTCCTCACCCTGAGGCGGAGGTCATCCCACCGCTTCCTACAGTCATGCACACTCCTTGGGGTGGTTCCCACTGCCGACACCCTCTGTGCGACCTCCTGGCAGACTTCTTTTTTTTTGGTTTGGGCCGCATGCTTCATGTCAGTGCTCCTTATCGTGTCCGCATGCTGGACAAGGGTGCTTGCATGCTTAGTTCAGCGTCTGAAAAACGCTGTTTTCTCTTCCTTTGGGTCACCTTCTTGGTAGCCTTGGATATCCTGCTTCTATTCTGCTACAGAACAACACGAAAGAACTGGTGGTTGTGGAGGATGGAAATGGATTGTGTTTTTAAAGATGGCCGCCGGCCCATTTCCCGTTCCTGCGCGATGATGTAATTTCCGGGTTCGTTTTTTGCGAACATGGTGATACCGTGCCGATATTACCGTGCCGGTATTTAGGGGTTGTTATGAGGCGGTAATGCTATGGGCGGGCCCTGCAATGCCGGTATAGGGGGGGTTGGTGGCCCTTTACCGGCATGGCGGTATTGCCACTACCGGCATGGGGGAACGCGCATGCTCACACACTCGTAATCACTTGCTGTTAGCGGGTTTATACGAGCATGAACCCGCTCATTCCGGCATGCCGGTAATGAACCTGCTTTTACCGGGCAACTCGTAATGATGCCCAATGCGTTGAAACACTTTGTCAAGCAAGCCTGTTAGAATGTCCTACTCATAGCAAATACAATTGCAGCGATCTGCTGCCTTAGTGTTCAACGGGGGCTATGCTGAGTAGCATATGGAAATATACTCATAGCACCTCGCTTGTGCTGGTCACCCACCATACCTTAACAGAGCCATGCAGGCAACCGTGTACGCATGCACCCAAATAACAAAAGCAACATAGCCTCCACCACATCGAACCAACCACTGCACTGCAATGCAGCGATACAAGGACACGTATTCCACTTACCATAGCACACACACGACTGTGCTTTCCAACGCTACCCACTTGCAATCAGAAAGCATTGCAAGAATGCCCCCCTAGCAGCACATTCTGCACAACATTCAGCCTGCTCTGAACACTGCACTCTGTGCACACAAGCAATGCTGCGTTTCGAACTCCAGCAGTTACTAATCTGGGCAATGCACAGTAGAGAACCACAGATAAGAACCAGTACCACCATAACAGCATGCATATGCACAGTATCCCATTGCAGCATGCAGGACACAGACTGGGGGAGTCCTCACTGGAACATCTCCACGCAGACACTTGTACAACTGTACGTTTTCCCACTAATAACCCCACCCACACACATCTACAACTGAATGGTGTTCCACCAATCACCACAACCAAACAACCACACAGAAAGCAACAATGCGCCACCTTTTTTGAACCACTGCCCATACGTTTTGAGGCACTGGACATACTTTCCTCTCCTACGCCTGCACCCATGAAATGCACTAATGACTTACCTCTCTCAGCATCGGACACCCTCTCTTGAAATGCACTCCCCTTTTTTCCAAATTTCCCTTCCACCACTCTTCACATAAACACACCGCCCCTGCAGCTCCCATGCCATAACTGAGGATCCCTGCAATCTACACACAAGTCTCCTGGCAACTCAGGTAACTGGCCATTTCCATACTGTGCGCCAACACTGCTGGCACACCACCCTCCTCTTCTCCTAACATTTCTCACACAAAGCGCTGCTCACTTGCACCCCCTTTCCATCCCTTCTTGCACCCACCTCATGCCGTGCACTATTTTCTTCAGTCCTTTTTGCCGCCGCATTGTCCTCCCACACAACATGGCGCCATCACAGCTATCTTTTCTGAGACATGCCGTCACCGGCCACTGCAGTACAATCATAAGTTTGCCCGTGCAGCGACCAGTAAAATGGGATGCCGGACCTGAACCATATATAACTACTAATTTCAGTGCGCACTTTCCTACGTACAAGAGAGCCAGCTGTGCACACTGTGTCTTACAACCTTGCCACACACACGACAACACTATCCTCTGATACACCATGGCACTCTTTTCCAAAAACCTTAACGCACAGAATGCTTCTAATTTCAGTGGGCACAATTCTACGTACAAGAGGCCCAGCCGCGCACACTTCCCCTTACAATCTTGCCACACACAGCACAACACTATCCTCTGACACACCATGACAGTGTTTCCCAAAAACTTTGATGCACAACACACTTCCCTCCAGCCAACCACCGGCTGCGTCCACTCTTCGGCGACATCACACCGCACACCAATAACACTTCGGTCTGCGGAGCGAACAGGGAAATGGGTCTGCGGAGCGGACCCAGATATCACACATTTTTTGGGATGTACATTTCAGTACTTTGCAACAAATGTACTGGTCCGATTTCTACCAAACACACACAAGCACGCTTTCTGGACCAAGCCCCCACTGCTGCTGCAAATTTGGTGACAATCCATCCAGCCATTCGCTCTGTAGCCATGCGCAAAGTTTTTCCCCATTCAGTCTATGGCAAAACAAATTGTTTGGGACCCCCCCTATAACTTTGCGCCTCCTGCACGAAACCTCACCCTACTTGGTGAAATAATTCGGAGCCGGCCATATACTTTTTTTGCAAAGTTTGGTGAGAATTCCTGCACCGGGAGCGGTTATAAGTCATCAAAAAAGTGCTCTTCCTATGAGTTTAGTAACTTAACCATAACTACACGGCCGCTACTGCGAGCCGTGTAATATATATATATTTCTGAGGCTTGTGGAATCTGCTTAGATCCCATGCTGTGCATAGGCCGACATCTAGTGGAAGATGCAGAGTATTACAGTTTGTTTTTCGAAACTCGAAAATGGGCGTCGACACAGGGCGTGCCAGTAATACTATCCCTTGTGTGACGTCCACTGTACCCATGATCCCTCACGCGTGTGGACCCTCAGATTGTTTTTTTCCGCCATACTGGTCGGAAGCATTGCACGAAGTTCCATGGCTTTCAGCCATTTTGCAAAAAATCAATATTAATTTCCCCGTTCTTTCACTCCCACGTCGAGACATCGAAGATCAACGCCGGTCCGAAGAACAAACAACCGTCGAGAGCTGCACAAGGGACTTTGGGCCTCGGAAGGCCTCTGGCCTCAGCCCTGCAAGTAGGGAGAGTGGGGGGGGGTGGAAACCTACTCTACACTCTTATTATTTCCTACACACACTAGCCTGCTGCCATAGGTGCATATGGAGAGCACTCCATTTAAATTTTGCCCCAAGTGCAACCGCAAGTATCCTTGGGTTGAAAAACACGCCACCTGTAACCTCTGCTTACCGAGGGATCACCCCGAGGCGAACTGCAGAGCGTGTAGCCTGTTCAAGGAGAAAACACTAAAGGAGTGCTCGGCCAAAAGTTGGGCCCACCGCGCCAGGCAACTCGAGGCCATGGAAGCAGAGGGTGCCTTCAGTGATGGCAGTGACGCCATACTTTCGGACGGCACGGGCACAGAGGTGTCGAAAGACGCCCAAGCGCAAGTCACCGACCTTGGAAGATTGTCCGGCAGGGCAGTTATGGGGAACACATCCGGCGAAACGAGCGCTACCCACACCACTACTACACATAAGCACTCTAAGTCCAACCGAGACTTGACACGCGTGTCGAGTTCTCGGAAAGAGGCACAAAGAGAGCGGTCCACGGAATCGGTGTCCTCTGGGCATTCCAGGTCGAGATCGCCACACGAAACTAGGAAACTGTTCACAGTTGCCAAGAGTGCCTCACTCCCCAAAGTCACGGAGGTACGTTCGTCAGAAGACGAATCTGACCTCCACCCCCAGGCCGCACACCAGAAGGCGGCTCCGGCAGCCCGTTCAGCGTCTGCCTCAGTGTCCTGACGTGCGCACTCTAAAGAAAGAGACAGTACCCCCGAATCTCGACGCGAGCCGTCGGAAAGCTCAGAGAATGTGAAAACACCAGGGAAACACTCTTCTACTCATGGGGAAGGGGGGTAAACAGCCGAAGAAGTCATCTCTCTCTCTTCTTCTGCACCACAGACACATAAGGACAGTCAAAAGTCTTCAGATAAGCAAAAATCCAGGACCCCTGTCCCTGCCCCTAAATCCAAACTTGTTCCTCCTACTCCTCACGATATGGGAATAGAATGGGAACCCCCTCAGGCAATTGTCATTCCCAGCACCAGAAAATGGATCAGTGAAGATATAGACAGGGTAATGACGAGAATGTCTTCCCTGGCTGACTTCTACTCTAAGAACCCAGAACATTTCCTCAGTTATACCCCGGACAATGCTACTCCTTCAGGATCCAAGGACCCTCCGCCCCCTAGTAAGAAACCTTGGTTTGAGACTCCAACTCAGGGACTGATTTCAGACCCTTTTTACATCCAACCTTAACAACAGTATGGTGAGGATCCAAAACAGTACGAGTAATGTTAGACGACCAAACGGGGGTGGATTATTATGGAGATGACGAGAGCCAGGATGGGGAGGAGTACGACGTCGCACAGGTCTACAGGTTAGACTCTCCTGTTCACAAAGAACCTCAGGTTACCGACTCTCCAGTAGATAACCAGCCTCTCCTAAATGAGGTCTTGGCTAGAGCTGCAGAGCACTTCCGCATAGATACTCAGGGGGTGCAGGAAGAGAGGGACTTTGCAGAAGAGCTAGTGGAAGAGAAAAGACCCAATGCTCAAGCCGTCCCAATTCTCAAGTCCATCCAACGGAGAATTGATCCTTCCCTTCTCACTCCTAATCTCACTAGGGACGTAAACCCCAGAATCGCGAAATTGTTCAGGGCCGCCCAGTCAGACACCCTTTACATAAGGGGTCAACTGAAGCCCGACTCCTTGGTAATTACAAACACCAGAAAGAGAGCGGGGACATCTCTATCATCATCTGAGGTTCCCCTAGACAAAGAGAGCAAGAGAATTTACGGTTTGGGAAGGAAGGTAGCCTCCACTTCCGCTTACCAGACAAGGACTGCCAACACCACTACTCTGCTGGCAAGTTACAATTGCCACCAGTGGAAGCAGGTAGCTGCCCTCATTGACTCCGCACCAGAACCACCAAAGGGTCAGTTGGCCCAGATTGCGTCAGAGGGAAGAGCCGTGTCCGGTTGCATCCTTAAGGCAACCTTTGACGCCGAAGATAACGCTGGCCGGCTTGTAGCATAGAGAACAGTCATTAAGAGGCATGCTTGGTTAAGACAGTCAGGGTTTAAACCTGAGACCCAGGCATCCCTAATTGACATGCTGGTGGAACCTAATCTTCTGTTTGGCAAAGCGGTATAGGACGCATTCAAAACTGCCAAAGACGAGTATGATACTCTGAAGTCCCTGGGACAATTGACAAATAAGCCCCCTAATCAAAGAGGGAATAGTCATTTTCGTCACCCACGCCGGCCAAAATTCCCAGTTATACACAGGGACAGGGTACATCATGGGGTAACAACCAGCAGACTACCCAGAGTTACGGCAGAGGAAACAAAAGGAGCCGTGGCAGAGGTAGAGGCAGCCCCAGCAGAGGCGGTACGCCTCCCACAAAGCAGTGATGTTCCGCTCAGGGTCCCTTCTCAAGCATCCCCAGTGGGGGGGCGCATTTCCAACTTCACCCAAGCATGGGAAGGGATCTCATCGGACAGATGGGTGCTGTCCACAGTGTCTGCAGGATACCGCATCGAACTGCTCGAGCGCCCCCGAAACCACACTCCACGACAAAGAATACATTCCCTGGACCACCAAAAGATCCTCCTTGAGGAGATCGTCAATCTTCTAGCAAAGGACGCGATAGAACTCGTCCCGGGCAACCAGGTAAACAAGGGTATTTATTCAACTTACTTCTTTGTGCCAAAGAAAGATTTGACAATGCGCCCAGTATTAGACTTGCGCCCTGCAAACAAGTATGTCAAGCCCCAAAAATTTTGGATGACTACTCTCCAAGAGGTAATCCCCCTCCTAAAAAGGGGGGATTACATGGCAACATTGGACATGAAAGATGCATATTTTCATATTTCCATGTTCCCAGCGCCCAGAAGATTCTTGCGCTTCAAGGTGAACAGTCAGCACTACCATTTCAAGGTGCTGCCCTTCGGTATAGCCTCGGCTCCAAGGGTATTCACCAAGGTACTGGCGGTGGCAGCGGCACACCTACGCAGGGAGGCAATCCCAGTGTACCCTTACCTGGATGACTGGCTCATCACGGGGGAAACCCCAGTAATTTGCAGATCAAACATTCAAAGAACGATCAACCTCCTCTTCGAATTGGGTTTTTTCATAAACAAGAAAAATTCAAGCCTGGTGCCAAGCACCTCCAAGCAGTTCCTAGGAGCTGTCCTAAACACCCAAGAGGGGTTGGCCTTTCCATCAGCGGAAAGAATTCGGAATCTACTACTGCAAATTCCTCTATCTCAGTCTGGTCGCCAGATAAGGGTGCACAGAGCGATGCGTTTGCTAGGCATGATGGCGTCATGTATTTACCTGGTCCCCCACGCGCGCCTGCGCATGCGTCCCATGCAAGAATGGTTTTGGCGAAACAGTGGTCTCAGGCAAGTGGTCAGTGGGACGATCTAGTGATCATTTCGCCAACACTTGTACAAAGTCTTCACTGGTGGACAAGAGAGAACCTGTCAAAGGGGAAACCCTTTTACGATCCAGAGGTACAAGCTGTAGTCACTACAGACGCATTCCTGTCAGGGTGGGAAGCACACCTCCTTCACCACACAGCTCAGCGTCTCCTCTGGTCTCACACAGTGGCCAAGAATCATATCAACCTGCTAGAGCTTCTGGCAGACTTCAGAGCGCTTCCAGCGTTCAAACCCCACTTGTTGGACCTTTCAGTACAGATCTTAACAGACAGTACGACAGCAATGTTTTGCATAGACAAACGGAGGGGCTCGTTCGCCAAATCTGTCCAGGCTTGCCAGAAAATTTGGACATGGGAATTCAGATGGAACATTTACCTGTCATCTCAACATGTTCCAGGTGATCTCAATTCACTAGCAGACGCTATAAGCAGAGATCCCCTCCCATAAGAACACGAATGGTGTCTACACAGAGAAGTTGTAGAAGACATCTTCTCACAGTGGGGTTTCCCCACTATAGACCTATTCGCCCCAAGCGAAAACAGGCAATGCCCAGGATTCGCATCCAGGTTCCCTCAGCCAGACTCTAAGGGGAACGCCCTGTGGATGAACTGGTCAGGGATGTTTGCCTACGCTTTTCCACCAACCCCTCTCATGAGGAAGGTGGTCAACAAGATGCACAGGGAATCGATGACGCTCATCCTAGTTGCTCCCATGTGAGCGAGGCAACCGTGGTCAACCCAGCTCAATTAACTTGGCAGCATGGCTCCTGAAGTCATAGAGTTTGGACATCTCAACTTACCACAGCGATGCATGGACATCCTAAAAGAATCTAGGAAACCAAACATGAGGCACTGTTACTTTGATAAATGGAAAGGATTCATTATCTGGTGCCAGAATAAGCAAATCAACCTGGTTGATTTCACTCCTTCCAATATTGTCACATACATGCTCCACCTGCTGGATGCACGGTTGGTATTAATCTCACTCAAGGTACACCTGGCGGCGCTGTCAGCCTACACCACCTCCCATATCAAGGTGTCATGGTGGAAAGTACCAGTGGGTAAAGCCTTCATGGAAGGGGTAAAGAGACTCCACCTTCCAATTTCATACCCACCACCTGGTTGGGACCTTAATGTGGTGCTTGCTAAACTCATGGGCCCACCCTTTGAACCCATGCACAAAGCCAGTCTCAAACACCTGACTTATAAGACTGCCTTCTTAGTAGCCATTACATCCATAAGAAGGGTCAGTGAAATTCAGGCTCTGTCAGTGCAGGATCCTGCTCAAGTCCAATGTTCCTATGGGTTTCGGTTCACAAATGACAGTTTTTTCGCACTTTTGGTTGGTTACACATTTTCGGATCTGTACAATTTTTTACATATACCTGCACATACCATCTGGTCATACTTCTGTAATTTTTCATGTTCCTAGCACAACCACAATAGCTACCATATTAAAAACTTTTTTGATTCAGTCTCAGAACATCGCACAGTTTTCAGATTAGTTTTAAACTGTGAGAAAATTTTACATTTTAAGAATCTCTAAGTTTCATATTTTTGTCAATACCGTACAATTTGTTATAATTATTTTCCGTAAACATATATTTAGTCCAGTTTTAAATCCACATTTTCAGTCTGGCCTGCCTCCAAGGTCTTGGCTGAGTCAGAGAGTCACATGGCCTTCTTCCTGCCAGGGCAGTTTCTATTGACGCCCCAAATTAGCATCTCCATTCAGCTCAAGGGAGCCCTTTGTCTGCACTCAGAGCAACACGCCAGGGTGCCCCTCCCAGTTCCTTTTCACACCAGCCTGCCACTTTCTTAGCAGAACACAGGAGAAAAGATTACTTTGTTTAGGGAGGAGGTGTGGAATGTGTTTGAAGCCCAGTATGGGAAACTTTAACTTTTAAACACAATGTCTGAAACTGTCTTGTCTTAAAATATAACTGACATTTTTAACAAATACATCAACCAATTTCTTACTTCAAGCCTTTTTAGAATATAGTTTCCAATTGTATCCACCTCTTAGGCTTCTGATAGCAAGTCTTTCTTTAGCATAGTTTGAGTTCAATGTACAACTTTACACATGACAGGTTTTAAATCGCCAGCTTCTGACAGAGGTGAGTAACGGTATTACACCCATTTTTGACAGATTTCTTCCAGCAACCATCCTCGAAAGTGGACTTTGTTCAGATAACATATACTTCTGTGGACATTGTATTTATGTTGATTCTTGAAGTAGAATGATGTTCACCACCCAACAAAGAGGTTGGATCTTTTTGGGTGGTTTGTGAGCAATGATTTTTGCAAATTTGACAGCCAGGGAAAAACCGATTTTTAAAACAGCTCTGTGTTTCTTTTGCAATGATTTTGCTCTGTGGGCAGCCAAATGATGGGTTTTGCCACTGACATAGGCAAAATTGGATGGCAGCCTATTTTTCAGATTTTTACTGCGCACTTTCTGGTGAATTTTAGCGAGCAGCATGCTTTCCAGCGGCCATTCTGATGTTTCTGCTGCAAGCAATGCACAGTAATGTTGCAGGGCCTGGACTAGTGGGTTGAAACATCCCACAAGCCCCCCCCTCTTGCAATTGGCGTTGGTCGACCATCAATGGGAATTCGCAAGACTGGGATGTCGGGTTCATCTCTTCTGATTCTACAAATGCCAAAGTTCATCATATTTTCCTCCATCAGGGGTGGATCGATCGGTTCTCCTTGCCAGTCCTGATGGGAGTATTGAGCGATACTCCGGGCCCCTCAGATCTTTGCTCCCGGTCCCTGGCTAGTCCTCCTTGGTTAGTCTCCATGGTTTCCAATCAACTATAGGTTATCTCCTAGGATGACAAAGCAAAAACATATTTGGAATATTTTAGAGTGGTAATTTTATGGAGCTGGAGTGGCCCCCTCTGGGGTTCCAGAAGACTCCTCCAGTTGCTGCAGAGTGTTCCTAGGATGGGAACACTTTAGTTGATTAATATGGGCCCACTTATCTTCCCCCTCTGCCAAACTGCCTTTGGGGATGCAGATTGTGTGGGCGACTGGTGGGATTTTGTCTACAATTTCAAAAGGACCCCTCCAAGTAGGCAGACATTTTCGCTGTTTGGCCTGGTTCCTTTGGAAATTGTATAAGTAGACCCAGTCTCCTACATTGTATTCTTTTCTGGTAGTCTTTAAGTCATAGTCGGTCTTCATGCTGTCTGCAGAGCTCTCTAGATTTCGCTGAGCATAGGCAAAAACATTTTGAAGGTGTTTTCTTAGATTTTCAACATACTCATAAGTTGTGGAGGCATTGATTAATGTCTGCTCTTGGGTCCTGTAGAGCAGATGCTCGGGAAGCACCATCCTGCGTCCAGTCATCAGCTCAAACTGTGACATTTTAGTTGGATCTGATGGCCATTAGGACAAGAAGTAATTGAATATCCCAACTTGGCCCAGAATCTGCCACAAACTTTTTAATATGCTCACAATTGTTCTATTATATCTCTACTGCACCACTAGAGGCTGGCGTCCAGTCATCAGCTCAAACGGTGACATTTTAGTTGCAGATGAAGGGGTAGATCTGATGGCCATTAGAACAAGAGGTAATTGAATATCCCAAATTGGCCCAGAATCTACCACAAACTTTTTAATATGCTCACAATTGTTCTATTATATCTCTTCTGCACCACTAGAGGCTGGCCGGTAAGCAATATGTAGCTTCCTTTTAACCCCAAGTATCTCCCACATCTTTGTCATTACTTTGCTGGTGAAATGGCTACCTCCGTCTGACTCGATCCTTTGGGGTAGTCCAAAACGCAAAAAGATGTGGTTGATCATCAGGGCAGCTGCTGTTTCTGCCTTGCAGTTTGGGGCCGGGATACATTCCACCCATTTAGTAAACAAGCATGTCACGGTCAACATGTACTTGTTTCCCCTAGAGGAGCGAATCACGGGCCCGATAAAGTCAACTTGCAAATCTGACCATGGCAGTGTCATCCCCCTCTTTTGGAGAGGCGCACGGGGTGTGCGGGATGTTGGCTGAAATTGTGCACACACAAGTCACCCCTTCAAGTATTGGTCGAGGTCCTGCCCCATGTGTGGCCAGTATGCAACCTCGCTTAAGATTTCAAGTGTTGTATGAAACCCCCTATGACTGGCTGTGGCCGCATCATGGGCGTGACTTAACATCAGGCTTCGGAATGAGGTAGGAACCACCCACTGATCATGGCCAGCTAGGGATTTCCTCACCAACAAACCGTCTTGGATTCGGAACATGTTTGGACATTTCATCAACACTCTGAGGTCCTCTTTCCCTATGTAATCGGTATCCGTCAGGGGAATGTTCTCAGGGTCTTCAATGTGTTGATAAAACTTACCAATTATTGGATCCCCTTTTTGAGTCGTAATCAAATCAGCATCTGGGGTCTCCTTACTCCATTGTGCAGTTGAGAGGTCATTGTGAGCATTTGTCTGGGACCTAGTGATAGCAGTGGCCTGTTAAGGTGTACGTCTCGCAACTTGGACGTACCTCTGTTTCCGGATGATGTCCGCGTTGGGGAAGCCAGTCTGAAATTCGGATGAACCAGTAGAGAATATGGTACAAGGAAGCGGCCTCAGCCCCGTCCTGATAGTACAGGACTGGACGGGGACCACCCCCCAGCACCAAAGATCTTCTTCTTGTAGTGACCTTGGTTGCTGTAGCTGGCACAGGCGAGACGGGCAACAAGGAGGTCGAGAAGTCCAGAGAGGAGAGAGAGCTCTGTAGAATGGCCCAGGGAAGGGAGCTCAGAAGATCGCCGGGAGAGCCAGACACACTCAGTTCAATGGAATTCCAAACAACAGTCAATTTGCAGGCTGTGGAAGGATGGGTAGCCAAGTTGACGGAGAGAGTTCAGGCCCAGGCACATCCAGAAGGTGTAGAGGTTAATTGGAGCAGGCAAGAAGACTGGTACCCCAGCAAGGCAACAAAATAGGGACACCAAGGAGGCGGGCAGATTGACCTCAGGGAACCTCAAAGGAGTTAACCAGGGAAAAGGCAACAAGGGAATAACAGGGAGGCCAGGCAAGGAATAGGGAGCCAATCTGGGAAGCGGGGATTCCAGGCAAAAGGAGGGAACCAGGCAGGGAAACCAAGCAACAGAAGGCAGTGGGTCCGGAGAGAAATGCTGGAGAACCAGGCTGAAGGACAGGACGGCCTGGCAGGAAAGCAGGGATCCAGGCGGGCAAAACTGGAGAGTCTGGTAGTGGAACAAGAAGACCAGGCAAAAGGAAGGGCTGGGATCCAGGCAGAGAAGGGAAGCAGGGCTGCAGAGTCCAACAGGAGCCGGCGGCGAAACAACAGTGAGTCAGGAACGAACCGCGTTAAGACGCGATTCGTTCCTGCACCCGATCGCTATTTACAGCCATGGTGCGAAACCGAGGCTTGGAGCGCAAATAGAACCGCGCATGCACCGCGGTCCTTCCGAGGCGAGAACGAGGCTTGAAGCGCAAGCCTTCGATCGTCTTGGTCCGCGGCTCACGCGTGCGCCCGTAGCCTGGACCACACAGCTGATTGGGGCATCGGAGAGTCTCCCTCCCACTGATCCGATACCTAGAATAGAGCTGCCAAGGAACGTAGCGACCCGCACCCTTCCAGGTACGTGTCCTAACACCATAACCCCCTCCAGAAAGGCCAGGAGCCCCAGGTTTCCAGGGATGACGGCGATAAAACTCTCTCACTAAACGAGGAGCATGGACATTACCCACAGGTTCCCAAGTACGATCACAGACAGGGTAACCCTTCCAATCGACCAAGAATTGCAATCTCCCCCTAGGGTAACGGGAATCACATATTTCTTGAACTTCAAATTCTGGCATACCCTCAACCTCAATGGGTGCTGGACGTGAAGGGGAACGACCATAAGGGTCGGGGCGATAGGGCTTCAACAAGGAAACGTGGGATACTGGATGAACACGCCAGGACGCGGGAAGGGCCAATTTGAAAGCCACCGGAGAAACCCGTCTGATTATTTGGAAGGGACCAAGAAATCTAGGAGCCAATTTCAATGTTAAGTTACGGGCCGGTAAGTACTTAGAAGATAGCCATACCCAATCTCCCACTTGAAATTGAGGCGCAGGACTCCGATGTTTATCGGCAGTCTTGCTCATGTATTCTTGTGCCTGAGCTAGGGTACCAGCTGCCCGAAGGTGCAGGGACTGAATCTCGGCAACCAACTGATACGCAGACGGGACTGGACTGAGTTGAACAGGAGAGAGAGGCAGCAGCTTGGGATGAAGTCCAGAAGAACAGTAAAAGGGGCTGAATACGGTTGCTGAATGGACGGAATTGTTGTAGGCCACTTCGGCCAACACAAGGTGAGAGGCCCAATTAGATTGAGATGCGTTTGTGAAACATCGCAGATACTGTTCCAAAGTCTGATTTGTCCTCTCAGTCTGCCCATTAGTTTGAGGGTGATGACCAGAACTAAGGGCTCGATGAATTCCCAGATGTCGACCCAGCTGGCCCCAAAAGGCTGAGATAAACTGAGAGCCCCGATCCAAAATAATCTTCTCTGGTAACCCATGCAGGTGAAAGATGTTTTGTAAGAAAGAGTTAGCCATCTGAGTTGCTGTTGGTATCTTCTCAAAGGGAATAAAATGGGCCATCTTGGTGAAACAGTCCACCACCACCATGATACATGTGTTGCCTTCGGAACTTGGTAGGTCCACAATAAAATCTGTGGCGAGTGTATGCCACGGATAAGGCGGCCTTTCAGTAGGATGTAATAAGCCCAAAGGTTTCCTGCGGGGAGTCTTGACTTGGGCACAGGTGGGACAGGATTCTACGTACTGCTTGACCTGAGTCGCCCAACCAGGCCACCAGAATTGGCGTGCTATCACTTCTTGTGTAGATCGAACTCCTCGGTGTCCCCCAACCTTGGAATCATGTAAACCATGCAATATTGCTTTACGTAGAGCTTCAGTAGGTAAGTACAGTCTATTTTGGAAGAGCAGCAGGCCTTCTTTCTCACGCACTTGTGGATGTGTTAGCAAAGCAGACCGTTTGGAATCCACTGACGTTTCTTGAGCTACTCTATGTAAGAATGGTACCAAGGCCAGAAGGAAATTCTTCGGGGCCAGCACTGGCTGATCTCTGCCTTCATGTTTGATGTCATCCTCAAGGGATCGAGACAATGCATCTGCTTTCACATTCCGAGAGTTCGGTACATAGGTGATGTTGAAATCAAAATGTGAGAAAAAGAAAGCCCAACGGGCCTGCCGAGAAGTCTTACATTGAAGAGATCGTAGACATTGTAGATTGCGGTGGTATGTGCGTACCTCCACCAGAAACCGGCCCCCTAGAAGGTGGTGACGCCATTCTTCAAAAGTGGTCTTGATGGCCAGAAGTTCCTTTTCAATAACCGGATAATTCCGTTCACTAGCCGAGAGTTTCCTGGAATAATATGCTAATGGGAATTCCATGTTCAATCTGGGATCATGTTGTAACAAAACAGCCCCAATCGCAAAGTCGGAGGCATCGGTCTCCACTATGAACGGTCTATCCTCCCGGGGATGACAGAGTATCGGGGAGGTGCTGAAGGCCTCCTTTAACTGTTGAAAAGAAGTTGAGGCTTCCGATCCCCACTCAAAACTCTTCTTGGTACTGGTTAAACTAGACAGTGGAGCAGTCACCTTAGAAAAAGCCGGTATAAAACAGCGATAGAAGTTGGCGAAACCGAGAAAGCGTTGGAGAGAACGTCGGTCCTTGGGAGTCTTCCATTCCAAGATAGCACTGACCTTTGCCGGATCCATATTTATCCCGGAGGCACTGATCACGTATCCAAGAAATTCGATGTGATCCTGATGAAACAGACACTTTTCTGGTTTTGCATATAGATGGTTCTGTTATAGTCGCTTAAGGACCTCCCTCACTTGAGTAGTGTGTTCCTTCAAGTCTTCAGAGAAAACCAGAATGTCATCCAGGTACACCCATACAGAAACTCTGATTAAATCAGCGAATATATGATCCATCAGACGCTGGAAGACAGAGGGGGCATTACATAGGCCGAAAGACATTACCCGATATTCGTAATGGCCCAATGGTGTCTTGAATGCTGTCTTCCATTCATCTCCAGGCTTTATGCGCACCAAATGGTAAGCCCCACGTAAATCTAGATTGGTAAACAGTCGGGCTTTGTGCAAAGATTCCATAATGGTGCGAATCAAAGGAAGCGGGTATCTATCCTTTCGGGTGATATCATTCAGCTGTCTATAGTCGACGCAAGGCCGTAAGGTACCCTCCTTCTTCTTGACAAAGAATAATGGAAACCCGGCGGGAGAATTTGAAGGTGCGATATAACCCTTCTGAAGACATTCCTGCAGATATTCTCGTAGTACCTCCCTCTCTTGGGACGTCAAGGAATACACTTTACCATGCGGAATCTCTGAATCTGGTAACAGGTCTATGGTGCAGTCCAATGATCTGTGAGGAGGTAGAGGAATATCCCTAGGTTCAGAAAAAACTTCTTGAAATTCGGTGTACTCAGATGGAATTAAGACGACAGAATATAGACTGATTCTGTTCTCCCCATCGGTCTGTGTTGAAGCGGGGGCAGTTGTTTGAATGGGGTCACAAATACAGCATTCCTTAGAGCAACGATCAGAACAGAACACCAACGTTCTAGTCTCCCAATTAATGTTAGGATGGTGATGCAACAACCAAGGTAAACCCAAAATTATGGGGTACGTAGGTGTCTTAATTACATCAAGTGAAATCTGTTCATTATGTCCTTCAATCTGTAGATGCAAGGTTTCAGTATGTTGGTGAACAGGGCCTGAAGACAGAGGAGTCCCATCGATAACCTCCACCATTGAGATGCGCTTCTTTTCAAGCAAGGTGATTCCATTTCTGGCCACAAAATCGACGTCAATATAATTACCAGAAGCTCCGCAATCCAACAAGCCTAGCACTTCAACTGGTTTATTACCCGACCAAGAAACTTTAATAGGCAGAGCCATGAGAACCACAGGCTGCATGGGCTGTCTCTCCTGTGTCTTCACTGGAAGGTCTGGAAAAGAAGAGGGGCCTGACGTAGCCTTCCCTACATACGACAGGCCATTTAGTTTTCCGACTTTCGAAGTGGTCGAAGCGGGCAGGTACTGAGGTAATGTCCTGATGCTCCACAATACAGACACAACCTGAGATCTCTTCTTCTCCGCCTCTGATAAGGGGCCTCTGACGGCTCCGAGTTGCATCGGTTCTGGCGCCGATTCGGTGGAACCCGATGCCTTGGATGGAAGATTCGGGAATCGAGGAAGTGTTTTCTCCAAACGCCGTCTCTCATTTCTTCTCTCGGCCAGCCTGTGATCGATTCGTAAGACCTGTTCTTGGAGAGACTGTAAGGTATCTGGTTCTGGAATATGAAGTAGCTCATCCTTGTACTCTTCTCTTAAACCCCTTCGGAAGAGTGTCTTCTGGGTAACCTCGGGCCATTGAGAATCGGTGGCCAATTGCCGGAAACGACTGATGTAGGAAATAATATCGGTTGACCCCTATTTTAAGTCCATAAGTTGGTTCTGAGCGGTAGCCGCAAGGTTTGGTGATTGAAATACTTCCAAGAATGCTTTCTCAAAAGCCACAAAATCTTCGAGAATGGGACTCTTGGCTACCACCAGCGGGGTTGCCCAGGCCAATGCATTTCCAACTAAGTTTCCCAAGATATATCCAATCTTGGCCTTGTCTTGATTGAAATGCGTTGGACAACACAAAAAATGGATCCTGCAATGGTTACAAAATTCGGCCACTCGGCGCGGATCACCATCAAACTTAACTGGACTAGTCTGAGCCATTACAGACTCTGCAGAGATGACTGAGCTAGACCCATGTGCCACTACTTGCTGCAGGGTAAGATTCTCTTGACGTAGGGCTGACATCTCAGCACGTAGGGCACTGATTTCATTTCTTAATTCTTCGGTTTCATCCATCTCAGAATCTGAACTGGTGGTAAGACGTCTTAATCTGTTAAGGTGTACGTCTCGCAACTTGAACGTACCTCTGTTTCCGGATGATGTCCGCGTTGGGGAAGCCAGTCTGAAATTCGGATGAACCAGTAGAGAATATGGTACAAGGAAGCGGCCTCAGCCCCGTCCTGATAGTACAGGACTGGACGGGGACCACCCCCCAGCACCAAAGATCTTCTACTTGTAGTGACCTTGGTTGCTGTAGCTGGCACAGGCGAGACGGGCAACAAGGAGGTCGAGAAGTCCAGAGAGGAGAGAGAGCTCCGTAGAATGGCCCAGGGAAGGGAGCTCAGAAGATCGCCGGGAGAGCCAGACACACTCAGTTCAATGGAATTCCAAACAACAGTCAATTTGCAGGCTGTGGAAGGATGGGTAGCCCAGTTGACGGAGAGAGTTCAGGCCCAGGCACATCCGGAAGGTATAGAGGTTAATTGGAGCAGGCAAGAAGACTGGTACACCAGCAAGGCAACAAAATAGGGACACCAAGGAGGCGGGCAGATTGACCTCAGGGAACCTCAAAGGAGTTAACCAGGGAAAAGGCAACAAGGGAATAACAGGGAGGCCAGGCAAGGAATAGGGAGCCAATCTGGGAAGCGGGGATTCCAGGCAAAAGGAGGGAACCAGGCAGGGAAACCAAGCAACAGAAGGCAGTGGGTCCGGAGGGAAATGCTGGAGAACCAGGCTGAAGGACAGGACGGCCTGGCAGGAAAGCAGGGACCCAGGCGGGCAAAACTGGAGAGTCTGGTAGTGGAACAAGAAGACCAGGCAAAAGGAAGGGCTGGGATCCAGGCAGAGAAGGGAAGCAGGGCTGCAGAGTCCAACAGGAGCCGGCGGCGAAACAACGGTGAGCCAGGAACGAACCGCGTTAAGACGCGATTCGTTCCTGCACCCGATCACTATTTACAGCCATGGTGCGAAACTGAGGCTTGGAGCGCGAAGAGAACCGCGCATGCACCGCAGTCCTTCCGAGGCGAGAACGAGGCTTGAAGCGCAAGCCTTCGATCGTCTTGGTCCGCGGCTCACGCGTGCGCCCGCAGCCTGGACCACACAGCTGATTGGGGCATCGGAGAGTCTCCCTCCCACTGATCCGATACCTAGAATAGAGCTGCCAAGGAACGTAGCGACCCGCAGCCTTCCAGGTACGTGTCCTAACACCACCTGGATTTATCCCAACAGGGACTGGATCTCAATTAGATCCCCTTGGATGGCCCCAGTTTTTGCCAGCTGATCAGCTAAGTCATTTCCAGTTTTGTCTGGTCCCTCTAGTTTGGAATGACCCTTGATCTTTTTCCAGTAGCTGGTCATCCCATTCTAGGCGACCAGATCATCAATGTTTTGAATTAATTTCCCATGTTTCAAGGGTTTGTTATTAGCACTTAGCATGCCTCTGGTTTTCTTTAACCAGGTGCTCCATGAA
The DNA here is from genome assembly GCF_040938575.1 of Ambystoma mexicanum. Taxonomy (NCBI): domain Eukaryota; kingdom Metazoa; phylum Chordata; class Amphibia; order Caudata; family Ambystomatidae; genus Ambystoma; species Ambystoma mexicanum. Next base: position 202,135,574 of record NC_090934.1, on the reverse strand, counting down.
CCCGTTCCGTACATAATCTGAATCTGTGATTATGACCAATTCGTGGAGTTGATGTTGGACAGCAGTGAGGATGGCTCGATGCATAGCCATCAACTCTGCCACTTGACTACTTCGGGGACCAATCTTGTACCCAGCGGAGGGTTCTGGGATCTCATTCACCCAGGCATTCACTACGCCGGCCACAAGTTCTTTTTCCCCGTTGGTAAGAACATCCATCCACATAGACGGTGGGCATTCCCTCACACTTGTCTTCTTCAAAGACTTTGTGTGGGGAATTGAGGTATGCCTCCATGTTGTCCTTGATTTTTAGACTCTCGTCCTCGTTCTCTGGCACAATCATGCAAGTCAGCCAGACCTTGCGCGAGGCGACTCTTATTGTTTTGACCATATCTGACCTCCACAGGAAAGCCTTGCATTGACAGAATCCAGGAAGTAATTCGGGAATTACTCACATTTCCGGCCCATATTCTGTCACTTTGGAGATATTGCAGAGGCTGGTGTGGAGTCTCCACTATGATGCGTTCCCCCTGGATAAATGGACGGTAATTCTTCAATGCCCACACCGTTGCCAGGAGTGCCTTCTCACAATCGTTGAATTTTTCCTCCACAGAGGATAAAGTTTTACTCGCATAGGAGATTACTTTATTGACCTTGTCATGTTTTTGATATAATACTGCAGTTAAGCATGTATTAGAGAACCCTGTCTCCAAGAAGAACTCCTTGTTTCTGATAGGGTAAGCTAGGCAAGGCGCTTGTGAGAGGATTCTTTTGAGGTGTCTTACTGCCTCGGATTGTTCTGGACCCCATTCCCACTTGACCCCCCCCCCTTCAAAAGATGAATCAGGGTTCTGGTGATCTCTGCGTAGCCCTCAATGAACTTCCTACTATAATTAGTCAGTCCAAGGAGGCTCCTTAGTTCCCGCAGAGTTGTGGGGTCTTTCAATTTCTGGAGTGCTTCCACTTTCTTTTCCTGGGGACAGAGACCCTGAGGAGTAATCTCGTGCCCCAAGAAATTTACACAGGTTCTACACCACTGTGCCTTTTGAAATGAAAGTTTTGCTCTGGCTGCCCTCAACTGGGTCAGAACATAACGGATCTCTGCTATGTGTTCCTCGACAGTTGAGCTTTTATTGAGTACATCATCTACATAGGCCAGGTTACCCCTCTCACCCAAGTTGGCCATGGCTTTATGTAGGAAAATGTTGAATTCATTGCTGCAGCTGATGTATCCGAAGGGAGTCCGGGTCCATGTGTACTTCTGGCCCCCCAAGGTAAAAGCCAGCTTGTATTGGTCCTCCCTACTGACAGGCACAGTCCAGTATCCATTGGTCAGGTCTATTGCAGTGAATACCTGTGACCCCTGGATCTGGGCCAGCCCTTGGTCAATGTAGGGAAGAGGCCATCGGGAATTATGGACCCGTTTGTTGAGCTCCATAAGGTCGGTGCAGAGTCTCCACTGGCCGTTTGGCTTCAATATCCCCAGCACCGGATTATTGAAGGTGCTGTGGACGGAACAGATTATCCCACGGGACTCAAGGGTCTTAATTATTTCAGTAAGGGACTCCATTGATGCGAGAGGCAAGCAATATTGCCTCACAAACACAGGAGTCATGCCAGGGTCCGTGGGAATTGTTGTTGTGTGGATGTCGGTGCGACCACAGTCATATGAGTCCACTGCAAAGAGATCCTGAAAATCCAAGAAAACTTGTTTAAATTTTTTCTTCTGCTCCAGAGTTTCACAGGCATCAGCTAGGTTGACTCTCTCTTCAATCATCTGCCTGAAGCCTGGAAAGACTTCTGGTTTCGCTATCTCAGCGGCCTCCTCCAGCTGGGTGGAGAAGTCCCTGGTCGAAGTGCTGATTTGGACTGGTGGCTTCAGGTGGGAAAGGCAGCCCTCATGGACCTGGAAAATCACCTCATCCCTCCTGAAGTCACAAGTCACATCTTCCTTACCATAATGGCAGGAAGTGTACACCAGGAAGTTCTCCCCATGCCGGGTAAAGATCCTGTCTGGTGTTGTGTTGTCATCACTGTCACTGTCAAAACAGTCCTTGGGGATTGGCCCTAACAGTTCATTACCTAAATCAATGGAAAAATGTCAGTCATCAACTGCCATTCCAATAATGGTGCTTGCGGCTAGAGTGATACTCTTTAAGTCACTGTTATCCACCTCTATGGGAATGTTGTCATGTTCTGTGTTGACTAAAGGTGTTGGGTTTACCCCCAACTCTTGCTGTTGGAGAGAAGCATTTAGATGAATATAAGCATCAGGGTTTTTCAATTTCTGTCCTCCTTTAACTTTCACTTCCAGGGAGAATTGTCGGGTCCTTTCTGGGATGGTGACTTCCTCTCCAATCTGAATTTCAACTGCATAAGGCAGCAGTTGAGCTGACCTAAATGCTTTCTCTGGATCATCAAAGACCATGGGATTATCTGCTAATCGGGAACAAGCTTTGAAGTTTATTAGGTCCACACTAATGGCAAAGCGATTGAGAATATCACTGCCTAAGTAAAAGGCGGCAGTGACGTCTCGCAGGACCCAACAATTATGGACTATGCTCTTGTTGCCTATGGAGATTTTGAGCATACACCTGCTTGGCAGGAGATGTTTGGAATTGGGTGCTTCCAGATCCATTTCCCATTTGTCTATCAGTGTAAATGTGGGAATGGCTGGATCTTTTGGGAGTTGGCGGAACAAGGCTTCGCTGATGAAGCTCTTACCATTGTTCACACACACTCGGGTGAGAACAGAGTCCTTCCCTTCATTTAACTGAACAGGGATGAACAACTGCTCCCCAATTTGCTGAATATCAGCCAGGCTCTTAGCTGATTTCTCATCTTTCTGGACTATAGGAGTGGGAATGTCGGATTGTGGATTGGCAAAGAATTTCAGAGTGTTTCCTTCCAGTGTGGAATGCCACCATAGACTGGAAGGAAGGTTGATTTTCAAAAACTGAGAGGACCCCCCATCATCAGTCTGTTGTCCTACTGCTATTACTGTCACGTCTGGAATTTGATTGTTCTGGAAGTGAAATTCTACTTGGTCAGATTTTTGTTCAACCATGTGGCATGTGCCGTTTAAACTAAGATGGTTGACGCTCTGTTTCAATTTTATTGGTCGGCTAGTCTGGGTCCAGAGTCCCTTGTTTACATGGTCTATTAGGGTTGACAACCTTCTCAGGAGGTCGTTCCCTAGTAAACAAGGGGTACCCTCTGAAGTCACAACTATGACCGGGTGCTTCACCTTGTGTCGCCCAATTTTAATGTCCAAATCCGCAGTCCCCTCGACGGGAATTTCCTTCCTGTCAAAGTTCTGAAGTTGACCAGGAAGAGAGGTGAGAGGAATTTGGTATTTCTCCCCCCTTCCTGAATTCAGTTCATCAAAGGCCTTTTTGGACAGAAGGGTCGCTTGGGATCCAGTGTCCACCAGTGCCAAAATTGTACCCTGCCCCTGTATTTGTACCGGGGCATAGTATCTTCCCTCCTTCTCCGCAAGGGGGCACAGATAATGTACATTTTTGGACAACTGGTGAGTTAGTTTTCTAGTTTTGGACACGGAAAGAGAAGAGATTTGGACAGAATTCTGTGGGGAGCCTAGGGAATCTGAAAGAAAAAGGTGGCAACTAGAGATGGGAGAAGTTTTGAGTTCCCCTGTTTCTGGGCCACCCCCCACCCCTTTTGGAGGCAGTCACCAGGATGGGTTTGAACCAGGGGATTTTTATGCTGTCGGTTCTGGGGTTGGATGACGGACGGCACTAGCTCAGTCCCCACATCTACCCAGTCTGGATTTCAATCCTTTGGGACCCATTTTTCTTTGGGAGGAGTTCCCCCATCTTTGAAGGAGAAGATCCTTTTCCCAGGATCCTCTGAGGATCCCTCTCCTTCAAATTGGAAGATCTGTACCTCCTCCACAAAATGGGTCTGTTTGGGTACTTTGTTTCTCCTACCCCCTCTCTGCTCCTTGGGTGGCAGACTTTCAGGGGCAGGAGATTTTGGTTCCGGTTCTTGGGTTTCCAGGGGCTTTTTACAAGTGGGGAAGGAAGCTTCCTCCAAGGCTTTACACCCCCCTTCCTCTTGTGCCACCTTCCTGGGAACCGGTGTGTTGTCGGGGTGCTGCCCCCATCATTGTTCTGGAGCACCAGGTCTAGAGTTTGGGGCATTCTGCACCGGCATGCTCATCTGAGGGTTCTGTTGAGCCCTCAGCATGCGCCCCAGATCCTGTGCCATGTTTTGGACCTGGCGCTCTAGCTGTGAAACCCGCTCAGGCTGATACAGGGTTCTCATTTCTCCCCTGGGCTGATTTGGGTACCCCTCCACCCTTGCCCCCCCCCTCTCCCGGATTAAGTGGTCTGGACTCAGGGAATTGGGGAAAGAAGGATGGATGATTTTGGTGTTGAAAGTTTTGTGGATACCTGGGGAAGAAGTTCTGTCCAGGATTTGGGGAGTTTCTGCCCTCCTGGGGGAAGTTAGGAGGGAAGTTCCCTGGGTTAGGTGCCTGGTTGGATCCCCCACCATGGGCTGGAGGAGTCCACACATAACCCAGGATGGGTCTGCTCCCCTTGTAGCGGGGACTTACATAGTCAGGGTAGTGAGGGATCCCATTTGCGGGACTACCTCCTTGGCTCCCTGTCTGTGACTGGCCCGAGGGCCTTCTGGGCTTGGGATTATTCTGTTATGCAGGCAAGTTTTTAGGCCCCCCATCTCCAAATCTAAAATGGGGGCAACCTTTACCTCTGCCACCTTAGCAGCAGCTGGGGGTTGGTTGTTTTGGGGATTTTTTGAATATTCTTGTTGTCTATGGGCTTTTGCACCTCATAGATCCGGGTGGCCTGTTCAATGACCCAGTTTAGTGATCTTTTCTCATGAAAATCTCTCACTAGCTGAGTCGTGAAGTACTTTGGTAGAGCGTGGAAAAAAGTGTTAACAAATTCTCTGCTGCCAGTGCGCACCCTTCTGGTAGTCTGCGCAAAGGCACGCTTTAACTCCTGCCCAAATTCTTGTGGGGCCTGATCCTCCCCACATTGCAAGTTGTAGGCTGCCTTGCGAGCCTCTTGGGGATTTCTGTGTACAGAAAAATGCTTCAAGATGGCCGCCCTATAGGTGGACCATCTAGAATGATTTTGGTCCTCCAGCCCCGCAAAGAAACTGGAGTATTCTGGTGAAAAGGTCCATTTCACATACTGAATGCAGCTACTGCTGTCTTTCAGATGGAAAGTTTCCATCATCTGCTCAAAGAGCTCCAAGTGCTCCCAAACGGAATACTTAGCGTTCTTATGATAAGGCGTGATGACACTCTTTATTGCCTTGATTTGTTTTAAGGGGTCCTTAAGCAAGGCCCTTTTTGCCTTATTGCCCTTCTTAGTTTGGGTAATCCTGGTCCATTCATCCTCTGACTCAGAGGCACTGCTCCCAGAGGTGCCCGTCTGATCTTCTAGGTTCTCCCGGATTCTGAGAGCCTGGGAATGGCTGGCAGAATGTGGGGACCTAGTCTCCTGTGTCCTGGGGCGCTCAGAAGAGTCTTCTGATTCCTCCTTGCTCCCAGAATTTGATGGGTACACACCCCCCCACTGTCCTAGCTGGGCAGAGGTTTTTAGGATGCCCTTAGTGGGCCTACTCTCCTGGAGTTCCCCACTAAGCTTCACAGTACTTGGGTACCCATACCCAGGTGCCGGCCCATACATTCCTCGGAGGTACTGGCCTATGAGCCCCATACTTCTGACTGGATAGTAATCTGCCATCCCCGTGGCCCTGGGCTCATGTGCGCAATTGGACATGGGGGTGGCAGAGTCCAGGGACTGGGAGAGATGAAGGCCTCTGGTACTAGGGTTCCTGAGGTTATGCTCAGGTGTTTCCCTTTCCCAGCGAACCTCATGTCTATCAGCTCCTGCTCCCTGTTTCCATGCAAGAACCTGAGCTTTCTGTTCCTCAATCAAGGCCTTACTAGTCTCTATCAGTCTCTCTTGCATGGCTACCTGCCTGTGGAGCTTGTCATTATTCCCACAGAGAGCCTCATTTTCTCTCTGTGCTTCCTGGGTTGCTTTTGAATACTGGGCCAGTCTTTGCTGCAGGAGGGTTACCTCCTGAGTCCCGTCCCTACTGGCCTGCTCCTTTCTTGCCAGAGCATCTTCCACCCTCCTGGTGTGCTCTAACAATTTATCATGCTCTTTTTGGAGGACACCCAGTCCCTGGAGGGCCAGGTGATTTTCTTCCAGTTTCCCTTTTAAGTGACAGACTTCCTGGCCTAAGGTGTCCCTTTCCTGAGCAAGAGCCTGCCTCTGTGCCGCCAGGTCATCCCTCTGTATTTGAAGGGCACCAGCTTTCTGGTGCTCTTCATCAAACTCTGCCTGGGTTCCATGTCTTTCAGAATTAATTTGTTGCTCTCTGCCTTCTCTCTATCTAGGTGGCTTTGCTGGGTGACTACCTGCTCTGCTTGAAATCCAGTTGTTGCTCCAGCTTTTTCTGGCTCTGCAGTAGAGAGTCCAAACCTTCTTGGTAGTCCTTCTGTAAGGCCAGAATTCTGGTATCCTGGTGTGCCTTTTCCTGTTGCAGAATACCCATATCGTCTTTTATTTTAACTATATACTGCCTGCTTTCATTTTCTGACTCCTGGCTCCTCTGCAGCCTCTGCTCAGAAGAGTCCAGATCAGATTGGGCCTTTTCTAATGCTATCAGTTGCCTACTTGCCAGATCCTGGCCTTCAGCATATTTGTCCTGTATGGCTCCCATAGATAAATATAGATATGCCGCTATCTTGGCAATCTTATTTTTCTCATCCTTGGCCTTAGGGGCCATATATAGTTCACTCAGGGCCACACGTAAGGGACCCTGATCTCTCCAGATATCTAACCCTGTTGCAGTGATCTGTTGTGTGATTGCCTGCAACCACACATTCTGGTCCTGCTCAGTCCACTCACCTCTCACGAATAACTTATGTAAAATGTGTTCTCTAGCTATCTTGATGTCTACCAATGTCGCCATTTGGAAATATTAATTTCCTTCCTGATTTACAGAAGTTTTTTTTATTTTTTTATCTTTTCAAACCAACCGTTTCCTTTAGATCGTTCCCTTTTGAGGGGTGCTTTTACAGCGTAACACAACGTAGTAGCCCAAAAGGATTTATGTATCCTGTCAGTTAACACATCCCGGTTGAGCCCCCAATCTGTAAGTGATTTCAATCCGGAACTCCAACTAAGTCAATGCCTAGTATGGGATGCCCAATGGAAACCCTTATTTATATATTTTTATGTCAAAGTTCTTTTAATTCTGGATGATGTACCCTTATATAACGCCCCTCTCTTTGAATTCCCCCGGTCTCACTGAACCAAGAAATAGGTTTGTTTTGCATATTAAAAGATTTATTTGAAGAATTGAACAATATATAGATTACACTTTTATGAATATGAATAACATCTGAATATCACACTTATGAATATGAACAATGATCGGCAATGGGTAATATTTATTTTACATTTTTTTATTTACTTGTGTACAATCAAAGATTTTTACAAGAGTCCTAGTTGGGAGAAGCAAGTTCTTTACAGAAAAGAAAAGAAAGGAGGAAATCCAGCCTGTTGATTTGTCAACGAAAAGTAGGCAGTAAGGTAAAAGGAAAGAGTTTAAAAATTGATTGTTTCCTGTAATTTAGAGAGGTGATGGTGCCCCTGAAGTGTTTGCGTGTTCAGACGTTCTGACAGATGTTGTTTGAGCAGAAATCATCTTCATGGCTGTCTCCAAAATCTTGACTGTCGCTATGGTGAGTCTTGTTGTCTCCCCAGCGATCAGGCGGTACCACCAGATTTCCTCATCTCGAATTTGTGAATCAGCAAAGAGCGGGATCAGAAATGAGACCCGAAGATAGCTGTTTTTTTTGCACTACACTAGCAGGTGTTTTAGTGATTCCCGTTCTAAATCCTTTTTACATAATCTGCAGTTAACTGATGTTGAGAGGTTGCGTATTGCACAGATTTCTTGGGTTGGCAAAAGGTTTAAGCGTATCCTCATAAACAATTTCTGAAGCGGTTTACTAGGAAATTTTGAGCAGTATGCTAGCGGGACTTTCAACTTATTTGTTGTTGGAGGAAGGTGAGACAATAGGCTATTGGCCATTGCTCTCTCACATGTCAGAATCCAGTCGTCAAGACCTATTTTGGTTTTTATTCGATCTGGGTTGGTAATAAGGTCTTCATGAGAGCACACCAGGTTGTTCAGTCTACTATCCAGGTTGTTCTTCCATGTAGTTAAGGTTTTGCATCGGCCACTTTGTAGTTCTTTGTTGATAAATAATTTTATAGATCGGCAGGTTGTCGGGCATCAAGGTCTTCCATAGGAGTTGCATTTGTTTTTGTTCCACTGAAGTGGCTAAGGACATTAGCCCCAGCCCTCACCTAATAGCTGGAGTTGAGGTAGATTTGGGGAGTCCCAAGACCGATTTCCAGACATATCCTTCTAACTTTGACCATATCGATGCTGGAATATTTAGAGATGCATCCATGCCATACGTCAGTGTTGGCACCAATTTCGATTTATAGAAGTTAATTGCTGGTGTTAGTGAAACTTTCCAAATCTTTTGTCAACCATCCTTAGTTGACTGGTATTTAAATTGCGAGACAACTTCGATTTTCTTGTTGTTGAGGGACCACTGGCTTTTGGTATTTTGCTTTTTTTCCAGGATCAGTACTTTAGTTTTTTCAGTGTTAATTTCCAAGTTATTGTCTTTGGTGTATTCGGCTAAGTTTGATATTTGACGCTGGAGCCCAACTTGGGTCTGATCCAGAAGAATTAAATTGTCAGCATATAGGAATCGAGATGCTTGCTGAGCACCTATTTTGGGTGGGAAGGATCTGACGGCTTCTTCTGAGTGTTGAAAGTCCCCAATATAGGCAATCTAAAGGGTGGGTGCCAAAGGGCAGCCTTGTTTCACACCTCTTTCTGATTTAATTTCTTCTGAGAGGTGGCCCTGTTGCCTCAGCTGTACTCGAATTTTGGTATTTGTGTGCAGGGCTATTACTGGCTCTAGAATTTCAGCCGGACAATTCCATTGGGAAAGTTTAGTCCACAGTTTTTGTCGGTCGACTTTGTCGAACGCTTGTGACATATCAATGAATACCAAGAACACTCATGGCGCACCTGTCTTGGTGTTATTTTTTATGATGTTGAGGAAAAAGATGTTAATGCTGGTACTCGCATCTTTTAGAAAACCAGTTTGGAAATGGTCTGCGCATGGGAAGGTTTTTGCCCAGTTTTGGAATTTCCGTAATAGTAATGACGTGTAGATTTTGCCAATTATGTCCGTCAGCGCTATTGGTCTATAATTTGATGGGTTGTCGCGCTTGCCTTTTTTGAAGATAGGAACCACTACCGCTTCGGACCAGGATATCGGGATATGTTTGACTGATTTACATTGATGGTACAGTTTACTCATAAAAATTGCCCAATCCTCTGGGTTCTGTTTGAGATCGATATTGGTGAGACCATCTGGCTCCGGCGCTCTTGATCTTTTTAGTTTGGCAATTAAGATTTTGATGTCATCGATATCCGAAAGGTCTGCCCAGGTGGTGTCGTCTGGGAATATAGGCATCTTTGCTGTTGACGTTGGTGGGGCAAAGAGGCTGAGAAAATGGGCTATCCAATCTTTCTCTGAGACCGCGTTGACTAGCTGGTTATCAGCCAGAGGGTCTTTGCTTTTTATTAATTGCCAGAATTCTCTTGTGTTTTTGTTGTTTAAGATTATTGCCATTTTCTCAGCATCGTTTTGGTAGAGGGCTACTCTGTGTCCTCGTATTCGTTGTTTGTAAACTCTTAGTGCTTCGCTCAGCTTCTTTCTTCCTAACTCTGATTCGTGAGCGTGCGTATGTCGTTTTAATTTTCTCATGTCCCTTCTTTTGGCTACTACCATTTTGTCGTATTGATGGTTTCTGAGTTTCTTTGGCCCCCGACATGTCTTAGAGTCCAGTTTGTATGGAAGCAAGAATGGTAGGTAATTCGGCCTTACTGGTGTTGTTTAGAAGTAGCCATTTTCCGTGTTGAGATTGTTTTTGTGTGTTATGGATATTACGTCTGCTGCTGTTAATCGTAGGCGCATCTGTTGTGAGTGTTGTTCTAGATTTAATTTGTAGATGATTTTCTGCTGGCAGTCAGAGCTAAAAGTCATATGAAGTAGATTATGATCACTTTGAGTAGTGTGATGTATCTCAAATGATTCTACAAAATGAAGTACATTTAGAGAGATGAAGATGTAGTCTAGCTGCCGACGAGTTCTCATGCTCCAAAGTTGGAAGGGAAGGGTTTTTTCCACACGTAGACGCAACATTGTGAACATTTCTGTCCTTCATGAGGGTCATCCAAGCCTTTCCTCTGTCAGTCCTCAGAGATCTGACATTTTTGTCGGTACTAGCATTGTAAGATATGTCACAGATTGCGTTTAAGTCACCACAGATGATTAGATACTTTTCGTAGTTTTCAGTTCGATTTGGAGTTTGTCCAATGCGTCTGATACTTCCATGCAGAAGTTGGTAGTTGTGACTTTCTGTGGGTTCCATTACACGTTTATAATTCCCAGCTTCTCTGGACGTTGCCGCACTGATTTTGTAGTTGCGGTAGGCCATGAGGCTAGTGATGCCCGGATTCCATATGATTCAACCACCTTTTGTTCCAAGGCTATACCCGAACCTGATCGAATTGCCGTTAAAATACCCGACAAAGGTCTCCCTAGAAGGCCTCTTGTTGCGGGTGATAGCTGGATTTTATAGCCGTCTAGTGCTGGTTTTTCTTGCAGCCAAGTTTCTTGGAGGCACATAATGTCCAAGGTCTTTAGGTCACTGGCATTTGGATTAGCCTGGTGTTCATGGCCGCGTGTATTCCACGATCCCATTGTAAGTGGGTTTGTTACAGGCTGGTCTCTCTGGACGAAGAACATTTCATCTATGTCCTTTGTTTCTTGGCTGCTATTTTGTAGATTTGGTTTTCCAGGCATCTTTTAGCCAATTCCATGGTTTAGAGGCGCCGTAACTGGTATGAGCGTTCTTATCTGGTCTGGAATCCTCCAATGTCGAGTTAGTTTTCCTGTCACTCTGGCTGTCTTCTTCAATTTTTCTTACGGCGTCGGATGATTTCCTGGCCGTCTGGTCTCTTCGGGTCAATTGTCTGTCTGACCACCGTCTCAGTCTTCTGTCATTCTCGTCATTTTCAAACCAATGGAAATAGGTTTTGTCCTCTCTGGTGCACTCTGGATTGGGTCTGCTGTGAAATGTACGATATCTTGGCTCATACCTCTCTTTGGTTCTTCTAGGATCGCAGTAGTTTTCCGTCTCAGACGTATAGTGCACTATTTCACGATGGCTCTTTAGGTTGGTAGTCGTATGCTTGGATGTGTTAGAATAGGCGTTTGTAAATTCTGATATTTTGAACCCTAGATGTTCCAAGTCTGAGTATACATCTTCTTTGATGCCCTGGAGCCCTGAAGTCTTTATATGTAGGTAGGCTTTCGCTTTTTTATCGTTATGATAGAGTTCGATCAGCGTAATGTCTTCGGTGGTTAGTGTACTGAGTTTTCAAACTTTTCTCAGTATTTCCAGCACTTATTTTATGTTTAGCACCATGTAGTTTCTGCCTGGTGTCAGTTGCTCCATTTTAAAAGTACGCGTTGTACTTGAATTTGATGATCGTCTTGTGCGATTTAAATTGGATGTCATGCGGTTCCAGAACTGGTTTCCCGGTTTGACGTTTTTGTTCACTTGGTGAATTGTGAGGGCTGTTTTGGTTTTGTCTTGTTTGTTTTTCGTTGAGTATTTGAATTTTAGTTTTTTCCAATTGAGTCTCTTCTTTTTTATTTTTTATTCCATCTTTTTGGGTTAGGTCTGTTGAGGGTTCATTTAACTGTTCTGTATGTGATTTTGTTTTAGATGGAGGATCTGTAAGTCGATGCTGCTGGTGTTTAGTTAGTTTGTTCTAATTTGTAGATTCATAGAAGACGTCCACCTCCTCTGCGTCTTCTAAGTGTAGTGATAGGTTCATAAGTGATGAACTGGCCATGAACTCTTTAGATGTCACTGGAGATTTGTCAAGGTCTACTACATCCTGATCGGTCACGTGGGGATCTTTCAATACGGATATGTTGTTTATTGAGTTTAGTTTTGACATTTTGGCTTGCCTTGCAGTGCGACAGAAGGTCTGGCTAATTTGAATATAGCAGGGGTTTTAGTTGCGTTCTTTCTTTGAGGTTCTTGCATCGGGTTCACTGTGATTGTGTCTGGATTGGTTGCTGTATCGACCAGTAGCACCTTTTTGATGTTGTCTTTTGGTATTGGTAAAGATGATTTGTTTACGGTCAGAGACCTCTTCTGTGGTTCGGAGTTTGTCTCAACCACTGATTGCCTCTCGTTTCTGGGTTGGATTTGTTCTTTACTGTGTAACGACTGGGAATGGTCTTGCTGGTGATGTTTCAATCTTGCTTCCAGCTCCAATAACCTTTGGTCCCTTAGGCGTTCTCGCTCCATCGTTTTGTGCTCTAAGGCTGAGATGAAGCCTTCTACAAATATGAATTTAGTGTGCATCATGGCAGTTACTGTCGCTGAGTCTTTGATGGGGTCATTAATAGACTCATATAGTTTACCAAAAGGTGCGAGTGCGATGGTGATGGCCGACATTATGGTCGTCATGTCAGATCTTTTTGGTGGTTGGTCTTTTGGAGTGCTTGAAAACGTTTCACTTGCTCTCCTGTTCTTAGTTGGTGTTGTGGCGTCTTTTTGGTGGTCTTGGTTGTATCCGTCCGGGTCTCTCCCTGATAAAAAGTCTGTATGTTTCTTTAAGGTAGGTTTTTCAGTTTGTGTACCCCGAGTTTGAGAATCTTTAGCCTGCGGATTAATGGGATCCTGGGTTATTATGATAGGTGTAATGGTTAGATTCAAATCTGCATGGCATTGTTGGCGATCCTTTAAATGACTGTCAGAACTCTGAGGCCGTGTGGATGAGACTGGTTGCGATGGTGGGATGGACTTTGATGTTGGTATTTAGTTTGGCCCGTCCCCTTTAGAGTTCTTGCCCCCAATGTCCCATTTGAGATTGAACTTAGTGATGTCTCCAACTCAATAATTGTTTCATAAGTGACAGGATGATTGAACACCTGCTTTAATTCATTTCGCTGTGGTGGAGATAAGACTGGTATGTCCAGTGTATTGAATGATTTACTGGTTTCAGCCATTATCGGTTCTTTGTCCTGGATTTCTGATCCTTTTTTGCGTTGTTTTGGTACCGGTGGGCTGTCGTGGACCGTGTCCAGAATCTCTGCGTCCGACAGTTCCACTTCAGTTTCTAATTTTCTTTTAAATTGTTTGGTGAAAAAGTCCTTAAAGCTGTTGACATTAGGGGGTTAGGAAAAGCACCTTTTCCCGTCTCTGTTTTCTTGTACAGGGCCAGCAGCTTTTTTTCTTGAGCTTTGGCTGTCGTGGTTTCTCACGGGTCTTTGCCTCTTTTCTTGTGTAAGACTTTTCTTTTTATAGATTGCCAGGGCTTTTTCTCTTTTTTGCTGATAAAGCTTAGAATGGACGACAATGAGCCCTTCCTGCCACTGCGGTATTACCGGGACAGCGTTCCCCATTCCACATGGTTCTGCGGTATCCGAGGGCAGAGCTGGCCGTCCTTCCACAGGTAAGGCTGTTTGATTGTTCAAGTGGCTGGTATCGTCGTGATTGCATTCTTTATTGCTGGCACATTCAGTTTGGATCACCGGCTCGTCGTGTATCATAGCCTGTGTTATTGGCTGTGCTGAGGCCTTGGCCATCTTGTTGATTTCCGATGGTGACAATTCTATTTTCGTATTGTTGTTTGAGTGTAGAGTTGCTTCTGTTAACTCGTGGACACTCGTTGCCAACGTTAGGTGCGGCACGATTATAGCCCCTACCGGCTGACTGGATTCCAGCCGAGGGCACCCTACGGCACCTACAGACTGGACACCACTCGCCTCGGCGGAGGTCTGCCAGTCGGGGCATGTCGTGTCTGGTTCCTGGTCGGCTCCGATTTATTACCAGCCTGCCACTTACTGTATGGTCACTGACCGCTTTGGTCTCAGTATTCTGGGCGGCCGCATTGATAGGTAGTTGTGTTTTAGGGTCTTCGTTCCACAACAGATGTGTGCAGGTTATTTTGGAAAGCCCCTGGCTTGCCTCGATGGTGTCACTTTGTGCAGGCAAGCTACTGTCGGAGTCTGAGTCTGACAGTAAGTCCGGGGGCTCAGAGTGGTCCGAGTATTCTGAACACCAGTCTTCGTTGCAGGGATTTTGAGTGGTTGGTGTCCTGCGCTGGTCGTCTGTTATGGAGTGTTATTTCAATGATTTTTGATTGAGCTTGCCTTCTGCGCGGTTTTGCTTCTAAGAATCTGCCTGGAAGGACTTTCCTGTGAGTCGACTAGGGGGTGGTGACCCGGCCCTCTATCTTTTTCCTTGATGCGTTTTATGCACGGCCCCATGGCAGTCTACTCCATTGGCTCCGTGGAGTCCGTGAACTGCCGTAGACTGTGGTCTAACTCAGCGGTCCCAACTCCGCGTACCGCTTCGCGCTGGTCCCTGGGTAATAAGGGCCGGCCTTAGCTGTCAGCAGTTTGCAGGGAAAAAAAGACTGCAGATCGCCGTTCGCCTCCTCTCACCAGGAAATTTCAGAGTAGACTGCTGTCTAACTCAGCGGTCCCAAAATCAACTAGCACCTAAGGTTGATTCCAGAATGGAGTCACTGCCACATCCTTCCACATGGCTCTCCACCAATGGGTAATATTACAATATCAACAATCTCTTTAATCAATTAGGAGTTGGAATAGGAAGAATAATCTAGCAGAGAATACTTTGTCTGGGTTCAAGAGATTGCAATGATAGGAAGAAATGCAACACAGAAATAAAACTTGATATGACTTCAATCAAAAGACAATATGATCAATCTTTCCCTTGTTACTACTCACCCCCCCCCCCAACATGCAATATGAAGATATGAAATTAGGGCACACAGGTATCAGGAATAACAATCAACAATGTAGTTCAATCCCAATTCCCCCAGCAAGCTTAGAGAGAACAGGTATGATTTTAAACAGGTCAATTGCTTTTAAATGTGGTTTGAATTGAATGGGGAAAATGCTAAAAATGATTTTAATTCGCTAAATGGTATTCAGAACTAGTGAGAGTTGCTTTGGATTGGTTCAGGTCAACACTAGCAATGATTGTAGAATGATTAGCCGATGGAAAACGAAATTCAGAAGTTGAAAGAAACAGCTATTTTTACATGGAGTGAAATTGAGCCAAAATGTCAATTCGCAGCAATTTTTCCGCATGCGGGAAACGCGATTGCAGAAAACCTATACATTTTGTTTCTAGGACGTAGGGTTCAAAAGTTACAGTTTTGTGAAGGTAGATTTTTCAGAAACAGAGTCAAGATTCAAAATGAAAGAGGCGCTTTAAAGATTAGGAACCAAGATGGACTTATACTAAGGAGCTATGAAAGTACAAGATACCCAATGGGACAACCACCAGAACAGGGCACCTTCCGCTCTGATTGCTGTGCGCCAGGACACTTGACTTTCTTCAGAAAATATCAGCGCACAGATGATTATCGCTACAATTATCACATACTATATAATGAGAAGAACTCAGGATGGATACAAGATTCTATAATGCAGTTCTGGATAGGTTGAAATGGATTGAATAGGATTACTTTAAACTAAGAGATGACTATGGACAGTTCTATACTAAATACTCACTCCTATGGCTTTGGAATGGAATTGGCCTGTCAAAGATCTGGTCAAGGGTTTGGCTGCGATTCTCTTGCTACCGGAAAGGTCGCAGGCACTGGGTTCTGCTATCAGCAAGGCCCTCTGGTCTGCGCGCCCTCTTGGACTGGATCTGACGGTTTGGTTCTGGGTACAGCTCTGCTCTATGGGTCTGGATCTTGGTTCTAGCACGAGGTTCTTAGCGAGAACAGCAAAACAGCTCAGCCAGGCTGTTGGATTTTGTGGTGCCCCTTGGAAGTGTAGGGGTTAAGATCAGGTTGCTAGATTTTAAAGGTCTGCTGAAAAGGGTTCAGCTTTTTGGATTGGGCCTTTCTGCTTCAAAGTTCTAGAGTCTGGATTCTGGGCCTGGATCTAGAGTCTGGAGTCTGGATCTTCCTGCAGGGTGCTTTGCCAGTGGACCAGTTGATAAGTGGAAGTGTCTCCTTCTGGGTCCTTAACAATCCCTATTTATCCATTTTCCAAAGTGGGTGGGAGGCTGATTGTCTATGCCCATCCCTCTAAGGATCTGATAGGTCAGAGAATTCCCTGTCCCCTGATTTGAGAAAGGAACTGTGTGTCATCATGTGTCAGAGTGATGCTGCCATTTACAATCTAGGGAAGAACCTACCCTTTGCTTTTACCCAGAAAATCTATTTTTTCCCAAAAAACGTATTTCCAATATGCACAACTTGTTAATATTACATATACACATCACAGATTAATTAAGGCACATCTCTGTTAAAGTCCCATGTTCCTACGAGTTTTGGTTCACAAATGACAGTTTTTTTGTGCTTTTGGTTGGTTACACATTTTCAGATCTGTACAATTATTTTACATCTACCTGCACATACCATCTGGTCATACTTCTGTAACTTTTCATGTTCCTAGCACAACCACAATAGCTACCATATTAAAATCTTTCGTGGTTCAGTCTCAGAACATCGCACAGATTCCAGATTAGTTTTAAACTGTGAGCGAATTTTTCATTTTAAGAATCTCTAAGTTTCATATTTTTGTCAGTACTGTACAATTTTTATAAGTCTTTTCCTTAAACATATATTTAGTGCAGTTTTAAATCCACATTTTCAGTCTGGCCTGCCTCCAAGGTCTTGGCTGAGTCAGAGAGTCACATGGCCTAATTTCTGCCAGGGCAGTTTCTATTGACGCCTCAAATTAGCATCTCCATTCAGCTCAACGGAGCCCTTTGTCTGCACTCAGAGCAACAGGCTAAGGTGCCCCTCCCAGTTCCTTTTTACACCAGCCTGCCAGTTTCTTAGCAGAGCACAGGAGAAAACATTCCATTGTTTAGGGAGGAGGTGTGGAATGTGTTTTAAGCCCAGTGTGGGAAACTTTAACTTTTAAACACAATGTCTGAAATTGTCTTAAAATATAACTGACATTTTTAACAAATACATCAACCAATTTCTTACTTCAAGCCTTTTTAGAATATAGTTTTGAATTGTATCCACCTCTTAGGCTTCTGATAGCAAGTCTTTCTTTGGCATAGTTTGAGTTCAATGTACAACTTTACACATGACAGTTTTTAAATCGTCAGCTTCTGACAGAGGTGAGTAACGGTATTGCACCCATTTTTGACAGATTTCTTCCAGCAACCATCCTCAAAAGTGGACTTTGTTCAGATAATATATACTTCTGTGAACATTGTATTTATGTGGATTCTTGAAGTAGAATGATGTTCACCACCCAACACGTTGGTTGGATCTTTTTGGGTGGTTTGTGAGCCATGATCTTTGCAAATTTGACAGCCAGGGAAAAACGGATTTTTAAAACAGCTCTGTGTTTCTTTTGCAATGATTTTGCTCTGTGGGCAGCCAAATGATGGGTTTTGGCAGTAGTCTCCTGTGTAACTACTGACATAGGCAAAAGTGGATGGTGCCTTATTTTTCAGATTTTTACTGTGCACTTTCTGGTGATTTTTAGTGAGCAGCATGCTTTCCGGCGGCCATTCTGATGTTTCTGCTGCAAGCAATGCACAGCAATGATGCAGGGCCTGGACTAGTGGGTTGAAACATCCCACATAACCTTTCTAATCATCTTCATACATAGAAAGCATTGCTGTCTTCCAAGTCTGTGTTTTCCCCTTTGTATTTTTTTATTTTTTTATTTTATTGTATATGGTTTACAAGAAACCTTTACACAAAAAAATTTTGAATATACAAACAAACATTAAAACATAGATCCAATTTCCAAATAATAAGGGACAACTTAAAATTTGAACGGTTCAGGGCAAAATACAGTGCAGCATTGAAAAAATATACCGACATTAAAATTTTAAAAATTTCAAAGTTCTAAAATAGAAAATAGACATTCTGGAATTGAAAATCTCATATAAACGGGCATAATCATAACAGAGGAGCGTATAACTCTAGAGCTTTAATAAAACCCGCCACAGCAAGTCCATCCTTAATATTAGAAATAGCGAGACACTGTGACCAGATCAGATTGTCCGCCCCCATTTGACCCATTACATTAAAGCTAGCTAAATATTTGTCCCTTAAAGATGTCAAAGCAGTACAATCTAAGAAGAGATGCCGAGAGGTTTCGATCACCCCCAGAGTTTTACAGAAACGACAGGTAGGGTCTAAGTCAGAAAACTCCTTCCTTTTATGTCAGACTTCCCGGGTGGGAAGGAGATTCCATTTGAGTTTAATGAGAAGAGAACGATAATATCTATTGGGAAATTGAGTCAGAATAAAAGACAACAGGCCTCTTTTCTTATGGTCGAATTGTAGGTCTCTCAAAGAGGGATACGAATGTAATTTTTCAATAGTGTTACTCCAGTCATGACTGAAAAGACACTCCTTAACCTTGTTGGGATTCGTTAGTAGAGTGTGCCTATCAGTAGAAATATCCGACAAAGTCTTGTCGCAGAGATCACTAAATGCATTGAGATATAGATTATGGACTAAGGGTCCCTGAGAAAAAATCATGTGACCCACATCAGCATAGAGGGTGTCGGGTTTAGGAGAAAGCAAGGATGAAAAAAGGGAAAGGACCCTCCAGAGAATCCTGGCTCACAGTGAGACTAGCCCTAGTTCATACCTTATAGCCGCTGTTGGAATGGAATTCGGTAGTTTTAGAATTTTCCTCCAATAGATACCCTCAAGAGAGTCCCAAAAAGTCAAAAGTGCCGAGTAGTGAAGTTCCATTCCATACAGAAGCTTTGGAGTAACCTACCCTTACAAAAGTCTACTACAGGCTTAAGGGAGAACATGCAGTATTTATTGTCTAATCTAAGGGATTGGGAGATGAGTGGGAGCAGTTTATCTCTAAGAAATCGTCTAAGTTCAATCTCCGAGGGTTGGGCCAGAATCAAAAAACCAAGATAGACGATTTTATGTGCTCTGATTATATTTTCACCACCTATTTTCCATACTTTGTTGTTCCCCGTTCTCCCCTTTGAGAAGACCATAGTACGGGTTTTGCTCGGGTTAATCTTAAGCCCATTAAGAATGTCATATTCTTCAAATTTGCAAATGAGCCTCTGCAGGCCCACTTTAGTCTGATCAAAAAGAAGAAAATCATCGGCATAGGCCAACCATGAGAGCCTTAAATCCCCAAGTTTAGCACTCACCATGCCTGTATTTCTCAGAAAGTCATCCACATTGCCATATAGAGGATAAAGAGACGGGGAGCTAGCGAACAACCCTGTCTCACCCCAATACGTGTCCTTATCCTTCTGGAGAGGGTTCCTTCCAAATGAAGCCTAATATGGACCCCCGAGTTTTCATACATTGCCATAATAAGAGTTAAAAGACCGGCCGGAATGCCCCATTTGGTTAGTTGTTCCCATAATCTTGACCTGATGACCAGATCAAATGAATTTGACAGGTCAATAGACGCAATGTAAAGGGAACCATCATATTTACCCCAGGTGGAACTCTGCAGGGCACTAATAATAAGACCATTAAGATTAGTTGAGTGGCCTGCCCTAAAACCTGCTTGTTGTTTGGGGAGAATATGATTATACTTAATCCAAACATTTAGATGGGAAAGAAGCATAGAAGCAAAAAGCTTACAGTCCGCATCAATAAGCGAAATAGGTCTGTAATTTTTGACCACAGTACGCAAACCTCTTTTAAAAATTGGAACAATATGAGCAGTTTGCCAACTAGTAGGTACTTTCCCAGAATTGACGACGTCTTGAAAAAGCAGGGAGAGGAGATTGGCCCAGAGATCTGGCTCAGCTTTAAATGTATTGTTGGTTAGGCCATTAGGCCCCGGAGCCCTAGATTTCTTGGCTTTGGAGATGAGTCCTAGTACTATCTCGGAATCAATAACAGGCTTCCAAGAGTCCTTAGAGGGGTTGTTCCCCGGAAGACAATAATCTAATCCCTCACCCCCAGTATCAAATAGTTCGGTATAATGCTCCACCCATTGATCCTCTGGGATGGCGTTAAGCTGATCAGCCAGCGCCACATCGTCTAAAGTAGACACAGTAACCAAGAATGCCTTCAAATCTCGTTTTATCAACACTGCAAGCATATGCTCCGCATCGTTTTGTAGCATAGTAGCTTTTCTTGACTTACAGTCATTTTTATATTTTTGGCGGATAGTTTTAATTTGTGTTTTTTTATCAACCCATTCAATATCTAGGGCTTCTACACCTCTAATAAGTTTCCTAGTGAGACCCTTTACATTAGCCAATTCTTGATCAAATCTATGATGGTGGGATATTTTAGAAACACCCTTCCTAAACTGGCCATGAATACTGCAGTGAAGAGCATTAAGAAAACTATCAAAATGAACTCTGTTGAAAACTGCTAATTTCCAACAGAAGGAAGTTTGGCTAAAAGAAGAAATCAGTTTACGGTTAAGTCCACTGATATTGAGAGGTGTCCAACGTACCCCTGTCCCTTGTCCCACAGTTTGGAGATGGGTAGGACCCCCCCGCGGGCAACGACAATGGGAAAACGACAGACAAATGAAACCTGGAGGATACCATGATCACTCCATGAATTAAAATAGACCTCGACATTGGAGGAAAAAGGAATAAGGGAATGATCTACAAAGACATAGTCTAAAGTAGATCTTGATGAAGATCTGCGCCATGTGGGACAAGGCAAATTAATGGCGTCATAGTAGCCATTAAGACAAGTAAGACCAACTGAATCCAGGGCGAAATTCCAACGACGCCCCCGTACGAATTTCAGGCCTAGGCGAGAATCATCCTCCATAGCCAGTCCCAAGTCATCATATTTGGATTCAGAAGAGATAGAGCAATCAGAGTTGAGATCACCTGCCAAAATCAATTTACCTCTAGGGTACAAAGATCTCCAAGAAAGAAGCATGTCCGTTACGCTTTGCAAAAACGGCTCAAGAGCAGAGATTCCCTTGTGCCAATATACATTAACCAGAAGTAAAATAACCGTAAAATCATGAGAGGGCACCTCCAGGGCCAAGATGCCAAAAGGCGTATCCAAAAGCTCCTTAGTCCTAAAACCAAAAGAAGTTCTAATTCCTATAAGAGGACGCCCCGAAGGCCTCCCTCCTAAACTGGGTTTAGCGTTTTGAGAAAAGGTATCAAACCCATCTAGAACGGGAGTTGAGAGCATCCAGGTTTCTTGCAGAAAAAAACAATGCGACGCCCTAATCAGAGTTACAGTATCCAAATTCGTGAAGAGATGAGAATTACCTCTGGAATTCCAAGATAGAAACGGAAAACTATTCACGGGAAGAGCCTTTGGAGAGAGTTCTGGAAGAGTCGAAAGGAACTCAGTTCCACAAACCTGCGGTAACCTGTGCCCAGTTTTGAAAGTTTCCATTTGATTTGGGCATAAATTGCCTCCGTTGGGGCTGTGGAGTTCTTTCCGGATGATATACCATAGTGAGATTGCCCCTATATTCTGCACCCCCTCCGGTATTAGTGGAAAACTGAGTGGATGCCAGTAGAATTGCTTCAAAACCAAGTTGCTTTAACCCTTCCCTATGCCCCATGATCAAGTCCAGAACCACTCTTGATTTAAGAATGATATTACTCACATCTACCCGATCATGAATGGGGAAAAAAATCCTATCCATGTCGTAACTAGAGATGAGTGCGAGCGAGGGAAGTTGATGGAATATCTTTAAAATGTTACCACGATTAAGACAGATTGGCACCTAAAGTTTATTATTTTTTTTAATCCCTTTGTTGATTCCACATATATTTAAAACACATAAACAGTACACAATTTGTTGTATTCTTTATTTGGTACTTTTGCTTTCTAATTTACAAATTGTGATGTCCAAATGAGCAGTATATCATTCCCCTGATTTTGCTTTTAATATTAGCAATATTAGCAATATTTAAAGAAAAACCAAACAAAGCCTCCCAACTGCAAAAAGAAAAGGTTTGGAAGAATTAAGTGAAAATAAGACTATCATCACGAAATGTGCAGATTAAGGAGGCAAAATAGTCCTAATGAATAAAGCAGACTACATTGGAGAGGTAAATAAAGACTTAAATCACTGTCTTGATATTGGGCAAAATCTTCCTCGGGGCCAGCCCTTTGAGAGCAAAAATACCCAATTCAGCCCAAAATACAGGTTCTATTGTGCTGAGCAGTGATCTCATGCAAGTGACAAATGACACCCTCAAAGTGTTATTAGCATATTTATTCTAAGCAGTGAATTTCATATACATTTGGGATTCAAGTTACAGTATATTAGAAAGCATAACACTTAGAGCAATGCAAAATATAGTGAAACATGGAACTTAGATAAACATAGAGAAACATAGAGAAATATAGAGAAACATAGAGAAACACAGTCTTACGTCCCTTTAAGCAGCACTGGGGAGACCTTGGGCCCTCATAAGCTAGCTGTAAACAAGCCCCGCTCAGAGGACAATGCTGAAGGACACCGTATGAGCCAATGCCGGGCACCTGTTTCTGCACGAATCAAGTCCACAGGCGATCTCCCCCTGATCCATGTGTGCATGGATATTTTATAACTTCTTGCTGTCAGTCACCATGACGCACAGTTCCAGAACTTTCCCTGTGCAACTGGCTCATGGAAAAAACCCAGCTCTCTCTGAGATGCTCCCTGCTCGCTCCTACCCCCTCCCTTGTTCCCATCTGCGCTGGCTGAGGAATGTCTTATCAGTACCTTCCCAGAGAAAAGGAAGATTAGCTTGGAGCCAGGGCCAACGTTAGTGAGGCTGAATATTCTAAGGGAAGCAGGGATGTATTAACCCCATCTGCAAGCTCTAAAAGGCATGCACTCATAGCTTAGTGTTTATAGCGCTTAAGACTGGCTATCTAAGCGCTATATAGGTGCCATGATGTTCCAAACACTCCAAAAACCTATTAGCTACATAGCTGGGGGCCCTCCCTGCCTGTCTATCATATGTAGCTCACTACTGCATAATGGAAGTGCTACAACAGACTACTGTCAGCATTTTTAGCACATACTTTGAATACACTATTGGCTTTCAGCGGCTAATGCTGTCATCTAAAGCCCTGATTGGCAAGGTTGCAATTTCGTGTATCACTACATTCCACCCCTATTCAACGTTTGTGCGACAAATGCTGACTAATACCTATCAACATAGTATTTAGTGCAGTGATAAAGACCTAGGGGCTTTGCAAGAGGTTTAAGCAAACTATCTTCTAGCGGTTAGTTAGCGTGGCATGCAAGGTAAAACACTACCTAAACAAAAATGTACACAAAGTGAACAGTGACATATACCCTTGCCAGAACCTGGCCTACACAAAAATACCTACGCCAAGTGAACATGGACATTTACTCTAGCCAAAACCTGGCCTACACAAAAATACCTAAATCAATTTTGTATAACTGATTGTCAGTTAAAAAGCAGCATGCAGTTAAAATGTCAAGGCAATCCAGTGTAGTCTAATCTACAATGCACTATTGCATTTATGTATGGTTACCAATTCTAAAACCTGGCAGCCTTTCACCCTAAGGGCCTACCCTCCCCCTGATCCCAGGGCATTCAAGCGTGACTATGGGCTGTGTGACTAGACACTTCCCCCAGGTAGGTGGAACCCAACCAGAAACCATCTAATTTCGTGAACAAGGTGAACCCATGGGCACCAGGTTGTCTAAATAAAAACAATTCTACTAATTTACATCAAAGCATGGCATGTGTTATTCATGCAATCAAAAGCAAGCAATTCAATCCATATGTATGCTGGTAACTGTAGCTCTGCGTGCCAGTGTGTGGAGGATGGTCGCCCCCACCCAGTAAAAAGCCAACACCTGCTGATTTAACAATGTTTGCCATACAATGCATTGTGTGTATTTAGCAGTCTTGTTGACCTGCCCTATGGCAGACAAAAATGTCTTCATGT
The DNA here is from genome assembly GCF_040938575.1 of Ambystoma mexicanum. Lineage (NCBI taxonomy): Eukaryota > Metazoa > Chordata > Amphibia > Caudata > Ambystomatidae > Ambystoma > Ambystoma mexicanum. Next base: position 202,111,514 of record NC_090934.1, on the reverse strand, counting down.
CTAAAATTCTGTTATCTTCAATTGGCTGTCAATACTTGTAGCAGTGCTGGGCATATCAATGGGCCCCACTAGGCCAGAAGTTCTATAGCAGAGCTGGCATCAGAACCCATAGTGGCTAGCTTATTGTGCACAGTTTCTATGTCACAAGCATATAAAGCTCCTGCAATTAATGAATCTAGCTCCCTAGCTACGCGCACTCTAGTGATGGGCCATAGAAATGGACTCCATTTGTAGCAGCTTGGTAGTACTAAGGAAACATTGCCTCATGATAAATCTATGTCTAAGTGTAGCACTGTAATAATGAAGGTGTGCATTACCAGTCTACAATTTACATGTTGTCTTACTACTGGAAAATCTAACAGGTTCACAGTGTCTACCTTCTGTGACTTGGAGAATACCCTTCTTCAAGTGGGATATCTACCATATACAATATTAACTTTAGCCACAAACACCATACTACTATCCGGCAGTGGCTGTTTCATCACACCATGGAAAAAATTCATTTAGTCAAGTTATAGTTCATTAAATCTTGGCGAGAACACTCGCTGCAGTTCTTGGTCAGAAAAACATCACATTAGACAAATTAAACAAATGGTATCCATTCAGTGACAAAAGATGCCTGACAATGTGCCAGGCCAGTACTCTAGCAATTCCATGTGGATACTCATTTGCAGCGCTTTTCCAAAGAATTATTCCAAATGTTTACAATCAAAAGGTGACTCTTTGCATTAGTGTGCTGGAGACAGCTGTCCCCACAAAAACATGAAACTGGTTGGTTTAACAAAAAACCGTGTCACACTCTGTGTCATAAAATCAAACATCAAGTCAGTCATGGTTTCATTTACCTGCCTTAAGCTGGCTGTAAAAGTATCCAGTGTTTCAAAGATTACCATTTCAAATTATAGCTCATACACTTGGCAGCATTACTTCAATTAAGAATCTTAACCTACGCACAGGTGACTTTGATGTGCGCACCCATCTTATCTCAAAATAAATTACGCTCCTGCTTGCATAATTCTGCTGCCCCAACAGTTCATAAATCATTCTCCTGCCTACGTGCAATGTAGAATATTTTTTTTTTTTCAAAAAACAAAACATCTCTGGTTAAAGCCATTCAGTTGGAAGAGTAAAACCATTTGGTTTTTTCAGATTCATCTCAACAGTGCATTTAAAAACCATTTTTCAATGTGTTAGCATTCAATTGCTGTGTCACACAGCTGTATGTGGTGCCTGATGTTACAGTCCATAATTCATTGTCCATAGTCCTTTAAACAAGAAAGGGCAAAACATGTCATTTAAATGTGTAGCATCAAATACTTGATAATTAGCCAAGTCTGCACCGTGCCAGTTCAGTTCGCAGTGGCTCGCTTTCTCTGAGAATGCGTCTGACCCTTCTTTGATCAGTGTCACCCACAAACTGCACATTATCTTCCTATATTATGAAATGTCTTGTCGTGCTTTGCCTAGGCAAAATACAAACAGAAATGTTAGGATGTCATCAAAACTTCAATATCAGCGTTATCCACCCCTTCCCATAATACCACCCCCATCTTCAAAAAGTCTCATCAGGTAACTACACACTTTGTCATTGCTACTGCAATTATTTATCACCTTTCTGCATGTTTCTGGGGGCTTATTTACACTCAACCATACGGGGTGTAATTGCCTAATCACAAACTCATTTGTGCAATGCAATCATAGCTGGTCAATGGTACCTCAGACTGATCTGTGCTTTTACAAAGCCATATAGTAAGTACCCAGGTCGCACAATGCTTTTCTTTTTCACCAAAGCGATCACCAATGCCAGGCGCCAACTTGCTTCCAGTGTCCCATGATCTTGGTTTAGGTTGCCCTGCTGGCATCGCTCCATTTTTCAAAGGTAAAGTCTTTCAGTATTTATCTTTCTTTTCTTAGCAGTGTCTTTTCAAGCCTCTGGTTTTTTCACTTGTCATCATTTTTTTTTCAAAGGGCGTTTGCTGTTTTTGAACCACTCCTTTGAGTGCGATAGTCTGAGTCAGTTTCTTTTGTTGCTTCAACAAATCATTCATTCTTGCACTAAGCCGTGTGGCTTCTGGATCATGGCTAATGTGCAGTATTCATGTTTTACTTCAAAGCCCCGCTCTGCATGTTGTCTCTTGCAAAACGGCTAAGCACTTTTGTCAGTTTTGCTTCCATCTGGAAGGCCATAATGTCTTTGTCAGTTACTCCATCCCCTGGCAATGTAGCTTGCAGTTTGCCAGATGTGTATTTTCTCTTCTCAAAGCGCCTAGAGGTTTCTTCTCCAGTGCACAGCGCTTTACTTCAGTTCACATCACATGGAGCATTGGAATGCAGCTTGCACAGCAATAGCGCTTTACTTCACTTCACATCACATCACATGGGAATGCGGTTTGCACAGTAATATCTGTTGGAATGGGCAGCTGTCTTTTCTTGGCCCATTCACAGATGCATAGGTAAATGTTCAGATGTGATGTGCCCGTCTGCCATCCTGCATGAAGCCTTTGCTCCGTACCACAGTTTACTAGGCAAATTCTTTACTTTTTGAACAGCTCTCTGTTTTTGCTCCCCCTTCCTCAGGAATGCAGGCATGTTTATCTTTCGTGTGCACCTGGCAGCGCCATTAGCACGCAGCTTATCTCTTTTGCCTATAACTCTTATACTGTGGCGGCTTCACTCGTTTCAGACAATTCATCCAGATTAACTCTTTCTTGTACTGTTTCTGCTTTTGTTTGCCTTCACGCACCTCGCCCAAGACAGCTTCAAGGCACAAGCTCTGCACACACAGCAAGACTCTTGTTTTCAAAAGCGGCACTTTTCTTGTCCTTTTCTACTCCATGTAATTTTGCAAAATGTCAAAGCGTCTTTTTTTTCTTGTAATGTGCGATCTTTCAAGAGAACTCACAACCCATTAAATCTTTGTGCTATCTTATCACACACAGATGTTTCATTCTGTTGTACCATTGCCAAACTATAACCACTCAGTTCAGTGCATTTAAAAAATAAAAATGCCATATTTAGTGCAGCTCCCTGCACGTTTTTTTTTTCTGCAAGAACAACCCACACTCTATTGCTTGTGGGCTGTTTAATGTGTCAACAACATTTTTCCCCATGTATCACAGTCAACAGGTCACTATTTTCAAAGCATACATCACTTTTGAGGCAACAGCACAAATCCATGGCATAGCATGGGGACAGTCAAAAATACTCCAGGGGCAATTTAGAAAAATATAAATTGTTTTTTCCCCCCAACCATTGCAAGCTGGTTCTGCAATTTCAAATCAGTACACAAAAATCGAAAATCCAAATAACATTCACTCACTTTCCTTTTAAGTGAGTCTCTCACCCAATAAAAGCATGGCACAGCCTAAAATGCAATATAACCATTTTAGTGTGTTTCCTTTAAACAGAATTTGCCACCATTAGCACATGGAATTTTACAGTTGCCAAAAGAAAGAAAAAACTCTTTAGGCTCTCAGCACAGATGTTACTCATTCTCCTAAGCATGGCTCATTCCCCTTCCTCATTATTCAGGAATGCCAACCCTTCAAAAGCATATATCAAAAAAGACGAACCTTCGCCTCCGAACATTACAGCCCCCACTCGCTAGCACACTGGGGCTGAGTCAATGGTTAAATCACTATTCACAATTTGCATGTCAAATCCCTGCAATTATTATTATTATTTTTTTTTTCTGCCCTCATGACAGAATAGAGATGAGAACTCCGTCTCATTATGCATTCCAAATTACAACTTTAAACTTGGGAAACCACATGATAAAATTCTTTTTCTAATTGAGCATACATCTTTCTTAACCATTCATCGGAGTGCTTTAAACAAAGCCATTTCCCGCTTGTTTATTGCCTTGTACTCCCTGGCACCAATCCCATGCAATGAGTCTTAACCACACAAGCTATCGGCCACGGCAAGCCGACACAACATTGCTGCCTTTTGAAGTCTCAGAGCTGCAGTGAGACCATCAAGGAAATGCGACAGCCTGCTCCCCACTCTACACTGTGTTCTCTCACACCATTTGTCATGTCAGCATGGCACTGCTCTTCACAATCCCACCGCTGCCACCAAATGTCTTGATATTGGGCAAAATCTTCCTCGGGGCCAGCCCTTTGAGAGCAAAAATACCCAATTCAGCCCAAAATACAGGTTCTATTGTGCTGAGCAGTGATCTCATGCAAGTGACAAATGACACCCTCAAAGTGTTATTAGCATATTTATTCTAAGCAGTGAATTTCATATACATTTGGGATTCAAGTTACAGTATATTAGAAAGCATAACACTTAGAGCAATGCAAAATATAGTGAAACATGGAACTTAGATAAACATAGAGAAACATAGAGAAATATAGAGAAACATAGAGAAACACAGTCTTACGTCCCTTTAAGCAGCACTGGGGAGACCTTGGGCCCTCATAAGCTAGCTGTAAACAAGCCCCGCTCAGAGGACAATGCTGAAGGACACCGTATGAGCCAATGCCGGGCACCTGTTTCTGCACGAATCAAGTCCACAGGCGATCTCCCCCTGATCCATGTGTGCATGGATATTTTATAACTTCTTGCTGTCAGTCACCATGACGCACAGTTCCAGAACTTTCCCTGTGCAACTGGCTCATGGAAAAAACCCAGCTCTCTCTGAGATGCTCCCTGCTCGCTCCTACCCCCTCCCTTGTTCCCATCTGCGCTGGCTGAGGAATGTCTTATCAGTACCTTCCCAGAGAAAAGGAAGATTAGCTTGGAGCCAGGGCCAACGTTAGTGAGGCTGAATATTCTAAGGGAAGCAGGGATGTATTAACCCCATCTGCAAGCTCTAAAAGGCATGCACTCATAGCTTAGTGTTTATAGCGCTTAAGACTGGCTATCTAAGCGCTATATAGGTGCCATGATGTTCCAAACACTCCAAAAACCTATTAGCTACATAGCTGGGGGCCCTCCCTGCCTGTCTATCATATTCCTTGTAGCTCACTACTGCATAATGGAAGTGCTACAACAGACTACTGTCAGCATTTTTAGCACATACTTTGAATACACTATTGGCTTTCAGCGGCTAATGCTGTCATCTAAAGCCCTGATTGGCAAGGTTGCAATTTCGTGTATCACTACAATCACAAAGACTGTTACAAAAAGTTAAAATCAAATCTGGTGATACACATCAAAGATGAATGGCAAAAGCTCAGGAAAAACTGGCATGATATTGGACTGTTAAATGATGATGAATATCAATACATGAATGTACAACACCGGACAATGGCAACTATTTACTTTCTGCCTAAAATCCACACAAACATTCTACAAATGTACAACCTTTGGACCAATTATAAACAGGATTGGATAGATTACGGAAGGAATATCAGAGTACATAGATACATATCTGAACCCCCTGGTATAAAATCTTGCTTCATACATCAAAGACACAAACATGTGATCCAGCAGATCGGATCTATCATTTGGCAAAAAGACAACAGACTAGTAACTATGGATGTAAATGCACGGTACACCTTCATAAAACATGACCAAGAATAAAAACAGTTGAATATATTTTGAAATTCAGATCCATATCCAATTTGGAACCAAATAAAATGATCATTGAAATGCTAAAATTCCTTTTAAAGCACAATATCTTTTGCTTTAACAACCCGATCTACAGACAAGAACAGGGCACAACAATGGGTGCAAAATATGCACCAAATATGCCAATCTTTTCATAGTATATTAAGAGTTAGAATATGCCAGGACACATAGTGTCTTTTCCGGAAAGAGGCAACATCATATACTAAGGTTGTTACATCGACGATATCCTGGTAATATGGAATGGAGATCTTAACTCGCTGCTCAAATGTATTGATTATTTAAACTAGAATCAATATAACATTAAACTGAAAATGATAGAAAGCATTTCCAGCATCAATTTTCTAGACTTGGAAATTTATGTGCAAAACAATATTTGCAATACACTTTTTCATAAACCAACAGCACACTACATGACTGGAGTAATCACCCTGGGGACACAATTAACAATATTCCCTATGGGGAGTTCGTCAGGATAAAGAGGAATTGTAGCAAGGCCACGGAATGTGAGAAATATCTCAACACAAGTATTGCAAAATTCAAATCTAGAGGCTATATAAATTCACCACCCTAGAAAGTGAAAAAAAGAGCTGCTTCGAAAAACATAGCTGAGTTGCTCATTGACTAAGAAAAAACACCTTTGACACTTGATATTGAAAGAAAAACAAGACTGGTCACAACCTGTAGTTCTGATCACTATTGACTCAGAAGAATAATGAAAAAAACATTAGCAATTCTACTTCTTGATCAAACCGTATCAACATTTTTGGACAGTACCCCTACAATAACATTCAGAAGTGCAGCAACACTTAATACACTTTAAGTCCAAGCTTTATGAGGATGAGAGGATGAGTACCTAGAGGTCTCAGACCAATTTGAATTTGGAAACTCAATCCAACAAAAATTATCCACTTAAATGGCACGAGGCACAAAAATTTAGACCAAAAACAAAGGCTACAACTATAAGTCTGACAAGTTAAGACTCTACTAAAATAAGACTCTACTAAAATAAGATTTCTTTAATTTGAACATTAAAAAGCAAAATCCGAGGAATGATATACTGCTTATTTGGACATCGCAATTTGTAAATTAGAAAGCTATCTACCAAATAAAAATATACAACAAATCTAATACTGTTTATGTGTTTTGAATATATGTGAAATCAACATTGGGATTAAAAAATAAACCATAGGTGGCGCAAAGTCAACAACAACTCCAACAACCAAAAAGATAAATATATAACTTCAAGAGTTCTGGTTCCGAAACATTCCCACTAGCCAGTGTGAAACAAACCTCTCATGTACCTGAACAGGACAGCCCTAAAACGCCAATGGAGGGATGGATGTTTTAGCTACTTTATTCTCATCCAAAACCTGAGTTTGTCCGAATGAGTAGAAATGGTTCATGTTACAAACACTTACAAACACTTTACTGTTGGGGGGGGGGGGGTTGAGGTGCATTATCCAGTCTGTGATTCAGTCATGCACAACCGTTTTTTCCCAGACATATTGTGAAAAGATCTTTGGTCAATGTTATTACCTAAAAAGCTCTTTAATATTATGCAAAGCAGCCAAGAACCCATATATGAGTTTATTTATTCCCAAAAAGTAAAATAGGAGTGCACCAGACTGGTAATCTTGGAGCGATAAGCCAACTCATTTTGTTAACAAAGCTTCCAAAATTGACACATTTATTTGGTTATTGTAGGCTTTAATAATGTGCTGAGCCGGGGACAATGTTGTGGGTTATCCCAGAAAAACTCAGTGGTATGACAGAAAGCAGCTGTGGGCAGACATGAACTGTAATGTACATAAGAACATAACATTTGCCACATTTATCTGTACTCAATATGCATCCTCAAGATTGTTTTCCCTAGAATAAGCTAGAAGGAGAAGGGTAGCTGTGTACTGAAGTTACACTATGACATGTCCATTTTACACTTTAAAGTGATCAAAATAATGTAATGAGTTACAGTATGCTGCTTTGTGGGAACGTGTTAATAAATTAGTTTGCTGAGCCTATCACTTTCCTGCCATGACGCCCACCCCCTCCCAGCCCTGCCGCCAGAACGAGGTCATTCCTTCAAAGCATTCCCATTTCCAGCACAAGGCATGCCCACCCGTCATGGCACACACCCCTCCATCTCCTGATCTCTCAAGTAGCCAGAGACTGCAGCATGCTGCAAATGTTGGTCATAGATGTAAGGACATGAAGAACGATTATACCCAGGGGGTTAGGATACAGAAACTTGCATGGGGAATGCTCAGCGATGGGTAACTATGCAAAGTCTCACCTCTCCCTCCCTGCACTGACCCTATAACAAAGAAAAACAAGCATTGGCAATGCCAACAGTTTGGGCTCTTGTGTGGCCATGGGCAAGGCCTTAGTGGTATTAACTGGCCACTGATGGCAGCAGGTGCAGGATGGGGCGAGTACCTGGGCATCTAGTAACAGTTCCTGGCAAATGCCTAAAACTTATACATATGCTGAAACCGTTGGCTTTGCCAATGCTTGTTTTTAACATGACTTCAGTGAAGCACAAGCTCACTGAGTGGGTATAAGTCAAGTGACTGAATACAGACCTGGTTAAGGCATGTATGTTACATCAGTAGCGGGTTTACAACCCCAAATAAGTCCTTAACTCTCAGAAGACTGATTTCAGAAGACGCAGGTGGGCACTTCGAGTGCAACGTTTGATGGTAAGTCTTGATTAACATGAGCTCAAATTGTTCCCATGAGGAAGGGTTATGGGTGGGGAGGAGCAGGAACCTGGTGGGAATGGCCATAGGGGTTAGTAACACTATTGGTGGTGAAGAATGTCCCCCTCATATGCCATTCCTCAATATCTGTAGTTCAATGCATTCGTTTCATCTTGTAGGTGTCGCAAGTGACACCAAATAGCCCAAACAAAAAAGTAGAAGATGATTAATGGACCTAATCAAAACATTTAAATGGTACTCAATACTTGTACACCCCCTGCCATGACAGTATCGTACCAGTATTCCATGTGCCTGTATAGTTGGTGGTCCTCAAAAGAGCTTTGAAATATATTTTCCATTCTTCCTACACCGCTGAACTACAAGTTTGCCGGTATTACCTCTGGGGGTATTTCTGGATGGTAATACTACTGAATTTTGGAGGTGCAGTGGAGGAGTTATCGATAACGCCTCCACTTTACCTCCAAAAATCTGTGTTATTGCCATTCGGTAATACCACCTGAGGTAATCCTAATCCTGGCAAAAATTCCCAATGGAGTTCTATGGACTTCATAAAATGGGTATTTACACTGCCAAACCACCACTTGTAATCTGCAATTATTACCGCTGGAGATAATACCTTGAGTGGGAATACTGCCTGACCAAGTGTTAGTATTGGTAATTACATTTGCTGGTTTTCCGGCGGATTTACTGCCGGAATACCGGAAAATGCGTAATGAGCCCCTATGTTTGGTCCGGATCATGACCTACGTACACCACTGTGCAGATGCTACTAATACTTCTTCATGGCCAGAGCAGGAAATGGGCGTATTTCCCTGGATCCAAAATCCGGTAAATATTGTCTAGCGATGTTTTGGACCTGGGAAAACAAGACGCTCTTGCCTCAGCCATCTCAAAACAATGCGCACACATTGTCTGTTTCCTTAAAAAAACATCTCTGTTCTAATGTACGCAGACTGTGTGTGCTGAGTGGTATTTCTTTCTGTGGGACCCTCTTTAAAAATATATAATCTTATTGAATAAGACAGGGGTGTCCTGCATGCAGAAGCAATGCTTTATCCTGTAGGTTCTGTATTTTGAGAGAACATATCTGTCCTATTAGGTTTCTAGCCAGTGATCTTCAAGACCAGGCCAAGTCCGCACCATGTTCATGCCCAGCACCCTGTGCCCTGAGTGCAGCTCCCATCTTGCCATGGAGACAACGCTGTGTGAAGAGTTGTGTGATAAGCTGCTAGGTCTTACCCTGTTTCTTCTCTTTCTGTCTCTGCAGAGAACCTTCTGGACGGATCGCTCACATGTGCCTTCTGTCGTGACTATGCATGCAGGGTGCCAAGGGACGCAGAACACTTAATCATGAAGATTCTGCTCCTGCTGGGCGTGATCTGGTGGTCTTGGCAAACTGGTAAATTGACAATAGGTGACCATTGGCAACACATTGTATTACATGTGTACACTCACGTATTGTCTTTGTTCCACAGCACAGCTGCTCTCTGCCTATTGAAGAAGAACAGGTCAGGCTGTAGGAGGATAGGAGTGTTGGGTTTGCAGTTATTGAGGGAATAACCTAGAAAACAACCAATCAGAATTTCATTGTGTTTGTTACTCCATCTTGGTACGGTCCTGTCTTGGTTTTGAAGATCTTCCCTAGGATCTATACATCTCAGCTGCTCTGGGGGGCTCTTCTTGCTCGTCTGGAATGTTCCGGACGATCAGTGCCATGGTGGGCTGCAGACTCGTTGCGAAGAATGCAGCTGAATAGGTTGCAGAACCACTACTTATGAACTTGAATGCTGGATCAATTCACCACTGTGACCCTTATGATATTGGGTTCAATTTGGTTGGTGTTGTGACCAGCCTTGTGTTCTGGAGTGTGGCTTGTGTTCTGCTTCAGGGCAGCCCAGATCAGTTGGAAAATCCCTAAAAGTTGCTGCAAAGTTCCAAGTAGTTCGCCTTGTGACAGACTTCCCGTGGGAACAGCTATCTGTCTTTGTATATTTCCTGACGCCCTACTGTATCTATCTCATTGTGTAACCTAAGCTTTAAGTATTCTTGTACTCGTTGCGCCCAGTTACCTACGGGTTCGGGGCGCACTACAAATCAATAAACAAACAAACATCTCTGAGCAACAGTTTCAGGGAGGTCTCCTTATGGAGTGCCCCTCTCAGCCTTGGTCATGCACAGGAGCTCAGGTTTGGCATGACATATTTTCAAAGAGCCATTGTTTTGGTCGCAAGGGTGAAGAAAGGATTCACCTGGCTGAATCTGACTCTATAATAATGAAAGTGTGCAGACCTGTAAATGCTAAAGTCACTTTGCTGTAATGGAAACCTGACGTACCTGTATGTGTGTTCTGTTCATCTACAGAGTGTGCGACAGTGGGACTCAGGGGAGGTTAGAAGTGTGGGGAAGTGAGTAGAAGACGCAGGCCCCATCTGCAGCATTGATCGTGAGGTGGCCAGGGGCCATATTACAAAAACTCTGCACCAGGGAATGTGCAATTGTGCATAGTTTTTGCAACTAGTTCATATGTTTATTGGTGCAGATTCTTAAAAATCTTCGCAAGAACTTGTTAGATAACGGATCTTAATAATAGCTACGCGGTTCTAGTTGCACCTACATCCCCATTTAGATGTTGTCTTGTGCTCATCTCCCATCTCATCAGCTCTCTATTTGGAACAATCGGGTTGCTCTTTTTTGTGTACCTTTTAGAGAAATCTTTCCTCATATAAAATCGTCATTTCTGGTCATTGCTATTCGTTACTGAAAACTGTGTTACTGTGGTTTTGGAAAGTCAGACTTTATAAGTATGAAATAAAAACGTTCGGGTGACTTGACATATAGCCTTAATATTTGTAGATGCATTGCTTTTAATTCCTTTTAAAAATATAGGCGATTTTGCTTCAGCTTTCTTTCACTGCATCATCTCTCCCTTTGCGTCACAATGGTCCCCTCATCACTTTGATTTGGCCAGAGAAGGTGGTTGTAAATGTTTTGCACTCTGGCAGAGAGCAGGTTTGAGGATTAGAATCTGCTACTCTCGGTTACCAATTCATACATGCTTTGTCCTGAAACCTTCGAAGTCAGGATTATGTGTATGTCTGCGGCGGAGAACTTACTCCATAATAGAAGAACTTACCCCCCTCTGCAAAACCAGTAAATGAAAGCCTTACTTCCAATATGAAATGTTGCTTTTTAAGTCCTGACTAGTGCAGTGAATCCCAGGATGTCGTCACTGCTTCTGTAGGGGGAGCCCCTCCCCGTGAGGCCAGGGAGGCGAGGCCTCTACCCGATTGTTCCCCTGCGGGTGGTGCTCAACTGGTGAATCTCATTGGGGGGAAACCCCTATGGAACCAGGGACGACACCTTGGAAGATACCGAGTATTTCTCCCCTACACCCCAACCTCCCTCACCCTGTTATCCTGCACAAGACATAACCCTACACACTTCCATTTATGTCTGCAGAGTAGACAATGTCACTTCCCAATGAAATACTGGGACAGGAAGAGCAACGACAACCTAATGAGGAATGAAGACCTCGCTACTCAGGCAAGGAAGAGACATGGATCCACATGACAGGTGCTGCAGAACCAAGGTGCGCAGACTAGATGCCATAGAATGGCTAATGCCGTTCGTCTAATAAAAAGGGATGGAGGACTGCCAAAAGGGAGAGGCCCTCCCTGGAGGAAGCAGGAGATTTGAAAGATGACAGCTGTGGACAAGATGGGAAGCTGAGAGCACTGAGAACGGTGTCCCAAGCAGCTCGGCCGCAGACAACACTTCCTCGAGAGGCAGAAAGCCTGAGTTCCCATCCAGTCAGAAAGCCTGGAGTGTGCGGGGAAGCTGAGACGTGCAGCTCAGAGGCCGGGAGTCAGCGCAGTGTTGCCAGAAGCCGCAATGGGAAGCCAGGGAAGCCCAAAGCACCTGTGACTAAAACACATCAGTAAGCTCTCCAGAGAGGTTGGGGAGACCGGGACGGTTGGTAGGAAGGCTAGGAGAAGGCAGAATCATGAAAGTGAGTCTGGGATCCACACCCATATATTGAGCCACAGCATTCACACCAATCTTCATAGTCACTGTAGTAGTAGAAGCAAAACAGAAAGACCTTACCACATGAAGAGAGTGCCAAAGCAATCTTCATGCCTACAGTACCTAGCAGGAGAGTACCCCAGGTTGGCTGTGACCAAAGAAGAAGTAGTAGTAGTAGTAGAAGCAAACCAAGAAGATCACATTTAAAGCCAATGTGAGTCTCGGATTTGCACCCACATGATGAAAGAGCCAAAGCAATCTTCATATATTCAGCACCTGTCAGGAGGGTATACCAGGTTGGCTGTAACCAGAAAAGCAGTAGTAATCCATCAAGAAAATGCAATTGGAAAATGCAGAGAAAGCAACGCCTAAGACTCACTCACATATGAAGAGAGAGCAAAGCCCTCTTCATACCTGGCAGGATAGAGTACCAGGTGTGCTGGTAAACCAAGGAGAAAAAAAGACGAAAAGACCTACAATGAACATTCAGAGGGCACGACAACCTGGGAGTAAGGTTGTCCTTCCTTTTTGGATTTTATTTGTTGCAACATTTTTGAACTTTGTTTTTGGGAGTGGAACAGAACTTTTAGACTAAAGAAAATCCCCTTTTCACATTAGTTTCAATTCCAAGTGTGAGGGCTGGAAATAGGAATTTTGGACCCAACAGTGGACTTGTTTATTTTGACTATCCTGACAAATCCCATAGAATATCATTTCAAGGCAGGGAAACCCCTCTTATTATTAGAGCCAGAAAGGTATTTCTACAACCTTTATTGTTTAATAAAAGTCTCTGCCAACAATCATAACACCTACGTGTCAATCTCCTTCTTCCACAGCCTTACAATAGTCTCAAGTATGTTCATGGCTTTTATGCTCTTTTGTTAATAGTCTTTTGCACGGAGCCTTGATTTTTATTTTATTAAAGCCAAATGATGCAACTCATGAAACTGTTAAGATGAAATTGATACTGATGAATTTATGTCAATAAATTATTTTTGACAAATACTTAAAATAATGCAGTCATATAAATTGACCCTCCCAAATCATTGAACTTAATTTAAAATATGACTCAAATAATAATTACAGAATTGTGTTTGATTGTTTTTTCATGGTACACGTCTGTGGCTAGCCAATTAATAGTTTATTTAGTGTTTTCAGGCATTACATTCCATTCAAAACATTGAATTAATCACATGAATCATAGCATGAAATCACATGTGTTCATGAAGATTGGCTCCCAAAATCAACATTCAAATCTATTCCTGTGGGGAGCCATTTTAGAATGAATCTTTGCCACTCTGCGGCACATTTTACAAAGTAACAACAAATAGATTGAGGACTGGAAGTCTGTCATCCAGTGGATGCTACATCCTGTTTGAAAGTTAAATGCAAGGCCACATTGTATCATTCCACTACACAGTAGACCTTGTAATTGAAATTGATATTTCTATCTAGGTCCATCTCTCGCTCTGTCTCTCCCACTCTATCTGCAGGTATATGACAGAGTTGTCTCGCTCTGTTTTCCCACTCTATCTGGAGGTATATGAGAGAGATGGGCGTAGAGACTATTCTGTTCCCCCACACATTCATGTATCTGTTATATCAGCAATGCTGGGTAGATTTTCCTAGCTTTGCAGCGATTTTGTTTGACTGACGTTCTGTATGAGTGGTTAAACCTAATATAGTTTTTTCCTCTGCCCTCCCAGCTGCCACCAGCTGCCCTTCCTGTGCCTCTGATGAGGTCTGCAATCCTGACACTCTGACCTGCAACTGTGACCTGACCAAATACAAAACTTCAGGTATTGTGCACATCACAAATATCACAACAATGCTACTCGTTCCCACACTGTTATAATGTAATAAAGCAAAACAGATAAAAAGATGGTAAGAATGAGATTGCATTATAGGCTTGAAACCAAGGTTAATACGGGCATGCAGCAAAAACACAGATTCCAAAATCTCGAGTTCGATTGAACCGAGAAAATTAGAACAACTTGAGAACATATGAGCATAAGAAAAGTAATCACAAGCGAAATGGAGAAATTAAATGCTTATATCAGATCCACTTTGATAACAGAAGTAGAAGAAGTACTCAGCCACTTGGATCTGGGCTTAATGGTGCCGTGATTTAATAGTATAATGACATAGAACCGCTGCCCCACCCCCACCAAAAGCTGTCCAGTGTAGTCCTTCTACATGGTCCATTGCAGAAAAGGAAGTATATCTGACCACCACCTAATTCCTAACAACATCGGAAGTCTCGACATGCCGGGCATTCAAATGTGAATCTGTTTTCTATCTGTACTTGCTTGTTAGGAATAGGAAAGGTATACATGTGCTTCTCACGTGAATAAAGTGCTGCCAAGATGTGTCTCGGGTCAGTAGGAAGCACAGGAACTGCCATTGGTTTTTAAGGTAAAAACAGAGGCACACTTAATCTGCAAGAATTTCGCCTAATTTGTGTATTTTATGTCCTTGCGTGTGTTTTTCATTTAATTAAATACATTTTGCTTTGAAATACATGGCAAGATAAGAAGTATGGTGGTTCTGGTAAAAAATATGTGACTAAATGTATCTGATTTTTAAAATTCCACCCAATAATGACTTGTTATCACATACAACAACACTTAGTGATTGGGGTACATGGAAGGAACAGCAAATAATCCAAAGTATTATATGAGGCAAATAAGGCATATTTACCACAAACAGTGCTTTCTATTTACACCATGCAGTAAATAACACTTGCAATACCAATTGGGTGGTATTTTTTTCAAAAGTGGTATAATACCACCAATTTTTACTGTTACCACCCCACAAAGGACTTGATGTGTATAAATAAAGCTAGAATGACAAAATTAACATGACAAAGATCAGATGGAAGTGCTGAAACTAAAAATACCATGAAACCTGTATCCTTCCCCAAATAAGTGTTATATGGATAGTCTGGTGTTTTGGGGCTACACTGATCCGATTAATTTCACAAGAGAATGGTGGTCAGTGTGAAGGAATAGTCTTAGAAGTAGGACACGGAAAGTTGTACAGTCCAATAGGAAGTGTAGGGCAGTGCAGGCTGGGAAGTGTTATCGGCCTTACAGTTATTTGGTAGATGTATTGCCAGTGTAGTTTTGGTGTCCATGCATTGTGTAGTTACAAGAGCGCTGGAGGTATAGGCTGAAAGAGTTGAAACAAAGTTCAGTGGAACCTCAAACCAGATTTCAAAAAGCCTGGGTTATTAAGATAAGTAAAGCCTTGTGATCTATTTTCCAAACCTCCAGAGAGCCATAAGGATAACCATTACCCTTTTCTTATCATAGCTTGCACCATACTAGGTCTATCTGAAAGTACAGTCTTCAGTTTATGCCATTTTGAAACACTGGTGCAAACGAAGGAGCCATTTTCCTGCCGGAGTCCTTTTTATAAGGGTTATTCTGAGGAAATCGGCTCTAGGCGAAGATCTTGAAAATAAACGGATACGATAGTAGAAACCTTTGATGAAAAAAACAAAAGATTCAAATGATACAATTGTTATCAATTACATTATAATTACAATAAAATGTCAAAATTGGTTTGAAAATGAAATGTTGATTTAATGTGTTTAATGCATAATCGCTTACTTGACCCCTGAGGTGTGATCGCTTCCCATTTATGAGACATTTTTAAACCAACTACCTTAAACAGTTATGAGGGAAATGGGTATCACCCGATTCCCATACCCCAAAATATTTCCTGGCTGCATCACCATTCTTTCCATGCCTCTGATCCAGCCTCTAAATCCTTATTTTTATATTCAGTTTTTTTGTTCTTTCTGTATTTTGGAATGCATTACATCTTTGTATTCATCAGTCAAACATTTGAGTGCTCTATGTTTTTCGTTATATATTTTGAGTAGCTTCTGTCCTCATCCTCCGCAGTGATCACTTTACTCAAAAAGACCACTCTTAACTGCATTAACAAGTCTGAATAAAATAGATGTATTGTTTTTGCTTCATGGCTTTAATGTCTACATTCAAATTGTGCCAGATGCTGATACTTATTGCTTTTAAAACTTTCACAATGATGTGTGAAGTAGAGAGAATTGAGTGGAGCTAGCTGAAGACTCAAAGTGACTCGTGGGTGGCATAGCAGGATTGGAACTTTGGGTTTCACACTTCAACGTCAGTGTCTTCAATGATTAGGTGCATGCAATCTTCTTCCTTTCTAACTTTCCTTTGTCTCCCCTACAGGGGGTTTCACCCTGGAGCTCAACTGCTTACCTGATGCCATGCAAGTGGTCCTGAGCAGGTGCCAACTTGAGAAGGACTTGTACAACTCTAGCAGCCCTCACTACTTGGACCCCAAGTGCAAAGGAGTCTCCGCGATCGTGGGCAACAAGTCGGTCATCCTAGTCAACACAGCGTCTACCAACTATACATGTGGGAACCTTGTATTGGTGAGAATGTGAAGTCTACAGGCAAGGGCGTAAAGGGAATTGCCAGGTTGAAAGACAAAAATGGAGTGAACTTTAGAGAGTCTGATGCAACCGATTGGTGAAAAGCATATATGAGAGTGAGCGACAGAGAAACGTGCAAAGGAAAGAAATTAAAAGGTGTAGGAGAAGGAAGTTCCGAGAGAGCAAGGAATCGATGAGAGAAAGGAGTGAATGAAAAAAAAGATAGGGTGTGTAATGGAGGGAAAGAAATCCATGCATTAGAATTGGTTGCTAAATGTAGAGTGTAATCCATGAAAATCTCTCCTGAAAAATATTGTTTCACAATAATGTTCATAACAATAATTTGACACATAATAATATTTACACTTTTAAAAGGCAAAAAACTGTTTTAATCAAACCACTGGTACAAAGAATCTAGACATTGCAAGGCTTACAAACGCCAGCCTAAATTAAAGAGAAACAACCTAAAATAGTATTGATATTAAGGGAGGTGTTTCCTTGCAGAAATATGACAGATCTGACACAAACAGGGAAATGGCAAGAGGGAAGGAAAGGAGAACGAATAAAGACAGCATTAATGTAGTTCTCTATTACAACGCCTTCTTCTGTAATATAATTTAGAAATTACAAACATAAAAGTAATTAATTAATAACTTTGACCATTTCATCAAAGAACTGAAAAAGTGGAGGAAGAAAATGTAGGAGCAAGGACCCAAGGAGATGAAGCTTTTGGAAGAAGCTTGATTTTCTCTTCCTTCGTTTTTCTCACCTTCACTAATCGCCATTATAATTTACTTTTTCTTAGGCACTCGGATCATGATCCCCAAAGGAGCTCTTTTGAGAGCATGATTTGAAGGCCAGTGTTTCTTGGGGCATAGGGTGTGGCAATGTTGGGGAGGATATAGTCGTGGGAGGAAGGACGGGTGTGGGCGTTTTGGTGTCCACAAGGAAGGGAAGAAAGGTGACAAAAAGATGCAAGTTAGGAAAAATAAACTAAAGATAAATATAGAATATGAATAGGTATATTGAAACAATATATATACAGAATAACAATAATAGGAAGCTGGTACGTTAATGGCTTGAACAGATGGGCAAAAATACAAACAGCAAATGATTCAATAAAAAAAGAAACTTGATGGCACATTATCTGCTTCATAGAAGTCCATTTGTCCTCTGCAGTCACACCTGCCAAAAGCCTGGCGCACACACTGGCAATCTGCCAAATATAGCTCTTCAGTCAGAGAGGCACAGCAACTCTCATTTGAAAAACAAATCCTCTTAAAGCAGATAGAATGACGATTGCCCCTGCTTATTGAGCAGGGAGTATTGATTCTATTAAACACTACGAGGCGAGTATTATGCTTCAACTTCTTTTATTGCGCTTCAGCAGTTTCAACAGCACAACATGAGAAAACTGAAAAGGCGTCTCCCTCATCTCCTCTTCTTTTCTTTCCAAAAACTACAAGTCCCACTACCCTTGTAGTCCTCATAGTGTCAGTCAAGCCTATAATCTACTTCCTGTTCCTGGACTCCTCCTCTTCTTTTATGCTCTGAACTACATCCTGTAAGCCTGCACAACTATGACCATCCAACGGGGTGAAACATATCAACTGGTGCCCACTCCGATCCTCTCCTCGGCGGGTACGGCACTCCATTCCTTCTAGGCCTCGCTGCCTATGGACATTTGCGCTCAATTATTCTTCTGGTCTTCCCCTAGGGATCATATAAATAGACAATATCAGGGTGGAGTCCTTGTACTGTCTCTCAGCCTACATAACATTGTTAAATCTGCACAGTACATACAGGGTGGGAAATTAATGGTCGCCTCCTAGTCTTTAATAGAATCAAGACTCCCTGCGCAATCAGCAGGGGGTAATCTTCATTCTATGTCCTGACTGTAGGCAAGCATTTTGCTTGTTCAAAGCTTCCCTAAAACAGCTGTTGCCACCCCTTCAATTGGCTTAAAGTAAAACTCTTTACAAGTAGAATCGCTGGCCAGTCTGCTGTTTGCCTGATATCTTGCAGAGTTACTCCTGCTGTAAACGCTTTGGACGGCATAGCTCCTCTCCCTTAGATTGATGCCTGCTAATTCCATCACCTCGCGCACCAACCTAGCTATGGTGGCAGTCACTACCGCTTGGGATGGCTTCCTACATGCTATCAGTAACTGCGTAATACATGGCGCTCTGCACTCTGCTGTTCTGCTCTCGTATTCTTTAATGCATCTGGCTACACACCATTTAGTGTTATTAGGGGAATAGGGGTAATGCACTGAAGTGGACCCTGTTTTAGTTCTCCTTGCTATTGAGAAGGTCACCCCTTCGGGGCCAAAAGACTTCCTGTGTACCTCTAGGGCTTTAACATCTGCTACTCGTTTACAGGACACTAGACATAGAAGCATTGCTAACTTGCTTAATAACTGCTTCAGCGACCATTATCTGTCTGACGGCCTGCTAGCTAGTAACCGCAGCACTACTGTCACATCCCATAGTTGCCTGTATCTCGGCTCCGGAGGTGCCTTGTGTCTGCCTCCTTTTATGAGCCTAGTCACTGGCGGATGCTCTACTGCTGACGCACCCTCAACCGGCAGGTGCCCTGCTAATATGGCCGACCTGTAAACTCTGATCGTCCTGTAGGCTTTCCGATCTTGTAAGAGATGCTCTAGAAAGTTTAGGATCACCACTTTAGGCGCTGAAACGGGATGAAAATGTCTCCCTCTCACCAGCTCGACCACTTGGCCCAAGCCGCGTCATAGCTCCTCCTAGTGGATGGAGCCCAGGAGTCCGCTATGAGCTCAGCAGCTTGCGCCCAAATGCCTGGCAGTACCCAGCGTCTCCTGATATCCTGCACTCTATCAACGGGAGAGTCCCCCTCACTCTCAGAGGGTAAAATGACCCAGCTGGGTCCGTGAGCAAGTGTTCCCCTCCTAGGAGCATCCACTGGACGTTCGCTGTCATCTCCATCAGTGTTGGAAACCACACTTAAAGGAATGGTTCGCCCAACATTTTTTATTTCAAAAATAGATAGGCAATATAAAAAAAAAAAAGATTGGCATTTTTTTTTCGATGTCCCTATGTAAAATTTTGAGCAATCCAAGCTCAAACATGTGCAAAAGCAAGCACATGGGCGCATCCATTTTGTGAATGGATGCCCGCCTGTGCTGGCTTTTGCTTTTGCGGCACTAATGAAGGAAAAGCCAGCCAGCTGTAGTAAACAAAAGCTACCACTGGGTGGCTTTTCCTTCATTGGTGCCGGGACTCGGAGGACGCGGACCGGAGACTACAGGTAGAAAAGCTGCAGCTGCATCCGGAACAAATGGTTTACACCACAGCTAAGAGACAGCTAAGTTTACACTAAACAAATGGTTTACACCACAGCTAAGAGACCTACGTATCCTGAAAAGAAAAAGCGAAACCACTTGGAGGCTCTGCCCTTCAGTTGACAACAAAGCCAAATTAACCTCTCTCTCCTCGTTATACAAAAAAGAAGTTTGCCAGGCAAAATGCAACTCGTATGACGATCGAATAGCCAAATCTAATTCTAGCATGAGAGAGCTCTTTTCCATCCTAAAGGAACTCGAGTCCCCTATCGCCACACAGGATACCTGCACCAAGGATAAATCCTGGTGCACAGATATTCAACTAGCCCTAGCAAATAAAATTATCACACTCCAAAATAAAATTCAGCAAAAAAAAGAAACGCTTAAAATTCAGGACTCGCCTAAAATGCCTCACACCAATAATTTATTGGTGCATGGCAAGTCCTTCCACTTCTCCAAAATGACTACCTTGGAAGTAGAAAAAATTATCCTTTCACTTAAACCTTGCAATTGTACAGGTGACATCTGCCCAGCGCAACTAATAAAGGACGCTGCCAGAGAACTATCTCCCTTTATCACCATATTGATTAACTCCTCCTTTGCCTCAGGCACCATCCCGGCCAACCTTAAACAGTCCTGGGTGCTCCCCCTCCTTAAAAAGCAAACCTTAGACCCCCTCATCCCTACTAATTACCGCCCCATCACTACAGTACCGTTTCTTCTCAAGATACTTGACATAGCTGCATATAACAAAATTCAAAAACATCTTGAACTACATAACCTTTTAGGAGTGAGACAATCGGGCTTCCGTCCGTTACGTGGAACAGAAACTGCCCTAATTGATTTGAAATCCCAAATCGATGAGCTGAGGGACAAAGGTAGGACAGTACTCCTGCTACTCCTGGACCTCTCAGCCGCCTTCCATTTAGTGGATCATAAAGTCCTTTGTAGTCATCTGGATTCTGCCGCCCACTTTTCCCCGGAAGCCATTAAATGGATTGAGTCATTCTTGAGTGAAAGAACCATGAGAGTCTTCTCTCCCTCAGCAGTGGCAGATCCCACCCCCATCTCATGTGGTGTCCCCCAGGGCTCTTGTGTCTCCCCAACTCTATACAACATCTTCACCGAGCCCCTGTTTGATGATCTGGACCATCTCGGTATCACCTACACTAACTATGCAGATGATACACAGATCCTCCTCCCGCTTTCTGGGGATCATGAAAAGGACACGGAATTGGTGAACAAAGTATATTTTATCATCCAGGCATGGATGGCTACTCATGGCTTCTGTCTGAACGATGATAAGACTGAGTTGATAATCCTGGGCTCCCAAGCCAATATCAAAAAACTAGGCCAGGAATTCTCCTCCTTCAATATAGACGGGAATATCATCCAAGTATCCAAGGATGTAAAAACCCTTGCATTCTATCTTGATTCCACCTTATCACTTGATAAACAGGTAAAAACCTTGGCCTCCTCCACGGCTTACACCTGCAAATTGATAAGAGCTGGTAAACCATTCCTTTCCAATAATAGCTGCTTAATCTTGGCCAGAGCCTTAATACTCTCCAGAACTGATTACTGCAATGCACTATATTCAGGAGCTAATAAAACAATAATTCAAAGATTACAAATATTACAAAATAATGCCCTGAGAGCAGCACTAGGTATAAATAAAAGAACCCATATCTCCTCCGCTAGACGCCATCACAAATGGCTGACCACTGACAATAAAATCCAACTCAAGATGCAATCTCTGACCCACAAAGCCTTTAACAACTCCGCCCCTAGATACTTGATTGACAAATTTCATAGGCGAACATCTATCAGACCGACCAGAGCTTTCAATGCCAACTGCTTGACAATACCTAACTTCAGACTCACCACGATCGGAGCAAATAGCTTCCCTGTAAAGGCTGCAAAAACCTGGAATTCAGTGCCACAAGACTTAAGAGTGGATTTGCCCTACCTCTGTTTCAGAAAAAATGTTATTCAGCTCCTAACCTCTACTGACCTCAGCTGAACTGTCATCTACATCCCACTGTAATCATTTGCATCTATCTCCACTGTATATTTTATGCAAATCCAATTTGACCATTCCTTGTACATTGTACATTATGTAATTATTTGTGATTTCAGGCCATTATTGTAACCATGTAAGCTTCGCATTTTCTTATCGCTGCGCCCTGCTACCCCAGGGTCTGGCGCGCATAAAAAGTGAATAAAACAAACAGAAGTCTTTACCAGTTCTGCTAGCAATTTGGATTTTGTTCCACCTAAGTGGTTAATGTACCGGACTGGCGATATATTGTCAATTTTGAGAAGAACACATGAGCTCACTCTCCCTTTTGTAAATGCCTTGATGGCGAAGGAGCCTGCTAGCAGCTCCAGGCAGTTTATGTGAAGACCACTTGCATCAATTGCACTGCACCATCCTACTTATCTGAAACTAAGAAATCCTCCCTCTGCCCCAAAAGAAGCCACCTTGCTAACCAGCTACAAATCCCCACTATAAGAAGAGCCAAAGCCGGCGGCATTGGCTTCCCTCACATAGCACCTAAACTTTGGAACGCCCTGCCCAACTCTCTTAGAGCAGAACCTTCACTATACTTCTTTCGAAAATCCCTTAAAACCTCACTATTCACATAACCCATGAATACCGAAATTGTACTGCAATGATTAAGTCTGTAATGCCAATATAAGTAACCTTTTCTGCCCTGTATTATATATGCCTTTGCAACCACTATGCTTTCTCTGTAACCAGCTTTATGTTAACCTGTAACAGCGTCACGATGCCCCTGGGCTGGTGCGTGCTTTAAAAATCCAAATAAATAAATAAATAAATAAATAAATAAATAAATAAATAAATAAGACAGAGCTCTTCCCCACTCCACTTCCCTCCGGTCTCCATGGATCTGCATCTCGCTCCCCAACCCACTCGGCTTGCATCCGATTTTATCACTAGGTCCTGTTGGTCTCTGAATATGGCACAACCATTCCAGGTGCCCATATTCTTCAACCACCACTCTAGTTCTGTGATAGAATCTAAGTTCAGGGGTACCATCTGGTGATATCTCAAACTATGGTGTAGGTGTCTGATTTTTATCCTCTGTAGGGCTTGATAGTTGAGGGGCCCTGGGAATATAGCTTGACTCGATGCTGCCAGCATCCCCACTATCCTTGCTAGCCTCCTGATTGATGTCACCTGCTTGCCCAGGCAGTACCTGATCTCTTACTTGATGTACTTGATCTTCTGGGGCGACTCTAATGTCACTTTCCTGGTGTCTAACACGAAACCCAGGTAGTCTGTCCTTTGCACTGGCGTGGTCTCTGATTTCTCCCTGTTTACTAGGAATCCCAGCGAAGACAGGAGATTCTGGACGCATGCAGTCTGGTAGGCTAGCATTTGCCGATCGTCCGCTAGGAGCAGTAGGTCGTCCAGGTATATGATCATCCGGATCCCTTTCTCCCGGATCGCTTCTGCTACTGGCTTCATCATCTTTGTAAAATCACAGGGCGCCGAGGCTAGCCTGAAGGGCATTGTAATGAAACACCACAGTTGGCCGCTCCAGCAGAATGCTAGGAAGTCCATGAACTCTGCCTGCACTGGCACTGTAAGGTAACCATGCTTCAAGTCTATTCTTGTCAGCTAGTCCCTTTCTCTCAAGGTGTGTATTAGCTGGTATATGCCTTCCATCTTGAAATGATGGTATACGACCCAGCCGTTCAGTTCCCTCAGGTTTATGAGTGGTCGCACCTTCTCTTTCCTGTGCACCAGAAACATGGAGCGCATGAATCTCGGGGTAGATCTGCACCTCTCTATGGCTCCCTTCAACTCTAGTTGTCGGAGCTCGCGGTGTAAGCTCTCTCGCTCTGCTTGCGCCAGATCTACCTCTCTGGGCCTGGTCTCTTGAACTGGATCCTGTATAAACTATATCTGCAGACCTCTGACAGTTTGCAAGACCCATGCATCGCTGGAGAGCTTGCACCAGTTTTCCCCAAAAAGCTGTGTTCTTCCCCTACTGGAGGATAATCTGTTTCTCTCACCTGGGGTGAAACTCTGGCCGCGTCCTCTCGGGAATCGCCCCCTTGTCGGGAATAATGTGTCCTGCTGCTTGGACTCCCAGTACTGGGCTCTGGAATTCTGGGGCCTGTTGCCCCCGTGGAAACGACCAGCTGCTCGACCCCAATAGCGGCCGGTCCCGGCAAAAACTCTGCCTCGGAATATTTTGCGTATTGGCGGTTGGGCTTTTTCCAGAGATGTATTGATGCCCACAAACCTGCCCATCTCTTTGCTGAAGATCTCCCCGAGGAGGAGGCCTTGGGCTGCTTCTCCGGCTTCGTAGGAAGTTAGGTCACTGAACTTGAAATCTATCTTCAGTAGGAGGCCTCTCCTCCTCTCTGAGGAAATGGCACAGTTCGCATTGCCTAGCAGGCATACTGTTCTCTGTGTCCAATTTGTGAGGGTCTCAGGATCGATCTCCTCCCTGGTGTCTCTGGCCCTTTTGGCCAGGTCCATTATCTTGGCCAGCGGTCCTAAAATATCCAGAACTTTCTCTTGGCAGCTCCGCTAGGATCTATCTATCCCCTGCTTGGGTCTTTGCTGGTCTTTGAGACGAACACCAGCATCTTCGGGTCTAATTCTGGTGTCTCTGCCACTTTGCCTGGCAGATCCGGCGTTGTCTTGCTTCCTTATCAAGTGCTTTCCTCAGTCTGAGTGCCATGTACTTCATCACCCAGGAAGAGGGCTTCCAATCCGAGGATCTTGGATTCCTGATGCGGTCTAGATCGAACATGTCTGACACTTCCTCTGGCTCTTTTTCCAGATTTGTCTCTTTGCGGGCTCTCATGCCTGCGCTGGGTTTTTCCCATTCCTTTTCTTCCCCTTCTTGGGAGGATTGTTCATCTTCTGCTGGCTCTTCTTCCGAGTCTGGGTCGTCTTTGCCCATATTTTCTTCCCCTGGGAAGGGGGTTGTGAGGCTTGGCATGGCCGTCGATGCATGAACGCTTCTCTTAGCTTTGTAAACCCGTCGGCAGCCTCTGGGGCCTTGTCAGGTACCCCATAGGGCTCTGGGGGCATGCTGTCTTTCTCTACGGTGCACTCTCTGGGCTGGTTTAGTATGGACTCAAGTGTCTCCAGCCTATCCTGTAAGGGTTTCACCCGTTGCGCCACAGTGTCTACCAACGAGCTTCCCAGCACTTCTCTAAAGCTGGAGACGAGGTCCAGGGATTGCTCCTCCTCGCTCCATTCAAGTTCGGACATGATGTTAGAGTGCCTTGTGCCTGGTACCTTTACGTTCTCTTGAGCATGCCCACTTCTGCGTTGGTATTGATGTCTTAAGGTAACAGGTGAATAATCTCCTATGTCTAGCACTTATGTGTGCTAGGCCCTTTTTCAATTTTTTTTTATTTAATTTTTTTTAGTTCTGTGGCCAGCACCCGTATTTCTTCTCTGCATGCTTCTTGTGCCTAATTGCGCTGTCTTCAGCCTCTCTGGGCTGTGATGTAGTGGGAGCTGTCAGCTCTAGGTACGTGCCTCTCACGCGTATATCCGCGCTTCTTTCTTATGTGAGGCTTCTTCCGAAGCGTCAGAGTAATCCGGAACTCTGCCGGTGGCTTTCCGGCTCGGAGTATGCAAATGTTCTGTTTAATCACTGTATGTGACAATAATCACTGCCACGCCCAGCTCTTCCGAACACTGCCGTGCACTATGGCTGTCGGAACAATCTATGCGAGAGCACGATGCGGCTCCGCCTCTCTGTTGGAGGGGGCCGCCACGCCGCTCTCGCGATAGCTCTGCCCCCGCGAATGTGGGGGCCGTAGAGCTCTTGTCAGCTGCGAGGGAGGACGAGCCCGCGGGCGTGCCGAGAATGTGACACAGGGCTCGCCTTCCACGCGCCTGAGATAATTCGCTTGTTCGAACTGTTCCTGCTATTGTTACCACATTCTATCGTGCACTGCATTACAGTCACGCTGTTCTAAGCTTGCTTTGTGCGGTCACTGTTAAGTGTGCCCTTTACAAGCATATCTCTAATCTGTTACTGGCTCCCATAGAGTCAATCAGTTATCCACAGTTACTACTGTCATCAAACTCTTGTTAAAATATAATTCACTATGTACGCAAAACGATTACATGTGCGATCTTTCTCAGATGGAGGTGAAAGGCTACTAATCTGCATGAAGAGCTGCAAAAGAAGAGGAGCAGTCCAGGAACAGGAAGTGGTTTATAGGCTGGACTGACACTAGGAGGACTAAAAGGGCAGCGAGACTTGTAGTTTTTGGAAAGAAAAGAAAAGGAGATGAGGGAGACACCTTTTCAGTTTTCTTATGTTGTGTTGATGAAACTGCTGAAGAGTTACAATTGAAGTTGAAGCATAATGCTTGCCTCCAGTCTTGACATAGAATGGGGATGTGGAGTTGTTTTAATGTTGCATATTCTATATGTAGCTGCATTATGGATCCCATATATGGGAATGGCGATGATTGAGAAATGTTTAATACACTTAATAGATGTTGGCTGGAATGGAGTACACTAATAAATTTAGCCAGGGTCTTCACCAACACTGGTAGAATGTCATACAACATCTTCTGTCCGTATTAGTAAAGTGTGTGCATCTATTGCTAATCTTATGGAAACACGGGATCTAATAGATAGCTGGTGATGGACTTATCCAGAAACAAAATATTATATTTTTTTAGCCTAGCATATAATGTATTCTTTCTTAATATCAATTCTATGTTTGTTCATCACATTAAATTACATCATAGGAAGTTATTTCGATGAAATTAAATTGTGGCACTTCAATTTTATTATTATTATTTATATATTTTTCAATATAATGAGGGTACCCCATGCGCCCTCTACTCGCCTCCTACCTTTTCCACCTTCCCTTATACCTCTCTCCCCAAACTTACTTGAACATTCGATCAAAAATGATTGGAACCCTGAATTGTGGAAAATAGCTCTTAAAAACTGGGTGTAATTATTCCCTTGAATAAAAGCACTGTTTCTCAGGAAATGGACTGGATTATTTTAAGGCCTACTGGCAAGATCAAATGTGAATCTATTTGATCCATGAATCTAAATAAAGGCAAACTCCAAGATATCATAGAAGAGGCAGTTCTCCCAAATAATAATAGATCAAAAACAAGCATTGTTTAACAGAATTTATCCGAAAAAGAAGCTGTCAAAATCAAGAATTCACAGAATATTATTCTCTCTCTCATTAACATCAGTGAGCAATGAGAAATGTAAATAGGTGAGTATATTATTAGAATTATAGTTTTGGGAAAAAAACCAAGCCAAACTGTAGCCTCGCATTAGAAATGAAACCGGCCAAACTATCCTAAATCCTGACAGAATTCTGAGTTTCAAAATTATTAATCAGCATGGTTCAATAATGACATGGCCATTGCTACAGAAGTTAGTTATGCATGAACCTATCAAAACAACATGAACTCTTTTAAGGAACAAGTGATCACAGTTCAAGGGTGTTTATTTAACTGTATGAATAAGTGAGAAAAATGCCTAATCTAAACCTAAAGCAATGATGGGAGCAAACTACAAACATCAAATAATAATAAGGCAGTCCTAGTTGCATGTTGTCAAATAAAAAGGGCCTATACTAAAAAACCTATTGCCAATCCTTACAACCAAGTTACAAAAAGTGTGGGCTAATATTCACCAGAATGAAAGAAGTGTTCATAAAATGATAAGTTAGGATTGTATGGCTGGGTCTCCCTTCCCCACATTTTTAAACACGGGACAAGGAAGAACTCCTGAGCAGAGCGCACTCCTGGGCACCTCCAGCACGAGGCTCACATTTCCATTCAACGATACCAGAACTTTCAGGGGCCAAGTCTCTTTCCACAAAGCCTCTTGCCTTAGAGACCTGCTGGATCAAAAACAACAAACAAACAAACAAAAGTTCCTTCAGTGATCTTGCAAATCCGCCCCTTGGATCTCCCTCCGGCGAGATTTACTTCTCTTAGCTTTTCCCTTGGCATCCTTCCGTCGGGTTCACACAGTTCATGAATTTCTAACACAGTTCATGATTTGCTTCATCTTATCAGAAAGCATGGTTTCCCTTCTCCTAGTTTTCTCTTGTCAATGGGTCAGAGACTTTTGATTGTACAAGGGATTTGACGTGGCCTTTGTAGGACCACTCTGACACCTCACTTTGCCCTTTCCTAGCGCCTCTGGTACTCGCAGTTCCAACAAAAAACAAAATGGGCCAGCGAGAGTCCTTCAAATGAGCACTCATGCTGCGCCTGATCACTCTGCAGCTAGCGCTTCTCTGGGCTTTCCCAAAAGATCAAACACACACAGTTTCTTTGTTCTCAAGTTCCTTGCGTTGATATAATGTTGCTACTTGCAAGCTTCTGCTCAACACAGTTCGGTTTGCTATCATCTTCCTCTGTCTTGCCGGCTGTGCTGAACCCATGGCTTGTCTTGCTTCTGGAGTCAAGGATGGTACCACGATAGCCAGCATGCCTCCCTGCCTGTGTTATCAATGCGGGAGGCCCCCGTTCACCATTAATATCTGTTACTCCACACACCAACTGTAAATCCCGTTCTTATGATTTCCCTTTTGGAGGCTTTGTGGGTCTGAGATGAATAGCGCATGGACAGTTCCCCCTTCGCTGTCCCTCCAGGACTCGTCCCCTATGTGTCTGTCTTTACTGTTGCCACCATGAGTTCCTTACATACGGTGTCAGAAGTGGGTTGTGAATCCATTTAAATAAATTGGGGAACCCTACAATTTCAAAAATGTCGCCATTGAGCTTCTAACACTTCTGTTGCCACAAAAGAATCAATAGGTTTTGATATTTTTAGCAGAAGGGAAGCTGTCAATCCCTCTGGGGAAAAAAGGAATGATTCCTACGTATCTAGTTTTGATACCTTCCCTGGGGTGTTACATCAGGTTAGCCCCAAAATCTGGCCTACCATGGAAGTTCGGTATAGACGTTTTAGCAGTAGAAGTAGATCGTGGGGATCAAATTGCTCAAGGAATTTTGGAAAGGGCACTATTCCCTCAGTTTAAAGAAAGCAAACTAGACAAAAGAGGTGCATTGGGTTTTGAGGAAGCTGATAAACCTTCTAACATCGAATAAACAAAGGGAGAGGAGCCACCATCTATCCAGATCTAGCCTTCGCCCAGCAAAACAACCCCACACTCGCTGAAGCCTTTCTACAGGCTATTCCGGAAGGAGAAGGTATAGGAAAAGGGAGCCCCCTTTTTTTTCTTAAAGCCGGGATTGTTGCGTAGGAGGGAAACCTCATCCCAAGGGCTGAATTAAAACACAGTTGGTGATCCCCAAGACCCACCAAAAGGTTGTACTAGAGATTGCACATTCCCATCTTACTGGGGGCCACATAGGAAAATCCAAAACACAAGCACACATCAGTGGGAAGATTTACTGGCCAGGTTTCCAGACTGATATAAAGACCTTTATCCAGACGTGTGAAATATGTAAAAAAAAACCGCACACACATCTCATTGCCTGCCCCTTTGAATTCTTTCCCAATCATAGCAGTCCCTTTTTCTTGAATCGGAAGGGACATTATTGAACCTCTAGAAACATCTCAATTAGGCAATAAATACGTCCTCGTGATTACTGATTTACCACTATATACCCTGAAGCATTCCCAATGCGAAATAATACCACACAGCAAATCCTTAAACATCTCCTACTGTATTTTTCCAGGGTTGGCTTTCCCGAGGAAATATTGACTGATGAAGGTCCAAATTTTATGAACAAGCTCATGGCAGAGGTCAAAGAGCTACTCCATATTACCACCTTACAAACTTCTGTGTACCAACCCCAAACCTATGGCTTCCTAGAAAGATTCAACAAGACGATAACTGTCATGATGGCTGCTCCCGGGGAGCCAGGCCAGGCCCAGCGTCCCCGGAAGCAGACCTATCACCCACATCACCGGATCCAGCAGACCGCTACTGGGGCCCTTTGGACCACGTCCTGGCGCCTTTGGCGCCAGGCTCATAAAAGGCTTCAGTCCTGGCGCCATAGGCGCCAGGCTCATTTGGTCAAAACATGTCATAATGCTTGGGTGGACTTACCTGAGGCAGACCATGCTGCTTACTCACCCAGAGCAATCCAGTCTGGCTGAGGTCTCCAGCCATTTAAGCTGGGAGGAACTATTTTTCCTCTTCAGGAACTCTTTTTCTTACCTGGGTGGGGCCGGAGGAAGGATACTCACCTGAAGCACTCCTCTGCTATTTAAACCACGCCCGAAGGAATTCATGTGCTTCGCGTTATTCTGCATCAGCAGCAGGACGCTCGCTGAGTCGGCTCATGCATCCTGGCTCCTGACACGCCCGCAGCTCCTGGAACACCTGAAAGACAAAAGGAGAGAAAAGAC
This sequence comes from Ambystoma mexicanum, assembly GCF_040938575.1. Taxonomy (NCBI): domain Eukaryota; kingdom Metazoa; phylum Chordata; class Amphibia; order Caudata; family Ambystomatidae; genus Ambystoma; species Ambystoma mexicanum. The sequence continues at coordinate 202,081,062 of NC_090934.1, read as the reverse complement.
AAGCATCCAAAGCTTTACTCACCGGAATCCTGCACTCGGGAAACTTCTTCCGACAATCCTGCAAAAGAAAAGCACAAGGTTAGCAGCGCACCACAACGCTCGCTGCAGCGCCGCTTTCTCTTACCTTATCGTGGCCGCGCCACGTGCAGAAACGGCTACAAAGCTTGCCGCACCTCGGCACCTGCAAAAAGGGGAAAGACACGATTAGAAGCGCTCCGCTTCACCCGGTGCTACACCTATTCCACTTACCTTTACGAGGCCTTACCACGAACAATAGCGGTTTCGACGCCGGAAGCGAATCGGCTCCTGCAAAAGGGGAGAAGGTGAGCATCGGACTTGATACAGGAGGGAATACTCACCTAAGGACTTACCAGATTTTGGTTGAACTCAATCCTCCATTCGGGTCAGAAGGGCCTTTCTGCCTTTTCTAGACCCCGGCCCCAAAGGGGAAAAGACATTTAATATAATCTAAAGACTACATACTTACGGCAATCCCGAAGTGGGATCGAACAGCCAGAGGATTCGCGCCCACTAAGTACCACACTGAAGTAACTGGAATCAACGCGCCCCTGCACCAGAAGCAGGAAGGAGGGCTCATCCTTACAGAAAATAAGGTGAGAGCCCACAAAAACCGAACTAGCGACAAGGGGATTTAGAAGGGGGAGATAGAGGGGAGCAGATACTCTTTCCAGCAGATATTAACTCCCTCTTTCCCACCTACAGAAAAATTATCCTACGAGCCAGATAGACGAGATTCGGGGGAGGGCCAGTCCAGTCCATCTTCCGGGCCCTGCGCTTTACTGTAGAAGAATTGGTAGCAGTCCAGAACGGGTCAGCGCCTCTGTGGGAATCAGGTGAGCGTTACAGAACGCAAAGCCTACCAATAACCTCCTACCCAGGCGCTATGGAAACTTCTGACACAGACCAACTGGCTCAGCTATTAGGGGAGCTACGGGCCGAAGTTCATGCTGCCCGCCAGGAGACAAACGCCCTCAGGAGGGAATTGATAGTGTCCAAGGAACGAACTGATGATCTTGCCAGACAGCTGTTACAGAGTCAAGCGGGGCAGACACCTTTACCCAATTCAGGGGAGAATTTCACCCCTGTGCCTGCAACTAATCCAGTTCAAATCAACCTACCCGGAAATGTGCCATTGGCACCACCTGAACGTTTTGCAGGAGATCCCAAACGATTCGCAGTATTTATGAATCAATGTCGATTGCACTTTCTCTGCAGGCCTGGGGCCTTCCCGAATGACCAGACCAAGGTAGCTTTTGTACTTTCGTACCTCAGTGGCAGTGCAGCTGACTGGTCAATTCCATTGGTTACCCAAGATGATCCAATCCTTCAGAATTTTCAAGCCTTCCAGACTAGTATGGAAAGACTGTTTGCAAGACACTCCCAGGGGCAGGCCCTGGACAATGAACTCCTATCCCTACGACAAGGTAATCTGGACCTTTTGGCCTACATTGCAACCTTGAATAGGCTAGTTGTAGAAACAAGATGGCCCGAGGACAAAAGAATCACGCTATTCCATCGAGGTCTTCGTGGTGAACTTCAAGACGTCCTTGCCCAGGTTGTAAATCCACCCCAGGACTGTTCGGAATATATTGACTTGGTGGTCCAATTGGATCACAGGCTTCAAAATAGGAAAGCAGATCGATCCAGGTTTGAAACTCGGGTTTTCGCGAAAATCCAGAGTAACTCCAAAGGCCTCGACGCCACTGAACCTATGCAAATTGGGGTGGTAAAAGGCCCCTTGACCCAAAAGGAGCGTGACAGAAGACGGCAAATGCAACTATCTCTACTGTGGGTCGTCGGGGCATTTTCTTCGAGATTGTCTGGTGAAACCTCCCAAGAAGACAGTAGGCGCCTCTGATAAAAATCCTGTAGAGCCTGAGCCGGGAAACGACCTCGCCCGACAAGCGTAGAGGTCCGCTTGCCAAGCTTGAAAACCAATTCTTTGACCACGCACTTCATTATGCCAATGGTTCTCGTAAATCCAAAGCAGCCAGAACGATTGCATGCAATTCAGGCGTACATCGACAGTTGGGCTATAGGAAACTACGTGGATCACGAGTTGGCTTCCAGGATGAATCTGCCTCTTTGCCCAAAAACCATCAAGGATGTCATCACCACAGTGGATGGAACCGAGATCGCCTCTGGGCCGGTAACCCACTCAACTACCGAAGTGACATTGTTAGGTCAAGATGGGCATCGGGAGGCAATAGTGTTTGACGTGATCAAGGCCCCGCAATTTCAAGTAATTCTGGGAATTCCTTGGCTGGAAACAAACAATCCTCAAATTGATTGGCGAGCAAAGACGATAACTTTTCCAGAGTGTGCACAAACCTGCTACCTACGAGCTTCGGGCACTGGCCTAGCTACAGTAACGGCTGACTGCTTGCAATTACCGCTGGAATACCGGGAATTTCAGGACGTTTTTCAAAAGGAGCAAGCCAATACCCTACCGCCCCACAGGTCATATGATTGTCAGATAGATTTAATACCCGGAGCAACTCCTCCCTGCAGCAGGATTTATGCCCTCACCGAGCATCTTCATTTACGTAAGTATCTGGACCAGTACCTGGCCAATGGTTTTATTCGCCCGTCAAAGTCCCCTGCATCCTCGGCATTATTCTTCGTACCAAAAAAAATAAGGTGACCTCAGAACCTGCATAGATTACCGTGCTTTGAATCGGATAACAGTCAAAAGCAGATATCCACTACCTCTGATCCCAGAGCTTCTTGACCAGGTGAAGGACGCCTGCATATACACCAAGTTAGATCTCCGAGGGGCTTACCATTTGGTGCGGGTCAAGGAAGGCGACGAATGGAAGACGGCGTTCCGCACCAAATATGGGTTGTTTGAGTACCAAGTGATGCCTTTCGGACTGTGCAATGCACCGGATGCCTTCCAATATTTTATGAATGATGTCCTCAAGGAGTTCATTGACGTTTGTGTTAGCGTGTACATAGATGACATTCTCGTATACTCCTCTTCGGAAGCTGATCATCGAAATCATGTCAGAGCAGTACTTCAAAAATTACGTCAACACAAATTATTTGCAAAACTTGAAAAATGTGTTTTCCATGCCACCAAAGTCGAATTTCTGGGTTTTATTCTGACACCTAAAGGAGTCCAAATGGACTCACGAAAAGTGGACGCTATCCTCAAATGGCCATCACCCAGTTCCGTAAAAGGTGTTCAGAGCATGTTAGGTTTTTTATCGCCGATTCATTCCGGAGTTTTCACGAGTGGTGCAACCCATCACGGTACTCTTAAGAAAGAATAAACATTTTGAATGGTCCAAAGAAGCTGAGTAAGCCTTTCAAGAACTAAAAGAGAAGTTTACTTCTGCACCTATATTGAAACACCCACGTCCGGACCTCCCTTACATCGTCGAAACTGACGCGTCCAGCTTAGCTATGGGAGCCGTTCTCTCTCAAAGAGACCCAGAAACCAACCAATTACATCGCGTAGCGTTCTGGTCCCGGAAATTCTCGGCTCCCGAGATAAACTACGCCATCACTGACAAGGAACTGCTGGCAATTAAATCCGCCTTTAAGGCCTGGCGTCATTATCTCCTTGGAGCAAGACACACCATCACGGTGATTACTGATCATAGGAATTTACAGTATCTGAAAACCACCAGTGCACAATCATCTCGACAGCTCCGTTGGGCCCTGTTCTTTGCCGAATTCGACTTTGTAATCACTTACCGCCCTGGCTGTAAGAATGGTAAAGCAGATGCCCTTTCTCGAATTGGAATGGGGGACGTTATCGGTAACACTGAACCGGTACCAATAATTCCTGAGCAAAGAATCTTAGGCATGACTTCTTTGCAATCACTTGAAGACATCCAGGACAAAGTTAAACAACTCTTAAATTCAACTGATTTTCAGAACTGGATACAAAAAGGAACTGATTTTACCTTAACCAATGGCCTACCTTATTTCCGAGGTCGACTGTTTCTTCCACACTCTGAACTCCAAAAGCAAGTTATTACCTGCTATCACGACTCATTGATAGAAGGACATCCTGGCATAGCCAAAACTGAAGAAAAAGTGAAATTCTGGTGGCCTTCGTGGAGAAAAGATATAAAAGAATTTGTGATGTCTTGTGGTGTGTGCGCACAAAACAAGGGTCAAAAGAAAAGACCGGCTGGTCTTCTTCAACCGTTAGGCATTCCACCATCTCCCTGGCACACCCTTTCTATGGATTTTATCACTGACTTACCCCCCTGCTCCGGGTACAACACCATCCTCGTTATTGTAGATCTATTTTCCAAAATGGCACATTTCATTCCGTTAAAAGGTTTACCTTCAGCTTCAGTACTAGCCAGAGAATTCCTTGAAAATATTGTCCGGTTACACGGATTCCCGTCGGTGCTCATCTCCGACAGAGGGAGTCAATTTATTTCCCATTTCTGGCGCAGTTGCTGTCAGTTGGCCCAAATTGATGTAAGACTCTCAACCAGCCACCACCCCCAAACCGATGGTCAAACTGAGAGAACGAACCAGACTCTCGAACAATATTTACGATGCATGCTACAACAGTCAGAAAGCAACTGGAAAGACATTCTTTGGATAGCTGAATATGCATACAACAATTCAGTTCACTCAGGAACGGGGCAGAGTCCCTTCTACACAGTATATGGAATCCACCCTCGAACCTCCAACCTCGATCCTCCTCAGGATCTCGGAACACCCGCCGTGGATCAGCTGCACACTACTATTACCCAAGCCTTCAAGGAAGCAACGGCACACTTACAGCAAGCCAAGGAAAGATACAAGAGAGGTGCAGATCAACACCGGAGCGAGACACCTCAATACCAGGTTGGGGACCAAGTCTGGTTGTCCACCAAACACTTATCACTCAAAGGACCTCGCACTTTTAATCCGAAGTATCTGGGGCCATATCCTATTACTGCTATAATTAATCCGGTGGCTGTTAAACTAGATTTACCAACTCATATGCGAATACATCCAGTGTTTCATGTATCACTTTTAAAACCTATGCAACCTGGAACCAGACTAACTAAACCTCCGGGACCCATTCAAGTGGATGGAGAACCTGAATTCGAAGTAAAGAACATTTTGGACTCTAAGGTCATTAGGTCAAAGCTGTTCTACCTAATTGACTGGAAAGGTTATGGTCCTCAGGAGAGATCATGGGAACCCTGTGACCACGTCCATGCTCCTCGGCTGATTAAGAAATTTCATCAGACCCTTCCAAATAAACCAAAACCCCCTGGGAAGACAATCTTGGGAGGGGCCTTGAGGGGGGGTGCTGTCATGATGGCTGCTCCCGGGGAGCCAGGCCAGGCCCAGCGTCCCCGGAAGCAGACCTATCACCCACATCACCGGATCCAGCAGACCGCTACTGGGGCCCTTTGGACCACGTCCTGGCGCCTTTGGCGCCAGGCTCATAAAAGGCTTCAGTCCTGGCGCCATAGGCGCCAGGCTCATTTGGTCAAAACATGTCATAATGCTTGGGGGGACTTACCTGAGGCAGACCATGCTGCTTACTCACCCAGAGCAATCCAGTCTGGCTGAGGTCTCCAGCCATTTAGGCTGGGAGGAACTATTTTTCCTCTTCAGGAACTCTTTTTCTTACCTGGGTGGGGCCGGAGGAAGGATACTCACCTGAAGCACTCCTCTGCTATTTAAACCATGCCCGAAGGAATTCACGTGCTTCGCGTTATTCTGCATCAGCAGCAGGACGCTCACCGAGTCGGCTCCTGCATCCTGGCTCCTGACACGCCCGCAGCTCCTGGAACACCTGAAAGACAAAAGGAGAGAAATGACAAGCATCCAAAGCTTTACTCACCGGAATCCTGCACTCGGGAAACCTTTTTCCGACAATCCTGCAAAAGAAAAGCACAAGGTTAGCAGCGCACCACAACGCTCGCCGCAGCGCCGCTTTCTCTTACCTTATCGTGGCCGCACCACGTGCAGAAACGGCTACAAAGCTTGCCGCACCTCGGCACCTGCAAAAAGGGGAAAGACACGATTAGAAGCGCTCCGCTTCACCCGGTGCTACACCTATTCCGCTTACCTTTACGAGGCCTTACCACGAACAACAGCGTTTTCGACGCCGGCAGAGAATCAGCTCCTGCAAAAGGGGAGAAGGTGAGCATCGGACTTGATACAGGAGGGAATACTCACGTAAGGACTTACCAGATTTTGGTTGAACTCAATCCTCCATTCGGGTCAGAAGGGCCTTTCTGCCTTTTCTAGACCCCGTACCCGAAGGGGAAAAGACATTTAATATAATCTAAAGACTACATACTTACGGCAATCCCGAAGTGGGATCGAACAGCCAGAGGATTCACGCCCACTAAATACCCCAGTGAAGTAACTGGAATCAACGCGCCCCTGCACCAGAAGCAGGAAGGAGGGCTCATCCTTACAGAAAATAAGGTGAGAGCCCACAAAAACCGAACTAGCGACAAGGGGATTTAGAAGGGGGAGATAGGGTGAGCAGATACTCTTTCCAGCAGATATTAACTCCCTCTTTCCCACCTACAGAAAAATTATCCTACGAGCCAGACAGACGAGATTCGGGGGAGGGCCAGTCCAGTCCATCTTCCGGGCCCTGCGCTTTACTGTAGAAGAATTGGTAGCAGTCCAGAACGGGTCAGCGCCTCTGTGGGAATCAGGTGAGCGTTACAATAACATTAATCCTGTAAAAATTGTTAGACAAGGATGGGAAAGACTGGGACTGAATGATCCTGTGGGCACTATTTGCAGTGAGGAAAACCCCACAGGTCTCTACAGGATTCTCCCCATTTGAACTACTTTATGGCAGAGAGCCCAGAGATGCCCTGGACATGCTCTGGGAAACCTCATCAGTAACTGTGGTTTCCCTTCTCCTAGCTTTCTCTTGGCAATGGGTCAGAGACTGTCGATTGTACAGGGGATTTCACATGACCCTTGTGGTACCACTCTGACACCTTACACATCCGTTCCTAGGGCCTTCTGGTACTTACAGTTACAACACAAATCAAAAGGGGCCAGCGAGAGTTCTTTGAATGACCACTTCTGCGGCTCCTGACCACTCTGCAGCTGACCCTTCTCTGGGCTTTCCCAAAATTTCAAACACACACAGCTTCTTTGTCCCAAGTTCCTTGCGTTCGTATAATGTTACTACTTGAAACCTTGGGCTCCACACAGTTTGGTTTGCTATGAGCTTCCTCCGACTCATGAGCTGTGCTGAACCTGTTGGCTTGTTTTGCTTCTGGAGTCAAGGACGGTACTACGGTAGCCAGAGTGCCTCCCTGCCTGTGCTATCAATGCGGGAGGCCCCCGTGCACTGCTGAGATCTGTTGCTCCACACACCAGGTATAAAACCCAGTGTTATGATTTCCCTTTCAGAGGCTTTGCGGGTCTGAGTTGAAAAGGGCAAGGGCAGTTCACCCTTTGTCGTCCCTCCAGGTCTCGACGCCTTTCTCCTCCGTTTGAACTGCTGGTCTGGCTGTTTCCTTGTGCGTTCAGCCTTGCTTGTAGTGTGCTCTCGTGCTCCACCTTTTATCCCTGTGGAGAAGGTAAAGGGCCGTCTGGTGTTTTTGGTTATTGTCAATTGCCTGACTGTGCCTGACCCGTGTGTTGGGACATGTCAGGTAAAAAGCTCTGGTGTTAGACCGTTGTCTGTTACGGTGTAAGAAAGTGTTTGTGTCGGAAAGGGGGGTAGAGCTTCTAAATATCCTACAGGGTAGGATGGGGAAAAGATGTTACAAGGAAGGAGGTACCGCGTCTCAACCTTTGGTGTCCCACTTTCACTCCCCGAAGATCCCTCGTCCAGGTGATCCTCCCTGGATCCAATAGCGATGGCCGTGTCCTAGCCACCTGGATGACAGATCTCCAGGGACTAGCGGGTGAGACACCTTCAGGTTTCTCACACTCTGCATGAAGGGAACATTATATAGAATCTATATAACGTCTTTATTACATTTAGAATTAGACTTTCATCATCAAATCTCAAAACAGATGGGCATTATAGAATCTCAACCTTCACTATTCCATTATTGTCAAACCAGGGTAATCTAGATATGTTTTTTAAACAGAGACAAACCATTGGTGCCAAAATATCCAGAATGAATTTGAGCAGTGCAGAGAAGCACCAGCAGGCTATCGGACCCTGTCAAGCAGCTATGAAGATCAGTAATTTCGCTCCTGATCTTGCTAGCAGCACTATTAGATCTGACGCTAATACTGACTGACCACGGTTTGACTTTAGGTAGATCTCCGAAAGGTGAGTCATTAAAGATAGTTCAAGGCCTAAAGCCAACCTCATGTACTGGGGGCGCATATCCCACTATTGTTATCAAGGAATCTTTGGGCTTTTTGATTCCATGGATCACGAAGATTGCCAATGCCTCCTTTAGAGAGTCTCATGTGCCAGCTTGCCTTAAGGAGATTTGGAACACACCACTATTAAAGAAGAGCAATCTGGATCTAGGAATAGCTAGCAACGATCGGACAGTTACTAATGTGCCCTTTCGTCTGTAGATCTTAGATCGCATAGCTTCTACTAATTTTCAAGATTTTATTGGCATCAATAACGTGCTGAGTATCCACCAATCTGACTTTCGAGCTATGAACAGCACCGAAATAGCGCTTGTGGACATAAAATCCAACATGACAGGCATTACTGAAAAGGGCATGTCTCTCTGCTTATGCTTCTGGACCTGTCGGCAGCATTCGATTTGGTGGACCGTGCAATGCTTGCTGATAGATTATGTGAAATCGCTTGCTAATCCATGAATGCTGTCCAATGGATAAAATAGTGTATTTGCCCTTGTTCCTCTAGGATAGCAGCAGGCAACTAACAATCACAACCAAGTGTCATGAATTGTGGTGTCCCGCAGGGATTGCTCCTTTCAGCCTATACTTTTTAATAAATATACCATGCCTTTATTTGATCTGCTGGACAGTCTGGGCATAAAGTACACCAATTACGCTGACGATACTCAGATCTTCTTAGTTATCAGGGGATTATCTACAAGATTCTGAGCCCATCAATACAATCTATTTGTCTATTCAATCATGAATGGCCGTAAGCTCGTTAGCCCTTAAGGATGATAACACCAAGCTATTAATAGTATGTTCAGGGCATCGACTGAAAAAACTAGACTCGCGGTCAACCCATTTCTCTATCCCGGGCTGCTCTATTGCAGTGCCTACAAATGTCAAGACACTAGGAGTACAACTTGATGCGCATATCAAAATGGTCCTCATGCACCTATATCATCAAGTTGCTAATGCAAATGAAGCCTTCTTTTATCTGAGGAAAACAAATCCCTCTTGGCAACTGCTCTAATCAATTCAAGATTAGACTATTACAATTTCCTACCGGCGGGCACAAGCAGTGCTAGTCTGCAGGCTCTCCAAACAATTCAAAATGGAGCAGTGAGGGCTGTTTCTGGCCAAACAGGACCACCTCACACCTGCCAGATGATCTGCACTGGCTTCCATTAGAACATAGGATCTAACACAAAATTCTCTTTTTGACCTACTCATGCCAAGTAGGCAAGGTACCCTAGTATTTGAGGGATTGTTTAAAACCTGCACATCCAACAAGAACATTGCAATCTAATAAAGATATGAATATCCACAGCCACGCTTTAAGCTCCAAAATCTGAAGATAACAGTTTTGATGTTTTGGCTCCCAGGATTTGGAATGAGTTACCTTCTACTCTTTAGATTCTGCCGCCTATGACCTCTTTTAAGAGAGCTGTTAAAACTCATCTCTTTAACTCAGGGTTTGGATAATACATTTTCCCTTCATCTGTTCACCCCTTCTGGATTTCTATTTGATTGTGAGCGCTGTAAGGAACTCATGGTGGCAAACAGACACAAGTGATTACAGTTCAAGGGTGTTTATTAAACTGAAAATGCAGGGTGGAATAACACCTAACCTGATCCTAAATGTAAGATGGGAGCAAGCTTCGACCATCAAATGAAAAATAAGGCAGGTCTTGGGGCGTCTCATCAAAGTAAAAAAGGCCTATACTAAAAAAAACGATTGTCAAATCCTTACAACTAATTACAGAATGAGTGTGTGATAGGGTTTTCAATAAAGAAAGAAGTGTTCACAAATAAGAAGTCAGGATGTGATTACCAGTGATCTCCCTTCCCCATGTTTTGGGCATGGGACAAAGTGGTTCTCCTGTGTACAGTACACGCTCAAGCTTTGTCGGCACGAGCCGACTGTTCAGTTCCAGTTATCACATTCTTCTATGGTTAAGTCTTGTTTCAATAAAGGTCTCTTGCCTTTGAGGGCCTGGTGTATTCAACAAAACAAACAAACAAACACAAAGTCTCTTTCCAAATGAACGTAGGGGTGATGACTTACCACCCTCTGGATCTCCCTCTGTCGGTTTCAGAGCCTAATGCCAAGGGGGACAATCCACTTCCCTGGTCTTACAATCTTTCTTGCATGCATTCAATAAAACAAACAGAAAGTTCCTTTCCAATGGACTTTGGATGATACCGTTTCTCCTTCGGTTGGGCTCGGATCCAGTCAAAACACTTTTCATCGGACTTCAGGCTACATCCTGTCTTGTTAGCATCCCTCCGTCGGGTTCACTCTTGCTACCCTTTGCAACTCTAGCTTCCGTTTCTGTTTCTTCTTTTCTTCTGCGCCCTGATGCCTGTGGGCTCTGGCACGATATAAACAGACAAATAAATAAATAAACAATGTCAGCCCTTCCGAGGACACCTGAATAAGGGTTTCCCGAGGTCTGCTTGGGAGAATACTCTCGGGTTTCTCAAATACCCTTCCCCTATGCTGGTTGGACAGTGGGGTTTCAAGTTGAACTTCCACCATGCAACACCTAGAATGTTGGTCCAAGCCTTCCAGCATATACCAGAGACCGTCACTGTTGGACCTCTCAACCCTTTTCTAGTAAATTAGGGCTTGTGGAGGAGAGGTTTTCAAGAGTTCTCTTACTTCTCTTTCCCTCTCCATCGTTCTTTCCCTGTCTTGAGCGGCCAACAGCTCTTCTTCCATATTTCCATGACAGGTCTCCATATCGTGCCCCCATTCTCCGCAAAATAAGCTTGGTTCTATTTGGAAGGATTCTGAGTCATTTAAAGATAGGTTAGATATTGAGCTTCTCCTTACCTTCTCCTGAGCACAGTACACGCTCAAGCTTTCCCAGCACAAGCCGACAGTTCCATTCCAGTTATCAGGTTCTTCAATGGTTAAGTCACTTTTTAATAAAAGTCTTCCCTTTGAGGGCCTGGTGTATTCAACAAAACAAAAAAACACAGAGTCTCTTTCCAAATGAACGCTGGGGTGATGACCTTCCATCCCCTGGATCTCTGTTGATCGGGCTTGGATCCTAATGCCAAGGGGGACAATCCACTTCCCCATGTCTTACAATCCTTCTTGCACTCATTCAATAAAAGAAACAGAACTGTGGGTGATGACTTTTCACCCTTGGATCTCCCTCGGTCGGGCTCAGATCCAGTCAACACACTGTTCATGGGACTTCAGGCTTCGTCCCGTCTTGTTAGAATCCCTCTGCCGGGTTCACTCTTGCTAACCTTTGCAACACACTGTTCATGCATTAATTTCACCAAGCAGGATTAATTTCCTTTATCTTCACAATCATCTGTCGGCCAAAGACTTTCAATCATGCAGAGGATTTTACAGGACCCCGTATTACCACTTTGTCCTCCATTCACCTTTTCCCAAGGCTTTCTGGTTACGGTAGTTTCTACCATCGGGTAATCGCCCAGGGTTTCCTACTTGAGCACCCACGTGGTATCGGACTTCTCGGTTGTTGGTTTTCTCTTTTTTTATCAATAGCGCTAAGCCTTTCACAGTTCAAATTAGCCGTTTGCTACTTTTTGTTTAAAACAGTTGAGTTTCTTATTGATTCTCCCCTCGACTCACCGGCTGTGATGAACTGATTGGCTTTCCTTCTCTTTGGAGTCAAGGTTGGTACCACTGAGAAACGTTTCTCTCCCCGGCTTGGTAATCAGCGGAGGAGGGTCTTGTGTACCATTGACATCTGCTGCAACACACGCTGGCTATTGTTTGCGGCCTTATGTTTTCGTCTGCAGAGGTTTCACAGGCATTGACCGGAAAGGGCAAGGTTGCTTCTCTCCTTGTTACCCTCTCGGTATGCACCGTCTTTCTCCTCCTCTTGTACTGCCGTGCTGAGTTATCCCTCACGTTGTGCGGTCTGCCTCAATCGTCTGCTCCTAGGGTTGGGGTTGAGAATGTCAGCCCTTCCCAGGCCACCTGAATAAGGGTTTCCTGAGGTCTGCTTGGGAGAATACCCTCAGGTTTCTCACAGTGCCCTGATACCTATGGGCGTGTGGTGCCATATAAGAAATAAATAATAATAACAATAAAAAGATTTCTATTACTCATTTTTTTATTACAAAGTGTAAGCAAACATTCTTGCTGAAAAACTCACCAGGATCATGCACTCATTGGCCTCTTCTCCTCAAGCTGGATGATTGACAAATGACCTAGCTATTACTACACCAACACAAAGAAAATGTCCTTGCCCTTTTTCAGTTAAATGGAGAATTTGGGTCAGACTGTGGGTATAAACTGAGAGTGGAAACAAAGAATGGTGTCTGTTTCACAGTAACACCACAATCCTCTGTACCAACCCAGCTGATAGCAAGTTATTTGGCGATCTCTGTATCAAACTAAATAATGTTTTTTCTTAATGATCAGAAACTGTTAAAAGAAATATCAAAGCATAGGAAATGTTGGTATATGCCCCATCTTACATTTGTGGGTTAATATAATGTTACAAAACTGTTAATATTACAAAAATGATATATCTTATTTGGCCACTACCAATATATGTTCATGGGAGCTGCTTTGGGGAACTTAACTTATGCATCTCACAATTTACATGGAGGGATCAAGGACTTATATAGGAGTTGATAGAATTCCAGCTTTCGTTTGAACAAGAAGATTAGGGGATTCATGATTTCAGGAAATATAATTGACAGCATTTGCAAGTCACCTGCCTTTTTTTATTTTTTATTTAAAACGCTACGGTCATGGCCAGTGGCCCTACCCCACCAAGGTAGGCACTGGTCATGGGCTTCTCACTGAAATGACATGTAGGGGCCCCTGGCCCGTTGCATGTAGCCATGGCCAGTGGGCGTCAAGACTCCTGAAGTGGCCAGTGGCTATGGCCTGCACCTAGGGGCATGGATCCAGTCTCCAGCAAGCCAAAGACAGTGGCTACTGGGTCTTGCCAATGGCCAGACCCATTTGCCTCATTTCTCTTATTGGTGGACCACCAGGTAAGTCCATGGACCCCCCACTCTGCAAAGTGAAGACCCAAATGTAGCCTGTGAATCTATTTGGTGGCCCGCAGACCAGTGCTGTTGCTTGTGGATCCACAAAACCCAAAAGGCCATATTCAGAGACTTGTGGCAGCTGTGACAAAGTCCTAAACCTGACTCTGGGGACTTCTAATGGTGTGACCGAATATGCAAGGTACCTCCCCAAGCTAGAGGATGATTGATCCAGATGTATTATGTGGAAGATCCCTTGGTCTCTCCCAGTTAACCTTCATCATAGGACAGGGGACAGTCACAGGGAACACATTGGGCTCACAGCCTCTTTAAGAGGGGCTAATTGGACACCAGGGCTTTCTCTAAGGGGCCTAAGTGATAACATCCCCCTTACATGGCACCCAGTACAGTATCTAATGCTCAGGGCATTTCAAACATTTGCTGAAGACACGCAGATGGCTTTCATTCTAGGGAGTAATCCACAAGATAAAACATCACATGTCCTTTATATCACTCCCACAGAACTGAATATATGACAACAGACTATTCATGAAAGTTGCCAATACATTGTTCTTCCCATGAGGCTTCATATTCTATCAGCATACATTTGGTTTTAATTTTTGATGGGATGCTTTTCTTTACCCAACATGTTCAGGCCTTCTGGAGAAAATCCCACTTCCATGCTAAGACATATTCTACCATACCTGAAATGCCTCATAAAGTGGAAGTGACGAGAGCCATGCTCCTATCTCGTGTAGACTACTGAAATAGCCTCTACTCAGGCCACCTCAAAATCAGCACTCACTAAATTCAGCTAATCCAGAATAAGGCAGTGAGGCCCATTTCTGGATGCAAATTTAGTGATCTTATTATACCCACAATAAATTATTTCCATTGGCTTCTGTAGAATCAAGGATGGAGCTTAAAATTCTCTTCTTCGCTCAGCTCATGTGCTGAGGCTATGGCCATGCTTAGCTCAGAAGAAGTACATAAAGAAAACACTGACCCAACCAGACCCCTTAGATCTGTCAGATTCACGGCACTCACAATCAACTCTAATAAGAAATAGAGGTTTGGGGTCTGGAACAATTTACCTACTGCTCTCAGAAGTGAAAGAATCATTTGACATTTCAAAAGCCAGTATTAATCCTACGCTTTAAAATTCTTTTGATGGATGGCTACTAACAGGCTTAAGAAATTAGGAAAAAGAAAAATTGTTGTTGCTGGCCATGAACTGTGAAATTCTCTCCTCTTGGAGATGCAACGAGAACCTGACCACTTGTACTTTTCAGGAAGGGCTTCTCTGAGCTTTTTTTGATGAAATCCTGAGGTATTGTTTCTGCTTTAGATGGGGAAGCCCCTATCCATGAGGCCAGAGTGGTGCTGGGGGGAGGATCTCATGGGGAGGGAGGAACCCATTGAGAGTAGTGACAACTTCAGGAGAACGTGGTATCCTCTTGACCCTCCCACATTCCCTCAAAGCCCCCTCCAATTCCCCATAACCTGTTACTTCCATTTTCTGTAGTAGCATATCCCATGTGAGAACTGGGACAAGGAAGAGGACACGAGGAATGATGATTACTCGCCAGAACCAACACACACGCTCTAGTTTCCTAGATGCTCCTATTGGCCAACTGTCATTTAAAGCCGAAGAGGGAAGAGAGCGATGGCGTCTTCAACTTCGGTCCAGCACGGACTGAGAACACATCACAGATGGCGCAGATACAGGATGCAGATCAGCAGACAGTGTCCTGGAGGGAAACATGCTCGCAGGAGGCCCGCAATGCAGAAGGCAGACTGGAGGTGAGACAAGGGACCCTCTGGTAACCAAAGCTGATGGTGTGTAACCAGACCGATAGAAAGCTGCAGAGAAGGGTCGTGGAAGACCGGAGAAGGTCCCGAGCAGCCAGGAGAGCCACTAAACATATTGGGAGACCGGCAAACAGTTTGAACATGACGGCCAATATCCTACAGGTACAAAGGTGGCTAACCAGAGGGCTGGGGAGACCCAGAGAGTACAAGGGGCTAGAAGCAAAGCAGAAAGCTAATCCTCATCGAGGCACAATAATCAACTGAAGGGGTTCTGGGACCCATATAAGGACGGCAAACCCCTTCTTATAACGTAGGGGGAACATACTTTACAAATAACAGAGGCACTTACGGGCCTTGGCAGGAGAGTAAACCAAGGCTGTGGAATGAAAAGAGAATAGATAAAGAGAACATTGTGAACAACCACGTGAAGGGGTCTGGGACCCAGCTTGGGGAAGTATGCCCCAAACTATAAGCAATAGAAATACAGAGCTTGTGTGTACAATATACACTCTGGGGCCTTGGCAAGAGAGTAAACCAAGGCCCTGGATGAAAGTGAATACAGAGAAAGTTAACTGTGAATCCAGGAATGTTGAATACCCGACTTGGCAGGAAGGCGCGCCAAGAGGAGGGGTGCTGAGAATAGGGTCTGGAGCCCTCAGCCTGGCTTTGCAAAGGTGTCCAGGACATTCTTCATTGTTGCCGGACCTGTGAGTCTGGTTTATCAAGTAAAAGATAAAGACTTGTCTGAAATGTTAAAGACACAGATCCGAAGTTGGATATAGCTGGAAAGACTCTGGGGAAAGGGAAACAACCATTGAGTCTTGTGGAACTTTTGCAACCTTTAACAGTACAAAAAAGAAAACATCCACCATCAATCACACATGCTTAAAATACAAGGTCTTCATACAATTTGTTTTAAAAATAGAACAAATTCTAAAAACACATATACGAATGCGACACAAATTTAACTCATCCCAACCAATCTTAAAAAGCCTGCTACGCTATCAAGTCAGAAGTAACCAGACCTCCCAGACATCTCTTCCAAAGGGATTCCCCATCGATCATGTCTCCCAAAACCAAAACATTGATAAAATATGTTTGACGCAGTGACTGCAAAGAGGAACACTCTAGGATGATGTGTCTAATGGTTTCAGTGCTTTCATCCTCACAAAATCTGCATTTCAGATCTGTTAGCTTAATCATATTATATCTGAGGAGAATCTCTTTGGTCGCAAGCAGATTCCACCGGAACCTAAGGAACCGAAGGAACTTTGTTCTAGCCTCTATACTAAGGTATATGGTCAAGAAAGGGGCTACCACCCCTTGTTTCTTATGGTTGAGACTTAGATGTAACTGGGATGGATACTTATGTAATAATGTAATTGTTTTACTCCGATCCCTTAGTCTCAGATGATTTTTGGTATTCTGGAGTCTAGATTTTAGCTCTTCTCGACTAGATCCAATTTCCAATAAGAGATCCTTGCATTCTTTTACATATCTAAATGGACATTTCGAGTGGTCACTATTTGACGTCGTAACCAATGACAGCCTAGCATTCTCATAGTGTGTTCCCCCATTGGCTACTAAAATGCTTCGATATGGGTTCAGATAATTCCACTTTCCTCTTGATTGAAGAGATGGAATGCCCAGTTCCAACCTTAACAATGCCCCGGGTAGTGAATCGGAGACCCTGAATAGTTACCTCCACAATAATGCTTCTTATTTGGGGAGAAATTCCAGGATGGAAAAATTCTGGATTTCGATGGGATAGAGTAGCTTAGGTATAATTTTCCCTTGATAGAATTTTAATGCAGGAAACATTGAAAATCTACCTAATTTCTCATCAACCTTTTCAGTTGATTCAAAAGGTCAGCAGTTATCTGGATAAGATTTCATCTTAGTTGGTTTGAACATTACGTAATATCCCAAGTACACCAGCGGGTCTACCACCTCTAAGCTATGGCCATCTAACCACCAGGAGCCTGTCACTTTCTTTCATATTCTTGATGATACGATAACCTTTGATTTAGAGCTGTTGATAACCAAATCATTGGACTTTGCATAGATATTAAAAGCGTGTATCAGTTTCTGTAGACCACGTGAAGTCAGGTCGAAAAACAAAAAAGTCGTCCACGTCAGACGCTGATTATTCAACGATGGTGATGCAAATGCATTATTATCCAAGATCTCTCCCACATCTGACGAATATACATTGAAAAAGCAACATGCAATCCTGTTTTACGCTAAGAAAGTTTGAATGGGGCCTGTTGGTTCTCCCCTCCCATTCAGTCTGACATTCATTTCAGTATGATCATACAATGCTATCATAAGTCTTAGTAACCCTCCCACCCTGCTGTTTTTTTCCATAGGAGTGCTCTGTTCACTGAATCACAGTGTCAGGATCCGTCCATGGAAACTGTGGAGCTCATGGCGTTTCTAACGTATACTTCGGTCTAGTCCTCACCCAACATGGCGTCGCTGGACTATAAGATACAACCACGCCCCCCTTTCCGGCGTGTTGTATCTGTTTTTCCTTCAGAACCTTCAACACTGCGAGCTACGGATCGTCCTTCCTCAGTTCCTCTCAGAGTTTTTCGGCTTAGCCTTTTGGCTTTTCTTCCCTCGTTTTCAGTCAGCCCTTCATTGATTGTATTCTAACCCTTTTCTCCTGTGTTCCGTTTTCAGCCCTCTTTCGTTACTTTCTGTCTCTCTGTTTTGTTTGCTCGTTCTGTTTTTCTCCTCGCACTAACTCGGTGTTGTATATTTCTATTTTTCCTTCTCGGACCGCGGCACTGTTCCCTTTTCATTTCACAGCGCCGCGGCTCTCTCGTTTGGTTCGCGGTCGCGGAGCTGTTTTGTCTTGACACCCGCGATCACGACTGGGGAGCATTCACTCTCTCGGTTCTGCTAGAGCTCTCGGTAAGTGGGATCTGTTTCTATATATTTCCCTCTCCAGACTATCAAGGCTCAAGCTTCCGCATCAACACCGGAAGTTGCTCAAAAAGGACTCAAATATATTTACGCTCATTGACTATCCATCTCCAGGAAGAAATACATCTTACCAGGGTTTTTTGTGCCATTTCGGCTTTTTCCCTGCCATTGGAGGTTTGGCTCCTCGGGGTTCCCCTTGGGCAGGCGTCACTTCCCTGCCAAGGTGGCCTCTGAGGGAGCCAGGCCTTACTTACACGATAAAAAGAAGAAGACATCCCAAAGACAGTTGCCGGTTGAAGATAAGAAAACTAAGAGAAGAACCACCACAGAAACCAAGGACAATTCCCCAGAAGGTTCAGGTGAGGAGGAGGTTGGGAAAAGAGGGTATTTACCTGGTGAGTTTGACAGAATACAACACCCAAGAAAACCCATGGCATCCTTGGAACAGTATCAGGAGTTGGTGGTGGCAATGCAGAACCTTACGGTTGAAGTACAGGCACTGAAGGCAGAGAATGTAGCCTTCAGACAGCAGGTTGTCCTGCAAAGAGAAGACCGGGGAGATCTACCCCCTATGGCGTTGTCGTTTGGGAAATATGATGGGCATCCCGGAGGTCTCAAGGAGTTCTTGGATGCTTGCCAGGTGTATTTTGCATTCCGTCCCTACACCTACCAGACAGCCCGGTCCAGAGTGGGATTCATCATTGCTAACCTGATTGGTAACGCCCTGGCTTGGGCTACTCCTTTGGTCACAAATAATGACATTGCATTACAAGATTTCGACCGTTTCACACAATTGTTTAAGGAGAGATTCGATAGGCCGGAGGTCCTGTACACTTCTTTAGAGGCCATTTTGGATGTGGTACAGGGCACTACAGATGTCCAAACTTACTTATCCCGATTTGTCCGACTTGCTACAAAGGCAGACTGGCCGGATTCTGCCAAACAGACTATATTCCGAAGAGGTCTTCATGAGGATATCAAGGACGAGCTGGCTCGGATAGCTCGCCCGTCATCCTTTCAGGAACTCACTACCATAGCCTTGCAGATTGAATTCCGTCTTCACGAACGACGAAAAGAAAGGAGAAGACCTCGTCTGTTAACTCCCACTCCTCTTTCCCAACCTTCCCGAGAAAACCCCGGAGGGGATGAACCCATGCAAATCGGAACAACCAGGGGTCCTCTAACTTCAGAAGAACGAAGAAGACGTCGTGAAGCAGGACTATGTATGTACTGTGGTTCTTCTAAGCATCTACTCCGCAACTGTCCAGAAGTACCACCTCGGCGAAAGGAAAACTCCAACCCCCGAACCTATGCAAGGGAGGTGTCGGGGGAACCAGCTACAACCCTTGCTTTGTTACAAGACCAGTAACAGGAGGCGAAGACAATAGACTCATGGTATTCAAGGTCCAACTCTGGATAACAAGTCCTGAACCTATCGAAGTGTTGGCCATGCTGGACTGTGGGGCCGCAGGGAATTTTATCGACATAGACTGGGCCAGGAAGAACAAGGTGCCCGAGCACCTCAAGAATAGACCCATTCCAGTGGAAGGAGTGGACGGTACTCCTTTGTCCTCAGGGCCCATAGTAAAGGAGTCCGTTCCCTTACGGATGAAGATGGAACAACATACTGAAGACATGGTATTCGATATGATTAAGGCGGCGCACTTTCCATTGGTCATCGGAATTCCCTGGCTTAGGAGACACAACCCTTCAATTGACTGGTACACGAACAAGGTGTGTTTTGACTCGGATTACTGTCAAGTACATTGCATGGAGGTACCTAACCTCCAGATCGGAGTAGAAGTGTTAAATAATCCGATAAAGAAGACGGTATCTTCTATCCCACTCCAGTACCAGGAATACGCTAAAGTCTTCAAGGATATATTGCCAAGAGATCTTCCTCCCCACAGGTCGGAAGATTGCGCCATCAACATCGTTCCGTCTTCTCAAGTTCCGTTTGGTCGGATGTACCCTTTGTCTTTGCCAGAAAAGAAGGCTTTAAGAGATTACCTAGACGCTCACCTCCAGAATGGACTGATCCAAGAATCCAGGTCATCTTGCGGAGCTTCATTGTTCTTTATACCAAAAAAGGACTCAGCAGAACTTAGACCCTGCATAGATTACCGGGGGCTAAATCAGGTTACAGTCAGAGACCGCTACCCCATGCCCTTGATAAGGGACGTTCTGGAAGCAGTTCAGGGAGCACAGTTCTATACCAAGTTGGACCTCAGAGGAGCTTATCATCTTTTGAGGATCCGCAAGGGCGATGAGTGGAAGACTGCATTTCGGACACCTTTTGGCCTCTTTGAATATAAGGTTATGCCGTTTGGGCTGGTGAACGCTCCCGCCATATTCCAGCGGTTCATAGACAGGTTATTTGCAGACTTACTGTTTGTGTCAGTAGTGGTTTATTTGGATGATATTTTGGTGTACTCACGCAGCCTTCCAGAACACAGGAAACAGGTCAAGGAAGTATTATCCCGTTTACAGGCCAACCAACTACTAGTCAAGCCCGAGAAGTGTACTTTTGAGGCCAGGACAGTATCTTATCTAGGCTTTATTCTTTCTGCGGCAGGTGTACAAATGGACTCAAGCAAGATACGAGCCATCCAAGACTGGAAAGAACCCCAAAACGTCAAGGAGATACAGAGATTCCTAGGGTTGGCGAACTTTTATAGACAATTCATTCCAAATTTTTCCCAGCTAGTACAACCCATCACTAAGTTGCTCAAGAAGGGCGTCAAGTTTTCATTTGATCAAGACCAGAGGGAGGCGTTCAAGTGTCTAAAGGAACATTTCTCTACTGCACCCATTCTAGTCCAGCCTGATCAGAACCGACCTTTTGTCCTTGAGACCGATGCCTCAGCTGGAGCAGTAGGAGCAGTACTATTACAAGAGACTGAGGACGGTCTGGAACATCCAGTTGCCTACTATTCTAAGACGTTGTCTAGCAGTGAGCAGAACTACTCAGTTCTTGAAAAGGAACTATTGGCCATGAAACTGGCATGTCAGGAATGGCGCCATCTACTACAAGGGGCTAACCATAAGTTCCTTATTCGAACGGATCACAGGAATTTAAAGGTACTCCAACAAATGGAATGCACTAATTCCCGCCATGCCCGCTGGGCATATTTCTTTTTACAGTTCGATTTTTGTCTGACCTACATACCTGGTACTGAAAATCACGTTGCGGATGCACTATCCCGGAGCCAAGGTGAAGAACCCACCAAGGCCCAGAGTCATGAATTACTACTCTCTAAGGCACTGGGAATATCCACCGTGATCCCTTTCCTGCATGAACTTATGGAACAGTACAAAGAGGAAAAGGCACTACCCAGATCAGTCATTCAAGACCAGAACGGTTTGTACTACCTAGGGAAGGCGCTGTATATTCCTTCTAAGACCCTACAGAGTCAGATACTTAAGTGGTGCCATGACACTCAGTTGTCGGGTCATCCTGGCATACGTAAGACACGAGATCTCATAAGTCGACAATTTTGGTGGCCCGCTCTCCGCAAGGATGTAGATAGATACGTCTCTTCGTGTCCAGTGTGTGCCAGTAGCAAAAATCCTACAGGGAGACCGATTGGCTTGCTACAACAGCCGAAAGTACCAGGAAGGGCCTGGGAACATATCTCCACTGACTTTATCGTGGAGCTACCACTCTCAAAGGGAATGAATACCATTATGGTAACTATCGATTCCTTTAGTAAACTGGCACATTTTTCAGCCTTACCTCATCTACCTTCGGCTCCAGAGATGGCAGCAGTATTCTTGAGGGACATAGTCAGACTACATGGTCTACCTAGGACTATAGTCTCAGACAGAGGATCCCAATACACCTCTAGATTCTGGACCACCTTATGCCAACAACTAGGCATCGACAGAGCATTGTCATCGGGTTACCATCCGCAGAGCAATGGTCAAACCGAGAGGCTAAACTCCACCCTGGAACAGTACCTTCGATGTTTTTGCTCTAATAAACAAGGAGAATGGGTATCCTTTCTACCTCAGGCGGAATTCGCCTATAATAATGCTCTTCATACATCCATCCAAATGAGCCCATTTCTCTGTACTTACGGGTACCATCCAAACCCCTTACCATGGTTAGATATGCCTTCCACCAGAACACCTGCTATTGATAGCCTTTTGGTGGAACTCCTAGAAGTTCAGAAGACTGCAAAGAGGGCACTGGAATCCAGCAAACAGATGCACAAGAAGTGGGCTGACAGGAGGAGAAGTAGTAATCCGGCCTGGAAGCCCAACCAGCTAGTCTGGTTGTCCACAAAGTTTTTGCCAAGATGGGTCCATGCTGGCAAATTTGCTCCACGATATATAGGACCCTTCCCAATTCTTTCACAGATAAACCCGGTTGCTTACAGACTTAAACTACCGGACAGACTCCAAAGGGTGCATCCAGTCTTCCATACATCTCTGCTCAAAGAATATCAGACGGACCCGTATGCACGAAGGCTGCCAAACAAGAGCCCTTTACACCCACCTGCTCAAAAGGAGTATGAAGTAGCTTACCTGGTGGACTCACGATATCATAAGGGAAGACTTCAATATCTGGTACACTGGAAGGGTTACCCTCCGGAAGAGAGAACGTGGGAACCTAGAGGTCATCTCCATGCCCCTATGCTCATTCAACGTTTCCATCGCCTCCACCCCGGAAAACCCGGAGGGCCCCCGAAGAGAAAGGGGTATACTGTCAGGATCCGTCCATGGAAACTGTGGAGCTCATGGCGTTTCTAACGTATACTTCGGTCTAGTCCTCACCCAACATGGCGTCGCTGGACTATAAGATACAACCACGCCCCCCTTTCCGGCGTGTTGTATCTGTTTTTCCTTCAGAACCTTCAACACTGCGAGCTACGGATCGTCCTTCCTCAGTTCCTCTCAGAGTTTTTCGGCTTAGCCTTTTGGCTTTTCTTCCCTCGTTTTCAGTCAGCCCTTCATTGATTGTATTCTAACCCTTTTCTCCTGTGTTCCGTTTTCAGCCCTCTTTCGTTACTTTCTGTCTCTCTGTTTTGTTTGCTCGTTCTGTTTTTCTCCTCGCACTAACTCGGTGTTGTATATTTCTATTTTTCCTTCTCGGACCGCGGCACTGTTCCCTTTTCATTTCACAGCGCCGCGGCTCTCTCGTTTGGTTCGCGGTCGCGGATCTGTTTTGTCTTGACACCCGCGATCACGACTGGGGAGCATTCACTCTCTCGGTTCTGCTAGAGCTCTCGGTAAGTGGGATCTGTTTCTATATATTTCCCTCTCCAGACTATCAAGGCTCAAGCTTCCGCATCAACACCGGAAGTTGCTCAAAAAGGACTCAAATATATTTACGCTCATTGACTATCCATCTCCAGGAAGAAATACATCTTACCAGGGTTTTTTGTGCCATTTCGGCTTTTTCCCTGCCATTGGAGGTTTGGCTCCTCGGGGTTCCCCTTGGGCAGGCGTCACTTCCCTGCCAAGGTGGCCTCTGAGGGAGCCAGGCCTTACTTACACGATAAAAAGAAGAAGACATCCCAAAGACAGTTGCCGGTTGAAGATAAGAAAACTAAGAGAAGAACCACCACAGAAACCAAGGACAATTCCCCAGAAGGTTCAGGTGAGGAGGAGGTTGGGAAAAGAGGGTATTTACCTGGTGAGTTTGACACACAGGCAGATGTCAAATCAATACTTGCCACATATGTGGCTGTTACTTTGCCTTTGAGGGCTAGATTATGAACATATTTTAACAGCAAACCATTTAAGTTGGTACTGTGTTTCCTCCTGAAACAGGTCTGCCATTTTTCAATACGCCCTGTTTCGAAAGATCAGCCCTCTAGATGTTTCAGTAGGAGGGATGCAAAAATGTAACTATCAGCATCAAGGACAGATATTGGCCTGTTTTCCAATGGTTGTTTCTATTCCCTCTCTAAAGATTGGGATAAGAAAGACTGTTTGCCAATTTACTGGAAAAATGTGGGTTTTTTAAATTTGACAAAAATAAAAGGTCAGTATTATTGACCAGGAGATCGGATCGTCCTTAAATAACAGGTCAGACAGCCTATTAGGCCTGGTGCCCTTGAAGTGCTTATAAACTGATGCTACTCAACACTTCTTCAAAGTCTATTATCAAGGTCAACATGTCCAAGTTGACCACCGGAAGTATACAAGGCGGGATGTCAAGCAGTGAGGACTGCCTAAATTTAGCCTCAAAGTTGGAGACCCACTGTTGTTCACTTATGGGATTTAGCTGGAAATCGGCCTGTCTTCTTCCCAGATGATTATTTAGATACCAGATTGTAGTGGTAGTAGATTTACAGTGGGAAACCATCATACATTCTGCGTCTTTTTGGTGTAATTGTCCCTTGTACCATTTTCCCCAGGTACAATAGGACTGCTTTACCTTTTTACCCTCCATCACCTGCGACACTAAAACGTATCTATTGTTACTCTTAAATACTTTTATTCTCCCTCTCAACTCCCTCTTTTTCTCCCAGAGAATTCGGTCAAACTGATGGAGATGTTTTGCAATATAATACAATTTCCTTTCAACCCCTTTGAGAATGACCCCCAGGAAGGTGTCAAAACCCGTGGTATTAAATGCTTCCATTTTCCAGTCTAAACGGGGTGGAAGCCAGTAATTCCTCTGCCCTGTCATTAACCCAGGTAACATTGTGATGGTTCCATGATATTGTATGTGCCCCTTGGTTCACCAGTAAAGCAGGGGTATAAGGCCCTCTCCCTTTTTCTAGAGGGAGATCAAACTCTGCTATGATCATATCATGGTCACTCCATTCAGAAGGGAGTACCTTAAAGGATGAGCACATATTAAACAATCTTGAAAATGTGGGGAGCCTTTTTTATTGGGTACCTCCTCAAGTGGACCTCAGCGCCCTTTTGATAATAGTTTATAATTCACCAATTCCGGTCGCATGCTTGGGTAACAACGGAGTCTTCCTGGCCCCCTTGCTCCGTTCGAAAATGTATATAAGGGTTATGTTACTCTTACTAATATCATGCGCCCTTGTCGTAACGTTTTAAGAAAGAATCAATCAATGCGTCTTATACTCCAAAGACAAGTTGTTGATCTTTTATTTCTCCTTTAGTTCTTGACTCTTAGAAACGGAACACGCTCGCAGGGAGCAGGGATTTAACCCATGACCATTGAAGTTAAGCATTCAACTTATGAATTTTGAAAGAAACACATTAGCCCTGATTTGAAAAAGACATAGAATGTCGAAACACGTGTAATCATATAGGGCATTTTTCTAAGAACTAAAGGAGAAATAAAAGATCAACAACTTGTCTTTGGAGTATAAGAAGCATTGATTGATTCTTTCTTAAAACGTTACGACAAGGGCGCATCACATATTAAACAAGCCCTGATCCACAAAGATATGGTCCATAGTAGACATACTAGAGCCTCTGGCCCAAGTATTTTGGCTTGGTATATCCCCACTAACAGAACCGTTCAACCTTGAGAGACCCAGAGAGTCCAAGGTTTCTAGCCATTGCTTTCCATTTCCTACTTTTCATCTTGCGGGCCTCTGTTTCGCCCCCAGTGGAAAGCAAGACTCTCGAAAGCAGAATGAATTTAGGTCTCCACCCAGGATGACCAGGCCACTTGTCCATCTGGCCACCAAATTAGAGATGAGCACCATGATCTCTTCAAGAACACTCTCTATATTGGAGAGGACATTATGCCAATATGTATTCAGCAACACGAGCTTCTGTTTTCTACCTTCAATCTCAATTGTAACTGAATGTCATGATGCCTACCCCCGGGGACCCAGACCAAGTCCAGCAACCCCGGAAGCAGGCATCAAGTTATCCCAAGCCAGCCCAACAACCCCTGCTAGGGGCTATTTGGGTGCAGTCCTGGAGCCTATGGCGCCAGGCTCATATGGAGAGTCAGTCCTGGAGCCATAGGCGCCAGGCTCATAGATTAAAACTTACCTGATGCAGACCATGCTGCAAACTTACCTGATGCAGACCATGCTGCAAGAGCTCCAAGCCCAAAGAGGCTTGGAAGAGTCTACTTTACCTAGGGACTATTTTTTACTCGGGTGGGGCTGGGGAGGAATCATTACCTGGGACTACTTTGGAGGCTATTTAAACCACGCCCAAAGAGCAACACACGCTTTGCGTTATTCTGCATCCAGCAGCGTAACGCTCACCGTGCCTGCAAGTCTGCTTCAGTCTTCTGCCATGCCCACCTCGAGTTTGGAGCTCCTAGAAAAAGGGAGAAAGAAGGAGAAAAGGTTAGAACAAGAGCAATACCTTTGATCCTTACCTGAATTCCCGTTCCATCGCACCTTCGAGCTGGAAGAAAGAAGTTATTCTATGCGCGTCGCCTCGCCTGCTGCAGCACCGCGCTGAACTCACCGGCCTTCGCAGCATCTTCACATTCCACCGCATCCTCCTGCATGTTCCCGCCGCACTCCGGCACCTAAGAAGAAGACAAGAACAGCAAGGTGAGCCAAGGGAATACACAGAGGAATATTAGTTACCTCCCATAGACTTACCTGATTTTACCATCGGGGGTACTATTCCTCTTCACGGGTCGGCGCAGCTTCCACTGCATCTTCGCCGAATCCCGGCCCCTAAGGGGAAACAAAAGGACAGCAAGGTGAAACAAAGGGACTAACAAGGGGAACCCTCCTCACCACAATAGACTTACCTGATTTTACCGCCGGAGGCATTATTCCCCGAGACTTCATACTTTCTCTCAGCGCCTGAATAAGGGAGAAAGCAACAGGTTACATATTGACATTATTTTATCGAACTGTGTTGGATAATACAAATCCTTACCAGGATATTACCGATTGCCACGAGGAACTCTTCACTAGGGTCAAGCTGCAACCTGCAAGGAATCGAACAAGAGTGAAAGTCAGGTATTTGAACTCTTACGAACTACATACTTACGGCGTCTTGCCGGGAATCTCAGAGTCAATATTGTTCTGGAACTCACCAATTCCTTCGAGCCAGTGAAGCAACTGGTTATCTACGCGCCCCTGCGCTCAATGCAGGATGGAGAGCTCATCTTTTCAAACCCTCAGGTGAGACTATAAGAGGGGACATCAAAGGTGATCAGTGGGGAGAACAGCGGGGGTGGTGGGATTTACGCTCAACTCCACGGGTGGTTAATTCCCTTTCTCCATTTGCAGAAGAATATTCCTACGGGCCAAGCAAACGAAGCTAGGTGGGCCAGTCCAGTCTGTCATCTCAGCACTACGCGTCACATTGGTGGAGACCGCAGCTGTCCAGTTCAGATCGACGCCTCTGTGGGAGCCAGGTGAGCGTAACACTGAATTACTAGCAGGCTCTTATTTGCAATAACTTAGCGATCAACCACTAGTCCAGAACCCTCCTTTATCAGAGTTGGGCCTTTTACTGCTGTAGAGAAGAAAGTAACAAACTCATCCCCAACCTGAGCCTCTGCCATCCATATTTCCGGAATAATCACAATCACATAATTTCTTGAGTGGCCCCAAGTTTGGGTCAGTGAAGAGTTGTCTGTGCCCGCAACTTTTCCAAGACAGAATCATAGATTTCTAGGTACCTTTACCACTGCCTTGACTCTTGTGATTCATGCCCCCCATCTGTTTCTCAAATGGTCCTCTTTCATAAGTACGTTAAGTAAAGTGTCCCTTGTTCATCCCCCTACTGAGTGTACTAGGGTTCCTTCTTTGAGGGTCGTGATAATCTTTCATAGTGTCACTAATATCATAGTTTTCTTGAGAGGCCACTTCTGAGAAAGCAAAACCCAGATTATGCAGAGAACCTATCACTGGTTATATTAAAACCCACCTTTGATGCTGTTGTGATCATTGCCACATCGGTTCTTCCCTGAGGGAAATTCTGTTCTCTCTGTGTCTTTTAAGGATATAGCCCAGCGATTTGAGACCTGTGAGAACAAACTCAAAATACCTGTACGATTCAGCACATTCCATCTTTTATCATAGGATGTACAAGCCACTCTAAAGTTTGTATTTGTGTGATATACAAACCTTTCAGCTTTCAGACATTGATTTCCTTCCCACTGCTGGCTAGAGCAATAACCAGAGTCATTCCCATTCTCGCTATTTCTCAATTCGAAAACTTTCCCTAAAGACTCCTGGTGGGGCTGATACTGGATGCTTGATTGCACCCTACTTTTCCCTGTGTTTTTTTAGGGCCCCATGGAGTATACACAGGTTGCCCCAATTGCCTAGGTCTCGGGGCAGCAGAAGTAAGTGAACAATAGTTGCCCTCTCCCCCCCAGTGATTTTGCAGTGTATAGCCTTGTTAGCCTTGTTTTACCACACCCCACACCCTGCAAACCATCATGAAGGAAGATGTTATTTGGGTGTTCAGACCATTGGGAACCCAGGGCCGTTCCCACCGATTCCTGAACAGCTTTCATGATTGGTCTCTGAAGGTCTCCCTCATCGCCCGTACCTATTGGTACAAGTAAGGGTAAATCACACTGTGTTTGTTTTTCGACAGGAAAAGATGTTTGAACTGCAGAGTCAAGACATCTCAGTCTTCCTTTATCGACTGTATGAAGCACTTATTGTGTTGTTTTCTGTGTTATTCTGATGGGATGTTTAGATAGATCCTCCCCCCGTTCAGTTAAAGAAATGACTTGCTTTTCCACAAGAATGTCTTTTTTGTGGTTTTCCCATGAGGATCCTTACAAACTTGAAGAAGCATGTTGGAATCAACTTAAGACATACATTTGAATTTGTATAACATCTATGGCGAGCGAAATGCTTCTCGTATGGTCAATCATGTGATGGAAATCAATAATCTCGAATTTAGTGTGTCCTGTGCCAATTAAGGAATTAAAACGAAATCTAATATACACAACACATTGAGTTCTGTTACGAGTCATGACACTTCAAGATGGCGCCTTGCATTCGTGTGATTTTGGGTGGGATGCGAATTACCCAACAACCTTTACGGTTGTCTTGCCGACAACATTATCCAAACACACAGCAAAAATACTCGCGCATCTTACATGAAGAAATCAACGGGAAGATTTGCGGGAACAACGAACAACGAACTGTGCCCTTTTTGGTTTCAGTAGACATCTGCACGTCTACTTTTTCACTGCGATTGCGGCGCGAAGAAGATTACAACAGTCAGCCGTCCATTTAATTCCCAGGACCACAAGTAAGTCGACCGAATACTAACGGTCACAACCGCACGGCTAATCAGCTCGAAACGCAAGCTAGGATTAGTTCATCTAATACTCTAATTACCACTTGCTGTCACTATTTACAGAGTGGAATTGTTGAAGATATTGAGTGACAAACGTGGACAGTACCATCATTAATCTATAGCGCAAACCAACAAATGACGTTTTGTACTGAAATTTTAATACTGAATCAACTATCGCCGAGAACACGGTGAGTTGAATGTTATGCTTTCACAATATGGATGAAATACCCATGGAGTGGGACTCAGCGCTTTATCTGAGCAACTTAATCCCACTCGCGGTTTTGTATATATAGACTCGTGATTCGTTTTTGTAAATATGCATTTCTCTATTAGGTATCAGTGCGATACATTACTTAAACCTAAAAGATCTAACCAGCTATTAGATCCTGCTGAATTTGGTCCAGTCACTGTTGGCACTTTAAGAACACAGGTCAGTTCTTTATTTTTGAATCATTTAACAGCTATAGTGGAAACTAAATTGACACTCCTAAACTGAATACAAGTCCTATATTTTCTTATTTTTTTGACTACAGGAAAGTTAAAGCTTGAAAATTGTACCTGAAGAAGGGCTAGTCCCGAAACACGTCGTACATTTGTTTTGTGAAAATTGGAATTACATGTTCTGATTTAGACAATGTTAAAGGATATACATTTCTATGTTTTCTTACAATGACTATAAATTGCTCAAATTATTTTCCTATGTAATATTCAATGTACTTACCTCACGTGTAAATATATAAAGTTTGCTTCAAATGAAAAGTGTTTCATGAAATATATGTTAAACTAATAAGAGTAAGGTGTTCTGAAGGAAAGCAACTAAATTCTTATATTCTCTTTAAGCATTGATTCAATTTGTACTGACTTCTGTCAGATATAAGTGTGCCCTGTGTTTGTCCACCAGGTCAGTGGTGGACCTTTACACTTTTTCTATTTTGAAGAAGGATGTTGCAATCGAGTTGTGAATTTTTGGAGGTTCTATAATGTTTTGATTTCTTCTGCTAATTAACCTTAATTTTGGCCCGACATTTGGAGGGTAGTTGTTTCTTGTGATGGGCTGTTACCAAGTCACCCATCCCTGATTCCACAATGTATACATCCTGGGGGTATGTAAATTGCTGGTTGACCACGACCAGTCTGACGCCTATTATCACTTGCGTCTTGTCTGCTGCTAACTTGGGGTCTCCACTGAGAGCCTTTTCAGGCCCTTTTAGATTCAACCTAAGTTGTTATTCACCCCAGATTTGGTCCTGGGAGGCTGAATGTGATTGAGAGTCCCGCTGTAATTTTTCAAATAGTGTTAGCAGTGAACTCAACACCTGGTTTAGCTTCAATAATATAGGGTCCACGGTCCCTATTGCTGGATGTTCTATGGTGTTTATTGCCAGAGAAAGACGTCTTTGTTGAGCCGGTGCAGGCGTAGATTCATAAGAGGTTATGGAAGAATCAAAGTCACTACCGGTCTCTGGAGCTTCCAAAAAGATAGGTGGGGTATTTAGAAAAAATTCTTTACCCGTTTTCTGCTCTTTAACACCCTCTCATCGCTCTTCGAGGGACATGTTATTTTAGTTAGTTCTTTATGTTCACTTAGTGGTGTCAACATCTTTAAAGATTATCTTGGGAGCCCAGATGTTGATGGATATTCAAAAATATAATTTTTTTTCAAAGCTGCTAAATAGGTTTTTATTGTATTGGACACTTTCAACTTATTTGAATATTGGGCTCCAACAGCATCCACCCAGCCACCCCAGCCACCTGATACCCTCTCTGTTTGGGGCTGAAGAATCGGAAAGTCTGATGAAGATGTCCTTGGGAGATTCGGGGAGGCGTAGGTTTATTGCCAGTGACAACGCTGCAGAGGCATCCAATTCAAGCAGCTGCTCCACTGACACAATTTTGGCCCCACTTCTTGGGTCCATTTTAAGGCTTGATGGAATGAACAAAGTTTTGTGAGCAAGTCTACTCACAGAGCAGTAAAGAAGTAATCCACTTTTTACTGGGAGGTTCAAAGGCTGTGCCCGCAGTTACCTCCCTGTGTTTCTTCCTGCAGCCACAAGCTCGAAACAGAGCTCACCTTATAAAACTTAACTCCAAATGCAGAAGGCATTTTGTAGTTGGACTCACATTTTCCTTTCACCAAAGCGCCTTACTGCTGCCAGCTGTCCCACTGTAATACTGCAACACACGGCACACACGGCACGCTCTGCTCCGGAGTGATGTTTTAAAGGCGGGCTCAAAGATAAAGAAACAGCAGTCTAGAAAGACTGCAAGCTTAGTGAATCAGGCGAAGTTCCACCTGGACACCGCTGCACCACACAGCGCACACTGTGTTGTGAACTGCAAAGCTGGCCTGCAAGTCGACAGCCAAGAGCCATTTCCCCTTTTCACTTCATATTGTGTTCAGCTTGTGAGGTACAGGTTACAATTTGGACACATGACAGCAAACCTTACTTTGGACATTTGGACACAGGACAGTTTCATTAGCTAGTTTTGTTGAGAAGGGAAACCCCTCTTAGCAGTAGGGCTAGTTAGGATTTCCTTCAACCCTCCCATTTGTGTTGTTAATAAAAGTCTTTGCCAATCAACATGCCACAATTGTGTCAGTCTCTTACTCCTAGACCCTCACATTACCTAAGGCAGATCTGCTTCCTTCTAAGGACTGTCTTGCACCCCTATGGATCTCCTAAACACTTATGTAAATCCAGCCTGGAATTTGATAAACTAGGTTAGCTCTTTTAATATTCAGATATTGCTTATCCACGTATCCATTTAAGAGTTTACTCTTTCCTCTTGCAGTATGCTTGGTTCTTAAGAATGCAAGCGTGGATCCTTCAGGTGCTTGATAACAAACTAAAGAATCATAGACAAGACCTAGGGCCAAAGCCATTGGTGAGGATTACACACCCTGTCCAAACATGTTCAGATCATTCATATATATATATATTTTTCAAAATCCATCATTAATTTTGTGTTAATAACACTCAGTAATCTGTTTCAGTTGGTGTCAAATAATTCCAATTTAACGAGCACTGGTATCAAATGCCAATGGACAATGCATTTTGGAACAAAAGGGTCCTTCATCCGGGCAATATCTGTTTCAATGATACCCCAAAAAATTGAAGTTACGGCAAATAAATAATTGCCCAGAAACCATTGATAATAGAGCCACAATATCATAATGAGGATGAAACCATAAAAATAAATAAATCCAACACAGCATGAAAACATAAAGTAGTGTAAAATCAGAACAGAAGTCCAATTGAGGAGAAGAAAGCAAGGAAACGAAAACAAGACAACAACATGTCAATGCCATAATAAGTATGTGTATATAACGAATATGTATATATTGCAAGACATTAGTAAATGCCACCCGGTCATAATAAGAGGAAAAGGCCATTGTCATAAAGAAAAGTAGAAGGAAACAAACAAAAAGAAGCTATAAATTACTCTGATGCAATAACAGTGTCATGATAGTGCAAATGATTACTGAAAGTCAAAGTGAACAGTTAAACCCAGTGTGTAGCAGAGAAAGAAACTTAACTACTCAAGAGCAAGAGAAAAATAAATAACAATTACATTAAACAAAAGAGGAATAAAGATAAACAATAGTAATGTGTTGATGAGAAAAGCCATAATAGGCACACTGAGTTGGTGACTAATACGTTCCAATGAAGAGATACGCAGAGTGAAGATGGTGTGGCAAGCCTACTGGAACCTAATGGTAATCGATCTCAAACGAACCGTAGAAGAGGGATGTGCATGAGAGAACTGATACTCTATGGTGAAATAAACATGCACAGTGCTTATGGTAAACAAGTGAGATCTGGCCTGCTCCAACCAAAGGGTGTGATCATCACCGCACTCTCAAAGATCAATCCAAGACCTACAAGTATAAGAAAAATATTACGATACTAGTCAACCATCGGTCACATGTGAGTAAAAACTAAAACATGCGTGGGTGTAAAAAACTTGGAAATACCTTCTATTATTAGGTAAATGATCACTGTAAAGTCTCAATCCAGCTATAAAATGTGTCACAATACTAAAACATTTAAGCCGACAACAGAGGTAATTAAGTATCTTGTTTGAGAAACATGATGCTGCTGTACAGGTAACATCTTACCTCATTTGTGAGGAAAACCTCCAACAGTAAAGCAAGCCGTATGTTAGCATGTCGTGGCTGGACACCAAAGTGTATTCTTATAGAGATCACGTGATGAGCATCATTCCGGATATGAACACGTAATTCAACGTGCAAGGTGGAACCATAGACCAAGAAAATGGGTGCAAGAGGTGTAATAGAACGTCAGTCCACCAAGAGGCTGATCTTTCAATGTCATTTTATGTCAGGTATGTATAAGAGCTATTAAATTAAACCATCAGCAAATCGAAGGGTAGTTTGTGCCACAATTAAGTGTGTGGTCCTAAAACAGGAAAATTATGTAATTCCAATGGCCAAAGTATAAAAAGAAGTAGACTGCTAACAATGAAACTCACAGAATTTGAGTAATAAAGTGAACTGCACAGTCACGACAAGCCGTGAAGAGGGGTGCTGCTGGTAGAAATGAATAACCGGGAAATCATCAAGACCATATAAGCTATACTTGAACCAGAGAATCAGAACAACTGGTTGACAAAAGAGTACATCTAGAAATGTCAATGCTGCGACAAGTGTGTGTGAACAGGTCACATGGTTAGCAAAACGTCTTAATATTGTGAGGCAACACAGATCTTACATAGTGTTAGTCTCAATGCAACTCAGAAGAGTCCACATAGACTACTGTGGGGTAGGTTATCAAAGGTGTTTCACACCAGAAAATAATTCACAACTATCAACAACATCGACCTCGGCCCAGCCACACTCCATTTTCTCTGTTCATATGCTAATGGATGTCATCCTACTGTTTCTATTTACAACTTGTTTGTCTTTCCACAGCGCAGTAGGTTCTGTACTTGGTTGATCCTGATTTGGTCGCTTGTTCAGTAATGTGTACTTGCAAGTGGTATCATGCCTAACACCTTTATCCTCACTTGCCTTTTTTCTTCCCTGCACTTTTCTGATCATGAATGTTCAGAGGCTTTGGATGATATGGTCCCCCACCCACTCTCACCTCCCCTTATTTGTTTTGATGATCCCCTTTTCTCTTGGGTATTGAAGTAGGCACCATGCAGCTTAACAATAAATACATTCAAGCTGTATGCACAAGTTCAAAATTAAAATGGCTTACAGCAAACTCTGGTTACTCAAGGCACATGAATAGAAAGGTCTAATGCAGTGTATGATTGTATGTAGAACTAGGCTCCTCCTTTTTCCAAATCTGCGGATGTGAGTTGAGTGTAAAGAGTGCTCAAGCCAAGCGCTGCCTTATCTGGCCACCCAATAACCTTCTCATAGAAAATCCCTTCATGAGCGGTCCCTGTGAGCAAGTGTTGACCACAAGAGATGTGCGTTTGGAAGGCAGAGCACACCATGATGACAGAAGTGTCCACTGTAGGATTTAGAGTGTTTATGAGGCCTGCTGGTGCTCCCTTTGTCAGGAGGTGTTTCTTGTATCCTGACCAAAGGCACCCAAATGCTGTGTATGAGATGCTCAGCATTACACAGACATCAGACAGGCCTGTCAAGACGTGGCGAAGAGCTAATCATATGCAAGCGCTTTAGACCAGTTTTCAAATGTCTTTTCGGTCAAAAAATGTAATTGAAATCTGTACATTTATGTTTATGTAGTCAATAGAGATGTTTTGCAAGATCAGTCAGATACCTTTGTAGCCATGCCTTGCTCAGAAATTGAGGTTTTCCTAACAGGCCGCTAGTGGGGCCAGCTGAGGTCTCACTTATATAGAGAACTGGGGAATTTGCTTCAAGGTTGGTGCTAGGGTTCGAAGACTGACCAATAGGAACATGGGGAAGCCCCCTACAGGCTAGCTCACTGACTAATGCACATTGTTTTTAGAATTAACCCTAACACTATCTGTTAACTCCTCTGATATAAGTTTGATTGGGCAAACTCAAGATAGGGTGTATGGGTACAGCAGCTGCTTCCTGACGTTGGGACTTGTCTAACTTGACCAGTGGCCCCTCTCCTTTACACCAAGGACTGACACGTGCATGGAATCACGGTTTTCTACACCTTGTTCTTCTCTTTCAGAGTAATGAAACCCATATGACGGTCTCCAACACCCTGCAAATCTCCACCTATACAGACGGCTTCAGCCAAACCATGAGCATCGCCTGCACATATAAGAGTGGCGGTTCTAGCACCAACCAGACCATATTTACGCCAAAGCTTATGTAAGTATCACCTTGTAAGATGCTCAGAGACCCTCTGGTCAGGGGAAGCCCTGAACACAAATTGTAATAATATAAAAGTATCAGAACAGGCAACAGATTATGTGGACCGGGACGACCGCCACTAAAACAGAACCTCCAATATCATATCACAAAAATGTGTGTAATTTGCAGTGCTCCAAACCCACTGAATTGTTGCAGAAATCACTATATAAACATTTTTTTTAAGGAAGATGCACATTGGAACTGCTGACATTGTGGTAGACTACGAATTAGGGCATTGATTGGAATATCCGAGCTGAAAATCAAGCGTATAGAGGATTCAGTCAGCGTTATGTGCAGTAGCACTTGGAGCGTATCAAATGCTGAATGAGCTTACCATAATAAACAAACACAGGCCCAAAAGAACCAGAAAGACTCAAGGAAATTTGCAAAATCTATCGGGTGGAGGGGTTGGTTAAGGGAACATATACACATATAATTTATTTAGGCGTTAGTAATATCATTGTCTGACCTCATCAAGTAGGCATGCCTTGAATAACTTCTAACTACGTATAATACAGCTAACAGCAGAACTAATAGCAACAGATTGGTTCCTGCAACAATGTATTTTCACCATTGCAGGGCCTTCATGATTGGTTTGGATTCCCTCCCAACCTTGGACATTCGGCTCGTTTGCAGCAAGTAAACAAAAATGAAGCCGAGGTGCGAAGGATACCGTCAGACCACTGCCCACTTAGCCTACCATCTCTCATCAGTTAGGCCCTTAGCCGAGGCTTCTCCTTTGGAGTTGACCTTGCTGGATGGTCTCTTCTTTGGAATTCTAATGGGAATGAAGGTACATTACTATCTTCATCTGAGCCTTATGAATAGGTATTTTTTTCTGGTGTTTGCGCCACATGTGAGGAGACCATAATTTTGTCCATTTTGCCCTTATGTTTAGTGCTATTTGATTCAGTTATCCGAGTGTCATTACTCTTTGGCTTCTGGAGACTTGGTTTCTCCGTCTTGCATACACTTTCTATATTTTTAATTGTTCAATATTTGGCATCCGCAAATATTCACTCCTTTACTTAATCTAAGAGAAATATGTCATACATACATAGCTTATCCTCGTTGACGCCCTTTTGTACCTTGTAGCTGCTTCTTGCTGTGGCTTCCTTAATCCTCGGCCAAACAACTAGTCTTTGTTCATGCAAGAATTCATGTTTCAGCGCCTGTCAGCTCTGCATCCTTGGTCTTTCTCCTTTGAGCTTCTCCCTTGCTTTTATTCAGAGCCGACGTCCATCTTTTCAACATGGCTGCTTTGCCCATGTTACATTTCCTACTGTAGCAAGCTTCTATGTGGCTCATCTGCCTTGCGTTTCTGCATATATACATTCACTAAGTTTCTAATGACTTATCTTCTTTGTATATATGGTTTCTTCAAATTCACATATATGTTTTGCTTTGTTCCTTCAGTTATATCTTCATTCTTTAAGTGTTCTTATGTCATTTTAGTGTGTCATTGGGTCTTCTCTTCATGACGTCATTTTGCACCTGTCAGTTTCCATTTACATCTCTTTGATATTCAGTGGTGTCTGCAGACTTCCTTCTACCACTTCAGTTCTGGGATACATTCGAAACGGTTGTCTGAGTACATGACGACTCTCATTTCTTAGATGCAGTATTGGGATTATACCTGGTGTCAGGCATATTATCTTCTTGTCATTCTTCCGATATAACGTATGTGAGGGAGTGAGGTCTGATGACATATACAGCTGCTCCTCTACATTCCCCCATCTGGTCGAGTTCTTGACCACCTCCTCAATCCTCAGAATGTTTTCTCACAGAATGGTTTCTTTGGGATCCATATCTTCGTCACCCCCCTCAGGTCACCTGCATTTTTAAATGTTCATCCACACTCGAGGTCATATAGCAGCACTCCCCAGTTGGTGAACAGAACACCCAACATCCTACGTAGTTCTTATGATCCGTAGGATAGTGAAACATTGTTCCTGGGGATGCCAGAGGATTATCATTCAAGTGCTCATGGGTGGGGCTTTCAGTTTGAGAGTCCTCATCAACCACAGCATTCACATCGATCATTATCTTCATCCCAATAGCTTTCTTTGCTGTTCTCTTGCATTGTCCTATGAATAAGACAGAAACCCATCAGTATTAACACTAGGATTGCTCCAAGTAGTTTAAAGGCATTTGCCATCCAGGTTGGAACCCATGAGATAAAAAACAATCTGAATGTCCTGTCTCATCTAGTTCTTCCACCATTTTCGTATGCAGGGTTGATAGCATAGTTATTGCTTCCATTACGGTTCCATTTTCTTCATTGTGGGCAGGTATGTATGAATGTACAGCAAGAAGACCAATATTGACACACACACCTCCTTCCATTACTGTAATTAAGTCCAGGACATACCTATTCTGGAGGGTCATAAGCCTGATGGCCCTCAATTCTTCTCTATTTGAATTAAATTATTTTATTGTTGTGTTGATTGTTTGTAGCATCTCCCATATCGTGATCTGTAACCACTTGGCATTCACTGCAGTTTGAATTCCTGGTAGAAACATGGCTATGAATATCACTGTCATCCTATCGAACAATTTGTGCTCATCTGGGATATCGTGTGAAGACTCCCGACTTTGCCGAAAAGTAATTCTCCCTCTTCTCTCGGATGAGATTGAACAACCTCTTCTTGCTTTAATGTGTATCCATAGTCCGGAAGCCCTCTATGTGGAGGTCACTTTGATGGATCACCAATGCAGGAACATGTATTAACACCAAAGAACATATTCCTTTCCCGCTGTCACGTAGCTTCATGTAAGCTTTTATTCCACAGGCCCAATAGTGATCCATCATACTGCAGTTTCTCCTGTTGTTCCTGGAACGTCAACTTTTTTCTGCAATCCTTTATTTCCTCCAACTTTAGTCAGGCCCTTGTTTCTGAAACAGTGTCACATTCTTCACTGGTAGTTTAGATACAGGTCCTACTTCATCTTCGACCCATGTTAGTTATCTTGCAAACTTGTTCCATTCTTTAAGACATCCATCATTCACTTTTTGCACTTTGTGCACTGGTGATGACATCAATAAGTGTGCACTGCAAGTTAGCATTCCTGATTCCCATCCTTCACTAGTAGTTACTTGCCCATATACTGATAGCTGAGGTCTCTCCCAGCATCCTGACAATCCTGGCTTTTTCCATCCATCTGCGAAATTCAGCCTCTTTTGTTCAATAACTGTTATCTGTCCTCCAGTCAGACTGCTAAATGAGTACAAGAGCATCCTATTCCTCCACTGTGGATCTTTTTCCATTTTTGTGTTTTTATGTAAGCATCTTCATACGGGAACGTTTTCTTTGACACCCATCGTAGGGTTGCCCATTCCCCCTCAAATTTTCCTCTGGTCAAGCATGCGGCTAGATGGACGAGACACATTGCATCATGAGCAGGTATTTATCTTGCTATAAATGTTCTGGCTGTGCTCATGGCATATGGGATGAGAGAACATACATAGCAGCTCTCGTCTGATGTTTTTTACCCTACCTCACCCATGTGTTGATACCCCATGTTATTCTTTAAATGGGCTGCATTGTCAAGATATGTGTTTATATCCTGATTATCCTCTCGAGCACCCCTCCTAACGCAATCAATGTGTTTAAAAATATCAGGGAAAACATTGCTTGTGCTTTTGTTAGGAATAGATAAAGATGTCTCATTGTCAGACACTTCATTTAGTGTTCAAATGCCACATTATCTCTTTTGGAGTAAAAGGTCTTCTTGTTAGCAATCTGTGTCTCACGTAATGGAAAATTCCCAGTTTCTTCACTTTAATTGTTCACCTTCAATTACTTTTATAAACCTCACTTTAATAGCAACATTTGAATTATGATTGCAATAATAACTCTATGGATAATAGGACTGTTTTTAGGATTTCCCAAAAATGCAACAGAGTCACTGTGTCATAGAACTAGAGCTGGATATGATCTAAATATATATATGAAAACAGCATGCAAAAGTGTGTACAAATCAACAGGCAACTTAAAAATATGATTGTAAACACTGAAAGGTCCGTTCTTTCCCCTCTGAATTTGGGAAAAGTCAGTAATCCAAAATAGTTTTATTCCACTTGATCTTTGTTTGACTCTTAGCAGCCAATCTGGTTTGTATTCACTGAACTTCTTCTCTTGCTTCACTGTCAGCAGGTGCAGGAGGGGATCAGGGTTTCTCCTTTGTAGAGCTTTATGTCATTCAGGTGCAGTCAAGCTTGTCTTCCTTCAAGTTTCATGGTGGTGGGAGTGACCCCCCCTCTACTAGGTATGGTCCTGCAAAGCAGGGCTTAGTCGATGTGTGCACAAAACTTTTCACCAGCACTTGGTCCCCTGGGTATAGACTAGGTTGCTTGCAGATCTACAAGATAATTTGTTTGGCAGTCTTCATCAATCTTCTTTGACCCTTCCCTCTGATGTTTGACCTGTTGGGAAATAAAAGAAACACTAGTGGTTATATTTGTTAAATAACCATGCATCTCATCCCCCAATGTCTTCGCTACGCATTGGCATCCATTTTTATTCGAGTGGCAGGATGACGAGGTATTCCCATACAGCGTTCAGTCACCAATTCATGAGGAGTTAGTTGGTGATCTGAGCCAGGCTGATTTCTTAGGGAAAACAATGCAAAGGGTAGGCAATGTAGCCATCCCTTTTTCAAAGTGATCTTGATTTTGTCTATCCTTTCTTTGAGAAATCCATTGAGAAATCCATTTAACCTCTTGCAGATTTAATTTGCCTGTGGGTGATAAACTGAGGAAAACTTATGCTTCATTCCTAATAGAAGAACTATCTATTTGAATAATATAATTTACAAAATGCGCCCATTATCCGACCACAGGATTTTGCACACACATGCATGAGGAACTTGGCAGCACATGTGACATCCGTGTGTGTGCATGGACCTGCAACTCGCAACATGTCCACATAATCTATATGTAGATGCTGGAAAGGACTATTGGGTCTAGGGATTGCTCCTCACTGTTCGCAAGGTGTGCCCTGCTGGGAATTTCTCACAGACGCTGCAATTTACAATCAACTGTGCAACATGTTCTAACAAATTCAGCAAGACTCTCTCTGGCAGTATGCGCAGGATAGTGAAGCTTATCCAACGCCACCTTTAATAATGCTAGAGGCATAAC
The DNA here is from genome assembly GCF_040938575.1 of Ambystoma mexicanum. Lineage (NCBI taxonomy): Eukaryota > Metazoa > Chordata > Amphibia > Caudata > Ambystomatidae > Ambystoma > Ambystoma mexicanum. The sequence goes on along the minus strand of NC_090934.1, from coordinate 202,040,371 downwards.
TGGCTTTTCAGTGCTGTCCTGTCTCCATATAGCCTTGGTGGGGGATAAAGAACACCTCTGTATCTTCCATAAATCCTGCTGTTTGTTTGGAGCTCGAACTTGTAGCTCAATTAACTGTAGAGGGGATAACATGTTGTAACCTTTTTTCACAAACATGCAACGTTCTGACATTTGCTTGACATTTTCTAACTCAAAACCAGAAATATTTAGAAAATATGCTGCTCTGTTTGTATGCTGCCCCTTTAGTATGGGCTGCGCATTTCACCACGGCGATAGCCAATGGGAGACTCAGTACTTTAATGAGTTTGTCCAATAGGGACGCATGTTGTACTGGAGTGCCATCTGCATGGAAGAAACCCCTACTTTTTCAACATGACAATACTGCGTGTAAGGTTGTGGTGATATAGGCAGAGTCAGAGTAAACCGTCACTTCCTGATCCTCAAATTTCTGAAGTGTGCAATAAGCGCCACTAATTCTGCAGCCTGCACTGAGCAATGTGAAGGTAGTCTTGCACTTGTCACTACCTAGAATTCACAATTCTTTTAACTTCACGCTGCCATCCCAGTATGTCTTTCACCAGTCGTTTGCTAAATTTTTGAAGAACCATCAATAAAGAGAATTCCCCCCCTCCAAGATCATTTTCTATAACATGGGGAATATCTTAAAATTCAGTATTCGTGGTACAAACATTTACATAGTCCTCCTCTCCTACTGGTTTCAGTATAAATGTCGCCAGATTCCCTACTCTACATCTAACAATTTTGATTGCTGGATTCAAATTAATAATCACTTTGTATGCCAATGCTCTTTGGGTGGTTAATATACTTTTAGTTTTTTCCAAAATGGCAAATAAGGCATGCTCTACAAATAACGTCATTGAGCACCCCAATGTAATTACTTGCAGCTTTTTCAATCGCGAAAGCAGTGGCAGATAACGCTTGTTCGGAAACGGTAATGCCCTTTCATTACTGGATCTAAAATCCTGATTTAACAGGCTAATGGTTTATGCCCATGTCCTAATGTCGTTTTTGTATGGGAACTGCTGTCATTACTTCTCCATTTGAATGCGAGAATAAGTGAAATTCCTCATTATAGTCTGGTATTCCTAACACAGGGACTGTGCAAATCAACCTTTTTAATTCTTCAATACTTCAGTCATCTTGTCTGTCAATGTTATCCTGCTTTTACCTATCTGTGCTTCTTTAAGTCGCTTTAAAAGTGATCGAATATATGTACTGTAATCGAAAACCCTGACCCTACAATATTTAGCTAGACCTAAAAATGGTTGCATTTCCCTCAGTGTCTCGGGCTTTGGGGTTTTCATGATTGCTTCCGCTCTCTCAGGTGTCACTTTTCTCCCATCTTGAGAGATCAGCTGTCCTATGTATAGGACCTCTTCCTGACAATACTGTAGTTTCACCTTATCTACCTTATATCCTTTCTCTGCTAGTTTTGTCATTAATCAAACTGAGAGAAAGAGCAAATGAAAGGTCAATCCTGACTATACATATGCCCTAATAGTTAGTTGTATACAAAGTACGAGCCACACCATATTGTGTTGGTACAAAGTGTATGTATTCCAAGGTAAAGACATAGTGGTCTGATAGCACACATAAATATAGAGTTTTCAATTCAAAAACATGAAACAAATACATGATGTTGTAAAACAAACAGTTTTGAGATAATTCAGACTCAAAATTGAATACAATGGAGTAAAACAATACAAAACCTACTGCTGTGTAATCTCACGACAGGGGTCAAAACAATTATTACATAGATAAAGCAAACAACATGAAAAATGTCAATAGAGGCAGTGTTAACAATTTTGCACTGCACTTAGGATTGGGAAATCGTCTACACAGATATGTTTCGGCCCTCACTGGCTGTTGTGACAGCCATTCTTGAGAGGGCCTTCATCAGGACGAAAGGATGCCGGATGGACTGTTCTATGTGTGAGCTGCCGTGTCGGAGAAAGAGTGATTCTGCGCGGATTCAAACAAGAAGAGTGAGCACCCGTAGTGACTTGGGTAGCCTCTTGGCTGACTTCATACTTCTCATTGATGAAAAACAACCTGTATAAAATACAGTGTGTCTAGAAGGGAGGTTGTGAACTCAAAGTTCTGGTGTGTCTTCTAAAGTTGCCACAAATTGGGTTGACCGCTGATTAACAGTGGGCTGCTGCTGCGCTGGATAAACTAAGTGTGCTTCCAGTCCCTGTATAATGCTCTGTCTCAGTGGACCGAGTAATGTGCTGCCGTGCTTGTAACAATGGTAACATGTCTCCAGTGGTAGCCCCCCTTGTGTGGGCATATACTTCAGAACGGGGCATAGAATGCGTCTCTGCACGAGTGTGCAACAGTGTCCTCAGGCAAAAACAGCAACAAGGTCATCAAACTGAGACTTTCCTGCATTTTTCTGCTGTCTCAATGCAAACTATGTCATCTGCATGCTGAATTATTGTGCTTGGAAGTTGTACGCTATGTAGGTCCATCTGAAAAATCCTATTAAAGATTGATGGGCACTCGCAGTAACCCTGAGGTAATTTTGTGTTTTGCCACCGCTGGTTTCAGTATGAAAACTAGGTTAAATCTTGTGTGTCCTCATGGAGAGGTATTGAGAAGAAGGCGTGTTTTAAGTCTATGGGCCTCATTACGAGGTCGGCGGTAACCCGACTATAGGACTCTAGGGGAAAAAGGGGTCTAGGAAGCTCCAGCACCATTGCTAACGGTGCCAGTGCTTCCATGACAACTCTGCCTACCGAGCCCGTTGTGCCCCTGGCAGGGTCACACCTGCTGGGCGCGGTGACACCAGCAGGCAGACTTGTAGTGTAGCAGTTCAGAAACAAGGGTGACGGTAAGCTTACTGTCACCCTTGTTTCAGGACCACCACACTTGTAATGAGGCCCAATGACTGTAAAATATTTGGCTTAGGCTGAAAAATTACATCATATTGTAGCTGGATTCGGAAACACAGGAAACTATGCTTCAACAACATTGTTTAAGGGGTGTCTATCCTGAAAAAATCTCTGTAACCCCCCTGTTGATTTCTTCACTGGGTACACAGCCGTGTTACATGTGTATTCTGATGGACCAATATTTCCTGCTGCATTTAAGCAGAAATGGTTTTGAATATGCCTTCATCTGCTTCTCTGGCATGGAGTACTGTTTTGCTCATGGCAAAATCGCTCCTGGTTTAAGCTTCATTTTAACTGCTCCTGCTCCACTTAATAGGCTCATGTCATATGGACTGCTGGTCCATAAGATGCTTGGCACCTTTTCTAAATCTTCCTGGATTTTTTTTTATTTTTTACCAAAGCCACTCTCTGCTGTATTTCTCTGTTCTCAATTTTCATCCAATAAGTGACAAAATACAAATTCATCTGAATATTCATCTCTACACAAGTCTTCGTCTGTCAAATCTGTTAGTCTGTATCCTTCCCTAAGAGCTATTACAGTTCTCCATGCTCTTCCCTCATCACCTGTCCCATGAACAACTACCCTTTCCTGATTTACCACTGCTGCCTCTAGTTCTATGGGAATAACTTCTCCCTCCCCGTTATCCATAGGTATTTCTGGCATAAACAAAAATTTGTCAGGTGTTCTCAACACTTCACCTGTCAATCCAGGAAGTCATGTCAACAAAATATTTACTCCATACAAAAATATTTCTGGGTCCAAAGGGACCCCTCTAGGTGCCTTTTGACCTGGAAAGGCAGTATATCCCTGGAGTGGAACACACTATCCATTTGTCAGTGAAAGATATCATCATGTTAAGTTTTGCCATGACATCACGTCCTAATATGGTAATCAGTGTCTGGCGAGAATACAATAGGGGCATAGACACATCATGTTCTCCTATAGAGAGTGGTAATTCATCAGTGTATGAACCAAAGGTGTGGCCCCACAGAATCCTTGAGCATTCATGGCAATCCTAGACAAAGTGTACTTTCCCTCTCGAACACAGGAATGAGTTGCTGCTGTGTCTACAAAGAACGAAAATGTCTTGCCTCCTATCGCTACCCTGACCCATGGTTCCTCCTGTGGGTCTGGTGTCACAGATAGTACTGAACACATCAAGTAGCTCTGTGGGCTTTCCTATTGTGGATATAAATTCATCCTTGTCCTGTAAAGGGATTCCCTACCACTACTGTGACACTCCCTATCCTGGGTGTGGTTGCTTGCAGGGCTTCTGTATTCAGCCTCCATTGTGGTACTACTGCTTGTTGTAATGGAGCGTACTGTTGTGTCTGTACTTGTTTTGTTTTCGTAAGCGCTTGCAGTGGTTTCCCTTGTGGCGGTTGTGTTTGCTGTGGAACCTGCTGTGTCTGTTCTATTTGCTGTCACACAAAAAGGGGGGTCCCCTCAATGAACACATTCAATAGTTAATTCTATGGAGCCACACCCCTGCTAAAGCATGTGGCTATCATCAGATGTATTTGAGTAAATCTATAATAAGGCACAAAAATGAATATAAAATAAATCATTTATTCAATAGGCAATAAGTCCTACAACAATACATATCAAAATTGTGATAAAATCTGCTTCAGATTACACAGATGCACGAATCAATAGAAACAAAAATGCATGTCTAAATCTGTACAGTAGGCTTCTTCACATGTATTATTTGCTTTGATTCACCGGTCTGAGATGTGGTTTCTTGAATTATTATTTTTTTCTTCTATAGATTCATGAATCTGTGTAATCTGAAGCAAATTTTATCACAATTTTGATATGTATTGTATATATTTAGCATCTGTTCTATTTGTGGCACACATGTCTGATGCTGCGTGTGATCTAGGGCATAGTATTCCTGTGGTTCTGTATTATACAGTTAAGAATAGCATGTCCCCCCTTGTGGATTATGCCAGTTCTGTTGCATGCCCCCTATAATTGTTCTCACACAATTCCAACACTGCAGCAATAGTCTGCAATTGAATCCCCACATCCCCTTGAGGGTTCTGAAATCCGCCTCGACCTCTAGGTCCATTCTGTCTACCACATGGGCAAAAGTTGTACCCACCTTGATCTATAGGATACCCTGCTGCGCTGGCTGTACTTCATGTGTAGCCATGCCTTCTCCGCTCATCAATACGGCTCCTTCTATAGCGAACTTCGACAATTATTTCTGAACTAACTTTGTTTCCTCTTGCTTTCTATTGTCAGCTTTTTTCTTGTTCTTCTTTTGTAATCGTCGACAATGATGAACAATAGTCAACTGTATTTCTGGCTGTGGCTTCGCTTCCATCCTTATCTGTTACTTCATCTGCCTCGGCACTGGCTTGGGCAGTGCATGACATAAAATATGATAAAATAATGCTACAATTTTATCCTACAGTTCACGCATTTCAAGACGCCAGCATTCCTGAATCTCCTGAATAAAAGCAACATGATCTTCATCCTCGCTCATTTTCCTGGTCATAATCGCTCCCATATCTGATGTCACAGGATAGTGTACTCAAAGCGCTCTCCAGACGTCTGCTCTGCAATTATTAAATGGTGCGCCATCAGGTCTCGTGTTTTGTGCTGTTATACTTGCATTACTCGCTCGTCTCCAAATGTCGTCATTCGCCCTAGTGTCCCCTAGAATAGCTGCTAATAGGCCTTTTATATTGCCTATCACTAATGTCATTCCCACTGTCATTCTTGCTAACTCATAAATCCATTTTCCCGCTCGCACAGTCAAACTAGATAATTTGCATTTCATACTATCTTTATCCATTTGTGGCCATGGAATATATTGTGGTCCTCCCCCTTTCTCTAATAGTGGGAATTGCGTAAACCCCGTTCTACAATCATATGCACCCATACGGCTCGTCTTCCTAGTGGGGCTTGTTTCATCCCCGTTCGTCTTCGTCTTGGCAATGATCTCATTTTACTTATATAAGGCAGGGACATTTCCCCAATGCTCTGCAACTGTTCTGGTGGTCGTTTAGAATATGGTATAGGTTCTTGTGTTTTTTATTTTTGTCCTCCAAGTCTGACCACTTTACCCCTCTTCCTATATCTGGATTTATCAAAATGCTGCATGCGCTTTCTCTTTGCACGCTTTCATTTTCTTTCCTCTCTTCGTCTGACATCATTATACCCCAACTGGTATGGCTATTATCCCTTTCCTTGTCATCAAGATCTAATCTGCTTAAGGACAGTGTACTATGCTTGTCCATCATTAGGTCATCTGATTTACTTCCTGTTTCTTTCAGTGGATCTCCTTTGATGCTCCCTCTGGCCTTGTAACGTCCTTCTCTCTCATCTGTTTGTATAGACCCCCAATCATTTTCCCTATGGCTTCTGTCTCATGCTTGTTAGTCCATGTCTGTACTCTCGGTACATTGTGCAGCTCCCTTCTGGGCTGTTGTGACCATCTCTCGCTTCCCATAGCTCTCGTGCTTCAATGGGTACTATGCTTCTATTGACAATGTGATCTATTTCATCATCGCTTTTTCCCCTACTCCTTCTAACTTATTCTTCCCTCTTCCTCATCTCCCTTCTCTTCTTTCTCTTACCTTCTTTGTAACCTACGTTCTTTCAATCTTTGTGCTTCTATCACTTCACGTTTCTTCTGTTCTATTCTCTCTTTCTCTTTTTTTCTGTTCTTTGTACCTTCTTCTCTGTTTATCCTCCATTGTGCTATCAGTTTTGGGAAGAGAAAGAGGAGCCAATGGTGTTACACCCTTCTCTTTATGCTGATTAAGCATCCACTCCTTCTTGGGCGGATCCTCACTCTCGTTCTGATACATCTTCTATAGCTCTGTAGGATCACCTGGATAGGGGAACCCAGGGGCGTGCTCGGGGAAGTGCCCCAGGCGAGAGCGTTATGGTAATAGAGAGGAAGAAGGAAAGGCCGAGATCCCTAAGAACTTTATAGGTTATAATGCATCTTCCTCGTTTCCTCCCATTAAAACTTTCCTGCTCAGATCCAAAAAACCCTCCATACATAATCAATCCTCTGAGGTCCCAAACACGGTTGCACCCAAAAAGTATATATCCCAGAATCCCTGTTTCCCTGTTTCCTATCCAAATACTCCCAATCATTTTTCTTCTTTTTATTTTCAAAACTCCCAGTCTGCTTTGACAACAAACTACCATTCCCATAATTCCCCCTATTCAAGTCACGATAAGAACTCCCATCATTCTCGTTTGTCTCACAAAACCCACCATTCTCACCCTTCGTAAAATACCTTTTCTCCATCCTACCCCATAGGATACCCAAAAATCCTACCACCTTTTTTTTCGACACAAAGGCCCTCATTACGACCCAGGCGGTAAGTATACGACATTACCGGCATGGCGTAACTAACGTTTACATGCTGGGTCAAAGCCGTAAAAAGCGGGACATTACGACCCATCGTGCACGAGCATTACGCCATGCCGGTAATGTAAACTGCGCCATAGCGTTAATGCCCCCAAAACGGCACCTACTGGCATCGTATGCCGTGCAAGGTAAACTACCGCCATCCCGACCACCGTTCATAGCGGTGACCGTAGTTAGCGGTGACCGCAATTAGCGGTCACCGCAATTAGCGGTGACTGTAAATAAGCGGAATCGGAAGTAGCGTCATCGCGGCGGAACGGGAAAGAGCGCGGCGGCCATCTTTAAAAACACAATCCATTGGCATCCTCCGCAACCACTGGACATCCGAGCCTGAGACCCGGCAAATACCATCAGCAACCTTCTTCCTGCAAGAAAATGCCTAAAGTGGTTAAAAAAGCCTGTGACCGCCAGCGGCAAGACCGCTTCACCAGAGAGGAGCTTACCATGCTTGCGGAGACCCTCCAGGAGAACGCCGCAGTGGTATTCTCCAACCAAATTACCAGACCGGCCATAGCCAAGAAGAAGGCCATATGGGAACTGGTAGCTCAGCGGGTTAGTGCCGTGGGAACAGTACCCCGCAATGTGAGACAGTGCCGCAAGCGGTGGGACGATCTCCGGCTCAGAGTCAGGAGCATCCTATCGGCAAACAGGAACCTGGGCACGGCAACCGGGGGAGGATCGGAGTCCCCTATTAAATTGCAGCCATGGGAGGAAATATGTGCCTCCACAATCGGAATGGAGAGCATAGAAGGAGTAGGAGGAATGGAGAGAGGAGCCCCGACATCAGGCGATGCAGGTAGGTGGCTCAAATCAAGCCATGCAAAATTCACCAAAGTCCATTCATGTGAAGTACAATGTTGCCCCATAGTGAAAATGCAACACATCAGCAGGAGACTGCCTACAGACACATCCGATCTCCACCCTGTACAGATGCAGTATGCACACCCTAACTGCAGGCACCCACATACCTCCATGCTACTTCCACACAAAAGGGAGACAACCTGTATGCCCCTGCCTCAAATGTGCCGCATGTACTAACTGATAAGATGTCAGTCGTCACAATGCCCGCCCAATGTCCGCAGACCCATCAATAACACTTTCCCTCCTTTGCTCCACCACAGGCTCAAATTCCGACCTTGAGGATGAGGACACCATTGCCTCCACACCCACCAAGAGGGCCAGGACAACTGTGCCAACACCACAACCCTCCACCTCTGCTGTACCGAGGAAAACCCCACAGCAGCCAAAATCCGTGCCAAGAAAACAGGACAGGGCACTGACAGCCACCCCAGCAGGCAGCACAGAAGCAGCAGCAGCAGCGGACATTATCCAAATCGTGCCCACAGAAGGGACAGGCTCTGCTGCAAGCAGCACTATTGGGGAAACTGCTGCCATTGCAACCTCCTCCGATAGCGAAGCAGGGATCATTGAGGAGATTGATGTTGGAAGCCCCACTGCCCACCCTCATTCCCCCTACCTGTCCCTAAGCAGCCCGCATGCGGATGCCACACAGGGGCAGTTAGAGGATGAGGATTGGCCAGGCTCTCCATCCTCGGTGCAGGAGGTGAGCAGCCCAATGGGAATACCACTGCCATTAGCCATGGGCCAGAGAAACCAACAAACGCTGGAGGAGATCGTCACCCGGCAGCAGCAACTATCCTCGCTCCTTAATGAGCATGTTGCAGAATGTGGGGGGGCAAGGGCAGCAATGGAGAAATGTGCGGAGACAGTGAAGGCTGCTATAGAGTCCTCCACAAAGGACACCTGCGCAGAACTCGCCACTGTGCGGCACGTCATCTCTGAACTAGTGCAGACAATTCGGGACATGCGTTCAAATGAGCAGGCAGGATCCTCCTTGGGTGCCAGTTCGACACCAAGCAGCCCCATCCGCCGATCGGGGAGGAACCTGCGTAGTACAGGCAGGGCTGCCCCGGGGGCCAGGGGAGGGGGCTGCCAATAGTGGCCGGACAGTGGAGAAATCCTACATCAGACACTGCTGCACAGACTTACTCAGACCTTTGTAGGGATTCCAGGGGGGAGGGCGGAGGGGAGAGTGGGTGTGTTGGGGAGTTGAGGGTGGAGGGAGGAGGGGGGAGTGGGTGTGTTGGGGAGTTCAGGGGGGAGGAGGGAGTGGGTGTGTTGGAGAGTTCAGGGGGCAGAGGGGTGGGGGGAGTGGGTGTGTTAGGGAGTTCAGGGGGAAGGGGGGAGTGGGTGTGTTCAACAAAATCACTTTCACAATACACTTTTCATATTTTCACAAATCACATGTGTGGACATTGCTCTTTGCGTATGTGTGATTTATTGGTAAACAGTCCCCAGTGTCCATATAACAGACGCACACAGTGCCACAATCGTCATCTCCAGGTGACACCCCCCATCCGCGTGTGCTAGAATAATTGGTTGATCAGAGTACTACGCATTTCAGGCCCCTCCTGTGCATCGCCGCCTCCATGAGGTGCTGCCCCATTCCCACCCTCATCATCCTCATCGTCAGGTGGTTGCAGTTCTGCATCAGGGGGCAGGGGGACATTGCGTCTGACGCACATATTGTGTAGCATGACACATGCCATGACGATCTTTGCCACCTTCTCATGGCGGTACAGGAGTGCCCCACCAGACCTGCTGAGGCAGCGAAACCGTGCCTTCAATAGGCCAAATGCCTGCTCAATCACCACACGGGTACGTGTATGTGCACGGTTGAAGTCCTCCTCGTGCTGGTTCTGTGGGTTCCGGACTGGTGTAAGGAGCCACCTCTTCAGGGGATAGCCTGCATCACCTGTATGTTGTAGAGAATGTATGTGTCAGTCATGACGTCTATTTCAAAACATGACGTGCCACCATGGCTTGCATCCAACTGTTACTTCGGACCTCTTTTAAATGCACTAATTGATTCACACTATGCGACCAGTATATGCTCATGGCTCTTATGGAATGTTGTGCATGCCATCAACCAATGTATGCAGGGGGGTCAAGTGCCTTGTGAGTGCCCATCCACTGTGTTCGTTCATGCCGTTTGTTTTGGTGGCCTGGCTCGTGTCCTGTGATGTCAACGCTCACATCATTGCAACATTGCTGTCAGCCTCATCATGACCCCAGTGAGCAATACTGATGTTGATAGGGACATTTTGTGGGCCTTGCTGTCTGTGTGATGGTGTGTTGATGTTTCTGTCCGTCATGTGCCTCATTCGTGCGCAGTTATGGGGGACAGGCCTTTCAGTTGATGGTGTCTGGTGACGTGCATGTAGGTGCATTTCGTTGAGGTCAATGTGGTGTGAATTGGTACAATGCACTTGCAGATGGTTGTGTCATGGTTGGGGCACACCTCCATTCACGTGGTGGGGCTGCATACATCGGGCATTAGGTTTAGTGGTGTCAGCTGAAGTTTGTGCTGCTTTAGGGTATGATCTGGCTCCGTTGTCTCTGCTACTCACAGCCAGGTGGAGTATGCATCATTCCCCCCCTTTCAGCCAGGTGGAGTATGCATCATCCCCCCCCCTTTCAGCCAGGTGGAGTATGCATCATTCTCCCCCCCCTTTCAGCCAGGTGGAGTATGCATCATCCGCCCCCCCCTTTCAGCCAGGTGGAGTATGCATCATTCCCCCCCCCTTTCAGCCAGGTGGAGTATGCATCATTCCCCCCCCCTTTCAGCCAGGTGGAGTATGCATCATTCCCCCCCCTTTCAGCCATGTGGAGTATGCATCATTCTCCCCCCCCTCTTTCAGCCAGGTGAAGTATGCATCATCCCCCCCCCTTTCAGCCAGGTGGAGTATGCATCATTCCCCCCCCTTTCAGCCAGGTGGAGTATGTATTGGTACGCCGTTCACCTACCCACTTCACATTTCCATGGTGATGACATGTGACTCACCGAGTAGCCAGGATCTTGGCCCTGCATGTCGCTCCATGTAGCGTGGTATTGTGGAGTTCCGAAGGACCATTGAATCATGGGTTGCTCCGGCGAATCAGGCACAGCAATGTGTGATGATCCTGTTGGAGTCACAGACCATTTGCACGTTGATTGAGTGAAATAGTTTACGGTTGCGGTACGGTACCTCCATGGCATGTGGCACCACCAATTCTACATGGGTGCAGTTAATGGCACCAATGCAACCAGGTATGCCGGCTAGTGCATGGAAACCCACCTTGGTGTTTGCAATCTCCTGGGCAGACCGTGGTAATGAGATGTAGCCGTCTGTGTGCTTGAGGAGGGCATCAAGCACTTGGATCAGTGTACGTGAGAATAATGGTTGTGAAATGCCATGCAAGTGTCCCACTGTGTGCTGGTAGGTGCCTGTGGCCAGGAAGTGGAGTACAGACACTGCCTTCAGTAGGGATGGGATGGCGGTTGGTGTTTCTATCATGCTGACGATGTCGTGTGTATCATGTCTACGATGGCGGTGATGGTTTCCCGGTCCAAACAGTACAGGGTGTGGATCTGCTCAGCGGTGAGGTTGAATGGACTGGCTCTGATGCGTGGGATTGTGGGCTGCCTGCGTGGTGCCACTGGCTGTGCTGGTGGGGCTTGTTGGCCCTGCCTTGCCCTCCTTCTCCTCCTGCGTCTCCTCTGTGCAGCCTGTTGTTGTTGTAGTTGAAGTTGTAGCACTTGCATTGCTATCAGGTCCTCCAGCCCCAACATTGCTAGTCCTATTGGAATCATTGTGGAGTGTGACTGGGTGTGGGAAGGGGTTGGGTGTGCTCTTTTTGTACTTCCTGAGTCTGTATTGCCTCCACCTGTACTGATTCTGTGCACCTGTGGCAGCTGGATTCACTGCACAAGGCCCTTTACGGTTGGTTCGCGATGGCGTAATTAGCACCATGGCGGTAAGGTACTTTACGGGCTGGGTGATGGCGTTAGGTGCATGTCCGCTTGGGTCGTCATTCGCGTAGCTTTGCGCCATGCCGGTATTTGCGGTGTGGCAGGTCGCGTGTGCGCGTACTTGGTGCAGTTAGTGGCAGCGTTAACTACGATGCCGCTAATGGCATCGTAGTTAACGGTCACGGGTCATGATCGGACCTAGCGGTAAACGATGCCGGTAATCATTTACCGGCATCGTTTTTCACTTACCGCCTGGGTCGCAATGAGGGCCAAACACTTGTTTGCACGGAAAACAAAAAAGAGCTAATGTTAAAACTGTTTACCTGACATGTCTCGACACAAGGGTCAGGCAATTAACCAGAATCATACACACCTGACGGCCCTTTCTCTTCCACACAGGAATAATAGGTGAAACACTAAAGCACAGGACGAGCAAGACAGATGGCACGATGTGAGAGCTAACTCAGCACGGCAGTACAAGAGGAGGCAAAAGACGCTGAATACCAAGAGGAGAGAAGTAACCTTGCCCTTTTCGATCCAGGCCTGTGAAACCTCCACAGATGGAAACATAAGACTGCAAAAAATAGCCAGTGTGTGTTGCAGAAGATGTCTACGGTACGCAAGACCCTCCTCCGCTGATAACCAAGGAAGGATGCTGGTCTCGGTGGTACCAACCTTGACTCTGAGGGTAAAGAAAGCCAAACGGTTCATCACAGCCAGTGAGTCGAGAGGAAAATGGATACGAACTGTGTTGAATGAAAAGTAGCCAACAGCTAATTTGAACTTTTAAAGATGTGATTGAGTGAGGGGGAAAACCAGCAACAGAGGAGGCTAGCACCAAGCGGGTGCCTAGACAGGAAAACTCTGCGCAATTACACAATGGTAGAATATACCAGACCAGAAGCCCTTGGGAAGAGGCGAAAAGAGGTCAAAGTGGTCCTACAGGGGTCTTGTAAAATCCTATGTATCATCGAAAGTCTTTGACCTACAGATGATTGCGACGTCTAAAGGAAATGAATCCTGCTTGGTGAACTGTTTGGTAAAAGGTTGGCAATAGTGAACCCGGCAGAGGGATGCTGATGAGAGGGGACGAAGTCTAAAGTCCTATAGTAAACTGTCTGTAAAAGTTGTTGAGTGACATTAAGACTTGTGTTAAGTGAGTCCGAGCCCGTTTGAGGGAGATCCAGGGGTGAAAAGTCATCACCCAAAGTTAATTGTGAAAGGAACGGTTCAATAAATGGGTTGAATAAGATATGTTAGGGGTCAGCACCCGGAAGAGGGGGACACAGGGATGAAGCCACCACCCAATGTGAACTGTGGAAAATACCTTTTTGTTTGTGTTTGTTTGTTGGATACATCAGGCCTCGAAGGTAAGAGACATTTTAGTGAAAAGAGAATTTACCATTGAAGAATGTGATAGCTGGAACAGAACTGTCGTCTTGTGCTGAGAAAGCTCGAGCATGTGCTGTGCTCCAAGGTCCCACCTTGTCTTGTGCTGAAAACCGTATCCCATTGACAATAGGTTTCTTTAGTTTAGTATAGGCCCTTTTATATTGACACAACGCCTCTAGGACTGTCTTATTTTTCATTTGATGGTCAACGCTTGCTCCCATCTTAGATTTAGGTTTAGCTTAGGCGTTTTTCCACCCTGCATTTCATTGTTCAATAAACATCCTTGAACTGTGATCACTAGTGTCTCTCTTTACTGTTGCCACCATGAGTTAATTACAGCCCACGTAGAGAGTTCAATAACGTGGGCTCCAGTTACACAGAAGCTATCTCCACCAGGCCTTTTTCTCTTGAATTTTAGGATGAACAGAGAGATGCTCCGGGTTAGATCAGAGTTTGCGAGCAGGTGTAAATTGGGTGATGGAATTATTGAGGTTTTGGGGTTCAAGGTTGTGGACACAGTGATGCGTGATGGATAGTGTTTTAAATTCTATACCCGCTTTGACAGGGAGCCAGTGGGCTTCACGTCTAGTGGAGGAAATGTGGTCTGAACATTTGAGGCTGAGAGCAGAGTGAAGAGCTTTGTTTTGGAGAAGTTGTCATTTCCGCAGGTTGGAGTTGGGGGTACCCATAAGGATGGCATTACAACAATCAAGTTTAGAGAGGATAAGAGTTGAGCAAGGGTGATGCAGTTACTTGGAGAGAGAAACTGCCCGCTCAGGGAAATTAGTCAGGCAGTGTAGGCAGTGGAGGAAGCAAGGACATTAACATGTCTGTTCATGGAATGGTCGGCTTTGAGGTAGACCCCCAAAGTTTATGTGCTTTGAGACTGAAATGACAGAGCCGTCTATCCTGAAGGATGAGTAGTTGGGATCAAGGTGTCTGATCTGGTGTTGGGAGCCGATGACTAGGAGCTCTGTTTTTTCATCTTTCAGGCAAAAGTTGTGGGTGGCCATCAAGTTTTGGATAGTGTTGTAAACAGTGTTAATTAGGAAGGTGTCAGAGTCATAATCCCCAGTGAGCGGGACCTAGGATCTGAGTATCGTCTGCAAAGTCATTGTAAATGATTCCTCTGGAATCAATGCGATCAAACAGGGGTTTTGTATAGGTGTTATGAAGGGTAGGCGAGAGGCAGGAGCATTTGTGGGACACCTAGCAGAGCTCGGGTAGCATTGTCAGCAGAGTCTCCTAAGAACACATGTGTAGTGTGGTCACTGAGGAACGATTTTATCCAGTTCGTGGCTTCCAGGGCGAAGTGGTAGTGTTGAGTGAGGTGTTCGCAAAGGATATTGTGATCAACCAAATTGAAAGCCGCAGAAAGATCAAGTAGGAACAGGATCGCTAGATTGCCCGAGTCCCAAATAGAGTCCATTTGTATTTTTAAATCCAGTAAGGTGGTTTCTGTGCCTTTTGCCAAGCAACTGATTGTTTTCTAGGGATTTCTGGATGTAAGCGTAGGCTAGGCGGTCAAGGATTTTTAATAAGAAGGGGACGGTGGTTATGGGGCGGTAGTTAGTAGGGATTGCAGGATCCAGCGATGTTTTTCTTAATAGACGGGTTACCCAAGCATATTTGATCAAGGTGGGCACAGTACTTGTTGCGAAGGAAGCATTGGCAAAGTCGGTAATGATGGGTGTAAGTGTAGGGGTACAGAGCTTCACTATGTGAGCTGGGCAGGAGACACCTTTGCAATTAGATGGCTTAAGTGTTCTGTTGTCATATGTTGCAACACTGTTCTTCATAACGACCCTTCTTGAGGCCAAGTCGTAAATTAAAAAGAGGAGTGTACTAAATAACAAGTGGTTTTCAACTGTCAATACTTACCATATTTTTTATTCCATTGTTAATTTTATTAAATTAGTATTATCTCAACGTTATTCTTTCTTTCTTTACACAATACTTCATATCCCACAATAATCGAATCAGGCAAGGATCACCAATTGCCGCTCATTTCTTAAAACTCAATTTTTTCAATAAATTGCCTCCTATGACTAACGCCAATCGTTTTTTCGGTACTAATAAACAACCAAATTATTACTATTGTTTTATACATTTAATCTGCAGCATATTTATCACAACTAAATATAGGACATGTTTCTTTTTATGTTAAGTTTACCTTTTTTACACTGAGATCTTTACAACCCCAAACAAATGTGCATACAATTGTCTTCCTACCTGCTTAGTAGAAAGTATCTCATCTACTTTTGACCCCATTGTGGAGTGTGACACACATTCTCCATATCAGCTTTACCTCAGAACTCCCCTAAAAATACCCCCTTTTTTGTAAGTGTAATGTATGCTCGTCTACCTCCTTGTGGATATGAATCGAGGAATTCTTTCCTTAAACAAAATCCTGTTATGTTTCCCCACTATGTATATTTACATGCAATATAGCCCGTCCACTTTTATTTGCCCCTTTCAATTCTCTACTTCCATCCTTTGCTCAGCTCGAGGCCTTCATTGTTGACTCTTCCCCAATCAACCACTTTGCCTTCAGTCCACGGGGCGCATTCGGGGACTGGACAGCAATTTCTTCAAACATTCACCTGCCCACTGTTTCTGGTCAGATGTGTTGTACTACCGTTCTCCACAGGAAACTCTACATTCGGCTGGTGGTGGAAGATGTCAAGAATCTGAGAGGCTGGATCTTAACCATCTGCACCGCTACCAAAATGTGCATTAGCACTTGGAGTGTATCAAATGCTGAATGGGATTACCATAATAAACAAACACGGGCCCAAAAGAACCGGACAGACTCTAGGAAAACTGCAAAATACTACTTTATCAGCTATGATTTCATCCTATGTGGTAAATAATAAAAAAACCTATTGGGCAAAGGGGTTGGTTAAGGGCACCTTATACTTTATTTAGGCATTAGTCACATAATTGGCTGTCCTTCATCAAGTAGGCACGCCTTGAACATCCTCTAACTACGAATAATACAGATAGCAGCATAGCAAATAGCAGTGTACTGGCTCCAGCAACAATGCATTTTCACCATGGCAGGGTCTTCATGATTGGTTGACATTCTCTCCTAACATTGGACATTTGGCTCGTTAGCAGCACGTAAACAAAACGAAACACAGGTGTGAAGGACAACGTCAGACCACTGCTCACCTGCCAATTAGCCTACCATCTCTCATCAGTTAGGCCCTTAGCTGAGGCTTCTTCTTTGTAGTTGAACTTGCTGGATGTTCTCTTCTCCAGAATTTTATAGGGACTGAAGGTACATTACAATCTTCGTCTGAGCCTTGTGATTAGGCCTTGTTTTCTGGTTTTTGCACCACGTGTGAGGAGACCATCATGTTGTCCTTTTTGTCCTTCTATTTAGTGACATTTCATTCAATTATCCTGTGTGTCATTACTCTCTTTGGCCTCTGGAGACTTGGTTGCTCAGTTGTGCATACACTTTCTACATCTTTAATTGTTCAATACTTGGCATCTGCAAATGTTCACTCCTTTACTTATTCTAAGAGAAATATGTCATGCGTACATAGTTTATCCTTGTTGACTCCCTTTGTACCTTGCAGTTGCTTCTTGCTGTGGCATCCTTGATCCTTGGCCAAACAACTATTCTTTGTTCATGCACAAATTCATGTTTCAGCACCTGTCCGCTCTGCAGCCTTGGTCTTTCTCCTTTGAGCTTCTCACTTACTTTTATGCAAAGCCGACGTCCATCTTTTCAATATGGCCACTTTACCCATGTTATATTTTCTAAATTAGAAAGCTTTTATGTGGCTCATCTACCTTGTGTTTCTGTGTATATACATTCACTACGTTTCTAAGTACTTATCTTCTTTGTATATATGGTTTTTCAAATTCACATATATGTTATGCTTTGTTTCTTCAGTTATATCTTCATTATTTAAGTATGAACATTTTTTCAGTGCGTCATTGGGTCTTCTCTTTATTTCGTCATTTTGCGCCTGTCCGTTTCAATTTACAGCGCTTCAGTGATGTCTGCAGGCTTCCTTCTACCACTTCAGTACTGAGATACATTCGATACAGTTGTCTGAGGGCATACCATCTCTCACAGCTCAGATGCAGTTTTGGGATTATACCTGGTGTCAGGCATTGTCTTCTTGTCATTCTTCCAATATGACAGAGGTGAGGGGGTGGAGTCTGATGACATATACAGCTATTCGTCTACATTTACGTACCACCCAAACCACTCCAGTATACTACTGACCAAGATTTCATATCAATAAATATCTAAGCTACTGCCAAGCCACAGTGTCACAAATGTTTGACATCTGCACTGAAAACTTTGGCCATCCATTCCACAGAACATAACCATGGCACAGTATAATTTCATTACCAGCAAAGAGTACTGTCTGGTTCTATATCTCATTCAGTTCCCCTCCTCTGAGTTATCCACTTCCGACACAGATATGCTAATGGGGAGCCTTGCCACCCACCCTATAAAGTTACTATCAGGGTGGCGTAAACCTAGAACTGGCTTGGGCCCTTGTACAAGATGGCAGGGTCAACATACCTGTGGTAATGTGGTGGCACCACTGTACAGGAGACCCGGGCTAGAGAGCGAATATATGAACAGGAGATCCTGGGGAGGGAGTGCAGTAAGCATAAAGGTAATACACGATCAGAGCACAGAAGCACTGCACTGTGAAGGGGTAAGTGTGGGTGTGTGTATCTGTCTCATGTCCAAATGTGCCAACCACAAGGCTGTCTGGACTATACTGCACTGATGATCCCTAATAAGGGTGAAACCAGGTATGTAGTTGTCCTGACAGTCTTGCAAATGTCTGTCTTGGGTTGATTAAATGTTGTATAAAGTATCACTGCCTCCTTAGACAAAGACGATTTCCTGGAGAAAAAGGTTTGCATTGAGCTCAGAACTTTGAGATGAACTTCCAACAAAGGCTATTAGGTGGCATTGTGGAATGAGTGACTTGGCTCAAATGGACTTTCCTACTTATATACTAGTGTAAAAGCCTGTGTATATGGGCCAACATGTGCAAGGAGAGAAATGTTCAGAGTGTTCATACCATACAAACATACATTTGGCCTTATATATTCCCTAAGGCAACAGCTTATTTCCTAAGGCAACAGCTCTCTTTAGTGGTGACAAAACAGTAATGCTCGCTTACTGTTTTATATATATATATATATATATATAGATATATACACTGAAAAACCTTTGGTTAAGAGAGAGGTAAGGTGATCAAAATGAATGCAACAAAATCCCTCAAATTTAGCAATCATATTTTGAACAAGTCCACCTTAACTATGCACCCCCTCTTAGGCAGTATATGACCACATCACAGCTGGCATCACTGGTGACATCACTAATTACATAATACATGACATCAGCGATGAGCAAATGTAGTAGCAGCAAGAGCCTGCTCACAAGGTATTGTCCTCTCATTACTGTGTCTAAATGTCCACTATAATAAGCCAAGGGTTGGTGTGCTAGGGTAGTCTTCTGTGTGAGTACCTCAGTTATCACTACTCCATTGGAGTGTGAGAACAGTTAGACTCCGTCATGGTAATCTGAAATCCCTAACACTTGAGCTGTGGATATTGCTTTCTTCAGCTCTTTGAATGCTTGGTCATTTTGTATGTCCATAACAGCTTGCCGTTCCTCTTCTGCACTTCCTTGAATCCACTTAACAAAGCTCCTGTGTATGTGCTGTAGTCAGACACCCACACTCTACAATAATTACATAGGCTTAGAAACTGCTTCGTCTCCCTCACTGTCTCCGGCATCAGCATTCTGCGGACTGCCTCTGCCTTTTCTGGCATCACCCTTTGCCCGTCCTGGGATATCAATTGTCCTATCTATAGCACTTCCTTTTGGCAATATTGTTTTTTTGCCTTGTCCACCTTGTATCCCTTTTCTGCCAATACTGTCAATAAATATACTCCATCATTTTGGCACTGGTCTTATGTCATCTACGTACTGTATGACAGTGCTCTCTATCTGTATGTTGCCTAAATCCATTTGAAGGGCCCTATTAAAGATAGATGATGACTCACAGTAATCTTGTATGTTTCCACTTCTGTTTCTATATAGCAAGGATGTCAGATCTTGTCATTCTTCGGAAGTGGTATTGAAAACAAGACATTCTACAAGTCTATCACTGTGAAGTGCGTAGCTTCCATTGGGATGCTGCACAGAATTGTCACTGGATTTGGAACTAATGGAAATTATGCCTCTGCTATCTGGTTCAAAGGACGCAAGTCCTTGATAAAACGCCAGGAACCCTGGTTGCCTTTTTCACAGGGTACACAGCCGTGTTACACTGCGATTCTGAAGGTACTAATATTTCCTGCTTCACCAATGCAGCGATTTTCTGTTAAATGTACTTGTCGGCTTCCCTTGATATGGGATACGGTCTTGCCCTCGGGAAGATATCTCCTGGTTGAGCTTTATCTTGACTGCTCCAATCCCTTTTAACAAACCCATGTCATAGGGATTAGTGGTCCATAAGACACTGGGTACCTACCCTAAGTCTTCTTCGAGAAATGGTGGAGGTTGCTTTCACAACACTGCCATTCTCTCTGGTACCTCCTTATAATGTATTCCCACCCAATGTGTAACAGTCATTTTAAATATCACTTCATTATCTGATTGATCATCTTGGAATAGTTCCTCATCTGTCATGTCAGTGTCATGAAAAGTATCTAGGCACTTGCATTAGCCTGCACTTGCGTTGACCTACTGAGCTATCTTGCATGTATCTAGAGCTTATTCGAAGCGTGGAGGAAAATGCTGAACCAGCCAGGCCTCTAAGACTGAGTGAGCCAGCATGCTTGCAAGGGGTTAACTGTGAAGGCCCTTCTGGAGACATAAATATCTAGTTTTGCAAGAAGCCCTGCGCAGCGTTTAGGAGCAAAGCACTGCCATCCTCTTCTGCGCTCTGCGCTTGTCATGTGCACTGATAACACAGGAATGTAGAAAGGTGCTTCCCACAACAACGTACACTGAGCCTGAGAGCCAAGACTGACAGTAACTTTCCAGTAGAAACAATTTTTGCTGCATGGAAGGTTTTAGCCTAGAAGATTCTCGAAGAGCTCGTACGTCATAGTGATTGACGTGCAGCCCCTAATAAGAGAACTGTACCTGGGCCAGTTGGGGGAGGACTCTTCCTGGGCTGTTCGTAAGATGCGCGTACGGAGAGAAACAGTGCCTGGATGACCAGCCAGCACTAGAAGGCAGAGGCTCCTGGCATCACATCCCCGCTCTGGTGTAGGCTTTTGGGGGCTAGGCCAGTCCCTGAGGGGTGCCGGGCACACTGAGTGGCGTGGGTCCTGGGTGTGGTTCTATCGTATCACCATCAACGATTCCTAGGAGCGTAAGATCCATTGCTTATTCATCTGCAACTGATAACTTGTACTATTCAGCTTGCACTTTCAGTCCCATATTATTGAAAAATGCTGCTTAATTCTGATTAGTTACTGTAGTAATAAATGCAAGCATCAAATCTTCTGTATGATTGGCTTTCTTCGAGACTGAGTTCATTGTGCCTCGCGTAGATTCTTACTTGTGTGGGAGAGTGATTAGGAGTGATTATTTGCACTAAGGCTGGCCCCAGGAGGGTGCGGGTTCCCCTTTTCACTACACATGACCACAGTCCTACCATGGTGGGCCAGACGCCTGGTGAACAACGCTGAAACATTACCACAGGGAGCGCTGACAGCTCCCTGCTGCCAGCTTCTGTGGAATGCAACCTCTTGCTGAGATGCGAGTGAACTCGGTGAATCCAGAAAGCCAACTAGATTACCCAAGCGACTGCAGAGCCCCGTGACATCACCCCAGAGAAACACAGGTACCGGGTAAACGGGAAACGCAGGAGGACCCCGGGGCAACCAGATATAAGTAGTAGAGCATGTGAAGGCCAGGAAGGCGACCCTGCCCATGTAAAACAGCATAACTGAAGATATGAAGAAATCATAAAGAACGTAACAAAAAAGGATGGTTGGAAAACAAAGGGAAGGTGGAAAAGATAACCCTGGGAAAGAGGGAGACGACTAATAGAACTCGAAGTTAAAGTACAGTGTCCCATGTGTTGGCATATAAGACTGTCAAGGGAATATAATAAAGGGAGACGAAACCCAATAAGAACAGGAAGTTAACTATGAATGAAAGGATATTGTAGACAAGGGTCCAAATATGACCCTCATGCCCCCGCACGACTCTCGACACGAAGACAAGAAATTATAGCTGTGCCTCACTCTTAGGCCCATCACCATATTCATGGATGTATCATAGGTGTGAGAAACAATATTCCTATAGACAACCATTCAGGCCATACCCAATTGATGATTTGACTGACATCACGAAGTAGCCGTGCTTATACATGAAGTACATATTCATCCATTCATGAAGCTACACAGACCTGCACATATAGGCACAAAGCACATGCTTATGACCCACTTAGGCAGATGACGAGCACACATACATATCTCTATATTCATGCCTTTTACCAAAGCAGAAACTGCAAGATGCAGAGAATTCATATATATTTAGCTTGCACATGTTTGACTGTCGCTAACATGGAGAAGCTTAAAGGCACACTATAGAAGTTATAGGCCATTGTAACCAGCAAGAAAGGAAACAGGTTTGGGAAACAGAGACAAGCTGACATGATCGCTGCAGCTCGAGGCAAGCAGAAACAGCATACCCAGCCAACGACAAAGTGGAATCAGGAAAATTCCAGCTACCGAGCTGGTGAACCACTTAAAATACTCATAATTACAGATGTAAGGGTTTCATTTTGTGGTCTCAACACACGTGACCCAGATGGAGAAAACATTTCCCAGCAAGCCAGAGAGAAGAAGATACAAGTGTTGCCCACGTTTCATTAACTGTCTGCACTCTCACAGGCTTGGGTGATCAGAGAATAGCAACATTAGAGAACATGTTGCACCTCCATGTTCTTTCTCATTACCTTGAAGAGGTACATTCAGTCTGAGAAATGTCTAGGGTTCCAGGGCTGGGAGGGGGGGACACTCTGTCCAATCCAAATTCACCTTTCGTGTGGGGATATCATTTGTTGCACGGGCCATGGTCTTTCGGCAGCCCTGCAACATCGTAGACGGTGCTAGTAGAGGTGATTCTAGGAGGAGCCACTGGACATGGCCAACCAATTCCCAAACTAACCTATACATCTTTATACATACATATCTTACCTATACTGACCAATACAAATGTCTGATAGGTTTCCAGGAGGAAACCTAGATTCGTGATTTCAAGCCGAGAGCTCTAGCTCAACCTTTTTCTTTTTCTGGTGTGATCCATTATATTTATTTGCTAATAAACAACAGTAACTTTGCCTGTTGTCTGAGTGCTCCTTTTGTGTGGCTGGGAGTTTCAGATGGGCCCAAGTGTACTCTGCTTTTAGTTGGGGTGACTGCTAGAGGAGCCCGGCCACGCTATACAAAGTGGTTGCAGAGGACGGTTGTTAGCTTCTTTTTTGGCAAGAAACTGCCACGTCCCACCCCATGTCCGAGGGGCTGTGTGGTGACCCGCGGAAATCAACACCCAAAGTGATGTGTGAATGCATGTGTGAATGCAAAGAGGGCAATAGGAGCCACCTTTGGAAAATTCCTGCTTGCTTCTCGTTGGACACCTATCAGACCAGATGGCAGAGTGGCAGAGTGGCAGTGTTACGCTCACCTGGCTCCCACAGGGGCGTCGATCGGACCCGGCAGCTGCCGTCTCCTCCAACGTGAAGCGTAGTGCAGAGATGATAGACTGGACTGGCCCGCCTAATCTCGTCTGCTTGACCCGTAGAAGTATTCTCCTGCAAGTGGAGAAAGGGATTTACCCACCCGTGGATTCTAGTAATGGCACCCCACTGTTCTCCCCACTAATCACCTCCAATATTCCCTTTCAGTAATCTCACCTTATGTTTTCGAAGGATGAGCTCTCCATCCTGCGTGCAATACAGGGGCTCGTAGATACCAGTTGCTTCACTGGTTTGAAGGCGTTGGAAGAGTTCCGGATAAATATTGACTCCGATGTTCCTGGCGAGAACCCGTAAGTATAAATTCCAAAGAGTTCAATATGTCCCATTCCCTTCTTGTGTTGCAGCTGGGTCCAAGAGAAGATTGGCTTGTGGCAGCTGATGGCGTTCAGGTAAGAGTCTGTATTACCCAACACTGTCCGGTAAAAGATGCGTGTATTTAACTTTTTGTTTTCTCTCTCCTCACAGGTGCGGCGTAAGAAGTTGCGGGATGTTAAAGAATAATGCCTCCGGTGGTAAATCAGGTAAGTCTATGGTGGTAAAAAGAGATTGTATTTGTTGGCTCTCTCGGCTCACCTTATATTTCTTTTGTCCCCTAGATGCTGGAGTTCGGCGAGGAAAATGATGGAGGCAGCGCCGAATCAAAAAATGATGTGAGGACTGGTGAGTATGGCGCGGCATTGCAGATGGCGATGCGACGCGTACGGAAATAATGTCCTTTCCAAGTTCGAAGACGTGATGGATCCGGAATCAGATAAGGAATTAAAATAAAGTCCGTGTTCTATCCTTTCCTTCTTCTTTCCTCTTTTTCTAGGAGCTCTGGATTCGAGGCGGGCGTGGCAGAAGACTGGATGCTGACTGCAGGCACGGTGAGCGTTACGCTGCTGGACGCAGAATAACGCGAAGCATGTGCTGCTGTTCGGGCATGGTTTAAATAGCCTTCAAAGTAGTCCCAGGTAAGAAGTTCCCCCAGAACCACACCCGAGTAAAAAATAGTCCCTGAAGTAAAGTAGTCCCATTCAGGCCTCACGTTGGCTTGACTTCATTGCAGCATGGTCTGCATGAGGTAAGTAATGTACAAGAGCCTGGCGCCTATGGCGCCAGGACTGATTTCCTCTATGAGCCTGGTGCCAATGGCGCCAGGACTGTACCCAGACAGCCCCTAGCCGGGGCTGCTGGGTTTTTAGTAAGCACCTGGATGCCTGCTCCTGGGGCGTATGGACTTGGTCAGGTTGTGGGAGACCCGGTGCCCGAGAGACCTAAATGGATAATGGAATGTAAATAAAGACACAGCTGTATGGCAAATGTGGGGAGAACAGATCTGTTCAGTTGTTTGGGTTAAAATGTTATTGGGTGGTTGAAAGGATACCCATTTGTTGGGTGATCAGTTTGGGTGGTATTCTTAGACAGTCAACTTAACTTGCGAAAGAAGAAAACGTTGAAAAAAAAGGTATATGGTGGTTTACCTGGGCATATTGGTTAGCGGAAAAGGCTGCCTTATATTACTGAAGGTGGTTTCCCAAGTTTCTCTCTGTGATCTACTTCTGTACGGCGATGCTACAGTAGAGGGACCACAAAATTGCTTGGTTTACCCTGTTAGAAGAGCAGGAAGTTGAGTCATTATATGTTATGTTGTGTTGTGACAATTCTTCCTTTATGGTTGTGGTGACATCACTGATGAGTTTGTTTAATAGAACTTGAAGTGTGCAAAACGTGGTGAAATTCGTTAGACAGTTTTGTCGATTGTGGTTGACAGCCAGTGTTGTGTCATTGTGTCGGAATGTGAGGAGCAGGCAAGTGGAATTGTAAGTTAACCTTGCAGGGCAGAGAGCCGCAAAAGGGAGGTGCGTGGAGCACGCCTGTGTTTATGGTGTGTCATTGTGTCGGAATGTGAGGAGCAGGCAAGTGGAATTGTAAGTTAACCTTGCAGGGCGGAGAGCCGCAAAAGGGCGGTGCGTGGAGCATGCCTGTGTTTATGGTGTTGTGCCGGAGAGGCTAAGAAAAGATATGTTGATTAAAATCAGATGTGTCAAAAAAACCTTGATTTGAGGTCATGTAAGTATTTGACAAAGTATTGTTTAAGGTAACGCAATGGGGTATACGACTCTCCAACATAGTGAGGGATGAGAGGATAATATTGCATGGGACAGACGACACAGTACGATCATGGAGGACAGTGATTGCAGTGGGGGAAGGGTACAGACGGACTGACTGTAGTGAAAAGGAGAACCCGCACCCTCCTGGGGCCAGCCCTTCGTGCAAATAATCACTCCTAATCACTCTCCCACACAAGTAAGAATCTATGCAAGGCACAATGAACTCAGTCTGGAAGAAAGCCAATTACACAGAAGATTTGATGCTTGCATTTATTACTACAGTGACTAATCAGAATTAAGCAGCAGTTTTCAGTAATATGGGAATGAAAGTGCAAGCTCAATAGTACAAATTATCAGTTAGAGATGAATAAGCAATGGATCTTACGCTCCTAGGAATCGTTGATGGCGATACGATAGAACCACACCCAGAACCCATGCCAATCAGTGTGCCCGGCACCCCTCGGGGACTGGCCTAGCCCCCAAAAGCCTGCACCAGAGCAGGGATGTGATGCCAGGAGCCTCTGCCCTCTAGTGCTGGCTGGTCATCCAGGCACTGTTTCTCTCCATGCGCGCGTCTCACGAACAGCCCAGGAAGGGTCCTATCCTAAGTGGCCCAGGTAAAGTTCTCTTATTAGGGGCTGCACGTCAATCACTATGACGTACCAGCTCTTCGAGAATCTTCTAGGGTAAAACCTTCCATGCAGCAAAACATGTTTTCTACTGGAAAGTTACTGTCAGTCTTGACTCTCAGGCTGTCATGATTCCTGCCCCTCATGTCCCCAGCCCTCCAAGATGTCAGGCTGCAGCCAGACACGATCACCTAGATGGCCCTCAAGGGCCTCTCCATCCCTCCAAAGACCCACTTGGAGTCAGACTTGGCGCTTGTGGCACCAGACTCACTCACTCCCATAGGTTAACATTGGGGATTGGACTTGTAGTGCATTGATGGGGACAAGATGGATGCCCCCACATATTTCGGTTCCCAGAACTGCATGTGCAGTCTAGTCTTTTGGGTGTGGTTCCGCCCAGAGACACCTGGGATACCCAGAGACTATTTAAGCCATGCCCAGACTGAGAAACATGCTTTGCGTTTTCTGCCCTGCAGCGTGACACTCACCGTGTTTGGATCGGTCTCCAGTAGGCCTGCATTTTTCTTCTGCGCTCAGCTCCTGCAAGAACAAGAACACCGTTAGGAACAGCCTTACCTTGCGGCGCTTCTGCCCATCATTCATCGCTCCTTCTGTTCTGTGGGCATCTTTGGCGGTGTCATTCCCATCCCGGCACGCCGCTTCCTAAGGAAAAGGGAAAAGAACAGAAAAAAGGCATTAGTAAGCATTCTGCAAATCTTCGCTTATTTTTTAAATACTGTAAGAGCTTGAAACGCTTACCTGAATCCCAGCGGCTCTGGGGGAACTCTGTCTCCGGAACTTCTCATCCATCTGCAAGAGGGAAAAGACACTCCGGGTTAGCGTGGAAACATCTAGAGGAGCCACATACCACGCTTAATCACCACATTTGTGCTTCATAACCGGCATCCACGCTGAAAACGTCGCGGCACCTAAAAGACACAGAAAAAGAACTCAGTTCAATACAAATACGAAAGGGGTGTATCGCGCATCGCGCTCTCACTCACCTTCAGCGCCACTCATCTCAGCAGCACGCCGCCATCCCCGGACGCCGGCCATCATCTAAGGAAAGAAAGGAACAAAGTTAGAGAACTGTTCAAAAGACTCATTATACTTACCTGTTAGACTCTTGCCAGTGAAGTAACTAGGCAGCAACAAGCCCGCATCAATCAACGTGCCCCTGCACTGAAAGCAGGACAGAGAGCACACTATCCAAGAAAATAAGCTGAGCTGTGGATCAAAGGGAGGGGTTGGACCCCGGGGAAGAAGGGGTTCAAGCACACAGAGACAATAGGGAGTTAAACTCTACCAATCCTGTGTTTCAGTCCCAGTCTCCTGTCGAATAGCCTCCAGGGAAGGGTTTGAGGTCGTAAGAGGTCTGAACAGGCTGAGTGAAGTCCCCGTGGATGCCAGGTGAGCGTTACACAGGCTGAGTGTACGTTGTTGTGGGAAGCGCCTTTCTACATTCCTGTGTTATCAGTGCACCTGACAAGTGCAGAGCGCAGAAGAGGATGGCAGTGCCTGGCTCCTAAATGCTGTGCAGGGCTTCTTGCAAAACTAGATATTTATGTCTCCAGGAGGGCCTTTGCAGTTAACCCCTTGCAAGCATGCTGGCTCACTCAGTCTTAGAGGCGTGGCTGGTTCAGAATTTGCCTCGACGCTTCGAATAAGCTCTAAATACACGCAAGATAGCTCAGTAGGTCAACACAAGTGCAGGCTAATGCAAGTGCCTAGATACTTTTCATGACATCATGTCACCCTGCCGGACAGGTTTTCTCTCCCTGCCTCTACAACGTTTTCCTGTTGTCTTACTTGCCGGTTCTCCGGCATCTCAGGCTGGATTTCTGCAGCTTTCCAATTGCTGCAGCCTCCGCGGCTTCCCCCAGTTTCGCCACGCCAATGCGTACTTACATAATGGGGCTTCTCCTGCGCACTGTACTCTCTCTCCTCTCCTGATCCACTCGTCTCAGTTAAATACAAGTCTTTTCTTAAGGAGGCACTATGTTTGCCTTTGTTTGATTCAACATTGCAACATTGCCTGAAGCAACATAGAAGGATGATACAGTATTAAAGCCGTCCCATATATGCAGATATGCCACTTGGCCTAGGGAGTTCCTCATGGGTATGGGAGTCCTTGTCCCCTCCCAGTGAGTTCCCACTTACCCAGACCGCTAGGGAGGGTCTTGCGGAGCAGGCTCACCTCCATAGCCTCAAAGGGGAAGCTCCTGTGGGGTGAAGGGACGCATACTCTCGATTCATCACATGGCCAAAGGCCATGTTGCACCAATAGGTTTCTTTGGGACCCACTAGCCCCAAGCCATGGCCAGTGGCCACAGCTTTCAGCCAAAGCTTTCAGCCATTGCCAGTAGCCACAGCCTTTAGGCATGGCCACTGCACATGTTGTACCAATAGGTTTCTTTGTTGCCCACTAGCGATGGCCTTCATCTATGACCCTTGTTCACGGCCTTCGACCATGGCCACTGTACAGGTTGCACCAATAGTTTTATTTTGGGCCCACTAGCCATGGCCTTCACCCATGGCCAGTGGCCAGGACCGAACTTGTTGCATAGTTTCTTGAGGTCTCGCTAGCTATGACCTTCGGCCATGGCCTCTGTATGTGTTGCACCAATAGCTTTCTTTTGGGCCCACTGGCCATGTCACGCCATTAACTTGTTACCAAACCCCCATTTCCCCCTGCCCTGTAGATGTAGGCATTATGGATTTTAAACCTTTTTTCTAACTCCTTATTCCTGCGATAAGTGATCATTTTGAATAACATACATTTCTGCGGTAGAGTGGTGGTTCGCCGATTCCCGCGATAACAGGAAAAATTGCTCCGAATTAGTCTTCCACCTCCTCACAGGCACTCAGCATGTGGCCCCCTTCTTTTTTCTAGACCACCTCACTCCACACGATTGCTTTTTCCCTCCTTAACCCTCTCCCATTACCCCCTTTCACTCAACGCTTGGGTGACACACATTCTGTTTCTGAGCGCATCTGTGGCATTGCCACTGTAATCTCATGAGATGCACACAGTCTTCCCCTGATAAACTGAACAATTCTACCCATAACTGGCTCACCAATCCACCCTTAATCCCCAACTTCTCATGGTGCCTTCTTTACCACTCCCAACCTCTAGCCTGATGTTATTGCTATTGTTATTTATATAGCATCTACGGCCAGGCCATCTAAGCGCTGTCAGTGCTACCCTAGGAGTGACTACATAAATATAAGGGTTTTAAGTCTTTCTGATGTCAAGAACTTTATTAGACTATGTAAGGTCGTGGGGGAGTTCATTACAAAATTTGGTCCAAATCTGCCCAACGGTTTTTTGTTCTACAGCTGTTTTTTTTATGAATTGTTCCCAAAATGTCCAGATGGGGAAGGGGTGGGCTTGACTAAGTTTTTGTTTAACAAAAAAAAATGTCATCCAAATCCATCCAGCAAGTAAAAATGTATTAGCTTCTCTTAGCCTCTCTGCTGCAAAGCACTAAGATTGATATCAAGGTTTTTGTCATGATGCCTACCTCCAAGGAGCCAGGTCCGACCCAGCAACCCCAGAGGCAGGCATCATTTCCCCCAGGGAAGTGCCAGCAGGCCCTTTGGACACAGTCCTGGCGCCTTAGGCGCCAGGCTCATGTTGGACCCCTGTCCTGGCGCCTTAGGCGCCAGGCTCATAAAGCTAGACATGTGTTCAAGTGTTTTAATGTGCACTTACCTGATGCAGACCATGCTGCTACATCCAGGCCCTCTTGAGGCCTGAATGGAACTACTTTACCTGTTGGACTACTTTCCCTGAGTGTGGTCGGGGAAGGATACATACCTGATCGGTGGAAGGATACATACCTGGAACTTCTGCCAAAGCTATTTAAACCACACCCGATCAGCAACTCACGCTTCGCGTTGTTCTGCTCCTCGCAGCTGGACGCTCACCGTGTCAGCTCCTGCTTCTGGACTTCAGCCATGCCTGTCAGCATCCTGGGTCACCTGCTAAGAGAGAATTGGAGAGAAAGAAGACCTTACCTGCTAAAGCAGCATCACGGAGACATCACACCGACAATCCTGAAAGGGAAGACATCATTTTAAAAGCATTTCGCTTCGATCGCTGCAGCGCTGCATTTCACTCACCTTTCCTGGGCACCTCCATCTTCAGCAGCGATCATCCAGATCTGCACCCACTTCCCAGAGCCTAGAGAGAAAAAGACAAGAACACAAGGTGAGAGAAGGAAGGGAATAGGAAAAGCTCAGTTTCCTTCTAAGACTTACCTGTTGGGTAATTCCCATTTCATTTCGGGTCCTGCCGCTTCCTGGCATTCCGGACCCCGGCCCATATGGGGAAAAAAGACAAAGACATTGAATGAGCGAATGCAAAGACATTACCCGAACGCTCATCCAGAACTTACCTGTCATTTACTGGAACTGCACATTTCACTTCGGGTCGGCGCCATATCTCCGGCATTCCGAACCCCGGCCCCTAAGGGGAAAAAGACATAAGAGTTAGCGCTTGCTGCAATAAGACAATGAACATTATTATTAAGCTTGAACTTTTGAACTTGCTACAGAACTCTTACAGCGCCTTACCTGAATAGTCAAGCTTATTTGAACTCCCATCAAACCTCAATCCAGTGAAGTAACTGGGTTTCAACGCGCCCCTGCATCAGAAGCAGGATGGAGAGCTCATCCTTCCTGACCCTAAGGTGAGACTTCACGGGGAATCGAGGAAGGGTATCGTGGAGGGTTGGAAGGGAGTGGGAGGCTTGAGCATTATTCCGTCAGTAGGTAATACTCCCTTTTCACGCACAGGGGAATATTCCTGCGAGCCAGTGAGTCCATCTTCAGAGTCCTGCGCTTCACCATTGAAGAAGCATCAGCACTCGAAGCCAGACCTGCGCCTCCGTGGGAATCAGGTGAGCGTGACAGAACGCGAAGCCTACCCACAATTTCCCACCCAGGCGCTATGGAGACTTCCGAGACAGATCAGCTGGCCCAGCTTTTGGGGGAATTACGGGCAGAAGTGCACTCAGCCCGCCAGGAGACTAACGCTCTCAAAAGAGAACTGATCCTATCCAAGGAAAGAACAGATGACCTGGCCAAAAGGTTATTGCAGGCCCAGGCAGGGCACACTCCTTTACCTAATTCCGGAGGTACTTCCACATCAATAGGTTTGAATAACCCGGTACAAATCAATCTACCTGAACACATGCCTTTGGCCCCGCTAGAACGTTTTGCGGGGATCCCAAGAAATATGCCGTCTTTATGAACCAATGTCGTTTACACTTTCTATGCAGACCCGGGGCCTTCCCTAACGATCAGACCAAGGTAGCCTTTATACTATCTTACCTCAGTGGCAGTGCTGCCGATTGGTCTATTCAATTGGTAAATCAGGATGATCCCATTCTCCCGAAGTTTCAGGGTTTCCAGGCCAGCATGGAAAGATTGTTTGCTCGACCCTCTCAAGGACAGGCCCTTGATAACGAACTGCTATCCTTACGACAAGGTAATCAGGATCTCCTGTCCTACGTTGCCACCTTTAATAGACTGGTTGTGGAAACTGGATGGCCAGAAAACAAAAGGATCACATTGTTTCATCGAGGCCTGCGCGGAGAGCTTAAGGATGTTCTAGCTCAGATAGTAGATCCACCCCAGGTCTGCGCAGACTACATAGACTTGGTGGTTCAACTTGATCACAGACTTCAAAACAGAAAAGCAGATCGGTTCAAGTACGAAACCCGAGTACCGATCAA
Organism: Ambystoma mexicanum; assembly: GCF_040938575.1. Lineage (NCBI taxonomy): Eukaryota > Metazoa > Chordata > Amphibia > Caudata > Ambystomatidae > Ambystoma > Ambystoma mexicanum. The sequence goes on along the minus strand of NC_090934.1, from coordinate 202,008,618 downwards.
AACCCACGCTAACTCCAAGAGTACCGACGTATCCGAACCTATGCAAATCGGCGGTGTTAAAGGACCATTAACGCAGAAGGAACGAGAGAGAAGGTGGCAAAAGCAACTTTGCCTGTATTGCGGGACTTCCGGTCACTTTCTTCTAAATTGTCCGGTTAAACCACCTAAGAAGGTGGTTGGAGCCACTGATAACGATTTATTGACACCTGATTCGGGAAACGACCTAGCCCGACAAGCGTAGGGGTCCGCTTGCCGAGCTTGAAAACAAACACTTTGACCTCGCATTTTGTCATGCCAATGGTGCTCGTGGACCCAAAACAGCCTCAGCTGTTGCATGCTATAAAAGCATACATCGACAGTGGAGCTATTGGAAATTACATAGACTGTGAATTGGCTTCCAGGATTAAGCTCCCTCTCCGCCCGAAAGTAACCCAAGATGTCATTACTACAGTAGATGGAACCGAAATAGCCTCAGGGCCTGTAACGCATTCCACTGTTGAAATGACACTGGTGGGTCAGGATGGACATCGGGAAGCAATCGTGTTTGATGTGATCAAGGCCCCACAATTTCAAGTAATTCTTGGAATTCCTTGGTTAGAAACACATAATCCCAGAATTGACTGGCGAGCAAAGAAGATAAGTTTTCCTGATTGTGAACCAACTTGTTACCCAAGAAATCCAGTTATGAGTCTAGCCTCAGCAACTTACACCCCTGTACAGCTACCGTCAGAATACCAAGAATTCCAAGACGTTTTTCAGAAGGAACAGGCTAACACGTTACCTCCCCATCGGTCTTATGATTGCCAAATCGATCTGGTACCCAATGCTCAACTACCTTGTAGTAGGATTTATGCTCTTACGGAACCTGAGAACCTACATTTGCGTCAGTATTTAGATCAGTACCTAGCCAATGGTTTTATTCGCCCGTCCAAGTCTCCTGTCCCCTCAGCTCTGTTCTTCGTGCCGAAAAAAGAGGGCGACCTTAGAACATGTATAGACTATCGCGCTCTAAATCAAATAACGATTAAGAATCGTTACCCTCTGCCCCTGATCCCTGAGCTTATCGACCAGGTGAAAGACGCTTGTGTGTACACCAAGTTAGATCTCCGAGGAGCTTATCACCTGGTGCGTATAAAAGAAGGCGACGAATGGAAGACTGCATTCCGCACCAAATTTGGGCTCTTTGAATATCAGGTGATGCCCTTCGGTTTGTGCAATGCACCTGCCGCCTTTCAGTACTTTATGAATGATGTTCTTCGGGAACTTATCGACGTCTGTGTCATTGTTTATATTGACGACATCCTGGTGTACTCTTCTTCAGAATCCGATCGCAGAAAACATGTTAGGGCAGTTCTTGAGAAATTGCGCCAGCACAGACTATTTGCAAAGCTCGAAAAATGCGTTTTTCATACCACAGAAGTGGAGTTTCTCGGATTCATCCTGACACCTCAAGGAGTCCGAATGGACTCGCGAAAGGTGGACGCCATCCTCAAATGGCCATCTCCTAGCTCGGTGAAGGGAGTTCAGAGCATGCTCGGCTTCGCCAATTTCTATCGAAGATTCATCCCGGAATTTTCCCGAACAGTCCAACCCATCACAGCTCTCCTAAAGAAAAACAAATGCTTTGAATGGACTCTTGAGGCCGAACAAGCCTTTCAGGACCTGAAAACCAAATTCATCTCTGCACCTATTTTGAAGCACCCGCACCCAGATCTCCCTTACATTGTGGAAACCGACGCATCCAGTTCGGCCATGGGAGCTGTCCTGTCGCAAAGAGACCCAGAAACTAACCAACTACACACACCCTGTGGCCTTTTGGTCCAGGAAATTTTCTCCTCCTGAAATCAACTACGCAATTACCGACAAAGAGTTACTGGCTATTAAATCTGCTTTCAAGGCTTGGCGTCACTACCTTCTCGGGGCAAGACACACCATCACCGTAATTACGGACCACAGAAATTTACAGTATTTAAAGATGGCCAAAGCTCAATCTTCACGACAACTCCGATGGGCTCTATTCTTTGCGGAATTTGATTTTGTAATTACCTGTCGCCCTGGCTGCAAGAATGGTAAAGCGGATGCCTTATCCCGGATTGGCATGAAAGAACCCAATTCGAGTTTAGAACCTGTGCCAATCATACCTGAACAAAGAATCTTAGGCCTAACTTCATTGCAAACTATTGAGGACATCCAAACGCAAGTAAAACAACTTCTAGACTCTTCAGCCTTACTGGAATGAAGTCAAAAGGGTCCTCATTACACCGTTAAGGATGACTTACCCTACTTCCAGGAGCGGTTGTTTCTGCCTAGTAAAGAATTGCAAGACCTGGTTATTGCCCATCATCATGAATCATTAATGGAAGGACACCCTGGTATCGCTAAAACGGAGGAAAAAATCAAACGCCACTTCTGGTGGCCTTCTTGGAGAAAAGACATAAAGTCTTTTGTATTGTCTTGCGGAATTTGCGCCCAAAACAAGGGTCAAAAGAAAAGGCCAGCCGGCCTACTTCAACCCTTGGACATTCCACCGGCACCATGGCACACCTTGTCAATGGACTTTATAACTGACCTGCCTCCTTGTGCTGGTTACAACACTATCCTTGTAATTGTGGATCTATTCTCCAAAATGGCCCACTTTATCCCTTTAAAAGGTTTGCCTTCAGCTTCCACCTTGGCCAAGGAATTTCTGGAGAATATAGTTTGCATACATGGTTTCCCTTCCATATTAGTCTCGGATCGTGGAAGTCAATTTATCTCCCATTTTTGGAAGAAGTGTTGCCAACTAGCACAAATAGATGTGCGGCTATCCACCAGCCACCACCCCCAGACCGACGGACAAACCGAGAGAACCAATCAGACTCTCGAGCAATATCTTCGGTGCATGTTACACCAATCCGAGTTAAATTGGAAAGACATCCTTTGGATCGCAGAATATGCATACAACAATTCAGTGCATTCTGGAACCGGACAAACTCCTTTTTATACTTTGTATGGTCACCATCCTCGGACCTCTGATCTAGATCCACCTCTGACCCTGGAAATGCCCGCAGTAAATCATCTGCATTCCACAATAACCCAAGCCTTCAAAGAAGCTGCAATTCATTTACAGCAAGCCAAGAAAACGTATAAAGAAAACGCTGATTTGCACCGAAGTAAAACTCCTCCTTACCAAGTAGGAGATCAGGTATGGCTAGCAACGAAACATTTACCCCTCAAGGGCCCGCAAACCTTCAATCCCAGATTCATAGGGCCTTATCCCATCAAGGCTATAATCAATCCCGTGGCCTTTAAACTGGATTTACCGTCTAACATGCGTGTTCATCCAGTTTTTCATGCATCACTTTTGAAGCCAGTACAACCAGGGACCCGACTGTCCAAGCCTCCAGACCCAGTTCAAATTGAAGGGGAATTAGAATTCGAAGTTAAAGACATTTTAGACTCCAAGGTGTTAAAGTCCAAACTCTTCTATCTTGTTGACTGGAAGGGATATGGACCTCAGGAGAGATCATGGGAGCCTAGTAACCATCTTCACGCACCTCGATTAATACAAAGGTTCCACCAGAGATTTCCGAACAAGCTAAAACCCCCAGGAGGGAACAACCTTGGGAGGGGCCTTGAGGGGGGGTTCTGTCATGATGCCTACCTCCAAGGAGCCAGGTCCGACCCAGCAACCCCAGAGGCAGGCATCATTTCCCCCAGGGAAGTGCCAGCGGGCCCTTTGGACACAGTCCTGGTGCCTTAGGCGCCAGGCTCATGTTGGACCCCTGTCCTGGCGCCTTAGGCGCCAGGCTCATAAAGCTAGACATGTGTTCAAGTGTTTTAATGTGCACTTACCTGATGCAGACCATGTTGCTACATCCAGGCCCTCTTGAGGCCTGAATGGAACTACTTTACCTGTGGGACTACTTTCCCTGGGTGTGGTTGGGGAAGGATACATACCTGATCGGTGGAAGGATACATACCTGGAACTTCTTCCAAAGCTATTTAAACCACACCCGATCAGCAACTCACGCTTCGCGTTGTTCTGCTCCTCGCAGCTGGACGCTCACCGTGTCAGCTCCTGCTTCTGGACTTCAGCCACGCCTGTCAGCATCCTGGGTCACCTGCTAAGAGAGAATTGGAGAGAAAGAAGACCTTACCTGCTAAAGCAGCATCACGGAGACATCACACCGACAATCCTGAAAGGGAAGACATCATTTTAAAAGCATTTCGCTTCGATCGCTGCAGCGCTGCATTTCACTCACCTTTCCTGGGCACCTCCATCTTCAGCAGCGATCATCCAGATCCGCAGCCACTTCCCAGTGCCTAGAGAGAAAAAGACAAGAACACAAGGTGAGAGAAGGAAGGGAATAGGAAAAGCTCAGTTTCCTTCTAAGACTTACCTGTTGGGTAATTCCCATTTCATTTCGGGTCCTGCCGCTTCCTGGCATTCCGGACCCCGGCCCCTATGGGGAAAAAAGACAAAGACATTGAATGAGCGAATGCAAAGATATTACCCGAACGCTCATCCAGAATTTACCTGTCATTTACTGGAACTGCACGTTTCACTTCGGGTCGGCGCCATATTTCCGGCATTCCGAACCCCGGCCCCTAAGGGGAAAAAGACATAAGCGTTAGCGCTTGCTGCAATAAGCCAATGAACATTATTATTAAGCTTGAACTTTTGAACTTGCTACAGAACTGTTACAGCGCCTTACCTGAATAGTCAAGCTTATTTGAACTCCCATCAAACCTCAATCCAGTGAAGTAACTGGGTTTCAACGCGCCCCTGCATCAGAAGCAGGATGGAGAGCTCATCCTTCCTGACCCTAAGGTGAGACTTCACGGGGAATCGAGGAAGGGTATCGTGGAGGGTTGGAAGGGAGTGGGAGGCTTGAGCATTATTCCGTCAGTAGGTAATACTCCCTTTTCACGCACAGGGGAATATTCCTGCGAGCCAGTGAGTCTATCTTCAGAGTCCTGCGCTTCACCATTGAAGAAGCATCAGCACTCGAAGCCAGACCTGCGCCTCCGTGGGAATCAGGTGAGCGTGACAGTTTTAAGGAGCAGGGTGCACCCCATTATCTGTTGAATATTTTAAGAATTACTGGATAGATTTACCCCAAACCAGTCAAATCTGCCAAGCCGTTTTCATGATAGGACTGTTCAAAAACTGCATTACTTCTGTATGGTAAAATTAATAGGCTGAAAACTGTAGTGTTTTGCTTACTTAATAAGGTTTTCATTTCTTTACAAATCGTTCCTGTAATGTCGAGCCTGTGGGTGGGAGACCCATGACAAACGCTTTGTTTGCAAAATATCAGCCAAGTCCGTCCTACAAGTAAAAAGTTATTAGCTATTCAATTTCGGGCATCCTGTGGAACTAGCTAGATACCATATCTATAATGCGGCGACCCCTGTACTAGAATATAACTGTATATATCACAGGGTCCACAATCCTGACCTTGCAGTTACGGTTAAGTTGTTGTTCCAAAAGGAAGATCAGTTTTTGGATGGCTTATAACTTTGTGCTGACTGACGAATCCACATGAAACTTTGCAAAAAAGGTATAGACCTGACTGAATGATTTTGCAAAGTTTCACGTGGCTTCATCATGGGTATGGGGGGCAAAGTTGTACGGGGGTCCCAAAACGTTTGATTTGGATAGAGATCCGGATAGAGATGAGTTAACATTTTTTGCTTGTCTCTACAGCCCAAACCGCTGGACAGATTTGCACCAAACCTGCGCAAGGAACAGCGGTATGGTCCCGAAAGTGTGCTTTTGCAAATTTGGTGTTAATCCGTCCAGTAGATGTTTTTTAAATAACTAAAATGTAGGTACAAATAAATTGGTGTTATCTCTGTCCGTTCAGCAGACTCACTTCCTGGTCCGGTGTACATGGATACATCTGAGCCATTCAGTGAGCCGCTTAACGTTCACGGACATCGTACGTGGCCTCTGATTGGTCCATTTATAAGCATGAGGAGCGTCAAAACGTTTGAAACAGACGTTGTGTTCGATTCGCTAACTGCGCCCATAGTCCGTAAACATAAGAGTAAAAACATATTCAAAAACACATTACATTTGTCAAATAAATGAAACAGTCTCTGGGGAAGTGAGGGGCATTGAGGATGGGAAGCCCAAAATCTGGTGTTGTTTTTTCATTGATGTCCGTGAACATCTGAGATGTTCCGGGACATTGCTGTGATGTTCGCAAACCTGGCCAATGCTCAAGGACATCCATGAATATGTGTGCATTATACGGTCGGTAAAGAGCTGTTTTTGGATGGCTTATAACTTTGGTGCCGTTCAACGAAACCTCGTGAAATTAAGGAATACACATTTAGACCCAACTTTAAATGTGTGTGCAGTGTGCAACGTTTGGTGCTGTTCCTTCAAGAGGGGGCAAATTTGGAGTGGGATCCCATCATTTTTGGATGGCTTATAACTTCAGCGCTGTTTGACGAATCTGCACAAATGTTTGCAGAAAGATTATAGATGCAACTTTGAATGGTTTTGCAATGTTTGTAGGGATTTTTTCAAGACTGGGCAAAATTGTAGGCACATTCAAACATTTTCGAAATCAGTATAGGCTTGAATGGGAAAAATAATTCTGTTTGCGGCCTCAGCCTGAAGTGCTGGATGGATTTGTAGCAAACTTGTGTGAGGAGCATCATCAGCAAAAACCCGAAAGGATATCTTTGCAAATCTGTTCAGTGTTTAATGTATTGAAAAGTGTCAAAATGTAGGTACAAAAAATGTTGATATAACTTTGGTGCCTGAGGCATAGCATGTGGCCATGGCCACTGGCCGGATTATCAGCCATGTCCTGGACAGTCTGGCCACTGGTCATGGCCACCAGGTACTGGCAATGGGGTTAAAGTGGGCATGGCCACCAGGGACCGACTATGTGGAAACATTTTCGAAATAGGGATAGCCTTGAATGGGAAAACAAATTCTGCCTGCGGCTACCTCCGAAGTGCTGGACGGGCTTGCAACAAATTTGTGCGAGGTGCATCGGCAAGGCCCCTAAAGCATGCTTTTGCAAATCTGTCCTGTGTTTTATTTTTTCAAAACTGTCAAAATGTAGGTAAACAAAATAATGATATAACAGGTGCCTGGGCAGTGGGCCTGGCCCCCAGCAAGGACCAATGTATACTCTGATTTTCTTATTGGGGCCTGCAACATGGATGGAGCCCGTGCCCCATGGATTGTGGACATTGGCCATGTCTGCAAGCCACAACACTGGCCACATTATGGGGGTATAGTGAAAACTGGACCAGGATGCAGGATAGGTGCAGTGGATAATGTGTTTGGTTTGGTGGAGCCGGGGGCATGGTCGAGCCTCATGCCCTAGGTAATTCAACCATGACTCGCATCCCCAGCATGCGCTGCTGAAAACGACACACATCAGAATTATTAATAGCTTCTATATAGTGCTGTAACATCATGACACATTTTCACTTATAAAAACCATTGCAATTCAGTAAAAAAACCTTTAAACCTTTGTTAAAGGGACGTTCTGATTAAGTTGCTCCAATAAATACCTTTGAAATTCAATGAAAAAACATTATCAAAGGGACTTTATGGTTAATTTTCTCTAATAAAAACCTGTGTAATCCAGTGAAAAAACATTGTAAAGGAACGCTATGATTGCAGGACAAAATCTAAAAACCAAAGATGATCGCCAGTTATGGTAAACTATGCAAGCATAACTCACGCCACTGCCATAAACTGCTAAGACCAACACCCAGGACATCAAAGATGACATTACAAATGGATTAATGATGATATCACTGATGACATCACATATCCTAGGAAGTTAGGTTTTAAACCTAATAACTGTGCATCCTTGTAACCTGGGTTGGATCCCCTCCCCCAGATTCAAAGCAGGATGTTCAATCAAAAGTTCCAACAAGAAGGTTCAGTTTTGTAACTAAGTTCTGATCATAAAGTTCTTCTTGCTCCAAAAGTCTTTCACTTGGACTTTAACCAACAGTTCAATTAGATGACAGGTCTTTAACTCTCCACTTATAGCAACAAGTTTAACACAACTTCTTCTTAAGAAACAAAACACTGTCACAATTCTTCTGTATCAACAGCAAAGTTTTGTCAGGATGATTCCACAACAATTCATTAAATACTTTAGTGGTCTTGCCACTTCTTTTTCTCCACAACCTTTAACCACAACACAGTACTTCAATGATTTCTTCCTGGTCCACTTACCTGCCAGGACGACTGCTAAAAAGTCCTGAGCTTGGTATACTCGCCTGCCAGGACAAAAAGCTCATAACACTACTACAAGTATTTTGTTTCCGTAGAAAAATTCAAAAGAAAAAAATGTATGGCATAATTGTTCGAATTTCTGCTGTACTGAAAAGCCGAAATAGCTGTACAATTATGCCATATGTTACCCATTATAGTGAACAAGCGGACCAGGGGTTGCGGGTCCGGAGCGTCCCTTGCACCCTTGTTTGCTATAATGGGATCTGCGGTTGCAGTGGTGTCCCCCGCTTTCATTAAATGGGGAAAATAACATTTTCAACAAAATAAAACACAAAAAAGGACACTGCAGCACCAGTTCCCATGCACATAAGTGAAGGGCACTGGCGTCTCAGTGTTACAGTGGAGTTGGAGGCACACTTCTTTGTGTGCCGCCAAATGTTAAGTAGCTCGACAGGGTGTTGCGGGTAAGGGAATGTGGGGAACCAAAGCTGCGTGATTACACTGCAGTGCGCTTGAGTTCAACATTTTCGAATTCGTAATTTCACTCTGCGGTGTAATCACGCACATCCCAAGTACTTAGGGGTAAAGTTTACTTCAGACCTTTTGGAAAAGTCTTTGACTTTCATCAACGTCAAAATTCACAACTCTTTTTAGGAAAACATGTTACACTTTGGTGCTGTTTATTCCACTGTTGTATTTGCCACTTGCAATGCAGGTTATGCCGCTCTCCTACTTGACTCTCACTATCAGGAGGGCTTTTCTCCTGCCACTGTTGTCTTCCCACTTTCACATTAAATAACTGCTGTGGGCAATGTCTTGATTAAATGTTGCCTCCTCCTCTCTGGCAATAAGGGTTACAATCTCTCTGCAATAATGTTCTCTTGTTATTTTGCCACTGGGATTTAAATGTTTTGTGAGGTATTTCCCCCTCTTTACTTTGGCAATGGTGGTTATAAGCAGCTTTTTGAAATATTGCCCCCTCTTTAGTTTGGCAATGTTGTTGGTTTTGATAGCACTGATTGTAACATTTCTCCTCTGGTCTTTCTACAAAGTTCTTATTACGTCAATGTAACTTCCTTATTTTAGTTCGGTATTCACAATTGCCATCAGTAGCCAGCGGTCGATTACGGAGCGTACCGGGATTACCATACCATGGGAAACTCACTGGTTTCTGCATACCCACCCGTCCGTCCGATCTGCTGCCACTGTTCGTTCTGCCTTCTCTGCCGCCTCCTGCATGGCCAGCTGCTTCTTATTTCCAGTGGCCCGCGTCAAACAGCAAAGGAGCTTTCCTTGCTCCTAGTGTCCACCGGTGCACGCCTGCCACAGAGACACCGCACACAAAAATTAGAGCCTCTCTCTCCAGGGGGAAAGCTTGCTGCAACGCTGATTCCCACTGCACAACCTCTGCAATTAGATGCTTCAGTCTTGGAGACCCTCTCAGGACTGACATCCGCATCACAGGTAGCAGTGGTTCCGGAGTCTTCATTTTCTTTCTTCCTCTCTTGCTGCAACTGTGACGGGTGTTTTCTGCAACCGCACCTTCTGGTTCTCACGGCCTGCATGGGAGGGGGCCTTATATATTCCAAAGTCCTGCTTGGGTGTGGGTCATCAGAACCACTAGACTGCATCTTGCAGTTCAGTGCCTCTGAATCCCTCTTCATAGTCCCAGTACTTAGGGCATTGTGGGACAAAGTCCCCAATGTTCTGATAATTTTTTCCTTCACATTTTACAAATCTACAATAGGCCATTAGGATTGTAGGATCTCTAGGGAGGTTAATGAAGGAGTTCTCCCAGTTCTCCTGACCCGATTCCCTTCCCCATGTGTCAATACCACCCCCAGGGTCAGGATCAGGAAGTGTTTGCCTTCCCCTGACCACATGAGAAAGGTTCTAGGCCAGGGTTTCTGGGAGAATCATCTCTAATTCATCACACAGAGTAGTGTAGTCATATGTGATGTCATCAGTTATTTCATCCATGATGGCGTTTGTTATACCATCTTTGATAACCTGGGTGTATGTCTTCTCAGTGCATGGTGGTGGTGCGAGTTATGGTTGCATAGCTTACCATAACAGCCAATTTTCTTTGGTTATTAGATGTTGTCCTGCAACCATAAAGTTCTTTTAGCAACGTTCTTTCACTGAATTTCACGGGTTTTTATTAGAACAATTTAACCATAATGTCCCTTTTGACAATGTTTTTTAACTGAATACATATATATTAGGGATCATTGGTGCAGTATAGTCTTGACAGACGTGTGGTTGGAGTATTGGGGATTATTGCTGCAGTATACTCTTGACAGACGTGTGGTTGGAGTATTGGGGCATGTTTAGCAAACACCAGCAAAGTGATGGTAGGTTTAAACACACAATTACTTTATAGCCCTCCTTTCTCTCACTGTCAGGATAAAGGAGTAATTAATGCATTTGTCCAGTCTGAAACTTTAATTGTATCTGTCCAGTTTTGGGTTGCACCCAATATCTGATGTCCAGTTGGGATTTTGTTTTCTTTCTTTGTTCGTGTCCCATGTGTTGACAATTCCATTGCTTCCCTGGTTGTTGTCTAGTTTGTCATGAAAGAATTCCTTCAACTGGAGGCATCTGAAGAAGGCTTCAAAATCGCTGCACAGTTCCATTTTGTCCATGGGTTTAGAAGGGTAGAATGCGAGCCCCCTGAACAGCACTGAGTTTTCTGACTGTGTTGGCGTATAATCTGAGAGACTGACAACAGTCCTGTTGTTGGAGCGTCTCTTTTTCCTTGTTCTCACATTCTCTTGTGCTACAGAATTTTTCTTCTAATTCTCTGCCACAATGCTTCAGCCCTCTTCCTCTTGTTATTAAATAGAGGATTGGAGCCTTTTTCTGAAGGCTTGCATCTCATTTCATATAAAATGTGGGTGCAGCACCTCTGCGTCGAGGACAGTTTTGATCCGTTGTTGTGTCATCTGTCTGTGGTTCTAGCAGGCAACAATAGGGATGCTTCGTAATAATTCTGATGTCCTGATGCAAATCATCGTGGGAGTACTGTGTTATACGTCAAAGCCAGAGGGTTTTTGATGATCAGTCCTTTTGGGATCAGACTTCACCTTTTACCTTTGCTCAGAAAGAAAAGGATGCTGTCAATCTGTATTTGTTTTTCTAATAGTTTCTTTATCTTCATTTTGCTCTAGTACAATGTCATCTGCATTGCTAAACACTTAGGCACCTTACTGTTGAATGCTCTGAATTATTATCTGCTTGAATATTGTATTTGAAGAATCATTTTAAAGGCTCTGTTGATATGACCGCAGATCGATTATGGGAAAATCTATTCCACACTTAAACCCAGTCAACTAGATATCCAATTGTGAACTTATGGTCTACTCTGAATCTAAGTTATGCCAGCAGTGATGGTTGTGAAATATCTGATAGGATGAAATGGACTGCTTGGAAAACTTACTAATTAATTGGGTGTGGCAATTTTATATTGGTAGACACTTATGTGTACCTGATGATCCTCTGTCCTTGCTACTTTGTATTGTTTCTTTTATATTAATGTGTGGTAAATAGAAATGTGTCCATGTATAACTTTTATTTTTTTTAAAACAATTTTATTAATTTTATTCAAAAAATAACTCAAACCAAACTTACAGTGGATGCATAATGTCAATCACAAATAAACATACATTGCTGTATTCCAGCCCACTGTATCTCCCCTTACCTCCCCCCTCTCCAGCCTACTCCCCCTCATTACCAGTCTCTACCTCTTGCGGTGGTGATTCCTCTTCGACAGAACTTATTGGGTCTCCATTATTTGGTCCATCATCCGAAGGCCCAAATAATTCAGCAATCAGTTGCCTCCAACCCGATAGGGTTCCGGCTTCTTCTTCTATCTCCCCTTTACACGCTTCCTGCCATACCACTGTTTCCGCCTCCGCCCACTTTTGCAGATCCCTCCATCACGTTTCCATTTTGGGTCTATGACATGCCTTCCAACCCATAGCAATCCTTCTCTTCGCTAGGACATATGCTAGATCTTTCAGTTTGCTTACATGTTTAAGCTTATGTGGTCTGGGAAACCCTCCTATCAAACAAGCCCATGCAGTATCCTTCTTCATGTGGCTCCCTTTGTCTTCCATTTTCTGTGCTATTTCTCCCCAATATCTCTCCATCAATGGGCACGCCGAAAACACATGCACCATTCCCGCATTTTCTTCATTACATTTAGGGCACACTTGACATCCAGCGTTTTTAAATTTAGCTATCTTTTGAGGCGTCAGGTATGCCCGGTGAGTTATATACAACTGTATCTGCTGTAACCTAGCATTTCTCAATACTTTTTTATGATATCCTTGTGCTCTCTCCCACATCCCATCACTCATCGGGGCCCCTACTTCTTCTTCCCAGTCCAGTTTAAGTTGCACCACCTCCTTGCCCGCTTGGAACATTATCATTTCATATAATCTAGATGTTTCTTGTCCCCCTTCTGCTATGTCATATATCGTATCTATAGTGGCGTCCGGTTCCTCCGCCAGTGCCACTTCAGACCAGGTATCTTTAATTCGTTGCACCACCATGTGATACGTAATGTATTGCCCCACACTCAATCCCATTAGTTCTACCAGCTCCCCAAATTCCAATATCTTCCCCTCCTGCCACACATCCCCCATCGTTGCTATCCCCACTGGTTCCCAGTGCTTCCTAATCATTAAACTCAGTTGCTTTTCTCTTCCCACCACTGTGACCAATGGGATCTGAGGGGAGCACAGGGATGGCTTTTCCATTAACTGGCAGGCGCTTCGCCACATCCCCCACCCAAGGCCCATCACCCCCGGTCGGCCTTTCAACTCCGATTTAGGCAACCATGTCATCTCTTGTAGAAAGTATGGGGCGCAGTCCCTCTGATACAGCCTGTGTTCTAAGATAGGTTCATCAGAGAGCCATTTGGCTACGTATTGTAATTGGCTCGCTACATAATAGATTTCCCATTTTGGTAATTTAATGCCTCCTTTCTCGTATGGATTTTGTAATTTCCACAGGGCTACCCTGTTCCTCATCCCGTGCCATAAGAATTCCCTGCATATGCCGTCCAGCCTAGCAAAGAATTTCCTGGGTTTTGAGTATGGGATGTTCGCGAAGCAGTGCAACAATCTGGGCAGCGCCACCACCTTGAGCATCGCCCCTCGTCCCATCATTGCCAAGGGGAGCTTCACCCAAAACTTCATACTACTCTCCAGTTTCTTAACTGTTCTTTCCGTGTTAGGCCTATGTTCAGCTTCTACCGTGTGATATATGTCTACCCCAAGATATCTGAATGTGGTAACCTCCCACGGTATCTGTAGGACCGGCAAATGCTCTAACGGGAGCCCTCTATATCTACCCAACGGGAACATACAGGATTTACTGGGGTTCACAGCTATGCCTGATAATTCTGCAAACCTCTTCATCACTTCCAATATATATTGGAGGTTCTCTTCTGGGTAGTGCAAATACAATAACATGTCATCTGCATACAATGAAATTAAATGTGGTGTCTCCCCAACGACAATACCTATTGCATCATATTGCTGCCTTAAATAAATCGCCTGGGTTTCTAAGGCTAAAATATACAGCATGGCGGACCATGGGCATCCCTGTCTAGTACCTCTACTGCGTTGCCATCTTTTAGAAACTACAGCTCCTGTTTTCACTCTAGCTAGTGGCGCGCTGTATAACAGTTTGACCCATTTGAGATATCCTGGTCCCATGCCATAATTGGCTAGGGCCGCCGTTAACCAGGGCCATTTGACCGAGTCAAATGCCTTGATCACCTCTAATGATACTATCGCCATCTCACCTGCATCTCCATTAGCATGTTCAATGACTCGGTGGAGTCGCCTAAGGTTATTTGAGATGTTCCTATTCGGGACATATCCTGTCTGATCGGGATGTATTAACTTATTGATGACCTTCTTCAGTCTATTTGCCAAGACCGCTGTTAGAATCTTGCTCTTTAGGTTTAACATCGACAAGGGCCTGTAAGAGCCACAGTCACTACCAGGATTATTGGGTTTGGGAAGTGGTATAATGACCGCTTCACGTAAGGATTACAGTAATTTCCCAGCTGCATATACTTCGTTAAGCATCTCCAGCAGCGGGGGGAGTACCTCTGTTTTATATGCTTTATAGAATTTGCTTGGGAGTCCATCAGTTCCCGGGGTTTTGCACGTGGGTAGCTGCCTCACTATCTCTTCTAGTTCCTCCAGGGTGATCGGGGCATCTAGCTCCTCCCTCTTCTCTGCACTGATCTGGGGTAGTCCAATATCTTCCAATGTATCCCCTATCTCCTCACTGTTGCTTCCTGTCTCATCCCCATACAGGCATCTATAATACTCTGCAAATTCCTGATTAACCCCCTCTTGTGTGTCTGCTATGCTCCCATCTTCTTTCACTATCGTTCTAATTGGGGGCCTAGCGGTCTCATTTTTATATAGCCATGCCAGGACTCTCCCTGGTTTGTCCCCTTCTGCATGTTGTCTCTCTATATACTTTTTATAAATGAGGTTGCATAATCTATCCCAGTATACTGCACATTTCTGATGCAGGCCGAGTACTATTTCCGTGTCTTCCTTAGTATTACTACGCCTTTCCGACACCCTTTCTAGCTCCTTTTCGGCTTCCTGCAACTCGGTCAGGATCCAATCCTGCAGTGCCCTAGACTTGGCTATGGCAATCCCCATGACCACCACCTTGAAGGCTTCCCAGAGTGTGCCCGCTGTCTTAACACTGCCAGTGTTTATCTCAAAATAACTTATTATTTCCTCTCGCATATCCTCCCTGAATACGTTGTCTTTCAGCGCCTCTGCACGCATGCACCATGTGGGTATCCTTCCCCTCGGGGGTCGGTATTGCCACACTAACATCAATGGCGAGTGGTCTGAGAGGACCCTTGCTTTGTATTCTGCATGCGTTATTTCAGTCATTAGTTCATGCGTGACAAACACATAGGGCCTCATTACACGGATGGCGGTAGGGATTTAACGGTACTGGTAAAATACCTGTACCGGTAAATCCCTACCGCCTTACTACGAGGTCCCTTTAGGGGTTGGGGGATTTAACGGCTGCTTTTTGCAGGTGTTAAAATCCAACCCGCTAAGGGACCTCGGAGCTAATTACGGCACCGCAAAATTGCGGTGCCGTAATTAGCGCCTTCCCCATTCCCATAGAGCCCTATGGGGCAGAAATGGGAATGGGGAAGGGCAATGGCGGAAAGGGGATTTACCGCCCCTCAAACCTTGGAATGGGGCGGTAAATCCCCTTTCCGCCAAGGCGGTGCCTGTATTTTACCGCCATGGCTCACCGCCTACTGGGTAATGAGGCCCATAGTCTAGTATATAGGCCCTGAGGGGCCGCATAGTGTGAATATTGTCTATCCTGTGGATGGCGGTACCTCCATGCATCGTTCAGCCCAAAATCTGCTAATAATGACTGCAATGCCTTTGCAGCCGGAGTGGGTCTGTCTACCTTAGCGTCTGATCTATCTATGTTTGGGTTTAACACGCAAATAAAATCACCCCCCCCACAGCACAGCTCCCCACACTACCACTGAGTTTACCATACAGGGTTCTAAAGTATGCAGCCGGGTCCTGATTCGGGGCATAAGTATTTACAATACATATCTCTCTATTTTCCATCAGCCCTTTCATAACCACCATCCTGCCGTCTGACTCCACTGCAGAATGCAACAACTGGAAAGGGACATGTGGGGCCACCCATGTAATTACCCCTCTTGCGTAGGCTGAGTATGCTGCCCCTACTAGCGTCCCTTTCCACTTCTTCCGTATCACTTCCAATTTTTCCTGTGTTAAATGAGTTTCTTGTAACAAGGCTATGTCCACTTTCTGTCTGCGCAGGTACATCATAACCTTGTTTCTTTTCAAATAACTGTTGAGCCCCCTGATATTCCAAGTAACTAGCTTAAGGTCTCCCATGGTTCATATCTTTTGTCCCGGGGTGTAGGCTCATACCCCAACTGTACACCCTCCCCAACTACAACAAACCACTGCACACAACCCCTTCCCTACCCCCTCCCCACCCTACTCCAACCCCAACAGGTGCCCAGCTCCATCCCTGGATCTCAGGCTCCCCCGTGTTTGGTCCTACCTTGGAGCACCCAGGCCAGGACCATAGCAGGGTGTCACCGCACTATCGGTGACCTAACTAAACTCTAGATGGGGGTATAAGGACTAGCTCCGCGAGGCTCCCTAACTAAGCAATAGTCACAGTGCTCACGGATCATGTTCCTCTCCAACCTGTTCATGCCAGCCCATACGCTGCATCTGTTACTATAATCAAGTCCCATAGTCTTAAGCCACGACACCTTCAGGTGCCCCCCCTGTGCATTACTTATCTCTTCCTTCTCCTTCTCCCATTTGGATGCCCGACTCCTGGGGGTAGCTTTGCATGTCGAGCCACCCCATAGCTTCTTCCGGAGTGTCGAAAAACAAGGTTCTGTTTTTATGGAAAACGTTTAGCTTCGCCGGGTAGAGCAACATGTACTTGTGGCCCGCTTCTCGCAATCTTCTCTTGACAGTCCCAAAGTTCATACGGCTCCGTTGCACCATCAGGGTTGTGGGTGCGATTTCTCGCCGTCACCATAACCAGTACAATGAGGGACCCTGCAATAACTCAGACAGAAAAGAGCCATGTAAACATTACTTTATTAATGCACAAGCATTCGCGAATGGGCCGCAAGTTCAAACGTCTCGCTAAGCAAGTCGTCGAAGTGCCGCGCCTTCCTCTACACATCGTGCTCTTTTATACTTTTCTGTTTACATTGCCTTGCACATAGCACACGTCCACCCCAGGGTGGATCTCCAGTTGGAGTTTATCTGAAGTATCCAGTTGGAGTTTAACGAACAACCATTGCACATTTGCTATCGTGGTCTATCGTGGTTTCCTGTTATCCCGGTCTTCACATTCTTTCGTGCCCCTTTGTGCCCGTATCTCTGTGCTCGAGGCCATGCTTACTCATTCCTTCCCCCCACCCGTATTCTGCAGATAGTTTTAGCAGGCTCAGCATGCTTCGACATACAGTGACCAAACACAATTCTTCTGTTAAAAACAAGTTCTTGCCGGGTCAGCAGGTCTTAAACGCCGCCGTATAAAAGAGAGGGCCTCTTCTTTTAGCAAAAAGTACATTCATTTAACGCATATGGTGATTAGTACAAACTCCAAGTGTGAGCACAACGTTACATATCGATGCGTACCTTCAATCCACCCTTTGCTCACACTTGAGCATCAATCTAAGCAGTCCTAGCATAAGCAGATGGCAGGAAAGCAACATCATTACATAATGTATGTACCATAATCTTCTCCAGGCCTCCCATGTCAAAAAACTCCTGTTGGCTTTTATCCATTGGATTTAGGCGCGTTATGCTGGAAGAACACATGGAAACACAGCACGACACACATACCGGGAAGCATTGGATGCAGAGACAAATTCCTACAACTATTGCCGCTAGAACAAGTATGGGCGTAAGGAGCTGCCACCCGATTTCTTTTAGGAGCTTCATCCACCAGCTATCTCCTGACCCTTCCTCCTGGTGGATACTATCCGCTATTTTATGCAGTTTGTTTATTCCATCTAAGATTCCTGTACTTTCTTCTGGTATGTAAACACAACATTGGGACCCCACCATGAAACAGACCCCGCCCCTTTCTGCAGTGAGTATGTCTAAGACATACCTATTCTGGAGAGCCACTAGCCGAATTGCTTTCATTTCATAAGTGATGTTTTCCATTAGGTCTGCGGATTCTTCGATTACGAACTCAAGGGCCCTGCTTAGCTTTTGGATTTCTTGACTGTTCATAAAGATGCCCGCTGGAGGAACCAGGGCCCCCATCAGATCTATAAACGTTTCCCATCCTGTAGGTTGATACGTAGGAATTTTTGGGTTTACTGCTCGTTTATTTCTGCTGTGTATTTCTTTATGCAGAGTAGACGGGGCATATACCATCACAGCCGGCATTATTCTGGCTATGTAACATACCCCAACAAAATCTTTCGCTAACCACAAATAAGCCCTCTTGTTACAGACGTAGGCATGTCCTTATATCTGTAACAATCCCTTCGTGTAGTTATTTAGATTCACCATTTGACTGCACCCCAGATCATTCTTTGATTACCTCTTGCGCTTCTCTTAAAACATATATTCTTTGGCCTAAACTCTTGTGTGATGGTGATAGGGGGAGGAGGTTCTCTTACTATCTGTACCATAGCAGGTGCAAGCCTGATTCCCTCAGTTTTGATTTTATAGCGTATCTTTTCCATTAGAAGGGTTTTGTTCTCTCCTCTAACATAACAAGCGGTATTCGGTATCATGTATTGCTGTGCTGACACTATTCTCATGTAAATTAATGTACACCCGGCATCCTCAGTAACTGGCGACGCGTACACTGGGATGTCTTCACTGCTATGTCGGGGCATGTGGGTGCAGATCCAGCAATCAGTTTTATTCACTACCCCATATGTTGTGTTTATTATCTTCACGTATTCATTTTTAGCATAGTCTTCCGGGTCGTGTTGGTCATAGGCATCTCGATTCCTGCTCTTGACCCGATCTATTCTCCCTGTTCCGTTTGACACGGGTAACAAGTTCTTTGATTCATATCTAGATGGATGTTCCAAATACCAGAATAATATGGCGAACGCTATGAATACTACTATCGAGCATACAAAAAATAAGATTTTGTTCCTTGTGGTGCAAAGTGGTGTTTTTCTCTTACCTTCTGTGTTTGGGGAGCGTACATTTATCTGCTCAGGGATTAAACCAGCATATACGGGTGCAGACATAATTCAGTATGTGGCTCAATTATAGGTACGTATGCGTATCAGATGCAACCTAGCGATATAGCTGTATTCCCTATTTAAAGCACCAGTGTCCCTATTACTCCAATAGTGGTAGGTCTCACTGAAAACCTTCATCCGATCTGTCCCACGCCTCGTAGTGCCTGTCCCATGAGGGGAACGCCGGAGGCCCTTCAGGCTACAAGCCCGTTGTCTTCAGTAAGGCACAATCCTGCTAAAACCAACAAGAGAGTCCAAATGTTCATCTCCCTAATGATCAAAGTTCAAAACAGTGTCCTTACACGTTGCTTGGCACATACACGTCACGGGATCGGAGACGATGGGCACACCTACTAATGGCGTCTGGCAGTACTGTTGCAACCTGGGGTTGGTTGGTTCCCTTTTCTGGAGGAATCAGTAGTGGAAGCGTCTTCTTGACGTGATTCACGTGGTACCAGTGCGATTTGCCATCAACTTTTACCGCAGTTTGTGTCGCGAGGAGCACTTGAAACGGGCCCTTCCATCTGGGTTGCAGTCCGCTGGTGCGATCGAAGGCTTTTATAACAACCCAGTCACCGGGCTGCACGTCGTGACCTTCTCCTATCAGAGGAGATGGAGCTACTGCGTTCACCTGTGCATTAATAGAGATCAGTCTATTAGTTAACCCAATACAGTACTGTTGTAATGCAGGCCATGCTTGCTCAGACAATCTCTTAGGTGATATGGGGGTCCCAATACTTGGTGGACGCCCCATAACAATTTCGAAAGGAGATAAACCATGTGTACGCTTAGGCATAGTACGCATACTCAATAATGCAATAGGCAATGCATCCGGCCATTTCAGTCCCGTTTCAGCACAAGCCTTTGCCAGTTTGTTCTTCAGTACCTTATTTGTGCCCTCTATAATCCCAGCTGATTGAGGATGAAAAACTGCATGGAAGCGTTGATCAATACCAAGGGCCTTGCAAACTTTGCGTACTACTTCACCAGTAAAATGAGTCCCATTGTCAGACCATAGATATCTGGGGACCGTATACAAGGGCACCCAGTGTTTCAATATGCATTGTGCTGTGGAGGTGGCACTATTGTCCCGCAGGGGATATGCTTCCACCCATCCCGAGAACCCACATCTCATCACCAAACAGTAGGAATGTTTATTTACAGGCTCCAGCTGTATAAAGTCCATATACACCACCTCAAAAGGGCAGGTGGGTAACTTACTGTGGCCCGCCGGGGCTGGTACACCTTTCCCCACATTGTATAGAACACATATTTCACATTGTTTTGCCCATTGACGACAATACATTCCCAATCTTTTGTTGTACCACACAGCACTCAAAACTTCTTCCATAGTCCTTGCGTTAACGTGAGTTGGACCATGAGCCACACGCACTATCACAGGTAAGTATGCATCAGGTAGTACCCAAGTATTCGTATTGGTATGTGCCCATAGCCCATCTACCGTCTCCTCGTATTGATCATCCTTGTGCCAAGATAGTCTTTCTTCAATGGTTGCATCTGCTTGGATTTCCTTTACGCGCTCCTTCGTCCCTTCCATAGTCACATCCCTCCCCACTATGAGTTGTCGGGCCTCCCACCGTGTATCCCTTGTGGCAGCTAGTTTAGCCATCTGGTCGGCTAAGGAGTTTCCTTGCGTGACATAATCTAGAGTCCTTTTATGCGCTGGGCATTTCACTATGGCCACCATCTTGGGCAACGTAAGGGCTTGTAATAATTCAGCAATCAATTGGGCATGTTTAATAGTATCACCTTGGGAGGTTAAAAACCCACGCTCTCCCCAGAGTTTACCAAAACTGGAAACCACCCCATGAGCGTAGGCTGAATCAGTATAAATTGTCACTTTCATACCGCTGCTTAACACTAATGCTCTCGTTAGCGCAATCAATTCTGCTGCCTGGGCCAATTTTTCACACACTTTCCCACTCTCAATCAACCGCTCCCCTGTGGTTACAGCATACCCTGCTGTTGTCTCCCCATTTGGCAGTTTGAAACAGGAACCATCACAGAATAATATACCCTCATTATCAACCAGCGGGGTGTCTTGCAGGTCTGCTCTACCCTTAGTGTGTTCTTCCATTTGGATCACACAATCATGCCTAATGTCATTAGGTGAGACGGGCAAAGGAAGCAGTGTCGCTGGATTCAAAGTGTTACATCGTTCGATTTTTACATTACTGGCAAACAGAATCATCTCATACTGTGTGAGTCTAGCTGTGGTCAAATGCTGTGTATGCACTCTATTCAGGAGAACGTCCACCGCATGTGGGACTTTTACTGTCACTTCGCTCCCTAGGATGATACCTGCACTTTGTTTTAGGGCTGCCGCTGCTGCGGCCACTGCTCTCATGCATGGGGGTAGGCCTCGAGCTACTGAGTCCAGAGCACTGGAGAAATATGCACATGGTCTCTGTTTACCCCCTTGTTCCTGCGTTAAGACTGACACAGCGCAACCTTCCTGTTCATCAACGAAAAGGCAAAATCTCTTGGTATAATCAGGTGTGCCTAAGGCCGGTGCGTGGCATAGAACATCTTTCATAGCTGTCAGGGCTTTTTCCATCTCAGGTGTCCATTCTAATGGTCCGTTTTCTTGTACTTCTTTTAAGGCTTTTAGCATGGGCTGGATCAACACAGAGAATTCAGGAATCCAGTGCCTACAATAGGATAAAACACCAATTATCCTTCGGAGACCTTTTGCCGTGTCGGGGCCTTTTATGGACTGTATCAAAGCAATGCGATCAGTAGACAGAGTTCGCCCCTCTTCGGACAACTCAAAGCCTAAATAATGGACCTTTTGTTTTACATACTGCATTTTGGCTAGGGCTACCTTGTGCTTATTCTCTGCTAAGTGCATTAGCACCAATCTGGTCACATAATGGCATTCCTCTTCGGTGGCTGCACATAATAGCAAATCATCAACATATTGTATCAGAGCAGTGTTAGCGGGTAGGGCTAGGTTATCCATCTGTGTTTTTAGTGCTTGGCTGAATATGGCGGGACTTTCTGTATATCCCTGCGGCGCTCTAGTAAATTGGTACTGTCTATCTCGAAGAGTGAAACTAAACAGGTACCTGCTTTCTTCGGCAATAGGAATGCTGAAGAAGGCATTTTTCAAATCAATTACCGTAAACCATTTCGCTGTTTTGGGAATTAAAGTGAGTACACTTGCAATATTAGGGACAACTGGATATCTGGGTTCTACTATTTTGTTTATCTCCCTCAAATCAATAATGAAACGATAGGGTACTGCTTCATCACATTTCTTGTGTACTGGAAGGATCGGAGAGTTACAAGGGCTATCATTTGTTGGCTCTACCACCCCTAACCGTATCATATCCTGTACTATTTGATATAGTGCCTGCTCTCCCTCGTGTGATATGCAATATTGTTTTATCCTGGGCAACCTGGCACCGGGCTTTAGTTTGATTACTACTGGGGAAACATCCAACACCCCTACATCATTCCCATGAGTGGCCCATAGTTCATTCGGGATGTCTTGGAGTTCCGGGGGCAGGGTTTGCGTTACTCCTATCATACCCATAGGTTTGCTTATATTCGTTCTCACCCCCTGAGGGGAGCAATATATTGTGGCCCCTAGTGTCTTTAATGCATCAATACCTAACAAGTTTTCTGGGCAGTGATTGGTCAATAGCCACCCATTCTCCCATTTTACCCCATGAAGTTCCGCTTCTACTATTTCACTTACAGGAGTCTTTATTGGATTTCCCCCAAATCCAACTGATACCTTGCTTTTATCCGATAATGGGACAGCGGGGACGGCTCTGATATTCACGGAACTGTTTCCAGCTCCCGTGTCTACCAGACATCTCAAGTTTCGGTGGGGGCCGATCCTAATGGAGGCATAAGGCCCCCTCTGATCTATAGGTACTTGTACCACTCCCGCTGTCTCATTTCGGCCTCCTCAGGACATATCACTTGTGTTATCCTGGAAGTCGTCATTATAGTATACCCCTTCCCCACATCCTTCGCCCTGGCATACACCTTGTACTTGTGTTGTTTGTCGTGGTTGATACAGTAGATTGGGGGGAGGCGGGGCCGGCCAGGGAACATCCCCTCTTGCTTGTCCGTCAAAGGCATTGGGTTGAGGGGGTTTAAACATTCTATTGTCTTGGTTGCCGTACCCACCAGTCCTATTTCCTGGGGCAAATGTTGTCTTTGAAGGGGGCCGTACGCCCCTTCCTCTCCCACCACTCTGGGGACACTGGGATTTCCAGTGTCCGGGTCTCTTGCAGAAGGCACATACATCTTGGGGTAGCCCATCCCTCCTCCCATATAGCGCACCTCCTTGCACTGTACCTCTACCTGTCCCTTGGCCCCCTATCATGTTGCTACTATAGCCCTGTGACGGGCCATTATTATTGTAGTTATACCTGCCTTGGGGCCCTTGATGCAAGTGTTGCATCAACACTTTGGTTTTTAGATCCTTCTCTTGTCGTGCCTTTTGTTGTCCCTTTACTCTTTCCCCTCTTTCATAATACCTGGCCATTTCGAGGAGATCCCGGGGGTTTCTAGTCATCCACGTACTTTCTGCCTTCCTAATGTTCTCCTGGATTGGCCCGTGGAGCCCTTCTATAAAGTTTGTGGCAAAGTACCGTTGGCCCGTCTCAGACCCTATCTTTAGCCCACTGTGTGCTTTAAATGCTGCTTCGTAACGCAGGAAGTACTGTGCTACTTCCTCACTTGCGCCCTGTATCACAGCAGACAGTTTCTCCACATTCACATCAAATGGGGGTAATACCTTTTCTAGAGCCCTCAGGACTGCCATGCCATGCCCCCTTAGGGGTTCGGGATATTCCTCATGCAGTTTCCTATTTTTACTCGCCTCCATTACATCTTTCCATTTTATTGTATCATTGTCTTTGGCACGAAAGGGGGTCCATATTTCCTCTGGGACAATAGCTAACAATATGTTATCTACATCCTCTACAGTAAATAACCCGGGTCTGAATAGCTTTCCTACTTCTTTGTAGAATCCTGCCGGGTCTATACGGGGGTCGGGGATGGACTTGGTGATATGCATCAATTCTATTCGAGATAAGGGGACATACACATAGGTGCGCATCATGTTACCAGTAACTGCATCTATGGTGGGTTGACACTCTCTCATTGGCATTGATAGTAACTTTTCCGTGTTTGTTTGTTCACTTACAAGGGCCTGCACTGGTGATGAAGCAGAGGACTGGTGACTAAGGTTTTTCTCTTTTATTTTTTTATAATCTTTTAACAGTTTCTCCACCTTAGCCATTCTCCATTCTTCCGCCCTAGAATCATCCACTCTTATATTAGGTAGCAGTTTCTTATCCAATTCCGTCTTAATCCTATTCCACTGGGACACATATCTAGGCTCCTTTCCCTCTTCTATATCATCCACCCTAATAAGAAGATATTTAATTACGTTTACTTGTATAGGCCAGCCAAGGCCCTCCATCAGACTCACCAGGGTGGACATGGACTGCGAGTGTATGGATGCTATCATACGATTAGCTACGTTTTGGCCCGCCTGGTCTGCATCTTTGAGTTTAGCCTCTCTTTCCCTCACCTCTCTTTCCCATGCCCTCTTTTCCTTCTCCCATTCAACAACGCCCCTTATGACTTCCGCTATTATGTCGGACATACATCCCCATAACTGAACACTGGACGCAGTCACTGGTAGTAACGCGACAGCGTCCTGATATGCTGAGGGCAGATCCGCAGTACTCTGTCCTCTCAATTTACAGTTACCCTCATGAAAGGTATATAGTTTAGTGGCCACTGTCCTAAATTCCAAAGGTGTCAAACGCCCCAATTGGTCCCGTAGGCTGTCATTGAGGGGTGTGCCATACAGCCCGGTCATAAGGATTTGCAAGTCTCCATCTCTATCCTTTTCTACAGTAGTCGTTCTCCTATGGTCTATCAACCTATCTGGGTCTCCATACTTCATTGGGAATTCCGCCCTCTCACCCTCACCTTCTCTCGGAGGAGCCGTAGCCCCTGGAAATAACAATTCAGTCGTTGTTTGTTTTGCTTCTAGTCCTATCACATCTTCATACCGAGGCCCGGCAAGGCAGGATACATACCCCCACTATTCTTAATCATCATACGTCTATCCAACTGGTCTAGTTTCTCATCCTTCTCTTTTATCTCTAGGTCACGTAATTTTTGATTTACTGTTCTCTTCTGCCCCTTTGCATTTTGTTTGTTCTGAGCATTGTGCCTGCGCATTGCTTCTACCCTCCATAGTCGTATAGCCTCAAACTGTGCGGGTCTGACCCGTCTTTTTACTAATTCTATTTCTACTTTGGATATGCGGTCCACATCAAAGGACCCGGTGTCTGGCCATTTATGCTCAATCAAATCTTTTGTATATTCAGACCACTCCCTTAAGAACAATGTTGAATTCAATCCATGTTTAATCAACATATCAAATGCAGGGGTTCCTTCAAGAGGGGCATAGTGTCTCTTGCCTATACCACTCTTGCTGGAAGCCGCTTGACCCATTTTGTTGGTATACCGCAATTGCCTAAAAACACTCACCTTTCCCAAATGTGCATTAATAGGCTAACATTAACAGTACATCCTCCTGACATATATCGCCATACCAATATCAATACATCACCGTTTCATCATTATTATTACATAGACGGACATACCACCGTCCTCTTCATAAACCCTAAATCGTTATTTCCTTATTCCATCATGCATCCATCCATACCACTTACCTTAAGGGTCCCGCCAGAGTGTTCCGGACCCGAAGGGCGACAGCCTGCTGTTCCACCGCCGACGGAGCCGGAAAAACAAGGATGACGCGTTGGTTGCAATCAAAGGTGCGGATTCAGTTGTTGGGGCCCCGTGATCAATTCCTTCTCCGGTTCCGCCGCGGCGTTCCTCACCCAGTGACGGACTGTCGCTCCTTCGCATCCCACTTCTGACACCAAAATTGTGGGTGCGATTTCTCGCCGTCACCATAACCAGTACAATGAGGGACCCTGCAATAACTCAGACAGAAAAGAGCCAAGTAAACATTACTTTATTAATGCACAAGCATTCGCGAATGGGCCGCAAGTTCAAACGTCTCGCTAAGCAAGTCGTCGAAGTGCCGCGCCTTCCTCTACACATCGTGCTCTTTTATACTTTTCTGTTTACATTGCCTTGCACATAGCACACGTCCACCCCAGGGCGGATCTCCAGTTGGAGTTTATCTGAAGTATCCAGTTGGAGTTTAACGAACAACCATTGCACATTTGCTATCGTGGTCTATCGTGGTTTCCTGTTATCCCGGTCTTCACATTCTTTCGTGCCCCTTTGTGCCCGTATCTCTGTGCTCGAGGCCATGCTTACTCATTCCTTCCCCCACCCGTATTCTGCAGATAGTTTTAGCAGGCTCAGCATGCTTCGACATACAGTGACCAAACACAATTCTTCTGTTAAAAACAAGTTCTTGCCGGGTCAGCAGGTCTTAAACGCCGCCGTATAAAAGAGAAGGCCTCTTCTTTTAGCAAAAAGTACATTCATTTAACGCATATGGTGATTAGTACAAACTCCAAGTGTGAGCACAACGTTACATATGCATGCGTACCTTCAGGGTATAATCTGGGTAGGCAGTTATGTTTGCTGTCCCTCTTTCTATTGTTCCACTCTTACGGTGTCAGTCTAGATAAATGGATACCTCTACTTTGTGACCGCAAACGTATTTTGGTGGCCGTGGGCCAACCGTCTCATGCACGATATGACAAAATATAGGTGTTCGAGTTTGCCAATGAACGGCCATTTTGATGTAACAAGAATCGCCATTTTGTTTTCTAACCATTGCTCATTGCTTTCTGTTCCTATTGCTTCACAGTATATTTTCCGCTTACACTGCTCGACTGTAAAACATTGTTGTCTGTATGTAAAAAGGACAAGGCCGCAGGGCCGAGAGGATAACAAGAGTTTGTTGAAACACAAACGTAGGCAGTGCCAGGAAGAATGCCCGGCTCCCTCCCGAATGTAGCCTTGAAGCAGAGCTGCAGGGCATTTAATCATTTTGCAGCTGCCAGCCAGTCTCGTTATATAGTAGAATATGTTAGAATAATAGAGCTAAAGGCTTGAATTATGCTTTACTTACGGCCCCCCTTTGCTGAGCCCGCTAGAGCGTGTCGGCTCCCAGGACACGAATAGCACCTAATAGATAGCAAGGTCCGGAATGCAACTCTCCCCCCCCGTATGAAGCTTGCTTCCAAGAACAGAAGCGCTGTGTTCTATTCAACAACTGAAAGATGCCTTTGCACTCACAAATTGCAAATTGTTACTAGAATAGATGTTTGAAGTTGTCATAGTTGTCGGAGATGTCCATCATCACACCAAGTTCAAAGAAACCCAATAAAAGGGCGGGTGTTAAACATGTCATAGCTGATTGTTTGATATGCATTTTGTATATATGTAACTGATGTACGTAATTCACTCTCTTGCGTTCCTCGAGGTCTAGAGATACACGTCGCGGGGCGTGAGACCGAGTTGGCCAACTGAGACTTTTGCTTTGCAATAAACCATAGCTTTGGGAATGCAACCTCGTGTCTGGTGTATCTATCGTGTGTGGTGACTCGCCTTGTTTCCATAGACGTCAGGGTCCCCTAGGGGCCCCTTTCAACGGAAGTGTTCAAGGATTCTTTCTCGATCCCAATAGTTGAGGATCTTAGCGATCACCGGCCTAGGTGGGTTGCCCGGCGGCGGCTTCCTTGTTAGAGCTCTATGCACCCTTTCCACCGTGAACCCCTGGGACAAGACTCCTCCGGTTATCTCCTGCAGCAGCATAGATTCAATAAACTCTGTGGGGTTGTGACCCTCTTCTCCCTCTGGCAAGCCAACGATGCGGACATTATTCCTCCGGGCACGTCCTTCCGCCTCCTCCGCCCTGTTCTCTAGGTTGCCCACGTGCTGCATCAGAGCGTGAAGTTCCGATTTATGTGAAGCACAGTCCGCTGTGTTCGGGCCCACCGCTTTCTCAAGGTTCTCAGTGCGCTCCACCAGTGACCTGACATCTTGCTGGAGAAGATTCACTTCCTCTTGCACCGCCCCAACTTTGAGCTCCAGCGCTGTTTTCAATTCGGTCACGGCCAGTTCAAGCTTGGTCTCCCAAGCCACCTTCAGGTCAGCGATCGTGGCAAGGACCTCCAGACCTCCAGGTTCGTGCCCATGGCGGCCACGCTCCCAGCGGGGGCCCTGTCCTTGCTCCTGGCCCCTTCCGGGCTGGGCGGTGTCCTGGCGTATTCGTCTAGCGTAGGTTGCTTGCCCTTCAGTCTTGGAGGTTTGTTGGACATGGCACTGCGGCTAGAAATTGTAGGTGAGCCCCACCACTTGTGGTTTTCAGCCCCAACGGGGGCAGACTTCCGTTATCGCCTGAGCCCAGGGGGGCCGCCCCAGGAGCATTCCAAAACTACCTCTTAGCTGCAGGAATGGATTGTGCCCTCCCACATAACTGTGTGGATCCCCTCTCTGACTCTGCTAGCGGCCTCAGGGCAGCGGGTGCGTTGGGTGTATCTCTATGTGATTCATGCCGATCAGTGCCCAAAATGTCCGGGCCCAGCCGATCGTGTCAGGGGTGTCCTCCGGCAACTTATCCTTTTTCCTGAATGGGCTGTGTCCTCCCACGTGACCATGTGGGTTCATTCCTTCCTACCTCGGCTCCTGTGGTGTTCAAGTTTTGCTGGGGACTGTTCAAAGTCCCAGGGAGGGTTAGTGTGTGCACTTCCGTGTTGTGGGCGTTGTCCTGTCGTGCGTCCGCTGGTCAGGTGGGCCAGCTCATGTCCAATCTGGCACAGTATATAATTAGTCCAGGGTGCCACGATTTCTTGGTCTCAGGCTATGCCTATGGTCCCCACAGCATCCATCTTCATCCTGGGCCTACCGCCCACCGGGCACATTAGCTGGCCAGTGTGCTCTCCCCTCTACCATGGAGTGGGGGAGCGCGCACTTTGTTGCAATGCCACCAGCACTGCCCGAGCGAGAGGGCGCTGTGCTGCGGCGTCTTCCCCTCTGATCTGTTTTACGTTGTGCGTACCGCAATGCCTGTTTCTTGCAGGTCCCACACCATGCAGTGTGCTGCTTCGGGGCCCTTTTCGTTAGTTGTGCGGCTGAATCAAAGATTATGATCGGTCCGTTGTCCTAGTGTTGTGGGGGTTACAGCTGCCTCGTCGGGTCCCGTTCCTGTTTCGCTCTTCAATTCACCTCCCCCTGGAAGTGTGTGGGGGGGAAGCTATCTTGCCTTATAATGGGTGCACGCCCACGCTTGCACCCCTCCCATGTACGTTCCTAACGTGCGCAGCTGGTCTGATAATGTTCTTGTTTAGGCTCCGTGGCAAGCTAATCCCTTCTGCCTGCCAGTGCCATATGTAGGCAAGCGCGTGCCAGACAAGCCTTCATTATCGTGTGCTTTTCTCTCTATATATGGATCTTGCATCCGCCGTCTCACACAGTCTGGCGCCGGGTGCCTCTCTGCTATTTGCCGGCTTGTTCTTCTCTGCTGCAGTAAGCTTAAAGGCTCGCTCTGCCGGTCCCCAGCGTGCCGGCCTTGTTTAGGTAGTGCGTTTCTGGATACTCATGTATCCACAATGTTGCACTGATTTTGTTCAATGGCAGCTGCCTGAGCGTCTTGGGGCCAGCCCATCTGCCTGGTGCTGTGAGGTTGTGGCAACAGTGTGTCTTCAGCGAGGCCCGGCTCCAGCAGAACCCAGCCGTGCCTTCAATCGCCTGCCTCAGGGACGTTTATGCGCTATAGCCATCCAGCGAGTCCTCACACGGTCCTTGTAATGCCTGTCCCCCGCAATGGGTAGTGGACTCCTGCTGTGCCCTGTTGCACATTTGGGCCCCGCCTCGCAGCTCTGTTTAATGCACCTTTCTGCAAGGGGTGCTTCTGCCGTGGATTAGTGCAGTTTGTTACAGCAGGGGGTACGCTCCTCTCGGGTTGGCAGTTCGCCCATTGTCTTCACGCGTCCGCCATTTTCTTTTTTCCTCCGCAGTATGTTCCCCGCAATTTTCTTCGGTTTTCTTCTAGTCTGCTGCTGTAATCCTTACGCGACCGAGAGACTTATTGTGCTGTGCACCTTCACGCACACGATCCTTCATCATCAGGAGAGTTCCTGTGTATTTTTGTGCTGTTATAAGTCGGATGCTGTTCGGATCGGCGGGAGCCTCAGTGAACCCACGTCCTTCTACATGGCTCGCTAGCCACACCCCCCTGTCCATGTATAACTTGTAATCGATATTTTTATAATCTACTGTATATATGTATTTTATAAATTAATATTGAAAGATTGATCCTGTAATATCAGTCATATCAATAAAATAAGTAGTACATTATTGCATCTTCCATATTTTAAGTTCAGTTTACTTGTACCGTGTTAGCCAAGGAGCGAATAAAATGTTAATCCAAAACAAAAAAACAACAACAACAATATCATACCTTAATCAGGCTAACAAGGTCATTTATATGCAGGCTTTTGTGGTCACGACCAGTTTTCATAGGCAGAGATGACATTAAGCATTTGAAAAACATTACAGCTTGAATAGCGCCTTCTAGGATTTCTTAGTTCCTTTTCTGTACCTGTCTCCATACCTGATTTGTAGCTTGTTCATAGAAGCATGCATTACAGAAGTTCAAACCCATACAATGCAGTCTTCAATGTTTGAATAATGCACTGTTTAAAGTGGACCAGGGCTCAGTGGAACTAAAGGAAATGTGAGAAAGAGTAAATCAAGGCACAGCCCACCCTGTTCCATTGCTCTCAGGAAGGCAGCGGCAGATTGGATTGTAACAGTCATTGTAGGTGCAGTCCTGCATAAACTTGGTATATGTCATGCCTGTCCTTTGCAAGATCAGTGGTTTCCCAGTCATTAGCAAAGCATGCTTGTCTCTCTAGAAGGCCTGTAGGGAGGAGGCATAGCCAGTCATGTTTTAGGCCTTTGACTATTGGATACCGGTTGGATGAAACTGGGCCAAATACCATACAAAGATTGTTGATTTCTTTAAAGAAGGGGAACCCCTCCATGCCACCATCTATGTTGACTCCTTTTTTTAAAAGTACCTTTTGCTTCTTTCTGTTTTTGTCTTGTTGTTTGTTGATATTACTTAAGTACAATTACAATGTCACTGATATTTAGATAATTCCCCTGGTGAATATGATTTTGACAGAATAACCCACTCTCATTCAAACCTTTGATTGTGATAATCTGGGGTGCATTTCATAAGCAGGAATTCCGATGATTCTGAATGGCTGGATGTACTCTGATGTCTCAGTTCTTTCAGTGCTGAGTTTGCTGGGATGTTCTCACTTGTCCTAACCTGAACCAAACCGTGCCCTTCTTTTCCTCTTCCCAGCACCACAATCTCAAATCGACGGGACGGCTTTGGACATTTTTCTGCTCGGATGGCGCTGTACTGGGACGCAAACCTAAGTGATCCTGTGCAAGCATCACAGCTGCTGTATGTGGAGGATAATGTATTCATTGCCGTGGAGGTGCCTGACCTGGATGAGGGCCAGTTTTCTGTGCTGGTGAAGTCCCTGTTTGCCACGCCTTTTGCTGATCCAAGCTCTACTCCCAGATACAGCCTCGTTACTGAAGGGTAGGTGTCCTTGTGTTTCTGTTCTATGAGGCAATATATGGACAGTGCATTACTCCTGGACTGTACATCAGAGAGAGGGGGATGCTTGTAGAGAGTGACCAGCTTGTAGAAATCGATAGAACAGAGCTAAAACAAAATAAAACTAGAGCTGGTAGGGTTGCAAACAGCTAAAGATAGCTGGTATGGCCACGAGTGTAGGACAGCTAAGTCCAAGTTAGCGAGGGCTTATAAAGTTAAAGACATAGGGGTAAAAGAGATGATTAAAATATAAAGAAAGGAATAAGAATTGATTGAAGTGAAGGTAAAAAAAAGCCAATACCTTTGCATTATAGGATTCACTTAACAGAGCCTTAACAGAGAAACATTCTAAAGGGTTTTGGAGGATAATTTCAATGGGAGATTACTCCAACCAAAACCTGGTCCAAGCGGTCATTACTGAAAATACTTGGCTTGAGTATTTCAAAGGTCTTTACCATGAAACAAGACCTGATTATTTTGGACAATGGGATAGAATTCGCAAATCCTGTCTTTATTGGGGTTGATTCGTCATTGCTAGACTTGTCACAGTAGGAGTTGTGGGAAGCAATATGCCGGCAGGCTAAAGGAAAAGCCCCAGGCCCTGATCTTATGCCAGTGAATTTGCATATGAGCGAAACAGTAATATGGTCACCATATCTCCGGCTACCTTCCAATGCCATCCTTTAAACAGGCCAGACACCTCCATCTTGGCAAGTAGCAGAGATGGTCCCTATTTGAAAGAAAATGGGGGCCCTGTGACCCTGGCAACTATAGGCCGATCTCCCAACTAGATTCAAGTTGTAAAATGCTTGGTAAAGTACTACTACTCCTCGCGGAGGCGGATGCCTTAAGCCACCTCCAGGAAGGCTTTTGCAAAAGGGTGACTACCATAGACCAGGCCCCCAGACTTATATTAATGGTCAACCAGTATGTGACCATGAAAGGTGGTAATTTACTTTCACTTTCTGTTGATCTGAGATCCGCATCCAACAGCATACCTAGAAGGGCATTATGGTGTGCATAACTCTCTAAAGAAGTAGCCCTTCCCCTGTTGAAAGCAATAATGGACAATTATGAAGGGTCATTGGCAAGAGTGAGATGGGGCTTTGGTGGGAGGACCACCGTGAATGATTCAGTTAAAAAAAGGTGTGTGAGAAGGTTGCATTCTTGCACCTCTCCTTTTTAATCTGTTTTTTGATGGCTTACTTATGGAATTGCCAATTAATACATTGGGCACACTGTCGCTTGGGGGCAAAAATATGGGGATCCTCTTTGTTGCCGGCGATATGGTTATTATGTCCCGTACCCCATCAGGTTTAGGAAAACAGGTGGATCATTTTGTCAAATTCTTCAGGGAGAAAGGCTTGGAAGTGAATGCCAGTAAAGCAAAGGTAATGAGATGTGGCAGACAGCAAGGGCGACGGTCACAAATGGATATTAATAGTGTGAGAATTAGCAAAGTGAGTCACTTCCATTACCTAGGAGTCAGGATTGCTTCGGATAGCTCATGGAAGGAGCACCTCAAAAAAGCGAACCTGGTACTAGGTAGGAAATTCACCAGCATTTTATTCTTGGCAAATGGCTTTGGGAAAAATCTCACAACCCCGACAACTGAGATGTATAGAGCACAGGCGCTAGCAGGAGCCCACTATGGGGCAGAGTGATGGGGGCATACTAAGAGAACAGCTCTCCTGGAAACTCAAAATAACTTTTTTTAAAGGCTGTTGAGGGTTCCAAAGAGTACACCAAACATCCCATTACATATGGAATGGACCACTATGTTTTACTGACCAAATATCCCTTAAATCAATGTTGGCCTGGGTGCCTATCTGGTCTTGGGATACTCTTCTGGAATATAGCTGTTAAAGATGTTCTCTCCTGCCAAAGTGTTGCTTCTTTAAAATGGTTTGGACATATCAAGAGGTGTCTGTATCAGTTAGAAGTAGAGGAATTCTGGCATAACACGGAGTCCATTGCTTGCCGCAGCAGGCAAATAACAATTGATACCCACACATTTTGGATGTGGGGAGAGTATGCATCCAAATGTCTGCGCTTATCAATGGGGTATGAATATTGCTATTGTAAGCAAAGGCTTTCTCTGAAAGACTATTTGCGTTTTGTGGAAAGTCCAGTGCAGTCAGCTTTATACTTAAAAATGAGTCTGGGTAATTTCCCACTAGCAGGGGTTAAAGCCAGATGGATTAATAAATACTCAGATATATATATATGCTCCTTCTGCCCTGGGGCCAAAAAGGCACGACAGCACTTTCTCTTTGCACGCTCTATTCTGATATTACGCGTAGGAATCTGCAATCTTGTGTAGCAAATGGAGGGCTCCTGTCGCAGATTGAAGCTGAAGACGTGGGCAAGAGGGCAGGCACAATGCATGTCATTTTTGCAGTTTCTACTTACTTAGGAAATGCCTGGAGAAGGAGAGAAAAGCGCGTCAACATCATGCCATCCTTAGGAATTTCCATTATTAATATTGGTTTTAAGATATTGGCTACGCTAGAGAAATATTGTATGCACCTGTAATGTAATTAAGCTGTATTAGGAGCGGGTGTTGCTTAAAGTATTGCTATAATACAAGATTGTATGCACAGAATTGGCAAAAATGCCAGAATTAATTTGTTAATAACTGCTCTGTGCATGTATTTAGTAAGTCATTTATGAACTTGTCCATGTTGTCTGTGTTATAATTGTAATATTTTATGTATTTTTCTCCAACACCTTTATGGCTAAATGCTGAAATAAAGTAAATATTGCTTGACAATAATAAAGCTAATTATAGAGATGATATGACTCGGGCCCAGATCACACAATAAACAAACTTGACAACATATAAGCCATCAGAGTAGCACTGAGCAAAACGAGTTTGATTGTAGCTTTCTTTTTCCATCGTACTGGAAACCTACAATTACTGGCATCCAAATTAATTATCTAATTTGAGTTTTAAACTTCCTACCTGAAGTATAAGAAATCATTGAAAGAAACTGCATCATACTGGTGCATGCTTGTGATAATGTTTCTCACAGCACGCAGCTTTATTCATCGCTTCCCTGACTAATCACTCCCCCTTCGCACCAATTTAGCCTCTTCCAATCACCCACTCTGTAGCCATTTAATGTTAATGTACTTCGGTGCAAAACGAGCAGAAATCAAGACAGAGCTCTACTGAATCTGGGAAGACAATTTTTGGCAGTTGCTGAATCACTGGAAATCCTGCCCAATTCCAGCACTATGTATGGTTGCGTTTTGTGTCCGTAATGTACACGTTGGGCCACATTCTCATAAAGTAGCATACATGAAAGGATCACAGAGAATGCGCTCATTTAATTTGATCTACTTTCCGAAATGGTCGGTGCCCTTATTCTCAAAGGTGACCTGATCATTCCAAGAGGGGCTGCAGAGTGGTGTAAAGATGCGCTGTTTTCTGAAATGGTCGGGTGACCTGATTCTCAAAGGTATAGATCAGGGGCAAAGAGGTTGGATTGGTTCTACTAAAATGAACTCCACTTAAAATTTAAGGAAAAATCATTATTTTTAATTCTTTTTCATATCAAAATACATTTGTTTACATAAAAAAACCATAAAACTATATACGCCAAAAATATTGTTGACCATACCTTTCATAACCACCTTTCATACACATTCATGCTATCTCGCACTCCAATGTTTTCCACAAATATTTAGCACAAATGAACAGTATAATATACACTGTAATATCGCTTCACCTATTTATAAAAGTACCTTAGGCCCCATATTTCCTTTAATTGTATGCCTTTCATCAGGCCTGATGTAAATAGGTGAAGCGATATTACAGTGCATATTATACTGTTCATTTGTGCTAAATATTTGTGGAAAACATTGGAGTGCGAGATAGCATGAATGTGTATGAAAGGTGGTTATGAAAGGTATGGTCAACAATATTTTTGGTGTATATAGTTTCTATGGTTGTTTTTTGTAAACAAATGTATTTTGATATGAAAAAGAATTTAAAATAATGATTTTTCCTTACATTTTAAGTGGAGTTTATTTTAGTAGAACCAATCCAACCTCCTTGCCCTGATCTATGTATTGCATTATATTCATATTGCTCACCTGAAGGGATATGGGGGCCATACAGGTATCCATTTGTTTGCTCCTTATTCTCAAAGGTGACATGATCATTCCAAGAGGGGATGCTCAGTGGTGCAAAGATGCACTGTTTTCTGAAATGGTCGGGTGACCTTATTCTCAAAGGTGACCTGATCATTTCAAGAAGGGCTGGAGAGTGGTGCAAAGATGCGCTGTTCCTCCCCCTTGCATACATCAGCGCGCGGTTGCTGGGAGTGCATTTCACCAACACAGGCCCTTAAAGGGCCAATCTCATAGAAATGCTCGAAAAGAAAAATAAGCATTTGCACCGCAGCTGTCACACTTTAAAACATGTTTCTTTTTAAAAATACATGACCGGGTCAGAAAGGACCCTGTTATAATTTCCGCCACACCCTGTGCCTTTTCTCCTAGGTGCAGGAGGATGACATTCATTTTAGGGCATTTTTTTTTTTATTTGGGATGTTTTTAAATGAACAGAAGCACCCCCTGCTATGCTCATAGGGGTGAAAAAGAAAGGGCATGTGAATGAGCATCTTTGAGAACGTGTCTGCTCCTTTTTTTGGCACAGTCTCCTCACTTGCGCCGAAGAAAGATTGGAGAATCTTTTTTTTTTTATTTGGTTGGCTGGAAATCAACCTTTCAAATATTTCATACAAATTACAAATACAAAGTCATATATAAATACATACATTTTACATGAACAACAAAGGCAAACATAATACGAATTAATTACATAAGTGTCCTATCAATATTTCTCATTATGCTTTACTAGATCCATAAAATCACTCATATAGTGAAAAAATAAAACGTTTTTTACAGCCATACATGTCATCTGCAAAGTGTTTGCCCAATTACCAATTGGATTCAACATTAACCAATGACAAAACAAAATCCAAATATTGCACTACTGCAATTCTAATTGTCGTGTTTCTACTAGTGAAGATTTGAGAATCTGGCCCGTGGGGTGTAGCTAGCATGATGAGCTGATGCTGCTGTGATATAGAACTGTCATGTGGGATTTATTCTGCTCCTGGCTCAGGAGAGGTCCGATTTCCTTTCCAATTGGTGCCAGTGAGAAAGGCATCCATTCCCTTCTTTTCCCCCTTCTTAGGACCAGTGGGCTATTCCAGTGTCTCATGACACATCAGGCACTTTCTATTTCTATGCTCAGGTGTCGGATTTCCATTTTCATTGAGTTTTCACCATCTTTAATTGGGCGACTGCATTTACATATGCACTGCTCTGTGCTCTAGGCACCATTTGAGTTAGCACATGATCCCTTTTTTAATATACCGAGAGCAGCCCTCGATTGGGATGCTGAGGATAGGCACACTGCCGGGCTACCTGGTGGGGAAAAGCTGGAACGCAGCCCAGCCAGAACTCCAGGACGGTTAGGGGTGATGTCCCCGACCTAGGGCATTCGTTTCCCATGTGGGTCTACCATTCACAAGCACAGCGGCAGTCCCAGGGAGCCCTGGCAGGGTCCCCGTCCTTTCCCGGAGAGTGGAGCTGTAACGTAGGCCAGTCAGAGCTCCAGAATGGTGGGGGTGATGTCTCTGGCCTTGGGCAGCTGTATCCCCTGTGGGTTGACCGTTACTAAGACCAGCAGCGCTTCCAGGGAGCCCCGGCAGGGTCCCTGTGCTTTCTGTAAGGAACTCATGGTGGCAACAGTAAAGGCAGACATAAGAGATTACAGTTCAAGGGTATTTATTAAATGTATAAATGGGTGAGAAAAATGCCTAATCTAAACCTAAATCCAAGATGGGAGCAAGCTACAACTATCAAATAATAATAAGGCAGTCCTAGTGGTGTCTTGTCAAATAAAAAGGGCCTATATTACTAAAAAAAAACAAAACAACTATTCCCAATCCTTACCGCTAAGTTACAAAATAGTTTGGGATAATGTTCACCAGAAACGAAAGAAGTGTTCACCAACATGATAAGTCTGGATTGTATAGCTGGGGTCTCCCTTCGTCTGTTTTTTAGTATGGGACAAGGCGGGACTCCTGAGCACAACACACACCTTGGCCTCTCCAGCACGAGGTGTACAGTTCCTTTCAACGATACCAGGACCTTCTGGGGCCAAGTCTCTTTCATAAAAAGCCTCTTGCCTCCGAGGGTCTGATGTGTCAAAAATAACAACACAAAAATTCCTGTCCGTAATGTTTTTCGTTGGGTGATGACTCTTCACCTTTGGATCCCTCGCAACCAGGCCCCGATCCTTTTTCAATGTTATCCTCCCTCAGTCGGGTTCACTACGGCCAGATACACAGTTCACGTTGCTTTATCACAATGAGGGACTCACTTCCCCTAGCATTCTTTCGGCATCCCTCCGTCGGGTTCACACTTGCCACAGTTCACAAGAAAATCACTCTATATCCCCTAGGTTCACTTTCTAAGTCAGGCTTTCCTTAAAGCCCCCAGCCAGGCTTCATGCAGTTCTATTAAACAATGTTCTCAGAGTTGTTACTCGTCACCCTAATTCGTAGGTATCCCTCAGTCGAGTTCACATTTACCCCCAGTAACACAGTTCACTTTGTTTCCTCACCATGTCAAAGACTTTTGATTGTACAAGGGGTTTTGCTCGACCCTTGTATGACCACTTTGACCTCTTGGTATTTGTGGTTTCAACAAAGGGGACCAACCAGAGTCCTTTGAATGAGCCCCCACGTGGCGCCACACAACTCTGCTGCTGGTCCTTCACAGAGTTCTCTTAAAGTTCAGGTCCCCCCTCCTCCGGGCTCAGACATTCTCGCTTTCAGGGTCTCACTCTGCCGGACACAGCCCTCCAGGTTCTTCTTCTGGGCTCAGACCTTCCCACCTTGCTGTAAGGGTCTCCCTCTGCCAGGTGTGGACCCTTCTTCAGTTTTCCCCAAAAAACAGTTTTGGACTTCCAGTCCCAGAATGCACTGCAGTGTGTGTTCTTCTACTTAAAAGCTCCCCAAAAAAGCAGTCCATGGCTTTGGGAGCTGCAGGAGTCTCAATGGGTATGTGTCCGGAAGTCAGGGCCTCATCTCCTGCCCCTCAGAGACTTGGGCTTGCCTGCTGTGCCAAGAAGAGGAGCGCTGGAGTGCACCGCCAGGAGATCAAAGCTGCCTCTGGTTTTGCCTCCTGGAGGTACAGGTCTCTCCCCTCAATATAGCCTCTCCTGCATTCAAAGGTCCATTGTGGTGGTTCCTTCCTCCTCCAGGTCTCCAAGGGTCTCTGCAGCTCAACCGATCTTCCTCTGCCGTCTCAACACCTTCCAGCATCCCCAGCTCACTCAAAGTGTACTCTCCTGCTCTGCCGTTTATACTTCATAGGAATCTCACGTGGTGTCAGGTGTGAGTAGTTAGAAATGGAGGCCTGACCTTACCTGGCCTCGTTAGCAGGACAGTCCAGTCCAGTCTTAGTATGGCATAGTCTTTCTTCTGTCTCTCAGTGGTGTTGTGAGAGATCTTCATTCTTTCAGCTCCCCTTTTCTCCGTCTTAGTGTTTTTAGAGAAAGCCAGTGTGGAGGGATTGTGGGAGTTGTCGTTTTTCTGATTAATTAGGGAACAACTGTGTAGGGTGTTGTCCAAATAAACAGGGTGAATGTGTGACGGTAAATACATGCGTTGGTGTGGTTTTACAGAAAGGTATGGGGGCATAATGGAATGGGTTTGACAATATTCTATTTCAACTGCATGAATGTTGGGTAGGGGCATATCTGAGACAGGGAAATAGTCCTCTGGTTGTAATACACGAGATGGTAATTGCAATTCCTTTCTCCTGGCTCTCCTAAGCCTCCTTTCTGAGTTGGTACTTGTTGAAACTAGGGGGGGGGGATACCGGGACAGGATTTAAAATAATCTATGAAGGTGGAGGAAGTGTCGAAAGGGGGAAATACCG
The DNA here is from genome assembly GCF_040938575.1 of Ambystoma mexicanum. NCBI lineage: Eukaryota > Metazoa > Chordata > Amphibia > Caudata > Ambystomatidae > Ambystoma > Ambystoma mexicanum. The sequence continues at coordinate 201,969,003 of NC_090934.1, read as the reverse complement.
TATCTCACCATCGGATGTCTCACCCATATTCCCCGAGGAACCCTCTCCCAGGTAATCCTTCTGCACTTGTCCACTTCCAGGGCCTGGATCCAAGGGCGATGGCCGTGCCCTGGCCACCTGAGAAAGAGATCCCCAGGGTTCAGACAGTGAAACACCTTCAGGTTTCTCACATTTCCCAAAGGGAAAAGCTGTAACGCAGGCCAGCCAGAACTCCAGAATGGTCGGAGGTGATGCCTTGGGTGCCTGTCTGCCATGTGGGTGGACCGTCACCAAGTCCAGCGGCAGTTCCGGAGAGCCCCGGCATGGTCCCCATTCCTCCCGGGATATAAAATCTGTATCGCAACCCAGCCAGGGCTTGGGGATGGTCGACCCACATGGGAGACAGCCGTCCAAGGCCGGGGACATCACCTCCGACCATCCTGGAGCTATGGCTGGCTTTTGTTACAGCTTTCCCCCACTAGGGAGCCACGCCAGTGTGCCAATACCTCCCCGGAGGGAAAAGCTGTAACGCAGCCCAGCCAGAACTCCAGGACAGTTGTAGGTGATGTCCCTTGCCTTGGGCATCAGTCTCCCATGTGGGTCTACCGTCTCCAAGCACAGCTGCAGTGCCAGGGAGCCCTGGCAGGGTCCCCATCCTTTCCTGGATGGAGAAGCTGTAATGCAGGCCAGCCAGAGCTGCAGGATAGTCGGTGGGTTGATGTCCCCATCCTTGGGAGCCTGTCTCCCATGTGGGTTACCATCCCCAAGTGCAACGGCAGTCGCAGGGAGCCTTCGTAATGTCCCCATCCTTTCCCAGAGGGAGAAGGTGTAACGCAACCCAGCCAGAGCTCCATGATGGTTTCTGGTCATGTCCCTGGCCTTGGGTGGCTGTCTCCCATGTGGGTTAAACGTCCCCAAGCCCAGCAGTGGTTCCAGGGAGACCAATGTTCTGCTGGCATGAGGTCAATTTGTGGCCTGACCCTGCAACTGTGTCCCAGCCCACCAAAATACCTCCCCAGACTGCCCACTCCCTCACTCTCGACCAACAATCCAGCCCCAGTCCCACCCGCCCCACTGACAATGGGACCTAACCGAAGAATTTTAAAAAATGACTTACATAACAACCTAGATGCTTCTCACGCAAAAATACCTGTAAACAAGACAAAAAACATTAATTATCTGTGGTCAGCCCAGCAAAAACAAATCATAACTATCACGCTCAATCACTACCCCCTTTCATGCCATCCCTTTTGGTCTAGTGACTCACCCCCCCAGTAAAAACACATTTGCCCTTCCTATGGGCAGATTGCCAGATTACACTAGCAATCTGCCCCTACGGAGGGCTAAATGACATGCTCATCCATTCGGGGCAGGGGAAGGAGAGGGCCACTCGCCCCCTTTTATAAAAACCATCCCTGGTGGTCTAGTGATAACCCACCCCTAGTAAACACAAATGTACCCCTTCCTAGGGTCCGATTTGCAGATTACACTGCCAATCTGCCAATGACATGACCCCCATTCATTTGGGGTAGGAGGGGAGAGGGCCATCCCCCTTTTATATAAAAAAAAATCCTTGGTGGTCCAGTGGGCACCCACCCCTCAGAACAACCCCAACAAAACAAAGTGTATTTTTTGTTTGCCCTTTCGCTAGGGGCAGATGGGCCCATTAGTGTGCCCATCTGCCCCCAGGGTGGGCTAAAACATACTGTCCCATGCTTTAGGGGCAGGAGGGGGTTGCTTATATACTGAGCGGCCCCTCTCCCCCCACTTCAAAAAAAGATCCCTAGTGGTCTAGGAGCATTGCAATGCTTCAGGGAAGGTGTTGTTGGAAAGGGGAGAGTCTCCCCTTTCCAACGACACCTCCCTCGATCAAAACGGTATAGAAATGCTGGTATTCGAGGGAGGAACCTACCTTCCATTTCACCGCCGCAGCCAGAAATGGCTGCAGCAGTGAAATTTACATTCAGTGTCACATCAGTGCGCATTACGCACGCTGACGTGAAACTGAAGGACATCCAACCCCTGGGCTGTGAGGAGGAACCCCCTCCTCACATAGCCCGGGGGTTGGATTTCCTGTCTGTGCGATCGCTGCTGTGGGATGTTTTTACCCATGCATCCAAGCCCTACCATAAAACTGTGCAGTACTGGCATGGAAAACATCATGATGGTCAGAACTCCCCAGAGAGTGCACAGGGAAAACATGAAGAATAGGCTGCCACCCATTTTTGCCTATGTTGTGAGCACAGGAGGGCACTGCCTAAAACCACCATTGGGCTACACACACAGTAGCCTGAAACCATTGGGAATGGCAATGCTGATTGCCAAAAAGCAACTCAGAACTATGGGGAATTCATTTTCTTAATCCCAAAAATGGATGCAATACCGGTACTCACTATCAGAAAGCCGGCGTTTTAAAACCACCAGACTTTTGTGTAAAACTGAACAGAGAAACCAAAACCAGGCCAAGGAAAGACTTGCTAAGAGGTGGATACAATGTAAAACTATGTTCTGAAATGACTTGAAGGAAGTCATTATTTAATGTATATGTAAAAATTGGAAGTTTGATTTAAACTGGGAACTAAAGTGACATTTAGCTGAATTCTGCCTGACAACTAACCCCGACAGGAGAAACCTGCTCAGCCACTCTTCCCAGGCTTAGCTGCATCCTGCTTCCCCACCAAAAGGAGTTGACACCTCTCTGATTAGATTAGGGGAGGTTGAACAAAGCCTTGTCCTGGACTCAGGCAAATGTTATATTGGTGGGGCCGTAAAGTGGCTTCCTCTTGGGAGAAGTGGGAGGAGAAGTGCCTCTGGGAGCCACCCGAGCTGGAGGCGGGGGCAGACAGAAGCTTCCCCCATGTGCTTTGGAACCTAAACCACACCCATCTGGGCCAGAGCATAATTTTAAAAAAGATGGATAATTCATAGTACAGACTTGTCAGAATTATATAAGTAATATCATTATTCTTGTGATTTTTCTGTGCACGTTTTAAGAGGTGTTAGGACACTGTGGTGTATGCTGGGGGGTTGCTAGCGGAAAATAGGGTCTTACTCCAAATGTCTGCATGTTAAAAATCTGACACTTCATCAATTAATGTCCATACTCCTTGCGCTCATGTGTGTAATTTTTGGTAAATGTCCGATATTGGTGAACCAGTCAAAAAGCGCAAAATGTTGTCATTTTTTAATGCAAGCCCCCAGGAAGATCAGAGGCGGACAAGCATGGACCATAAGGATTATATAATGTGTACATGTAATTTCAACAAATTGTGTATCTGGGAAATATGTATTTGAAGCAAATATAGATTTGTGGGCAAATTGACCAGGGAAGGATCCTCTGACCCATAAACAGACCGCATCATGATGACAATCCATTTCCTTCCCCCAATCATGGGAGAGGGGAGAATTGGGCCAATTACAAGTAGAGAGGGGCAGGCTTAGCTAGGCCCACGCACACACCCACTTCCAAAACACATAAAAAGAGACTGCTGGGACAGGTAGAGAGATTCAATTCCATTTTCTGCGGGAAGCTCTGCCGGGAGACTCCAGACTTCACATCCATCAATCTTCAGAGACCAGAAATTTACTTCAGAACTTAAAGCAAGGGCCTAAACCCACAAACTGAGAACTCTTCTCAGCAGGCCTCTGCATCCTTAAAATCATTTGCAAACTATTCCACAGCCGGGCGAGCTGTCTGAATTCTTTTGCCAAGAACTTTTGCCAGTACCCAGAAAGCAGTGTTACATCCAGAATCCACTTGATCCGGACCGGAAAGCAGAGCAGTATCCAGAACCAGAGGCCGCTGTATCCAGAGAGGCTAGACCGGCAGAGCAGAGCTGACCCAGACCGCTGTGAGCAGAACCAGAGATCCGGATCGCTGTGAGCAGAACCGGTGCCTGATTGACCCGCTGAGCAGATAGAACCGCCGCCGGACGTGTTGACCAGATCCGTGACGAGGCCTAGTTCAAATTTATATTGTGAGTACCTAGCAGAACTGTGCAGAACCAATCTCTTAGTTAAAATAATCTAATTCAAGCTAGTTTAACCTAAGTAGAACTGCCTCCTAGAAATCGTGTCATCTGTCATTTTTAAAGCTGCACAACTGTCACCTGTCAATTCTGCAGCTGCAAGCTGTCACCTGTCATTTTGAGTTTTACTTTAAATCCGAAAATCTACCTTTATTAAATCTTCCGTATCTCTGGAACCGTTTGGGCTAGGAACAAAATTTCATTTTAAAGCTGTGATTCTAGGCTTTCCAACAAACCTAGAACCGATTTCCTACTCCCTATATTTTTTCCGCAATCGTGATTTACGCACTTGCGAAGTTTACCGCGATTTGCGATTTTGGCTCAATTTCTCCACTTGTCAAAATAGCAGCTCCATTCTTTCCTTTGTTAAAAATCCGTTTGCAACCTGGTAATAACTCATAGAGCATTGCTAAAGTGAGCCTGAACTAATACCAACAAACATCTCTCACTCACCCTGAATCTCTAGAGGGAATTAAAATCAGTTAGCACATTTTCCCATCCATTGCCATCACATTTGAAAGCATTTTGGGCCTGTGTTTCAAACTTCTGCCTGTTTCCTCTAAGCTTGCTGGGGGGGGGAACTGAATTCCGTATTGTATTTGATTGTATTCCCGAAGACTGTGTGTGTTACTTACATCTCCTTGCATTGCATATGGGGGGGGGGGTGAATTGCCACCAGGGGAAAAGTGATTACATTGTCTTTTGTTGAAGCCATATCAAGTTATTTTCTGTACTGCATTTCATTCATCTCTGCATTTCCTTGAAACCATAAAGCATTTCAGCTAACTCATCCTCTATACTACTCCTAAGTAACCAAATCAGTGTACCCCTGTAACATTATCCATTGTTGATCACGGTCATATTCTGAAGTGTGATATCAGTTATCAATTTATTTATAAAGTGTGATAGATATATATTGTTGAATTGTCCGAATAAACCTTTTAAATTTGCAAAACAAACCTACTTCTTGACTCAGTGAGGTCAGGGGGATTCTAAGAGGGGGGTGTTATACAAGGGTTTTCATCCAGAGTACTGAACTGGACATAAAAATACATCAATAAGGGTTTTCCTCAGCATCTCAAACTAGGCATTGACTTAGCTGTAGTGTTGATTCAATATCGCTTAACACTGCTTTGCAATTGGTGTGGCTATGCCCAGGACGAAAATATCCGTAATGTTTGGTTATGCACTGTGCACATTTGTGCCTGCATTTCTTGTCTTAGTTCATTCTAATTAAAATGTATCTGATACAATAACTATTCAAGGAATACGTTCTTCTTATCTCTTGATGGTTTATTGCTTTTTTAAGATTCTGGAGCCAACATGTGCTTCGTCTTTATGCAGTCTTTATCAAGGCTCTATGATTGTGTATTTCATAGTTAGTCTATTCCATCCTGGTGGATGATGGCTGTTGCCTGGTCGAGGGTCCCTATATCAGCGTTCCCTGACACCGAACACAGCCATAAAGACAATGCGCGAAGAACCATGAACAGAGAACCATGAAGCCACTGCCTGATATAATGAACTCAATAAGAAATATACCAATTTGAGACAAGATGACAATCATATTGAATCTATAGGGAACTTCAACCAGGCAGCAGCCATCATCCACTCCAAAACAAACGTTAAGAAAGAAATAGACCACCAATTGATAAGAACGTATTCCATGACTAGTTATTGTATGGAAGTACTAATAAATTGTAATTAGAATGACTTAAGATAAAAAGGGCATGTACACATTTGCATAACCAATCATTCATTACTTAGCTTCCACTCCAGAAAGTTGGCTGGAACCTACAGGATGTTCTTCAACTATAGCGCACATTCCTGACCCCAATGTAACGGCCAGCAGGGTGGCCTTGGTCCACATAAGTTCACCCCACTGTTCTCTAGGGATGGGTAGGAAGCAGTGTTCTCCTCTGCCTTAGATGCCTTCTGTCTTCACCTCCCTGGCAGAGGATTTGGGATGGGCTCTAACCCTAACAAAGGTCCAGCGAATTCATTTTTCTTTTCTTGAGAGTCAAACATGAATCAAAGAAGACAGGGCCTGTCCATATAAAGGCAAAGTGTCACAGGGGATTGGGCCAAATTAAGCCTGCTGTAAATGGTCCAATCATGGCTGTTGCAACAAGAACCCCTTGGTCTGTTGTTGTAGAGAACCCTAGCAGAAACTAAGATTGTGGAACCCCTCTCTCGGCCCCCCTCCCTCGTCTGGCTACTGTAACTCCCCCCATGCAGATTCCCCATGTCTGCTCAGTTCAAGCAGATTGCAGTCGTCACCATCACTGTGTGAGTGTAACTTTGTTACATCAGTGCTGACTTTGAAGCACCAACTCCTGGTGTTGTCCCTCCACTGGTGGATCAAAGAAAGCAGCTTCCTGGCTAGTGTCCCACATGGTAGTTGTGGTGGCAGCCAGGCCAAATGGGTAATACAAATTGACTGTCATGGCTGAGTCCTGCTCACAAAGCTGACAATTGTATGATATCAAATTGCTGTGGCTGCATAAATATGTGCCTTTAGGAGCCACCATGCCACAACCAGGCATGGCTTATATTTAGAGATTAACGTGCCACTAGTCTGACTAAGGTACACAATTATGTTTTGGATCGGAAGGGCTGACAATTAAAAAAACAGCTCTGCCTGCAGTACTTTGTGTTCCAGCAGCTGTCAGAAATGCGCATGTGACCTTTGAATCTACCCTGTACCACTGCAGGGCTGGTGCAGAGGATATTTTATACTACCTTGGCATAGGCTCTTGGATGTACTTTAGTTTTTGCATTGAGCATTTATGAAAGGGTGGTCTGTTAAACAGACCTCCCTTTCAGAAGTAGAATTGCCTGCATCATTTTATATAATGAAAATCCCAAAAGCTCTTGCTATACCAACCCTCAGCTGAAGGACATTGTCTCATGCACACACCGAAAATTCAGAAAAGAATAATCAAAGAAAAAGCATAACTAACAAAATTCTAGCAGGAGAAATAAAAAGCCATTGAATAGTACATATAGAAGTTCAAAATTGTCACTACTGAAAAAATACAGAGGCAATGTTTACAGATCGAAATTGTTAAAGAAAGCCTCATCAGGAAAGAGTAAGATGGTAATAGGTCTAGATGATCTGGGTCACAGTCAGATGAGTGATGAGTGTACCCATATCACTATAGGATTGATAAAAAAGCATTGTAGAGCTGGGTCAGATAGTTTAACGTTAGATAATTCTGACTCCTCAGTTAGATGAATCTAGGATTGAGCCAGTAAGTTGTAGGCTGAATCGAGTAGATAGCAGGAGTCAGTCTGCTGGCTTCAGTGCTGAGCCATATCACCTTGTTATTGATCCGGCAGTCTTTAGGGCCAACGCAAGGAGACTATGGGATATGAATTAGATGGCTGACTGGATGCCTAAACCAAATGGTTAGGGATGCTCTGAATAAGAATTATGTGGTGTTGAGCTAGGGTGTTCTAGATGGTTGCAGTGCTGAATTAGATGGCTATAGGCCTGAGTGGGATGGGTACAGAGTGGGGGTAGTTAGTTATATGGCTCAGTCATAGATATTCATTTATTTATGGCATTTTTGTGATGCCCAGACCTTGAGGTATCACAGCATTTGTACAGGGTAAGAGGAGACCTGAAAATACAATACATTTGGCAAACAGGGGTAAGGGTCTGGAGGTGCAGTGCCGACGAGGTGCGGCTTTATACATAAGCGTAGTCATATTTGCCAAAAAGCCACGTTTTTAGTAGTCTCTTGAACGTGGTATGGGAAGGTTCGTTCCTTATAGCTGGTGGCAGGGTATTCCAGAGGGTGGGTGCGGTGACCCTAAAACTGGTGCCGCCCGCTTTCACACATTTGAAGCAAGGAGTGTTAAACCAGATGTTGCTCGAGAACTGAAGCAGCCACTTCTGTAGATTCATTGTGATGGTGTCATTTAGGTAGAGTGGGGCTTCCCCGTAGATGCAACGGTGGGTGGGCGATGGAGAGGGTGTTGACGTCTATGCGAGCTTTGGTAGGTAGCCAGTGTGATTTGCAGCGTATGCTGAGATGTGGTCTGAGCAGCTGAGCCCCAAGGCAGCTTGTAGGGCTTTATTTTGAAGGGGTTGGAGCTTGGCCAGTTTGGAGGCTGGGGCGCCTTTCAGCAGCACGTAACAGTAATCAATGTTTACTGAGTATTAAGGCTCTCAAGAGGGTAAGGCAGTTGGTGCTGGTGAGGAACTTACTAGTCAGCGTGATGAGCTTGGATGTGTAGGCTGTTGAGGAGGCAAGGGCATTGATGTGTTTTGTCATTTTGAACTCAGCATCAAGGTGCACCCCGAGGGTTTTTACTACTATGTGAACAGGGATGGAGGCACCTTCAATGCGAAAAGATGAGTAGGAGCTTGCTGGAGTTTTGATTTGATTGGGCGAGTCTACAAGGAGCAACTCAGTTTCCTCATCATTGAGACACAGGTTGTGTGTGGCCATACAATTTGGTATGGCCCTGTATATGTTATTGATGGTGGTGGTTCCATCAGTGTAGTTGCCTGTGATGGGGATGAGGATCTGTGTGTCATCTGTGGAATTTTTGTAGGTGATGCCCAGGGCGTCCAGGATATCGAAGATGGTTTGGTGTAAGTGTTGTACAGTGTGGGGGAAAGACAGGAGCCTTGGGGAACACCAATGGGGACTGAGATGGGGTCGGCTGCTGCGTTGTCGATAGCTTCACTGGAGGTGTGGTCGCAGAAGAACTATGGCACCCAGGTGGTGGCTTCTGTGGTAATGTGGACATGGGAGCTGAGGTGCTGGCTGAGTGTGTCATGATCTACCAAGTCGAAAGCAGCCAAAAGGTCAAGGAAGCAAGAGTAGAACTATGTTGCCAGTATCACAAATCCTATCTCCCTGTATTTTAAGGTTGAGTAGGGTGATTTCGGTTCTGTGCCTGGGGCGGAAGCCTGACTGTCTAACTCTGAGTAGAGAGTGCTGCTCAAGGTATTGTTTTACTTGCAGGTAGCCCATGCAGTCAAGGATCTTAATCAGGGATGCCATAGCGGTGATGGGACGATAATTGGTTGGCGCAGTAGGGTCTAGAGTCTTTGATTTTAGGAGAGGTGTGACCAATGCAGATTGAATACTACTGGGCAATGTGCAGGTTTTAAAAGAGGAATTCACAAAATCTGTCATAGTGGGGATCGTGGCGGCGGCACATAGTATGGCGATGTGCACAGGGCATGCATCTCCCTTACAATTGGAGGGTTTGAGTGACTGGATGGTGTGTAAGACCGTGTTTTGGGTTACTAGGGCTAAGAAGGATGGTGGTAATGCTGGGGGTGCCTGGGAATCGATGGGTTTGTCTACAAGCGTGATCGAGCTGCTGGGTTTGGCTGCAAGTTGTGATTTATTTAGATTCATTTTGTTGTGCAGCAGATTGATTTTATTGGCGAAGGTGTCTTGAATAGTAGTACACCAGTTTGTTGGCCCTGGGGTGGGTATGGGTAGGCACTGGCGACTCCAGTTCTCTTAGTATACTGAATTGTCCCTTTGTGTTGGAGCTCTTGTTTGTGATTCTGTTGTCATAGGAGGCCGCTTTGTGCATGACATCAAGGAGGTGTTGGACAGGTTTGCCTGGGGATGTGTGTCTGTTGGCGAGATGTTCGACTGCTCTCTTGGACCTACGGAGGGTGACAAGCTCATCCAGATGCTAGTGGTTTTGTGAGGTTTGGGCGTTTTAGGTTTCAATGGAGCATGTATTTGATGGTGAGTTCGAGGCAGTGGCGATAAAGGTTGGCAATATCTTTTGGCTTGTTGGAGCTGAGCGGACTGTCGATGAGTGCGGACAGTAGCATAGGTCTGATCATTTCGTGAGTACGTTTCTTGGTATTTCTAACCATGACCTATGTCTGCGTGGTTTTATTTTGGTAGGACTTTTTGAGCGCAGGATAGAAAATACTATTAGGTGATGGTCAGACCAGGGTACGGGGTTGATGGTAGCGATGTTAATGCTGTCATTGGTGGATAGTAACCAGTCTAAGACGCAACCTTCAATGTGTGTGGGGACTGTGATGAATTGAGTGACGTTCATGTCTGTGAATGCATGGGCGAGCGCCATCGCTTTGTGATCTGCTGGGTCCTCGTACCCTGATTCATGTCTCCCAGTATGATGCATTTGGTGAGGGGTTTGAGTAGGGGGTGATCAGCAAGGGGAGGTCCGATTCTGTCCCAATTGGTGCGGTAGGTTGATTATCAGGTAGCAGGATATTGTAAGTGGACAGATGATTGATGACCAGTTTGAGTAGTAAAGTTTAATGTCCTGTGATGGCTGATGCGGGGCAGCAGCGGATGTCTAGAGAGGATAGAGGGCTATGCTTCGTTCCACTGCATTGGTGCGCTCACTTCTGAAAATGCTGTACTCAAGTTCGATGGCGAGAGCAAGGAAAGGGCCAGAGGTGCTGCATAGTCATGATTCTGTGATGGCTAGGAGATCGAGGTCTAGAATTAGGTTGTAGATTTCAATAGCGTGCATTTATGAGTGCACATTTCAGGGAGACGTTTGTGAGACCGGCATGGAGGTGGTGGGGCATGGGGAGGGGCCATTGATAGTTGTGGGGGTGGCGGGTTGGGGTGGCACGTGTGGGGGTTGACAGTATTCTGGAGGTACATGTGATGGGGTACGAGGAGTCTGGCAGGGGAGGGCTGCAGACCCCAGTTCTGTAGTGTAATTTGCTGAATCTTGATGCTGCCGTATCTTGTTGCAATGTGAGTGGGGATGTTCCTGGGGGAGTGCAATCTCAGGCTCTAGGGCTTCTGATTTATGGTCACCAGCTGCTAGTGGCCAGAGGAGGTTGGTGATGGTTGGGGCTAAGACTAGGCTCTGTATGTTGCAGGCCTGCTGGCTTGGTACCTCAAGTGAGAGAGGTGGACTTTACCTAGGTGATGGTACCTCAAGTGAGAGAGGTAGACTATACCTAGGTGATGGGGCGTGACGTTGTTTAGTACTCATCAGTGCAGGTGGTAGGAAGAGCGCGGGCTTGGGTAGTAGAGGTGCGTGTTGTGTGTTGCTAGCATGAGCCGGGGATGCGTACAGCGACAGGCTTGGTGCAAAGCTGGTCCACAGGCTTCTGGGTGATGGTGATGTGTGTCGAGGTGCCAGGCGGGCAATACCCAAGTAGGTGGTGTCCAGACATATGGTTGTTGGAGGCAAGAAAAAGGTAGGAGGCATACTTGTGGTTGGTGGAATATGGCCTTGATGGGGGTTGTGGGTGCGCTCTGTCTGGAGTAGCAGTTTGGAGCCGAGGCATAAGGGGAGTACAGGCTTATCGGGCAGTGATGTACGGGCATCAAGCTAAGCTATGAAGTGTGGAGCAGTGTGATGGGGGCCAGCGTGACCATCATGCTGTTATAACGCAGAGATTTCCCAAGCGGGGAGGTGCGTGTGTGGTTAGAGCCTGACAGGCTAGCAGTCTCTCGGCCAAATGTCAGCCCAGCCCAGGCAGTGCTATGTGTTTGGTGTCTGGGCATAGTGGGGGCAGAAAGGGAGGTAGGGCGGTGTAGTGGGATTGGTTGCACATGGGTGATGCGGTGGGATGCAAGAGTTGGGGCATGAGGCGAGCATGAGAAGGCTTACCTTCACCCGGAGTGCGAAGTGAGGGGAGGCTGTCCAGAGCTGTCGGCTGCTGTGGCGTGGAGGCAATTTTTATGAACTCTGATGGGGTCAGCAGTAGTTTCTAAGGTCTCTTGATGTGCGGTGCTGCCAGAGATGTCTGCTATGGACTGGGGCGATGGGGAGCATAATGGTGGTGGACCCTGTCCGCAAGGCCCCGACAGGCCCTGACAAGATCGATCCTTGGCAGTGATCCTTGATGAGTTATAATTCTATACAAGGTTAAACGTTTTTGGGGCTGAGTTGCCTGAAACAGGGCTTAGTGCGATGGCTATGGTGCCGACCGTATGATTGTAGGGCAGAGATAGCTGGTTATAGAGCAGAGTTTGGTGCCTTCAGTCAAGGGCTGACTCAGCTGGATATAGGGTGCACTAAGGTGGCTATAGGGTGGCTATAAGGAAAGCGCAAATGCTGTTAAGGCTGCCGACCCCATTATAGGGCTGAGTCGGATAATGTTTGGGCTGAGTCATTTGCTTATAGGACTGCTTGAGAACGCTGCGGCGCTGAGCCAGAGGCCGATAGGGTGAGCCAGAGGCCGATAGGGTGAGCCAGAGGGCTATGGAGCTCAATCCGATGGTGCCAGGGCTGAGGTAGCTGGTTCTATGGTCGAGTCACATACTTGCCAACCCTACTGATTTAGGCAGTAGGCTACTGCCTTTTAAGCAGTCCTACCGCCTACAGATTTGGGTGACAGATCCTACTGCTTTTTACAGGGCAGGTAATTTGTGACTCTAAGGCAGGCTGCTTGAGACTAGGCCCAGGACAAAGCATACAACACATTAGTCTGTCTGTGCGGTGGGCAGGTAAGTGATTACTTTGAGTGATGGGCTCACACCAATCCACTGACCTGACAGCTACGTGACTCTACCCTGTACTCTGGCCGGGACAGGCCTTAGGTGAACCACCAGTGAAGGCAAGTGGCAGAGCCTACCACCATCACACATCATCGGTATATCAGACTGAGGAGAGTATCAGTCTCCATGGTGTTCAGTTATTCATCTTGCACTGCAGGAATAAATATGTACTGCCCAGGCTGCTGCTACACTGATGAGGCCCAACAAGGCCGAAACATGTTTGTGGTCTTGTGCAGAAGGGCTGTGACCTAGCAGTTCGGGCAGGACTGCCCCTTTTGGGGTGGGACCAAGCCTGATTTGCATATGGTCTTTCCCTTTCTGTAATGGCTTGGCAGGCGAAGAACGATGGTCTGGAGGGTTGCCCAGAGCAATGCCAGTGGTGAAGATTCATTCTAAACCTTCCAGCCATCACCTCTTTGTTTTTGCAGGCTGCTGCTACAGAGCATTGGAAACGTTGCCTCCTAGCATTGTGTGATTACCATCTGTGAAGTTAGCTAATTGAATTCGGTGTTAATTTGCCATTCAGAATTATACATTTTTCAACATTTGAATATCTTTCCATGTTGTGCTGTTTGATTGGTTGTGTAGTTTAGAATGCTCCAGTGGTGCCAACAATGTATGTTTTGTATTTTTCTGCGATGTAATTGCTATGCGAAGTATTATTATTGAAACTTGAAAAATCCTACATCTTTTTGGTCACAGAATGTTGACAAGTATGAAGTCATTAGGTTGTGGTACTGAAGTGTTGGACTTTTATTATTCTTGTTTCCAGTATCCGCATCTCGCGCTGATAGATTAATTGCCTCCTTCTCTCTTCTTTGCGACTTCAAGGTGCCCCAGCAACGTGGGAGCGAATTTGTTTGTGAAGCAAAATGGACACACAAAGTTGGCGAGCTTCAAGATGAGAATTTTCCAGATTGTGGGCTACGAGTCATACACCTTGTTTGCGGAACTTTATCTGTGTGATTCCAGCTGTTCCCCGGTAAGGGTCCCCAAAGCAGGAGGACGTTGGATCACATTATCAAGAAAACCAAATCAACTCTGTTCTCACGGCATTCTGTCATTCTCCATGAGATGCCATTCTTCACCAAGCAGCAACATTCAGGGGAAGATTGGGATCTGGTGGGAATATGGTCATTTTCTAAGCATTTCTTCTAATGCCAGACCCTTACTTACATGTCTAGCAGTGCATCAATCCATAGAAGGCCGAGTACTATTTCTCACCAGGCTCAGATCTGCATACAGGACCCCTCTCTGCCCTGTACCATCTCTCTATTATTGACTTCTTTCTGATTGCTTGTATCTCCATTATACCTCACGCCCCCCCTGCCCACTGTTATGCCTCACGTCCCCTCTACCACACCTTCTGATAACAGGGCTACCGTCGCCTCTATGTGATGCCTTGAGTCCCAAAAGTTAGATCCCACTGCTTCTTCCTTCCTGCTTCTTCTTGGCCGTTTTCTGGTTGGCTGGCTCACATTCTCCGTGCTACTTTTGATCTGCTTTTTCTCCTGCCTCTTGCTGGCATGTGCTGTGTGGAGGGCATAGCACACCTATGAGTGTTTAGCCACTATTGTTTTATTATAGGTTTATCCATGATTTAATGCCCAGTGTATCTTTGCACTTGGCAGACCAACACCCTGGCATATGCTCTGGCATCATACATGCAAATATGCACACATTATATCAGTTTCATACATGCAAATATGCACATATTATATCACAGTTCAAAAATGCCTAATGTTTCATCTGCTCAGCACAGGCCTTTACAGGGATGGAGGAAAGGGAATAGCATGTGACTGGCATGGGCGTCATTATAACCTTCCTGATTTGCTGTTTCCCTCAGAAATGCTGAACTTGCCTCACCTGATGTACAACAAGGGGGCGTGCCACGCAAGGTACAGTACACTCCTTCCCTCGGATATGCATTTGACAAGCAGTGAAGAAGTCTTCAACCCCAGAGGATTGCATTTTAGTCCTGTCTATAGAGAGCACTGGTTCTCTACCAGAACTCTTCGAGCTGTATCTGTAAAGGGCCATCCTGACAATCAGCTGTCGCTTGATGTGGAACGTATGCATCACTGTGAAGCCTCTGTTATAGAAGACAGTGCTTCTGCATATATCCCGGAGAGAGTGGTCAAAAGTTGCTTTTAAGTGCTTCTTTCAATTCTACTTGCTGCAACAATGCTTTTCTTCTTTTTTGCTGCATTACGATTTTTGGTAATGTTATTTATGTTGCGTGTTACATTGACATCTCTTTCAATTTTGGACTGCATTACTTTTGTGTTATTGGTAATGTAACTTACTTTTATTTAAAATCTATGGCTGCCACTGTTAGTGCAGTTACAAAATATGACAATGAGCATGCCAGTTCTTAACAAGCAACAACTGCAGCATGTTGCAGAACGTGACTTTCATTGGTCCTTTGCACCTTAACAAAAACAGTCTGTTAACTGGTGCCCTCCTGGAGTAGTATGCAGTTAGTTAAATGTTAATATTTCTGTTGAATGTGAATTTTTAGTTGTATGTGTGAAAATATTGAGCTGTTCCATACCATTAACCAATTCACTATGTGACGGGGTCTGCTTTCAGGTCCTGTCTGCGGAGTGAGCCCCTCCAACACCTCCTTACCTGGTTGCCTTCCCGGTCTTCGCTGGAAGAAGAAAATGGGAGCGCTGCTGCAGAACGCAGTAGTGGAGGCAACATCGTCGCCGCACAGATAACCTAGGGGGCAGCAGACAGGAGGTGGCGTGGCGGCTTCCCCTGAACGCTACGGAAACAGGAAGAAGGAAGACCATCGGACAGGAGGGCAAGCAGGACACCGGAGCAGTGGAAAGGCAGCAAAGACACCAGCAGGCTAGAGGCCCATGCCCGCGCAGGAGCTGCCCAGCATCACAGGAAGACTTTACCAAGGAACGGTGGGGCAACAAATCTATGCGCTGGGATGCAATGACCATGATAACACTGACCGCCTCAGAGGGAGAAGAGAGTGGCTCCAGCTGGAGCCGCGTATACAGGAACAACCACTAGGCCACCAGCGAGATGCAAAACAACAAATAAGGGCCTAAAGTTTCAAAGTCTCAATGGAGGTCTAATGGAGAGGGACCACAGCTCATTGGAAAAGACTTGAAACTCCTTGCCAGAAACATGGCAGGACTGCATGAGTACCCTTACCCTATCACATCCCCCTGCAGTCAGGTAAGTGGATTGATCAGGGCATGGTGGCCAATCCTGAGAGGGGGAGGAGTATTTAAGAATTGAGTGTGAGAACAGTCGAGTGTGGGTTAGTTGGTGAGGAAAGGAGGTGGAGGACGTCTGAGAGACCAAAGGAGGAGAGTGCAAATGGAGTGTGAAGGTTACTGGAGAGAGGGGGTCTGAGAAGTGATTGTGCGGGAGAGTTAGGAGTGAGTGTAGCAGGGGTAAAGTGGGAGAAGGGGAGATAGTAGAAGTTGTATTGGCGTAGTTGTAGGAGGAGAGAAGTGGTAGTTGGTGGTAGTAGGCGTAGCAGAATAGTAGTGGGAGGGAAGCGGTAGTTTTATTAAGAAGTGGTAGCCGTAAAGAGTAGGCTTGAGAGAGAGAAAAGATAATAAAGTAGTTGCAGTGATAGAGGCAGTAGCAGCAAAGGGAAGCAGTGGTAGCAGAGAGTGGTAGTAGAGAAGCGGTAGTGAAGTAAGAGTAGGCATAAAGGCAGAGAGGTAGTAGTAGCAAGGAGACGAAGTAGCAGGAAGAAGGCAGGAGAAAATAACAGCAGAGAAAGTAGCAGAGTGGTGAGGGTAGTGGTGAGAGAAGGAGTCAAACAGGGAAGTCATATCAAAGGGTGGAAGTAGGAAGGCAGAGTGTAACTTAAGAGCGACAGTAGAGATGTGGGAAGAAGAACATCTTGAGTCCCAGTGTTGGAGAGGGTCAGGTGAGAATGTGCGTTTGTACAGTCAGAGTGACTCTGCATGGAAGAAGACACCATCCCTAATTCCCTTAGGAACACTAAGCATCCCTAGGAGAGGGCAAGTTACAAGGAAGACCCTTGCAGTCCAAGTCAGATGAACAGACCATAGGGGTCACCTGGTAATAGAATTAATCTTCGCTATGGATTCCTGGGTTATGGAGGAGGGAAAGGTGGGGTAGTCGAGAGAAAGAGGGACAGCCCTAGCCCCAACTTTAAAGTCGGTAAGATGCTTATAGCTGGTAAGAAAGCTCAGCAGCTTGAACGCTTGCTGCTGCAATCTGTGTGATCAGCAGTTTGCAGGTTTGAATCGTGTCAAGGCCAACTCAGCCTTTCATCCTTCCAAGGTCGATAAAGGAGTATCAACTTCTGTTGGGATGATTAATGTATATAATAATTAATGTATCGTGATGAATCCGGTGGAGTAATCGCTGATTTCCCGGCAGTGACCTCCTCCCTTGTGGCATGGGGAAGGTTGCCGCTATCTGATCCTGACCCTGGGGGCGGCTATATGAGGGAGGATCACATGGGAGGAGACATCATCTGGGAAGATGTCATGGCTTCATCATCTGGTGAGACATGGTATCCCCCATATTCCCTTGAAAGTAATCTCCCCTTATCTGAAACCCTCATGGCTTATTGTCATGCATCTACTTCCTTCCCTATGAAGAACAGGGAAAACCTTCTTACCAAATCTATGGATCAATTTCCAAATTTGGTCTGCCTGCCAATCTGATGAAATCACCTTGTTCAATAATACTCGTCAACCAACCAGAACTGACTTGCCATTAAAGCCCTTTAAAAATGCTTAGCCGGATTCCTTGAGTCAATTATCAACAATGGACTTCTGTTCCCAGAATTCTGGACATACTGGAACGAGGAAGAGGGATCAAGCAGTCTGGAGCAAAATAGACTACCAGCTCAGCGAGCGTTCTAGTGCTTTCTGGCACAAACCTATGCCCGGGAAATTTAAGCAGCCCGAGCAGAGAATCGGGAACAGCTGCTTCAGCAACTGGCGAGAGAGAGCCGTTCCTCTCTGCGAGGAACAGAAAATGGAAAGGCTGGGACCGGCATGGTGGAGCCAATCGGCTCAGATGGAGAATAAAGAAGATGCTGCACCAGGACATGCTGCGGGAATGCCAGGAGCCGATGAGAAACTACTGTGCATTGGCAGGTGAAAGAAAGCAGCGTATTAAAGAGTCCATCCCTCCAAAACCACGCGGTGACAAAATGAGCTACAATTTGAGAAAAGGCAACAAAAAAACCCCATGAAACCTAATAAGGCGAAGCAGGGGGACACTATGGTGACGCCCCCTTATGATAGGGGCACCATCCGGCCTTATTTCAGAAAATTCTACATTACATACACAGAACAGCAAGGCCACTGAAGAGACAATTCCTTCAGTACATAATGGGAGTCAACCTATGGACATGACAAATTATGACGATATTGATAACAACTCTCTATTAGATCTCTGTCTATCTCTATACAGAGATCGATGGTGCCACCCCCCAATAAGGAAACCATAAGTAACGACACTTTGGGGACTCCCTGGAAAGCAGCTGCCATAATAGTAGAGGCGCAGGTGTTGCAGCCGGCTAACAGCCCTCTTAACGCTCCTGCTTCAGGCCGCCTTTCAGAATCCCCTAACTTGCGGATAGATACTGAGGATGTTGGCCACCAGACTGAAGATGCCATCAACGATCTATCCCAGTCAAATGCTCCCGCAGATGTTCAGGCGTCTATATCTTCTCTACAGTTTGTATTAAAAATACTCCTCAAACTATGCGGGAAAATACACGTAAACACAGTATTGGAGCTCAATCTCCCTGATCCGAGCATGGCATATGAAACTGAGAATTCTAAAGAGAAGGAACTGGCGACCCCTGAGGTTTTAGCAAATGTCGACGTACCCACAGCACCTATTGAAGAACAAAGGACATACCTTACTAAGAAACGGCGAACGATGGCTAAAAGAGCAGCAATGAAAGAGGTGCTGGTGGAGGTGGCCTCACCTTTACCTAATACGGCTATGCCTCAACAAAAATCCAGAAAAGCAAGGAAAAGGGCCCTTAAGACAAAAAAACTGCAAAAAAAGGGCCCAGGAACTCTAACTAGCTGGATTTTGCCAGAAAAAACAAGCGAAATATCGGTTGTAAGCACTGACAGTCAATATTCCGTCCTTTCTCTAGACTCTGCCACTAAGGAAAATAAATTCTCTACCCCTCAAAGGAATACCTCAAGAAGCAGACGAGAGAGCACTGATTCTGAATCCGAAAGTATTGAGGAACCCAGGGATAAAAACAGAGAAGGAAACAAGATCTGTATAGTGAAGAATCTTCATCAAAAAACCAAAGGCAAATGGTTGGCATGGAAGGCAATGCTTACGAATCTGCACCTTATATCGCAGCTCAGAGTCATTCTTTCTGAGGATTTTTCATTTATAGAACCTCTCCATTGCTCGAACCCTAATGTGACGGCAATACATTGTAAGGTTTTGGCTTCTGCACAACTCATTCGGGAACACAGGAGCAGTCTGGCTCAGGTGGGATTGGGGGTGGATGTTAACCCTGAGGACGAAGATCCCACACTGACAGTGAAGCCAAAGAACTCGAAGGACAACAAAAACCTGAAGCCGTCACTAACAGGGAAACACGTACAGATGAGTGACATACAGAATACTCTTAAATGGCTAGCAGATGCCTTACCCCGGGTGATGAATACGCCCTGAACCTGTTCTATACTGGTTTAGAATACTAGGGGATTTAATCATTTTCTTGTCAATAATGGCTCACTACCACTTATTATGGAACATTCAGTTTTTGTTACAAGAGACCTGGCTACGTTCCCCTATTGTAATAGATGGTTATATGACATACCATAACCTGGCAAAAAAGGGACAGCGTGGAAGACCCTATGGGGGATTAATGATAGGGGTTGAAAAGTCAATAGTATCCAGAGAAATCTTAACTGAATGTGAAGGTAACATCAACGCTGTGGAGTTGGTTATTTCTATTAATGAGAACTGGGTAAAGTTGTTATTGGTCAACATATATAACCCCCATGGGGCGACAGGCAGAGAACAGATTCAAGAAGTCTTGCATGATCTGCTGAGTGTGTGGATGAGTGAAACGAAAAGTAACTATGTCATACTTGCTGGGGATTTTAACTGCCAAATTCTGGGGGGGTGGAATTGCTAACAGCAAATTCTTGCATCCGCTCTCTCTTATGAAACATAATCACAAGGATGAGGAGGGAAGCAATGGTTGAGCTTCCTAAAAAACTGGGACCTTGAAATTATCAACGGGAGTACATTTAGTGACCGTCCAGGTATATATACATGGAGGGCTGGAGCAGCGTGTCGCACACTTTGCATCTATGGTCAAAGATATGCAAGTCCTAGACAACGACTGGAGGGACCACAAAGCATTGAGTATGACCTTTGAAAGTATTACTTATTCTGCCCAGACCATCCAGACTGGTAACATTATAACCAATCAATCAGCCACACGGTTGTGTGGTCTGAAAAGAATATTTTAAGAGCAAGTCAGGTTATAAAAGTCTGGGACATAAAGTACTACAATCTGTTTAATGTCATGTCTTTCGAGGACATGGAGAGATGGGTCTGTACTTTCACAGAAAGGTATGCTACAAATAAATCATTACATATCATCAGGGAATTGGGCGAGATACCGACCTGTGATAAATTTATTTGCGATGCCAAACGCATGCTCAGAAGCGAAATACGCAAAGTTAAGACTACTATTAGGTCCGCAATTGCAGCCCGCAACAAGATTATAGAATTAAAGAACCAATATAGGACTTGGTCTAAACAAAGGAAAGGAACAAAAAAACTTGAATGTTGGCAAAAGACTGTTAAAGTCATTTGCTCCAGAAATACGCGGAACATCTGGGCGATGTTGAGGAGGTGAGAGGGAGTAGGGTAACCCCTCAAATAAACCCCATCAATGCTGAGGAATGGGAGGGGTTCCTGGAGAAATGTAATGGAGAAGTTGTGGAGACGGACATAGTGACAACGATAGTCAAACAGGATCCCCCCCCCCTTCTCAGTGAGCTTGGAAGAACTCTCAGATAAAATCCGTTAACTCAAAGCCTCACGTGCACCGGGACCCAATGGCCTGTTGAATGCCTTTATGAAGAACAATCCTACATTATGGGCAAACTTATTGAAAAATTTGACTGAAAAGGTCCTCAAAGAGGGGAGATTCCCTGAGTCCTGGCAGACGGCAATACTAGTGCCTATTTTTAAAAAGGGAACAGATCGGATTCGGGAAATTATAGACTATTGTCTATGTTAGACTGCTCCTGTAAAATGTTCGCTTCTCTGTTATTGCAGAAATTACAAAATTGGGCAGAGGACACAGGGGTGTTGGACCGCTTTCAGAGTGGATTTAGAACTGGATATTCGACCACCCACAATCTACTTGTAATGAATAGCCTGAGAGATAAAGCACTTCAACCAAACAATCCTCCCTTGTATGTACTATACATCCACTTCAAGGTGGCCTTCGATATAGTCAATAGAGAGAAACTATGGCTGGGGGAATGGGATGCCCCGAGGGTTTACTCCATTACCTACAACTTCTGAATTGTAATACTACGGTACAGCTTAGACTCGACAGGGGAGGATTAATTACTAGACCCATAAAATAACATAGGGGGGGTAAAGCAGGGATGTGTGCCTGCTCCAACATTGTACAACTTGTTTGTATCAGACATCCCTGAATTTATCCGAGCTACTCATAACTGTCCTCCTGAACTGGGCACCCAGCATTGCTTGGTTATGGCATATGCGGATGATTTGGTTATTTTTGACCATACATTCAGCGGATTATTACGATCGGCTGAGCGGTTATGGGAATATGCGGAACTAAATGATTTAGTAATAAATCACGATAAAACTGAAGTAATTCTCTATGCGTTTGGGAAAATCCGCCGTCCCCGCATGAAGGTTGGGCGCCATGAAATCCAATACACCCATACATATAAATATCTGGGGAAAGAATTTGACTCTAAGAGAAATATTGACACATGCTGCCAAAACCGTAAGACAAAAGCAGCTCCGCTAACCGCTATGATTTGTCAATTTTCTCGAAATCAGAGCGGCTACTCTATTTGGGCGACACGCCAGTTATACATTCAATGCTTGGTGCCTATGGTAAACTATGGACTAATGGCTCTGGTTAGTGCTACTCTAGATAGGCTCCAGGTGATATAGGGCAAGTTCTGGCGGAAGCTATTGGGCCTGCCACAAGGAATACCAATGGCAGTCCTCAGACTAGAGCTTGGCCTGTTTTCATTGATATCGATGGTGCTGAAGAAGAGGGCGGATCTTTATATTAAAATACATACTAACCCCACTAATCTGCTGTTGGTATCTATGAGAGAGGACATTGGAGGGCATCAACAGTCTAAGTTTTCTGCCAAAATGACAGCATTAGTCAAGACAATAGGATGGAAGCCAAGGTGGGGTAAAGATTGTGATCTTTTGAAATTTCAGATGGGGGAACGCCTGAGATTATGGGACTGGAATAGTAACTTTGAACATCTGGCGGGCTTGAGTAGTTACGGATTTATCTCTCACTTACTTTATACATATAAGCAACCCCAAGGGTATCTAAATTTATGCCCATCCGATGGCCCCAGACGCTTCCTTTTGTTGTTACGCATTGACCATCTCCCAGTGTTAACGGTGATTGGCCCTGAACGAGCAATATCTAAAACAGATCGGACCTTCAGGATCTGTAATAATAGGACCACTCCCGAAACTGCCAGACATATTCTTATGCTGTGCCCTACTATGGGCACAATATATATTAACCATTATGGCAGATTCGTCCATAATTTGGACTACATCAAAGAAGATGAGTTCTGGTAAATGTGTATTAATAGTCTGGATGCTAGTCTTCATCTGGCATTGTATAGAGTGTGGAGTATGGCTAACAAAAAACTGAATAAGAGCAATCTAGTAGTCCCACAGTGTCCCTTAAATGGAGCTTAGACACCAATGACTTCATGCTCCCACAGGGATTAAAGGTGGAGCACGAGAACACACTACGAGCAAGGCAGACCGCCCGACGAGTCAGCTATTCCAAGACAGCAGTTTAAGAGACGATGAAAAGCATTGAGAACTGAAGGGACGACAAGGAGAGAAGTGCCCTTGCCCTTTACAACCCAGACCTGCAAAACCTCCCAGAAAGGAATACTTAAGACCACAAACAATAGCCGACGGGTGCTGTAGCAGATGTCATTGGTACCCTGAGCTAACGAAGGCAGGGAGAGATGCCTGCTACTGAGGCACCGTCTTTGACTCCCAGAGACAAGAAAAGCCAAGCAGTCCATCACAGCCGATGAGTTGAAGGGAGAACCTATAAGAAAACGAATTGTGTGGAGCAAAAGTTGCAAATGGCAAAATAAGGGCAATCAAAGAACTGTTAACACTGCAGGAGAAAACCAGCTGCAGAGGGGTCCGGCACCATGTGGGTGATATGATAGGTTATTTATAACACGCTTAATACCGAGAGGTTTCTAAGCACGGACCCGGGGATCGAACCTGTGCTGTTCCGTGACGTCTTGCTTCCAAGGCGAGCATGTTGCCCCTGAGCTATCCTCCCGAGAACGGTGCTCACTCAAAAGACTCTGGCTGATTCCACTTCAGTTGAAACTACTGATACCAGAAGGCCCTAAGAGAGCCACAAGGAAAAGATCAAAGTGGTCATACAGGGGTTGAGTATAACCCCCCTGTACAGTCGAAAGTCTTTGACTGGCAAGAAAGCTAAGGGAAATAAATCCCGTACTGTGAGACAGTAGAAGGAACTGTGGGACTGCCAAACATGAACCTGGCTGAGGGATGCCTGCAGAACGGGGTGAAGCATGATGCCCCAATGAACATTGTGTTGACAAGAGTGAACCCGATGGAGGGATGTCCACAGTGGATTGTTTAAAAGTACATTGGGACTTGTGAATGTAACAGGTGAAATCTTTTGACTAAAAGCCGTAGTGAACCTGACGGAGGGAGGCTAACATTCGAGAAGGGTCTGATCCCGGAAAAGGGGGATCCAGGGGTGAAATGTAATCACCCAACGTACATGCTGAAAGGAACTTTAAGGCTGTAGTGAACCCGACAGAGGGAGGCTAACATTGCAGAAGGAACTGAGCCCAGAAGAGTCGGATCCTAGGGTGAAGAGTCATCCCACAACAGGCATACAGAAAATAACTTTGTTTTGTTATTCTTGGATACATTAGGCCCTCCACGGCAAGAGGCTTTTGCAGAGAGACTTAACCACTGAAGGTCCTGATATCGTTGAAATGGACTGTAGACCCATATTTGTTGAATGGAACTCTTTGTCTTGTTATTTTGATACATCCGGCCCTCGGGCCAGAGACTTTGTGTAAAAGAGACTTGACCACTGAGGATCCTGATATTGCTTAGAACAGCAATACACTCGTGCTTGGCAAGCCCAGTTGTGTGCTTGCCTTATCTTGCCTTGTCCTGTTTCATTTGTGAACACTTCTTTCTGTTCTTGTGAACACTATCCCACTCTCTTTTTGTATTTTGTATTTAGCTGTGAGGATTGGCAATATTTCTTTTTTAGTGTAGCCCCTTTTTTTTGACAAGACACCACAAGGACTGCCTTATTATTATTATTTCATGGCCGTAGCTTGCTCCCATCTTAGATTTAGATTTAGATTAGGCGTTTTTCCAACCTACATATACAGTTTAATAAACACCCTTGAACTGTGATCACTTTTGTCTGTCTTTACTGTTGCTACCATGAGTTCCTTACAATGGTTAATTTCCTTTTATGTTCTGTACATTTATTTTTTTATTGCACCTTTTGGAGGAATCCTGCTTGTGTATAATATAATTTCACTTTGTTATTATATAGTAATGTTGTATTACAAAAACATTTGATACTTTACCAGTTGTTATATGTATACATTTAGTGAGTTATAGGTGCCATTAATATTTTATTTTAATATAATATATATTTTTTATTAATTGATAAAGTTTATTATGCTGTTACCTAAACATTATCATTTTTAATGGTTGTAGACTTTAGTTTTTGTTGGTATAACCCTAACTATTTTGTAAACATTTAAATAGTTTTAACATTTTTATGGTTATGTGATTGTTTTTGATTTGTAATGTACTGTGAGGGGTCAGAAATGTGAAATGGACACGCAGGTATAGTTTTCTCACAAGTTGCCATTTAATTACATTTTTTCACAACCTCCTGCTTGGTAAAAGCCTCCTCCTCCAAACACCACCTGCTTGGTAAAACAAAAGTCTTTTCTCAAAGGGCCAAGCACTTGTTGGCACATCTTACTTCTTCTTTAAAGGAAACACTTTAGTCAGGATAGTTCAACAATTACTTTCTGAAATGCCACAGTTCAGGTTCAACAAGACAAGGTGATGGAATTAACACTTCTTTTCCACCACAACCTTTTACCACAACCACAGTACTTTGAATCATCTTCTTCTTCCTGATATACTCACCTGCAAGGACTAACTACAGTTGATCCCTTTCCTGGTTTACTCCCTTGCCAGGATAAAACTCCTACTACTACAATGTGTACTCTGTGGTAATGCTTGTTCCAAACCCTCTACACTGGAATCCTAAATGAGGAGATTTGAACCAACAACTGATTTTCTTAATAGTCTTTTGACTCTTAACAATATGTGTTACATCTCTTTCAAAATTGATATTCCACAAAAGGATAATTGTTCTCTTGTTCGTCTTTTGGCTTTAAACAATGCAGGTTACAGTTGTCTCCCCCTTGATTTCCCATATAAGGAGGGCTTTGCTTCTGCTGCCTTTGCTTTCTGATTGTACAACCTCTTGTCTGCTGGGTTACAAATATCTCCCAAATGACATCTCTTTCTGGGAGAATTGCACCTGTTGGTCTAATTATCACTCTTCACTGGCTTTGGCAATGCAGGTTACATTGTTCCCCTATTTGGAATCCTTCACTAGGAGAGTTGTGCCCAAATTTGCATCAGTCCAGTTGTTCAGTATTCAAAATAAGCATTCTCATCTAGAGGTCTCCTTCAGAGCGCCACTGGGTCACCTTCTTCAGGCCAACTCAGTGTTTTGCCTTGGTGTCTCCTGACTCGCTGGTGTTGCTGTGGGTTTCTTCGGGGCTTCTTCTGCTTCTGTCAGCTCTGTTTGGTCTGCTGTTGTGCGCCTGGACCTTCAGTGAAGTTCTCGCATCTCTCTTCACTCTCTGGTGTAAATTCAATACCGGACCAGTTCACGCCGTGTTGGGAGCTCTTCTCCCACACGGCATAGCTTGCTTCACCACTGCTTCCTACTGTGTGCTCTCTGCATGACCCCGTCTCCCAGACATCTACCACATCTACTACACAGTGTCCTGCTGCCGCCACAACGACACAATCAGCTTCTGCTTCCTCCTGCTGCTTCTCATGCACCTGCAAGTCCTTAAAGGTTTTACAGGTCTTGCTCAGGTGTTTACCATTTAATCAACTAGACCGTTCATAACACTTTAAGTTTGAGCCCCTCTTCCTTGCCTCAGTATTATGGGTATTATGTGACTTGAAGTCCATAATGTTCGATTGTTTTTAGGTCCCAATTGTCAGTTTCACAATAATCCAGTAAGCTTTAGGAGCATTAGGGGAATCATGTAAAGAGATCTCCCATTCCCCTTGAAATGGGTCCACTTGCATGTGATCCTCCTGCATAATACCACCCCCTGGTCAGGATCAGGTAGCGATTGCCTTTCCCTGGCCACATGAGAGAAGGCCCATGTCAGGGTTTTTGGGATGATCTAACTGGATTCATCACAGTACATGCTCTCCATATCGAGTACATTTTGTATAAAAACTATACATCTATTCTGAGTGTTTGTTTTATGTACACATTGTACATAGAGGGGTACATTGTGTAAAGAAGCTGTACACACATTCGGAGTCTGTGTGAAGGCATCGTAAAGTACAACACAGACAACAGACTTCAAGTTCAAATAAAAGAATATTTATTAACTTAAATGACAGAATCAATGAAGGCCTAACTTGCACTACACTAAGGTGGGATTTCCCTACTGGAACAAAACTAAGGAAAGTCTGAGTCGAAGAGTTCAACTTAAAAGTCTGTTTGGGTTCAAAACCTATCCTGGCTTAGGGGTATTTCTGTGCGCCTCTAGCTTCTTCTTAGTCGCCTCATGGCTCTACCACCATGCCTCACACACCCTTTCCAACCTGTAGCCTTGCCGCACTGCATTCACTCTTTAAAGATTACTGTTTAGCTTTCTTCAGCCTTCAGCATGTTATATAAAGTCCACTTTTAACTCAGGAGTTCAATGCTATTGTAGATGGTTTAATTAAGTTCAGTATTCAATGTTTGCTTGTTCACTTTAATGTTAGATGGTGCTTTAATTCGATCTTCAATTCAATGTGCACTGGTGACATCTCGGTGTGCTTCATTTCAGTGTTTAATATGCATTTAATATGTAAACTTTGCCTTTAGTTTGGTTTTCAATATGCATTGGATTTCCCAAAGTTAACTTTTCATTTAGTTCAGTATTGAATGTACGCTTTTCCATTTATTCGCATGGACCGTCACTCACTTGTGGTCCTTTCGGAGCTCCCTGGTGCTGGCAAGTCTTTCTGACACTCACCTGCTTTCTCGGATTTCACCCGGTGGTTCCAGCGACTTCTTTTCATCTCCTGAAGTCGGGACCAGCCACCTTAGGAAGCTCCACTTATTCGCTGTGTGCTCCCTGATTCACACCGGCACACTTATGCTGCTGGATTTCGGACGCGGACAGTGTCCTCTGCATTCCAGGCTCCTTGGCAGCTCCTGATGCACACGCTATTGTTTAGAGGCTCTTAGGCTTGTGGGGGATACAAGGCCCACTTAAATTGGGTGCCACAAGTCCTCTGGGACTTCGGCCGGCATCCTGGTCCGCCTCCTGGACCACCATGGCTGCCTCCTCTCATGGGTCTCCTGCTGCTCCACCAGTCGCTTTACCCATCACTCTACCCATTGCTTGGCCGGTCTCCCTTTATACACCTGCAGCCCCTTGATAGGCTGCAGGTGCAGAACTCTTATTAGTTCTGCCTGACCACAATTACAAGGACATGCCGGATCCTCACAATTCCTGGCAGGCATCTTCTTCGTCCCAGTACCAAGTGGTGTAGAGGGGTAGTCTTAATTTCTCGTAGTTGTACCTTCTCGTCTCAGTACTGTCCACTGTTATATAGGAAGAGTGGAGGGGAACTGGCTTATAATAGCCCCTAAAAGGTGGGGGAGGGTTAGGGTGTTCGTCTGTAGGTTAGGAAAAGGGAGATACCATGTCTCACCCAAGGGTACCCCACTCCTAGTCCCCAAGGACCCTCCACTCAAGTGATCCTTCCTCGTTTGTCCACCCCAAGGGTCAGGATCCAAAAGTGATGGCCTTTCCCTGGCCACCTTCGCAGAGAATCCATGGGGATTAGGAGTGAGAGCACCCTCAGGTTTCTCACAATACTCTGCATGTCCATGTACATATTGTATAGAAGCTGTAAATTTATGTTGAGCTTGTGTAATGTACCTAGTCTACATTCCATGTGCAAACTAAACTTGAGGGGTGACAGGGGCGCTACTCTGGGTCCCAGCTGCAGTAAGCTCAAACAGTCCAAAGATGTTCTCCTCCTAGAGCGCTTTCATGCCTCAGCAATCTTCAGGGAGGCTGATAGGATGCAGGTGTGCAGGGTTGAATCCCTCTGGTATGTACCAGGCAGTGGCTGCAGGGAATGCTACATTTGTACATGTACATTCTGGATAAAATGTCTACACTCATTTTGAGTGTGTGCAATGTACCTGTCCTTTTTAGATTTGTACTTTTTAGATTTGTACATTCATTCGAACTTTGATGTGGATTTTCAATATTTACAAGAGGTGTATAACTTTTACAGTTCATGCTTGAATTAATGTGCACAAACTGTCCAAAGATGCATATCAATTCACATTGATGTCAGTTGACATCAAAGTCATTCATTACTTTTATTTTAGTTTTCAGAAGATGCAATTGTGTAATGTATGAACTGTGAATCTCATACATTCTTAGCACAGTTTGTGTGAACGATGAACATTCATTCTGGGCATGCCATAAATATAGAGAGAGCATGTCTTTTAAGACATGCTCTCATGAGAGCTCATGTCGTAGCAGCAGGTGTCGAAGGAGCACTTGCTGTAGGAGTGTGTGTTGCAACAGTGTGTCGTAGGAGCGCATGGCGTAGGAGTGCTTGGTAAGAGGGTGTTGTTGTAGCACATGTCATAGAATATGTCATAGGAGCCTGTGTACAAAGAGCGTGTCGTAAGAGTGTGTGGTAAAAATGTGTTTTGTAGCAGCACGTGTTTTATGAGTAGCTTAATGTATGAATTGTGAAACTCCCATGCCCTTTTGTACAGTTCATGCACATTGCTTCTATCTGAAAGCTGACATTAAAAACAGCCCTGTGAGTTTTCAGAAGAGGCCATCGTATAATTTATGAACTGTGAAACTCATGTGTTCTGAGCACAGTTTGTATGAAATATGCACATTCATTCTGGGCATGCACTAAATATATAGAGAGCGTTTGTCATAGGAGCGCATGTCCTAGCAATGTGTGTCGTAGTCCACTTGTGGGAGTTTGTGTTTGAACAGTGTGTCGTAGGAGTGCATGTCATAGGAGTGTGTGGTAAGAGTGTGTCATAGGAGCACATATTGTAGCATATATCATCGGACCGTGGGCCATAGGTGATTGTGTACCAAGAGCTTGTCTTAAGAATGTGTGTCGTAGGAGCATGTGTTATAGGAGTGTGTGGTAAGGTGATGTGTTGTTGGAGCAGGAGTGCATGTCACAGGTGTGCATGTCCCATGAGTGCTTGTCGCACGATCGCTTGTTGTAGGATCATGTCACCTAAGAGTGTGTGTCGTAGGAGCGTTTGTCGTAGGTGCGCATGTAGTAGGTGTGCTTGTCATAGGTGCGCTTGTCATAAGTGCGCTTGTCGTAGAATCATGTAACCTGAGAATGTGTGTCGTAGGAACACATGTCGTAGCAGTGCATGTCGTAGGAGAGTTTGTCGTAGGAGCGTTTGTTGTAGGTGTGCATGTTGTAGGTGCACTTGTCGTATGAGCATGTCTCATAAGAGTGCTTGTTGTAGGACCATGTGTCATACGAGTGTGTGGTAAGAGGGTGTGTTGTGGGAGTGCATGTCTCCTAAGAGCATGTGTCATAGGAGTGCATGTCATAGCAGTGCATGTCGAAAGAGCACTTTCTGTGTGTGTGTTCTAACAGTGTGTTGTAGGACCATGTGTCTTAGAAGATCATGTCATAGAAGTGTGCGGTAAGAGGGTGTTTTAGGAGCATGTGCCGTGGGAGCATATGTTGTAGGAGCATGGGTTGTAGGAGCATGTGTACTAAGAGCTTGATGTAACAGTGTGTGTCATAGGTACACCTGTCATAGGCACACTAGTCATAGGAGTGTTTCTTGTAAGTTGTAAGAGTGTGTGTTGCAGGATTGTGCATCCTAGGAGCACCTGTTATAGGACCATGTGTCATAAGAGTGCATGTTGTAGGAGTGTGTGGTAAAAGGGTGTCGAACAAGCACAAGTTGTAGGAGCACATCGTAGGAGTACGTGTGGCAGGAGCATGTCTCGTAAGTGCATGTGTCCTAGGAGCGTGTGTCATAGTAACGTGTCTCGTAGGAGCCTGTGGCATAGGAGCTCCAACTTGTAGATCCATTACGGACTATTGCCCTCCCTCCCCTGTTGTTGGATCCCCACTCCCTTGTTTCTGTGCTCCCTAATTTATTCTTCCCCCTATGATGGTAAAGCACTCTGTTGCTTCCCGAAGCAAGGTGCACACTCAATAAATACTCTAATAATAATAACAAAAGGAGTGCATGTCATAGGAGCGTGCATAGTAAGCGTGTATTATTTGTGTAGATGTACGAAATGCTTATCTCCCATACATACATAGGCTTTTAATATAAATGTAACTTTATATGTGGGCAATTTTTGTTGGTAATGCAGTGATTTTTGTTTTCTACAGAATGACTGCCAAACATGTTACCGCCACTCAGGCCGGCATAATTACCACTGAATTACGAGTGGGGATAAGGCATCATTAAACCCCATATTTCAGATGTACCATATAATTCCTCCATGGTAAAGTCGCTGACTTTTGGCATTAAAGTGGAGGGTTAGCAGCAATAAAAGGTTTTGGTAACAGAATTTACACCAATAATTGTCCACACTGCCAATCTCATAATGATGGTGGTCTTGCCGTCATTGTCACTGTCACCTTCTAATTCTGGCAAGTCTAAGATTTCAGCACATGGCATTTTGAATGTTGTTTTCTAGGGAAACTACCAACAAATACTATATGGAAGATGCAAGATGATAAAACTATCGACCATATATTTGTTCTATAGTTAATGAATGGAACAGTGAAAATTTGGTGTGCCAAGCTCTGACTATGTATGCCTTTTCTTGGCAGGTGCCGGACCCGGGATGGTGCAGAAATCTTTAATGTCTGAAGCACCTTTGCTGGAGGAAGTGATCCTGTGTGCTTTAAATATGAAAACCATGGGGGTGATGTCACCGAAGAGAATCCAGCATGTGTCCCATATGCACAGCATGGCTTTCCGTTCAGCAATACATATATACATTGAGTTTCACTTTAAAGCCCTTTAGTAAGAGTTTCTTCTTTCATGCACATTTGGGGTGTAATCAACAAACAAGCAATGTCCATTAATGACCACCTAAGTCTCATCCTTTTCCCAAAAGCTTCCCTTCCACACACAGCACCAGACCAGTTCAAATGGATGTATTTCGGAAATCCATTACCTACAACCAGATGCATCATTCTTTATGGGCTATATTCATCTTCAAAATGTCTTCATATAACTGCAGGCTAACGTATTCTAGTCCTCTCAACCAAAAACGGATCCCATGCCATCAGCCCCTAAACCAGTGCCCTAGACAATATTGCAAAATATTATAATTGAAAAGATTGTACCTTTGGAATATTAAGACTCAGTGCACGCTGGAGACGCATTCATTCCAGTGTAAATAACAGGGAAGATGTTGATGTTCATGACTAATTTGTTGTACTTCATCTCGATTCATATATCAAACTTTTTAGAATTTGCTCTAGCTCTTACATTCTTCTTGAGTTCAAATCATGTAATTCCCAGACGCTGGACACAATAAAATGCAATAACACCTGAATCGAGCACAATTTCTTATAGCATGAATTAATTTTCTTGGTAAGACAAAAGTCGGAGTCAGATGTGCCAGGAGGTTCTATGCTCTTAGATTGGCAGGTTTGTTTTCGCTGAGTTATTTTGACAAATATTGTTGACTGAAAAAACGAACCAACATTTTTTTTTTTATTTGGGGGTTCCCTCCCCCAAGCCTCCTCTATTATCTAGGCCCTATTCCCCACACCCCCCTACCTCTTATATCCCTTACCCACCGCACAAAAACCTTTGGGAAAAAACGGTGAAAAAAAGCCTGCCGATGTAACAACGTTATACTGGGCCAGGATTCCAGCCAGTGACATTTGGGTAGTGCCATGTTGGTATGCCACATAGTAGGTAACATTTTGACAAAATGGCAGTGGCTAAACCCAGAGAGCTATTTCAGGCCCCATTGTATTTAAAGAATCAGTTGTATTGCCTGTGTCATACATAAAAGCATTGTTAGTGATTATTTTACATTGTACAGTGTTCTGTTTTTTGAGTTTTCTCGGTAGTAATAGCTCTTAAACTAGCTTGGACCAAGTGTTGCTGGCACAGTTGGCAAGGTTGGGATTTGGTATATGTTTCAGCCATGCTTAATTAGAACCGCGCTTACTAGAGAAAGAGATGTTTGTTTAAAGCCGATGATTCTGGATGATTGTTTTATCTTGTGGTCGGATGGGTCTATGCATTTTTCTTTAGCGGTGTCTGGGCGCAATTTCATGGTGGGTGGTCGTGGTCTGTGAAGCCCTTGAAGCGGGTGTCAGGTCGCCCACATCGTTGTGTGGGCGGACCCCGTTTGGGTCCTCAGGACATTGACGTCCCGGACGTGACGTCAGGGGAAGGGGGAAGGGACAAGGGGTTTCCGGCAGTTCCGCCGGCAGTTATAAATAAAGAAGGTTGCGTGCAGCAGAGGCTCCCGTGTGTTATTCCGGCGTGCGCCGGATCCACTGCGTGGGCCCGCTTCCATAAGAAGCGGGGACCCAACAGCGGGTATGTCGATAGAGTTTTCAAAATAAATGGTCATAATCACTCACTTGTTATCTTATTTACTCCCATGATCCGTTGTGTTAGTCAAACCTTTCTCCCATGCATGGCCTAACTGGTGAAGTGTGCGACCCGGCACTGTGGTGCCCTAGTACCGTGTGGATGTTGCCACATGAGAGAGTGATGTTTTTCAAAGCTCAAACTGTGCTTCCCTGATGAAGTGCTTATTCCTATTTAGAGGCACTGCCGAAGTATGGAAAGTGACAGTTTTACACCTATAACATCTAGCCTTCACATGTGTAATTTTTCATTTTTGTGAACCCTTTTCTATTTCACTCACTTATTTTCTGTACATTACATTTTTTGATGCATTATTTATATGAGGTTTCTCTTCAGATGTTTCTGCTATTCCTTATGTCTCATGCTGGTGGCAAGGCCATTTTTGCGTGAATTTATGTAAACATTGTTGATGGTGTTTTTGCTTCAACACTTATCGCATCCACTTTACTGGAAAGAACTTGACAAGTATGCTATTGAAACTAATTTGAGCAGAGTGTACTGCTACCCTTTACAAACCCCATAATCCCACCCCTGGCCCCAGAGTCTCATTCAAAGAAGTATCTAAGCAGACAGACAATCCAATAGTTGGGTGTGCATGGTGTAAGAAAGGCATGGTATCAACAGTAAGACAAGTGACCACAGTTCAAGGGTGTTTAATGTATATACATCTATTGCTAATCCTTACCTCTACATACAAATAGTGTGGGAAGCAGTGTTACGAAAAAGAAAGAAGTGTTCACAAAATGATATGTTAGGATGTTCAGGCTGTTGGCCTCCCTTACCAACGTTATCAGCATGGGGCAAGGCAGCAGGCTCGAGCTTAGCACACACCTTGGCTTCTCCAGCACTCTCTGAAAGTCTCTTATTCGTAGAATGCCATGGAGTGCAAAATAATATTTAAAGTTTTGCTTCTCTTCCAGTTTTACACAATTGAAACAGAATATCCTTCCCCAACCTTCTTACTTCCAGATTCAATTTGCTTTACTGACGGAGACTTTCAAAACAATACAACTTTACTCTCATCCCATACATGACCACTCTGACACTGCTGCATTCTGGTACTTGTATTTCTTAAGATCAATTCCTTTTTCTTTACATTCAGTTCTGTTACAAACAAGCCTTCACTGGGATTCTATTCACTTTTCCTCTGCTTAGTGATTTCCCTGTTTTTGCTTTTAATTTAATTTGCTTTTCAATGTTCACATCACTTCCCTTCACTTCAGGGTTTTCACTTTCGTTTTACAGAGACTTCCGATATCGTGTTCACTCACACGGGGTCACTCTGTTGCTTTGGCTCTTATTATCTTTCAGTTGTAATTTCACCTTGGGACTCCCTCATCCAGGCTCGGACCCCTTCAGGTATCACTTTCATCTTCCTTTTTGGGTTTGGGCCACTTGCCTGC
Source organism: Ambystoma mexicanum (assembly GCF_040938575.1). NCBI lineage: Eukaryota > Metazoa > Chordata > Amphibia > Caudata > Ambystomatidae > Ambystoma > Ambystoma mexicanum. Next base: position 201,934,868 of record NC_090934.1, on the reverse strand, counting down.
TTTACTTGGTGCCTTCCATCACACGCCCCGCTTCCCACCTCCTCACCTGAGTCTCTCTCAATCTCTCTTTTGATCAGATTGCAAGGTCAGCGGCTCCATCCTTTGGCATGGGGAGTAGGACAGGGTGTCACCACCTGCGCTACATCCTTGGGGTCGGCACTGGTACCAAAGAAACAAGCAATTGTCGGTACCTCAACAGTAAAATGGACACTGGAACAAGCTATCCAGCTTTAATTGATTGACTGACCCAGGGAGGAGAGCGGAAGTTACCCTTGACAGCCATGATAGCTCTATCAAAAACCTGCACTCAAAGTTGTTTTACACAGAACTAAAAGCATTCCTTAGAAAGAACTTTCAGCTAGGGTCGGCTGGTTGTTGGACAGGCATCAGACCCTTTGGACTGTATTGGGCCCTGGGATTCCCAGGCCTAACCTCTTCGCTAGGCCATCAAGAACTTGATTAGGTGCTGCTCGTCCACGAACATAGGAGCCTTTAGAGGAGCTTAAGACCTGCTGCGCCTTCTTCTTCTGCACCTCCTCCTTATCACTTACCCTGCTTTCTGATCTTTACCTCCTCTCTCGCCATCTTAGTCAGTTTCCTTCTCTCCTCCTTGACCTTCCGTTATGCTCTAAGCTCTGTGTGTGCACAACACCAGCGTAATATAAATAGTGAAATGTCCAGAAATCCCTTGTTAAATTTGAAGGAAACTACGCATCAGATGACAACACTGGACAAAGTATAACAAACCACAAAAGGTCATCAGATATAAGATCAGAAACAAATTCTTACTAAAAACCTGCTACTGGTAAGTGCAGTTGCGGCAAAGGCAGTGGCTCCTGATATTGTGCTTGCAGCGCAGGTGTGCTTGAATCCACGTTTGTGTGCCCATGTTTGGTTTCAAACCAACAGACAGCAGCAAGGACTACCTGGTGTCCTACCACAGAAAAACCTGCTACTTCTAGTCACACTCTTATCTATAATGAAAATGTAAACGAACTGTGTAGGAAAGAGAAATTCAGAGTCCCATTTAATTGTACAGAATATTGTAATGCTTAAAGCAACATATTTCAAGGGTGAATGAAAACATACAACAGAAATAATTTAGACATCACAAAAAAATGTTTACATGAGTAATCATATTAAGTAAAACATTCTCTAAACAGCATAACAAGTCCTAATACACACACAAATATGCCTAGCCTGATAACAGAGTTGTATCCAGATTTATAACCCTTGAGACAGTAATTCAGGTTTCCATCGTTACTCAGAGTAGTCATTTGTGGTTGTGGGCTGCTTCCTACTGATATGATTCAGCTCAGTATATATTTTCAACAAGCCAACATGTTTTATTCCCTATAGCCATTGGTGGAACTTCTTCAAAGGGCTAGTGTGTGAGGATCATGGTGGCACAATAAAACAAAAAGCAGCAGACACATAATGTAGAAAATTGAGAGGGTCCACTGATCAGGAGGCGGCAAATAGGGCTCTATTTGCATCCTACTTGTCATTAATATCTTCTTTGCATGTGAATCCAAAGCCTGCATTAGTCAGGAATTAGGGGATGGCTTGTTGGAGGCCTTGTTCGTTGAATGGGAGTAACACCATAAAAACTGAAAAACATAAAACATCTATGTATTAGAACATCCGATTTTAGGATTTTAGAAAGAAGAAAAACAATGATTGTGGCATTTTACTAACCTCTTGTGGATGACAATGGGAGGCTGAATGCAAAATGGGAATTTTATCACCAATTCATGAGAGAAAAAACCTGTTGCAGGAGGGGGAGAAAATAGTATATTGTCTAAATAATCATAGAAAGACTCACAAAATGAAGTCAGACTAAGCATCTTTTGTGGCTATTGTGGTTGAAGAGAGGATAAAAGGGGCTTTGTTACCTTGTGAAGGATGTGGAGGTCCTTACACACTTGGATCCAGAAGGAATATGATCTAGGTGTGAGAGGAGTGTAATTATACACAAGAAAGCACACAAAATCAGTGCAGTGCATATTGGTGACGTCACAGCATAGTGGAAAGTGCAGCAAAAAAAAATAAACAGAGCCCTTCACTAGGTACTGTGCTAAGGGCTCTGTAGACCTTAATTCTAAAGATACTGGAACATATCTACACATCTACAGGGGAGAGATGTGGCACATGTTAGCCCCACATGTAGATGGTACACCGATAAGGTGCCTGATCGGTATGGTTCAGAGTGAACACAATTAGCCTGGAGATGTAGATATTGAGTTATGCGATGAAACAAGCATAAGTGGTGTCGTCCTTGAATGATACATGTGTGAATCATAAAGACTTGCATAGAAAGCCCCAAACAGCTACTTCAGGGATGCCCAATTATTTAAAAGGCAAAGTAACTAAGTGCCCAAAGTTACCAGTATGGGACGGGTATATGCTCTATGGGGACCAGGTATTGTAAAGTTAGTCCATTCTCTCGTTCAGGCCTGTCAAGTGGCTCTTGTTTAGAAAAATCATCTTCGCGAAATTTGACAGAAACTTCTCTGCCCTATGTTTTTCATGATGTACCATTTTTGAAATCACGGTCCACTTGATGTCATCTTCAATAAGCCTGCTGTTTATCTAATTATTGACCAGGGGTGCTGTATTAAGGGCATTTGATATTTAACTCTCATGTTTGCACATGCAAGTGTTTACTTTTCTTGTCGACTTGTGTATATATAGGAGATGGTACAAACAGAAAAGGGCATATACTGCCATGGTAGTATTGCAGTTGGTGGAAATGAATTGATTCCTTGTACATTTTAAACCTAGATCAAACTGTGTGCTCCTTTCCTTGAACCTACAAACAAAGCAGCCACCACAAGGAGCATGTCCAACTACTAATGGGAGACCTAGTAGTGTTGTTGACTTTGTCAACATTTTTGGCATCCTCATAACTTGCCTCCTGGCTACTCTAATGGATGCACTCTTTTTGAATGCGAAAGTCGGGATAGGCATATTACTGTTACTGTTATTCATAATATGCCAATGCCATTTTATGATGTTTTTATTCTTCCAAGACTATGTGGAAAAAATGGACACAAGTTTCTCACTCTTTTCCTGCCTTCCTTTTTTGGTCAAGATAGCTTCTCTGTTATAATTGCATAGTCTCTTGCTGGATTGTTTTGTTCGTTTTTTGGGCTAGCCTTGGTTGATACATTTAGTTGAAAATATGGTTGCCTCCTCCCTATAGTCCTGGGTAAAGGTACTGTTTCTATTGAGGAATTGGAATTGTCAATAGGGAAGTGTGAGGGGGTCAGAAATGCGAGACGGACAAGTCGATCATTTTTTCACAAGTTGAACTTTTATTAAATAATAAGGGTGAGAAAAAGGCCTCGCTTTCCCTATCCTAATGCAGATTTCCTTACTTATCAAATTAAGACTAAAGGAAAACACTCTAAAAAGGTATCTGTCCCTCACACTTATTGTCGTCAGAAAGCATATACAGACAGAATGACTTGGTATTAATTGGGTAACACTAACCTGTATCAGCCGCAGCGACTGAGGATCATGAGAAACCTCCCCGACTGCCCTGCCCCTTCTGCCTCGCAATGGGGGATCAAGGAGAAGCAGGGAAATCAGGGGGCAGGAAACCCTGATGACTGGAACCAGGAAGGATGAAGCCGTCTTGGTCTTCTGGTCGTAGCTGGCATGACCCAGAGTGACTCGTAACGGACTGCAGGCAATGGGATCTGTGAAAAGAGCAAAATGAATGAATGAGTTTCAGGTCTGCTAGAAGGGAAAGGCTCTAGCGGTAATTCCCTGTACCTTCAAGGTGCTCCGGTAGGTGTCCGTAAGGTAAAGGGGGGAGCAAGTTCTCCTGAAACAGACTGGTAAAGGAAAAGTCAGATTAGAGCTATCACGTGAGGACAGAAAAGAGTATGAGAAATAAATGGAGGAGAGTATGCACACCTGATCTGGAGGCTGTGCGGGTTCTGGCCAGAGGGGTTGCTGTGTGATTTCCGGGAGGCAAAGCAAAGGAAATGACTGGAGAAGGGAATGCGATCCGTGGGAGAAATCTTCCACTCTGCGGGGAGGAATGAGGCTTGTGAAATGTGACAGAAATAATGCAGAGAAACAGATGGTAATGGGATACTCGCTACCATGAGGTTTGCAGAGAATCTGGAAATGTGCCGGTTGTTGAGAACAGAAGCAGAGTATCGCCTCCATTCATCCAAAGCTGTTGGGGCTCGGTAAGTACATCGGAGGTGGAGCGGGCACGGGGTAAGATGTTGGGGGTGAAATAGCTGGGAAACACAGTAGGAAACAAAGGTTTTAGAGTGCTCGGAGAACCAAGAACAATAAGCGCTGATAAATGTAACAATCATGGAGCGTCTCTGAATAGAGTAGGGACGTGCAGAGTCTTGACTCCAGGGTGTTGATATTCTGCGCCCTGAGCCTGCAGGGTTATTGTCGTGATAAGCTTCTAGGCGCTTGCAGTAACCTGCACTTGCACTAACCTACTGAGCTATCTTGTGTGATTTAGAGCTTATTCGAAGCGTGGAGGAAAATGCTGAAATCAGCCAGGCCTCTCGAACTGGATGAGCCCGCACGCTTGTAAGGGGTTAACTGCGAAGGCCCTTCTTGAAGACATACACATCTAGCTTTTGCAAGAGGCTCTATGCAGCCCTTGGGAGCCAGGCACAGCTTTGCACAGCCTTGCTCGTCTTCGCTCTGCGAGTCAGGTGCATTGATAACACAGGAATGTCAGGCCTTCCCAAAACAACGTGCACGAAGCCTGGGAGCCCAGATTGGCTGTTTCCAGTCTTGTAACTTTCCAGGCGAAAACATGTTTACTGCCCGGAAGGGTGAGCCTAGAAGCTTCTTGAAGAGCTGGTGCGTCATAGTGATTGACGTGCAGCCCCTACTAAGAGAACTATACCTGGGCCAGTGAGGGAGGGACTCCTCCTGGGCTGTTTGGTGAAACACGCGCACGAAGAGGAACAGTGCCTGGATGACCAGCCGTGGACTATCTGGGCTGAGACTCCTAACATCACATCCCCGCTCTGGTGTAGGACTGTGGGGGGCTTGGCCAGTCCACCCCTGCTCTCTCGAGGAGTGCCGGGCACCTGTAGCGGCGACGGTCCCGGGTGTGATCTGATCATCTACATTTTCTAGGAGCGTAAGACAAAATAATTGCATATTCATCTGTGACTGACAATTGGCATTATACAGCTTGCACTTTCATTCCCATATTATTGTAAAATGCTGCTTAGTTCTCATTAGACGCTGTAGAAAATAAATGCAAGCATCATCTATATTGAGTTCATCGTGCTTTTGCATACATTTACTTGTGTGGGAAGGTGATTAGGAGTGATTTTATTGCACTAAGGGCTGGTCCCAGGGGAGTGCAGGTCCTCCTTTTTCACTACAGTTATGGAGTAAGGTGTCCAGCTCGAACATTGGGAAGCTCATAGCAGAGCGTCCTCTTCTGGACGCCACATTGGGAAGGGCATATGCTGCAGTGTATGCTCTCTTCTACCCCGCCACCCTGACCAACGTTGAAATGGGCATGTGACACTTATACATACAACAAAATCATACAGGTGTCATATGGCCATGAAAACCCAATAAAATAACAGTTATATTCAAACAGAAAGATTGTAAACATACATCTTTGTAAGCAAGGCTGAATCCCCTTCCCCAGGATTAATTCAGGATATTTCATACCAAAGTTCAAATCAAGAAAGTTCTTTTCAATTGGTTAATTCCAAGTATAATATAAAAGTTCATTTCGCTCCATAAATCCTTCCTTGGCAATTGAAATGTTTTATTTTTCAAACTGGTTTTTCTTCATTCCTCAGAATAATGATCAAAGCTTCCATAAACCTCTGCTTGACAACTAAAACAACTTTTTCTTTTTTCATTAGCTATATCGTTATACAATAACCTTTAACCAACAAACTACATTTCTCTCAATAATAAACAAACACAATTAATAAAAACAGTTATTTTTAAAATTCAGACTTTAAACCCGAAACATAAAATTCCTCATCCATTGGTCTAAAACTAACTAAACAATTTCAATCATTTCATATAAGCATTTTAAGAAAATCAATCTAATTAAAATGTTCCAATTTATCATAAAAGAATCACAACCGTACAAATCCTTAAAAAACTAAAACACAAAAGGCCTCCAATTTTCACTCCAATTTCAATGAATTTATAAAACCTTTGACTGCCAGAACGAGAGAGTTGGTCCGACCTGCAAGACAAAAATACCACACAGATTCATGTGCACCCAAGGCAGATAGCTCCAGAAAGCCCTTAAAATATAATGTTCTTATTAAAAAAAAAAAACACTTTCACATTTCTTCTTGATAAATAATAAAGTTTGGTCAGGATGGTTTTACAACAGTTCATCGTAATACTTAGTAGTCTTGTACATTCTTTGCACCACTACCTTCTACCACAATACAGTACTTCAATTATCTTTTTCCTGGTCCTCTCGCCTGTCAGTAATTACTGTGAATGGTTCCTATCCTGGTATACTTGCATGGCAGGATACAACTCCTACTAGTACTCTGTGGTGAGGTTTGCTTCATACTTTCCACACTTTAAATCCTCAATGGGGAAAGTAAATCAAGACTTCTTCTTGAATAGTTTTTTTTTTACTTTCAACAACAACAAATGGTTTATAACTTCTTTCATAGGAATACATCACACATTGACAATGTCTTTCACATTGATTAATTTGCAATAGGAAATGCAAGTTACATTTCTCTTCCGCTTTATGATTCACATAAGGAGGGATTTCCTCCTGCCATTCTTGTTTTCCTTCCAAGTATCCTTTATTAGGAAAGTGGTATCCTGTTTCCTTCATAATTGCCTTTTTTGACTTAGACAATGTTTATCATAATATACTTTTACAAGGTATCTTCTTTTTTGTAAATCCCATTCACTTTGTTTGAATATGCTTCTCTTTAGGCTTGGGCAATGCTAGTTATAATATTCAGTTATACTTGGATCAAATATTGTCCCGTTTTGGCTTTGACAATGGTGGTTACAATATATTTTTAACTTGATCTCTCTTAAAATAAGAGGTGCACCCAAATTCTTTCAATTTAATAGCTTGATACTCAAAAGCTTTGTTTGAAGCCAGCGGTCTGTTTGGGAGCACTGTGAGAAACCAAAGGGTGTCTCACCCACTAGTCCTTGGGGACCTGTCATCCAGGTGGCCAGAAGACCGCCTTCGCTTTTAGATCCAGTTCTTGGGTTGGACAAGTGCGGGAGCATCACCTGGGGGGGGGTCTTCGGGGAGTGGGTGTGAGGCAGTTGGTGGTGAAACGCGGTATTCCCCCTATTGTGTTTATCCAACCCATCCTATATTTTAGGATTCTCTGAGGTCCCAATCCCCCTTGTTAGACAAACACTGGGCAACGGAAGAGGGTGACTGAGAGTAACAACATTAACTTTCACACATCGGACTGGACATGTGCCGCTTATCGGGTCAGACATGTTTATCTAACCCATCCTATATTTTAGGATTCTCTGAGGTCCCAATCCCCCCTTGTTACACAAACACTGGGCCACGGAAGAGGGTGACTGAGAGTAACAACATTAACTTTCACACATCATACTGGACTTGTGCTGCTAATCGGGTCAGACAAAGTCAGTCACTTTAATCTAAGTGCATACACATGATAATAATTCGCTTTCCTCGCACAAATAAAATGCAAAACCCAAAGACACACTCTGAGCAAGGCAGAACACGAGTACGAGCAGGGCTACCAGGATGAAGGAAAACCGACTAGAGCAGAGCAACGGACCAAGGGACAAGAGCAGTGGGTTGAAAACCCCAAGAGTTCCCTACTGGAGGTTGTTGCCTCTGACAGACCGTGAAGTCACATGGAGGCCAGATACCACAAGTGAAGACTGCATGGTGAAGTAGCCACATTTTATCACAAGTAAAGGCAGCATGAGTGTGTATGAGACGTGAGGAAAGGCAGACCTGCGAACTTTGAAGTAAAAGACAGTTGCAAAATCAGTGATACTAAGAAACAGAGTGGTCCGGCGAAAGGAAGTAGCCCACTCGAAAGACTCAGTGAAAAGTAAATAGTTTGAAGCGAAAAAGCAAATGAACAGCAAAAGTGAAATAAAGAAGTTAACTCCTAGAGAGGGGAGAGTGAAAGTTGGACTGTAAACTGTGAGTCGAAGTGGTCCTGCAGTGGTCTGTAAAGAAAGCCCTGCACATTCGAAAGTTTTCGACATTCGAAAGTGGTACGAGCCCGACAGAGGGAGACCTGAAGTGAAATAAGCTTGGGGAAGGGAGCCCCCTTTCAAGTTTGTGTTGAACTTATCGTGAGAGGTCTGGGCCTAGGGGGACCTATGAGAACTGTATGGTGAGAGGTCTGAGCCCAACAGAGGGGGACCTATGAGAACTGTGTGGTGAAAGGTCTGAGCCCGACAGAGGGGGACCTATGAGAACTGTGTGGTGAAAGGTCTGAGCCCGACAGAAGGGGACCTTTGTGAACTTTTTCATTGAAACATTATTTCAGAAGTCAAGAAAAGAGACTTTACCATGGAAAGCCCGGTGGGCTTCTATCCACGTTTTGGAAATATTTATTGTGTTGGAAATCGAGCCACAGTGTGTCATCCTGCATACAGGGACAGCCTTACTCCGTGAGGTCTAAGGTGAGGAGGAGAGCTCATTCAACCACATGTATTAATTTTTCCTTTGTGCATACATTTCTCATTTTTACACTTTTTTGTACAAGAGATAGTGCAGGCATTAGATTTTGTTAGCATAGGCCATTTTGATTTGACTGACTCCACTAGGACCACTCCTATCTTAGTTACAGGGCAAAGTAGGAGTTTATCAAACCCCAACAATTTAAATAAAGGTTTTATAAATTGTACCCAATGTATAAGTGTCATATTTGTGATTCCACGCCTCCCCTAAAGCGCCACGGGCTTACCTGACAAATGCCAACTCTGGGCCTCATTACGACTCAGGCGGTAAGGGGTTTACGGCGGCGTAAACAGCGCCGACCCTTACCGCCTGATTCCGAGGTCCCTTAGCGCCATGGAGGTTTTAACACCTGCTTTTAGCAGGTGTTAAAATCCATGGCGCTAAGGGACCTTGATGTTAATTACGCCACCGTAATTTACGGTGGCGTAATTAACGCCTTCCCCACTCCCATTATGCCCTATGGGGCAAAAATGGGAATGGGGAAGGGTAAATGGGGATTGGGGACTTACCGCCCCGCCAACCTCGGAATGGGGCGGTAAGTCCGCCAACCACCATGGCGTAAACGTAGTTTACGCCATGGTGGTAAAGGTACGACCCAGGCGGTAACTTACCGCCTGGGTCGTAATGAGGCCCTCTCTGTTCTTTCTGTCCGTCTCTGCTGGACACGCTGCTTCATTTTCTTCCTTCGTCGAGCACAGGCATCTGATAGTTCCAGTAGTATTTTTCCTTTGCTCGCGCCTTCTGTATTTGGAGCTCTCTCAGCTCCGCGTGCACTCTGGTGAACGCCACACACCGGAGCTGCACGCAGAATGAGAAGACCTTTGCTCTCTCTTGGGAAAGCCAGTTTCTGTACCACTTCCCGCTGCGCGTTCTCTGCAGGCTACCGGTTTGCCGACCTCTGCCACTTCATTGACATGGCGTCCCATTTCCAACACAGCAGCAGCTCTATGTCCTATTTCTTCCACCTGCTTCTGCTGCTTACTCTGCTTCTTCCTCCTAATACTTACAATGGCCCGCACCTGAAGGGATTTTAAATGTTTAAAGGTCCTTCTCACTGTGGGTAATTATAATCACTAGACTGCACACTACAGTTCTGCAGCTCTGAGCACCTCTTCCTCGTCTCAGTGCTAAGAGCATTATGCGACTTGAAGTCCTCATTGTTCTTATTCATTTTAACATCAAAATCCTCCACCTTACAATAAGCCATTTAGACTGTAGGATCATTAGGGAAGTTGGTTAGAGGGTTTTCCCATTCCTCCTGACTGGAGTGCCCACCATGTGATCCTCCTGCAGAACACCACACCCAGGGTCAGGATCAGGTAGCGGCTGCCTTTCCCTGGCCACATGAGAAGGGGTCTAGGCCAGGGTTTTTGGGATTCATCATAGTAGGTTATTTTTCAAGTTGACTACATGGAATGAATCATATCTCAGGAGTGAGCTCCTATCTGCAGGTTTTTGTTAGGGTCTCACACCTAACCGTTGTTTTTTTTTAAATCTAGTATTATCTAGGAAATTAACTTCAATTGTGCTGGTGGTTGCGGTGAACCACAAAATCACTATCTAGTCTGTTGACCAACTGATGAACTCACCACAACTATTTTTGTCCCAGTCCATAAGAATAAAATGTAGTTGATATATCTTTTCCATTCGTACAGACGGTTAGCGATATAACTCCTTAATATCCCTCTACTCCTCTTCCTCTGGTCTCAACTCTCTCCTCTCCTCCTTAATGAGCAGCTGCATCTCATAATCATCCTCATGTCGTAGGTCCTTCCTCTGCTCCTCAGGTCGTCCTCTCTCTCCTCCTCCTGAGATCTTAGCTCTCTCTCTCTGTATGGAACTCATGGTGGCAACAGTAAAGATCACAGTTTAAGGGTGTTCATTGAACTTTATAATGGGCGGGATAAACACCTAATCTAAACCTAAATCTAAAATGGTAGCACAGTACGACCATCAAATAATAATAATAATGCAGTCCTTGTGGGTTCTTGCCAAAGAAAGGGCCTATACTAAAAAAAGATTGCCAATCCTTACTACTAAATTGCAAAAAGAGTGTGGGATAATGTTCACCAGAAAAGAAAGAAGTGTTCACAAAATGATAAGTCAGGGTAGAATGGCTGGGTCTCCCTTCCTCACGTTTGAAGCACAGGACAAGGCGGGACTCTCGAGCACAGCACACTCCTTGGCCTTGTCAGCATGAGGTTCAAAGTTCAGTTGAACGATATCAATACCTTTATCGGCTATGTCTCTTCCCTGCAACAGTCTCTTGCCGTAGAAGACTTGTTGATTCAAGTAGCAAACAAATTAACAGAAAGTTCCTTTGGTACTCTTGTACCCTGGCCGCTTGTTCGTAGCCACTTGGATCTCCCTCCGCCGGGCTCGGATCATTCTTGCACCTTGGGCCTCCCTCCATCGGGTTCACTACGACCTTCTTTAACACAGTTCATGTATTTTTAATACAGTTCATGTTTTACTCAATTTCATCAGAAAGCGTTGGTTCCCTTTTCTTAGCTTTCTTTTGGCATCCCTCTGTTGGGTTCACACTTGCCTTATTCCACATTTCACAAACTTATCGGAAAGCGGGGTTCCCTTCCCCTAGCTTTCTTCTGGCAAAGGGTGAGAGACTTTCCATTGTACAAGGGATTTGACGTGATCCTTGTAGGTCCACTCTGACATCTCTCACCACTCCTTCCTCTGGGTCTTCTGGTTCTTGTAGTTCTTGTAGTTTCAAAACAGGTCTCGGTCACAGTCTTTTGAATAAGCGGCCATGTGGCGCCGGACCCTTCTGGACCTGGACCATGGGGCTTTCTTTAAAGTTCAAACACACGCACAAGTTCCTTCTTATTTCAAATTCCTTGTGTAAAAAAAATTTTGCATCCTTGGGCTCAACACAGTTCGGTTTGCTGTCAGGCTCCTCCGACTCACTGACTGTGCTGAACCCGTTGAGTTCTTTGTTCTCTGGTGTCAAGGATAGTACTACGGTAGCCAGCTTTCCCCTCCACCTGCGTTATCAATGCGGAAGGCCCCTGTGTACCATTGTCGAATCTTCCGCTTCGCACGCCAGCTCTCACTCACGGTCTTATGCTTTTCCTTTCGGAGGCTTTGCAGGTCTGAGTTGAAAAGGGCAAGGGCAACTCCCCCTTTGTCGTCCTTCCCGGTCTCACTGCCTTTCTTCTCCTTTTGAACTGCCAGTTTGATGTAGCTGCCTCCTCGTGCATTCAGTCTTGCTTTAAGTGTGCTTTTGTGCTCCACCTTTTATCCCTGTGGGAAGGTAAAGGACCGTCAGGTGTGCGTGAGGATTGACTGTTTTGTGGGTTTGTCCCTTTTTTGTACTTTAACCTGTGTGTGTCACTAGCCAGCTTTATGCGGCTACATTGATTGATTAAAAATGTTATAAATTTTTCATTTTTGTATTCAATTACCTCCCTTTCTCACTTTCTTGTTGTTTAAGGCCAGAGAGTTAGTGGCCATCCAAGACTGTATAGCACCAAAGTCTTAATTCACCCTTTCTAAGTTTTTACTATAGATACCCAATAATTCAATCACAATCTGGGTTTCATCTGCAGAATTCACAAAACGTATCCCTAGAGAGGATAGCAAATCACACAAGTGTTTGATATAGACATTAAATAAAAGCGTCTAGAGGCAGGAGCCCTGGGGTATGCCAAGGAAGCCATTTGTGATTGTGCATTATCCTTAGTCACGGAAGTAGTTGTAGGACCAAGAAATGATCTAAACCAACCTGCTGTGAGACCGGTACATCCACTGTCCTTGACCAGTCTATCAGCCAAGAGAGTATGATCCACCAGCTCAAAGGCGGATGACAGATCAAGAATCTCTGCAGATTTAGATTTAAGATCCAGCAAAGCAGTCTTGGTTCTGTGCACGGAACCCAGATAGACCAGTAGCAAGGATGTCATTATGTTCCACAAAGCTTTGATATTGATTGAAAGCCAGCTTGTCCAATATTTTCAACATAAAATGAACGTTGGTAATGGCCCGGAAATTTCCAGGATCACTGGCATCTAAATTCTCCTTCTTCAACAATGGCGAGATCCAAGCCTCCTTAATAGTGTCAGTAACAGAGGCTTCAGAGAGAGAGCGATTGACAAAAGTAGTCACCCAGGACACAAGGGAGCTCAAAAACTCTAGGAACAGCGATGCAGGGAACCTATCCCCTTTACACAATGTTGTTTTATCTTAAGCACAGTGTCCCGAACTTCTCCTTCAGATACCTCTTGAAAGGAGAAGCAATAAGGTAGAGACATTTGGCGAGGAAACCAGAGATGTTAGTTTACCACAAGATTGTAGTAGAATTAGTTGGTCTGCTATGCTTTGCTGGTGCAGTTTAATTTTCTGAGTGAAGATGTCATGAATCTTCTGGCCGCATTCATTATCCGCCTCTGAATCAGGAACCACCAGGCTACCCTTTAGCTCTTGTAGCATTATGAACAGTTCCCTAGGCTTCAATTTAGCTGTCTCAATCCTAGCATTAATCTTAGCTTCCTTATCATTCAACAAAATGTTTAAATAACCTTTACAGTAGAATTGTAGGCATTGAGGGATGCATCAGTTGGATATGTGCGCCAATGGCATTCTGCTTTCCTTTTAGCTGTCCTGGCAGAGAGTACTTCTGGAGGGAGAGAACCATAGGTTAAAAGAAGTTGACTTTTTTTGGATAGATTCTTTAAAGGGTGCTAATGACTCATACGTCTGATTGATAGCCCTTCTAAGGTATGATGTAAAATCGTCGAGAGATACATCAATGTCCAAGGAAGGTAATAAAGGGAGAACAGATGGGCAAAAACCTCATAAGTGATCCCTTTTGATTTCCTAGCAAGGACAATTTGTTTAGTAGGCAGGGGGATTCTACAATGGCAGAAGAAAGAAGAAACTCAAAGGCAAGGAGATAACGATCTGACCAAGGATATATCTGGACTTTAACAGACACAATTTCCATATTTGTTGTCACAATCCAGTCTAGAATGTTACCACCAGTATGTGTAGCTTCTGTAGAGTGTTGTTTGAAGCTTCATCCTCCGGCCTTTAATCTCTCACATCCTTCTTCTTACTCCACTTCAGCTCCTCTGTTCCTGATATTTTCTTTCTCTTTCCTTTTCATTGTGCTGCTCTGCCTCCAGTCAGCTCCCTGTGCACCTTTCCTCCTCATTAGAGTGTCATGCACTGTCCTCCTCACACTCCATACTCCTGACTCCTACAATACCAAAGGAAAAAAGAAGCAAATAAGGCAAGAGGAAGTCATTATGCTTCCCGCTGCATAGCAAGCTAGACCCCTGCACTCCGAGTATTACCCTCAATTTTAAACTATTTATCCCAACCCCTGTCTCTAATTGTAATTATTTCAGTCTGACCCCTCTGCCCTTAATTTAATTAAATCTAAACCCTCTTACCTTAATTTTATTAATTCCATCCCCCACCACTGTTAATTTTAAGAAATTGTTAAGGTGGTCTCAAAATCCCAAATAGACGCAGAGGAATCAATCAGTGCAAACCACACTCTGTGACAGAGTATATAGTGCATATAGTATATACTGGGCCTCATTACGAGACTGCCACCGGTATTTTATTTTTTCCGGTGCCCAGTAATGGGCAATTACCAGGTTATTACGGCCTTGCCGGACCCAGTATTTGCCCATTCCTGGGCGCTGGGAAAAATTCATAGGCTCAATGGTGCCGTTGCATCCACATGCTGTGCTCGCGGGTGCCGATACTGCCCGCCAGGTCTGACCTGGCAGTCAGAAAGGCACCCGCGAGCACAACTCGTAGTTTGCCGGTCCAGGAATTACGGTACCGGCCAGCTTACCGGCAAATATATAATGAGGCCCACTGTGTTAGTCAAAACAAAGCCGGGACAGCATCCAAGGGTTACAATCTTGTTGCTTTTGACATGTTATTAAAAAACAAAAGTACTAAAAATGTGTCAAAAATCACATCATAATCTCAGTTTACAAAGCCTATGGCGATAGGTTAGTGGGTTTGGCTACATGTAGGTTCCATAAAGGTTAAACATTTCATTGGGTTACAAACATATAATGGCTCCACCTGGAAGAGCCCCTATTTTGATAAGGTAACAATACATCATCTCTACGACAAGTGGTTAGTTGGCATACTACTTGATGGGCGGCATGACACTTGGGATTCTGATAGGTTGACTCATTGCTAACCAAACTTTGACACTGGACAGGTCTTCAAGATATGAGCCAGACATGGAATAGGGTAAGAGAAGCCCATGAACTGTTCTTTGTTCAAATAAAAGTTACCATCCCTCATTCCTAGGCCATGAGATCGGGCAATCCCTTTACACTTGGCCTTGTGTGGCAGCTTGCCTTTATGTGTCCTTTTAGGGAGTACTGCATGTGTCCTATTTATGCTGAATAGTCAGTTTTCTCCAGTTATGGAGCATGTACTAGACAATCGGGTATAACATTGAATTACCTTCTAATTGTAGAGGTTTTAGCTAATATTAATGGGTGTGCTGTGTTTTCTGTTGCCACAAGGGACACTCTTGAGTTAGTCTTCATGGAGTCTATTGGCTTACTGTTTTACTGCACCTGGTTAACAAAGACTGGTTGTATTCTTATAAACCTTTAATGAATTCAGGAGTATACTGCATGCATCGTGGAACTTGTTATCGTGCCTTCGTTCTGCTGTTCCAGTCCTCCCTTATTTAATTCTAACCTTGGCACCAGTTGAAATCTGCTGTCTCTGCTCTGCACAAATATGTATTTCTGTGGATTTTGTTTTTCGAGTTGCCCCAAGGTCATGAGGCCTTTGCTCATTCAAAAGCATGCTGTGGCTTCCATATTTAAGAAGATGACTGCCCAATTACACTCTTGTTTATGTGTTAGTGAGCTATATTCATGTCATTCGTGTTGCATTCACTGTATTCATTGATCATGTTAGTGCTCTTCATGTCTGTGGATGTTATTGTCATGATGCCTGCCCCCGGAAGACCAGACCAGGCCCAGCAGCCCCGGAAGCAGGCATCATGCCACTTGGAGCATGCCCAAAAGCCCCAGTTAGGGGCTGTTTGGGTACAGTACTGGCGCCTATGGCGCCAGGCTCATAAAGATAAAGTCAGTCCTGGCGCCATGGGCGCCAGGCTCATTATTGCTAACTTACCTGAAGCAGACCATGCTGCATACTCACCTGAGGCAGACCATGCTGCATGAAGACTGAAGCCAAATGAGGCTTAGGAGGGACTATTTTACTGAAGGGACTATTTTGTTACTTGGGTGGGGCTGTGGAAGAATACTTACCTGGATCTTCTTCCAAGGCTATTTAAACCACGCCCGGACAGCCACACGTGCTTCGCGTTATTCTGCTTGCTGCAGCGTAACGCTCACCGTGTTTTCAGCAGCTCCAGTCTTCAGCCACGCCTGCTTCAATCCTGGGACTCCTGAAACAAGAAGACAAAAAGGATAAAGGTTAGAACAGGAGTTTTAACTTTAATCCTTACCTGAATACTGATCCATTTCGCCACGGAACTGAAAGACAGAAGTCTTTGAAGCATCGCTTCGCATTCCTACGGTGCCGCGCTGAACTCACCTGCTTGGCGGTACTTCAGCATTCCATCACGCTCTCTCCATCTCGCGGCCACCCTCCGACACCTAAGGAGACAAAGACAGCAAGGTGAGCAAGGGGACTCTCTAAGGCCATACAAGCTACCCCCAAGGACTTACCTGATTTATCACGGGAGGTACTCACCTCATTTCGGGTTGGCGCAGTCAACTCTGCTTCATCGCCGTACCCCGGCCCCTAAGGGGAGAAAGCAAGGACAATACCAGTTACCCCCCACAAAACTTACCTGATTACCACGGGGCTCTCACCTCATCTCGGGTCGGCACAGTCAACTCTGCTTCATCGCCGTACCCCGGCCCCTAAGGGGAAAATCACAATAGACCTGAATCTTACCGAGTGCCATTTGGAAATCTTCGAGTGGATTAATCGGCAACCTGCAAGGAATCGGACAGAGTGAAGTAAAGAATATTGCTGCTTTGTCGAACAGTTTGTTCGTCTGGTATATCACCATAGGCCTCTTTTGACCTTGCTGAAAAATAATGTTCCCTCTTGCTGTGTTTTAGAGTGAGAGACCTTTTATTGTGGACATTCTTGCCCATAAGGGGGAAATCTCCAATCTGTACCTCACTTTGAGGCACTGCCAAAGCCGGTGTGCTTATTACTATAGAGCAGAGGCCTCTCCAATTTGGGGGAAGCTGCATGTAGGCCTTTGCACCATAAACCCAATAGTGGTCCATTATCACTCTGTACCTAATTTCATGCCTGGTATGTCATAAATACACTCACACCCTGTATTCTATTCCAACCTTCACTGTGCCATTATTTCTGAAGCACAGGCTAATGTTTTTCAGTGGTATTATCGGTACTGGTCCCCCCTCATCTTCTACCCTGGTGAGCAGTTTTATATATTCAGGCCACTCTTTACGACACTGGTTGTTTGTGTGCTGTTCCGCCTCTGAGGCTGTCCTAGGAGTGCTAATGTTTTGTACTCGATCAATCCTTCAACCGATCCTTTGGCAGTAAGTACACTTCCTTTTATTTGTAACTGTCCTCTATTTCACCAACCAGGTAATTCTTTCCCTTGCGCATTGCTACGCAGCAACATTTTATGGTCATCTCCTCTAATCCCTCCCCAACTCCGGTTTACTGGTAGGTATTTCATCACATTGTATTGTGTTTTAGCACTGATTATCATGTTCTTTTGTTTAATAAAATTATCCTCCTGTTGAGAATCTGCTTTGGTCACCCACTCTATGAAGCTGTCGGACCCTGAAATTGAATTGAAACATGTAATGTGTGTTCGGCAATGTCCTGTGTTTGTGGGTACTTCTTTTGCTGTAAATATTCCGGAGGCACTAATAGCACAGGAGATGAGGGAACACACAAACCAGCTCTCATCAGATGTCTCTCTCCCTACTTCGCTCATATGTTTGTACCACATATAGTTGGTGACATGGACAGAATTATCAATATACTTGCTCAATTGTCTTGGGTCCTCTCGCACATGTCTTTTCAATCTTTTAATCTGTGTGCTGACTTCATGGAATTTTTCTGGTGACATTTCATTTGTCATTGTCACAACAGTTATGCTCATGTTTACGGGTCTAGCTATATTACTAATGACCAGTTCTCTTACTGCAATAAAAATAATAAAATAAAGATCACAAAATGCAAAATAATGTTGCTATAATCATGATGGCTAACGTGTACACCTTTCGCAGACTACTGTGGGTATAATTCCTCTTAGGTGCTAAGAGAGAATATCTAATCTCATTTAGTAAGCTCATTGTTCGACCAGAGGAAATGTCTCTTCCTTCTTTTTAAAGCAATACGTTTTTGCAAGAAAAAAACATTAGGTGTGCGTGTGAGAAAATTGTTTTCTAAAAGGATATATGCCTTAACTTTCAAACAATCTAACTGTTGAACCAATGTTCGAAGTTCCTGAAAGGACTAAGTATTTCAAGAGTAATGAAAGGAACAGAAAAACAAAATGACTATAGGGAATATTTGATGCTCCCTTTCGAATGGAAAAAACACATTTTGTGTTGCACAAGCTTCTTTGAAGAATGTTGGATGAAAAATGTTCTTGTGTTGGAAACTCAGTTCTGCGTCTCTTATACTTGCTGTTGCTTCTGCTGCTGATTGGCTCTGGTCATCGCTCGTGTATGGGTCGTCAAACCTCTTAATCTTCAGGTTCAGTAGTTGCGGACAGATGGGTCTCCCCACTATATAGTTTGATGTAACTGAGATGGATTCACACTCTACTGCCTTCAACCTTGACTGCAAGGGACAGCTTCCACCATGTAAGGTCCTTGGAAATGGGGCTTGTGCCACTTTTGAACAAAGTTACGGCACAGCACCCTGTCTCCTGGATACAACAAAAGGGGTTTCAACAAATTATCTGGGTCAGTTTGTTCATGGATTTAATCTTTTATTGTTATTATTCTTGTACTTAATGAGCGCGGAACTAGCTTTGAGGAGCAACAGGGCACTTCATAGAGGTATACAACAGTACAGATGCATAACAGAAATCTTTTCAGAGGTAACAGAACAGATACACAGTGGGGGCAGGATACAGAGGGGCACAGAGGAGGGGATCTGTGTTTTTCAAACCCCCATGCCACTTCTCCACCTGTCGAGACATACATTTAAGAGATTCCGTCATAGCTGTCAAATGATCATGCATTTCCTTCCCTAACACAGCTGCAGTATTCTGAGTGTCAATGTGAGCCTGTGTGGGAGGAGCAATGGGAGTATGCATTCTACGTCCCGTCACCAGCTCATGTGGAGTCAGGTGATGGTCATATCCTGGCTGATTACATAAGACTAATAGGGTTAGAGGAAGTCAATGTGACCAACTCTTTTTCAGAGTTTCCTTTAGTTTGGCAATTCGTTCTTTTACGAGGCCGTTTAGACGCTCACACATGCTGTTTGCTTGTGCACGATTGGCTGATGAGAATTTGTGCTTTATCCCCAAGAGGATATTGATGTGCTCAAATACCTCATTTACAAACTGTGGTCCCTTTATTGGGATGTAGCACTTCGCACACTCCCCACCTGGGAAATACCTCATGTATGAAGAACTTCACAGTGGATATGGCATCTGGATGTGTTCATGGACCTGCTTCGATCCACTGGGAAAAGGGGCATATTACTACTTTCATACACTTGTAGCAATTACAAATTTGGATCATATCTACATAGTCTATCTACAAATGCTGAAGTGGTCAAGTAGGACGGGGTATTGCTCATTCAAATTAGGATGAACCACTCCTCCTAAATCAGTACTGCAAGACATTCCCTTGTTATGTGTGCTGGGTAGTGCAACTGCTCTAGAACTACTGTAAGCAGCTGTAAGGGCATAACGGGTTTCCCAGTGCTGTCCTGCCACCACATTGCTTCTGTGGGGGACAATGAGCATCCTCTCCTCTTCCATAACTCCTGTTCTTCAGTGGTTCCCTCCCCTGTAACTTAATAATTTGCGCTATGGGTAGCATATTAAAGCCCACCTTCATCACCATGGTGCCTGTAGGTGTATATTTGTTGGGCACAGTTGCAATGTCAGATACTCCTGGGAAATATGCTGCCTTTTTGCTTCTAGATCAGTGCCCTCATTGCTGCGGAACATCATGTCTGTACTTCTAGTGTGCTGCGCACTTCACTACAGCAATAGCTGATGGAAGTTCAAGGGTGTCTAGGATCCTGTATAGTAGTGGCACATGCTGTACTGGTGAGCAGTTTGCGTGCCCAACGCCCCTCCTTTTCCAACTTGATAGTCCTGCATGTACTGTTGACATCACATATGCGGAGTCAGAATACACCGTCACCACCTCATCATTGTGCACTTCTAGTGCCAAAATCAACACTACCAACTCTGCTGCTTGTGCTGAAAACTGTGCTGGCAATCTTGCACTCATTACTATCTCAAAGCTGTCATTGTCTCCTGTCTTTACCATTGATTTTCCACTGTGCCTTTTGTCTGTGCTGTGATTATCAACGATGACCCATAAATGAAGAGTTATCCCCCCTCCTTGGGCAATTTATTGACATGGGGTACACCATCATAATAATCAGTATATGTAATACAGTCATGCACAACATATCCCTCTTTCACTGGTTCTGCTTTGAATCTGGCTGGGTTTACTATTCGACACCTAATAATTTGGGTGGATTCAACATAATCACTTCATGCTCTCTGTCAATGAACTTTGGGCTTTTCAATTATGGTGAAAAGAGCATGTTCAACATATAATGTAATAGAGCAGCCCATAGTT
Source organism: Ambystoma mexicanum (assembly GCF_040938575.1). Taxonomy (NCBI): domain Eukaryota; kingdom Metazoa; phylum Chordata; class Amphibia; order Caudata; family Ambystomatidae; genus Ambystoma; species Ambystoma mexicanum. Next base: position 201,914,348 of record NC_090934.1, on the reverse strand, counting down.
ATGCTGGCAGATTTCTCTAATGCAAAAGCTGCCGTAGCCAATGCTTGCTCATGGGGGGTAGTGACCTCTCATTATTGGATCTAAGATCCTACTGTAGAATGCTAATGGTTTGTATCCCATAGTAGTTTTCAGTGCAATGACAGCTGTCATCACTAGGCCATTTGAATGGGCAAACAGAAAACAGTCTTCATTGTAATTGGGGATCCCTAACACCGGAGATGTGCTAATTGCTAGCTTCAATTCATCAATCTATCATCTCACCTGTCCAGGCTATATCACTGTTGTCTTTCTGCGCTTCTTTCATATCTTTTAGGAGTGGCCTGACATACATGCTATAGCCAAAGACCCATGCTCCACAATAATTGAAAGTCCTAGAAATTGCTGTAATTCTGTCACAGGTTTCCCCTTTTCTCACCGGTTTTCTCTGTTTTGCGGAGTCCTTTGTCAGGGTTTTCTTTCGAGCAGTTTGGATCTTGTACAAGCCCGCTCGGCTGTCTTCGGATTCCAGGATTCGTTCAGCTTCTTCGTCCGGGATCTAGGAAACTCCAGGAAGCTTGGAATGGAGGCAGCACACGGAGGCGGTCTGCGCGGAACGCGGAAGAGACAGGACCAAGGAAGGTAGTAGGAAAGGAGAAGGAGGAAGGTCCGGGAACCAGGAAGCAACACAGTTCAGGAGAACAAACTACAGAGCACGTCAGGCCACAGCTATCTGTAGCATTGAGACGCGTGGAACTGCAGGGGAGTGGCTTATTTATAGGACGTGCTGCATAGGACGTAAAGGTCGATAGACCGCGTTCCGTGTATACGGCCATGTTGGGTGTACTACAGCGAGTAACCCCCGACGTGCCAGATACCAGGAAGACCAGAAGGGGCGTGATTGATGGATCATGACAGCATGCCCCCTTCTAAAACCCGTTCCACTGGGTTTACCTGGATGTATTCGGTGGAAAATTCTGAGAAATCTGGGGGAGTTTAAATTTGAGACTGGTTCCCAGGTACGTTCACTGGGTGGATAGTCTATATCGGGAGTCACAAATATGAGAAACTTCATATTCCAGCTGGTCATCGACAATCACAGGACTAGGTCTAAGAGTAGTCCGGGTGGTTTGGATGAATGGCTTCAACAGAGATTTGTGAAAAACTGGATGTATCTTCTTCCAGGAGTCCGGAAGTTGGGGTCGAAAGGCCACAGGATTAATAATTTCTTTTATAGAGAAGGGCCCATAATACCGGGGAGCCAACTTATTCGGTCTGAGATGTTGGGGCAGAAGTTTCGAGGATAGCCATACTTTATCCCCAATAGAGTAAGAAGGACCTGGTCTTCTCTTTGAATCTGCATAGTGCTTGGTTTGGATTCACGCACTTTCAAGATGATCCTTGGCGTCTTTCTGTACATTGATGAGTGTTTCCATCCCGGAATCGACAGTTGGAACAGGTGTTGGGTGTGGGAGAACAGAAGGTAAGACCGAAGGGCGGAATCCTTGGCTACAGAAAAAAGGGCTGGTCTTAACAGCCGAATGATCCGAATTATTGTAGGCGAATTCGGCCACTGGTATTAAAAGTGACCAATCATCCTGGACTTTGGTAGAGAAGCAACAAAGATATTGTTCAAGGGTTTGATTCACTCATTCTGTGATACCATTGGTTTGGGGATGATATCCTGAGGAAAGAGCTTGTTGAATCCCTAATATCCTGCAGAGGTGTTTCCAAAACTGAGAGATATACTGTGGTCCTCTGTCCGATATGGTCTTGGAAGGAAGTCCACGCAGTCGGAAGATGTGTTCCAGGAAAATACCAGCAAGTTCTGATAAGGATGGTAATTTATACAGAGGAGTAAAGTGAGCCATATGAGTGAAAAGGTCAATGGTGACCATGATAGTGGTATAAACTCTAGAAGGCAGCAATTCCACAATGAAGTCTGTAGCTATGATTTCCCAAGGTCTTGTTGGTGGAGTTGGCTGTAATAAAAGACCTGCTGGCTTCTGGGTATCATGTTTGTTCTGATTACAGACGGAACAAGATTGAATGTACAGTTGTACATCTGTCTTCATCTTGGGCCACCAAAATTGTCTTCGTATTAGACGGAGGGTGTTGGAAATACCACGATGACCGGAGTGAAAAGTATCATGGCAGAGATTTATTATCCTTTGTTGGAGTTTCTGTGTGGGGATGACCAGGTTAGTATCATTGAACAAGTATCCGTCCTTGATTCTTAAGTCCCATTGATTCTTCTCTGAAAGTCCTTTCCAAAGTTCCGAAGTCTGAGTTTGCACACGAATCTCTTCCAGGAGGTGGTTTGCTTGAGCTACAAATATGGTATGAGGAAACATCTTGGGATACGTCTGATCCTCCGGAGGTTCATAGTCTGGACGACTAGAAAGTGCATCAGCTATCACATTTTGGGTTCCAGGGACATGGTGAATCTGAAACTGATATTGGGCAAATAAGAAGGCCCACCGAGCTTGGCGACTATTCCTACATTCCAGGGCTTGCAATACTTGCAGGTTTCGATGATCCGTGCAGACATGGACCGGAAATTTGGCTCCTAGAAGTAAATGACGCCACTCTGTGAAGGCTTGACGGATGGCTAGCAGCTCTTTCTCTAGGACGGAGTAATGGGTTTCACTAGGAGTTAATGTCTGAGAGGCGATGGGATGTTCCAAGCTATCCTCGAATTGCTGTTTTAGAACGGCTCCAATGGCGTAATTGAAGGCATCTGTCTCCACTATGAATGGTCGATTAACATCAGGCTGAGCAAGAATGGGAGCTTGAGTAAATTCAGACTTTAACTGTTGGAAGGCTTTCTCTTGGGCCATGGTCCAATGAAAGGGCACATCTTTTTTCAATAAGGCAATTATTGGTTGGACAATCTCGGAAAAGGAAGGTATGAATTTCCTATAAAAATTAGCCAAGCCCAGGAAAGATTGTATCTGTTTCACTGAGGCGGGGCTAAATAAAATAGCCTTGACCTTGGACTGATCCATACCGATACCATCGGGAGTAAGAACAAACCCTAGGTAGTGAACAGTAGAAGTATGGAAGATGCATTTCTCGGGCTTCGCCAGGAGTTTAATTTCACGTAAGCGTTGTAAAACTGCTTTCACATGTTCTTCGTGCTTGAGACGGTCCTTCTAAAATATTACAATATCATCCAGATAGACAATCACAAAAAGGAACAGCATGTCCGAGAACACTCGATCCATGAAACGTTGGAACACCGCTGGGGCATTAGCAAGTCCAAAAGGCATGACTATGTATTCAAAATGCCCAAAGGGTGTTGTAAAGGCTGTCTTCCACTCGTCACCTGCCCTGATACGAATCAAATGATAGGCGCCCCTGAGATCCAGCTTGGTGAACACAACTGCGCCTCTTACTGCCTCCAGGATGTCTGAGATCAAGGGCAACGGATAGCGGTCCTTGAGAGTACATTGATTTAGACCTCGATAATCCAGACACGGTCTGAGTTCTTTAGTGTCTTTTTTAGGAATGAAGAACAGGGAGGCCCCTGATGGAGATTTAGATGGTCGTATGGTGCCATTTGCGAGATTAGTATCCAGGTATTCACGAAGGGCTTTCTTTTCAGGTTCTGATAGGATGAACATCCTTCCAAATGGAATCACTGCGGAAGGTTCCGTCTCAATAGCACAATCTTCAGGTCTGTGGGGAGGTAAGGCCTGAACAATGGCGGAGGAAAAAACATCGGAATATTCCTGGTAAGCCTCCGAGACCCGGATGATGTTTGAAACTGAGATTGTGTTCTGATGAGTTGTAGGAAACTCCTTAGATGGTGTAGGATCAAGGTCTGGATGTAAGCAGTGGGACATACAAAACTCAGAACCCAGGAACAAGGATCCCGCTGCCCAATTGCTATAGGGGTTGTGTCTTTGAAGCCAGGGAATTCCCAAAACCATGGGGTAATGGGCAGACTTGATGATGTCAAATCTTATCCTTTCTCGATGTTGATTTATAGCAAGCTCGATCTCCTTGGTATGCAGGGTTATAGTTCCGGAAGAAAGGGGTCTTCCATCAATTGCTTCCACAGGTTGCATGATAGTCTGGGATTCGTAAGGAATATGGTGTTTTAAGACCCATTCATAATCTATGAATACCCCCATAGCTCCACAGTCGACCAGTGCCAGGATGGGGTATACTTCTTTCTTTGATGTTGTCAAGAAGGCCTGTAAGATTACCAAGGAATTTTGTCCAGGAGAGTTCAAGGATGGAATAGAGGTGGAGCAGACATCTCTCTCCCGAACCTGCGCACCGTTTAGGATCGGGAGCTGGCGTTTCCATGGTCTTGAGGGCCTCTATAAAGCCGTCGTAGTCATCCAGGAGAGCATCACCAGAGTTAACCAATGGGGTGGCCCAGGTCAAGGCATTCCCGGAAAGATGCGAGATTATAATGCCCACCTTAGCCCTGGGTGTAGAAAAATAATAAAGCTTAAATGTAAAGTGGACCAAACAAGAATCTAGGAATCCACGAAGGCTCTTTGCTGAACCGTTGATAAGTTCAACGACGTCACCTAGAATTACACTCTCCTTCGTGGCGGAATCACGGGATAACACCAATTGTTTTAACGCAGCGTTTTCCGCCTTTAAGTTCGTCAGCTCTTGCATGCCACGCATAAGATCCTGGATGGCCGCTTCCATGTCTGTATGGAGATCGGTCTGGTGGCGTCTCAATCTGTCACAGGTTTCCCCTTTTCTCACCTGTTTTCTCTGTTTTGCGGAGTCCTTTGTCGGGGTTTTCTTTCGAGCAGTTCTGGTCTTGTACAAGCCCGCCCGGCCGTCTTCGGATTCCAGAATTCGTTCAGCTTCTTCGTCCGGGATCTAGGAAACTCCAAGAAGCTTGGAACGGAGGCGGTCTGCGCGGAACACAGAAGAGACAGGACCAACGAAGGTAGTAGGAAAGGAGAAGGAGGAAGGTCCGGGAACCAGGAAGCAACACAGTTCAGGAGAATGAACTACGGAGCATGTCAGGCCACAGCTATCGGTAGCGTTGAGACGCGCGGAACCGCAGGGGAGTGACTAATTTATAGGACGTGCTGCATAGGACATAAAGGTCGATAGACCGCGTTCCGTGTATACGGCCATGTTGGGTGTACTACAGCGAGTAACCCCCGACGTGCCAGGGACCAGGAAGACCAGAAGGGGCGTGATCGATGGATCATAACAAATTCTTTCACTGTCTCTGGCCTGCATGTTTTGATGATTGCTTCTGCTCTTTCAGGTGTCACCTTCCTCCCTTCTTTTGATACTAGCTAGCCTATGTATAAAACCTCCTCCTGGCAATATTGCGATTTTTTTCTTTGTCCACTTTGTACCCTTTTCTGCTAGTACTGTCTCAGTTTCACTAAATCCTTCCTGCACTCTTCCTCCATGGTGCTACACACTCATATGTCATCCTCATATTGTATGACTGCACTGTCAAGTTGTACATTTCCTAAGTCCATCTGTAACACCATATTGAAGGCTGAGGTCAATTCACAACGGAAGGCTGCAATTGTATTCTGCAGTGGAGGAACACAGTCAAATATTGTGAATCTTGATGCAAGTGAATTGAAAAGAAGGCATTCTTTAAATCAATCACTGTAAAATAGTTAGCTTTAGATTGGATGTTACATAATATTGTGGCTGGATTTGGCCCTAATGAAAATTCTGCTTCAACAATGTTGTTTAAAGGGCATAGATCCTATATAAATCTCCACAACCCTCCTATCGCCTTTCTAATTGGGTACACAGCCGTGTTGCATGGCGATGCTGAAGGCTCTAATATCCCCTGTCGTAAGGTGGCAATAGTTTCATTGATAACCTAGTCAGCTTCCTTTGACATAGGATACTGTTTTACTCATGGTAAAATTGCCCCTTCTTTAGATTAATTTTAACTGTTCCTATGATGGTCCATAGTGAGCTTGATATATGTGCCGAGTCTTCTCGAAGAAAGGATGATACTTTCCATATTAATGACATTCTCTGGGGGATCTCCTTGTTCCCAATTTGTAACTGATATGCAAGACTAATGCTAAACACCACCATCATCTGAGTCATCATCTGTAAACAATTCTTCATCTGTCAAGTCAGTCAGTTTGTGAACCTTTCAAGGAATATTACTGTATGCCAGTTAATCCCTTCATTGTCTACATCGTGCAACATTATCCTGTCCTCTCTTACTATTGTTGCTTCTAGCTCAATTGTAATGACCTGCCCTTCTGCCGCATCTGTGGGTATTTATGGTTGAAACAAAAACTCTGCAGGTAACCTCAATATTTTGCTTTGTATTCTTGGAAGCCATGCTACCAATACTTGTACTCCATAAAGGAATACCTTGGTGTTCGATGGCACCCTTCTTGGTGCTTTCTGACCTGACCGTAAAATGCTGTTGTGAATTCTTGTGCATTCACATAATGGATCCCAGGGGTCGAAAATATTATCCCCTTTTCAGTGAATGATATTGTCATGTTTAATTTACTCATCAAGTCTCTCCCCAATATGATAACACGCGTCTTGCGGGAATATAACAGCGGCATAACCATGTCATGTTCTCCTATGGTTATGGGTAAGTTGTCTGTAAACGTAACCTTTGTCGTCAACCCAGAAAATCCTTGCTCGCCCATGGAAATACCCGACATTTGGAAATTTGCCTCTCTAACACAGGATCGAGTAGCTCCTGTTTTCACCAAAAAGGAAAATGTTTTGTCACCTCTGGTCACTCCAACCTTTGTTTCCTCTTGTGGGTCTGGTGTAATTGATACACAAAGTTTTTCTCTGGGCTGTCCTATTGTTCGTACATATTCAGTCCTGTTCTGGTAAAAGGAATCCCTACTACTACTGTCACACACCCTATTCTAGGTTTATATACCTGTGGCAATATATTTGAATTTTTTGGCATCACTGTATTCTGTTGTGCTGGTGTCTGTGCCTGCATTGGTGCTTGTTGTGCCTGAGGCAGGACCTCCTGTTGTTTCTGTTGTATTTGTGGTGCTGATGTCTGATACTGCATGTGATCTTGGGAATAATATGCTGGTGGTTCTGCACTATATGTTGGGGGGTATGCTGGCCCCCCCTCTTGTGTCTACCGATTGCCAATTCTGTTGTATTCCACCCCACTTCTGCATACGTGTGAAATGTGCCCCATTTTCCCACATGTCCAGCACTGTTGTGGTGGTCCTCCTAATCGTGGTTGTCCTCCATTAAACCCTCTTCCCTGCAGAGCTTGAAATCCAAACCCTCTGCCTCTGGGTGCAAACCCTCATCCCGGAGATAATAGTTATTTTTTTTTTGTTGATGATTTAGTTTATTTGTAAACTTTTTCATCATTTCTGTAGTTATCTGTAGATGGTCAGAACTAATGATTTAGATTGTTTCTCATGGTGTTCTTTTGTTGAGTTCCAATATAGTACTTAAAAAAAGGGTGATTGTATATGTGCATTTGTTGTTGTGTCCACTAAGTAGGGCGGCCCATCTTTCTTGCGTGTTCATTTGTTGTGCTGAGAGTTGGAAGAACGCTCCGAATTGTTTGCGCTGAGAAGAAAGTGATTGGCATTCCATGACTAGATGAAATATGGTTTCTGGGATCGCTTGGTCTTTACAGAATTGGCAGTAGTTGTTTGTGACGTCAATCTTCCTCGTTATTGATAGATATGAGTTTGTAGGCAGAATGTTCAAACGTAGTTTTAAGAAAGTTGTTCTAATACTCTTGTCTGGAAAAATTCGAAGGTATGGCGGTAGCATATGGATTTTCCTGCTATCTTTGGTACAGTGAAGATTTTGTTTGTAGGCGTTCTTTTTTTGGATAGTTTTTATCCAATCATTCTGAAGAAGCTTTATTTTTGCATGTTGTGGGCGAAGAGTTAGCATTTCTTCTGTGATGTCTTTGTTTTCCATTTCCTTCCTCATTGACTGTTTCCATTTTTGTAATACCGTGTTGTTGAAGGTGTTAGCTTGGGCTCGGAGGATTTGAATAGCTGGGGTTTTTTGGTCGGAGAGAATTTTTCTGAAGATGTCTAGTCTTTTCCATAGAACAACGGATTCAATTGACTGGGTTGCTATTTCATATTGAATTCTTGGCATTGGATATGCTTGTGGTAGGTGGAGAATTTTCTGCAAGAAAATTGCTTCAAATTTCATCCAGTTTGTTGTACGGGCGTTCAGCATTGCTTCTGTTCCATATCTTAGTATCGGGATGTACTTCTGTCTGTAATAGGCAAGGATGGGTTTGAGTGAGAACTGGCCATATTTGCTGTGAAGTATACATCCTTGTCTTGCTAGAGTTTGTGCTGTTTGTTCGATTTTGTCAATCCATTGCTCCTCCGAGTTTGATTGGTTTATTAGGACGCCAAGATATTTGAAAGTTTTTTTTAATTTTTTTTAAAGTTTTTATTATTTTGAAAACAAATAAACAATACAAACCAAACTTGCAGCATTATTTACAACAGACTCGTGAACATCAATTAATGCACATTATTGCTCCCCAAATCCCTCCCCCCTCAAGAGCTTGTTTGCATTTCTCGTTCTGTATCTGCTGCGTGTGGCCGGGTATCGCTTCCTTCCGAAGCTGCAGAATCCAAACAGTCCTGTTATTAACACTCTCCATGCCATCAGGTTACCCACTTCTTCTTCCCCGCCCTTGCTACATGCCTCCTGCCATACTACCGTTTCAGCCTCCGCCCATTTTTGCAAATCCCGCCACCATACCTCAACCCGTGGCCTGTGGCACTGCTTCCAGCCCATGGAAATCCTTCTTTTTGCAAGCACATATGCCAGGTCCCTCAATTTCCCAACATGTTTAGTATTCCGTGGTCTGGGAAACCCTCCCAACAGGCAGGCCCAGGCCGTATCTATGTTGAGCGTGACCCCTTTATCTGCTAGTTTTTGTGCCACTTCCCCACAAAATCCTTCAATCACTGGGCAAGACCAGAACATGTGTGTCATATCAGCATCTTCTTCATTGCATTTTGGGCATGCTTGTCTTCCTGCGTTTACAAACTTAGATATTCTCTTCGGGGTCATATAGGCTCTATGCGTTATGTATAACTGTATCTGCTGCAATCTGGCGTTTCTGGACACCTTCTTGTGGTATCCCATAGCACGCTCCCACATCCCATCGGTCATCTGTGCCCCCACCTCCGCTTCCCAGTCCAGCCTCAAATGAGTCAAATCCTTCCCCACCCGGGTCATCACCATCTCATACAATCTAGAGATCTCATGCCCTCCTTCTGATATGTCATATATTGTTCCCATTATGACGTCTGGCTCCTCCGCCAGTATAGTCTCTGGCCAGGTTTTACGAATAATCTGCACTAGCCTAAGATACATGACATATTGGCCTCTGTGCAAGCCTGCCTCTTCTCCCAGTTCGTCGAAATCCTTAAAGATCCCCTCTTGCCATACATCTCCCAATGTGACCAGCCCGATGGATTCCCAATAGGTCCTGATTATCATTCTGAGTTGGCTGTCTCCCCCAGCCAAGGCGACTAGCGGCACCTGTGGGGAACACGGGTACGGGTTCTCCATCAGTCGGCATACTCTGCGCCACATCTTCCACCCAAGCAACATCATACCCGGGCGTTCTTTCATTTCAAGTCTAGGCATTCAGATAATCTCCTTCCATAGCGCCACTCTATTGCGAGTGCCATGCCATAGGAAGTCTCTGCACATGCTATTCAGTTTGACAAAAAACTTTTTGGGTATCAAGTATGGTATATTACTGAAGAAATGTAACAGTCTGGGCAGGACCACCATTTTGAGCATCGCCCCCGTCCCATCATCGCCAGCGGCAACTTCTCCCAAAACTTCATACTTGTTTGGATTTTTCCCACAGCCAACCCGGTATTATGCAAGTGCTCCTCCTCCACCGTATGGTACACATCTATTCCGAGGTAGCGGAAGGAATCAACCGCCCATGGTACGGACAACACCGGCAACCGCTCCAGAGGGGCTCCTCTGTAGCTTCCCAATGGGAACATGCTCGATATTTGGTGGTTCACTGCTATGCCGGACAGTTCTCCATACCTTTCCATAACCTCTAGAATATATTGAAGATTTTCCTCTGGATATTTCAAGTATAGTAGTAAATCGTCAGCATACAAGGATATTAGATGTTTCTCTCCCCCTACCTCAATACCAACCATGTCATATTGTTGTCTGAGGTACACTGCCAGGGGCTCCAGGGCTAGAATGAATAACATCGGGGACCAGGGGCACCCTTGTCTGGTGCCCCTACTGAGTTGCCATCTCTCAGATATCACCGATCCTGTGCGCACCCTGGCCAGTGGTTCACTGTATATTAATTTTGCCCACCTAACATAGCCCGGCTCCATCCTGTATTCTTTCAGGGCCTCCAGCAACCATGGCCACCTCACTGAGTCAAAAGCTTTGACTGCATCTAGGGACACCACCGCCATTTCCCCCTCGCTCCTGTTTCCCTCTTCAATCACCCGGTGGAGTCGCCTATGGTTGTGGGTTATATTTCTGCTGGGGACATAACCTGTCTGGTCCGGGTGTATCAGTTTGCTAATAACTCTACGCAGCCTATTGGCCAGGACCGCCGTCAATATCTTGCTATCCTGGTTCAACAATGACAAAGGCCTATAGGAGCCGCAGCTATGCCCTGGCTTGTTGGGCTTAGGAAGCGGAACAATTAACGCTTCTCTAAGCGATTCAGGCAGCCGGCCCATCTCAAAAGACTCATTGAGCATCTCTAGCATAGGGGGGAGAGTACTTCCTCTCTATATGTTTTATAAAACTCGCCAGGGAATCCATCCGCGCCCGGGGTTTTACAGGTGGGTAGCTGCTTCACCACCTCCTCCAATTCCTCTAAGGTAATCGGTGCGTCCAGCTCCTCCCTTTCTTCAGCAATAATCTTAGGTAATTCCATGTCTTTAAGAGTTTCTCTAATCTCCTCTCGATTGTCCCCTCTTCTGTCCTCATATAATGTCCTATAATAGTCTAAGAATGCCTCGTTGACTCCCTCTTGGGTGTCAACCACCTCCCCGTCTTCTCTAGTTATTGTCCTAATCGGGGCCTGGGGGTTTCGCTCTTATATAACCACGCCAACAAGCGGCCCGTTTTATCCCTACCTGCATGTTGCCTCTCAACATACTTCTTATAGTTAAGGTTGCAGAGCCTTTCCCAAAGCTCTGCACACCTCTGCTGTAGTTCGAGTACAAGTTCCGCATCCCCTCCCGCCCTGTTGCTTTCCCGTTCCAGTTTCTCTTCCGCTTCCTCTAGCTCCGTTAGGACCCCACCCTGTAGGCCTTTTGATTTAGCAATAGCAGCACCCCGCAAAACCATCTTAAAGGCTTCCCAGAGCGTGCACGCTGAGTCTACGCTGCCTGTGTTTACCTCAAAGTACTGTGTGATCGCATCCCTGATATCTTCCCTGAAGACCGGGTCCCGGAGCGCCTCCGCCCGGAGGCGCCATGTCGGTATCCGCGCCCTGGGGCGGCAGCACTGCCAACTCAGAACCAGAGGCGAGTGGTCCGACAGGACCCTCGCTCTGTAGTCTATTTGGGTGGTCTCTATCACCACATCTGGAGTGGCAAAAAAGTAATCAAGTCTCGTGTGCAGTTGCTGCAGAGCTGAGTAATGCGAGTACTGTGTTTCATTAGGGTGTTTCAGCCTCCAAACATCTGCCAACCCGAAGTCGTCTAGTAATGTCTGCAATACCCTGGCTGCTGGGGTGGGCCTATCAATCTTATCATCAGATCTGTCTGCCTTTGGGTTGAGCACGCAGTTGAAATCCCCTCCCCAGATAACCGCTCTTCCCATCATATACGCGCCCAGATGAGTACACAGGGTTCTAAAATATGCCGCAGTATTTTGGTTGGGGGCATACGTATTTATAATGCACACCTCTCTATTCTTGTCATGATGCCTACCTCCAAGGAGCCAGGTCCGACCCAGCAACCCCAGAGGCAGGCATCATTTCCCCCAGGGGAGTGCCAGCGGGCCCAAGCTGGGGCCCTTTGGACGCAGTCCTGGCGCCTTAGGCGCCAGGCTCATGTTGGACCTCTGTCCTGGCGCCTTAGGCGCCAGGCTTATAAAGCTAGACATGTGTCCAAGTGTTTTAATGTGCACTTACCTGATGCAGACCATGCTGCCACATCCAAGCCCTCTTGAGGCCTGAATGGAACTACTTTACCTGTGGGACTACTTTCCACCCGGGTGTGGTCGGGGAAGGATACATACCTGATCGGAGGAAGGATACACACTTGGGACTTCTTCCAAAGCTATTTAAACCACACCCGATCAGCAACTCACGCTTCGCGTTGTTCTGCTCCTCGCAGCTGGACGCTCACCGTGTCAGCTCCTGCATCTGGACTTCAGCCACGCCTGTCAGCATCCTGGGTCACCTGCAAAGGGAGACAAAAGACCTTACCAGCTAAATCTGCACCACGGAGACATCACCGACGATCCTGAAAGGGAAGACATTATTTTTAAAAGCATTTCGTTACGATCGCTGCAGCGCTGCATTTCACTCACCTTTCCTGGGTTCCTCCATCTTCAGCAGCGATCATCCGGATACACAGCCACTTCCCAGAGCCTAGAGAAAAAGACAAGAATAAGAGGTGAGAGAAGGAAGGGAATAAGACCTACCTGTTGGGTCATTCCCATTTCATTTCGGGTCTTGCCGCTTTCAGGCATTTTCCGGACCCCGGCCCCTATGGGGAAAAAAGACATAAGCATTAGCGCTTGCTGCAAAAAGACAATGAACATTATTATTAAGCTTGGACTTTTGAACTTGCAACAGAACTTTTACAGAGCCTTACCTGAATAGTCAAGCTTACCTGAACTCCCATCAATCCTCAATCCAGTGAAGTAACTGGGTTTCAACGCGCCCCTGCATCAGAAGCAGGATGGAGAGCTCATCCTTCCTGACCCTAAGGTGAGACTTCACGGGGAATCGTGGAAGGGTATCGTGGAGGGTTGGAAGAGAGTGGGAGGCTTGAGCATAACTCAGTCAGTAGGTAATACTCCCTTTTCACGCACAGGGGAATATTCCTGCGAGCCGGAGGAGCCAGAGTAGAGGGCCCTTCATGTCCATCTTCAGAGTCCTGCGCTTCACCGTTGAAGAAGCATCAGCACTCGAAGCCAGACCTGCACCTCCGTGGGAATCAGGTGAGCGTTACAGAACGCGAAGCCTACCCACAATTTCCCACCTGGGCGCTATGGAGACTTCCGAGACTGACCAGCTGGCCCAGATTTTAGAGGAATTACGGGCAGAGGTGCACTCAGCCCGCCAGGAGACTAACACTCTCAAAAGAGAACTGATCTTATCCAAGGAAAGAACAGATGACCTAGCCAAAAGGTTATTACAGGCCCAAGCAGGGCACACTCCTTTACCTAATTCCGGAGACATTTCTACATCAATGGGTTTGAGTAACCCGGTACAAATTAATCTACCTGGACACATGCCTTTGGCCCCGCCTGAACGTTTTGCGGGGGATCCCAAGAAATATGCCATCTTTATGAACCAATGTCGTTTACACTTTCTATGCACACCCGGAGCCTTCCCTAATGACCAGACCAAGGTAGCCTTTATACTATCTTACCTCAGTGGCAGTGCTGCCGATTGGTCTATTCCATTGGTAAATCAGGATGATCCCATTCTCCAGAATTTTCAGGGCTTCCAGGCCAGCATGGAAAGATTGTTCGCTCAACACTCTCAAGGACAGGCCCTTGATAACGAACTACTATCCTTACGACAAGGTAATCAGGATCTTCTGTCCTACATAGCCACCTTTAACAGACTGGTTGTGGAAACTGGATGGCCAGAAAGCAAAAGGATCACATTGTTTCATAGAGGCCTGCGCGGAGAGCTTAAGGATGTTCTAGCTCAGATAGTAAACCCACCCCAGGTCTGCGCAGACTACATTGACTTGGTGGTTCAACTTGATCACAGACTTCAAAATAGAAAAGCAGATCGGTTCAAGTATGAAAACCGAGCACCGATCAAAACCCACGCTAACTCCAAGAGTACCGACGTATCTGAACCTATGCAAATGGGTGGTGTTAAAGGACCATTAATGCAGAAAGAACGAGAGAGAAGGCGGCAAATGCAACTTTGTCTGTATTGCGGGACTTCCGGTCACTTTCTTCGAAATTGTCTAGTTAAACCACTTAAGAAGGTGGTTGGAGCGACTGATAACGAATTAATGACACCTGATTCGGGAAACGACCTAGCCCGGCAAGCGTAGGGGTCCGCTTGCCGAGCTTGAAAACAAACTCTTTGACCTCGCATTTTGTCATGCCAATGGTGCTCGTGGACCCAAAACAGCCTCAGCAGTTGCATGCTATAAAAGCATACATCGACAGTGGAGCTATTGGAAATTACATAGACCGTGAATTGGCTTCCAGGATTAAGCTTCCTCTCCGCCCGAAAGTAACCCAAGATGTCATTACTACAGTAGATGGAACCGAAATAGCCTCAGGGCCTGTAACGCATTCCACTGTTGATGTGACACTGGTGGGTCAGGATGGACATCGGGAAGCAATCGTGTTTGATGTGATCGAGGCCCCACAATTTCAAGTCATTCTTGGAATTCCTTGGTTAGAAACACATAATCCCAGAATTGACTGGCGAGCAAAGAAGATAAGTTTTCCTGATTGTGAACCAACTTGTTATCCAAGAAATCCAGCTATGGGTCTAGCCTCAGCAACTTCCACCCCTGTACAGCTACTGTCAGAATACCAAGAATTCCAAGACGTTTTTCAGAAAGAACAGGCTAACACGTTACCTCCCCATCGGTCTTATGATTGCCAAATCGATCTGGTACCCAATGCTCAACTACCTTGAAGTAAGATTTATGCTCTTACGGAACCTGAGAACCTGCATTTGCGTCAGTATTTAGATCAGTACCTAGCCAATGGTTTTATTCGCCCATCCAAGTCTCCTGTCTCTTCAGCTCTGTTCTTCGTGCCGAAAAAAGAAGGCGACCTTAGAACGTGTATAGACTATCGCGCCCTAAATCAAATAACGATTAAGAATCGTTATCCTCTGCCCTTGATCCCTGAGCTTATCGACCAGGTGAAAGACGCTTGTGTGTACACCAAGTTAGATCTCCGAGGAGCTTATCACCTGGTGCGCATAAAAGAAGGCGACGAATGGAAGACTGCATTCCGCAGCAAGTTTGGGCTCTTCGAATATCAGGTGATGCCCTTTGGTTTGTGTAATGCACCTGCCGCCTTTCAGTACTTTATGAATGATGTTCTTCGGGAACTTATCGATGTCTGTGTCATTGTTTACATTGACGACATCCTGGTGTACTCTTCTTCAGAATCTGATCACAGAAAACATGTTAGGGCAGTTCTTGAGAAACTGCGCCAGCACAGACTATTTGCAAAACTCGAAAAATGCGTTTTTCATACCACAGAAGTTGAGTTTCTCAGATTCATCCTGACACCTCAAGAAGTCCGAATGGACTCGCGAAAAGTGGACGCCATCCTCAAATGGCCATCTCCAAGCTCGGTGAAGGGAGTTCAGAGCATGCTTGGCTTTGCCAATTTCTATCGAAGATTCATCCCGGAATTTTCCCGAACAGTCCAACCCATCACCGCTCTCCTAAAGAAAAACAAACGCTTCGAATGGACTCTTGAGGCCGAACAAGCCTTCCAGGACCTGAAAACCAAATTCACCTCTGCACCTGTATTGAAGCACCCGCACCCAGATCTCCCGTACATAGTAGAAACCGATGCATCCAGTTCGGCCATGGGAGCTGTCCTGTCGCAAAGAGACCCAAAAACGAACCAACTACACCTAGTGGCCTTTTGGTCCAGAAAATGTTCTCCTCCTGAGATCAACTACGCAATTACTGATAAAGAGTTACTGGCCATCAAATCTGCTTTCAAGGCTTGGCGTCACTACCTTCTCGGGGCAAGACACACCATCACCGTAATTACGGACCACAGAAACTTACAGTATTTAAAGACGGCCAAAGCTCAATCTTCACGACAAGTCCGATGGGCTCTATTCTTTGCGGAATTTGATTTTGTAACTACCTATCGTCCTGGCTGCAAGAATGGAAAAGCGGACGCCTTATCCCGGATTGGCATGGAAGAACCTAATTCGAGCTTAGAACCTGTGCCCATCATACCTGAGCAAAGAATCTTAGGCTTAACTTCATTGCAAACTATTCAGATATCCAAACGCAAGTAAAACAACTTCTAGACTCTTCAACCTTACTGGAATGGAGTCAAACGGGTCCTCATTACACCGTTAAGGATGACTTACCCTACTTCCAGGAGCGGTTGTTTCTGCCAAGTAAAGAATTGCAAGAACTTGTTATTGCCCATCATCATGAATCTTTAATGGAAGGACACCCTGGTATCGCTAAAACGGAGGAAAAAATCAAACGCCACTTCTGGTGGCCTTCTTGGAGAAAAGACATAAAGTCTTTTGTACTGTCTTGTGGAATTTGCGCCCAAAACAAGGCTCAAAAGAAAAGGCCAGCCGGCCTACTTCAACCCTTGGATATTCCACTGGCACCATGTCACACCCTGTCAATGGACTTTATAACAGATCTGCCTCCTTGTGCTGGTTACAACACAATCCTTGTAATTGTGGACCTATTCTCCAAAATGGCCCACTTTATCCCTTTAAAGGGTTTGCCTTCAGCTTCCACCTTGGCCAAGGAATTCGTGGAGAATATAGTTCGCATACGTGGTTTCCCTTCCATATTAGTCTCGGATCGTGGAAGTCAATTTATCTCACATTTTTGGAAGAAGTGTTGCCAACTAGCACAAATAGATGTGCGGTTATCCACCAGCCACCACCCCCAGACCGACGGACAAACCGAGAGAACCAATCAGACTCTCGAACAATATCTTCGGTGCATGTTACACCAATCCGAGTTAAATTGGAAAGACATCCTTTGGATCGCAGAATATGCATACAACAATTCAGTGCATTCTGGAACCGGACAAATCCCCTTTTATACTTTGTATGGTCACCATCCTCGGACCTCTGACCTAGATCCACCTCTGACCCTGGAAATGCCCGCAGTAAATCATCTGCATTCCACAAAAACCCGAGCGTTCAAAGAAGCTGCAACTCATTTACAGCAAGCCAAGAAAAAGTATAAAGAAAACGCTGATTTGCACCGAAGTAAAACTCCTCCTTACCAAGTAGGAGACAGGTATGGCTAGCAACTAAACATTTACCCCTCAAGGGCCCGCGAACCTTCAATCCCAGATTCATAGGACCTTATCCCATCAAAGCTATAATCAACCCAGTGGCCTTTAAACTGGATCTACCGTCCAACATGCATATTCATCCAGTTTTTCATGCATCACTTTTGAAGCCAGTACAACCAGGAACCCGATTGTCCAAGCCTCCAGATCCAGTTCAAATTGAAGGGGAATTAGAATTCGAAGTTAAAGACATTTTAGACACCAAGGTGGTAAAGTCGAAACTCTTCTATCTTGTTGACTGGAAGGGATATGGACCTCAGGAGAGATCGTGGGAGCCTAGTAACCATGTCCACGCACCTCGATTAGTACAAAGGTTTCACCGGAGATTTCCGAACAAGCCCAAACCCCCGGAGGGAAGAACCTTGGGAGGGGCCTTAAGGGGGGGTACTGTCATGATGCCTACCTCCAAGGAGCCAGGTCCGACCCAGCAACCCCAGAGGCAGGCATCATTTCCCCCAGGGGAGTGCCAGCGGGCCCAAGCTGGGGCCCTTTGGACGCAGTCCTGGTGCCTTAGGCGCCAGGCTCATGTTGGACCTCTGTCCTGGCGCCTTAGGCGCCAGGCTTATAAAGCTAGACATGTGTTCAAGTGTTTTAATGTGCACTTACCTGATGCAGACCATGCTGCCACATCCAGGCCCTCTTGAGGCCTGAATGGAACTACTTTACCTGTGGGACTACTTTCCACCCGGGTGTGGTCGGGGAAGGATACATACCTGATCGGAGGAAGGATACACACTTGTGACTTCTTCCAAAGCTATTTAAACCACACCCGATCAGCAACTCACGCTTCGCGTTGTTCTGCTCCTCGCAGCTGGACGCTCACCGTGTCAGCTCCTGCATCTGGACTTCAGCCACGCCTGTCAGCATCCTGGGTCACCTGCAAAGGGAGACAAAAGACCTTACCAGCTAAATCTGCACCACGGAGACATCACCGACGATCCTGAAAGGGAAGACATTATTTTTAAAAGCATTTCGTTACGATTGCTGCAGCGCTGCATTTCACTCACCTTTCCTGAGTTCCTCCATCTTCAGCAGCAATCATCCGGATACACAGCCACTTCCCAGAGCCTAGAGAAAAAGACAAGAATAAGAGGTGAGAGAAGGAAGGGAATAAGACTTACCTGTTGGGTCATTCCCATTTCATTTTGGGTCTTGCCGCTTTCAGGCATTTTCCGGACCCCGGCCCCTATGGGGAAAAAAGACATAAGCATTAGCGCTTGCTGCAAAAAGACAATGAACATTATTATTAAGCTTGGACTTTTGAACTTGCAACAGAACTTTTACAGAGCCTTACCTAAATAGTCAAGCTTACCTGAACTCCCATCAATCCTCAATCCAGTGAAGTAACTGGGTTTCAACGCGCCCCTGCATCAGAAGCAGGATGGAGAGCTCATCCTTCCTGACCCTAAGGTGAGACTTCACGGGGAATCGTGGAAGGGTATCGTGGAGGGTTGGAAGAGAGTGGGAGGCTTGAGCATAACTCAGTCAGTAGGTAATACTCCCTTTTCACGCACAGGGGAATATTCCTGCGAGCCGGAGGAGCCAGAGAGAGGGCCCTTCATGTCCATCTTCAGAGTCCTGCGCTTCACCATTGAAGAAGCATCAGTACTCGAAGCCAGACGTGCGCCTCCGTGGGAATCAGGTGAGCGTTACAATTCTCCACCAAAGCCTTCAATATGACCAACCTCCCCTCCGTGTCCACCACTTCTTGTGTAAGTTGGAGCAGAACATGCAGTGCCACCCAGACTAGCTCTCCCCTAGCAGAGGCAGAATACGGAGAGCCTACTACAGTACCTCTCCACTTCTTCCCCACCAATTCCAGTTTTTGCCGGGTCAAATGTGTTTCTTGCAACAACGCAATATCAATCTTCTGTCTTTTCAAGTACATCATGACTTTGTTTCTCTTTAAGTAACTGTTGAGTCCCCTGACATTCCATGTTACAATCTTAAGGTCCCCCATGGCTCCTGAGTGTCTTCTTGCCTTCCGTGTAGCGAATCCCCCTTGCCCACGTGATACAGATACAGCTCTCCATCTTTACTTGTAGCTTCTTGTACCAGCTCAAACTATCCATAACTATGTACATCACAAAATCCCGACTTCCCTCACCTCCCTCCACCCGTCCCTTCCCCAACACCACACACCCCAACTGCGGCCCAGCTCCGTACTCGGAACTCAGGCACCCCCACATCTAACCCTGCAAGCACCAAACAATGCACAGAGCTCAGTAGGGTGAAGTCGCCCTAATGGCCACTTAACTAAGATTATTGTGGGGTCCGCTCTGAGATCCGCTCTGTAAGGCTCCCATTACTTCAATAATAATTACAGTGCTCATAACATCTAGTGCAATAGTCTGACCTTCTCTACTGAAGGCTGTGCAAATGACTATATTCAAGTCCCACGGGTCCGTGCCGCGCCATCTTGTGGCACCCTCCTCGTGCATTACTTATCTCTTCCGTGCTCTCTCTCCGTCCGAACTTCTGACTCCTGGGGACATCCCTGCGCATCGAGCCATCCCATGGCATCCTCCGGGGTCTCAAAAAACAATGTTTTGTGTTTATGTATAACTTTCAATTTTGCCGGATGCAGTAACATGTATTTGTGGCCCGCCTCTCTCAGTCTCCTCTTTACCGTCCCAGAGTTCATTCGGCTACGCTGCACAGACAGGGTATAGTCCGGGTAGGCTGTGATGTTTGCCGCTCCTCGTATAATCGTTCCCCCCTTGCGGAAGTGTTCCAATATCCTCTCCCGGTCCCGGTAATTAAGAATTTTGGCTATCACCGGCCTAGGCGGGTTTCCTGGCGGCGGCCTCCTTGTTAGAGCTCTATGTGCCCTTTCCACCACAAATCCTTGAGATAGGGCTCGTCCGGGTATCTCTTGAAGTAGCATGGACTCAATAAACTCTGTGGGATCGTGGCCCTCCAATCCCTCCGGCAGGCCCACAATGCGGATGTTGTTTCGTCGGGCGCGTCCTTCCGCCTCCTCCGCTCTGCTCTCCAAGTTGCCTACTCTCTGTATCAGGGCATGCAATTCGGCCTTATGGGAGGCACAGTCCGCGGTATTCGGGCTAACTTCCTTCTCGAGGGACTCCGTGCGTTCCGCCAAGGCCCTGACGTCCTGTAGATTAACATCCTCCTGCACCTCTCCGACCTTAAGGTCCAGTGCCGTTTTCAGTTCAGTGACGGCTAATTCGAGTTTAGATTCCCAGGCCGCCTTTAGGTCTGCAATCGCTGCTAGGACTTCTTGGTTAGCGCCCGTTGTCGTCATGCTGCCTGCTGGCGGCTTATCCTTGCTCTTGGTATTGTCTTGACCAGGGGACGTCTTAGCAAAGTCGTCCAGGGTGGGCTGTTTCGGCTTCGGCCTCACCGTTCTATTTGACATGACCTAGAGGACCTGTGTTCTGCACAAATGACAACAGCGCACCCAGTATGCCTCTTTCGCTCGATCACCGTGCGGCCTGCTCCTTCCTTTGTTCCGGACATTGGTCAGCCATTTTGTGTCGTCTTTTGTCTCTGGCGCTCCTTATCCTTTCCGCACAGATCTCTGCCGCCGTTCTTCCTACACCTTCCAAAAGTTCACTAAGCGTGGCCCAATCATTCACACAACGACATGTGTATTTTCAGCAGTCGTCGGCCCATCGTTGCGCACTTTTACGCCCGGATCATTTCAGGATCTCGGTAGCTCCTCCAGATCACGGCCTCCTACATGGGCCTCGTAGCCACTCCCCAAGATATTTGAAAGTTGTCACATTTTCTATTTGGTTCCCATTGATATTGAAGCTCGGTTGGTATGGTTTTTTTGTGAATGGTTTGGTTAGAGTCATTGGCCCTCATTACAAGTCAGGCGGTGGACCATGGTGCTATTAGCACCATGGTCCATGCCGGATTCCGCCATGGTGGATGGCGGAATTACCGCCCCATTCCAAGGTGAGTGGGGCGGTAATTCCCCATTCACCATTTGCCCTTCCCCATTCCCATTTTTGGCCCATAGGGCATAATGGGAATGGGGAAGGCGCTAATTACGGCACTGTAAATTACGGCGCCGTAATTAGCACCAAGGTCGCTTAGCGCCTTGGACTTTAATGCCTGCAAAAAGCAGGCGTTAAAGTGTGAATCAGGCGTCAAGGGTTAACGGCTCCTGACTTGTAATGAGGGCTATTGTCTTAGTTTTTCCGATGTTGATTGTTAATTCGTTTTTTTCCATGTAGCTACTCAGAGCTGTCAACGATGCTTGTAGTCCAGTAGGTGTTTTGTCCAGTAGAACGATATCGTCTGCATATGCCATGGCTAGAACTGGGGTGGAATTTATTTTCGGTGGATTAGTTTTGTTGGATTTTAGGTGTTCTTCAATGTCCGACGTGAATAGGTTGTATAGAGTTGCTGCCAAGGGACAGCCTTGCTTTAGACCATTTGTTGTTGGGATTGCATTGGTGGTAGCTCCTTGTTTTGATAATCTCACTTTCATGGTGGTTTCTGACTATAGGAGAATGATCGGCTCAAGGATGTTCGATGGACAGTTCCATGCGTTGAGTTTTGCCCATAGTTTATACCATGAGATCGCATCGAAGGCCATCTTTAAGTCTATAAATGCTGTGTATATTGTAGTGTGAGAGTTGATGGCTTCATGCTTTATTAGATGGAGTAATATCAGATTGAGATTGGTTCCGACATTGGCAGTGAAGGCTGTTTGCCTTATCAAGAATTTGTCATTTTCTAGTGCCCATGTAGTTAGTTGTTTGAGCAGTACTGAAGCGAATAGTTTCCCAAGCGGATCTAGTAGGGCGAATGGACAGAAGTTTTGTGGTTCATCTCTGGGTCCTTGCTTATGGATTGGAACAATTATTGCCGACCTCCAGGAGTTTGGTATTCGGTACAGTGTGTTGACCAGAGTTGTAATATGGCACATGAAGTTCGCCCAGGCAGACGGGTCTTGTTTGATGACGGCATTAGATAGTCCATCAGGACCAGAAGCTCTAGACGTGTTCAAGTTTTTGATGAGCTTCATGAAGTCTTCAAATTCTGCATTTACGTACAATTTCGGTTCGTTTGTGGGCATTTGCATTTCAGGTTGCGTTTTTCTTGGTCCGTACATGGTCGAGAAGTGCGTGATCCAAGTTTCCTGCACAACGTTGGCTGTTAATTTGTGCTGTTTTTGCAGGTTGTCGTTGAGTAAGTTCCAAAGCTCCCTCGTGTTATGAGTCTTGTGGAGTTTCATTATGTTTTCTGCGTCTGCTTGCTGCAGGATTTTTTGGTGAGATTTCCTCCAATTGGCGTAATTCTGCCTCAGATGTTTGATCTGTTTCATGTTTTCCGTGGATTTTGTTTTTTTTAATTGTATTGATCGGTTTATGCATTTTTTCTTTTCTGCTACTTCTTGGTTGTATGTATGACGATGCTCTATATGTGGGCGGTTTTTGAGCGTTTGTCGGAATGGTAGTAGAATCCATTCGTAGTTGAGTTTCTCGGAATCACAGAGTGGCGTCATGGAGTTTCTTCGGTAGGTTTGCCATGGCTGATTGTGGATTCCTTAGTCTTGATTTTGTGCCGTCAAGTTCTACAGAGGCTATTGGTGCTGGTTCACTTTGTTGAGTTGATAGCCAGGAGTGAACAGTAAGTTGGTTAGGATCGCTGTTGTCGGTTATTATCGTTTGCGCTTTTGTGACTGATTCATGTAGGTTGTATGATAGAAATATGTAATCAATGATTGCATTTGATGATCCTCTGGTCCAGGTTGGCATATATGCTGTGGAGTTGTTCTTTGCATGGTTCAGGAGGATGAGATTGCGAGTTGTAATTTCAGTCATCCATCTGCTTGCTTTCGGGGAGAGATGTGAATGAGTTTGGAGAGATCCATTCTGGTTGTATAGCTTGATGTTCAGATCCCCGCAGATTATTATTTCTGGTAGGCGATGGGTTGTCATGACCTTGTCAATTGTCAGGAACACACCGTCGATAAATGCCTCCGTTGATATTGCTGCAGGGTTCCAATAGAGGTTTAGGATTGCAACTGTTGTGTCGTTTTTTTGTTTTCCGTTTGAGTGGATATTGGTGCACACTAGTATTGTTAGTTGGGTCCAGGGGTTGATATTTTCAGTGCTCAGTACTGTGTGGTCCGGGTTTATCTTGATTAGGGTGAGGAGCCCTGATGCTGGTCTTCCTTGTTTTTTGACAATAGCAGGATTGAGAAAAGTGAGGAACCCATCACAAGCCGGCGGTTTGCTGAGCCAAGTTTCCTGAAAGCATATGATTTGAAATTGTTCTAGTTCTTTGGAGGGGTTTGTGAAAAGATGCAAGTTTCCTCTGGTATTCCACGATCAGAGTGACCACGTGTATCCCAGGTTCGTTGATTGTTATGAGCGGGAGATCGTTGAGTCTTCTAAGGATGTAGTTTCTGTGAAATAAGTTTCTGAATCATAGGTTCTTCTGATCGGTCGTTTGTCTCTGTGTGATTGTTGTCTTTGTGGTGATTGACTCCGCTTTCTGTCAGCTCCAGTGTGGTCAGCTGTGTAGTTGTTTGTTGATGGTCTCGGTTGGTGTTGCCAATTGTTGTCTCTTTCTGAAGCTCTTTCTCTGTATTTCGGTTTGTTGGGCATTCTTGTGGTTGTGGCAGCCCAGCACGTAAATCCACGTTTTTGTAGCTGGGCACGTCTTGAAAAGATCAGTTCTGGGTTGTTAAAGTCCGCTAGCTCTATGACAATCTTATCTAGATTTTGATCATCTTTGAATGTTATGAGGTCAATGTCTTTTGTTGCTATTTTGTTCAGATATGGTATTGCTCCAAAGAGGCGTAAAACATTGTTTCTGTTTAGAATTAGAGGTTCCGGTCTGTTAGTTTCTTTTTCAATATGGATTTCGTAGATTTTGTTTTGTCGTAATGGATTGACAAATGATGGGAAATTGAAGCTGTGTTCAGTGGGATCTTGTGATCTTGTTGTAAGTGAATCCGATGAAATTTGATTGTAGTTTTCGTTTGTTGTTTCATCCGTTGTGTCACTATCTAGGAACACATCTGAGATTTCTTCAAGAGAGAAGTCTGAGATTTCATCTTGGTTGACATTTGTTGATTGTTCGTGTTCCAGAGGATATTCATCAATTATTATGAAGCTTGCGTGGCCTGTTGGTTGGATGGGTGGTATTATATTATCTGCTGTTTGATCTTCGTGGATAGATAAATTAAGTAGTTCTTCATCTCTGGATGGTTCACATTGTGGTCTTTGTACTACTTGAGGGTGTGCCTGGGTTTTAAGGCTTTGTTTTTGCTGGGTTTCGGTGGCTAATAGTGTCAGTGGAGTTTGGGTTTTGTTTTTGATAGTTGTGGAAGGTTGGTCGGTTGGTTTCACAGTTCTTAGAAATGCTCTTGAGCCCGTTTGTCGTTTGTTGTTGGCTTTTGGTTGTGTAGGTTTCGGGTCCTTTGGGTTTTTTTCTTTTGCAAAAATCTGGTATGTCTCTGTGGGGTTCTTGTTTGCTTGTTTAGGTCCGATGGTATTCAATTGTGGGATAGTAATATGTCCAGCTGTTTCTTTCAGGGCATGTTGTTCGTCAGTCAGGGTTGCGACAGTTGGTTGTTTCAGCAAATTTGCAGGAAGGATGGTGGGTGTTTGTTGGTCAGTTGGTAGATTGGATTGGGGAACTTGTTGCTGTTGGTGGTGTACTTTAAGCAACTGTAGTAGTTCTGTTGTTAGGTTTGTTTTTTTCTTGGCGATCGCCTCTCTCTATTTCGGCTAGTCTTTGTTGCCAGCGATGTGATTCTTCTGCTTCAGCAGTCAGGCGTGATTCGATTGACGAGACAAAGTTCTCCACATAGATTTGTTTCGAGTGTATCAGAGCTAAGAGAGTTGCTTGGTCCTTAATGCTGTCTTTCATATTTTCATGTAGTTTGAGGAATGGAATCATCGCTTGGGAGAGTATTGCAATAAGCATGTTTTGTAGGTCTATCATCGTCGTTGGGATTCTCTTCGGAGTCGTAATTGAAACGTGTTGGAAATGTTTGTTTCTCAGTATAGTCTGATTGAGGTTCGGTTTTCGCAGGTAATTTTTGACTATCATGTATGATACACGGGGTCGAGGTTAGTTGAAGTTGATGTGTTTCCGGTTGGATACCAAATATTTCCTTTCTTTTTTCGATGCTTGTCATTATTGACTCAATTTCAGTAATGTCCATTGACAGTCTTGCTGCTCTGATTTTTGGTTTGCTGCCGGTTGTATCTAATGGTTGTATGAGTTTGATGGTGTTATGAGTGTGTAGCCATTCAAGTTTCGCTAATCTTGCTTTTTCTTTTTTCATTTGTTGGGATGACATCCATGTTGGTTTTTGGGGATTTATGTCATCTCTAGGTTCGGTTGGTTGGTATGTTGGGGTGTCTTTTCCAGGAATATGGTTAATTTTGTCTTTTGTTGTCGATTTATTGATGGTTGCTTGTGTTCCGGGGGTAGGTTTGTAAGGTGGTGTATTTCTTTCTTCACTTGCCATTTGAACTTCTGTTTTTGCTATCTTGGTGTTGTTGCTAGAGTGGTTCAAGTTGTTTGGAGGTTCAGTGTGATCCGATATCGTTGTTCTGAGTTCTTGGTTGCTGGTTATCGGTGTTGGTGTCACATCTTGTGTCGTGTTACTCTAAGGACTGGGATTTTCAGTTCGCTCCTTTTCGCTAGGTTGGGCGAAAGTGTCAGTTATCTGGCAACTGACGGATGACGGGGGAGTGGGGATGGTTGGAAGTGATGGATCTTCTTGTTGGTTCGTAGTGCAACGGTTGTGGACTTGTGCTTTGGTTTGAATAGATATTGTTTCTTCAGGGTTGGGTTGGTGAATCACCTCAATAGTTTGTTTCTCAAAGTCAGGTTGGGTTTTTTTTTTTGGAGAGTGGTGCCAGTGTTGAGAGGGTCCTCCGTGATGAGGGAGTCTTCTCGGTTGGCTTCTGAGTTCTTTGATAGGACTTTTGGAATTCCTCTGGACTTTGGTGCTCTTTGAAAGGATTGTTCCATAGTTAATTGTGACAAGTCTTGATCAGAGGAGCCAGCAGTGACAAGTTTAGTTCTTTGTCTTGTTTTTGGTCGTTGAATGCTTTGTTTAATAATTCGATTTGTTGACATTCTTCTGTTGATGTGTTTCTTGTTAGGATCCAAGGGACAGGCCCTTTCGGTCTCCTAGGAGTACTTGAAATTAGGTTTTGTTTGATATGGTATTCAGGATCCAAGGGATATACCCTTTCCGTCTCCTGAACAGTGGTAGAACCTAGTCTCTGGTATGACGGTAATGTGGATTGGTGAGTCTTCCTTGTTGGGATCCAAGGGACAAGCCCTTTCGGTCTCCTACTGGAATTTGGTTTCATGTTAGGGCGGATATGCGACACAGGATCCATGGGACATGCCCTTTCGGTCTCCTGTAGATCGCTGGGACAGATCTCCTGTATAAAGCTGATGCAGATCTCTGTCAAGGTGTTGGATATGTTGTTGAGATTTCTCTGTTGGGATCCAAGGATCAAGTCCTTTCGGTCTCCCAAGTCGGTGGTATTTTTTTTTATTTTTACACCTGTTTGCAGGGTTGCATAGCTGGAGCAGATCTCCTGTATGAGGCTGGCACAGATCGTTGTCCAAGGTGTTGGGTATACTGTTGTGACTTCTTTATTGGGGTCCTGGATCGAATCCTTCCGGCTCCCAAGCTGGCGGTTTTTCGGTCTTTTTGCCTGTTTACAGCAATGTGTGTAGTAAGCTGCTAGTGAGGGGACACAAAGGGTGTGCTTCTTGGTTCCGTTGTGAAGCAGTGTCCTTTGGGCTTATCTCTAACTCTGTTTCGTGTGATGGAGCAATCTATGGCTTGAAGAATTGCTCTATCTATTTGCAGGTTTCTTCGCCAATTATTTGGGTTCCTGCCGATAGAATGTCAAGGAGGAGCGAAGTTGGAAAGGGAGTTTCTTTGCTCTCGTAGTGGAAATCCAGTGATGGTGTAACAATGACGAGCACTGCAGTGCCGTTCTTGTATCACTTCTTTGGTGTCGCTGTGGTGGCTGTAGTCACTGCTTGCTTGTATCGCAGGTCTGGCTTATGTCTGCTCAGTGCCTTTTGAGCTATTCGTGACTTTGTCAGGAAGTCAGGATCCACTCGTGGAAATGGCTTGTGTGCCGCAGTTGGCTGATAGGGTCGGGGGGGCACTGTGTAAATCTGTGGGTCCCAGGTCTCACTGGTGTCCTGGTACTGATGGTATCGGACGAGCTGCCGGTGAGCTGCTTTGCAGAGTTCGTGTCTCTCTACTGGTGCTTTGGGGTCCAACGCAGAGGCGCCGACGTGTGGAGCTGCGGGCCTCCCCGAGGGGAGGAGACGTTGCCGTGAGTTCGTGGCTCTCTGCTGATGCTTCAGGGTCCGATGTGGAGGCGCTGACATGTGGAGCTGCAGGCCCCCCCGAGGGGAGGAGACGTTGCCGTGAGGTCTGAAAGGAGCCGGTGGCGCGCAGCTCACGCTCACACCGGTGTCCTGGTGGTGGTGTCGTTGTGGGCAGCGGGCTCCTCCAGAGAGCAAGCGAACGGCTGGTCACACAATTGATTGGATTTTGGGGAGATGGGCAGGCAAGCGGGCGAGCGGGTCGGAGCTCGCAGAGCCCGAAGACCCAAAGACTCTGCGTAATTGCAGTAGAAAGAGGACTGTAGGTAGTCCAAAGAATGTAGTCAGGAGCAGCAGCCAAAAAAAGAGTGCACCTTCTCTAGTGCAGACCCAAAGACTCTGCGACCGACTCCGCTGCCGCTCTGCAGTGTTCTGGGGATTTTAAGTTCTTAGGTAATTGCAGTAGAAAGAGGATTTAAGCAGCAGAAGTCATCTGACTATAGAGACCCAATCACAATCCAGTCCCCCTCAGAAAGTATACTTAGATGTTCCCCTTAGACCAACCACAATCATAAATACATTTTCTTAGTTTGCCACATAGTATGACATCACGTATGACGGGTTTTCAATATAAAAGTATTATTTTTTATGTGATGCATTGAGATTATGCTGTGCAACGTCCGTGGATGTCCGTTGTACTCCCTGTTTTAGACAATTGAGAATAAAACAGATTACTTTTGCCAACTTCCCGAGTCGGTCTTATTATTGGTGTAAGAGTTATTCTGCATCCCCATCCATCTAACAATGCGCTACCTCATTTGAAAGGGTCTAACGGTTCACATGGTACCATGTCGGATGGTGTAACACCCCTCGATTAAGTAGAACGCCAGTGTTTCAGATGATCGAGCACCGTTCGCCATCTAGCCGGAAGATCGCAGGGTTTCTTGTGGAGAGCGGCCGATCTAGAATTCTTGCATTGAAAAAGGTGCGACGGGTCCCTCTTTGACGAAATCCCTCCTGGTTTCCAAAGTGCTTCGCGGATGGAAGACGAAAGTGGTTGATTGGTTAGGGGAGCGGATACCGAAGGCCCCAGGTGTTTCAGACGATCGAGCACCGTTCGCCATCTAGCCAGAAGATTGCAGGATTTCCTGTGGAGAGCAGCCGATATAGAATTCTTGCATTGAAAAAGGTGCGACGGGTCCCTCTTTGACGAAATCCCTCCTGGTTTCCAAAGTGCTTCGCGGATGGAAGACGAAAGTGGTAGATTGGTTAGGGGAGCCGATACCGAAGGCCCCGAGCTGAACGAGCAAATGGTGAGTAGACTGAGGGGAATGTCAAATTGTGGGGATGGGACTGTGGTAGTTTAGAAAAGTAACAGGTTGATTATAAAAGAAACACAGGGCCTCATTACAGGTCGGGTGGTCCGGAATTAACAGTGGCGGTAAACCCACCGCCACTGTTAATTCCGGACCGCCCGATCCCAGGTCCTGCAGGCGGGAGGTGAACTTCCCGCCAGGTCTGACCTGGCGGGTTCAACACCTCCCGCCTGCAGGCGGACGTGGAAACACCAGCACCATCACGAGATGGTGCCGGTGTTTCCACTTCCCCATTCCCATTGAGTCCTATCGGACTCAATGGGAATGGGGATTTCCGCCTCCAGGATGCCCAGGACACCAGGGTCGTAATGCCCTGGTATTTCCGGCAGTCACGGAGGCGGAATGGTAATATGAGTCTGGCGGTAACCAGGTGGTTTTACCGCCGCGGTTACCGCCGGACTCGTAATGAGGCCCAAAGTGTTTTTAAAGTGTAAAATAAGAGAAAAGAGAGAAGGCCCGGAATTCGTAACTCAAGCAGTTTTAGAAGAAATCATCACATACCCCAATCGGGGTAAAATAGGCATTGCATAAACAGGTTTATGTTAGAAGATGATTTAAACTCTAGTCAGAGTATTTTAGAGGCGAGATGATGAAGGTGAGTACCATGGTTCAAATGTGAAAGAATCGACTAGTCTATCTGTTTGTTTGTTTTGTTATGGAAAAAAGGTGTTGAAGAGCGACAAGAATAAGTTGTGTAAAGTTAATTGCCTATTTAGTCATTGTCTGCGCCAACCAAGGAGTAGGTTGAGGTCATTGAGAAACAGAGGTTTTGAGGGGCGAGTGTTGGAGCATGCTCATATTTGTTGTTTTTGTAAACCTATAAACAGTCAATTGAGACTCATCACAATGGGAGATATTACTCCACTGATGCATCTGTGTAAACCGTTTCCAAAACATATGCCTAAGCTCAAACAGTACAGTGCGGAGTGGGTAAAGGGCACAGCAGATAAAATGTTCATGCCATGGCCGCAAGGGGGATCGCTGTCAAAAGCGGTATTGCAACACATGACCACATACTTGCACGCTGCATATACAGGGAAGAAATTGGAGAAGAGGTTATCTATTTTAGAGCTTTGGAAGATGTACTAAGAGGAGAGAGAGGATCTGCCACCTGAGGAGTGTATGCTTACTCAGTGCAGCGATGAAGGTGTTGAGCCTTCTGTTCCCCTTACCTCACCAGAAGTGAACGGCGAAAGTACAGAAGATGTAGGATTGTATCCGTTAAAGGAACTGAAAGCGGCGACACGGTATAGTTATCCGATATATGAACTGCCTGCGTATAGCAGTGACGATTGTCCAGAAGAGACCAAAAAAAAGGAGGAGATCTTTAAGATCGTGCAAAACAAGGAGGAGAAAAGTGAGCAATCGAATATGACAACAGACAAAGAACAAGAGATTAAGAGATGAAAGGAGAGAAGGATAAAGCTGACAAGGTACCAAATGGATGGGAGGACAGATATTACTCAAGCTCTATGGGAAAAGTATCGAGGAAGTCAGGCAAAGGGAAGATGAAGACGAACAGGACAGAAAAGACAGAGAACAAGAAAAGAGATTGAAAGAGGATGAACACAAAAAAAAGCAGACAGTGACGAGGCGAGAACAGGTGTATCAGGAAGAGCAGCAAAAGATGGAAGACAGGGCAGAGGAGCAAAGAAAGTAAGACAACAGGCAGAGAGCAATCGAAGAACGAGATAGGCAAGAAAGGAAAAGAGAAGAGGAGAAAGCACAGACATTAAGGGATAAAAGGCTACAGAGACGAAAGAAGAGAGGAGAAAAGAAAATAAGAGTACACAGTTAGATTGGACGCGAGAAAGCAAAGAGAATTAGACAAAGAATTGGAACGAAAAGGAGACAGCGGGAGCGTGATATTGATTGCATTCAGAAGCAGTTAAGCGAACCGAGTTCAGTAATACCATGGGGCAATATAGAGGAGTTTCTTCCGTTAAAGGCGGCAATGCCAGGGCCATCTAGATTAGCCCTAGAAGAGAATTTTGACATAGGGTGCATTTGAAATAGGATCGATAATACCTATCAAGAATTAAGAGAAGGTAGCAAATCAAGAAGCCAAGGAAAGGGAGATCAATCCCTGGTATTCCAATCACAAAGCGAACAAAGAGAACCATTTAGTCTCAAGCACAGAACTTTGTCCTTAGACAGGCTGACTTTAGATAAGGGTGAAGGGGATGAGAGCCATACCAGATTGGGCTAGATGTATCAGACGATGAGAGAGAAACATTCTGTGGGGAGGAGGGAGGAAGTGCATGCGGCCCGAGGGATGTCTGCAGACAGACAAGGAAATAAGATGGTCTGATTTAGCGCAACCTAAGGATAGGACGCCAGATCCTGTAGCATATCCAGAGCATCCTAGAGGACGATTGTATAGCGAGAAGGGACAGTCACCGTCATATGTGAGCAGGCTGAGGTCATTGCCAGGTCGAAAGCGATCAGGAACCATTGTCCCTTCTATGGATAGGCAGACAATGGGAGCCAATTGCGGATTGGGATTCATGCAGTTCCCATTATTGGAGAAATGAGGGGCCAGACCGCAGTATATTCCATGGCCACAAATGGATAAGGATAATTTAAGATACAAACTCCCTATTTTAACGGGGGGTGGGAAAATGGATTTATGAATGGAAGAAAATGACAGGGAGGGGGAAATACACTGGCAATAGGGGACATTAAGGGTCTCCTAGCAGCCAATCGTGGGGAAAGAGCTGATGACATTGGACAAGAACAGACTATTGAAGTGTCACGGCACAGAACACAGCGCACAATGGAGCGCCATTTAATTATTGTAGAGCAGATGTCTGGAGAGCTCTCAGGGTGCAGTATCCTGACACATCAGATATGGGAGCAATTATGACACGTAAGATGAAAGAAGATGGGGATCGGCTTGCTAACATTCAGGACATTGAGGAGCACTGGACTCTTGAAACTTGTGAGCCATGGGGAAAAACAGTGGCAGTATTTTACCATATTTTAAGTCAGGGGTTGCCCGAACAGGTGCAGAGGCAACTCCAGAAACTAGCGGGAATGGAAGTGAAGCCATGGGCAGTGATACAGTTGATTATAGTGCATCACTGTCAGCTGTTACAGGGGAAAATAGGAAGAAGATGCTGGACAAATTGAGGAAGCCAAGTTAGTTCAGAAGAACTTTCAAAGTACGCCATAGAAGGGGTAGTATTGTCAAGCGGAGAAGGACTGGGAATACAGCAAGCAGTGGGTGCATTAAAGGCGAATAATCAGCGCCACGTGGACCAAGGAGGGAATGGATTTGTGCCACAAGGCAGAGGAATGGGATATAGAAGAAGGGGTGGTTTTCAGAATAATCAAAGCGGTTTTTAGAATAGGCAGAATGATAATCAGAATGTGCAAGGAGAATTTAATCAAGGGGGTCTAGTTAGAAGGGCTGCTCTTGTATGTTGGACATGTGGGCTGACATGGCACATTGCGTGTGTATGCGGGAGCCATGGGTATGTACAGAATGGACAATTCTCAAGAGGGGGGACAGCTTATCCTCCAGCATATAGCTCACAAGCTAGGGATGGGCTCGCCCAAGATCAGACAGTGTATCAGGCACAAGCTCTGCAAGAGTAACGGGCATTGCAGCCACAGCAAGCACCATTGAATCCACTGCAAGGGCAGTGCGCAGCAAGCACCCATGCAGATACAGTAGAACACAAACACAGGACAATTATTGACACCTAGAATAGGGGGTGTCACTGTAGTGGGAGGAAGTCCTTTCACAGGTACAGGGGTATGTATGTATCCACAATAGGACAGCTCACAGGGTGACTTGATGTATTCAATACTATCAGTGATACCAGACCCCCAAGAGGAACCAAGGGTTGATTTGACAATAGGAGGCACATCTTTTTCTTTTTTAGTAGACACTGGTGCAACTTGCTCATGTATACGAGAGGGAAAATACCCAATGTTGGTAATTGACATGAATGCTCAGGGATTCTCTGGAGCTATGAGTCGAGTTCCTTTTACTGACAAATTACCAGTCTCCATAGGAGAGTGTGACATGTCTGTTCCATTATTGTATTCAGGGCAGACACCAGTTAACATTCTAGGATGAGATTTCATGACGAAGCTTAACATGATGATTTCTTTCACTGACGAAGGCACATTTATTTATTTATTTGTATTTGTAAAGCGCACGAGCAGCCCGCATGCATGGAGGCACTGTTGCAAAGATTGTCTTATATGCACATATTTAACTTGGTTACGCAGAAATAATTAGCTCTTGGTTACATTGAGCTTAAGAAACAATGTTGCATTAGTTACAAGTGGAGAAATTGGTAAAGGAGAATGCACTAGCTTGTGGTTATATAGTGCATCAGTCAGGTGAGCTAGCTGAAGGAGGGCTCAGGTAAACAGCAGGGTTTTGATTAGTTTCCTGAATGCCAGGTGAGATACAGTGTTCCTAGCGTGTGGAGCATAGTGTGCTCTCCTCCAGGGATACATGATATGAATGTGCGTGAATTTATATTGGCATATACAGGGCAAATGGCTCTGTGAGGAATGCCATTGGAACCAGAAGTTTTTCTTTATGGGGTATGCATTCTGTTGACATGGCAACCCGGTTTAGTGGGAAAGATAATGAGAATACCTGATTAATTCTTGTTCAGACCACAGATACCTATGGACGAAGAGGGGGACTGACTATTTCCCTAGAGTTAGGTGCAGCTATAGTACGAGGGGAAATGGCAATGCTCAAAGGAACAGATAATGAGGGCAGGCCAGGGAGAACAGTGACTGCCATTCGGGAAGGGTGTAGACTGACTGACGTCACTGATGATGACATGTTTAGAAATGATCCAACAGATGAGGAAGTAATATTCGAGATGAGTATTACATATTGTATTAGAATAGAGAAAAGAGAGATCCCACACAGCGCATTTTTTTATGAGGACTTGGAAATGGTGCCAAGTGCTTTATGGACTACAGGCCTGTTGGGTGGAGTGGATCCCCAAGAAGGGGAGGGCTTCTGGTAGTCCCTGGATCCAGAACTCATGGGAGGCCCAACACCTCCCTTCTTGCCAATAGGAATGCAGCAGGAGTCAAAGCAAACAGCAAGTTCAAAACGGTGGTTTTATTCTGCCCAGAAACACACACACAGGAACCCGGGCAGGAAAACAAATCCAAACGCTATCTCACCAGAGCCTGGCTGCAAGCTCTTTTTCTAAGACACAGTGCCCTGCTGACATCACAGCTTGGGTCAGTTCCCAGGACATGTCTCACCCGGAGTGGGTGCTGAGTGAATGGCCATATATAGATCCCTTAGAGAACTAATTTCATTGGTCCTACATTGTCAGAAGGCTGGCCTGGCTGTTTCCCCATTACTTAATTCTAAAATGTTACATTGTGAAGGTCTTCCCATTGGTTTAGCTGATGCCCCACCCCTGAGACATAATTCCCTCTCAGCTAAAATGTATCTCCCCAAGTAAAGGTAATTGTTTTCTTTCTGCATCATAATTATGTGTGAATCAACACTGCGTTTTCAAATGCAACATGCAGGTGTTCTTGTTACGCAGCGTTGCAAATGATGTCTGGGCTTTGCGAAATTGTCTTGCTCTGGCCTTTTACAGCTCTAAATTAGCTGTATTTTATAAGAATTAATAATGCTCTTCAGTTCACTGTCGTCCAGAGAAGGAATTTGATCTGTTCCACGACCTTGGCTGGGAGCCTGGATTTGCGAGGTCCATTCCTGTTGTCCGCACGAATCTCATGCTGTTCGTCTTCACTGAGACAAGTGTACTTTGCTGTCATTTTCCTAAGTCAGTCATGGCTTCCACTGTGCCAAGTTACACTGCATGAATTAATGAGATATAGCGCTGGTAGGTGGGCCAAATACTTTTGCTTTTCTATAGGGTTGATTCCAGTGGTCGAAGTGGGCAGGAGCGGTTGGGAGCAGTGCTCCTCTACTTCTTTTAATTAAGTTTTACCATTCCTATACTTTTATTTTAAAAAGAAACTGTTCCGGAACGGTTTTGTTTTAAAATAAAAGTGTGGAAGAGGTTGGAAGTTGCACTTTTAGTGCACTGCACCACAGGACGTTTCCTTAAAGAGCAGGCACATGTGTTTTGGGGGTTTTATTGTGCATGAGAGGGGGTGCGGGGATGGGGTCTGTGCGGAGCGGTGCAGGCCAATAGGGAACATAGTTCCACTACTTCTTTTCGTACACTTCGACCTATGGTTGATTCATGTAAGCATCTGCAAGTCTTTAAACAGGAACTCTTGTGTTTTGTAGATTCTGCATGGCAGTATTGCTGCATTGAGACCAGTGTAGCATGTCTTCTTAGCGCTTTTAGTCAATAGTCAGTTGAAGTGTCTCTGCTAGCACCCAGAAGCTCTTCATCCACTCTGGGCAAGATTTGTGTTGCTTTTAGGTTGCAGGGTTGGTGAAGTGTGAATCTTTCAGCATATTTGTCACCCATGGGCGCACTGGGGACTGGTGCAAAATGGGGAGTGCACTCATTAATCTTCCTGCTCTTCTTCCCGTTCATGTGTCTGGGGAAAGAGGGGGCAGGAGTAGATTTCGGCCTCCTCTCTTCAGTCCTCCCGCTGGTCAACTTGTCGACCACACCACCAAACAACATTAATCTTCTTTCGGTCGGCATATCTTTGTCACTCCTCTGAGGTGTCCATAATGGTTCATATGATTGTCAAGGACCAGCAAATGTAGGCATATGCTCCGTCCATGTTGCACCACACTCACTTCCCTTCGTACTTCCTTGGATCACAGGGATTGTCCACATTTATTACTGCTGGAAACAGGTCAAACATCGGTATCTTCTCCCTTAGTCCGTCTCTTCCTTTCACCATGTTATCCATTGTTCCTTCTATGCTCACATCCATTAGTATTTGCATTTCGATCGCTTCTTCTGCTGTTTTCTGGCATCTTGCAATGCATATCTTGATCCTGCACAGTGATGCTGCTCTTAGTACTAGTGCTTAGTACTAATACTTCTATCCATCAGCCAGTCATGGTGGCATCCATGGCCATGGATATGCTAACCAGCTCTTGTCCTTCCCTGTTCCTCGTGCTTCATCCTCCATCTTTGCATGCTATTCTGGAGCGCCACCAACCTTAGTGCTCAGAGCTCTTCTTTTATGGCATTGAACCCATTTCCTATCGGATTTGTGGTCACCATTTACTCCCAGCATGTTATTTGTAACCACTTGGCATTTGTGTATGTCTGTATTCCTGGTGTTAGTGATGCAAAGAACATCTGTGTTCTGCTGAACAGTCTGTGGTGTGCTGGTACTTCGTCCAGTGTTGCTTCTGGTTTGCTTGAGAAGTAGTTCCCCCTCTATTTTCACTCATCTGTCTGTTTCTCTTCTTCCTTTATGTGGGCTGTTGATGCTATATTCAGGGATCTCTTCTTCCTTCTGTTGTTTTCCATCTTGGGGAAGTAGTCAAGCTTCACGTTTTTCTTGGGAACCACCAACCAAGGCATGTTGATGTGCACCAATTCGGTGGCAGTTTATCATATGCTTTAGATCCACACACCCAATAGTGGTCCATGAGCACTGCTGTTGCTGCTCTCATTGCTGGAATGATCTCAACCGTCTTGCATCCTACATTTGTGCCAACTTATTCATCACTGTTGTGCTGGTAACATAAGGCAGGTGTCTTCAGAGCAATTATTGGGATAGGTCCAGCTTCATTCTCCACCCAGGTCACTAACTTCACACTCCTGTCCCACCCCTTTAGGCACTTATCATTTTCTTCTTGCAGCTTGCTCACTGGTGCATTTGTTAGGGTCAGTGCTTTGCTTTCTACCACTCCATCTTCCCAGCTATCATTAGCAAATACATGTCCATAGATCAATATCAGCGGTCTTTCCCAGCAACCATGTTCTCCTCCTCTCTCCCTTACTCTTGTCCATGGGCATGTCGGTTATGATAGTCTTTGTTTCTTCTGACTCTGGCCCCTTTGTTACATACTGTAGTCCTTCATTGAGCTGCCAGTAGTTATTCATCATGGATAACGTCTTGATGTAATTGTCTTTCATAGGGAAATGTCCCTTTTGACATCCATCTCAATGTTGCTGTCTTCCCTTGGGATCTTCCTTGCGTTCGGAACATTGTGAGATACATCGGCATCATGTTTTTGCTGTAGGTATTTCAGTTGCAATGAATTTCTCGAGGCACTCAAGGCATATAATAAAGAGCAGAAAGGAAAGCTCTCCCCGGTGGTGTCCCTACCAACCTTATACATGTGTGTATACCACATGTTGTTGGTTACCTGTGCTGTGTGTGTGAGGTGTATGTTTAATCCCTGCATGTCTGCATCAACACTGCGCTTACCTCCCCTTACCTTGGCAGCAGTGTCTTCCCTTCCCTCTGACACAGTAGGCCTTCCTGCTTGGGTCGGGCAAAATTTTAGTAGGGGGTACAGCGGTATTGCTCATCATTACAAATGGACCACCCCCATTTTTCCACTGAGTATTAATAATCCCGTCATGAGGATAAGAGTCCTTTTAATCTTGCCCATAACCCATTACACTGCTGGATCCTTGCAACTTATGAGATGATAAAGTTGCCCACCTGAGAATCGCAAGAAAGGCGTTAATAGGTTAGTACTTGTCAGTACCCTCAAGCTCCGTGAACTAAATGATCACTAATGGCAGAAAAAAAGATCTCCTCCTAGACTTTTTTACTTGAGGGGTCTCTCAACGTGGGTAGGATGGGAAATGCAATGTATTCAGGTTGGGGAAAAGTTGGGCTAGCTGTTCAATGAAAGCAAGGAAATATACTTCAGGGCATCATTCTCTAAAGTGTCTGGGGTTTCTGATAGAGTGGACAACTGGTTGGAAAAGGCTCTAGGGTGATTAATGGGGGGTAACATCAAAGACAGTCCCTACACAATTCTAACAGCATACATATGCAACAACCTGCATGCGCGATGAAAAGAGAGAGAGAGAACAAAACAGTGTTACAGCTGTCGGGTACACAACATATTATTTTCTGCTTCATGACCTGCGTGTCCGAAAAAGTGTTAAGTCATGTAAAATGTGTTTCAGCATACAGTGCACACGGGGGTGTCTGTCTCTATTCTAGCTGCTTGGGAGCGTTGGACCATAGTATGGCCAAGATTCCCTTACTCAAGAATGTCTGTGAGCTTTTTGGAGTTCATCAAAATATGTTGCGTTGGCCCTGTCGATTGTTGCACCCTCGTTGCCAGTGTGGCCACCGCTTTGTAGGGCTTGACGTCTTAGGGATCTAACAAAGTTTGTCAAGAGGGCGAAATGTCCCGCTTGCACTAAAGTTTTGGGTGCAGTCTCTAGTTCTTAGTGGAATCTAGTTGTCCGTTGTCTTCAGGCCTGCCCTGGGTCCTTTTGTATCTGGCGAGAGATGAAAAAGAGGCACTTGAGACCTGAGAATTGACATATTCTTCAATTTCCTGACCTAACCTCTCTGCGCTACTCTCACAATATTTCAGTGCCCTAGAGGGAGAAGCCAAGGGTAAATTAATGCACCGTCCTGTCACCATCTTGTGGGCGTTAAATGGTGGTCGGACCCTAGCTTGTTGCACAATTCAAAATCCACCTGGAAAATGGACAGACAACCACTATCCTGTAGCTGTATCCTTAACACATTTGGAACATATGCACTTAATTTAGGTGAAGGTGTAGAAATGGGCCTTCAAGTCTTTGTATGGATCCTCTCACAACTCTCAGGGTGTGCTCAGCAATGAACTGCTGGCACGCTAAACAGGTACTAAGGAAACTTGCTACATTTTTGTTCAAATTCTGGACAGAACCATGGTTCTCCAATTCGTGCCGAAATTACCTCTTTCCCTGTGTGTGTTGGCTAATGCATTTGTGCCAGTGCTGTGTTCAAAAGCACTAGTGACATGACTACATTCCCTGTGTTATTCTGTTGCCAAAGGGTGTCTGCTGGGGACATGGAACATCCTCTCTTTACCCAAAGTACTCGCCCCTCCTGTGGTGCAGCTTCCTGCAATTCCATTATTTGTTTCTCTGGTGGTGTGTACCCTCCTCCCATCACCATGTTCCTCACTCCTCTCGGGGCAATGTGTCTCTCCTTCAGTTGTCTACGTGCTGTGTTCTAGTGCCAGTGTGAGAGCAACTAGGTTTGCTGTGTGTGTTTGATAATGAGATGGCAATCGTGCACCCACAACCTCCTCACTTTTCCCGTTTTCCCTCAGTCTCACTACAGCAGTTCCTATCCTCCTGACCCGCCTCAGTATGATCAATGGTTAGTGAACTGTCCATGTAAAGCACGCCTCCCCCCTCAAGTGTACCTTCTTCCACCTTGCGTGTCTCATTGAATTGCTCTATGTTCTTTGCGCACTCCTGAGCCCAGTCTCCTTGCTGAAGGATGTCTACTAAGAATGTAGCAGAGTTTACTGCCTTGAAATACACCTTCTTTAGGCACCCCTCTCAGTACTGTGCTTCCCCAATATGTTTCAACAATCTGTCTTACATTCAACATACGTATACCTGGTGTTGAGCAAATTATGGCAAATTATGGCAAATTATGGCTTTGTCTGTGAATGAAATGGTCATGTTCATTCTGCTCATGTCACAAATGTCCCTTTCTGGGTGCATGGCCTAGTCGCCCCTAATGTCAACAAGAAATGAAACGTTTTTGTCACCTATCGCCACCCCTATGCGAGATTCCTCCGCAGGATTGGGTGTGTATGACAGAATGGAACACATCAAGTTTGTCTGTGAGCTGTCCTATTAAGGGTAAAATGACAATCCATTTCCTGTGAAAGGGTTGTTGCCCACCATGGTAACCCCTCCCAGTCGTCTGTTACCGTTGTTATGGTGTCCATGTCCTCCATGGTGTCATTGTTCTGCATGTGTGTTAACCGCTGTGCAGTCTCTCTGGGTTGTGATGCTTGTAAGTACTGGGGTAGTGGTGCTGACAGTTGTGGTGTCTGTACCTGTAGCAGTGATGGTGCCTGTGTTTGTACTTGTGGTGTCTGCTGGTGTGAGCACTGTATCTGCCCCTGTTGCTGCTGGCCTTATGCATAATAATCTCTCTCTGCCCCTGCACACTGTTGTTGCCCCTGATCCCCCCCCCAATTTTTCTGTGCTCCCCAAGAATGACAGGATCTTGAACCATGTCCTAACTGCCCACAGTTCCAGCACTGTGTTGGCTCCCTCCCCTGTCCTGGAAAACCCCCTGGAAAGTGTCCTGCCTTCTGTGGTGCCTACTGTCCAGATCCCTGATATCCTCATATCCTCCCTGATTGTGGTGCATCTGTGGTCCAAACCCACACCCTCTTTGGAATCCTCCCCTTTCTTGGAACCCCTAATGGAACTCACCCTGCCCCAAGTGTCCTCCCTACATAGGTCATGTGTATTGTGGTGGTTGCTGATACTGCTGTTGTGGTGTTGGAGCTTGTGAGTTGGGGCTGGTTTTTACTGCCCCTTCCATTGCATACTTTAATAATTTATTTTGTACCAACTTGGCCTCATCAGCCTTTCCCTCCTCTGCCTTTTGTTTAACCTTCTCCTGTCACAATCTACAATACACAAGATCCATGTCTACCAGGCTATCTCCCTTCCATAACCGCACACATGCTGCACCACTCCCTACTGAGCCTCTTTCATGTCTAACTGTGCTGTCTGGTTCTGTCCTTCTCTTCTCTTTGCGTCTCTTCCTTTCCCATTCCAGTGCAACTAGCTCGCTGACCGCTTTTATGGCTCGCTCATCCTCCTACGATTTTGCCTGTTCCCTTGCCAGTCTCTTAGTTGCAACTTTCTTTGTTCCCTTTCTGCTAGCTTTCATCTTTCTTGCACTGCTATTTCTCTTCTCCTCTCTTCCTCCTCTAGTTGCCTTTCCCTCTTTGCTCTCTACTCCCTCTTTACCTTCTTCCCTTCTTTCAGGTCCCTTTCTATCCCTTCTTCACGCTCCTTTTCCAGGAGCTCCCTCTCTTCCTTCCTTCTCCGTTCCCGGTCCTCCCTTTCCAATTCCTCCATTCTCTTCTGATCCCTCTCCTTGCGCTGCAATTTAATTTCCCGGTCCCTCTCCCTTCTCTCTTCTTCCTTTATTTGCTCTGCCCAGTCAAGCTTGTTGCGTTCCTTCGCCCAACTCTCTATTGCTGTTGTTTCTCCTTCCACTTCCCCCATTGTCTTCCCCTTAATTTTCAAAAGTACTTATGCTGCTATCCATTCCTCTGTACCTATGCCTTCACACTCTGCTTTCATGCTCTGCAGCTCTTCCTTGCCCACTCCTGTGCTGCTGGTGGGCTGTTCTGCACCTTCCTATTTGTTGTCTTTACTGTATGGTGGTGTTTTGTATGTGAAGTTTGAATATCCTTTGCTGCCTTCAGTTCTCTCATGGAATACATTTCTTGCTCATCATCTGTGTCATCAGATATTACACTTGGGGGGGGGGAAGGGGTAGGGTGAGGTGCAGCATCCCTTGAAGCCTCGCCACTTCCCCTCCCCCCTCCTGGAACATGTGCCACAGCTCAAATATAGCCAGGCGCTTGTTCAGCTTCTTTCCCTTCTAAGTGCTCTGTATGTGTGTCAGTAGCAATTGCTGCACGCCTCTGGAGAAGCTGCCTGTGGGCGGCCATGGTCTAATTAATTTGCCATCAGTGCTTTTGAACCATTTTACACTGTGTCTGCCTAACTTACCTTTGCATGGAGGATGTTTCCTACAGAACAGTTGAAGGGGAGTTGTTCACCCCCACTATTCCCTAAATACATTAAGTACCACTTTCACCTCACCTCAAGTTGAGGATTTTGATAATCCGCTGTTCAGGGAACAAAAGTTAGAAGGTAATTTAATATTTGTCAGTTTCTATGAGCCTGCTTGGCTCTGCACCTTAGCCAGTGTACTCCACGTACAGCGCCTCTTCACAAAATCATTGCCTTCTCTAGCACCCCCCCCACAATCTTGTACATGCGCCTTACGCACACTGCTACTGGTTCACCTCTTCTGCCTCTCCCAAATTCACAACACTAGCTCCTCACCACTAAAACTCTGCGTCCTAAGCATTGGTCGAAGTGTACGAAAAGAATTAGGGGAACTATTTTCCCTGCTGGCTAGCGCCCCACAAACCCCATCCCCACACCCCCTCCCACACCCAATACTAACCCCACACCTGGGTCCCGCCTTTCTTCAATTCTACCCCCACCACTGTGTAAAGGTGGAAAGAAACACTGACAGAAAATGAAACATTAATTTTAAATAACCCCATTAACTTTATCAGTTGCCCCCACAGCATGCATCTTTACGCACCTTGCCGTTTTTAATCACCCACCATTTGCACCTCATAAGGGGCATGCTAAAGATTAAGGCCACCCCTCCCACCTACCCCTGATGCAATGCACTGAAGTGCAAGTTTTTACTTATTCTTACACTTTCCTTTTAAAATGAAACCGTTCCGGAAGCAGCATGCAGGCAAAATGAGGAATATTGAGAATGGTACCGTTTTTGAAAATGAGAGAGCCTAACGAAGTTCAAAATGGCGTAAATGGCTGGGATTAGCATGTTGGTTCGTGATATATGTATGTGCCACCATACTTTGTGTCTTTCTGTTTCTCCTGTTTAGCCTTCCTTATTATCGTGATGCTCCTGTTGAAATAGAGACTACTATGATTCACCCCACTCCACTAGCTAATGTAGGGTTGCCTGTTGCTGAGGCAAATGTTCTTATGGTTCCCCCTGAAGGGAGGACTATTTCTGATATGCTTCTTGATTATTATTCAAGCACTTTTGTGAAAGGGAGACACATGAGAAGCACAAGGGAAGATGATAAGCAATGAAATAATTATCTAGACAGTGCAGCACACTTGGGTAATAACATGTGATATCAACACAAGAAAAAGGTGGGCGATAGAACGTCCAAAGCGAGCTGCTATGTTTGTGCTCTCATACCTTATGCCATGGGGACTTCCAAGATATTTATAGCTATAGACGTAGCAGTCCAGAAAGCTCATTGACTGACACACCTTGCACTCTGCCAGATAAGGGGTCAGTTCCAGGGTCAAACAGCATCCTTGGTATGGGTGACTGAGAAGACATCTTGAAGAGAAGATGACTATGTGCAAGATTTAAAGACAAGAGAGAAATCAGAGACAAGGAATCGAGGTATAAAATATGAACAGCCTGGAATAAATGGAGCAGGAATCAGAAGAGAAGAAAACAAAATGCTAAATTGTCAAGGAAAGAACCCTGAAGAAATACAAGGATGCAAGGGAAGAGGTCCGCTGCAAATCAAAGGAACAGTGCTGACTCCAGAAGCATGGGCGGAAGGCCTGATCATATGTAAAGCATTAGCACTAACAGGATATTATGAGCCAGTCATAGACACTGCAGAGAATGCATGCAAGCATCATTGGCTGAAAATTGTGAAGTTGCTGACACAGGTCGATGATAAAGGAAGACCTTTGCAGATAGTACCTCTAGCAAATGCATCTCTGTGTTTCAGAAACAATGGCAGAAGAAAGGTTGGAATGAATCAGCAGTGTGGCTGAATTTTCGATGTACCAGGCATGGAGGATGGAACAGCTGTTTTAATGGATCACTACTGGCCCTGTGGATCCAGAGGTTATATGAAGTTGCCCAAAGATTGGGGAGGGCTGTGTTCCATAGTACTTATTCATGTTCCAGCATTTGTGATTCCAAAGAGTGACCTGAACATTGGTGAGT
Source organism: Ambystoma mexicanum (assembly GCF_040938575.1). Lineage (NCBI taxonomy): Eukaryota > Metazoa > Chordata > Amphibia > Caudata > Ambystomatidae > Ambystoma > Ambystoma mexicanum. The sequence goes on along the minus strand of NC_090934.1, from coordinate 201,870,816 downwards.
TTCCAATAGCAGATGCTCATATGAGGAAGAGAAGATCATTTGGATTTCTCAATTGGACAAGACGGGAGAATTACTTTTCAGCTAAGTCAATAGAAGCCTTTTACGCTATTCGTATGAACACCAGTTGTTAAAACAGACTGCTACAGTATTCTCAACTATCTTTATGCCAGGGATCCAGACAATGGCTAATGCGAAGTGGTTGCAAATCACTCGCTGGGAGCTCCAGCAGACGATCAACACTACTATAAAGGTATTCAATGCTATGAAGGAAGAATTGAGAGCCATTACACTGAGATGACTCTCCAGAATAGGTATGTCCTGGACATGATTACAGCAATGGATGGAGGTGTTTGTTCCAAAATAGGGGAACCATGCTGCACATTGATACCTTCTTACGATGACGAACATGGGACCTTAACGTTGCTAAAAAACTTGCACACCAAGATGGAAGATGAGACAGAAGATATTGCAGACGACAGCTGGTTTGCATCGATCTTCTCATGGGTTCCACAATGGATGGCGAATATCTTCAAGTTTCTTGGAGCACTATTGGTGATGACCATGTTTGGATTCTGTGTGATCTCGATAATAATCACACAATGTAAGAAGACAGCAAAGAAAGCAGTAGGAATGATGCTCATGATCGATGTAGTGTCTGGGTTTGGACCTAAGGAGCTGAGAGATGATGACTTCAGAAAATATATAGAAGCAAGCACTCTATCGAGGAACCACAAGAAGTAGGTGGGATGATGGATTTACTGCAGCCTGAATGGACAATTTAGTCACATGACCTGGAATGTTGATGACATAGTAAAATTAGCAGGATCTCTGAAAGGAGTAATGAAGATATGGACTCTAAAGAAGCACTTTTTTAGATGAGGATGTCTAGATGTGAAGACTGATGGGGGAGTGGTCAATGAATCAACCAGAATGGGGACTGTAGAGGAGGAGCCAAATGCCTCTACCAGAAGTCCCGCCCCTAATCTGCCTATATGTTGGAAGCCGGAAATTGCAACATGCACAACACTGGTAATGATACCTATATCGCAAAAGATCTTCGAACCAAGGTTTCCATTGAGAAAGCCATATTAGATGTACCCCAGAGAGATGACAGTCTCTTAAGAGAGATCCCTGAAGATGTGTAAAAAATGCAATAATGAGAAAAGGGTGGCGTTGCATGAGGTGAAGATGACGCACTAAGAAGAATGGTCAAAGAAGAGAATGTATAGACTTTATGGAATCTGATGACGAAATAAAGAATTGAGTAACCTTTCATGTGCTGAAGGCGAAGAGCACTGAAGAAAACGTAAGCAGTTTTATAACTGTACAGATGCGGCAACACAAGTAGAGTAAGTAATCATTAAGGCTGGCTATATGTAGAGAATAGACTGCAGGCGGTGCTGCCAATATATATACATTTATAGAATCTGGATATTTCGATGTCGCAACTTTAGTATGCCAGGACCTGTGAAAGAGAAGGGCTGAAAATGTGGCGCAGCAGAGAAAACAGCTGAAAATCGAGGAAGGATCGAGAAGGCTGTCTTGCCCAGTGTCAAGGTTTTGGGCAGCCAAGAACTGGGTATCTATTCAAGGAGATACAAAGAAAGTGAGAAGCTAGGCAAGCTCTCTTTATGGTGCGACAGAAAGACACTATGAGTGCCATTTTGTATTCATTCAATATCATTAAATGCAAAGAAGGAGCTAAAACGGGGTCTATTGTCACATGGGGTAGATGGAAACAGAACATGGGCAAGCAGCACTGAGACTTGAAGATAAGAACATGCTCACACTCGCTTCTATTCTCAGGGGCAGTGATACTTTTCAAGGCCAAGTTCAAAGACAATTCAAATGGCAGAAGGCATTAGTGATGATGGATGATGGGCTAATTTGGTGGGGAGGCATGGTCAAGTCCACCACCAGCACCTGTGGTACCAGCGTGTGTGCTGCTAGCGAGTCAAATATTCCAGAAAGGTACAAGCATGCCAACCAATTATAGAGGGCCATGTGTTGAAGAGCCCTATAGTTTGAGAGCCAATGGTGTGCTCTGTATATAACAAATATTGGGGATGACTTGCACAAGGGGTGGGCATAAGTTGTCCACCTGACTATAGAGACCCAATCACAATCCAATTCCCTACAGAAAGTATACTTAGATGTTCCCCGTAGACCAACCACAATCCTAAATAAGTTTTCTTATTTTACAAAGTAGTATGACATCACGTATGTCAAGTTTTCAATATAAAAGTATTATTTTTTATGTGATCCATTGTGATTATGGTGTGAGACGTCCATTGATGTCTGTTGTATTCCCTGTTTTAGACAATTGAGAATAAAACAGATTACTTTGCCAACTTCATGATTCCGTCTTATTATTGGTGTAAGAGTTATTCTGCATCCCCATCCATCTAACGATGCGCTAACTCGTTTTAGAGGCCTAACGGTTCAATGTATCTGGGTATTGTAGTCTGAGTGCCCTCCAAATGTCTGCTCCGTCATGTCTTGGATCTTGGGCTGTAACCCCAGGATACCCTACCCGTTGCCAAATATCCTCTGATTGTTCACACAATATGGCGGGGAACAGGCTTTTGATGTCACCTACCACTAATGTCATTCCACCCGTCCTTCTTTTTAATTAATACATCCATTCCCCTGCCCATGTTGTGAGTGATGGTAGTTTATCAAAACAAGTTACTTTTATCTGTGTGGGACCATTGGATATATTGTGCCAGTCCTTCCCCTTTCTCTACTATGCGAAATTGTGTTAGCCCAATGTTTCATCCAACAGCCGCAGCACTCTTTGTCACCACGTCTGTCATGCTAACTCACATCCCTGGTAGGTTTCTCAGTCTGTTCACATATGTCATCCTCTCTTCTAAATTGTTTGTGAGCATCTTTGAGCGTTTTGGATTTTCAATGCGATCTGGCCTCTTCACCGGTCCCTCCAAATCTGCCTAAGCTACCTCTTGCTCAACACACGTGCCTGTAGGAGGTGCTCATGTAGCTTCCTCTTCCCCACTCTCTTCGTCACCTTCCTCTTCTGTCAATATGTCATCTTTTTCAACCTCTCTGCTTGAAAATCTAGTCTCCTAAGAGAATTTCTTCTATATGTCCCACTCATCACTTCTTTCGTTATGCCCCGACATTCCTTTTGCTGGTCTGTTCGCTAATTTTCTATTGTACCAATGTGATCATTTCTGTTCCTGTATAGACTGGAACTTCTCCTTCGCACAACACCTTCTTCACCTTTATTTGACATTACATGTAAGCTCATAACGTCTCAATTTCTTTGCAGCGCCTCTCTGAGCTCCTCTCTTTCCCTTTGTTCACCTCACCTTTTCTCTTTCCTTTTCTTCTCCTTGCCCCTTTGTTCTCTTCCCATTTCTTTTGTCTTTCTGTCTTTCTCTCATCTGTCCTCCTTTTCCTTCTCTTCCCTTTGTCTCTCCCTTTCTCTCTTTTCTCTTCTTCGCTCTCTCTCTCCCTGCCTCTGCTCTTTTCTCTTCTTCTTGCTCCTGCCTTTCTCTAACTTCCCTGGCCTTTTCTTTAGAGTCATTGGGCCTAATTACAAGTTTGCCGGTCCGGTAACTATGGTACCGGTAAGCTTGCCGGTACTGTAGTTACCAGACCGGCAAACTACAAGTTCTGCTCACGGGTGCCTTTTTGCCCACCAGGTTGGACCTGGCGGGCATACCGGTACCCGCGAGCAGACACTGCCGTTATCACCTGCACCATTCTGAATGGTACCGATGCTACCGGCCTCCACATTCCATAGAGCCCTGTGGGGCAAAAATGGAAATGCAGAGTAAAAGTTTCCGACCCCTGGTAATGGGGAAATACAGGGTCTGCCAGGGTTGTAATGGCCCTGTATTTCCCCATAGCCACGGGGTTGAAAGATTTGCAAGTTTGGCAGCAGCCTGCCGGTTTTACCAGCAAGGCTACCACCGAACTTGTAACGAGGCCCATTGATGCCCTTTCCATCCAGTTTGAGCATTATTGTCCTCCTATCCATTCATTTGGTACCATCAACCCTATCGTCTTGCATACCTCTCTCTCTCTGAATGTTTTCCTCGGCTTCTGTTAGCTTTGCTTGCAAGTCGCGACGCCCATGTTCTACGTGTGTGGACAGTGGTTGTTGTTTGCTTATTTTCTCTCCACTTATGATGTCTAGACTGCTATATGCAGGAGGCACATATATGTTATTAGTATACCCTGCCGCTGCTTTTAATACTTGTAATCAATATAATCCATGTGCAGTCGAGGATGGATCACTGCTCTGGAGAGGAGGAGGAGCTGTGGGTGTTATACACCCATCATCATGCTGATTAAGCCTTCATTCCTTTTTATCTGGCTCTACTACGTCCTCTTTGGACATTTCCAATATTTTGAATATACCTGTCCTATTCCGTAACTGTTTTCCCTTATAAGCAGCATATACATAGGTGCACATGTGTTGCAGTACCGTCTTCAAATGAGTGCCTTCTTGTGGCCCGGGCATGAACATTTTTCCCGCCATGTCTTTAAAACATTCTGTGTGGTATTTGGTCATTTTGTTCTTATATCGGGGCAATGCCTTACATAAATGAATGATTGGAGTGTCCCTCATTTTTATAGTTCACAACGCAATTTACCAATACTCATGCAACTCTACTTCAATTCTCGCTCACCTTTTTTCCTCCTTTGCACATCCCTCTCCAACAATACTTCCCCACAAGTTAATAACCCTGCATCTCTTTGAGACCACACCTCCTGCACCTCTCAATCCTTCTGATGGTCACCACAAACGCCCCTCATGCTCTGAGCAGCCCCACCTTGCTGCTCCCAAACCAGACCACGCTCCTTGGTCTACGCCACTACTTTATGTCCTTCACAAATACACACAAACCCACTTCTAAAAAGGCCTACGTTATGTCAGAACATTTGTCTGGCACCAGCAATCACTACACACATAAAATAGGTCAGTCCGATGACACTTAGCTGACCATCCTCTGCTTTCATACGTTGGGGTGGTTTGAAAATCCCATATAGACCCAGTGGAAACAGTCAGTCCAAAGCACACTCAATGACGGAGAAGACAAAGTGCACGGCAAAACCTATCTTTTTTTTATCATCAAAACAAGTCGGGGACAGCATTGAAGCATAATAATCTTGTTGCTCCCGACATGTTAATAAAAAACAATTGCAAAAGTACTAAAAAAATGTCATCAATGATTTCATAACATAATATCAGTTTATAAAACCTAAGGGGAACAGGGATAGGTTAGTGGGTGTGGCTTCATATAGGTTCCATAGGGGTTAAACATTTCATTGGGTTACAAATATCTGATGGCTCCAGCCCTATATTGACAAGTGGTTGGTTGGCATACTACTTGATGGACGGCATGGCACATTGGGTTTTTGATAGGTTGTTTTTTTGCTAACCAACCTGGGACATTTGACAGGTCATAAAGATAGGAGCCAGACCTGGAGTAGGGTGAGAGAAACCCATGGACTGTTCTTTGTTCAATTAAGTTACCATCCCTCATTCCAAGGCCATGAGACCGGGCAATCACTTTATACTTGGCCTGGTGTGGCAGCTTGCATCTATGTGTGCGATTAGAGAGTACTGCAGGTGTCCTATCTATGTTGGCTTCTAATGAATAGTCTGTGTTCTCCAGTTCTGGATCAAGTGCTAGATGACTGTGTATAAAATTGAATTACCTTCTATTTATTGAGGCTTTAGCTAATATTAATGTGCGTCATGTTCTCTGTTGCCACCAGGGACACTCTTATTCTTCATGGAGTCTTTTGGCTGACTGTTTTACTGCACCTGGCTAACAAAGACTGGCTGTATTCATATAAACCTTCAATCCCGGAGTATACTACATGCGTTGTGGGAATTGTTATCTCATGCCTTCATTCTGCCATTCCAGTCCTCCCTTATTTCATTCTAACCTTGTCACTGGTTGTCATCTGCTGTCTGAGTTGTGCACACGGATATGTATTTCTTTCAATTCAGTTTTTGAGTTGCCCCAAGGTCATAAGGCCTTTGCTCATTCAAAGGCATGCTGTGGATTCCATTTTAATGAAGATGACTGCCCAATTACACTCTTGTTCCTGTGTTAGTGAGCTATATTTGCGTGTTATTCATGTTGCATTTCCCCTAAACATTGATCATGTTAGTGTTCTTCATGTCTGTGGATGCTATGTTAATATTCTTCATGTATAAATGCATATATTACCTATTGTAAGTGTTCTTCACCTGTCGGACATGTCTGCTTTGTGTCTAATGCATGTGCTTGTTACTGTTCCATTGTTAGTTTAAATGCTTTTGCCATCTCCAGCTCATATTTTCTCCACTTCCTGCTGTACCTGCATGGGATAATGGCGGAATGGTTTATTTATTCGTATTTGTATAGCGTGCAGCAGCCCAAAGGCATTGTGGCACTTGTTACAGAAACATACTTAGTTGCATAGTTATCACGTGAGATTTGTTACAAAGCGTGAGCATATTTGTCATGTGCAATGTTAGAGATAAGATCTATGTACATAGGTTACATTGTGTTTATATTACATTTATATTACAATATACATTAGGAAAAGTGGGAGTGCTTACGGAGTTAGCTCAGGAAAGTGGTCTCGAGATTTTTACAGAAAGCATGGATGGATGGTTCAGCTCTAAGGAAGGCAGGGAGTGAGTTCCATAGTTTGGGTGCAATGCATGAGAATCCTAGCCCTCCGGCTTTAGCTCTCCGGATGCAGAGGATGTGTAACTGGTTGGTGTACTGAGTTCTGGTAGGGCGCGTTGAGGCGGTTCTTGAATAGCTTCTGATAGGTATGTGGAAGCTGTGCTGTTGATGCATCTATGCGTAATAGTGAGGATTTTGAGTGTAATGCGGTCTTTGATCTGGAGCCACCGCACTGCTTGTCTGGCTTGAGATATAAGGTCTCTTCTGGGGATGCTCAAAGCAGCTTGTATAGCATTGTTTTGTGTAGTTTGTAGTCTGTGTAGGTTTTTGGAAGATGTGCCAGCCAGGAGAGCATTGCAATAATCGAGTTTGGCGCCTATGGTTGCTCTGGCTATTGCAAGGCAGTTAGGTGTGGATAGGTAGGGTTTAATGGCATTGATAAGTTTGGTGCTATATGCTGATGCAGAGGCTATGGTGCGAACTTGTTTGTTCATAGATAGGTTTGCATCGATGTGGACACCTAGTGTCTTGACTGAGGAAGAAACCGTGATGGTGGAATTATCTACGTTAAAGTTATCGTATTGGGGACTTAACTTGGCTATTGTGGCTTTCAGCCCGAGGATAAGGATTTCAGTCTTATCCCCGTTAAGGCACAAGCCATTGACAGCCATCCATGCTTGGATAGTAGCATAGACATTGTGTAAAGCAGTGGCGTCTTGGTGGACGGAGCAAGATAGTGGTAGGAGTACTTGGGTATCATCAGCATAATTAGTGTATGCTATACCCATAGAGTCAAGGTTGTCTCAGAAACGTTGGATCAGGGCGAAGGGACACCACATAGGGACTCAATATAAGTATGGAGCAGTGGGAAAAAATTGGCGCTAATGGAATTACTGCCAATATTCACACTCTACTATATTACGAGTATGGCCTTGTAGTGGAGGATTTATCTCCAGTATAGTGCTGGATGTAAACCCTCCAAATCTCTGCCAAAATATGCCACTATATTTCCGCTAAAATAGCCCCATAGAGTAAAAAATTGAGATTTGCACTGCCACTTGTAAACCTGCGATAATTCCTCTGGATCAAGTGGCAGGAACTGTAATTCAGCTGAGAGGTATTGTGGCGGATTTACTGCTGGAATACTGCCAAATGATATGTTATTTATAATGTGCCTGTACCCAAGTGTTTCTAGGTGCAACAAGCCAAGGGAGGGAAGACAGAGGGAGGACAAGCCAACGATCTTACTAGACCTCGTAATGAGCCCCATAGTTCCTTCTCCCTTTCCCTCACAGCCATGAACAAGATATTTAAAAAAAGTAAACAATGAAAATGGCCACCATAAAACAGAACAAAGGGACTACCTTTCCATGGTGGCCAGTTGGAGAAAGGGAAGGAAGTTCGAGGGCGGCGCTCAGAACGGGAGCAGGTAATTCTTTGTTGGGCTGGTAATGACCCGGTGAGGGCCAATCAGATGGATTGTCACAATCTGATTGTCCCTCACTGGGTACTAATTGTATTTATTTTTCTTTGTATTTTAGCGAATGGATTCACAGTCCGCCTAGACAATACATAGATCATCCCTAAACTGCAGAGCTACTCAGACCTATTTTGAATACATATACATTTTTGGATTAATAGCTTTTGAGCATTTCATTTTTCAAGTACAGGGCAACGTTGGAGTATACCAAATCCAGCTACTCAGACCTCAGTCCTAGGCTCTTGTAAAATCTGACTCCTTACACCATTCTTTCCTGGGCCTTGCCATCAAGCCCAGCAACTCAAGCTCATATTTGTGTTTGGAATTACCATTCCTGCAGCCTCTTTTCTTTAAGGCATTCCTATTCTTCTCTTGCTTCTTTGTGTGCCTCACAGATGTGTAGCATTGGAGTTTAAAATGCGCTCTCATTGGAAATCATAACATTTTACACTTACGTGCATTTTTCTCAGAATTCACTAGTGAACCAAACATTAAGTTGAATCCATCACACATACTTTCAATTGTATTATTTCCTTTGTGAGTCAAGCTGGATCCAGACTCTACACCTCTGAGTGCATCGAATTGGACACATAACTCTTTGCCTGCCCTATGGGTCCTTTCCAATACCTCTTGGGTTCCCAGTTTCCCTAATGTATTTGCATCCAATGCCTTGATATTTCATATCAGGAGGAATAACAAAATGACTGAAAGCAGTTAATTCTGCCTCCCATCATCATAAGTACTCTGCCAAAGACAGCCGCATACCCCCACCTAGAGAATTCAGGAGTCATGCTGCCCACCCTGGTTGAAGCACCAGGTTGTCAAACTAGATCGCCTGCAACCTGTCCTCCAATTGAGTCCCTCTATCAAAGATTTTCATCTGTTAGGTAGACTTTGAGGCTTAAACACCACAGAAATGATAAAAACCAAATAAACGCATATATCTGAACCGCTCCCCACTCTGATTTGCCAAAACTTAGATACCCTTTCCGGTTGCAAGTGCCCTATAAGTGACAAACATAAACGTTTATAAAAGTTGACTATTTCTGAATGCAATGCACTTTTGTCCGTAGTGGTTGTCTGGTTCGAACTCACTCGAACTGGCGGCGATGGGAGTTTAAATTGTCACTATAAATTGGGAGGCACTTGGCTGCGGCTGATGCAGCGGTGGAATGACACTGGGCCCGATTCATGGAATTATCTGCATGGAAAATAGGGTACTTGAACGCGCAACTGCGCCCAAAACCGCCTTCTTTGATTCATGGAAACGAATGCGCAGCACTTTTCCTGGACTTGCGTTGAGTTCGCTCTGGCTCAGCATATCTGTGCGAGCCGTCGAGGGCCTTTCAGGAGACTTTATGCAGAGCATGGGCGTGGCTTGCGCAGCGGGCTAGGAAGGGGGTGGAACACGAGAAATGGTGAAGAACATTTGAAAAACTGGGCATTCCGAGGGACAGCCTGCAGGCAGCCCCTCGGACACCCACTATTGCATGGCACGAGACATATTCATGGATTCGATCGTGCAAGCTCTCGGCCGGGAAATGGCCACACAAGTCCTCCAGACGATCTGCCACCCGAAGGCAGGCGTAAGTACACTTGCACGTAGGATTTGTTACGTGGAGGTGAGGTTGCATGTTGGATTTTGCATGCTGCAGGTGTACACAACCGGGCTTCCAATGTAATTTAGGGGTGCGCGTAAGCAGTGTAGAGGGGTGCAGGAACGGTTTATGGGGGTTCGCATGCAGTTTTTCCGAGTACAGACCGAGGTACGATTTTTCATATGCATGTTGTCTGGGTGCCGGGAACAGTTATGGAGGACCCTGTGCAGGGTCCCCGAGATGCAGTTGTGCTTGCGGGGGGCCCCACAAACAGTTTGAAGCGTGCGTGTTTCGCGTCGAGGGGAGCATGCAAAGGTAGCTAATCTGGCAGTTTTTGCTTTGTGTGTGGGCGTGTCGGGGGCATACCGGCTGCGACTTGCGAATACGGTTACTTTGCACAAACAATCCATGAAAACACAGGGCGCGCATTTTCTATTCTTCGCTCAGAGTCCTTCTCGGCGCACAGCCCTTGCAGGATTTCTTCGCACATTTCCATGAATCGGGCCCCTTGTGTGCAGGGCTTTGTTGTCTGAAGAAGGGATTTCCCAATTGCACAGTTCTATACTTTTACCCGACCTCCCCGCTTCCCAATGGTGCCCACGCCTTAATAAGTGAATATGTTTGAGCTTAGTTAGCCCTATTTTCCCCCAGAGAAAAAATAAGGTATGCACCAACCTAAAGGACCAGGGCTCATACATTCATACACTTCAGTCTTTTAATTTCTTAATAATTATTTTATTTCACCTGAGCCCGAGTACACAAGTTTGCAGGAGAGATATTAGGTTTACATGCGGCATGAAGAGAAGACTGGAGTAAGGCTGGTCCTGTCCTCGGTTTCCCTCAATTGTAAGTCCATCAAAGACCTGCAAGAAGCATCATGAAACTTAAAGGTCCTGAAGATCAATCTATGCACATTGCTAAATGACTCTTAGTTCGCAAGTCAAGTCCACGATGCATCTGGTGTCTGACCGAAGCAAGGTCGTGAGATTGGTCAGTCACATTCCTTCCACAAGTAAAGTTTCACTTGCAGGATCCGCTGATGGTGGATGTCAAAGATGGGTTGGTTCAACATTCTCAAGCAGTGATGGCCATTGGCAATTTACCGGTGCCTCAGTCACCAGACGTGACATCAGCAGCAGGGAGTTCATCGTCCGGTTCCAGAGACAGCCTAAAACCCAAAGATCAAGAGGGCAATTGATTATTAAGATGTGTCCATTAATGCATCAAAAATGGTCTCAGTCAGGTAAAGAAAGGGGATCTCTGAGGTGCTTGTCGTCATTTCCATCACCGGAGGATGGGCGAACCACAGTAAGAGCGAAACTTCAATATCCACATGTTCAACCAGGTCAAACTTCGCATCTCCAAAGCGAGTTCGAACAATTAAAGCTGCTTTGAAATTGAATATGTTGTCTAAATGCAGTGACATAGAGTTAGAAAAAATAAAAAGCTCAAGTTTCAAGGCTGATTACTAGCAGGTGTTTAGTTGTTGGTCTGTGTCAGGGTAAAGTTTAATATCCAATGTAAAGTTTGTAAAAGTTTACTGCAAACTCAAAAAAGGATAACAAAATGTATATGTCAAGTTAATATTTTCTGTTGATTTTATAAACTACAAAAGATGACACCTGCTTCTTAGAGCCTTATAACTGACACTGTTCTTTTAAATTAAAATGATCAGTGTTAGGCCTGTATCAATCATAGGAACGTAGTATGGTAAAAATAGTAAGGTAAACCAGGGCCTGGTTGGCAAGGTTTTTGCTGCCCTCTGCACAGCACACGGTTTCTGTAGCGCCGTGGAGCCGCACAGACTGCCACATGCATGCACCGTGCCTGACCCGGCAGAGCTTTCTGTAATCTGGCTACAGCAATCTCCACCTGTAACTTTTCTTGATCTCTGGACTTACATAGGAAGGGTAAGTCTCAAGGCTAACTAGCTATTTAAATGTAAGGTCGTGCATCAGGAGTGGCGATGTGTAAAGATTTCTGTGTTTTATGTGTACCGTATTTGCACTCTTAATTACTTGTGCTAGAGGACCCACGAGGAGATCTCTGTGCAAACAATAATCACAAATTCAGATGCAAAATGACTAGCCCTGCCTCTGCCGACCGCTCCTTATATTGCGGCAAGACGCAATTCCACTTTTGGTTTGCACAGGGCGATGCACACCTGGAGTTGCTTCTTGGCTCATCAACAAGGGATTGTTTCCCAACTCCCTGGTACTCATTTCATCAGCTTCAGAAAGGGGAAAGGATGTATCCTCCCTTGCTGCATTTGGACCACTCTTCTAGACACTGCAGCTTGTCTCTTAAACCACTGATGTATTAATAGGCTATTGAGGTCTGAGTGTACCTCACAGTTCCCTTTGTGACCTTCAAATTAACTCAAATCTCACCAGCTGTCTCAAACAAACCATAAGTTCGTGCATTAAGGTAGGAACACTTGCGCACAAGCGCATTATAAATAACCTATCAATCAATAATTTCGGAGAAATTCATGGAGGATTGAGGGCAGTAGGAAAGGTTCGCACACCCATCAGACCTCTCTGAAAAAATTGTGACGAGCCCAGGAAGCTGTTTCCAGATACTTCACCCTTGCTTATTACAAACAACTGAAAGGATTAGCATATGCAGCAATCTGGGGAATTTGACATTCTTTTAAGTAGGAAAAACATGGTAGTAAAATGAATGAGACCCAAACACTATCTGATTAAACAATGAGCACGTCCTGGGATGAAGGACGATTTACAGGCGGTGGAGCCCTTCTCTTTTGCTTCATAATCCCCCAATGACCTTTATTCAACAACATTCAGGATACCTGCTCCCTTCAATGGATCCCAGCATCCAGTGCCCCAGATAGTATTTGGAAGTGGGAGTACTTTACTCCTTTTTTTTTAAAGGGGAGTAAAATGATTTTTTGGGGGGTAAAAATGTAAATCCATAATTGCCAATGGGAGTATTTTATAATCTTTAACTGGAAAGCGAAAAGGTTTTTGTAATAACTGGATCTCTGCACCTAGTTGTTCATGTACAATAAAAGATACAGGTTTACTTCTTCCCATCAGTCTTTAATAGCTTTAGTAGCTTTTTCCTGCATGCACTGCAGCCCCCATCCCCTGAAATCCTCCTCCATGTAATAACCTTCAAGCAGGCTTTGCCTACACCTAAGAGTAAAACATGTAAGGAAACATCCATGCTCCAACGCCCCTTGCCTGCTCCCCAGCCTTGCACTCACACATGTATACCCATTCACCCACCAGTCACTCAGCCACCAGTCACTCACCCAGTGGCAGCTTTTACATTTTTTAATTGGAGAGGCATAAAAAATTCCCACAAATGAAACAGAGCAATCCGAAAAATTGGTTGAAATGGTGCATTATTCAGTAAAATTCGGTAAGAAGCCAAACAGTTTGCAATTGGTTTTTTAGGGTAACTCAAATCCAAACATTCAAAATTTCCAATGCATTTTCATGATGCCTTTGCCCACAATATATGGCATGATGTCCATTATGACTGCACAAATATATGCTAGTATTCCCATATGAGAACATACTCATGGGCACTGTCGGGGGGAATTCTCCCGGGGTCGGCTGGGCCGTCCGCGGACCTCTGGGCTGGGAGGCCCCAACTCCTCCCGCGTATCCCAAAAATGAGTATGAGGCACACACAAGAAGCAAGGTGGTCCTGCTGTTTATTGAACAACGGCAGGGATGGGTCTAGGATCGTACGCGTCCGTCCTGACTCTCGAAATTCGTGGGGCTCGCAGGCCCCTTTTTGCCTCAGTATGACGCGCTACTTCCGTCACCTGGGAAAGTTGGCAAAAAACCTATCGCCACTCTGGATTGGTTCCTCGAGTGGTAGGGTTAGTATAGCATACGTATAGAGAACGCTGTTAGTGGTTAAGGGTCAGTCAGGTGGTATACTTGGGTTGTCCCTTCTATTAGATACATGAAAATTGTTACAGGAAGACCCCTAATGATTGGCTAATGTTAATGGCGTCAGTGATGAGTGCCCCATGTTCTGATTGGTCCACTCGCGAGCCCCCCAGCCTGGGACCATCGTTGTTCCCAGCTCGCGGTGTACCTGTCATTTGCAACAATATGTAACTATGTGTTTATGCAGACAATGCGTGGATTTGCTCATATGCCTGAGAGCAGACTATTCCCACCGCTGTAGGTGTCCATTGGGTCATTTCATTGTTGCAGCCTGTGTCTCAAACGTGGGACCTAGGCGACTTCTCCCTCCTGGGTCTGGCACCCTGTCAGGTTCGGCTTGGTCACGTGAGGAGAGACCGTGGTTGAGGCAGAATTCTGCACATTTAATGTTGTATTTTCCACTGTGTGTCTAGCTTAGTTTGCAGGCGTGACCTTGGCTTCGGCTTGTGGCATGCGAGTTGCAACATTGCCCCCTTGGCTGTCAGTTCTCGCTGGGCTTATTCTGCAGGGTCAGCAATTGTACTCTTGTTCGTTCAATGTTCGTGGAGGCTCTTGCTTGCGGCATACTTGGGCCTGGTGCATAGGTGGGGATGTTTAATGCACAGCACTTTAAGTTATGGTATCATATTGCTTCATATCCAGTATCATGTCTTCGTTGTATTTTTCATCACAATGCATGGGTTAGGAGAAGCGTCAGCAAGCATTTTAGATGAGTGCTTTGTGCGTCTTGCGTTTCTGCTTTTTGAAAAACCTATGTGAAAAATAATAAAGATGCGCGTCAGTGGGTGTGTCCGTCACCTACGTCATAGCACTGAATATGTTCTTCGTGTGGATTGGTGTGGGGGTGTCCAGTGTGCATGGTTGCACGGGTGTTCTGACCGTTGGCTAGGTCGTCATGGCATCTCTAGCGATGTGTTTATTGTTGAATGGTTCAGTCGAGTTCATCCATGCCGCAGGTGTCGACTTGAGCAGGGCAGGCTGGTGGGCAGGCTGGTGGGCACATCCGTATGTTCCTGTACCAGGGTATTTGGTCGTCTGGTAGATAGGCAAATTCATCTCGTGGCGGGTGTCTGGGTCGCGATCCTCTAGGCCAGGGGCGCGAGGGGATTGGGGGGAGTCTTTTGTCCCATTCTCCCACTTCAGTCCCCCCTCTTTTCCACTTTTCCACCACAAACATATCTTTTTCCTTATCTCCTCTTACTCTCCATATTTTAGTTACTCCTCCCATGTGTCCATAGTGGTTGACATTGTCTTCAAATCACCAATACATATACACACAGCTTCCTCCAGGTGTGCAGTATACCCATTTCCCGATGTAGCTCCTCGGGTTTCTTGGGTTTTCGAGCTTCACTGATAGCGGGTCCAGGTGGTTGGTGATGATCTGTTTGCGCAGTTTTTCTCTTTCTTTTATTATTGTGTCTGTGTGCTGGCCATCATCAGTCGGCATCAAGGGGTGCATACCAACCATTTCGATCATTTCGTCTGTAGTGCGTGCTCTCCGGGCTTTCCAGAACCTTATTATGATCAGTGCAGCTCCAGCCAGTATTATACATCCAACTATAATCTTCAGTCCGTCCGACAGCCATGATGGCATCCATGACCATAACATTGAAAACCAGCTGTCATCCTTCTTCACTCCTTTACTTTCTTCCATCATTTTGGAGTGCATCATGGCCAGTTGTGATACTGCTTCGGTGAGTGTACCATTGTCAGCATCGTTAGCAGGAATAAATGTGCAGCATGATTGTCCTATCTTTGCGCAAACTCCTCCTTCCATTGCTGTAAGGAGATCTAATACGTATCTGTTCTGTAGTGCTACCATCCTCACTGCTCGCAGTTCCTCTTTTATTGCGTTGAACCCATTTACTGTAGAATTAATTGTCATCATCAGCTCCAATCGGGTTATCTGGAGCCATTTTGCGTTTGCGTAAGCTTGTAGTCCCGGATGTATTATTGACGAGAAAAACATTGCTGCTCTGCTGAATAGTCTGTGTTCTGGTGGGATTGAAGTGAGTGCTGTTTCCGACCTTCCCCCTCAAGTAGCTCTAACACGCTGGCACAGTTGGTGTTGTATCCCACGTCCACTTCTCCTCTATGTTGGTAGCATAGCTTAGGTGCAGACAGCGGCAGTATGCTCATTGGGTCTTCATCCTTCTCCATCCACGTCAGCATGGGTACGTACTTGCCCCAAATCGTCCAACATCCGTTATTGTGTTCATCAATAGTGGTAATATTTTCTCTTGTTACCATGTTGCTGCCAACCACTCCTATGTCCCATTTGTTGTTCATGTACACCTTCCCTGTTATTGTTACCAGTGGTCTTTCCCAACATCCTTGTGTTCCACGAACTTCAGTGGCGTACCAGTCACATGGTAGGTATTGTAGTGCTACTTTCTTCGTTTCTCCCTTTTCAGGACCACTTGTCATGTATCTGAATGCTTCAGCATGCAAACTGCTCTTGTGGTAACTCAAATAAGACTTGAGGAAGTTGTTTTCGTATGGATATGTGTCTCGCGTTTTCCACACCAGTCTCACTACCGTCCCTTAAAATCGCCCTCTCGTTTGGAATAGTGCCAGGTATATTATACATCGTGCTGTCTTTTCATCTATTTCTGTGGCAACGAATGTTCGAGAAGCGCTCATGGCGTATGGGATCAATGAGCAGACATAGCAGCTGTCTTCTGTTGTCTGCTTACTTATTTGGGTCATGTGCTGGTACCACATGTTGTTCGAGACGTGTGCTGAATCTGTTATGTAATTATCAATGCCTTTATTATCTGAGTATGTGCTGCGTTTAACTCTATTTCCCTTATGTGGATGTTTGCTAGTACCACCTGACGTAACACCTGTTGCAGCCGTGGGTGGGGGTACATTATGTTTGGATGCAGCCAAAATATTGATAGCATAACTTTTCTGCCATAAAGAGGCAGCCAAAAAACCAGTGATCATCAAAACCCCTATCATTTTTATTACAAAAGCTAGTCTCACCGGCATTTGCTCTTACCTTGCTGCAGTCCGGCAGCTTATTCTTGCGACGTTAAAGTTGCCCGCCTGAAAATTCTCAATACGCTTGTTATTATTGTTAGTTGTCGTTATAAAGCCCTCCCTATTATGTAGTCGTTCAGTGCCCAGGCGAAGATCTGTTCCCACACCAATCTAAGCGATCTGTCTCTTAGGGCAGGTAAGTGTTGGTGAAGATGGGGCATTGATTGTTCTATGGCCAAGATAAATGCAGTGTAGTAAACACGTATCCTCCTTCTTTTTAGGTACTTTGGCCTTTTTATGTGATATACAAATTGGTGTGATAGTGCTTCAGGGTAATTATCGTCTGAGGGTAGCATCTACTCCTGGGCAATGTACGCTGTTAGTTATCTATTTTCTTAGCAATACAATAATACACGGTGCCTGCATGTGCGAGAAAGAAAAAGAAAACATACAAGTGTTTACATGTGTATATGTGCAAAACAATGTCCTTCAATTGGGTGGTTGCTTGTCTTTGCTGTAGTGGGCCGGGGGTTTATGGGCAAAGTGTTTGGGGCTCAACTGGCGGAAGTCTCTTTACTCTTTGATCGTGTGACCATGGGGTGGGCGGTATGCAAATTACCAGTTTCTATTTCAGTATTTGTCTCTGGAGATTCTGGGGGGTGGCAGGGTATGGAGACACTGAGGTCGTCAGCTGTGGTAGACGTCTCTTTCTCCGTGGGTGACGCTGTCGCTGTTCTTCCAATGGCCCTGTCGGTGACGCTAGGGCGGGTCTGGAGTTTGCAGATCTTCACGTCGTTTAGGTGATTCCAAGCACGCTTATCCTGCAACTTTACTGCTCTCGTAGATACCTCCTCTACCAGGTGGGGACCGGTGAAGCGTGGGCTGTTCCACTTTCTATTGAAATTGCGGAGTAGCACGTGGTCACCTTTAGCAATTTTGCACAGTTTTTCCTTTTCCAATTCTTTCTCCGCGTCTTCTTGTTGATAACTCTTAGACCCGCCCGCGTGCGCTCGAGCTGTTGAGACACAAACACTACACTAGTAATCAAAGAAGACACATATTGGTACATTTCATCACCAAGAACAGTTGCAGTGTTTTCATAGTCTGTGAATGCTCTTGATGTTGGCGTTAGAGGAAGGCGCATTTGACGTCCGGTCACCACCTCGTGAGGAGTGAGGTGGTGGTCGGAGCCTGGTCTATTCCTTAGCTCAAATAGAGCTAGCGGAAGGCAATACAACCAACTCTTCTTTGTTGTTTGCTGTATCTTTGCAATTGCCTCCTTCAATAGGCCATTCAGGCGTTCGCATACACCGTTGGCCTGCGGGTGATATGCACACGCAAATTTATGCTTGATGTTCGGTAAGGATGTGATGTGCTGGAACATTTCATTAGCGAAATGCGGGCTGTTATCCGTCCGCAGTACCTCGCACACTCCCCACCTGGGGAAAACCTCCCTCACTAGAAATTTAGCTGCTCTGAATGCATCTGGATGTGAGCAGGGTCCTGCCTCAATCCACCTGGAGAATGGGCATACCACTACAATCATATACCTATTTCCTTGACATACTTTGATCATATCAACGTAATCAATATGGATGTGCAGGAAGGGTCCCTCTGGCCGGGGTATAGTACCTTTTATCACTTGCAGCGTGTGACCGGCCGTAAACTGTTGACATGTGAGACAATTGCTGATAAAATTTGTCACATGGGAATTTAACTCGGGGCAGAACCAGTCTTCCCTAATTTGTGCTGCAATAACTTCCTTGCCTGTATGAGCTGGGTGATGGAGTTGGCTCAGGGCGGTGTTCAATAGTGCCAATGGCATTACCATCTTTACAGTGTTACCCTGACGCCATAGTGCGTCGGTTGGCGACATTGTACATCCTCTTTTTACCCATATTTCTTTTTCTGCCATTGGTGCAGCCGCTTGTAACTCCATTATCTGTGTGGCTGGGAGATGAGTGTACCCTTCTTTCATCAACATCTCTTTAGCTATCCCCCTCCCTCTCCCTCTCCCTCTCTCTGACTCTGGGGGGTTCCATATCTCACCAAAATAAGCAGCATACTTCGCATGTGCGTCTGCTGCTGCATTCCCTTTTGAGATATGATCTTCTCCATTAGTGTGTGCGAGACATTTGACCAAAGCTAGTTCTTGGGGATCATTTATTACTTCAATTAACTCAGCTAATAAGAGAGCATGTTGCACTGGGGTGCCGTCAGCTCTCCTAAACCCTCTTCTCCGCCATTTTGTCAATCCCGAGTGGACAGTAGACGTGACATATGCGCTATCAGAATATATAGTTACTCTTTTGTCAAAGCTTTCTTCCAACGCCAAGATCAGTGCAACTAATTCTGCTGCTTGAGCAGAATAATGCTGTGGTAACTGTACACATTTCACCGCCACACACACCAATTCCTCTGTCATTTTTACAACTGCTGCCCCAGTTCTCCTTATCCCATCACTCTGGTCTATTGTTGATGACCCATCAATGAACAAGAGCTCTCCTCCATTTAGCGCATCCTCTTCAACTTTTCTAGTACATGAATACATTTCAGTAGTCTGCGTACAATCATGAGCATAGCCGCCTTCCTCAATAACTTCCGCTATAAACCTTGCAGGATTAACTGTGCTGCATCTAACAATGGATAGTTCTGGTCTAGATAAGATGATCTCATAACCTGACGCCCTCTGCGTGGTTAGTGTGGACTTAGGCTTCTTCAATAATGCAATTGGTGCATGCTCCACAAATAGTGTGGTTGGGCACCCCATTGTAATAGATGATGATTTCTCTACCGCAAAGGCAGCTGCGGCGAGGCCTTGTTCGCAAGGGAAATGACCTAACATAACAGGATCCAAGTGACCGCTGTAAAAGGCTACTGGATTGTATCCCATACTTGTTTTTTGAGCCAACACTGCTTTCATTACTGCTGAGTCGCAATGTGAAAATATAAAGAATTGTCGTTCATAATCTGGGGTGGCCAGTACCGGAGCAGTTGTTATTGCGTGTTTCAATTCGTCAAAGGCCTCTTTCATTTCCATTGTGCACCCCAATTTTTTCTCCCCTTTGTTAGCTTCTCTCAATGCTTCAAGTAGGGGTCCTATGTATGAGCTGTAATCAAATACCCATGCTCTACAGTAGTTGCACAATCCCAGGAACTGCTGCAGCTCCCTCACTGTTTGTGGCAATGGCGTGTTTGATATAGCCTGTGCTCTTTGTGGTGCAATCTTTCTTCCGTGTTGGGATATCAGCTGACCAATGTATAATACCTGTTCCTGACAGTACTGTAACTTTTCTTTGTCTACCTTGTAACCCTTTTCAGCCAATATTGTCAGCATCTTCAATGAGTCCTCCCTGCATCTTTTTTCGCTTGTGCTGCAAATTATTATGTCGTCAACATATTGCAACACTGTACTTTCCAATTCAATGTTTCCCAAGTCCATCTGTATTACTCTGTTGAAAATTGAGGGTGACTCGCAGTACCCTTGTGGCAATCTGGTGTGTTTCCATTTTGTGTTTCTGTACGTGAAGCTTGTCAGATCTTGTGAATCTGGATGCAGGGGTATTGAGAAGAAGGCATTTTTTAGGTCAATCACTGTAAATCGTGATGCCTCTGCTGGAATTCCACACAATATTGTGGCCGGGTTTGCTGCTATGGGGTATTCTGCTTCCACTATGTTGTTCAAGGGCCTGAGGTCCTGGATGAAACGCCAAGACCCTCCTTTAGCTTTGCGCACTGGATATACGGCTGTATTACATGGTGATTCTGATGGTACCAATATGCCATTATTTATAAGGGCCGTTATTGTTTCATATATGCCCTCATCTGCCTCTTTTGATAGTGGGTATTGCTTCACTCTAGGGAGTATTGCACCTTTTTTCAATTTTATTCTTACTCCCCCGATACTTTTTATGCACCCCATGTCATAGGGACTAGTAGTCCATAATGATGTTGGGACTTTTGCCATATCCTCCTCAAAAAAAGGAACTGGGGTGGATGTGGGTGCTTCAAGTGCCATTGCAATTTTCTGTGCCACTTGTTTGTATGTCACTCTTAGCCATATATCTACACTCATCATAAATACCATTTCACCCTTTTCCTTTTCTTCTGAAAAGAGCTCCTCGTCTGACACCTGGGTGAGCCTGCATCCCTCAGCTAGTGCTATCACTGCCCTCCATGCTCTTCCTTCCCGGTCTTGGGCATGTACTGCGATGTAATCAGCAGTCGCTATAATGCTCTCCATGCTCACTGAAATCACCTTTCCTTCCGGTTCATTGGCTGGTGTTTCTGGTCTAAACAGATAGGCTGTTGGCCTCCTCCAGATCTTTCCTTCTATTCCTGGCATCCATGCGAATGCCATGTCTGTTCCATACTGGAACAGTTCGCCATCTACTGGCTCAGCCCTAATCACTGTCTGTCCACAGTATGCTTGCATAATTTGCCGTGCAGAGAGCATGTTTATTCCAGGAGTGGAACAAATTATGCCGTCCTCCGTGAAGGATATTGTCATATTCAACCTGCTCATTAAGTCTCTCCCAAGTATGTTTACTGGTGAGTCCCTTGAATATAAAAGCGGGACGGACATGTCATAATCCCCTATCGATAAGGGGATGTTATCAGTAAAGGGAACCAACCCCCTAGCCCCAGAGAATCCTTGGGTGTTCATGGCCTCACCTGACATCTTAAATTTACCTTCCCTTATGCAAGACCGGGTTGCCCCGGTGTCAACAAGGAATGATAATTTTTTGTCACCTATCGTTACCTCTATGCGTGGTTCCTCCGCACTATTAGGTGTTACCGACAGGATGGGACACACCAAGGCCGTCTGTGGGCTGTCCTATTGTGGGTATAATGATTGACCACTTCCTGTGTAAGGGTTGTGTCCCAGGACCGTCACCCTTCCCAGTTGTATTTGCTGTAGCTGTGTATTGGTAGAGGTTACTTTATGGTCTTGAATTTGAGCGGGTTGCTGTACTTGCTGCACTTGAGGTTGATGTGTTATCGCTACCTGTTGTTGCGGTAGTGAATATGTCTGTGGCTGTTGTTGTGTTACTAGTTGTTGCTGCACATTTCCCGGTTGCAGTGCCTGCTGTTGTTGGTGGCCCTGCTGTTCCCTTGTAGGCCCTTGTTGTCCCTGTTCTCCCCATGCTGGTGTGCCGGGTCTCATTCTACATGTGCGTGACATGTGTCCTAATAATCCACAAATCCAACATACCGGTGGTTCCCTGGTCTGCCATGGAAAACTCCCTGAATTGTCCTGGTATACTGGTTGCCCAGTGGGGTAGAAACTTCTGAATCCTCCCCCTTGCTGTTGTGTGTTATAGCCGTATCCCCTCCCCCTCATCATTCCTCCCCTTCCCCTGTTGTAATTATAATATCCAGCTCCTGGTGTTGAGTATCCTCCTCCCATGTTAGTCGTGTATGGTGGGGGTAGTGGCAGCTGTTGTGCTACAATCTGTGGTTATTGTATTTGGGAGGGATCTTGTGCAGCCACTACTTGCGTGGGGTTTGGTGTCATTGTTGTAGGTGTAGTTATTAGTGCACCTTCCATCGTGTATTTAGTAAGTTTTTTCTGCACCAATTTAGCCTCTTCCGCTTTTCTATCCTCTTCCTTTTGTTTCATCTTTTCTTGCCATGTCCTACAATGATGTACTATCGTCAGTTGTATTTCTGGCCATGCTTTTGCTTCCATCCCCACTACTTTCTTCAATTGTTTCTGCACTGCTTCTGGGAGCCCTTGTATTAGTATATGATAGAATATTGCTGGTGTGTTGTCCCATTGCTCTCTAGTTTCCATACGCCACTTCTCTTGAATTTCCTGGATATAATCAACAGGATCTTCGTTCTCACGCATCTTGCGAGATGTAATCGCTCCTATGTCTGATGTGTCTGGGTATTGTACCCTCAATGCTTGCCATAATGCATTTCTGCAGTTTGCGAATGGCGCCCCGTCGTGTGATGTGCTTGTTATTGTGACCCCGGGGAAGCCTGCTCTCTTCCAGATGTCATCTGCTGCATCCCCCAATATTGATATTAGGAGGCCCTTTACATCTCCTACTGCCAGTTTCTGTCCTGCGGTGTGTTTTTCCATTTCATATATCCATTTCCCCGCACCTCCACTTAATGATGGGAGCCTGCACTTTATATTTTCCTTGTCTGCATGCTTCCAAGGGACATATTGTGGTCTAACCCCTCCCCTCTCCAAAAGTGGCATTCAGTTGTGTCCTGTCTGACCCCCTGGGTTCCCCAGAGGCGAGTCCGTATACCCCTCCTCTTCTTCCGTGTCATCTACATCTTCTGTTGTGTCCATATTTCCCCTGCTCGTAACTGTTTCTCCTCCATCTCTTCCCCTTCTTTTATCATTTCCTTTATTTAATGAGGGCGTGTGTATTCGTTCTTCCTGCCTGCGTCCAGGGAGATCTCTAAGCCTGCCTGCATAGGGTGTGTGTTCGTGAGGGGCGGGTGTAGGTGGGCATGTTGCACGGGATGAGTGTGGGGTGGTGGAGCATGTTGGACGGGATGATGAGGGTGTAGCTGCACGTGTGTGCCTTCCCGCCATTCCTTGCTCTTCCCCCTCACTTCCCCCCATTTCTTCCTTTCTTCTGCAGGCCCATGGTGATTCCCTGTTAGTCCGGGTGATGTACAATTTATCTAAGCTTTCCCTTTCCCTATTTCTTCCTTCCTTTTCCATTCCTTCTTCTTCCTCGCTACAAAAGTCATCCAGGAGCGACAACCCCCAATCTGTCTTTTTCCCCCTAATCGTTACTGTTTTTAAATCTATTAAATCCGTTCCTCCCGGTTCTTCTTTACCAATTGCTCCCCTTTGTGCTGATGTTGTTGCTACTTCTGTGTCTCTGCGTACATGTCTCCTTACTTCACTCTCCCCTCTCCTCTTTCCCCTTCTTTTTTCTCCACTATCTCTCTACCGATTTCCTCTCTTTTCTTTATTAATTCCTCCATTACTTCACTACTCATCTTTTCCAATATCCTTTCTTCTTCTCTCTTCCTTTCCCATCTCTCTCTTTCCCGCTCTAATATGCTCTCTATCATCCTCCCTTCTTTGTATTTCTTGGTCGTTTCTGATAGTATTTTCCTCTTCCATATTTCCATTTCTTTTTCTTTCTCTTCTTCCTCTCTTTTCTTGTCGCGCTGTGCTGCTCGAGATACCCTTTCTGCTACTGCCTTTACCCTTTCAGCTTCTCTCTTTCATTCTTCAGTTCGTTCCCTCATTTTTTCCAACTCATTCTTACTTTCTTTCCTTTCCCGTGCTCTCTCTTTTTCCTCCCTCTCAAGCTGCTTGATCAGGGCATTTTGCTCATTCCTTAATTCTGCTAATCGTTCCTCCAAAATCTCTTCTTTTTCTCGTAACAGCACTTCCTCCTTTCTTTTCCCCCCTTCCCCTTTCATCTCGCTCTTTCTCTCATTATCCTCGTTCATTTTCCTTACTACCTCCTTCTCTTCTCCTGTTAATGAACCTCGTAATTTTAATAATACCTGCGCAGCTACCCACTCATCATGTCCTATTGCTGCAATTTGTTCTTCGCTAGTCTTCCCCTCCCCTGCGGGCATCTTCGTATAAGTTGACCTTGCCGTACTTGTCTGCTCCCCTCCCGTGTAGCCACCTGTAGCTGTATATGGTGGTGGGCTGTATGCCGGGTTCGAGTACCCCTCAGCCGCCCTTAATTGTTCTCTCACTATTTCTCGTAGTTCCGTTAAAGGATATAACCCCCCTTCCTCTTTTTTCACTACCTTCGCTAGGGGCATGTCGTCGCCCTGTTCCTTTTTTATTTCTTTTTCGTTTAGGTTGCTACTCTTTTCTCCTCCCTCTTGTCCTTTCCCCGTGCACTGTGTGCCTTCACTCTCTTTTTCCCCATTCTGTTCTTCCTCCTTAACCTTCTTCTCCTCCTTTGTTTCCCCCACAGTGAACATTCCGTTTGGTCCTGGTCGGGACCCCTGGAACATTCTCCAGAAGTTAAACACCTCCACGTGGTGTGTCAACTTCTTCCCCTTGTATGTGTTATGCAGATGGGTTAATAGTGAGTGTTGGATATATGGGTCGAAACTGCCATTAGGCGGCCATGGTGTCGTAATTTTGTTGTCCGTCCCCTGTGTCCATTCTATGCTGTATTTGATCAGTTTCTCCCTATGGGGTGACAGTGTTTTACATATATGCTGTAGCGGGGTAGTGAGGGTGTTCCCCCACCCTCCCGATCCTGTCCCGTATGACATAGTAGCACTGATTTGTTATCCTCCCTCTATATGGTAGCGGTTATCTTGCTAATAATGAATGCTATACAATTTCAGATGTTTTACCTGGCCCCGTAATTTTGGGGACTTGCGATTGTCCGCTAAAAGAAAATAGTATAATATAGCATTTGCATTTATATATTCTTTTCTCTTTTTTTTCTTCTTTCCCCTAACACCGTTACGGCCCCCTACGGCCGAGGCGCACGTAGCCCCCTGCGGCTGCGTGCCCTGTGTGACGTTCTTATACAGCCGTCCCACTTTCTTTCACCCCTCCTCCTCTTTCTTCACTTGTCGTGGCCGGCGTTCTCCGTGCGCGGCCACGTCCCTCTCTTCACCTTGTCCCGATCTAATCGTTACCGTTTATCTCGGTCTCCACTCCCTTACCATTATTCTCTTCCCCACCACTCTCAAAAAAATGCCTTGTGCTCGAGATATCCTATGAAAGCCCTACTGGTGACGTCACCGACCTCTTCCAAAACTACCGGTAAGTTCTTTACATGTTTTAAAAGTTTGAAATAAGTTTGCAATCTATCCCCGTTAACCCCACAGCTGTCCTCTTGTCACGCCTGGAACAAGGTAATCAACAATATAATCAGACTGCGCACACTGCGTCGCCTCGCGTGTGATACGCCCCTCGACAGGGGGGCTTAACCAGCCAATTATCTTCCGTATTAGGCAACCAGCTAGCTACCGCCTACAGGGAAACGTCATCTATCTATCGAGTTTTCTGCTCGATCAATAGGGATCCTCATCTACTCATTGATCAATAATCACCAATTCGTAGGAAACCGCACACACACACACGCCCTTACAGGTGGTCGCGACCTAGGCCAATCAGTGTCTACGAGCGGCCGCACGTGATGTTTTCGTGCTCCGCCCCCTCCTTCCTCGTAACGTAGCGGACTGCTCTCGCACTTGTCCAGCTACCATTCACTTCACCGTCAACACTAATTTATCAAACCTTCGCTGCGCACCTTTGTAACACCTCCCACCTCCCGTATTCTATTCCTCCCCCTTCCCTCACAATCTCACATTGCTTGTTGGGCGTGGCACACTCACCAAGTTCTCTTGATGCGGGGCCGCTCGACTGCGTGCACCCCTCCAAGCGGCTCGCCACCTCCCCTCGTCTGGACCACGTCTGGACACTCGCCAACCGCGGGCGGGATACTTCTCAACCGGCTCCCGAAGGCCAATATCCGGATTGCGCTGTCCGGTCTTCTCGCAGTTCCGCGATGGTCCTGTAGTCCTCAAAAAGGGGGTAGCGGCAGAGGGGGCCGTGCCGCCGGGCCTCCTCGCAACGAGAGCACTCGGAAAAATAAAAGAAAAAGCAGATCTTAAACAGATCTCAGCATTGCCTCCAACTTGTCGGGGGGAATTCTCCCGGGGTCGGCTGGGCCGTCCGCGGACCTCCGGGCTGGGAGGCCCCAACTCCTCCCGCGTATCCCAAAAATGAGTATGAGGCACACACAAGAAGCAAGGTGGTTCTGCTGTTTGTTGAACAATGGCAGGGATGGGTCTAGGATCGTACGCGTCCGTCCTGACTCTCGAAATTCGTGGAGCTCGCAGGCCCCTTTTTGCCTCAGTATGACGCGCTACTTGCGTCACCTGGGAAAGTTGGCAAAAAACCTATCGCCACTCTGGATTGGTTCCTTGAGTGGTAGGGTTAGTATAGCATACGTATGGAGAACGCTGTTAGTGGTTAAGGGTCAGTCAGGTGGTATACTTGGGTTGTCCCTTCTATTAGATACATGAAAATTGTTACAGGAAGACCCCTAATGATTGGCTAATGTTAATGGCGTCAGTGATGAGTGCCCCATGTTCTGATTGGTCCACTCGCGAGCCCCCCAGCCTGGGACCATCGTTGTTCCCAGCTCGCGGTGTACCTGTCATTTGCAACAATATGTAACTATGTGTTTATGCAGACAATGCGTGGATTTGCTCATATGCCTGAGAGCAGACTATTCCCACCGCTGTAGGTGTCCATTGGGTCATTTCATTGTTGCAGCCTGTGTCTCAAACGTGGGACCTAGGCGACTTCTCCCTCCTGGGTCTGGCACCCTGTCAGGTTCGGCTTGGTCACATGAGGAGAGACCATGGTTGAGGCAGAATTCTGCACATTTAATGTTGTATTTTCCACTGTGTGTCTGGCTTAGTTTGCAGGTGTGACCTTGGCTTCGGCTTGTGGCATGCGAGTTGCAACATTGCCCCCTTGGCTGTCAGTTCTCGCTGGGCTCATTCTGCAGGGTCAGCAATTGTACTCTTGTTCGTTCAATGTTCGTGGAGGCTCTTGCTTGCGGCCTACTTGGGCCTGGTGCATAGGTGGGGATGTTTAATGCACGGCACTTTAAGTTATGGTATCATATTGCTTCATATCCAGTATCATGTCTTCGTTGTATTTTTCATCACAATGCATGGGTTAGGAGAAGCGTCAGCAAGCATTTTAGATGAGTGCTTTGTGCGTCTTGCGTTTCTGCTTTTTGAAAAATCTATGTGAAAAATAATAAAGATGCGCGTCACTGGGTGTGTCCGTCACCTACGTCATAGCACTGAATATGTTCTTCGTGTGGATTGGTGTGGGGGTGTCCAGTGTGCTAGGTGGTCATGGCATCTCTAGCGATGTGTTTATTTACTGTTGAATGGTTCAGTCGAGTTCATCCATGCCGCAGGTGTCGGCTTGAGCAGGGCAGGCTGGTGGGCAGGCTGGTGGGCACATCCGTATGTTCCTGTACCAGGGTATTTGGTCATCTGGTAGATAGGCGAATTCATCTCGTGGCGGGTGTCTGGGTCGCGATCCTCTAGGCCAGGGGCGCAAGGGGATTGGGGGGAGTCTTTTGTCCCATTCTCCCACTTCAGCACTATAAGAAAACATGCCATGCTGGCTCTGCCAATGTATGGCAGTATCTTCATGTAAGGACATACTCATGTTGGCTTTGCCATTTAAAATACAATGCCAAATAAGAAAACATGTCAAAACTGCCTGCACAATATAGGCCAGTCTAGATCTGTAACAATACTTATCATGCTTACTTTACCAAAGACGCCGAGAAACAAATGCAGCAGCACAGTCAGAAATAGCTAGATTGGTTCCATTCAAATTCCAGTATAGTCATGTAATAACACATATGCTTTGCATTATCATGTATGTTTGCTTGTTAAAAATGGTGTAGTATTTGTCCCCTCACGCCCTGACTGCTTAACCACCCCCACCTGCATAAATATGCTCCTCAGTGGCAGATCCAGCACAATCACACACACACTAACACATTCACACAGCATTCACTCGCTCATTCACACGCTCACCCATACATCATACACACTCTAATTTATATGCGCAACCAGCCACCAATACATCTACTCACACACACTACATAATACATACACACCCTTGCATGCACACCCCCAACATACAAACATACATCATAAACATGTGAACACCCTTGAATACATGCATGTGCACCCACACACCTAGGGACAGCCTATGCTTAATAGTTCCTGACATGCGCAGTGGAGCAGGAGTCCACCCATCCCACATCACAAAAGAAAATCTGACTTCCAAAAGAAATGCTCTGACTTCAGAAATAAATTATTTCTTTCTGAGTTTGATGGGGGTTCCCCAGGACACGGTGGGGCAGGGACCCCCACACTGGGGACCGGTGGCAAAACCTTTCAGACTAACTACTTTACTGATGTGGGTATTAAATTGAGGGAGCCAGAGTGTGCCCACCTTATAAATAAGAGGGATTTAGACGAGTGGGAGGGTGGTGGTGCCTCTGCTGGCATACTTGGGCAGAAACCTTTCCCCGTCTCTGGAGTTTATTTTGGGAATTGCTCTGCTCTATGAAACCAGCCCTTATTTTCAAGTACCACTGCTAGATTTGATTTTGGGAATTTCTATTGTGCTTATGACAGATGTAACTGCATCTAAGCTTAGAGTGTAACAAGTATCACTGTATCAAATGCTGCTGAGAGATCCAACATCACCAACAATGTTAACTCCCATGAATCAGCGTTGTTCAGGATATCGGCCCAGAACGCCACCAGTGCATCTCTGTTCCATGTCGGACACGGAAATACCGACGGGCAAATGTCCGGTATCAACAATCTCTCCATTTGCTCCTATATTTGCAAAGTAACTACTTTCTCTAAGATTTTCATTGGCAAGGTATTCCTGCCACTGGGTAATAGTCCTGCAGATCTTTTGAATCTAAAGATGTTTTTTTTAAACTAAAGAGTCACAGTAGAAATGTTCAATGATAGCGATACCAATCTTTGGGTCAAAAAAAGTTTAATAAATTGGTTAAAAACTGGGGCTAAACTAAGGCATGTGAATGGGCAACGTAAGCGGGTATTCATCCAAAAGATGATTTGTAGGTTTCAGATTCTGAAGTAGCTTGGTAGTAAGGCCATAAGAATCTGTGCTAAAATCAAATATAGTTTCCAGGTGCTGGGAATTACCACTATGTAATTCAGTCTGACATGCCATTTGGCCGATCTTGTCCTAAACAGAACTAATTTTGTCTATCGAAATTATTAAATTCATTGGCTCATGTAATTGCAGGGATGACAGTAGATGCAATAATCACTGGATTTAAACATCTAGTAATGGTGTCAAAGAGTTCCTTAGGTTTGTTTATAGAAACTGACACATCCTGTAGAAACTTTGCCTTAGCATCAAAAATTGCTTTTTTACATGTCTTTAGAGCTAATTTTGTCTCCTCTAGAGCAGATGTATTCCTGTTTTTCCTCCATGTTCTTTCTTTCTGATTATATATTTTTTTTAGCTTTGCTAAAGTTGGGTAGTACCAGGGGTTGGAGTGTTTTTTTTGTGGCTGTCTGGGTTGTAATGGGGCTTTAGTGTCACAAATAAGTGTTACTCCCTTAATGCCTGTAGAGAAATATAAGTCACAGTCATTTCTTTTGTCACAGCACAGATTACTGGGATTGTGACAAGCCCCCCATCCCTCTGAAATGTAGCCAAATCCTTCTTTTTACGTCTCAATATCAATTCTGTATGCTGATTGGAGGTGTGCATTGTCTGATGTGATGAATCCAATAGAGTCATCACGGATTCCCAGCGGGAACCTCCTCCCATGTGGCCAGGGGATGGCAGCTGCTACCTGATCCTGACCCTGGGGGCGGTTGTATGAGGGAGGATCACATGGGAGGAGACAACTACCGGGGATATGTCATGACTTCATTGGATGAGGCACAGTATTCCCCCCTTCCCCATGAGGAAGACCCTCTTACACCCAGGATCTTAATAGCCTATTGTCAGCTACCGGTTCACCCTTGTAGAGGAAGGCAAGAAACTTTTTCTATACACTATTCTGGTCAGGCCCCCACCTTTAATTCAAACACCCAAAAATCACACATAACACCTTTTGTTTCTAATGTGTCTTTATGTGAAATATCTAAGAGTTAAAAGATCCATGACGTCCATGGACTCCAACACCCACAACCGCTGAGGTACTGAGACGAGGAGGATGAGAGAGTTTGTGCAAAGGGACAGAGCTTGAAGTACAACATGCAAACTAGTTTTTCCAATCTGTCAGTGCATGGGACGTTTAAAGATGGCAACCACACTATTAGAGAGAGCTGTGTACGAAAGGACGTTAAACCCCATGCTGAGGCTCACAAATGCAGGATGCTGGAAGGCCACTGGGACCAGAGGAGAAAAGCTGCATGCGAGCCAGGAGGGTGGTGGAGTGGCGCAGGAGCTCCTGGATGGTGAGCCGTTCAAAGAGGCAGTGTTCTCCAGCCTGGGCCAAGAGGGAAAGCTGGCGTGAGACTGCGGAGCAGCACAAAGCTCTGGTGAAGCGTCTGCACGCTCCAAAGTGGAAGGCGGGTGAATGAGCCACACTGCCGAGGCACGAATAGAGTCGGTGACGCTGGAAGTAACCAGTGTGTCTGCATAAAGCTGTTGGGGACCCCGGGGAGTTCCAACAAGCACACCAACAAATGGTTGAATGTAACGAGATTGCTGTTGTAAATACAGTCAAGGCAAAGAACAAATTCAACACCCAATAAGAAGAATGTTTGAATGCAGACACTTCAAAACACAAAGGAAAACCCCTATCAAACACAGATGGATGAAATGCCAGTGGGTGGGAAATGTTATCCAATAAGAAGAACGTTTGAATGCAGGCAAGTCAAAGTATAATGGCAAACCCCAATCAAATACAGATGCATGAGATGCTAATGGGGGGGAGAGGTCTGAGCTGCGCAGATGTTACCATATATATATACCCCAAGCTCCTTACGATATATTCTATTGTGGCACAACCAAATAACTGTGAAACACATGAGAAGACCTGGCAGGCGAGTACACTAGGCAGCTGGAATTGTACAGAGATTCCTGGCAAGGAAGCATACCAGGTTATCTAAATTACAAGAAATACTACAGAAGGAAAGATTCCTGGCAGGAGAGTGAATTAGGTGATCTGAGAAATCCTAAGAGTAGTCCTGGAAAGAGAGTACACCAGGCAGCTGAATTTGTACAGAGATCCACGTCAGGGAAGTGTAACAGGTGATTTAAGTTAGAAGAAATACTACAGTAAGAAAGATTCCTGGCATGAGATTAAACCAGGTGATCTGAGAAATCCTAAGAAGTCCTGGAAGGCGAGTACACCAGGCAGCTGAAATTGAACCGAGATCCCTGACAGGGAAGTATACCAGGTGATCTAAGTTGCAAGAAATACCACAGAAAGACTGTTACAAGAATTTATCATTTAAACAAGAACTTTGTGAGTCCAGTAAAGATAAGAAGGAACTGTCAACTAAAGAGATATTTTATTTTGTGAGTCCAGTGAAGACACAAAGGAACTGTTCTCTAAAGAGACATTTTTGACATTCTGTTTATGAATCTAGGGGAAGGAGACCACCCTGTGGATCCAAGGGTCTATACCTTGGAGGACATTTTTGTTGGAATCATTTTGATGCTTTGGGTTTTGAACACTTTTGCCAACATCAAGTTAAATACATTTCCTTGAACCCTTTGTTGTTTTGTTTATGGTTTGAGGGTCAGGTAGGACGTTTTGGACTCAAGGACTTCCTTTCAGTTACTGACATCCTGACCCAGACAGATCCTTAGTTTTTGGTTTGTAGGTAGTGTGAAAAACCTGAAGGTGTCTCACCTGCTGTCCCCAGGGATCTGTCACCCAGGTGGCCAGGACACGCCCATCCCCTTTGAATCCAGTTCCTGGGAGTGGATCAGTGCGGGAGGATCACCTCGCTGAGGGGTCCTCGAGGAGTGGAGGTGGGACACCGGATGGTGAGATGCTGTATCCCCCTCCCTATAACACCTTTACCCCATCCAACTCAAGCCCCCCACATTTCAGAACACTAACACTTTCTCATGGACAGTTCACTGTGAGAGAAAATAGACTAACACCTGAGCCGTATACCTGACTTGTCCCAATACAATTGACAGGCAATTACTGACCATTACACACACCTGACTTCCATCACACTTCCCCACACAGATAAAAGGCGGGGCACAAAAGCACACTCTGAGTAAGGCAAAGCACATGAGGAAGCAGCGGTTCCAAGATGGAAGTTTAATACAAGGCGAAAGATGGCAAAACTGAAGAGAATTGCAAGGAGGGAAGTGCCCTTGACCTTTTCAACTAAAGACAGTTACTTTCATGAACCTTCGAGAATAGGAAACGTAAGACCAGGAATTGAGGCTGAAAAATTCATTAATGTGTGTCAGAGGTACGTGCGGCTTTCCCGTGTCGATAGTCAAGGTGGGGAGAATCGTTTGCTGCCGTGGTACTGTCCTTAGATCCTACAACAAAGCAGCTTCGATGAAGTCAGCACAACCGGTGAGTTGGGGAGACTGATACCAGACTGATCTGTGTTGAAGCCAACGTTGCAAGCAGCAACATTATATAATGAAAACTGAAGAGAACAGTGTTTCTAGCGTATTTGGCAAGCAATGCGAACACAATTAATCAGCAGAAGAGTGATTGAACTTTGAAGCCAAGATACGATACCGTAAACAGAGTTGTCCGGCACCACGTGGGTGCTCATTCAAAAGTCTTTGGCCCTCATTACGACCCTGGAGGAGTGGGTTTACGCCAGCGGTATTCGCGGCGGACCCGTCCGCCCTACTACGAGTTCCCGTAGCGCCATGGAGCCGTTTTCCGCCTGGTTTTTCCGGGCGGAGAAATCCATGGCGCTACGGGACCTTGATGTTAATTACGCCACCGTATTTTACGGTGGCGTAATTAACGCCTTCCCCACTCCCATTATACCCTATGGGGCAAAAATGGGAATGGGGAAGGGTAAAATGGGGAATGGGGATTTACCGCCCCGCCAAGGTCGGCATGGGGCGGTAAATCCGCCAACCCCCATGGCGCTATTGGCAGCTTTCCGCCGTGCTCCATGGTGCATATTGCACCACGATTTCCGCCAGGGTCGTAATGAGGGCCTTTGTTAGGTATCCAGCTGAAAGGTGGCAAATGTGAAGAGTGATAAAGAATTGTGAAATCAAAGTGGTCCTGCAAAGGGTCAAGCAAAAACCCTGTGCACATTCGAAAGTCTTCGATAGTTGATGAAATTATATAGGAAGTTGGTCCGAGGCCAGCAGAGGGGGAGCAGCTAAAAGCATTTGGTTAAAGCAAGTTTGTGTAAAGTTATGCACATTAAAGGAAGCTGAGTCCGATTGAGGGGGATCTGAGATCTGAGCCGGACCAAGGGGGTTCTGAGATCTGAGCCCGACTGAGGGGGATCCAGGGTGAACCGTGAGTCACCCAATAAAGAACACCCTACGAGAAATTAGGTGCATAAATAATTTACAAACATTAGAACTTGAGTACTTATGATAATCTGAAAGAGGAAAATAATGTATTGTTTGTTTGTCACATCAGGCCCTCTGAATGAAGAGACTTTGAAAGGCAAAGAGACTTGGGCACAGAAGGCCCTGATGCTAATGATTGAACTGTATCCTCGAGCTAAAGAAGCCAGAGACTGTGCTAAACTCGAGTGTACCGCCTTGTCCTGTGCTGAAAACGTGGAGAAGGGAAGCCAACGGCCTGAACATCCTGACATATTATTTTTCCAAACACTTCTTTCTTTTTCATTACATTGTTCCCATACTATTTGCATTAAGAGGTAAGGAATGGAAGGGCAATAGGTTTATAAGTATAGTCCCTTTTATTTTGACAAGACACTTCGAGGACTGCGTTATTATTATTTGATGGTCGTAGTTTGC
The DNA here is from genome assembly GCF_040938575.1 of Ambystoma mexicanum. Lineage (NCBI taxonomy): Eukaryota > Metazoa > Chordata > Amphibia > Caudata > Ambystomatidae > Ambystoma > Ambystoma mexicanum. The sequence continues at coordinate 201,836,701 of NC_090934.1, read as the reverse complement.
TCCCATCTGTAGATTTAGGATTAGATAGACGTTTTTCAAACCTTTTTTGAAGTTCAATAAACACCCTTGAACTGTGGTCCCTTGTGTCTGTCTTGCTGTTGGTACCATGCCTTCCTTACAGTAGGGAAGATCCTCTTTAGAGCAGGGACAGGGAGGAGTTCTCTTTTATTTAATACATGTCTTTATCCAAAAACATGACAACTTTGTGTTTGGCTTTCATTTTAGACCCCTCATAGTGAGGTGTGATAAAGGAAAAAGGAGAAGAAATCTGATCTAGTGATCTGACCAAGAAACAGCCTCGGACTAAGCCTAGTGATAACCTGAGCCATGGAAAACCACTAAATCAAGACACTGGGCCTCGTTCCAACCTTGCCGGTATCCTGGCGGTAGAGCTGCAAATGTTGAAACAATTTCTGCCAGATTACGGGTGCCGGAGTGACAGTGTTAATCCCCATTCATGGAGTCCCATAGGGCTCCATGTGGGGATTTGCTGTAATTACCTGCACCGGCAATACCAGTGCTGGTAATGACAGCGTTTATTGCCATAATGGCGCCTGCCTTACCTACAGCTTTTTTAGCTGGAGGTAATGCAGGTGCCCCACCGTCAAACCCATAGTCGGCTGGTCAAGGTAATGTGCCAGTATCCATGAATACCGGCACTTTTTTAACAGACTGGCCGACCTAGAATAAGGCCCATTGTCCTCATTGGTGGGAGGAGGTCAAAGTCTGTGGTCGAAGTTCGTGACTATTCAAAATATCCCAAAGTTCAGCTGAACCAGGAACGGGTGTCGGGAATCCTGCCCCCCTACTTTGGCAATGGCTAGCACTGCACCCAGTATTTGGGCCACCTCTCCCAGCTGGACATATTGTTTCTAGGTTTGAGGTGCTGGAGAAGATTACAGATGGGCGAGCTGAGATGGTGGCTATACATATCCCCCAGGATTTCAGCCGGCAGAATTAGTTGTTTACAATGTAGAAGTATCATTAGCATTGGCTCAAAGCGTGGGCGCGTAACCACCAAAGTCTTTTGAAGCCCAACCTTGACTAAAGACATTTGTAATTTTTACCCAAGTATGAGAGCTCTTTCAATAGACTAATGTTTTGAGGGTGGTCAGCTTGATAGAAAGGTAAGTGCTCTCTGGAGCGGTAGAGGCAGAACGAAAGAGAGGAGACATTCTTCCCTGAAGCAAACCCATAAGCAAAGGTGAGAAATATCCTGTTTGCTGGGATGCTCCGCCTACCAATGTAGCACCGCTTGACACATTTATGACCGCTGGAGGTTGATGCTCGTAGTTTGGGTAATTCATTTCATGCTTCTAGGGTTCCCTTTAGTTCTTTCTCTTGATCTAAATGTTTTTGTAAAGGGGTGAACAAACCACACAACTCTGTGATATTGAATGTCACTCTCCTTAAAGTTGGTTTTGAGAATTATGGGGAAATGCATAACAAGTTCCTTACTTGGTCCAGGGGTGGGCAGGTCTGGTGGTGGGTGACAGGATCGGATTTTGTAAACGCAGAACATTGTGACTGGGTGGGTGATGTGGGGAAAATGTTTTCCTGTTGATTGCATTTTAATTATCCAAGATGACGAAGAAGTAGTGAATAAGATTAGCACACTGGCAAATAGGCACACAAAATAGGGATTAGAGCGGTGCAACCCTCATTATTCTTCCCATGCAGTGAGCTACCAGGCTCGATACAGCCTAATTTGCTGAGCAAGGGATGTTCAAAGGGAGAGGCCTTAATCTATTTTCTTTATCCAGATTGATGCACCATAACTCTGATGTCCAGAATAGATTGACCATGGCCAGAAGTCAGTCAGGACAATTTGCTGCCTCCCCCAGATGACCTCCAAAGAAGGATGCTCTCTAGAGAGGTATCAACTGGTCGACAGGAGAACCCAGTCAGCAAGTTCCTGTCCTAGAGCATAGCTGGGAGGAGCAACAAGGTTAGCAATTCTCAATGTTTGGTCTACTTAGCCTATTTTGAAATATGAATGCTGTGTGAGACGTTGTTGGTGGACACCTTTGACTCTCATGGTTAAATCTTCTTTTTGCTTCCAACAATGAATGGGAGCTAAAACCATGCTTAAAATGACCTTGTAACCCTGGTTTTTAGCTATACTAGGGGGACGCTGCTGTATCTTTTAAGGGGGCAAATCTTACATCTCCTGACCCGACCCCCATCCAGTACTTGAATCTGAACCTCCGAATCTACGCAAATGCTGGAAAAAACTAACAATCACTCCGGACCTAGCCAACGCACTCCTCCAGTCTCCACCACCGACCTGCCATCCCAACAAACAGCTAACCTCCGACGCCTTTGACTCATGGCTCAATGCATCTCTGTTGCGGCTCACAGCCCCTTGCAAACCATCAACCCGCCGTGGCCTCTTCCCCAGATGGTTCACTCCTGAGTTGAAGATCACTAAGCAAATATATAAACATCTAGAACGCAAATGGCAGAAAGACAAAACCCAGGAGAGCAGGGCCACCTTTGCCCGACACCTTTATCAGTACAAGGCCGAAATCCGGAAAGCAAAAAAAGCCCACTATAACTCCCGAATCCTAAACTGCAAAAACCCAAGCAAGGAACTCCACAAAATCATCGCCGAATTCACCAATCCAGCTTGCACAACAACCGTCCCGACCCCCTCACAATCACTGTGCGACTCACTCTCCCTCCATTTTTACACCACGGCTCTCGAAAGAACAAATACTCTAGCCACCAAACTTGCTCTCTTACATCCACCAGGCAATTCGCCGCCCGTACCGGCCAACCCACTAGCTGCGACCATTATGCAACCAACGTTTGAATCCTTTAGTCCAATATCACCAGAGCAATTTCTCAAACTTCTATCTGCCCGCAAACCATCTGGCTCGCCGCTAGATCCTTGCCCAGCCAAAACCCTCAAAGAAATTTTCGCTTCCACCTGCGCAGAAGAACACGCAAGATCCATCATAAATGCCTCTCTTTCCTCTGGTATCTTTCCCGACGCATTCAAAACAGTTCATGTCAAACCTCTAATTAAAAAACCTTCGCTGGACCCTCTTGAGCCAAAAAACTACCGCCCTATCTCAAACACCAGGTTCCTTGCCAAACTCATTGACCGATCCGCCTACTCCCAACTAAATGCCTTTGTCGAAGCCAACAATCTGCTAGACCCCGCCCAATCAGGCTTCAGAGCCCGCCACGGAACTGAAACCACCCTAACTTCAATCTGGGATGACCTTAAAATGACAGCAGACTCCGTGGGATGCCCCGCACTAATCCTTCTTGACCTATCCGCAGCCTTTGACACAATCAATCACTCAATCCTCCTAGACCGCCTCCACTCCCTAGGAATTTGTGGAACCGCTCTTAAATGGAAAGCTTCATTCCTCAGAGACAGGTACCAAATAACGATACTCTCCACCTATACCTCCCAAGCCCGACCAGTCGACACAGGAGTCCCACAAGGAGCATGCCTATCTGCCCTCCTGTTCAATCACTACCTGATCACCCTCCCTCCAATAATTCGTTCACACAACATCCTATGCTACAACTACGCCGACGACACTCAACTAATTCTAAAACTCCTGAACTCAAAACCCAACTACCGACCTGACCTGGCCTCCTGCCTCCTTGACATAGAACTCTGGATGACCCAAAGCCACCTCCTGTTAAACCCCTCCAAAACAGAAATCATGGTATGTGGCAACTCCAAACTTCTTCCGCACCCACTACAATGGCCATCCGCCATGGGCAACTCACCGACCCCCTCCAAATCAGTGAAAAATCTTGGATGCACCCTTGACTCTGACCTAACACTCTCGCGCCAAGTCAACAACGTCTCAAAATCCTGCCACTATCACCTTAAAACCCTTAGGCGCATCTTTCCATATCTCTCCTTTCCCAACAGACTCTCCGCGGTCCAATCAATCGTTATATCTAGACTGGACTATGCAAACCCCCTATACCTCGGAGTCCATGCGTACCAACTGAATAAACTTCAAAGGGCACACAACGCGGCAGCCCAATTGCTACTTGCACTCGGCCCGAGAGACCACATCTCCCCAGCCCTTAAGACACTGCACTGGCTTCCAGTAGCCCGAAGGGTGACCTTCAAAACCTTATGCATCTCTCATCGAGCACTGCATCAAACCGGACCCCAATATCTTCAAGACAAACTAAAACCCTATCACCCCGCCCGCACCCTAAGATCAAGCACAGCCGGCCTCCTAGTCATACCGAAGACAAACTCAGTCAGGTTAGGCGGATCATCATTCTCAGCCTTAGCCCCCACACTATGGAACTCACTCCCACCCCACATCCGCCTAACTGAGGATTTAACGTCTTTCCGCAAACTGCTGAAAACCTGGCTCTTCCCCTAAAACCCAAGCCATACCAAACTAATCCAAACAGTCTAACAGCAACTCAATGACACCAAACCCAACAAACTACCTGATGCGAGAAATTGACAGCTAATAATCCAATAAAATAGATCAAAGCAGTGAAATGGTTAATAAGACTAAATTATACGGAAACAGTAAAGAGATTTTAACTCCAGAAATTGACAGAATGCATGTGGAGTAAACAAAGTGAACAGCGTGGATGAAATGGTTAGAATGGATGAAGCAGATGGAATACATGAATGCGCTGAGTGGAAGAATGCAAATGTGTGAGTGTATAGAATGAACGAACATGTTGTGCGGATGAGTGTGTAGGACGGCTGGGTTGTGGAGCGGACGAGCATGTACCGCTGATGAGTGCGTAAATACAGAGAAGCGAGTAGAACGCTGGAGTGTGTAAAACAGAGCGGACGAGTATTTATAGCGGTCAAGTGTATGGAGTGGACGAATGCTTGGAGCGGTTGAGTGTTTGGAGCGGATGAGTGTATGGAGCGGACAAGTGTACGGAGCGGATCAGTGTACAAAGATGATGAGTGAAGAGATAATTAGATAGAACAGGATATTGCTGTTGAACGCGTGAAAAGCACGAATGCTTAAGGCGGATGAGTGTGGAGAACGGATGAGGGTGGGGAGCGGATGAGAGGGGGACGCGCGCGGAGAGGGGGACGCACGCGGAGAGGGGGCCGAGTGCCTAGAGGGGGACGAATGCCTAGCGGGGGATGGATGAGTGCGTAGAGGGGGATGGATGAGTGCATAGAGGGGGATGGATGAGTGCGTAGAGGGGGATGGATGAGGGCGTAGAGATGGATGAATGCCTAGAGGAGGATGAATGCCTAGAGGGGATGAGTGTCTAGAGGGGATGAGTGCCTAGAAAGGGATGAGTGCGGAGAGGAGATGAGTGCGTAAAACAGGTGAATGCATAGTACGTGTGAGGCATAAAGCGGATGAGTGCCGGAGCGAACGAGTGCTCAGAGTGAGCGGACATGTTGCGTAGAGAGGACGAGCACGTAGAACGAACGAGCACTGATTGCGTCCAATACTGAAGAGTACAATGGATGAGTAGAGCATGGGACAGACAATGCATGCGTGGGGCAAACAGGAGGGCATGCGTGGAGCCGACAAGAGTACATGTGTAGAGCAGACAAGGGTGCATGCGTAGGCCGGACTGGAGCGCGTGGGACGGACTGGAGCGCGCGGGGCGGGCTGGAATCCATGCGTGCGCGGAGCAGACCAGAGTGTATCGAGAAGACTGGGTGCATGGAGCGGATAGGAGTGCATGGAACGGACTGGAGCGCATAGTCTTGCGTGACGTATATAGTTCGGTTTGGAACTCCAGCTGAGCGTGGAGAGCGGTCGCCGGTGGCCTGAGGGGAACAGCAGGCCTGAGAAGCCCTGCCTGGGCCTCCGTGAGTGTTTTGTTTTGTTTTAAAAAAAAGAAAAGTTGAATTGTTCCTCGCGCTCCTAGCGCGGTGTTTGGCCTGCTCCTGCTCCCCCCTCCCACTTCCTGGTCTTCCTCTCCCTCCCCGCCTCCCTGCCCGCCCCCCCCCTCCTCTACCTCTGCCTATAACCTCCCCCCTCCTGGGCAGCCCTCTGCCCGGCAGCCCCCGCGGCTAAGGGCCCCAGGCCAAGGGCGACTCCTACAGTGCGGCTCCCTGTGTGTCTGCAGGTGTCCGCAGGGGACGCCAGGTGCCAGTTCCACCTGTTCTCCGTTCCCCGGCCCACCCCTCCTACTCCTGGTTACATCCGCATGTGGCCTGCCGCACTGTATTCACAGTTGAGGTATACTAGGGTGCTTTTTCTCCTCTCGCAGGATTCTCAAACGTAGGTGGCCCGGTACCTAATACGCATTACTGTTTGCTCTGATTTGTGGTATACTAGGGTGCTTTTTCTCCCCTCGCAGGATTCTCAAACTTAGGTGGCCCGGTACCTAATACGCATTACTGTTTGCTCTGATTTGTGGTATACTAGGGTGCTTTTTCTCCCCTCGCAGGATTCTCAAACTTAGGTGGCCCGGTACCTAATACGCATTACTGTTTGCTCTGATTTGTGGTATACTAGGGTGCTTTTTCTCCCCTCGCAGGATTCTCAAACTTAGGTGGCCCGGTACCTAATACGCATTACTGTTTTTGCTCTGATTTCTGGTATACTAGGGTGCTTTTCTCCCCTCGCAGGATTCTCAAACTTAGGTGGCCCGGTACCTAATACGCATTACTGTTTGTTTGCTCTAATTGTGGTAACTTGTGCTTGCCGCTCACTTCCTGTCTGCGTGCTCTCGTTTCGTCTGTCTCCCCCCCCCTCCCTCCCTCCTACTCCATGGTGCTCTCCGTCTCGCCTATCTTCTCTAACTGCTTCTCCATTGACTATCCTGCTCTCCTCACTAAATCTGGTAGGAAAAAGTTTAAAAAGGACATCCTGGTCTCCAACCCAGGCCTCCCTATCGCTGACACCTGCTCTAAGGAAACTCTCACTGACATCCTCTTTTTCGTGCCTTCGCCTGACCTATGGACCCTTCATATGGTCTCTGTGCTCTCTCCTTTCTCCTCCTCTCCCATTAATGGTGGCACCCGTTGGGATGTCCTCTTGGCCCCCTTCCGCTCCTCTAAGGCCATCATTAATGTCTACGCTAATGGGACCGTCTTGGTCCAAGGCCCTCAGGCCAACCTTCACCTCTTCGATAGACGCTTCCCACACCTCATCAACTTCCTCTCCTCTCCTGCTGTCCCCCCTCCTCTATCCTTGGCTACCTTGCCTCTACCCTCCCTCCCTGCCCCCTCTCGTGCTCCTTCTTCACCTCCTTCTTTAATACCTCCGCAGGGCGTACCTCTGATCTGTACCCCTCCCCGGAAGTTCTTCAAGGATGGCAGCCTTCTCCACATTGCCACACTAAACACTCGCTCTGCCATCAAGCACTCCTCCAATATCTGTCACCTTCTTGAGGAACTGGACCTCGACGTCCTTTGTCTCACTGAGACATGGTTCACAGCCAGCTCTGCCACCTGCTTTGACACACTCCTACCTGACGGTTACAAGATCCTCTCCATGCCCAGGCCCAACCGTGCAGGGGGGGGTGTTGCCCTTATCTTCCCTGAGTGGATTCCTGCCACTGTCACTCCTACGCAGACCTACTCCTCTTTTGAATGTCTTGTCTGCTGACTCTCTCTCTCTCCTAGCCATTCCCTTACCGTGGCTACTATCTATCGGCCACCTGGTCAAATTTCCTCCTTCCTCTCTGAGTGGGCTGACCTCTCCTCCGCACTCCTGTCCTCAACCACTCAACTCCTCTTTCTTGGCGACTTTAACATCCACCTTGATGCCTCCAGTCCCCCCACTGGTCTCTTTCGTGACCTCTGCGACTCTCTCTCACTCTCTATTCTCCCATCTGGGCCTACTCACTCTGCTGGGCACACTCTTGATGCTCTGATCTCTTCTGACCTTCCCCTCTCCGTCCCTCTCTCCACTCTTCTCTCCTGGAGTGATCACTTTCTCCTATCCTCCCACCTCACCCTGCCTACCCCACAGGCAAAGCCACCCTCTTCACTGCCACCCACCTTCTCGGTCATCCGACCCATGAAGCGTGTGTCAGTTGAGGCTTTCGCTGCTACCTTCTCACCCCCCCCTGCCCCTTCGGCTGACTCCCACCCTGACACAGCCCTCTCCATGCTCCACTCTGCTATATCTGTTACTCTTGATATCCTTGCCCCCGTCATGAGAATCCGCCTGAAGCCCAAAGCCAAATGTAACTCCTGGTATGACTCGGATCTCGCCACCCTAAAACGCAAGTGCAGGGTTGCAGAGAGGAAATGGCGTGCTTCATGTTCATCCTCTGACAAACTGGCCTGCCGCCTGCTCCAAAGGCAGTACCGGCTCTCCGTTCTCACCAAGAAGAGAGCCCTTATCCAAGCCCGCATCTCTGCGGCATCAAACAACTCCGCCGAACTCTTTAAAATCTGCAAGGAGCTGGCCAACCCTGTTGCAGTCTCTACCTCTCCTGTCCCCTCCCAGGCCCTCTGCACTGCACTGGCCTCTCACTTCATCTCTAAAACTCAGGACATCCTGTCCTCGCTCTCCTCCTTTCACCTCCCTCCCTCCCTACCCGGCCCTTCCTCTGGCCCTTCTGCGGTCACCCCTCCTCCCTCTTTCTCTGCCTTTCCACCTTTCTCTGCTGACGAGGTTTCCAGACAAGTCCGATCAATGAAAGTCTCGTCTAAACAGGTTCGCCCCTGTTCCTCCAAAACTATCAAGGACCACATCGACTCCCTGGCTCCTGCCCTGGCTGACTTCTGCAACCACTCCTTCGCCTCTGGAGTCTTCCCTTCCCCCCTCAAGCACTCCCTTGTGCACCCTCTTCTCAAGAAACCCTCCTCCGACCCCTCCTGCCCGGCTAACTATCGCCCTATCTCCATCACTCCCTTCCTGGGCAAGCTCCTGGAGAAACTGGCCATCTCCCAGCTTAACCTCCATGCTGAATCTGTTGGTAGTCTTCATGACCATCAATCTGGCTTCAGAGCTGCCAGAAGCACGGAAACTGCTCTCTTGAACATCCGTGAAGACCTGCTCTTGAACCTCGATTCCAACACTCCGTGTGTTCTCATTCTGCTCGATCTCTCCTCTGCCTTTGACACTGTCAACCATGCCATCCTGCTCAACCGTCTCCGGGAAATCCTGGGTATCACTGGTCAGGCTCTGGCGTGGCTGACCTCTTTCCTTTCAAATCAACCCTCCCAGGTCCAACTGGGGTCCTTCCTCTCCGACATCTTTTTCTCCACCTGTGGTGTCCCCCAGGGATCTAATCTCTCTCCCTGGCTGTTCAACCAGTATCTGGCACTCCTTGCCCACCGCATTGCCGCTCTCTGCCCTAATTTCCAGTGCTATGCGGACGATACCCAGCTCATTTTCAGGCTACCCTCAGCCTCCCCCTCTCCTTCCCTCATCTCTGACTGTCTGTCTGCTATCCAAGAATGGTGTGCCGCCAATGACCTCTGCCTTAATGCCAGTAAGACTGAGATTCTACTCATCGGTACTCCCACTCCCTCCTTCCCTGCAGCTCTCTGGCCTGCCTCCCTTGGCCCCCTCCCTGCTCCTACTGGCAAGGCAAAAAACCTTGGGGTCATCTTCGACTCCACACTCTCCTTCTCTCCTCATATTTCTGACGTCGCCAAGAGGTCACACTACCAGCTGCACCTCCTCAGAGGTATTCTTCCCTTCCTCTCCTTCCCCCAGAAGTTCACTGTCTCCCGAGCCCTGGTTCTCTCGAAGCTGGACTACTGTAACAGCCTCTATCTTAACCTGCCTGCCTCCACTCTCCGCCCTCTGCAACTCATCCAGAACAGAACTGCGAGACTTGTCCTTGGCCTCAAGCCCAGGGACCGTATCTCTCCAGGACTGAAATCTCTACACTGGCTCCCAGTGGCTGCGAGGATAAAGTTCAAAACCCTCTGCATTGTCCACAAGGCCTTCTGGGGCCTGGGTCCTAAATACCTTCAACTCTCTCTTCCCAAATATCTTCCTTCCCGAGCCCTTCGCTCATCCGCCTCCAATTCCCTCAGGGTTAGCCGCTTCTCGAAGCATCGAGCTGGGGGTAGATCTCTCTCCGCGGCAGGGGCCTCCCTCTGGAACAGCCTTCCTGCCTCCCTGAAACTTGAGGAGAACCATCTCCGGTTCCGGAAGCACCTCAAAACCTTCCTCTTTGCTTCTGCTTTCTCTCTCCCTCTCCCCTGCTGAACAGCTAATTAATTCTTCACTGAAACTGCACTGATCCTGCAACTGGACCACTCTAAACGGCCTCGGTCCTGGGCCCAGCCACTCTCCACTTGCACTGATGCCCTGGAACCCCTTTGCACTGCGGGACTGTCTCTGTATCCCTACAGCCCCCCCCCTTCCCCAGCACTTGCTCTGCACTTACCTCGCACTTGCCACCAGCTGGCCCTATTTATTTATTTATTACATTACTTTACGCCACTTACCTTGTACTGCACTTCCCCCCCTCCTCTTCCCCTTGCACTTTTCCCCCTCCCCCACCCCTGCACTTGCGCGATCTGAATGACACCTGGCCTAGTAGGATCGTTGTCTGTCTCCCCTTGTCCCTCCCCTCCCTGCCTCGTCGCGCCTTGAAACACCTGTGTATAGGCGCGTTACAAATACCATATCATATCATATCATATCAATGCAGAGAATGTGTGAAAGAGCATACAACTCATCATATCACACCGCCACGCTTACTCTCGCCTTTACATCACCACTCAAAATAGAACACAGGAATACTATGACACCATTCGGTATAACTGTTCTCATACCAACATCCGCCGCTCACTCCACATCATTCTAAGTAAACACTGCCGGTTACATCCCCCCCAGCCAGGCGTTCTCCTCAGGCCTAACACAGCCACATCCGGTCTGGATAAATCCTACCAGAGCGAACACATACATCTGATCTCTCTCCACCACACCTACCGCTATGAAGCAGCTATTACACGAATACCGCATGAGCTGCACACATACCCGGTGCTCACAAGCACCTTTTGACTCCTTTTACTCTCTATACTGACCTGAACTTCGGTTCCCAAGGGCGCTCAAACTACCAGCGCCTTCAGACCATACCAATGGTATATAAGACGCTATATAAATGCAAAGTAACATAACATAACAAAGGAAAATGAGTTTAATGGAACTACCTTTTATGTTATAAATATTTATTCTCTGCTCTAGTGGGCAGGCAGTATCTGATACAGTCTATCGTATGTAACAAATATTTACATGGGGGAATAGGGAATGACAGAGTGGATGAGGCACTGATCATTCAAGTGGGAGATTATAATGCTTGCCTACCAGGGATTAACAGGGACAACAGGTAGGCTGAGCTTGGAGCCATCTTCTTCAATCACCATCAGCCTGGAGAGCTCCTGTAGCTAATGGCTCTGGATACAATGGTGTGTTTGGTTAGTGGCTAGACCAGGTCTGATTCCCCTGTTTCATCAAACCTTGTGGAGTGGGGTGCTTCTTCAATTAACATTTTCTGTTTGTTTGTTTCTGAGTATCATTCCATAAAACCATCACATGTTATATAAAAAAACACAGCATATCAATAAATACAGAATACAAACACTATCATGAATAATATCACCATGTTAATGGCACAAAATACAAACATGTATGATCACGTCAATACAAATGTAAACAAATAAATTGCACTAAAAATTCACCAGTTTAAATAAAAAACATTCCATGCCCTAGTAAAAAATTCTAAAGCAACTTGCACCCTAAACATTATTATCATATCTCCATATAAATAAATCAACATACAAACAATCGAGAACGTATTAATAAACAACATAAGAGGATCCATTGGACTACTGATTAGCTTATTTTAAAAAAATCAGTTATCAAGTTCAAAATACTTTTTTTCGTCTGAGTTTGATAAAAGTCAATAAAACAACATAAAAGTAATTTATAAAACATTAGGTCAGAGTTACAATGCACACAGAAATACTCAGTCAAATTATTTATAGGTTCCTTTTTGAAAAACACATAATAGTACGAAAAGTCTAAAAAAAAGAGGAGAGCATTACTCACTGCTTCAGCCCACATTTTAACAAGCAAGCATCAAGCCTTTTCGGCTTCCGTGGGTCCCGCGGATGGAGCCGCAATTCGAAAATATAAGGCTCATTAACTAAGATTGTTTCAAATACCCCTTCCTCTGCAGCCAGGCACCGTGCAAATACTGTGTTATGGCAAAGAGAACACAGATGGACTCTTATTGTCTAAGCAACCGCATTGATTCCGCTACATGTCGGGCTCCCGCTGCCCACAAAATGAACCATGGTTTAAGATACTGCCTCACACATGGGACAATCCCTCCCCCCGCTGCATTATTCCATACTTTGGTGAAAGAGGGTACCGGAAATATTCCCATTCTCATTTGGAGATACAAAGATCTTTCATATGCTGGGTTGATGATTTCTAAGTACTTCCGGAAGCCCTGCTCCGGGCCCAGTTCAAAATATTCTCTTCCGGTCTTAAGGGTCTAGGCTTTTGATACCAATTGAGCCCTTGATCCGTCTTTGGCAGATTCTTTCAGGCCAATGACAGTCCGTTGAAAGCTAAGAGTGGGGTTTTTCCACAATTCCCTTGCCTCAAGTGCATTCAAGGGATTTGTGACATGGACCACCCATCCCAAACGTTTTCCTCCCTCCAAAGACATTGTGTGGGACAGCGCACCTCAGTAGCTTTCCATCCTCTCATTTTGCCATTTTATTTGCCAGTACAGAGCAGGTTGTAAGGCCAACTGAGCCGACACTGAGTTAACACCAAGCTCCAAATATACCAGGGGGCGCTCTCAGGCAGTTTGAGCAACATTTTCATAAACTTGGGTTCGCAAAGGGCAAGTTTCCCTGGGACAACATGGCCCCATATCTCTGAGCCATAAAGAGCTGCAGGCAGTGCTTGATTTTTATAAAGCTTAAGGGCAGGTGAGATGGATCCACTGTCAAGCCGCATGTGAAAAGATCGAATGGCCCCACTATATTTCCCCCAGGTTAGTCGCGACTTTTCAAATTGCGGGTTCCAGTTTCCAGTCTCCTGGAAGCGAACTCCCAGGTAATCAAAATGCCCAACCTGCTGTAAGAGCGTACCATTAACCTCCAGATTTATGCCACTGGACTTTGCACACCGCGGTTTGAAGACCAGCACTTTTGATTTCTCTGTCTTAACCTCAAAACATAACTCTTTACATTTGGACAGAAAAATTCTCAGTATTTTTTTCAGGCCTTGGGGCGTAGCGGAAAGGATGACCGCATCATCTGTGTAGAATAGAGCAGGATATTTCTTATCAGACATTTTGGGGCAGTCCTGTCATTCTACGTCAAAGCGTTGATAATTACCAGAATATATATGTTGAAGAGAAGAGGAGCCAGTACACACCCCTGTCTTACTGCTTTGTTGACTTTAAACAAGGATGTCTCCTCTTCCCCTAGGCCCTAACGTACAGTGGCTAGACAATCCATGTATATGGTTCTGACCAACGAGACCAAAGTAGGGGAGGGGGGCATTTTGACTAAGCATGATCTTCCACGGGGTTTTCCTGGAAACAGAATCAAAGGCTGTGTGCAAAACCAAAAACACTGCATATAGCTTTCGATTTTGGTCACATGACAAAAATCAGTTATCTATTCCATGCCCTGAGGAGAAATCATGACGCAGCTACCACCCTAATGTCATTCCATGCTGATTTACAAAGGTCAAAAGCCTCATCAAAGTGAATATATTAACAAAAGGAATCAACAAATGTGCCTCAGATCTGTAGGGAAAGGACACAGAAATAGAAAATGGTATTCATCACAATTATGATAGAAACACATAGGGGAATATTTAATTTTCGAATTATTCCAAGAAGCTGAAACACTTTTTAAAGGCAAACCACCGAAGGGAAATCTTGTTTTTTTTCTTTTTTCTTATCAATAGGAACCAACCAATTAAGATAAGGCTCATAAACCAATTGCAATTTTTCTCGAGTCGTGAAACGGCGCTGCAAACGTTTCTCGACTTGAGAAAAAAATTAAATGCCTGCCGGGGATCAGGAGAAGGGACTACACATAGTCCTTTCTCCCTTTCCATCGTGGCCATTAAAATGAATGGAACAAGGAGAAGGAACGACAAGTAGTCCCTTCTCCCTTTCCATGGAAATGATGGTTGTGACCGTCACAGGGTGCACACCGCAACATCATTGGGATTACCATCAGGTAAGGCTCCTAAACGCACCAATCAGTGAGTTTATTTTATTGACATTTTGCCACGCCGGGTACTAATGATGTATAAGCAATCTGCTCTGTGCTACCCCAAAGATAACTCAGGTTGATCTTTACTAAAACATTCTACACATGGGTAAACCATAACCAAGATTTCACCCTTTTCCAGTGTAAAACATCCTGCATTGCCTCTCTATACTCCACCAACTCGGTCTTGACCACAATTTAATCCATAACTGTACAGCTTAATTTGGGGACCATATTCTAACTCTGATTGACCTAACTAACGTCATCGAGGTATTCGGGGCTCCTGAAAGTAGTGATAACAAACACCTAAGGAATTTGTTTTTGCTCATTATGAAGTGATGGATTCGACTGAAGCCACAAAGCTCAGAGCCATAGAGATCTGAAGATTGGGTGTGTGCCCTGAATACCCACCATTTCAGCCCCAGACCGTTTAGAGAAACTTGGGGTGAGACCTACACGTCTCCCGATGATGAGATTGCTTTTTTGTATTTGTTCTTGCCAATTCCCATTGTTATAAAATCTCAGTCTTAGGTAATCATAATTATCAACATTTTCAAAACGAATGCCTTTCAATCCCAGGTCGATGGTAGGAAGGGATTTCTGACCACATGACATTATTTTGGTCTTATGCATTAATAACTAATTCCTCATCATGACACAATTTAACAAACTCATTGAAAGCTTTCCTCAAGCAACTAGAAGTGGTGGCTAAAATATTAGGGCCATCGGCCAAAAATAAAAGTCTTAATTTTGCATTCTTTATTACTGAGCATTGACTGACATAGCTAACAGGTAATTGGCAATATCATTAATGAATAAGGTGATCAAAAGAGGGGCCATTTGCACGCTTGGTGCACTCCGCTGCACAGTATTCAGGGCTTCCACCTTTCACCTCCTTGTCTCCATCTGACATTTGCCTTGTTGTTGACATAGAGTGGTCTGATTTGTTTTAACAATTGGGGTTCACTACCCTGATCGACCAATGTTCCCTGTAGCAGATCTCTATTAATTTTATAAAAAGGCTGCTTTAAGATCGATAATGATGCATTTAAAGGAGCATTAGGAGAACACATTTCTGCCTAATCAATGCTAGTCCAAAAGTGTGTTATATGATCCCAATCCCTTTTAAGAAATCCAGCTTGAAACTGGTAAAGTACTTTCTTCTCGATTATCCATTGATCTAATCTAGTGGCAAGTACCTTTGCATAGTCCAGCAGCGAAATTGAATGTGCATGAGGGCTGAGATGGACATTCAGGGTGTGGGTAACATTATTCAACTAAATCCACTTTTGATGAAGGCATGAATTTGGTTGCATGAGAAGGCAGCATTGTATTCAAGATATGTTTTATCTGGACAAAGCTGGAGTGCTCACATATGCGAAGAATTCCATATATGACCTACGTTTTATGGCTTATTAATACAAACCCTCTGAAGCAATAGGATCCCCATGCTTACAACATCTTTTGGGCCCGTCGAAGGATTTGTGACTTGCAAGGTCGGTAAAGAGTTAGATATTCCATACATTCTTGCCCTAAAAACGGCCAAGAGTTTGGAGCCCTATTTATGTTTAGCGTTCAGTTTAGCCAACTGCTTGTGGTGGCCTTGTTAAGGCGATGGAGGCTGCTGCAAGCGCGGGAACGTTTGTGCTCCTGTAAGCAAGGGCATGTGGTGACTGGTTTATTTCTTGGATGTATGGCCTTCTGTTTACAAGGAGGGCAGTCTGGCTGAAGGCCCTGCTCCGTATACAACCCCTGAAGATTTAGTTCTTCTCTTTCAGGAGCTCATTGCGTTGCAGCTCCTAAGTAGGGCGTAAAGCCTTAGGGAGCAGTGTCACAGTTGGGATAAAAACGATGGAGTGGAAGGGACCCCAGAGCAAAGCTAGTGGTTAAGATTAGTTCATAACCTTATACCCTTGCATGTTTTGGTTGTAGTTTGTCTCCCTAAGTGAGAAAGAGTATGGCCAGATGTGGATCCCTAACTCAGTTCTCCATCGGGAACCAAGCAGTGACGAGAAAATACTCTCACTTGAATGACAAGTTAGATGAGCTAAGTTCAGTAAATGTTTAATAGCAGCAATACCAAAGAATGACGCAGGAACGCAAACCAAATGGGATAACTCCAGACAAATTCCCAAACTTGAATACCCCTCATCCTCCTAAATACAATGGAGTCTATGTATACAGTAAATAATGTATGATTTCATTTGAAGACGTGTCTCTTGGTTCCCAATTATCTCTATAGTGACTTTACAAGTAAGCCATCAATCAAGGTTTCCCTGGGGCCCTCCCTTAACCTCCTGAATGTTACCAGTGCAGCTCTGTGGGTTCATTATAATTAATTGTACAACTCCTGTCAGGAATCAGTTTGAAATGGAGTCAGCCTGCACTGGACTGAAAAATGAACAACGCAACAAGGTTAGAAAAACAAACATTTGTGTGACTGCTAACAAGCGGGAGCGCATATTCACATGTCTGTGTGCCATAGTGGAAGTCCATTTTACAAGCAAGCATATATATTTTCAAGAATGATTCCTCTAACTAATACCACGCTGGTGAAGAGAGTAGTCTGGAAGTAGTACAGTAGATGCCAATTTTCTTTTCTCATCAGCTTGCTTTTAATTTAACATAACATCCTAACCTACTTGTGACTCTTCATTAAAAATGACATTTTTTTCCACGGCAGCTGCACCTCTCTGATGAGGCTGGACAAGGAAGAAACATTCTTGGGGCTGCTTGTGCTTCTGTACAGAGGTGACATAGCATAGCAGTTAGGGTTTGACCACTCCCATTGGTGGCAGAATCAAGACTGATTTGCATATGGCTGGTCCCCTTCTGGAATGGAGCAGACCGGCTAGAAACAGTGCTGTGGAGAGTTGCGCAGAACAATGCCAGTGGTTGAGATTAATTTGTAACCCTCCACTCATCTAACTGTTTTTGTCAGGGCGCCTTAGAGAACAGTTTATTTATGCGATATTATGCTTTAAGTGAAATTGTGTAGGTGATTGATACAATGCTGTGTTTTTATACAGATGTGTCAGCTGGTCCTGGAACTGAGTGGGGACTACACTAAGGATAGTACGATACTAAATACACTCTACGGAAACATAGAAGATTGGATGGACAATAACTGGATGTGCCTGAACGGCAATAAAACCGAATTAATGATTTTCGGATCCATCCAGGCTCGAGCCAAACTCCCCGCTGAATATCAGGCCTTCCAAATTAAAGAAACTCTTATTCCAGTGTCTGACAAGGTCAAAACACTAGGCATCACGTTGGAAGCATCCCTCAACTCTGATGCCCAGGCAACGTATGTGAGTAAAAACTGTAATTATTACATCCGGCTACTTAAAGCCATTAGACCACTATTGAGTGAGAAAAACTGCGCCACATTAGCAAGAGCTACCATCATGTCACGCTTGGACTATGGTAATGCCTTCCTGGTAGGAGCTAGTAAGCAAAGTATCCAAAAATTCCAGCTGGTCCAAAACAATGCGATCAGAATGGTCAAAAAGAAAGCAAGAAGTGAACACATCAGTGAAGCTAGGCGGGACCTCCATTGGCTGAGAATAGAGGAACGCATACAATTCAAGTCTATATGCCTTACTCACAAGTGTTTATATGGCAAGGCACCAGCCTATTTGAAGTCCAAACTCACCTTTTACCATCCTTCCAGGGCATTAAGATCAGAAGCTAATGGGCTCATAACGCCTCTGAAACACAAGAAGGAACTTGGTATGGGCAGAGCCTTCCCTAACCGAGCGGCCTCTAACTGGAACAAATTGGCGAAGTACCTTAGATTGGAGTCCAATCATTTGGTCTTCCGAAAAAACTAAAAACAGAGCTTTTCAAGTAACCCATGTTTAGGACCCAATGAATCAGCCAACCTGTAGTTTTATGTTTTTGTCCTGTTGCTTCTTCAGGCTCCACCTTGAGCTATGTACATGTCTACATGTAAGCGCCCCGATGCCTGCGGGCGGTCGGCGCTATATAAATAAACAAATAAATAAATAAATAAATATTTGTATTGTGTTTTATAAGCTCAGATTGCCAAATGACTGTTGATTGACTGATTAACTCCTAAATTAGCTCTATGTGTGTAAAGCACTTCATGTAAAAGGGCCGTAGTGTGTTATATTGTATGTTATGCAGGGGGAAGGCCGGTCATGGGTGTGGAATGCCCTCTTGGGTGTACTTTATAGTTAAAGCGTGGGATACACCTTGGGGATTACACTTTTTCTTTAAACTCTTTATTTAGGTTGCAGGTTAGCCGGTTACAACAAACTTCCGAACCACACAATTAGAGCAAATTTCCATTTCAAATGTACAATTTTTGCAAATTGCCTTTTTCTCATGTATATTACATCTCATGTTTTTTCCATTTCTTTTCCGGTACGGTATTCCTTAAATGGGCCCTGTATGTCTTTGGGTCTACTCAACATATTGATCATTCAGGTATATCCCTCCTGCAGTTCACTCACACATGTCATTTCTCTTAACCACTCCTGGGACGTTGGTGCCCTCCTGGATTTCATTTCAAAATTATGCTTTTTTTTCGCCAATATAGCCCATATTAAAAAGCCTTTGGGAATTACACTTTTGATTAACACTTTGTATGAAGGTTACATATTGAACCACAATTTTAGGCCTCTAAGGCTAGTTTCTCTTTACAGTAGCCTACCTGGTGTAAAACACATTTCCCTTAAAAGTATATTATAAATGAATTGTTACAAAGCATGACATATTTAACACAAGTCTGGGGTCAATTGTTTGAGATATAATGTCATGTTTGCAGATGAAAAGATAAAAAAGGAGATGACGAACCTTCAGAGAAAGGTCTGGCTCTCCAATGACATTTGCTGCCGTCAACTAGGCCTCTCCACTGCACACCTGCAAATCAAAAGAGTTGGTCAAACAATCAGAGAATCTGCAATGCAGATGAGCACGCGTCTATCAGCCAGTTTTCATGGGAAGACAGCACGCCAGTCAAACAGTTAATAGTAGCGGACATCCCTAGTCTTTAAATGAGCCATCAATGACTGCCAACATATGCAAGCCAGTAATCCAGCAGAGGACCATGCCTAACATTGATCAATCAGTTTTCAGTTCTAAATAGAGGATAAGACGCCAATCAAAGAGTCATCAATGCAGGGCAGAGCAAGTCTATCACTCATCGATCAATGGAGCCGCACACTGATCGATCTACCAATCATCAGGTGCCAACTAAGGGCAGAATAGACAGTCAATCAGTCAACACTAATGGGCAGAACATCTCTAAATCATCAGCTAATTGAGGACAGCAGAGACCTCAGAATGATTCCTGAACAGGAAACAGCACTCTGCACAACAAACATTTGCCATCATCATCAAACCTTTATCCGGCATTTAGTCATTAACGATGTTAAAAACAACAGTTTTTTGAAAAACAAAAAGCCCACAAGATACAAGACACAAACTTCCTTGTTACAAGTCATACATTTGCTAATCTTTTGCAAACATTTCGCCATTTCATAAATTCCATTTCGGTCTTATTTTTGAAAAAGCGCATTGTTGAAAGAATGACAAAGCATCAAGGACGTTTTAAAACCCCCACAATCTATGTGGTGGTGTTCTAGGTTAAAATCTAAGATAACTGCAGTGCTAAACTACGTGCGGTGGGGCTAAATGTAAAATGTACTATCAGATATAATTCACTTTCTAATTGATATTCGAACAGATGAACAAAAGGATGCAATATGCCTATTTTCCTGCTTACTTTGCGCAAAATGCAGGTTCATATTTTAATTCATAGAATTTCGCACAAAAGTGGCGCGCGCGGCTGGCGCACAGTGTCCTTGTGCGATACACTGCGCCAGCCGCGTGCGATAAAATCCATTTCATCGCACAGCGTATTCATGGATTTTAGCCTCCAAAACCAGCCGTGGCGCAGAGTGGCGCAGCGACCCTGCAGCAGCGCCAGTTACGCCCCCAAGAACGCCCTTGCGCAAGGAAAAGCCATCAAAATCCCCAATTCATCGCAAATGTCTGCGCTAACGCTGGACCAGTTCACAGGGCTGCCAAACAGCAAACGCCAAGCAGGGTACGTGTATTTCAGGGGTGTGCGGGAAGTTTCACACGCGAATTCAGCAGGGTACGTGTATTTCAGGGGTGCGCGGGAAGTTTCACACGCGATTCCATCAGGGTACGTGTATTTCAGGGGTGCGCGGGAAGTTCCACATGCGAATGTCCTGTGTACGTGTTTTTCGGAGTGCGCGGGAAGTTTAGTTGGATGCAGGGGGGTGGGGGTGCAGGGGGACAGGAGTGGGGGCCTGGTGGAGGGTGTCCCACAGTGCTGGGGGGTGGGGGTGCAGGGAGACATGAGTTTGACATGAGTGGGGGCCTGGCGGAGGCTGCCCCTGGATGCTGGGGGTGCTGGGAGACATGCGTTGGTGGGCAGTAGTGCAAGGTGACATGTGGGTTGGCTGGGGGGCATGGCCATGGTGGATGGGCTGCCTGCGGGACATGTGCATGGGTGCAGGGTAGTCCCCTGTGGTGTGGGCCGCCTGCAGGGGCTGTGGAGGGTGTAGAGGGAACAGCTGGGAGGACCCACACGGCCAATTCACGTGTGGGACTCCCCAGCACCCCCGAAATACACGAAGGCTGCTGGATTCGTGTGTGGAATTTGCCGCTCACCCGGAGTACACGTACCCTGCTGAAATTGTGTGTGGAACTTCACGCGCACACCGAAATACACGTACCCTGCTAATTCGCGTGTGAAACTTCCCGCGCACCCCGAAATACACGGACCCAGGGCAATCACGTGTGGAACTTCCCGCGAACCCCGTAATACATGTACCCTGCTGGTATCGCGTGTGGAAGTTCACGCGGACCCATAATACACGTACCCTGATGGTATCGCATGTGAGACTACCCGCGCACCGCTGGAATACAGGTACCCAGGCAAATAGCATGGCTGGGGGGTGGAGGTGCTGGGAGACAGGGGTGGGGGCCTGGTGGAGGATGCCCCTGGATGCAGGGGGTTGGGGGTGCGGGGGACAGGAGTGGGGGCCTGGTGGAGGGTGCCCCTGACTGGTGGGGGGTGGGGGTGCAGGGGGACAGGAGTGGGGGCCTGGTGGAGGTTGCCCCTGGATGCAGGGGGGTGGGGGTGCAGGGGGATAGGAGTGGGGGCCTGTTGGAGGGTGCCCCTGGATGCAGGGGAGTGGGGGTGCAGGGAGACAGGAGTGGGGGCCTGGTGGAGGGTGCCCCTGGATGCTGGGGGTTGGGGGTGCTGGGAGACATGCTTTGGTGGGCAGTAGTGCAAGGTGACATGTGGGTTGGCTGCGGGGCATGGCCATGGTGGATGGGCTGCCTGCGGGACATGTGCAGGGGTGCAGGGTAGTCCCCTGTGGTGTGGGCCGCCTGCAGGGGCCGTGGAGGGTGTAGAGGGAACAGCTGGGAGGACCCACATGGCCAATTCACATGTGGGACTCCCCGGCAACCCCGAAATACACGTAGGCTGCTGGATTCGCATGTGGAATTTGCCACGCACCCGGAGTACACGTACTCTGCTGAAATTGCGTGTGAAACTTCACGCGCACACTGAAATACACGTACCCTGCTAATTCGCGTGGGAAACTTCACGCGCACCCCGGAATACACGTGCCCAGGCCAATCGCGTGTGGAACTTCCCGCGAACCCCGTAATACACGCACACGCTATTTTTCACACAGTTGGTGTTCGTGTTTGTCGGTACCCCTTTGCACCTCATTTGTCCTAGAGGGCCACTGTATGAACCATTCTTCATAGCTGTATATGCTTGCTTTTTGTTAGCGCACATTTTGGCGCACATTTATTTCAGGCGAAGGGACGCTACCGCCTGCTTTCTTGTGGCGTACTTGTTTGGCCCTGTGCGCGTCTTTCACCGTGCGCTCGTTTGCCCTATTCGATTCCATGAATACGAGTTGTAGGCGAGCCTGTGTGCGTTCCGCGCACTTGCCTCCTATACTTCCCCCGTGACGCCCATATTTTCACGCGTTGTTCCCCATTCCGAATGTTACGCCCCGTGTTCCGCCTACTTTTGTGATGTGCGCCGCGCTATGTGCGATTTCGCAGTGGCCGTGGCGCACGCCGTTGGATGACCTGTGCGCCGGCGTGCGCCCCGCACTTTTTCAGCACACATCCAACTTTTTTCTCGCACACGGACTTCCATGAATCGATGTGCGCTGGTTTCCCTGCGATTTTTGCAGTTGCACTGCGAATTTCGCACTTTTACTGCGAATCGCATGTTTTGGCACCTCTGCGCCGGAATTTTCGGCGCACATTAATTCCATGAATCTGCACATTTAGTGCAAATGATGCAAAATAACCATTCTAATTCAAAGTGCTAAGCTTTACAGTTAGAGCAGCATGTATGAACTTCTGCTCCGTAAGGGTTCAGTGTGTTACAAGAAGTTACTTTCTTTCTAGAAATTAAATTAGGTACATGCGATTTTCTTTTAATAATGAACTGCCACTTCAAAGATGTGCGTTCCCTCTTTTCGGTCAACGTTATACTTCAAAAGACATTGGCAAACACAGTTTCAGGTGCGCAACCTCTTTTGATATTAACAGCCTGATTCATGGAATTAATTGCGTGAAAAACGCAGATTTGCGCGCCTTTCTGCCCGAAAATCCCTATACTTCAAACAGTAATTTTCGGTCAGAAAGGCACGCAAATCTGTGTTTTTCAAGCAAATAATTCCATGAATCAGGCTGTAAATGTATTTGTAACATGGTGGGAAAGCCAGCTTCTGCTTCATTAGGTTTACGGGCGACGTTCTCCTCTTATTAGGAGGCATAGGACCGTTTGGCAGCAGTTTACAGTTAACAATAGGGAAAAGAGAGGCTTTCTCTACACGAGATTACTTTAGCTTCAATGATATAAGCGCGTGCTGCTACAATTCCCGATTAAAATGACTTCCCATTTCTGCGAAAAACTTTCACTCACTTTTATGTTTATGCAAGCATAAATTAAGCTGGCTACAGTTACCCGTAAGGTATTCCTGAAGATTTGGAGTACCGACTCCACAATCACAGCAGATGTGGGCTGCTTCTACTTCCGACTTCATTTCCTCTGCTGCTACTGCTACAGGCACTCTTGACAACCACACCCCTCGTTGTCTCCAATATGGCCTTGTTAATGGAGCATCATCCTTTCTCCAGCTTCCCTCAGCTTGCTTCTGTACCCGGACCTTAGGGGGATGGATTGCTTCAGCTCTGCATTCACAGCAATAAGGTTCCCCTAGACAGACTGCCTGTTTCTTCCAGTCTCTTCCAATGCTGCTACAGCCAAACAGGGTTTGTGAGCACAGCACCAACTCAGAGCCTGTGGTCACACTTCCTAGCGAACTGCCAGCCTCATGCTCTGCTTCTTCTGCTACTACTTCTGTTGACCTTCCAGCTCCTGCTCCAGCTTCTTTCTACTGCTCCCTCCTGCTGCAGCCTTTTCTGCCCCTCAGGTGGGTTAATTGGCTTCAGGTACAGGCCCTTAAACCTAATTGCCTGACCTCGCATAAACCTATTAGGCCCGCCTGTCCTTGGCTCCTGCGTGCCTCTTCAACCCTCTTCTTCATCACAGTCCCCAGAGGATTCTGGGACATGTAGTCCTCTTAAGAGAAATTCATTTTTCCTACTTATTTAAAGGGCTAACAGATGATTTGTCCTCCCTTGCTGTTATTGAAAGAGGAGTTATAGGGTTTAACCTTTTTAGAGACAGATGGGACAGGAAAAATCACATTTTGTTTTGGGTATACCTTTGACATTGTGGAGGATATGGAATTTATGGGTATAAAAGATGTGTTCTTTGGTTTCAACACTATATTGATTCACTTCTTTAGAATGTACCTTTCCATCGTTAGTGGGAGGCGGAGACATATCAAAATAGCAATAAGTCAATTCCTCCTCCAAGTCTGTGGTAAGAGTATTCTCTTCAAGGATAAATGCTGTATCTCACCCTGCAAAATCTCTGCACCGCCTTGAGCCATGTCCCCACCCAGGTGTTCCTCCCTCAGTACACCACACCCAGGATTGGGATCAGGAAGCATCTGCCCTCCCATGGCCACAGGATTCTCCACAAAGTGCATCTGTGGCTGTGTATCTATGTATCTTGTGTGTGTTTGTATTGTGGAGTATTTATGTGTTTGACAATGATGTTGCTGGGTGTGCGAGTGTGTATTCCTGAATGTGTTTGTATCTCAATGTATTCTCAAAAACAGGTCTAAAGAAAAAAAACAAGGGCAGTAGATTGAAAGAGGAATCCTGAACGTCAAATGTTATCCTTTTAAGGATCATAGTAACAATAGCTATACAAATAAAAGTCAATGCAACACACTCTGGGTTGAAGATTTGTAAAGCAACGTTGATTGACCCAGTCTAGTGATTTCCATATCAGGTCAATGGTCTCTTCAATTTGAGATACCCTTACTAGAGGGAAATTTTCTAAAACCTGTGGAGGGAGATATAACCTAAAACTATTGGGCGACAATGTCTCCAGATCATCTTTTTTCCTGCTTACCCTTTCCCTACTCTTAAATTGTACGTTCCCATCTACTTTGGTCAAATCTATAATCGGGATGCCCTTGTGTTGCTTATTCCCAATAGTTAAGCAGAGAAGGCGGACACGCTTTATTTTCTCTTGGCTTCCTCTCAGTATTTAAAGAGGGTTATGCTTTATTAGTTGATCAATAAATAGGTTAGAACTATTACCTTAACTTTTTTAGTGCTTGATTTCCTTTGTTTTTTTCCAGCTCACTGGAGAGGCTCTCTACTTTTCTCTTTCTACACTCTTGTATATGCATCTTGGCCACCTCTTGCCTGCCATACATAAATCTATTGTATTAATGATTCTGGTTAGATAAACCCTAGTATTAAACATAAAACTTTCCAAAATGTCTAACCTTTTCCCTAGAGGGTAATTGGGCTAATCCTCCATTAGTTCACATCCGTTAATCCAGATGTCTTTGGTCAATATGTCCACTAGTGGTTCAAAAGTGAAGTCCATATCGTCCCTTGTTCGCCCCTTGACATTTTCCTGCTGCATTCAGGTTCATGCACATTTATTATCAGTGTCTTTTTAGGTCTTACATTGGCATCCTCGTTACTGGTCCCCTTATCCCCCCTCATAGGATTTGATGACCACACATCATCTTGGGAATCCTGCTCCCGCTCTGAGAAGGTGCATATTAACGATGCGGCTTAACCAGTTGCCCATGCTGGGAGTATTGGGCCCTAGATTCGAAATCCCCATTGAAGAAAGATGGTGCAGGATATGTAAGATTAAACATGTCCTGGAATCGAACAGACATGTAATGACATGTTGTAGAAGGCTGGCAGCTGACTGTATACTTTATCTAGGAACATTTTCCCATTATTTGTACGATATGAAAACGGCAACATTTTGGAGGAAATGCTTAATGGCCAGTAATACTCACCTAAACATTGCTTTGCATAAGTTATGGCAAAACATTGCTAACCAGTTAGTTAAGTTATAAACGAGGAAATATGGAATTTTAAAATAATTAGCTGAAAGAGAGTGGATTGTATGCATGTCCAAGAATTCATGTGGGTTGATGATGGGTTATTCATATCATACATTGTTTTATTTTATGAAGGAAATGAAACAATAACATAAGTAATTTTCTAATGATTTGATGAAATGTAACTTTGTTGATTTTGTAAAATAATTTTATGTGAAATGTTCTTTGAACTAAGGTATTTTTTAGCCCATAAGATTTGATCTTGAAGTCCATCAACGGCTTATATCAAAAACAGCTCAATGTTTCTCATTTCAAATTTTTGCCTCTTATCTCCAGGATCAATTATTTTCTTTTTAAACAGATGGATTTTGTTTTCTTCCCTCCTTTCAGACCTGCGCCAGGTGAGTTCCTTTTACCTGTAATTGGGCCCACTAACCTCCAGTATTAACTTGGGAGTTCCATTAGCGTAGCCGCTAGCTCGAGCATATTCACCACCCAACAGTCGCCAATTAAGTATAAACACACAATATCACATATGCAACCGGCAGCGCCAAACTGGTTTTTTTTTTACACATGTCCAAATCTGACCCCTGCTGCTTTAACTTTTAAATTGGCTTGTTGAATTTTCATAAACTGCATAGAATATGCACCACCAGAACTGATACAGACTATGATACAATATGACACTCAAATATTAAGGCTGCCCACACTAAAATGATGACACAGAGAACACCCAACCGGCTTGATGGGCCTGTGCAAGTCCGTCTCCCTTATCCCTCGTATGCATCGATTTAGAAGTTAACATTTTTATCTTCTATCATTATTTAAATCTCTGTATATCCTAAAATAGTAGTCACAATAAAAGCTCGATTGAAACAAACAATGGCAATCAAATTGGCACATCTGGCAAAAGTGACGGTGACATCTGTGGGTCGTCTGTCAACCCACAGTTTTTGGTGGAGTCCATAAGGACTCATTTCAACCAATAATAAGTGCATGTCACCTCTCTGTTGGGGGCCACAATTCATCCATTGGAGATGTTTGTGCCTTTGATCCAGAGGACCACCAGGCAGAACAGCAGGAATGGCACGAGAACCTGCCACTCCTTATTGTATCCCACTTGGCTGGGTGGAGTAAGAATTCTATGCATAATCCCCCTCCTTCTCCCCGGCATCATTGCCAACCAGTCAGCCCTCTAGCATCAGTTCCCCACCCCCGCCAATGACTTTATAAGTATTAGTGTGTTGGGACAAATGGCATGGGTGCCGCTGCGTAGGGGTACAAATAAGTGGAAGTTGGACGGCACGTGCACCAGGTATATTTTCAGGGAGAAGCTTTTGGCTAAACAGATGAAGGACAGGTGACCACAAGTGCACGAGGGATGCAGAGATGCTGCATGCAAGGACTGCGCCCTCCATAAAGACCGCGCCATGAAAGACAGGAGACCGCGGTGCAGAGTGGTGAGCAGTGTGGCGGGAGTTGGTAAATATTCAGATTATTCACAGAAGAGCTGACCAATGCCTTTTGTGAGCTATTATGCATTCCTATGCAAAAAGGACAAAGTTACTCACCCTTAGCATTTAAGTACTCAGTTACGTGCAACACATATGTGGCTGGCAGAGCACTCCCTCGCCCTTCTTCCTCTACTACCCTTGTTGTCGGTGTTAGCACTGTGAAACAGTCTGACAGTGGTGACGATCAATATGCAAGCAACCCACATAATATGCATGTTGATAGACAGAGCGGCCCAGTTGGCCTTTACAGTTGCCACTTACCGGTATACAGTATCCAGAGCAGACCTGGACATCAGTGAACAGGTAGACAGAGTCCGCCCATAGAAACTTGAAGACTTTCATCATAAATCGAGCCTCGTTGGTATTACCGTTATTCATGACAGCCACCAAGTCAGCCACGTCAGCAGAGGGGCACCTGCATAGGAGGAACAAGGAAAAGGAAAGGAGGGGAACATGTTAGAATGTGAAGCCGGTGGCCACATTTCTACCACCCTGGCTGAAGTGGCATTTCTTTAGGTTCTTCCACAGACGGTGGCCCCTGGTTGCACCCTACCAACTGGTTGCCCCCTATAATGCATTCTAATGCAACCAACACTTAATATGTGCCGTCAATCAATTATCCAAAATCTGTATTGAGAAAAACAAGCACAGTACTGTGCAACACTACCTTTCCTTGGTATCAGGTAATATTATCCCCACCAAAAATATCGCTGTGTATCTGGTTGTCGGGAACAGCCATAGGCGATATTTTTTATTGTGGATCATTTTTGGGGGTTATTGGGGGCAGGGGTTGCGGGGGTGTCCCCCGCTCCCTTTAAAATAGGGGGTTGCGGGGGTGTCCCCCGCAGGTTCCATGCCTTAATAGCGCCGGAAAAATATGGCGATATTTTTGTATGGCGATATTTTTGCGGGGATATTAACACATGGAACCCTTTGCTCACGTTTTGTATGGTCTCAATGGTTTGGTGTGCAGACAGCGGTGGCATCACCTTGATCATGTACTTCTTGCACTCGGATGGGAACCTGCTCATGCCACAAGGAATCGCCTATCTGCTCCCTCTGGAGTGAGATGATGTTAATGGATTGTGCACCCTCTTTTATTGTGGCTGGTAGAAGCGGACACAATCTGCTGAGGTCAACAGTGCAAGGGAGGATGCCAATTCTGCAATGGTGGTCATAATGGCTAATCTCAGCCGTGTATATCTGTGCACCACAGAGATCACCCCTGATCCACTGTATGGCTCTCATTATCATACAACAGGTGCCATGTCAAATGCGTTTACTGCATGCACGAGTATGGCCCTTGACATAGTTACCTCCATGAAGTATTCCAGGGATTCGGAGTTTGAAATCCACATAGGACTTTTGCAAATGTTTACCTCCAATTTTTGAAAAACACATGCTTACATGCTGCCATTCCCAGCTGGATTATGCAAATGTGGTAGCTCCCCAAGAGCACACAAGCACAAAAGCACACAAGCACAAAAAAAAATCATATAAAGAAATATAGCAACAGCCCACTTCATCAAAGGATTTCTCAGCTGAAAAACCACGTTCCTGGGCTCATTTTCATCGAGCCCTACCGTTAATAGAACGTGTAACTATTAACGGAGCGGCTCATTTTCTACCATTTGCATGCTGCCCCCTTCCTCTCCGCCATACTCCAGCATTTGCGGCAGCATGACTGTTCATGCTGGCACAAATGCTGTGGATTCCTACGCAGTCTGCCTGCTTTTTCTAATATTGTAAGCACTGCCTGCAATGTCAGGCACCGTTTAGTCAGTTTCCACAGTGGAGTGGAAAGGTGCAGTGTACAAGCGTGTATGCAGCCTTTTTACGCTCCGCTCTTGTACTCAGCTGTGCAAATGAGGAAAATTACATTGGTGGGGACAAGTTTACACAAAATTGTAAATGTAAAGCTCTCCATTATTTAATTAAGAAGGAAATCAAAAGCTCCTTTGTGGGGATACCATCAGAGCTCACAAAAATCAGGTCCTGGAACGAATTAGGGCACACATCAGGACAAACCCAATCCAATGCCCACTGGTTGCCTTATAAATTGTACCAAGGAGAAACCTGAAAATGAATAATGATAATAATATTAATAATAATAATAGTAATTATTATTATTATTATTTAACATTCTGTGGGATTGAACAGGTAGCTCCATCACAACGAGGAGGAAACAAACACATCTTGAAAACTCAGATGACTTGAACCAATAAAGATCAACTGTGCGGGAAAAGTTTGGAACTTAACGAGTACCACGAAATTGGCGTTTTTTGGCTCATCATCCTCACTTAATTTAGTGCCACAGTCTTCATTATGTCTATTCCATTTTTAATGGAGCTGCAATGATTCCCCATTTTAGTTAATCTGGAAAGGATCCCTGGTAAAGATTTACACCCGAGACAGAAGTAAAGCGCCCTGGAAGTAGATGCTTTAGAAACCAGGAGGGAACCATATCCCCAGCAAAAGCTGTGGATTTCAGGGAAGCAACAAAAGCAGTGAGTTCTGACACAGCGGCAGGCAGACTCGGACCGGCTTATAGGGCGATAGGCCCAGGGCCGAACCAAAAACACAAAATGCTTCTGTGGGCCAGTTTTTTGGGCAGAGTGCAGCATTTCTTTGGCCGATGTGGGCCAGTTTGATGAGTTACTTCACTATGCGGCTAATAGTTTTGACCAGTGTTGCTGAAGAAATATTCTTTAAAATGTACAATTTACATCACATTGTATAAAAAAACTCCACCTTGGGTACTATTCAAACAGAGTCACAAAAGGAATGAATTCCCATTTGCAACTGTGGCTGCTTTTTCGTTTGTGCCTGAGACAATTTTATGCCCCAGTTTGAAAATCTTTCCCTTGGGGAACACCCCATAGATTAAACTAAGGAACATCATTAGGTGTTTTTTTTTATTTTGCCAATTTGTGCTAGGTTATGGAAATGTTCTCATTATTTATTCATTTTATTTATTGGGTATTTATAATGTGCCTATACACAATGTGTTTTGAGAGGCAACAAAACAAGAGGGTGGGGAAACAGGGAGGACAAAACAAAAACGATCCTACTAGGCCTTGCGACATTTGGATCATGCAAGTGCAGTAAAGAGAAGTGCAGTGGGGAGAAGGGGGAAGTGCCGGTCAGGGTGAAAGGGCTCGTGAGAAAAGCACATGCCAGGGGAGGCCAGGTGGCAGAGCCAGGGGAAAGCACAGAGTGCAGGGGAAGGAAGGTCCATGAGCTAAGTGCGAGGTAAGGGGTTGGGGGGCTACAAGGGTTCAGGGCCAGCCAGGCAAGTGCAGAGGGAGGAGCCTGGAAGGGCAAATACAGGATGAGGGGGGGAGTCCGCGGAGACTAAGTGCAGGGGAAGACTGGGATGGGGGGCCTTGTGCCCTGAAGACTCTGAAGGAACCAGGCAGCCAGTCAAGGGGCAGACAGGGACATTAGCTGGGGAGGGGGAGAGGGAAAGAAGAAGAGAAAAGGGAGGTCTTGAGAAGCTTCCAGAACTTAAGGAGATCTGGCAAGTCTGAGAGGGACAGGGAGGCCATTCCAGGGGTAGGCACCGGTAGAGGAGAGGGATCTGCCCCCCCTCTCTCTGATTTGAAAAGCATCTGATCTGCAGAGAGTTAGAGGTAGATGACCGGAGGGCTCCTGCAGGGAGGTATTTAGGGAGAGAGAGTTGGATGTTAAGGGGTCCCAGGCCCCAGAATGCCTTGTGGATGATGCAGAGGGTCTTGAACTTGATCCACGCAGCAACCCGGAGCCAGTGCAGAGATTTTAGAGCAGAGAGATGCAGTCCCTGGGCTTGAGGCCAAGAATAGTCTCACAGTCCGATTCTGGATTAGGTGAAGGGGCGAAGGGAAGTAGTCCAGCCATGGAGAGCACCAGAGCTCTGGAGACATTGAGTTTCTGGGGGAAGGTGAGGAAAGGCAGAATGCCTCTGAGGGGTTGCACCTCATCAGGTGTTATGGGAGAAAAATAGGAGAGTAGGACGGGAGGTGACCAAGGGAAGCCTGAGAGTGGGAGAGGGGTGAGTAGTAGAGGAGAGTGAGTTCACGATGTCCTGAGTTTTAAAAATGAAGTGAGAGGCCAGAGAAGTGCAGAGTGCAAGGGAAGGCAGAGGAGAAGTGGAGACTGCAGTACAGTTGGTGAGTTCCTTGCAGATTCTGAAAAGTTCAGCCATGTTGATAGTGGCCAGCAGAGATGCAGGCTTGGATATAGGCCCTCTTCTTTGAGCAGAGGGACAGTCTGTATGGCCTTTGGAGCAGGGGGCAGGCCAGTTTTCAGGGGATGTGCTTGAGTCCTGCCACTTCCGTTCAGCCTCTTTGCACTTGCATTTCAGAGCGGCTAGGTCGGAATCATACCAGGAACTGCACTTGGAGGCAGGTTTCATGTAGATTGTCTTGACAGGGGCAAGGATGTCCAGAGATTTGGAGATGGAGAGTTGAAGGTTAGTAAGGGCTGTGTCAGAGTGAGAGTCAGAGGTAGGAGTAGGAGGGGGAGTGAATGTGGTGGCAAAAGCGGCAAATTACACTTGGTTCATAGGTCCAATGGCGGAGAAGGAGGCTGGCAGTGCGGGGGGGGGGGCTTAGTCAGGGGACCCAGGAGGTCCAGGTGAGAGGAAAAGAGAGCATTATCCGACCAGGAGAGAGAAGTAATAAGAGGGTTGGAGATGGGGATGACTGAAGAAATGAGAGATGAGAGCATTCAAGGTGTGCCCAGCTGAGAGCATCGCACCAGAGGTAAGAATGGAAAGGGAAAGAGAGTCACAGAGGTTGAGGAAGAACCCAGAGGCTGCAACAGGGAGTCAAGGTGAATAATTAAGTCTCCAAGAAGGAGAAGCTTAGAAGAGGAGTCAAGGAGAGAAGAGGTGAGGTCAGCCCATTCAGAGAGGAAGTGGGAGACCTGGCCAGAGGGCCTGTGGATGGTGGCCAGAGTCAGAGAGAGGCCAGGAGACACACCAAGCCTGCAGACAAGGCATTCGAAAGAGGAGAACGCCTGAGTGGGTATGATAGTAGCAGAGACCCACTTCGGTAACATCAGAACAACTCCACCCCCTGGCTCGTTTAGCCTGGGCTTAGAGAGGATCTTGTAGCCCGCAGGAAGGAGAGTTTCAAAACCCATGACAGAGCTAGCAGTGATCCACATCTCGGTTCAGTGAGGACGTCTAGGTCGAGGTCATCAAGGAGGAGACAGATGTCAGAGGAGTATTTTACTGCAGAGCAGGAGTTGAGGATAGCTAAGTGGAGCAGGTTGCCACTTTTGAAGGTTTTCCGAGCAGGGTTACAGGAGTGTGGTACACCCATCGGAGGTGGCAGAGGGGCCAGAGGGGTAGCAGAAAGAGGAAAGGCAGGAGAGGGGAGGAAGTTGATGAGAGATAAAATATGCCTATTAAGAAGGAGGAGGTTGGGCTGAGAGCCCTGGATGATGATGGTGCCATTTTGGTACACATTAACAATGACCCTAGAGAAGAGGAAGGATGCCAGGAGCACCTCCCAGCGGGTGCCACCATTAATGGGAGAGGAAGAGAAAGGGGAGAGCACAGAAACCATAAGGGGAATCCATAGGTCTGGCGAAGGAACAACAACGAGAATGTCTGTGATAGTCTGCCTGGAAGAAGTGTTGACATAGGTGTCGGTGATGGGTAGGCCTGGATTGGAGACCAGGAGATCCTTCTTGAATTTTATCCTTTCAGACTTCATCAGAGGGATAGGATAGGTGATAGTATGGAGAGGAGAGGGGTCTAGAGGTAAGGGCGGGAGGGACGAACTGCAGAGCACAACACCTACTACAGCCAACAGCAATGGCACAGCTAGAGCCAAGTGTCATTCCTTAAAGAAGCAATTTATAGTGGAATATTTATTCACTGAATAAATGTCTTACAGAGATATGCGGGATTGGCACAATAGTTAACTACCTGGAATGGGGTTTTAGATTGGGTAATAGTTATATAAGAGATGCAACAAGATTATTCAGCCTCCACATCCACAATTATTGGTTTATGAGGTCATTTTGACCACTCCCTGTTCATTCTGGGAACCCTCTGTTCACTGCCACTGCTGCACTTCTCCAATCTACGCAACTGCCATTGATTTTGATGAAGACACTGGTTATATCAGAGAGCCACCTAACTTCTTTGTTTCTTTGCAGGGTCAGTGGCATGCATCTCAACTGTATTGCCGGCAAGAATACATGTGCCCTGAATCTGAGACATGGGCAGGGGAGAGAAGTCATGTTTTGTGGTTTTTAGAAATTTAAGGTGGCCAATCTACAGACTCATAGAAGCTATGGTCATAAAATGAAGGACTACATGGTCAGATGTGTCAGTATCAAAAGGTCTGATTGTTTAGAAGTAGGCCAACAGAGTAGATAAAAACAAATCAAAATGATTGCACTGATTGCAAATGGGAACATTAACATATTGATGTAATATAAGGTTTCTAATAATTATTTGAATTTCGCCAGCATTCCTCAAAAGGACAGAGTATTTAAACACTCCTAGAAACATTAAAATCCTATAAATGGAGATGACGTTGAATATTTTAGTTGCGGTGTATAGTGAGAAAGAAACCAAGTCCAATATGGCGGAGGGTGTTGCCGCCATCATGTGCCTGCATAATAGGCTCATTTGTTTCGCATCACCTTACCCTCGGCCATATCAACTTGTTACCTATGGAATCTAGAAAAGTCCCCAGGATGTACCTCCTCAAAACAAGTGGAGGGCCCAGTTTGAAACTGAATTTCACTTAAAAACAATGAGCCTGGTTCCTGCACCAAAGTAAGTTGTGCAGAGTTTACTAAGTGCATCTGAATGAGCGCATCATTGATGTCCACATTCAGATGCCCTGTTTGGCCCCCACCTGTGCAAATCAGCAAGCATTTCTGCACATTTAAAAGCACATCCCGAATTCACAGACAGGACAAAGCGTGTGGAAAAAAGGAGGCATGCCTTGTGCCAATTTGGAACATTCCCAGGGGATGCCCTTTGCATGAGTGGGTCACTTCTTCCCCTTTCATACAGTTTTTTAAGTGGACATGAGTTTTTTAGACGAGCACTTTAAGAATCAGTCCCAATCAGTCTCTCTGTACATTAACCATTACATCACCATTATAAGAGGCACTAGATGCGGCACCTAGGACGTTCAACGATGGAGCTGAATAGGAAAAGCCGCATTCCGCCCACTTTTGCTGCAAACTGATTCCTGATAGGCTGCCTGTCAGACATCAATGCATGTGGACATCTGTGCAAGTTTCAGAGGACCAGGGGCCAGATAATCAAAGCTTTGCACTGGGGCAAAAGTGGAGCAAATACATTTAGCACCGATTTGACTGCCTAGATAATTGGGAATGCAGCAAACAGATTTGGCCCCAATTTGTATTATCTAAAAGAACGATTCACACAGGCAAACAAAGAAATACACAGTTTTATTTACTATGTTTGATGAGTAACATGGCAATAACCTTTTATGTTATGCAGAAAACATAGTACAAAAACCAGTATGATTTATTTTTGCCCCAGTGCAAATGTTTCTAGATAATATGGATTGTGACAAAACCTGTTTGCACCATTCTATAGTATCAAAGCATTTGCTCACTTTTTAGAACTTGTGCAAATGTTAAATAGTCTGGCCCTGAGTGGCAGCAGCGGAACAAAAGAGGTACGGAGAGGGGTGGGGGTAAGGTTGGCTTTGGATGTAGGGGGCTGGTAGGCATGGGTTGGAGCCGTGGAAGGCAAAAGAACTGGGGCTGGGGATTGTGGGGACATCCTCTGCACATCTAGTTGAAAATGGACGGAAGGTCAAAAAAGGCTTGTGGGGGTGTCCCTTACATTGAAAGAGTAACCCGAGGAG
This sequence comes from Ambystoma mexicanum, assembly GCF_040938575.1. Classification (NCBI taxonomy): domain Eukaryota; kingdom Metazoa; phylum Chordata; class Amphibia; order Caudata; family Ambystomatidae; genus Ambystoma; species Ambystoma mexicanum. Next base: position 201,801,687 of record NC_090934.1, on the reverse strand, counting down.
CAGTGGGCACAACAAAGGTGTCTCGTTGTGGCAGGAAAGCCAAGCATGGGAAAGTGGGCTTTGGCAAAGCAGCCTTCCGAGGACGATTTACAATAGGGTATGGAGACAATAAGTGGATCAAGTAGGACAGTTGCATGAACACTGACTCTATGGGCTGGATTCATGGAATTATTTGCACGGTTAAACCCTGATTCATGGAACTGTGCAAAGTGTATTTTTGCAGTGCAAAGTCAGTACAAAGTCATTTTGCGGTACAATGTGCACAGTTCCATGAATCAGGGTTGGTGTTGTCAGTGTAGTCACTTTTCAGCAGTGCAGAGTCACTTTGAACCATGCAAAAAATTCCATGAATCGGACCCTATGTGTGTATGATTAAATCCATGACGTACAATTCCTAGAGCTACCTACAGTCATATTGTGGACATTATCCTGTCCACAGATGTTTAATAAAGTGGAGTGCCACCTTGACCAGCTGCCAAACAGACGCTGGGGCAGATATCAGGGTGCAGATACTTGGGACGGTGCTTAGAAATCCACTATTTCCAGTCAGAGGTTGATATCAGTAATCAGGCATAGGTGGAGGAGCGTGGCTCCGGTTGCGCAGTGTTCCAGCATATTCTACACTAAAATAACCTAAGCTAAACTAATATCTTGCTAGATCCCACCTCTGTCGACCTAACTGTCAGAACCCAGAGCACCTGCCAAATACCCACCACATAAGAATGTACAAGTTTGTCCCTGGGTAGTTTTTCTTCTTGTTAATTATCTGTTTTTGATTTGTGTGGAGGCATGTCGGGGGCGTACCGACTGCGACTTGGATATACCGTTACTTTGCGCAAACAATTCCATGAATACGCGGAGTGCAGAGAAAAACGTCTGTGCGCAGGCTCGCACAGTGATGTTCTCGCGCACGGCCATTGTGGGATTTCTGCACACTTTTCAATATATCGGGCCTTGTGCATTTACATTATGTGACCACAGGCATGCTTTATGTTGCGGGGAGGCGAAGAGAGGTACTGTCACTTACTTAAGTGTGGAGGTGTGGGGTCTCTGGCTTCATCGTCTTTCTCTTCCAGCTCCTCTTGTTGCTCTGGTCCCCTGTCCTTTGACCTGGGCTGTGCCATGGGCAGGTGCACTGCTGCCTTCGGCAGAGAGTTCCCTCCTATTCCGGTCTCACCCTGAGTGGGAGCGTGGGTGCTACTCTCACTGTGTGGTCGTTCCTTTCCTGCTTCTAAAACGACTGTGCCACTGCCGACCTCTGGACTTACAATAATGAAATAAAAAATCATGGCTTGGATCTAGCAAAAGAAAAGTCAAGTCTCTTGGACTTGAGAAGTGCTTACGTTATTCTAATTCGCTTCCTGAACGAGCTAAGTAATGTCTAATGGGCTCATTCTGGATGCGTCGCAAAATGATGGGGAAAGAGCCCGACTCCTAATGCGTCCACTGGATGCGGCTCTTTCACCGGCATTCTGGTGACAGACTGCAGCCAGCCATGACAGGCATGGGAGCCCAGGTGGATCACATGTTCCTTGAAACTTCAGTGTTCTATGCAGTGAATCAGGAGCGATCAACGCCATGCGTGCAGATCTACCGCACAGGCCAGCAACAGTGCCACCATGACAAACAAAAACAAAGAGCCAGTCAATGATGCCCAACCAGACTGTGCCTGCTTTTTCCCAGAGCAGGAAAAGCTAGATTAGTCCAAGAAGAAATCCAGCCATTGCTTGAGGATCAGAACCCTGACCCCTGCTGACTGGACTGAGGATTCCCATCACGTGTGTGAATCCTGTTTGGCAACTCCAGTTATTTGTTCCTAGAGGGGTTTCCCACACTGAGCAATACATCATTGCCCCCCACATCAGAACGGGGTACATCTGGCAGAATGCTCTTTTCTACACTTTTCAAATGTGTCATTCTCAGTGGTAGAAGTGTACCGAACAAAGTAGAACTGTGGTCTGGGCAGGGGAGAGGGTAGGCGGAAGCACAGTGCAACATGTGACAAGTAACTAAGGCTCCTCTTACAACTTTACATGTGCATAGGGAATTAATGGACACATTCTCTATATAGAAGGGTGAATATGGTCATAAAAAGGAGAGGAATGGGTAACACATATAAGTAAAAGTAGTGCAACACTGCTACCGACTGTTCCCGCTCACTTCGATCATTGGTCAATCTGACTCAGAATGAGGGCCTAAAATAGTAAAATCCATGAATTATATATGTGAGGGTGTTGAAGATACTCATACCTCTTTGGGAGCATATTTTCCTTAAACTAGTTCCACCTGCCTGCAACTGGTGTCTCTGGTGTGCAGCTGGTGGATTTCATAGAGTCATACTCTCAGTACTTAATTTGTGCGAAAATAAATGCCAGAGCCCAAATATTTTCTAGAATGCCTGTGACGCATCGAGGTGGGCAACTACAGTCTACTGTTGACACCACCCAACGGCTGCTCCATGCAGGGTGAAGATGTTTGTGGTTAAAGCTGCAGCTCCCACCAGTTCATTGAGGGTGATGGATGCGCTATGCCATTTACAGATACCAATCAACACAACAAATCAGTGGCGTCTTGAAGTGAAATAAATGTTTAAGTGTTTATATAAAACACATCATTGTTAACCTTTTGCTCTGTACCTGTCGGTGGCAAGTGGAACATGTTCACTATCTATCCACAGAAGAACAGGGCAAACATGCATTCCTCCTTTGGCAAATTGATGGACAAATGCAGGCAAAATCCTTACTGAACTGATGAACTTGCCTGTCAAACACTATAGCAAGATCTTAGATATTCTTGTATAGGTTAGCACTCATGACAGGAACTCCTCTTGCATATTGGCCGTTTTCACTGGCCTTGCCCCTGTATTGTGGCTGGTGACTTTGTGACGAATCAACTTTCGGGGCACCATTGGTCTGGCGATGAATATCTGTTTCTAAACCATTAATCAGCCCCACCTCTAGTACACCAGAAGGGATCCGAACAGATTAGAAACACCCGCAAATTATAAACCACCTTGTCCAATTTTGGTTACGTGGACGGAATGGCAGCTTATCTCCGAAAGGTTGTGGATCGTTGGTTAGTTGCAACACAGCAAAAATATAAAAACCTTTTTTGACAAAGCATCCAGACAGGAAAACTCGGAGCACTCTACTCCGTGCAAGGTTAAACTTGTTACCCACAAACGAGATTCTGCACACAAGGGGCCTCTCAACAACGAATATTTGCCGCTTTTGTAATAACACTGAACAAAGCGAAACATTACGGCACCTTTTATTACTGTGTTCAGGTACAGAGAAATTCAGATCACCATACATACTTCATCACCTAAAAAATGCCTATCTAAGGGAAGAAGAACTCTGGTGGGAGCGCTTAATAGGAGGCTTGAGAACATCTTGGTCTATCGCAGCTAATAAAATCTTGGACCAGATCTTTGCACATGTACCTCCGAGCTAGGGGGACTGGACACAGATAGATAGATAGATGACGGCAGTGGGGAGTGTTTTCTACCTTACTTTCGTGTTGCTGTAGACTTATTCTCGTGTTGGGAAAAATACGCTGGGAAATTTTATGTTCATCTTCTTGTAAAAATCACTTCAGTGATTATATACTCGTATAATCAAAAAAAAAAAATAATTATTATTACCCAATTGTAAAAGGGACTGTACACTCAAGAATGTATAAAAATATCTAGTTTATTATTATCACAACAGACAGTTCTAGCACACTACAAAATACAATCCACCCTGTAAATGAATGCAGAGGACAGACAGTTTCAAAGAGGGAAAAGGGATGCACTCTGGATACTGACAGGAGGGTAGTCGGTATAGTAAGTAATCGCAATAGTTCAGGGATACTTGGTTTCAAGACAAAGGGTGCAATGGGTCATAAAATGTCACTAGGGGCCTTCGGACAGAAACACAATGTACATTGTGCTGTAGATGTTCGTGGTGCTCGCCATGGTCGAGTTGGTTTCAGGCCGATTTGCAGCTTCTGTGATAGAGTTCAAGATGGGAGACAGGTACGGGTATCCGGCGGCAAGCAGTTTGGCGAGCGAGGCTGGAAAGACAGCTGCAGACTGGCCTACACAGCGGCTCGGGGTCAGGAATAATTGTCTCTGTATGTGCTGGTTGGTGCTTCTGAAGCACTGGTTGGGGGGTCTTGGCCGGCGTTAGCGACTGCGGCATCATAACGCTAGTCAGCTGTGCAGTTCATTGCAGCTCAAGGGGCTCAACCAGCTCGACTAGCTCGAAAAGGTGCTTTAAGGCGGACATCAGTAGATGCTTGTCGGTGCACTGCTCCTAGCTTCTTCACTGGGCTTGTGTCGTCCTTTAAGGCGGATGGCCCAAAGCAGGCAGCTGCCTTGTCTTTGGTCTGGTTCAGAAATTCTCTGGCACTTCCCACTTAGGAAGCTTGCTGCAGAGCCTAGCAGGGCATGCTTTGTGTTGGCTGGGTACCGGTTCTGGAGCTGCGGGAGGGTCCTCTGGATTCAGTATTTCCCTCTGTTCCCTAGGAGATGTATAGGGGCAGCCTCTTGCTTCACTCTTAGGAAATTCTGGCCTTCCTTCACTGGTGGAAGATGTAAGGCAGACTGTACCTTCAGCCAGGGTCAATGCTGAGTTCTTCCTTCTGCTTTGGTGAAGCCTTCAGATGATCTGCGGAAAGAGGGGCTCAACCCTATTTTAAAGCCAAATGGACCACATGGATTGATGTAGGCTAAGCCTACCTTAATGAACCAATCCTGGGTCCCCACCAACAATCTCCTGTATGTACGAGGTCATAACCAGGGTGCTTTGCAACAGAAAAGGTAAAAGGGTGAAAATATGTAATACTAAGTCCCACCCATCTTCCTGTCTGTTTTTGATCAAAGGGTCTCTCTGGTCAATGGAGCTCTCTGTGGTTCATGGTTAAAGTGGCAGGTCTCCCTTCAAGTTGCAGTGAGAGCAGACTTTCTGGTGCCGTTAATCCGCATACTCTTACCTGAATGGGGTCCCCCTGCTGGATGACTACTGTAATACACGCATTCCCTCACATGACATTTCACTGTCCATCAATGCTAAGGGCGGGTTCTGGCTTCAGGTTCACACAGTGCATATGAAAGTTTGCTGGAGTATCCTGTCTCTTTTGTAAACCTTTGCAACCAGGCCCCATGTGGACATGTATGAAGTACACTCTATTTGTGTGTTAATTATGTTAATCACTGCCACCAGCAGCAGGGCCCAACAAAAGGGGGGTGGGGCGAGGATGGATCCATGGAGCCTTTGTTAGTTAATTAGGCTGGCCATGGCAGGAGGAGGGTTTTCCCCTCCAGTTCTGAGATGATATGGTGTAATCCTAGCTGTCGTATTCCAACTAAATATGACACAGGGGACTGCACCTGTAGGCTGTGTCCACCCAGAGTACACAGGTCTATGTGTATGTTGTTCAGTGAGCATAGGAACAGGTGTGTGGATTAGCCCCACACATTTTACGAAGGTTGATCTACCATCATTCAATTTCATTTAACATTTCATTTAACATTTAACAGGACCCGTGCAGATGCCATTCTTCCAGGCTCTGCAACAGGTGAGTGAGGCCCCACACGAGACCCTCCAGGGCTCGTTTATTGAAGAATCCGAGGCCCCGTGTGCCTCCTGGCACCGGCGCCCCACGTGGTCCCATCTCCCTGCTCCCATCCGCTTCCCCTATTCCTCCCCTCCCTCCTCCCGCCTCCCAGACCGCCCCGTCCCGTGATTGGCCATAGGCCGTGTGTACCAGGGCCTTAGAGGCCACAGGACCCGTGCAGACGCCATTCTTCCAGGCGCTGCAACAGGTGAGTGAGGCCCCACACGAGACCCTCCAGGGCTCGTTTATTGAAGAATCTGAGGCCCGGTGTGCCTCCTGGCACCAGCGCTCCATGTGGCCCCATCTCCCTGCTCCCATCCACTTCCCCTATTCCTCCCCTCCCTCCTCCCGCCTCCCAGACTGCCCCGTCCCGTGATTGGCCATAGGCCGTGTGTACCAGGGCCTTAGAGACCACAGGACCCGTGCAGACGCCATTCTTCCAGGCGCTGCAACAGGTGAGTGAGGCCCACACGAGACCCTCCAGGGCTCATTTATTGAAGAATCCGAGGCCCGGTGTGCCTCCTGGCACCGGCGCCCCACGTGGCCCCATCTCCCTGCTCCCATCCGCTTCCCCTATTCCTCCCCTCCCTCCTCCCGCCTCCCAGACCACCCCCTCACCTGATTGGCTCATTCTACACTATTAAAGCCACCTCCCCAGGGCAGCCTTCTGCCCAGCAGCCCCCGCAGCTAAGGACCACGAGGCAAAGGTCGGCTCCTACATTGGCGGCTCCAAGATGTGTCTGCAGGTGTCTGCAGGAGACGCCAAGGAAGCCAGAAGCCAACAGACACCAACAAAAACCGTGAGTGTGGCATGGGTGCGGAGTAGAGCAATCACTCTTCTCCAGAAAACCCCCACCACTCTATCTTACTTACCAATAACATAGAGTGCCATAATACTAGCATGTCCACTCTTAGATAGAATTGTGAATGTTAGCATGTCCATACTTAGATAGAATTGTGAATGTTAGCATGTCCACACTTAGATGAAATTGTGAATGTTAGCATGTCCACACTTAGATAGAATTGTGAATGTTGGCCCGCGTCGCATCTAGATGGAATTGTGAATGTTGGCATGTCCACTCTTAGATAGAATTGTGAATGTTGGCCCGCGTCACATCTAGATGGAATTGTGAATGTTAGCATGTCCACACTTAGATAAAATTGTGAATGTTAGCATGTCCACACCTAGATAGAATTTGTGAACATTGGCCCGCGTCGCATTTAGATGGAATTGTGAATGTTGGCATGTCCACACTCAGATAAAACTGTGAATGTTAGCATGTCCACACTAAGATAAAATCATGAACATTGACCCGCGTCGCATCTAGATGGAGTTGTGAATGTTAGCATGTCCACACTTAGATAAAATTGTGAATGTTAGCATGTCCACACTTGGATAAAATTGTGAATGTTGGCATGTCCACACTTAGATAGAATTGTGAACATTGGCCTGCGTCGCATCTAGATGGAATTGTGAATGTTAGCATCTCCACACTTAGATGAAATTGTGAATGTTAGCATGTCTGCTCTTAGATAGAATTGTGAATGTTGGCATGTCCACACTTAGATAGAATTCTGAACATTGGCCCGCGTCGCATCTAGATGGAATTGTGAATGTTGGCATGTCCACTCTTAGATAGAATTGTGAATGTTAGCATGTCCACTCTTAGATAGAATTGTGAATGTTGGCCCGCGTCGCATCTAGATGGAATTGTGAATGTTAGCATGTCCACACTTAGATAAAATTGTGAATGTTAGCATGTCCACACCTAGATAGAATTTGTGAACATTGGCCCGCGTCGCATCTAGATGGAATTGTGAATGTTGGCATGTCCACACTTAGATAAAACTGTGAATGTTAGCATGTCCACACTTAGATAAAATTATGAACATTGGCCCGCGTCGCATCTAGATGGAATTGTGAATATTAGCATGTCCACACTTAGATAAAATTGTGAATGTTACCATGTTCACACTTGGATACAATTGTGAATGTTAGCATGTCCACTCTTAGATAGAATTGTGAATGTAAGCATGTCCACTCTTGGATAGAATTGTGAATGTTAGCATGTCCACACTTAGATAGAATTGTGAACATTGGCCTGCGTCGCATCTAGATAAAATTGTGAATGTTAGCATGTCCACTCTTAGATGGAATTGTGAATGTTAGCATGTCCACTCTTGGATAGAATTGTGAATGTTAGCATGTCCACACTTAGATAGAATTGTGAACATTGGTCTGCATCTCATCTAGATGGGACTTTGAATGTTAGCATGCCCACACTTAGATAGAATTGTGAATATTGGCCTGAGTCGCATCTAGATGGAATTGTGATTCTTAGCATATGCCACACTTAGATGGAATCTCAGAAATGTGACTGTTAGCATATATGATTCTCAGCATGCACCACACTTAGAGTTCTGATCCTAACTTGCGTCGCATCTAGATAGAAATGTGACTGTTAGCATGTGCCACACTCGTATGGAATTCTGAACTTTGGCTCCTGTCGCTTCTGGATGGAAGTGTGAGTGTCGGCATGTGCCGCACCTAGATGGAATTCCATAATTGCAATATTAGCATATGCCACACTTAGATGGAATTTCTCAAGCCTAGTCTGCGCCAGGTCTAGACGGGAATGTGATTATTAGCATATATGATTCTCAGCATGCACCACACATAGAATTCTTAACCTAGCCTGCGTCGCATCTAGACCAAAATATGATTATTAGCATGTGCCACACTTAGATAGAATTTCTCAAATTTAGCCTGCGTCGCATCTAGATAGAAATGTGATTGGTAGCATATATGATTCTCAGCATGCACCACACTTAAGAGTTCTGAACCTAACTTGCGTCGCATCTAGATAGAAATGTGACTGTTAGCATGTGCCACACTTAGAATTATGAACCTAGCTCGCGTCAAATCTAGATAGAAAGGTGACTGTCAGCAGGTGCCGCACCTAGATGGAATCCCACAATTGCAAGGACAGCAATGCCAACTAACCAACCAACTAACAATTCCATCCCTCTGCATACACCTCTCAAACTCTAACCAAACACAACCACAAACCTAAAACGCAGCAATCTGCACAAACTTCACAACAATGCAACAACAAAACAAACCACACATAGACTTGCACAACAGCACACGACGACTAGGGACCACAAAACACCCCAAGCCCAGCCAACAGACCCACCGGGCTGAGGCTGTCAACAGCACATCACTGCTGTCTTGCACTTTTCCTGCTTCCTCCCACTAACTCAACCTCCCCTCCTCTTTCAGAGCCGCCAGAGTGCCAAGGGACCACTACGGTGGTGATAGTGCGTGGTACAAATGTCCTTTAACATCAACATTTCAAAAAAACCCAGACAAGCGCACACCCCCTGTGCACCCCCTGTGCAGATGATCGAATTCCTGACAGACCGTCCTGCTATTGTCAACCCATCCTGCTGGTTATTACAGTATGAATTCAATGCAATGCCATGTAGGCTGAGTAGAGGTGAGTGCAGCTCATTGTTATTCATGAACATATAACACTGCCCTGCCAACCTGGGTCATCAGGTCCGCGAGAAACAATGAGCCAGACCAAGATGCAGAGACCCTCACCAGTGCACACTGCAATACTGCATCATATTCAAGCTGAGATCAAAAATAAGTGCCGGGGCTCTGACATAAGTGCTTGGTCTGGGCCCTGGCAAACCTCCCACAAACTAAGCACTCTGATGCTCCCATGATCAAAACACCTGTAGATTCAAAGGTGGCAGAATCCTGAATTAGGGAATAAGGGTTTAAGTAATGCAGACCCACACTCAGTTATTTGCTACTTTTGCCTTTTCTTGGAAAGGTATTTGAAAGTGGTACTAAACCCTTTCAAAACAAATGAGGTGGTGGCTAGAAGGTTTGGAATTAATCCTGACCTCTGGCATTGCTCTGTGCAGTCTTCCAAACCATCGTTCTTCGCCTGCCAAGCCACTACACAAGGGGAAAGACCACTCTTTCAAGCCAGACCGTCTTGGAATTGTATTTATTTTGTACACTATTTGTTCATTTCATAACAAATACTGATTATTCGTGAGGATTTGAAGATTTAACAATTAATTTTCACATTTCATACTGTGTATTTTACATAACGTGTTGTGCATTGCCATGTACTAACTTTTTAACGCAATGGTACACATTTAAAAGAAATTGTGACAAGCAGAGAAAGAACATCTTACGCTTGCACTTACATGCAACCATGACATTTCGCTTGTGTTTTTGTGATTGTATGTATTTTCTGTACAGAAATCAGGGAAGGCTCTGGTGTTCATGCTGTTTTATACCTATTTGCAAAAACAATCGTAAATGGTCCCAGGCATGCCCATGCATGACGTATGACATTTACATGAATCCATATGTATTCCACTTGGTTTCCGCCTGTGCAAAAATCAGACTCCAATGCAGATTTGAGCCTCTGCGCCGCCATGAAAATACGATGCGGGCAGAGATGCTGGTGTATTTTCTGCACAGAGCAGATGGTGGAAGTGGAAGCAGTCTCCATGCAGAAAATGCACACAAAAAAAACCCGGGCATTCATTTCCTGGCAGAGATTATGGGGTCATTTTGTAAAAAGTGCAATTTGCCTGCAGGGTACCATCAGCATTAGCACCCTGCATGCAATGTTGCACATTTACGAAACGGGCTGAAAGACAATAGTGTTGGGTAGTTAGGATTTGTTGGATGACCTGAGTACTTCTCAGAAGAAATGGATCTTTCGAGGGGCAATGGTGGGGAAGAAACTAATTTTGAGACATTGGAAAGCATCTAACCCTGTTACTATTGAGGAATGGATTTCGGAGATGCACTCGTTAGTGGATATGGAGAAGGTGCTGTATTGGAGAGATAAGAAAAGTGCATTATTTAACAAGATTTGGGGTACATTTCTTTTACTATATTAGGCCAGTTTATTGATTGTTTTGTGACTCCTGGGGGAAGGGGGATTTTCTGCTGTATATAGTTCTGTTGGCTTTGTTATGATTATCACATGATGTTATATTATGTACAAACTGTTTCTCTGTTATGAACTTTTTGAAAATAAATTAAAAAAATAAATTAAAAAAAACCTGGCTGAAAACGTTTTCCGTTAAATAGTTTGTATTGGTATACTGATCGTTAAAATGGTAAAATAAGAAATCGGTGATATCATTTTTCAAATAATTCCAGAAACATAACTATAGTGAAGAAAGCAAATTTAAAATATGTAAAAGCTTTCAAAAGATGTATTATTAAACTAACAGTACTAAGAAATATATAATAATATGCATTATATAACCCAATACATAGGGAGGTGACGACTAAACAAACAAAAAGGGACAGATAAGGAAAAGACAAGGGGCGGGGAATACAAATCCTGGACATAAGTAAACATATCACGCTAAATGCCTTTCCTCTTTCATTTTGATCTGTTTAAAAAAAAGGTAAATGCTTCCTGCAAATTACACTCTTCAGACAGCATTTACAATGGAGTCCATTGGAATCCACCTGCTTTTAGCAGGTGCAAAACACAGGCAGATTTCACAGCAATCCATTAATTTAACTCCAGCATGAAAATGCACGCAGACATTAAACCATGTCAGAGAAGGAAATCATGGGGGAAATGTTAATTCTGTTTCGTGCCCTTTCTCGGCCCCCAAATGGCTGTAAAATTCCCTGAAGTGTAAAAGTAAACTGTAAACAACACCTTACCTTTGCACCCCGGGACTTCGAACATGCTGGAGTTAAATTAATGGATTGCTGGATAAGCCGGTCAAGTGGCACAGCGAGTAGAGCGCTCGCTTTGACATCCGTGCAGAGCGGGGCCATACTCAGCCTTTCATCCTTCTGAGGTCGATAGATGAGCACCACACACCGTGGGTAATAATAAGCAGCGCTCAGATACCTGAGGGTTCATAGCGCTATATAAATGCCAAATTATTTTTATTATTATAAGCCCCTGTTATGTATCCGCCTGTAAAGTATGATCCATGCAGCTTACCCTCTGCATCTAAAGGAGTTCCAACATGTCCAACATGAAACCACTACTTACTTAACTGACTTTCTCTGCTAGATCGATGGTATTTGAATAACAAGTTATGAATTTTAAATCTCATAAAATGGATGTCTTCCAATTGCATGTCTTAATCAGTTGCTAACATGAGATGAATTATTTTCTCATGAATTGTGTTTGGTAGGTTTGCATTTTTAATCCGAATACACACATCCAGTGAACTGCGTGGTGGATTGGAGAAATGAGCTTGTATTTTCTAGCTCCTACTCACAGAGAGCTGCTTGAAGACTTTTAATTAGTATATTATGCATTTATTTCTTTGTTTCTTACCCACACACAAATCCTGGTGCCTTAAATAGTGACCATGAAATAATGTTTGCTTCAAACCAATTTATCGAGAATCTATTCTACTAGGAAAATAAAAGGGGGTACATTGTACAGGCTACTTCTTACAAAGAAAGTAAACAAGCCCTTCTAGTCAAAAGGATGGTTTTAGGAATCTTCAGCAGAGTCTCACTGAAGCCACCCAAAAGAGAAAGAACCAAGGCCTGAACCATATTTTGAAATAAAGGTTTTGAAGACAGGTAAAATAGCGAGTCATATGCCTTTTTTGGGATTGCACAGACTTGACATGATCCCTCATCATTGACTATACTAACTAGGGCTGATGGGAGTTGTAATCTAAAACATCTGGAGAGCCAAAGGTTTCAGACCTCTGGAAGAGGAGCTCACACAGAGAAACGAGAATCATGACAAAAGCATAAGAATTCAGCAGAAAATGGGCCTCATTACGAGTTTGGAGGTAGCCATGCCCTTAATAAGGGCATGACGACCCCCAAACCCGGGTCCGGGTCGCGCAAAAAGGGACTTACCAGGCCATTCCGATCTTGGAGGGCCTGGTAATTCCCTTTCCCGCGACCTGGACCCGGTATGTCCCCCTTCCCATTTGAGCCCCCGTAGCTCTCAAATGGGAATGGTGAGGATGCTAACAACGGTCCCGTTTATAACGGGACCGTTGTTAACATCCTGTACTGCTAGCGGGTGCCGCTCTGGACGTCTGGTCTGACCAGGCGCCCATAGCGGCACCCGCAAGCAAACTTGGAATGTTGCGACGAGGTAACAACGGCGCCGTTGTTGCCTTACCGCAACACTCGTAATGAGGCACAATGATTTTGTGACAGTAATGGCAACTCTCCCCAAATCCAAAATGCCCAGCCATCCCTGAAAATCCAGCATTTGATTTTAAGGGATGATCATTAGAGAGCTCGTTTTCAATGATCCGTAACATAAATGGAGGGCGTAAAGGACATGCATAGGCTTTTATGCCTTGCATTCACGTCACAGACATTTTCATTGATGTATGGCAGAGAGGAGGGCGGAACTCAACTTGCATTTCCACCACTCCCTTCCTCTAACAAATACTCCATCATTTGCACCAGCAAGCATTCACATGCCGGCCAAAAATACTCGGGGTTCCGTATGGAGTCTGCCTGGCTTTTTTGCAAAAAGCAGGTGGACTCCATAGGGAACCCATTGTAAGCGCCACCTGTCATGCTTACATGGCAGGTGGCGTTTACTTAATTTGCACGGTAGTGTGTAAAAGGGGAGGGCAAAAGGCTGCGTTGACAATCATGCTGTTGTTGCTACTTTGAGGTTAGGAGGCAACGCAAAGGACATGAGCCTTTTGGGAGGGTGTCTTTACCGAGCTGGACTCATCTGCAGGCACTTTGGCTGTACATTTTTGCAAACAGCGCTGAGCAGGGTTTTCAAGTGAGTGCACACAGTAAAGGGTAAATATAGTGAAGTGAGGATGCACTCAAGTATGTTCTATGAGAATTTGCAGTCATTTATTAATCTCATTTGAAAAAAGGTGGAACACTGTTCATCCACAAAGCGTGTAGACTACATTTAGGAGAGACTTCGAGAAGTTATGCTCTCATGGGGATTTCCAGCAAATAAAGCCTCCTATATCTCTGACATGCAGCTCTAACATGAGCGTTCCCATCTGTATAGATCTAAGAGATATTACAATAGAATTTGGGTGGAAAGGCGTCCTTTGCCTAATACAAACATGATGAAATATATTTTTGGTGTTGCAACAATATCACAGTGCTTGATCGCTCATCAACCTTCTACAAGGTCATTTGATATCCAATTGTAAACCACTTGTCATCACATTTTTCATGACACACAACAAGGCTTTTCAGTTCTGAAGAATGCTCTTTGCGTTGGTGCTGGTTGAGCTATTGGTTCATTGAGTGATGGGTAGTGGATTTAAGTGATTCTGCAGGGGTCTGCGATCTTTGGCTCTCCAGATGTTTGGAACTACAACTCCCATCAACCCTATCTTGCCTTGTCAATTGGGTGATAACTTCTTTGAACAGGAAACCCTGTATTTTGAAGAATACCCATAGGTTGCAACTAGCTCTTAATGTTATGGGTCCATTTGCAATCTTGGGCAATTGACTTAATATCTTAATAGTCTATTGGAGCTTTTAATTACCTTTTAAATAACATTTTCCTCTAGCTACCGGATCCCTTCCCTGGATACAAGTGGCCAAATGAATTGAAATGAAGGTACTCTGCTTGGCACATAAATCGTCTTGCCACTGGGGTCCCGCAAAACAAAAGAATGATCCACGACGATCTCAGAAGTTAGCTCTCTTCTGCTAACCTACTTGTTTTGCAAGTTGCCAGCATTTGGAGGGCACATTCAGGTGGACATTTGTTCTGTGTCTGACACCCAACCTCTGGTTCACCCTACTACTGGCTATCATTCACACAATTGAACGTTTGCATTTCTCAAGAAATTAAACATCAACGGTAGTCACCCAATAATCTTCCATGTAAAAAACCCTCTGTCAACTGGCTCTCAGAAATCAGTACCAGGAAGCAAAACGAATGGCAAACATTGTGTTCAATGAAAACTTTAATATAACATGCCAATTTATATCCAGAGGTGAATGCCATAATAAGTGTAGCCATGAAGTAGATGAACAAGTTTATAATAAACTTTTACACATTCTATATAAAAGATAATTCCATTAAATACATTACTTATATGCAAGACCCAAAGTTACTATAAATTAGATTGATAAAAAGATAAAAGAGAAATTAAAAATTCAGTTATATAACAATTAAAATCGGTAATTTAAAACCGACAGAATAGTAAACATTTTCCCCCAAGAGGTCATGGATGCCTATAAGACTCTGGACCAGGGCAATTATTAAGGAGATCCATTGATCAAGTGATCAAGTGATTAAGAGTCTATGCCAGAAGTCCCCTAGAGATAAGGCATCAATACTATGGGACCTTTGGCCCAGAAGACTACTTCTTAGGTTGAGGGTTTCCCACCAATTTAACAAAAGATGCTTTTGTGTTTTAGGTAAGGTATCATCGCCACAGAGTCTACAGTATCGATCGTAAGGCGCAATGTTCCTAATCATTCCCCATCTCTCTTGAGCGCATCCAAAACATTGAATCTAAAGCGCAAAGAAATATGGCGATACATTGGGCTATGGAATTTACAGAGGTATTTGGGCAATACGTTATCTTGGTAGTACATTTTTCTGTACTCTTTGAAAAGTTTATATTTGATAATAACCTCATGTTCCTGTGTGCGTTCCAATATCCAGACTTTTCTTTCTGAGCTGTCAAGATTATTAAGAGGTTCATCTTTCTGAAGAAAACATTTGGACAAGATGTCTTAACAGTCGGTTAAAAATGCATTAAGAACCACTGACTGTCTTGAGTGCATCACGACGTTCAAGTAAATAAACAGTGAATCAGGAGGAGGGTTTTAAATAGTCACATAGCGTTTTAATTTGTTCCAAGAGATGTAGGACCTCCACGATTGTGTATGAAGATCTCGAGAGGCCAAGAATTTCTTCCAGAGAGTGCCCTCCAAGATTTCTAAAGCCTTCAAATTTATATTGAACAATCTAAGTCCATAGAGGGTAGTACTTTGCCCACATAATTTTGTAGTAAAGGTAACATAGAGCATTTGCAAAATATGACATAAATCCTGTGCATTTGTGCCAAACAGGGCATCAAATTTGGTGCTATCTTTGTGTCCAAATCAACAGAGCCACGGGCAGCTCAAATGAAACATCCCAGGTAGTTCAAATCGTCGCCTGTCTTTATCTTAGCTCCATTGATTGACCAGTTGAAGTGCCTGGGTTTAACCCTGCGGCCAGAAATTGTCATAATCATTGACTTTGCAGTATTACAATCACGGGGCGCTGGGCCTAATGGACTTTCTAATGCAATCCTAAAGTCCAACCCGTAACTCTGGTGCAGGGTGCAGAGGGCACTTTTTGATAACATACTTAAAACAAGAACTATTCCTAACTCATGAAGGAGTTCCGTGATCATCCCTGTCTTTAAACGTGGTTAAAGTCTATCGTCAAATATCCTTATTGGATGCGGATGGAAAAATATTTGCAGTTTTGGTCCTTAGAGACCTAGAAGATTGGGCTAAAACAAAAGGTATTCTCTCCAAATTCCAGATGGGATTTTGAAGAGGCCTATCTACTGCACTCAATAACCTCATTTTAGTTGTGTGAGCTCAGATAGCAGTGTTACGGGGGTAGATCTCTGTTTGGGGCCTGAGTGGATCTATCCCAGGCCTTTGACACAATAAATAGGGATCTGCTATAGGGTACGCTGAATAGCTGGGGGATCCCTGACTCTTTACTGGTTATTTTGATAGAACGTCACCACAATACTACTCTACGTGTGAGACTATATAGGTCAGGAGATTTATCACAGATGATTCAAATAGAGGGAGGTGTTTGCCAGGGTTGCCTGGTGGCACCTTTTCTGTTTAATCTTTATGACCTGTTTCACTGTTTCCTGACCTTGTTGTTGGCTAGCCCTAAGATCAGAGAAATCAAGATATCATGGCTAGCCTATGCTGATGATATTGTGATTCTGGATTACACTCAAATCGACCTTCTAAGGCTGGTGACCGCTCTGGAAGACTATGCAAAATCCAATGGTCTTAAAATCAATCTGGAAAAATCCAGAGTAATGATATTTAAGCGTCCGCTGGTGAAGACTATTTGGACTTGAATGCAATGTCCAAAGTTTTGAAATAAATTGGGAACGTATCAAGGGTGAGAGAACGATCAATCTCCCTAACTCAGTTCCTATGGGCTTTATCTCTTATGAGTTGGGGTTGATCTCCCTTCTATCCTGGATGTAATGGAGATGGGTTTCCCTCTACAGATTGATTATTGAGCCCCAAATAGATTCTCTCTATGAGGATGTTCACATCCAATTGATTAAGGGTAACAATACATTTCTACAACCCCTTAAATCCAGATGTCTCGATATCTTAACCACAGCTGATTCTGACCAAGTAACCTCGCTCTCAAATCCATTAAAATCTAAGGAATTTATTAAAATAACTGATTGGACCAGAACAATAGACAGATTAAGAGCGGCTAAGGTGTCTATGAACTTCTCAATTTATAATAAACCTCGAGCATTTTTAGCTACAGATCTAAAAAAAATCCCAGGCCCTAAGGCTAGAGAAAACTATTTTCACTTCAAATTGAACATCCTGCCCATCCTGGAAATCCTACATATTACGGATAAGGCTGGTTATCCGAATGATATATGTCAGGATTGTGAGATGAATACTAAAAATGTAGTGAAACATCTTCTGTTAACATAACCAGGGACAGGGGAATTGAGATGGGGTAGATTGTTGACATTTGTTCATAATGATGATTGCTTGGAGTCTGACGAATTTTGGGAAAGAATTGTCTCAGGTAATGAAGTTTTTCTGAGAATGGAGGTGGTAAGGCTTCTGAACTTCCTTAATCTGGTTGACTAAGATTAAAATATAGCTGACGACATTTATGAAAAACGTTCTATATATCTCGCACCGTTACTTGTCTGATTTTGAGTGCCTTTTTTATCAATATTTTTTATTCGTATTGGAATGTTATAGAGTTAAGTAAGTACGAGTATGAACATTGTTCTTCTTATTTTTCTCTTTTTTTCCTTTTTATCCTGATATTGTATATTTGTTTTGGATGATGTTATTTTTCTTTTTTCTCTCTTGGTTGTTTTAATATGTATATATTCTGTATCTTGTGTAAAAAGTCAAAATTTCTTTTTGGCTAAATCACAATTTTTTTTTTTTTTTTTTAAAGTAGATCTCCATGGTCGCTTAGTTGGAATGAGTTTATTGAAGAAGTGCATGAAACAAAGATGTATCCGTCGGAATGGATAACTGTCATTGGAGTACAATCAGTCTTAAAGGAGCTAGTCCACTACTTGAACCATCCAGATCTGGAGTACAAGACTACTGCATTATCACACCCGCACTCTAATAGGTTGGCTGAAAGAGTGAACTAGCTCATAAAAGAGAACATCTAGTTGAAAATTGACAGCGGGTTGTTCTGGGTGACAATTTTGATGAAGATCTGTGGGACAACAGTGACATAGATCTGTGCACACACAATCAGACCTCACCATATTCTAAAACCAATCAAGTGGCTTTTTGCTTGTCACATGGTTGTATCCCAATCATCAAGGTCTGTCATGGGTAGCTTAGCATGGAGACACACAATTCTTGAGTGAAATAAAAAGAAGCAGGTAGAGTGTGAAATGTATGCAGACAAAATGAAGGCATCAGAAGTGTTGGGGGGTGAGCAGGAGATTGAGTGATTTTTTAAGAATACCTGCATGAATTAAAAGGTTGTGTCGATCTCCTCTATGATCCACTAAAGATCATTGAGGTTCTACGCAATTTCAGAAAGTTACAAGATGGAAGGTTGTGGAACCTGGGGCGGTGGTTAAAATGAGGCTACTATCATCTAGATTGGAAATAAATCGTGTAGTGGTGAATGTTCTGACGTTCTCTTATTTTATGTTACTGCGCTAGGATCGCGTAGCAGAGAAACATGTTTTACTGGCAGTTGCTCTTGTTCCCTTGTAAATGGGGTAGGTGTGTTGTATCTTTGGTATACATTTAATCCATTTAATGAAATGCATTCTAGAATGCGGCGCTGTCATTTGTTGTGGAATGGACATATGTGACATTTAAGATGACAAGCATGTAAGCATTCTCACTTTCCTCATTGATGATTTCAAAAATGAAACTGACAAGGACTGATTCACAGAGACACAAACACGTACCCAAATACAATCAGGAACCAATTGAGAATAAAACCAATAAAAAACAAAAATATCGCACACTCAACCACAAACAGATAAACAGTGAGAAAGTTATATGGATGGAAATGGTTACAAGAAATAATAAACCCTGAGACAAAAAACACTTATTTAGTTCATACTTCCTTTTTTAAAGAAAATAATTATGTGTGAGTTGCCCCATGTAGGGGATTGACTGAAATATTGAGTTAAATTTAAATGGGAAATATACCACATTTGAATGATTTCTAAGCAACTTGGTTTTGGGAATAGTTTTAATTGCCTGCACGAGGCAGCCTGTCATCTTAGCAAGTCCAATAAAAAAGCCTCATTGAATCGGGTGTTCGTGATTACTGTTCCTGACAGTGATATGAAATGGGACTCTGAATAGCCTGTGGACATTTCTCCAAGACATCACTTAGAATGTGATGAGAGTTCTGGTGCCATTTCTTCTTAGCACAACATAAACGGTTCATTGGGAGAAAAAGAATAATCGATGTGCGCTAATCTGTCACATAATCAGCAAACAACAATTAGGAAACAATGTGCTAGCTGTCCCTATAGGAAGAACACCCTGACCCTGACGGGTGTGCCTGGCAATAGGTAGTGAGTGGTGCACCGCCTATCTAACAGGGATAGCCAAAGATCAAACTGTCCCTCAAGGCTACCAATTGTGTGGATGTATCGAAAAGTCAAACATTTATATGGCTAAAAAGGAACACATCCAATCGGATATTTGTCAGCGACAGGACTGGTTATTAGATTCTGTCGAAACAGCTAATTGGCTTGCACAACTGCATATAACCTGGGGATTTCTCAGCTAATTAGCTTGCACAACTGCTTATAACCTGGGGATTTCTGTCCACACTTTATTAACCCTTTGGCATTAGGTTTGCCAAATACGATTGATGGTGTTCTACAAGACAATATAAAAAGCCCACTGAGATGGGACTCCTTAAAAGGCTCACGAGACGTGGTTGTTAACTGTAATTTCTATTTCTTGTAGCCCTCTTTGTTGTCAGTGGAATGTTCGACTTTTATTTCAATACATCCACACAATTGGTAGCGTTGGGAGACAGTTTCCCCTTTGACTATCCCTATTAGATAGGCGGTGCACCACTCACTGCCTATGGCCGGGCACACCTATCAGGGTCAGGGTGTTCTTCCTCTAGTGACAGCTAGCACATTCTTTCCTAATTGTTGTTTGCTAATTATGCGACAGATTAGCACACATCGATTCTTCTTTTTCTCCCAATGAACCGTTTATGTTGTGCTACAAGACTGTTGTATCAACGGTTAGGGAAGGCAGTTGACCTCCCAGTTTGTCTCGGAACTTACCCTGTTGTTATTACACAGCCATTTCTTCTTAACCACTGGGCCTTTTGCTTTCATGCCTCTGATGCAACAACCCATCATTTTTTAGCTAACTTGAGCCATTGTGGAATAAGTCCAACCCTATGGAAATTGCCCAGTCCTGACAACCGAAAGGAACAGTATCGATCAGATTATTAAACCATATCATCCTACACAGGATAAGAACAATCATTATTTGATTAGCATCTGCTCCGAGATGCCTCAGGGTTGGGTGTGCTTTACAAATGTCAAAATAAATAAATAAATGCATCTGCTTTGGCATAACTTGAAATGAATGAATAAACATCTCTCCAACAAGGCAATTGATTTGCTTTCTATTTTGAGAATGCTTCTGTTACTCACCCGTCAGTCATTAAGTCAATTTGGGGTACAGCATTGGTATCATTGGTCGGGGTGGCGTACATGCGATTTACATGTAGAGAGAATGCTGCGTCGAGATTGTCTATCTTCACACTAACATACAGTGGGTCGTCAACGTACACATCTCTAAAGGACTGGTTGTAAGGGACGGAAAAGTTGGAATCTGTAAATGCCTCCAAGGTGGCTTCCAGATCGGCTATTCCTTCAGGAGCTGTGAGCGCTATGACGCTGAAATAGAAAGAATCGAAAAACGAATAGTCATTGCTTGAATTTCTCATTCATGGCTAGATCTGGGAGAGCCAGGTAATTCATGGGTAGGGTCGAGCCAGAGCCGTGCCTGTGGGTCTGGCCTAGATCCTAAGGCCAAGCACGAGGCGAGCCTAGGAAATGGCCGCGTGATGGGGCCTGCGTCAGGGGCTGGAAAGCAGGAAAAGGAGCTAAAGGTTTGGGGCTCAGCAAAAAGGGCTAAAGTGACAGGAGAAGGAGCTAAAAGTGACTGGGCGGGAATACAGCCAAAAGGGACAAGAACAGGGACCAGGGGCGATAAAAGGGGATAAATGGGTAGAGGGGCATCAAAAGGAACGGAACGGGACTGTGGAGGCAACAAAAGGGGCCAAAGGCATGAGCGGGAACAAAAGAGGCTAAATGGGCTTGGGGCAACACGATGGGCTAAAGGGGTGTGGACAGCAAAACAGGACTGGGCTAAAAGGGGCAAAAGGGGATTGAGACGTTGGGTGAAAGGATACGGATAGTGCAGTGTGGGTGTTGGGGATGTGGGGGTAGGGACTACGCTAGTGTTTTGGGGATGGCGTGTTGGAGAGGGGGCTGGTGCGGGAACAAGAGGATAATGGCGCTTGGGGGGGCAGAACAGCACCAGTATTTTTTAAATGGGGGGAAGGGCAATTTCAATGTAGATGGTAAGGCCGGAGGACAAGGAGCACAAAAGATGTGGTAGGCACTGCTTACCACCTCTTTTGTGCTCAGTTCGCTCACCGGGCCCACCTGCCGCTGCAGTAGCGGCAACAGAAAGTGCCTCTGTCCTTCCTGTCCCAGCCAATCAAAGAATGGCTGGGGAAGCACAGAAAGTACTAGAATGTTGTTGGGTTGTGGGACATCCTCAACGGACAATCATCCTGCCAGTTCTGTTTTTCGTGCTGCCAAACCCACTAGGAGACCCCTCCACTGGCGTGGCATCAATCCACATGTAGTGCTTAGACAGCCCGATGCTTATGGATACTGGACACCCCCTGAGGACAGGCGCATTCTACCCTTGGGCATCAACTTTTATCATTGAAGATTGCAGAATACATGCATTATGACATGGAGTCAAATCAGTGAAATTGACAGTACTAACACGGTTATAATCAGCATTTTCAAAGAATAACTGTTTTCACATCTATCCTATATGGCTAATATGTCTCACGCATGAAAGCTTTATTTTGGCTTTCGATTAACTGCTATTAAATGGTAGCAATCACATTCAAGCCTAAAGAAGCATTGACAACACCAACCGTTTTGGTTTTTGTGTAGGCATACAATAGGCATTTGCAGGCACTGCCATAATGGTTCTAACTGGCCTTTATGAGAAGCAGCTGAAATGGTGCAAGGACATGGACATATACAAGCAGTGCTCTGTCTAATGCCTACAAACAAGCCAAACCGGTTGGCTTTACCAATGCTTGTTTTTAACAGGAATTCAGTGAAGGATACAAATACTGCTTATAAATCCATTTGCTGAACGCACATTTGGTCAGGTCATTTTTATTACACAAATGGCACATTTAGAACTCCAATTAAGATATTACCTCTCACAAGACTGCTTTGAAATGACACTGCCAGGCGTTTTTGAACACACTGTTTGACGTTAGTGCTTGATAAAGCTTGCACAATGATATCCCTGGATGTTGTGTTTTGGGTTTAACATGGCCATGGGCAGTAACTAACCAAACAACACCCAGAAGCCTTGTGTTGCTCCTCATATCCCATCTCCCTACTTTCTGTAATACAGTGCAACATTTTTGGCTTAATAGGTGGCCCCTTTGCACTACATAACAACCAAACGTAAAAAGAGACTGTGCCTTATTATAAGTTTGGCAGTATTCAGTGGTAATTTTTCCAAATTATTGGCAAACTCGATTACTGTTACCCCTACTTAGTCCTGTGGTGTTAGCACAGGATTACAAGAAGTGGTCACTCCTCATTTGTGGAGTCCATTGGACTCCATGGGGATTTTTGGTGGATTTACCACGCTGTAAATACGCTAGACTTTGGGAGGTAAAGCAGAATTAGCTCTGCCACTTTTCCTCCAAAAATCAGCAGATTTACCGCATGGTATTTCTTCTGGCAATGAATCTGCCAAAAATTATAATTTGGCAGTGTGGGAAAAACAGTGGTTACCACCAAAAAAGTAGCAGTAACGACAACCTGATTCCCGCAGCGCCAAACTTGTAATGAAGCCCACACAGTGTTTTAATGCCACGTGGGTGGAATGTCATGATAGTCAAACACACAATAAAGCATGTTTGTTTTTATTTTAATAACTGCAACACAATATGAGAGCTTGCAGCAAAGATCCCTTTCTTTGGTTAACTTAACTCGTATATTTTCCTGCTAGCTTTCAAAACCTAATAGGTCGCTTCCTCGTGCAGTTACAATACAGTTGCAGCAGAACCTTCAGTCACATGAAAGAGCAGGCTGATCACAGTGTGTGAAAGGTAAAGCAGAGTTAGGTGAACACAAGAACGCAGAAAATCTGCCTGCTCAATTGGATGACCTGCCGGAATACCGCCACACTTGTAATGAGGCTATGTGATGTCAAATAGTTGTTTGTTTCTCCTGCATCAATACCTACCAATAAGTTACTAGGGCTCAAATGGCCTCATTGCATGTTTGGTGAAATCCTGTGGTAAATCCCCTGGAATACCACAAAAAGGAATTACCGTTACCGCCACTTGGTCTGGCATATTACAAGTGGTGTTAAGTGGTGCAACTCCCCAGTTTTTTGGAGTCCACAAGACTCTATGGAGATGTCAGTGAAATTACTACTAGCGGTAATTCTGCCGGCAATAATTCTGCTGACTTTTGCTGAGGCACGGAGGAGGGTTTCCCTCCAGCTTTTTGCACATCAGTGCAGTAATTAGGCGTTAATAGAATTGCTGCCATTTTTTACTGCACCGCCGTACTTGTAATGAAGCCCCTTATCAAGGACAAACATCTGAAAAGAATAAATGATGATTGGGGAGGCCGGGTCCCACTACGCAGGGCCGGGATGGGTTTTCAAATGGTTTTGCCTTTTCTGTTATGGCAAATGAATGATGGCGCAGGGGGCCTCAGACAGAATGGGGATTCGGTATTGATTTCACAGATTCTATCCATCATCTTTCTGTTGTTTCAGTGAGTTGCCCTGGTGGCACAGCCATGCCCAGAAGTGGATCACGGGCTTCCAGCGACTAGGGCCCCAAACCCGCACCTCACTGATGACTACCACATTATTGGCTACCACGGGAAAGCAGCGTGTTGGATTTGCTCAAAGCTTCAAAGGTTCAGTCTAGATCTTAGATTGAATGCTAACTTGGTCATTGATTATCTGATGATTAAGACTACTTTTTGCGTGTCTTGTGGTTCAGTTTCCAGGTTTTGGGGTCCCCTGTGCTGTCTTTTCAGGGTAGATGGTTGAATTTGGAAGAATCAGCAGCACTGTGGTCTATTGTATTCGGAAACTCTCCGTGTTGTTTTCCTGTGCCCACACTGCTTGTGTTCCATTGGAGAAGGCATGTGAGCTAGCCTTTGAACAGAGCCTTTATTGTGGGTGGGTGGGTGGGACTGATCTACACACAGAATTGCCTGTGCCTGTGATTGTTTCAAAGCTTTTATGTCATTGTCTGGATGGGTCCTTTCTTCTATTTCAGGCTAGGCCTTTCTAGCTTCCTTCTCCCACTAGTGAAACCCAATACTAGTTTTCCCTGTGCTGGGAGATATTAACCTGTGGTTAGAGCATAAAGATGATGTTATGCCATTAGAATTGCAGTCAGCACTGTCTGAGATAGGATTTGACCAACTGATTCACGCACCCACTCACTGCCTGGGGTACACCCTAGATTGGGTTGCCTGCTACAAGATTAGGACCAAAGATGTCTTTGGCCCTCATTACGACCCTGGCGGAAAGGGGTTTACGCCGGCGTAAACCATGGCGTACCTTTCCGCCCGACTACGAGTTCCCGTAGCGCCATGGTGATTTTTACGCCTGCTTTTTGCAGGCGGAAAAATCCATGGCGCTACGGGACTTGTCGTTAATTACGCCACCGTAATTTACGGTGGCGTAATTAACACCTTCCCCACTCCCATTATACCCTATGGGGCAAAAATGGGAATGGGGAAGGGTAAATGGGGATTGGGGACTTACCGCCCCGCCAAGGTCGGAATGGGGCGGTAAGTCCGCCAACCCCCATGGCGGAGTTGGCAGCTTTGCGCCATGGACCATGGTGCAAATTGCACCATGGTTCTCCGCCAGGGTCGTAATGAGGCCCTTTGTCTCGTCTTGCCCCTGGTCTGATCAATTCTGTGTTGAGTTTACTGTGCTTGCAGAGTTCCTGAGGAAAGTGAAAGACAGTAAAGGGTTAGGGGTAATGGCCAGAAATCTCCAAAATATATCTGTAGAAAGGATTGAACCCCTTCTTACTTCCTTGGCAAACCTCTTTGGGGTTACCTCCACAGGTGAGTTGTCTAGGGCTATCCTTTCTAATGTGGATATAGTGGCTAATACTTTAGCACCACAAAAGAGGAAATTGCTGAAGGAAGGCAAATAAAACAATACATGGTTCTCTCCAGAGCTGAAGATACTAAAAACATTAACTCTCAGACTTTTCTATGATTGGAAATGACATTCGACTCAGTCAGCATTGACAGCATAGAAAGCTGCTGCTAAAATCTATAGAGTAGTGATAATAGAGGCCAAAAAGAACATCTTTAAGAATAGGATTGAGAATGTGCAATTAGACACCAGGGAACTCTTTAAAATTCTTAAGGAACAAGAGTATACAAATCACACTGTCCCAGAACTGGTGGTAAAGGATGCTGCCTGGTGTGAAGAGATTCACAGTGCCATGCAGGACAAGTTAAAGAATATTAGGACTGATATTGCTACTTGAAGCAGGAGTTGGAAACTCTGGATGGGCTTTCAATAGGTGCCCTCCATTCTTCTATTCAGTTTTTCTGCCATCTCAACAGCAGAATGATCTCCTATTATTGAACATCTGAAGGCCACTAAATGCAAAAATGACCCCTGTGCGGCTATTATCATAAAAACATGCCCACCTACCTTGTTGGCAGCTATATGCAAATTTGTTCATTTGTCTTTTGAATTGGGGGCTGTTCCTCAGGACCTGAAAAGTGCATGGGTAACGCCCATCATCATAAAATCACGTCTTCCAGTGGATGTCCCAAACAATTGTAGGCTGAGTACAAATACCCCTTTTCTTTTGAACATTTTGGACTATAAGCAAATTGCCGAGCACCTGAATACATTTCCAATTCTGAATGACCAACAATCCAGTTTCAGGCAGGATTTGGAACGGAGACGGCTCTGCTGGAATTAAAATCTAGGCTGTTGGATGGTATGGATAACGGTGAAGCTACTCTGCCGATGTTGTTAGATCTGTCAGCGGCCTTCGACCTGGAGGACCATTCAATCATGGTCACCAGGTTGTGGGAGTTCACAAATTTCACAGTGACCTCCCAAATTTCTCACAAATAGTGGCCCAATGGATCTCATCATTTCTCTGTAATCTGAAAAGCAGAGTTTTCTTTAAAGAAGCAGAAGCTATGCCCATTGATATACATTTTGGGGTACCACAGGGGTTGTGTACCTCGCCTTGTCTATACAGCATTTTCACAGTTCCTCTATGTGCCATGCTAGCACATGAGGGGGTGATATTTATGAACTATGCCGACGATACGCAGCGCGGCATCCCTCTATCTGGAAATCATGACTTAGATGAGGCACTGATCAATAAAATGTATTCCTTGATGGAGACCTGGATGGTCCATAGTAGACTTGCGCTGAATAAGGAAAGAACTGAGCTGTTGGTCGTAGATTCACCCATTATGATACATAAACTGGGAACAGCATATGAATATTTTCATATTGGAGCTGCTAAATTAACCCCTCTTAAGAAGGTTAAAACGCTGTGGGTCATCTTTGACCAGCATCTCAGTATAAAGTCTCATGTATAAAGCTTGGTGTCGACTTGTTCCTAATACATCAAACTGTTAGCCCACCTTAGATCCCTTATCTCTCAAGCAAACACAGAGACAATTGCAAGAGCAATTGTGGGAGCTAAAATTGATTATCTTTATAGCCTACTTGTGGGCATTAATAGATCTATTTGCAATAAGCTGCAGGTCATCCAGAACGGAGCTGTGAGAGTGGTTATGGGTCTCTCTCTGAGAGACCATGCGTCAGCAGCAAGACAAACTCTTCATTGGCTTCTTCTAGAATTAAGAGGCATTGGCTCAACGGATGTCTTCAAAAGAAAAGTGAAGCCACTGTTGTTTGCATAGGAGATCAGCTTCTGCCCTATACTCTTCCTTAATCTGTTAATGCCTGCAGAGTTTCTGTTCGTCGTTCGTTCTATGTCCTGTTTGTGCCCTTAAGCCTATGGGTAAATGGCCTGCACATTATTCATTTATAAAAGTAAAGTAAAGTAGGCCTACTCGTGCCTTTTTGTTCTACGCACATTAGGGCCTGACTTGCCTGTAATTTGCCCCTATAAAATGACCCAAGGGATTGCTCACCCTGCAGGGGCTGCCCTTTGAACCGGAGTATATCCTCCATTTGCAAGGAGGGCCGCCCCATGTTAATGAGAGATTCCTCTTTGCTGGTGCACATATTACATTAGTATGTACATGGGAAAAGAAGGGCCCAAAGGGGCGGGTGGGTACACTGAATATCTGCCGCCTGGGGTCAGTTGGATGTTCTCTGTCAGTACTGTAGTGATAGGCTTCCATGCCCTTTACAAAGGGGGTCTACCTGACCTGAGAGCAAACAGAACCGCGGTGGGTGGAGCAGAAAGGAGTGCTCTCACCTTTGCAGACCTCCTTCAACAGTATGCAGCTCAATGACTGTCTCTTACACACACACACACACACACACACCACCTACCACCTTCCGTGATTTGTGTGCTATGGGTAATTGGTGAACGCTTTTATTTATTTCAGTTTTTATTCCTTAAGAGAAGGGTGTCACTGAAATCTGATTACTCACTGATACAAGAGCCATCACTTAAAAACAATGTCAGTCACTGAGACCAGGCCCATCACTGGGACCAAGGGTATCACTGAGAGCAAAGCAGTCACTGAGAGCAGTTTGATCACTGAGACCAGGCCCATCACTAGGATCAAGGGTATCACTGAGAGCAAAGCAGTCACTGAGAGCAGTGTAATCACTGAGACCAGGCCCATCACTAGGACCAAGGGTATCACTGAGAGCAGAGCATCCCCTGAGAGCAGTGTAATCACTGAGACCAGGCCTATCACTAGCACCAAGGGTATCACTGTGAGCAGAGCAGTCACTGAGAGCAGTGTGATCACACTGAGACCAGGCCTATCACTAGGACCAAGGGTATCACTGTGAGCAGAGCAGTCACTGAGAGCAGTGTGATCACTGAGACCAGGCCTATCATTAGGACCAAGGGTATCACTGTGAGCAGAGCAGTCACTGAGAGCAGTGTGATCACTGAGACCAGGCCTATCATTAGGACCAAGGGTATCACTGTGAGCAGAGCAGTCACTGAGAGCAGTGTGATCACTGAGACCAGGCCTATCATTAGGACCAAGGGTATCACTGTGAGCAGAGCAGTCACTGAGAGCAGTGTGATCACACTGAGACCAGGCCTATCACTAGGATCAAGGGTATAACTGAGAGCAAAGCAGTCACTGAGAGCAGTGTGATCACTAAGACCAGGCCCATCACTAGGACCAAGGGTATCAGTGTGAGCAGAGCAGTCACTGAGAGCAGTGTGATCACTGAGACCAGGCCCATCACTAGGACCAAGGGTATCACTGTGAGCAAAGCAGCCACGGAGAGCAGTGTAATCACTGAGACCAGGCCCATCACTAGGACCAAGGGTATCACTGTGAGCAAAGCAGCCACGGAGAGCAGTGTAATCACTGAGACCAGGCCCATCACTAGGACCAAGGGTATCACTGTGAGCAGAACAGCCACTGAGAGCAGTGTGATCTCTGAGGCCAGGCCTATCACTAGGACCAAGGGTATCACTGTGCGCAGAGCAGTCACTGAGAGCAATGTGCTCACTGAGACCAGGCCTATCACTAGGACCAAGGGTATCACTGTGAGCAGAGCAGTCACTGAAAGCAGTGTGATCACTGAGACCAGGCCCATCACTAGGACCAAGGGTATCACTGAGAGCAGAGCATCCCCTGAGAGCAGTGTAATCACTGAGACCAGGCCTATCACTAGGACCAAGGGTATCACTGTGAGCAGAGCAGTCACTGAGAGCAGTGTGATCACACTGAGACCAGGCCTATCACTAGGACCAAGGGTATCACTGTGAGCAGAGCAGTCACTGAGAGCAGTGTGATCACTGAGACCAGGCCTATCATTAGGACCAAGGGTATCACTGTGAGCAGAGCAGTCACTGAGAGCAGTGTGATCACTGAGACCAGGCCTATCATTAGGACCAAGGGTATAACTGTGAGCAGAGCAGTCACTGAGAGCAGTGTGATCACACTGAGACCAGGCCTATCACTAGGACCAAGGGTATCACTGTGAGCAAAGCAGCCAATGAGAGCAGTGTGATCACTGGGACCAAGCCTATCACTAGGACCAAGGGTATCACTGAGAGCAAAGCAGTCACTGAGAGCAGTGTGATCACTAAAACCAGGCCCATCACTAGGACCAATGGTATCACTGTGAGCAGAGCAGTCACTGAGAGCAGTGTGATCACTACTAGGACCAAGGGTATCACTGTGAGCAAAGCAGCCACGGAGAGCAGTGTAATCACTGAGACCAGGCCCATCACTAGGACCAAGGGTATCACTGTGAGCAGAACAGCCACTGAGAGCAGTGTGATCTCTGAGGCCAGGCCTATCACTAGGACCAAGGGTATCACTGTGAGCAGAGCAGTCACTGAGAGCAATGTGCTCACTGAGACCAGGCCTATCACTAGGACCAAGGGTATCACTGTGAGCAGAGCAGTCACTGAAAGCAGTGTGATCACTGAGACCAGGCCTATCACTAGGACTAAGGGTATCACTGTGAGCAGAGCAGTCACTGAGAGCAATGTGCTCACTGAGACCAGGCCTATCACTAGGACCAAGGGTATCACTGTGAGCAAAGGAGTCACTGAGAGCAGTGTAATCACTAAGACTAGGCATATCCCTATGACCAAGGGTATCACTGTGAGCAAGGCAGTCACTGAGAGCAGTGTGATCACTTAGACCAGGCCTATCACTAGGACCAAGGGTATCACTGACACCAGAGCTACATCTGAGAGCAGTATAATCACTCAGACCAGGCGTATCACTAGGACCAAGGGTATCACTGTGAGCAGAGCAGTCACTGAGAGCAGTGTGATCACTGAGACCAGGCCCATCACTAGGACCAAGGGTATCACTGTGAGCAGATCAGTCACTGAGAGCAATGTGATCACTGAGACCAGGCCCATCACTAGGACCAAGGCTATCACTGAGAGCAAAGCAGTCACTGAGAGCAGTTTGATCACTGAGACCAGGCCCATCACTAGGACCAAGGGTATCACTGAGAGCAAAGCAGTCACTGAAAGCAGTGTAATCACTGAGATCAGGCCCATCAGTAGGACCAAGGGTATCACTGAGAGCAGAGCATCCCCTGAGAGCAGTGTAATCACTGAGACCAGGCCTATCACTAGGACCAAAGGTATCACTGTGAGCAGAGCAGCCACTGAGAGCAGTATGATCTCTGAGACCAGGCCTATCACTAGGATCAAGGGTATCACTGTGAGCCAAGCAGTCACTGAGAGTTAGTGTGATCACTGAGGCCAGGCCTATTACTAGGACCAAGGGTATCACTGTGAGCAAAGCAGCCAGGGAGAGCAGTGTGATCACTGAGACCAGGCCTATCACTAGGACCAAGGGTATCACTGACACCAGAGCTACAACTAAGAGCAGTATAATCACTCAGACCAGGCCCATCACTAGGACCAAGGGTATCACTGTGAGCAAAGCAGCCACTGAGAGCAGTGTGATCACTGACACCAGGCCTATCACTAGGACCAAGGGTATCACTGTGAGCAAAGCAGCCCCTGAGAGCAGCGTGATCACTGAGACCCAGCTTATCACTAGGACCAAGGGTATCACTGTGTACCAAGCAGACCCTGAGAGCAGTGTAATTACTGAGACCAGGCCCATCACTAGGACCAAGGGTATCACTGTGAGCAGAGCAGTCACTGAGAGCAGTGTGATCACACTGAGACCAGGCCTATAAATAGGACCAAGGGTATCACTGTGAGCAAAGCAGCCACGGAGAGCAGTGTGATCACTAAGACCAGACCTATCACTAGGACCAAGAGTATCACTGACACCAGTGCTACAACTGAGAGCAGTATAATAACTCAGACCAGGCCTATCACTAGGACCAAGGGTATCACTGTGAGCAAAGCAGCCCCTGAGAGCAGTGTAATCACTGAGACCTGGCCTGTCACTAGGACCAAGGGTATCACTGTGAGCAAAGCAGCCAAGGAGAGCAGTGTGATCACTAAGACCAGGCCAATCACTAGGACCAAGGGTATCACTGTGAGCAGAGCAGTCACTGAGAGCAGTGTGATCTCTGAGACCAGGCCTATCACTAGGACCAAGGGTATCACTGTGAGCCAAGCAGTCACTGAGAGTTAGTGTGATCACTGAGGCCAGGCCTATTACTAGGACCAAGGGTATCACTGTGAGCAAAGCAGCCACGGAGAGCAGTGTGATTACTGAGACCAGGCCTATCACTAGGACCAAGGGTATCACTGACACCAGAGCTACAACTAAGAGCAGTATAATCACTCAGACCAGGCCCATTCTAAGACCAAGGATATCACTGTGAGCAGAGCAGCCACTGAGAGCAGTGTGATCACTGACGCCAGGCCTATCACTAGGACCAAGGGTATCACTGTGAGCAAAGCAGCCCCTGAGAGCAGTGTGATCACTGAGGCCAGGCCTATCACTAGGACCAAGGGTATCACTGTGAGTAGAGCAGTCACTTAGAGCAGTGTGATCACTGAGGCCAGGCCTATCACTAGGACCAAGGGTATCACTGTGAGCAGAGCAGTCACTGAGAGCAGTGTGATCTCTGAGACCAGGCCTATCACTAGGACCAAGGGTATCACTGTGAGCAGAGCAGTCACTGAGAGCAGTGTGATCACTGAGGCCAGGCCTATCACTAGGATCAAGGGTATCACTGTGAGCAAAGCAGCCACTGAGAGCAGTGTGATCTCTGAGACCAGGCCTATCACTAGGACCAAGGATATCACTGTGAGCAGAGCAGTCACTGAAAGCAGTGTGATCACTGACACCAGGCCTATCACTAGGACCAAGGGTATCACTGTGAGCCAAGCAGACCCTGAGAACAGTGTGATCACTGAGACCAGGCCTATCACTAGGACCAAGGGTATCACTGTGAGCAGAGCAGTCACTGAGAGTAGTGTGATCACTGACACCAGGCCTATCACTAGGACCAAGGGTATCACTGTGAGCCAAGCAGACCCTGAGAGCAGTGTGATCACTGAGGTCAGGCCTATCACTAGGACCAAGGGTATCACTGTTAGCCAAGCAGACCCTGAGAACAGTGTAATCACTGAGACCAGGCCTATCACTAGGACCAAGGGTATCACTGTGAGCAGAGCAGTTACTGAGAGCAGTGTGATCACACTGAGACCAGGCCTATCACTAGGACCAAGGGTATCACTTGAGCAGAGCAGTCACTGAGAGCAGTGTACTCACGGAGACCACGGCTATCACTTAACGGAGTATTATGACAGAGGCCAGTGATACCACAAGAGGAGCCATAGCTGAGAGATGGAAGCCTTCATGGAGACCAGGGTTATCACCGAGAACTCGCGCTATCAGAGGAATCACTGCAGAACTGGCTACCACTGAGACCAGAGTGATTCATACTGAGACCAGAGTGATTCATAAGAACGCTGTAACTGCTGCGACCAGGGATATCACTCAGACCAGAGGAATGACTGAGGCCAGACCAGTCACCGGTTCCCTAGGTATATGTGAGACTGACAATATTTTATTTTTAAATGTTCTTCATTGCATTTTAGCGCACACACTAACGCAAAGGCACAGAATCGCTTCACAATACCACCCAAACAGCAGTGCACATTTATCTATACCAAGAAGAAGACATTCAATTAAACCATAAAACCGAACTCAAGTGAGTTTTAACAGCTTTTCTGAATGAATAAAAGAGCGGAGACGCAGTTTAAATCGCACGCATTCCAGAAACTGTGGGCAGTAACGGAAAAACCTGATTTGCAAGTGTCGACAGCTTACATTTGGGAGTGTCCAGTATGTTAACATCGTGGCTTTTAGTTGCACGTAGACCTTGAGAGATAGACAGCCTATTCTGAGGGTGCGCCCCGCTTCATAGCTTTGTGAACCAGGGGACCGATCTGACATTCCTTCCGGTAATGTGCAGGAAGCCAGTGCAGCTCGCGCAACACTGGGGTAGTGGCAGTGCTACCCGGCCCTCGGTGTACTTGCACTTCTTACCTTTGAGCATTTGAGCACCTGCACTTCTCAATGCCTGAAATAGAGTACCCGAACTCAACTATGATGCGAGCTTAAAAAGAAAGCTGTTCATTTCACTTGATTGCAACTTAAAGGATTAGCCTTTCCAGGGGAAAGCAGCACCCTCAACTTCCTCCTTTCTCCACCGCCCACAGCCCCCATAATGTCCCTTCACGGCAAAAAAAGAGACACACATGCATCTACTGTGCTCTCAGCACACTGGGCGCAGAACACTGTTTAGTTATGTGGGCTTCACCTGTTACCATTGGTGTCCTTTGATGGAGCAGGGATTGTTTTGGAGTTGTGATGGAACGTTTTCGACTGAAAACCTGCACAAAGCTCCAGTTGCCTTCCAAATTTCATATTAGGCAATGAAAGCGAGTAATAAATAATAGAACTGCCCTTTTAAAGCATAGTTTACAGCTATGATATCTGCTAGAAAATACACATAAAAGTCCCATTTTATATGGATATTTAAAGTTTCCTAACAGAATGCATAACAACAAACTGAAAGTTTGTGTGAAAGGATCCCAGATACTTTGCTTTACCAAAGTGTGTGGTCCTTGGCACATAATTTACTCTCACTGGGCATTGCCTGCAAACAACAGGGTGGGCCTAAAAGGGAACTGTGCCCTATGTGCCATCCCGAAAAGACGGGCGCCGAAAGCGCTGCACCAGAATGTCAGGCTTTGTAGCTTGGTGAGTACCTGCACTTTTTCCAATTTAAAGCACTGGGTAATGGGATCACATTTCGGAGTACCAGTCACCAGCTTGGCAGGAGAATGAAAAAAGTATATTCATAGGGGCCAAAGTTGAAGCAGGCAGACACAAGAGTAGTGCATTTCCTCCGTCCACTCCTGAAATGATTTTCTAGACCATTAACCATGAGCTTGTTTCATTTACGCTGCTTTCAGAAATGCTCTGGCCACCTTATTCTCAAAGAAGCATCTTTGTGCCACAGTACAGCCCCCTTCCATACATCACTTCCAGTGGCCATCTTGGATTGGCAACATCACTTCCTGTGGCCATCTTGGATTGGTGACACCACTTCCTGTGGCCATCTTGGATCAGCCACATTTCCAGCCAAAGGCCACAAGAGGCTCCTCTGGGAACACCAATCAGGAAGAAACCGCCTCATCCCAGCAATACCAGGGATAATATCAGAGAGACCAACCACTGATGGACTAGGCAATCAGCTGACAAGAACGTGTATCATCCCTTCTGAATGTCCAAGTGTGTCCAGTCAGGGGTGTCCCAGTTAAGGGCGGAACAGTGAAGTGTGAAGACCAGTCATTGACCAGCCCCTTTGCCTCTTCACATATGAGCCTTTGCTTTTGCCTTTCTACCTGTTGCACCTGTGAGTACCCCAAGCTTCCTAATTATTGTACGGTCTTTCCACACTGTTTACTTTACTTTACTTTACTCTAACACCTATCCCCCGCACCTCTCTTCCTCTGAGACTCAACTTCTCTACTCTTCCTTATTTCATCCACATTGCACTCTGGTATGCTCAGTCTGTACGCAACAAAACTTCCTTTATAGCTGACTACTTTCACTCCAGCTCTCCTCCCCTAGATCTTCTAGCTATCACTGAAACCTGGATTTGTCCATCTGACATTGCCACTTTGGCAGCCCTACACGACTCCAACCTATCCTCACTCTCCTCGATTGACTGACAGAAGTGGAGGCGTCAGACTCCTAATCTGTTCCCTATTCAGTGCCTCACAAATCTCCAATGCCACATCCTCTCCTACCTCATTTGAATTCACCATCTCTACTATTGCTGCACCTCACTCAGTTCACATCACCTCCACCCTCTAAACCTACCTCTCATCTGCCTGCTAGGTTGTCCTTTATCTTTTTATGTCCACATATGTATTGTCCCTGGTAGCTGTTTCATTTACTCCCCTCCAAAACCTGGTCAGAATGACCCTCAAACTCACCCCACTGTAAGAAGCTCACTGCTTCCCGTCAAATCTGATTTCTTATCTACTCTATGTTCTTTTGTGATCAAAAGAGCATTGTTCCTCCTGTATATAAATAAATATAAATATATATAAAATTGTGTTGGGAGCATCAACCACCACATGGTTTCTGGGAGCACATTTCATGGAGGGGCCCTTCTCAGTGAAATGCTTAAAAAACTAACGGTGACGGTGCTTCAGGGAAAAGCATGCTGGTAGGGGCCTGAACTCCCGGCAGGGTCAGTGTCCCTACCGGCAAACTTACATTTTAGCCGTCTGGAAAGGGTGCTGGTACGTTGCTACCGGCACCGTAATTTCCAGACCGCCAAACTTGCAATGAGGCCCAGTGTCAGATTATACCATGTCATGATCTCCACCCCCCCCAACCCCACTGCCCCAGCGCTTGTTTCAAAAGTAGCAGGGGAATGACTCTCACTTCTGGGAATTTGAAAGTGCATTCAATTTGGGAATTTTGGGTGTACTTTTAAATGACCCAAAACACCCCCTGATATGTGCAAATACACAAAGGGGTGAGAAAGAGCATCTTAATGACCGCATCTAAGATGCACTCAATCAGATGTCCTTTTAAATGGTCCAGCTTCTTTTTTTGGCGCAAGTGATGAGATGTGCTTGTGCATCTCATCATTTACGCCAAACAAAGTTTTGAAAGTCGGAACTCATGTTTTTAGTGCAGAATAAAAACTGCACCTATTTTTCGTTGCAGTAAAATCATTGCAAACACATTTACCTACAATATATATTTGTAAAAAAAGGTACAGAAAGTATGTTTGAAAAAGGGGACCCTGGATTATTTGGGGTTAGGGTGGGGTCAGCGGTTATTGGAGGTTGTGGGTTGTTCCCCCTCCTGCATATTGCTAACATTATGCAATAAAATAATGTGCACTGAAAATATTAGCAATAGCACATGGCACTGGACTATCACTGAAATCAGGGTCATTGCTGGGGCCAGAGATACCACTGAGGTCAGGGTTATCACTGAGGCCAGGGGGTGTGCAGTTAAAATGTCGAATCATTAATTTCGAATGCATTAATTTCGAAAAAAAATAACGTCGAAAATTAAATGTCGAATATTTATTAATTTTTTAATGTCTTTTTTGGGGTTTGTCTTGTAAAAAAAGGGTTATTAAAAAAACGGGGGGTTGAGGGGGAACCCCCCATTAAAAATAAAAGTTAAAAATAAAAATAAATTCGACATTTTTTTTCGACATTATTGATTCGAAATTAATACATTCGACATTATTGAATTCGAAAATATCACTATAAACCGGCCAAGGTTACCACTGAGGTCAGGGTTATCACTGAGGCCAGGGTTATCACTGAGGTCAGGGTTATTGCTGGGGTCAGGGTTATCACCGAGGCCAGGGCTGCTACTAAAACAGGCACTATCACTGATGCCAATGTCATCACTGAGATCGGCCATTTCGCAACGACCAAGAAATACACATCTTCTCATGACTGGCTGGGGAGGTACTTACCCAAGTATCGGCCGTAGTACTGTTAGCAGGGAGACCGGCATAGAGAGAGGATAGGAGCAGTCAAAGGCCAGTCTGGCATTATTCCTTGTAATGATTCCACTCGTAGAAACCTTTGCTGGGATCATGAGGCTATTGGCATAAACCACATGGGAGCCATTCACCTAGAAGGAAACACGAGACAGTAAGACTGAGCATGTAGCTTTCCACCAGGGCGTGCACAATGGGCATCTGAATTCACTTCGCTGATTGGTCCTTTGCTAAACCGGAGTCTTTTGAACTTGACGAGGTTGGTAGAGGAAGATCAGAAGGACCAACCAGATTGGTTGAAAAGTGAAGGCTTGAAGTAGAGGATGGTCAGGTCCTATCATGAGGCTTTTCTCTGTTAACGGTTGAGACAAGTTCACACTGGGTGGTGGGGTACAGTGTAGATGTTACATATTGGCTGCCTAGCGGGTGGACACGTATTATGGGGCTGAGGGTGTCAGTTGAGGGTGTTGCAGGGGAAAGGGGTATCACTGTGGATGAGTAACAGAGGCATTCTCAAAGATGGAACGCAAATCAATGGCCTTGTTGGAGAGATGGTTACCCATTCAAGTTCTGCTAAAGGCAGGTGCTGATCAAATATTGATTGCCTTCATCCCGTGCGGGGAGATATGGTTTAATAATACAACTTTACTGTTCCTTTTGGTTTTTAGGATGGGGCCATTTTCATAGGGTTCGCCTTGCGCAATCAGCCTATCTCACTGCCTGTTAAAGTCACGTGCGAAGGAAGCACAAAGTAAACAGAGGTCTGCATGGGAAGATATGTATCTACAGTGTTATAACACAACCCTACGGAAGCAAGACACCGTGAACAAGGAAGGAATGCAGTGGAAGCCTTCCCAGGTCGGCCATTTCTGTGTGCTGAGGTCTGTACCTCTTCTAATGCTTGGAACCATTGCAGACCAGTCAGGACCCTCACAGTGGACTCCCTCACCGTCATGCTGGTCCCACAGGTTGGTGAGGAGATGCTGGTGTTGATGATGATCTGTGCAATGTCCTCGTTCACTTGGACCCCCACACAGCTGGGGTCCAGCAGGTGCAGGTTTTCCGAGTCGTACCTGTTCCTCTCCAACTGGCATTTGCTCAGATTCAGTCTCATCTGGTCAGGCAGGCAATGCAGACTGGGGGTTGGAAGGGAATCTGTGGAGAGACAGGGGTCCATCCGCCCCAGAGGAGAAAGCGTCAGAGTGACTTGGAAGGTGGGCATCAAGGAAACCGTGGATCATTAAAAAGTAATCAGTAAATCAAAGAGGGCTGTAAGTGCTCTCATTTATGTATTCTGTGGCTGGTGCACCAGAATGGTGGGCACATGATGGGGACAATTTGATGTGGTGGACAGAAAGAACATTTCAGTTTACTTGTTTGATAAAATACTTTGAGTATGAAACGGTACAATATCACTAAACTAATCCAAAATGTCCAGATATGTTGCATGTCGAAGATAGTTGCTAAAAAAATAATAATACAAAACACATATAACATACAAAGATATTTTATAAAAAACAACTACATAAAGTGCAGGTGCACAGTGCACTTAACATAACAGTTGCAATTCAATCGGAACACATCATACCTGGGTTAGGAAATCAAATAAGGAAATCAGGAAGTGGCAGTACTTATTCACCATCAACAATTAAGGAGGACAATACAGTTGTTCATAAAAACGATCAAAGGGAGAGTAACACATATCCGCTCATTATTGATTAACACATATCCGCTCATTACTGGAGAGTAACACATCCGCTCATTATTGGAGAGTAACACATATCCGCTCATTATTTGAGAGTAAAACATATCAGCTCATTATTGAGTAACACATATCCGCTCATTACTGGAGAGTAACACATATCCGCTCATTACTGGAGAGTAACACATATCCGCTCATTACTGGAGAGTAACAAGCTACAGCTGGATTTAGACAATGAAAAGAGAAACAGGCAACTGATGGTTGTATAAAAGCATAACTTGTTCATCATACATGTGTCAGCGGCAAAACAGTCAGTAATTGCCAAATTCAGGTGTGATACTTGACCAGCCTTCTCCCAGACCACGATGTTGCCAGTTGCTAGGTAGCAAAATAGAATTTTGCCTTTCACAATCTTAGAGACCAGAGTGTTAAATGCTCTCGTCCTCTCTGTGTGTAGTAACTGGATATCCACATCATCTTCCCAGGTAGCATGCAGCGAATGTACATTACACAAGCTCAGAATGATTACACAGCTTCTATACAAAATGTGGACAGACATGTACAGTATGTACATTATGCTTGCCCAGAATGAATGTACAGGTTCTATACAAAATGCACTTGGCACATGGTGTTACAACACACAAGACAACGACAATCGCTCCTATAACACAGGCTCCTACAAGACATACTTCTACGACACATTCATTTACGATATTTGTTCCAATGAAACACCCTCTGACCACATACTCCTACGAAGCAAGGTCCTACAACACACTTTTACAACAGGCGCTCCTATGACCCACACTCCTACGACATGCGCTCTTACAAGACATGCCCCTACGACAAGTCCACCTATATCATGTGCACCTATGATAGGCGCACCTATGACAGGTTCTCCTACAACACATGCTACTACCACCTGTGCTCCTACAAGATACATGATGAAAGGAGGATCCACACAAGTCGATCCATTAAGACCATCTTTATTTATATGTAAGCGTCATCCTTAGTGCATGAGTAATAAAGGACCCCAACCTCGCCTGACCCGCCTACTTTCCAACTGACCTCTCCAGATTCTTCCCATCAGCTCAACCCCAAACATTCTTGAGTAAGGGTTCTTTGTCGGAACATCACCGTCTTGATGACACGCCATCCTATGGGCCCATTGAACAATCATTAAGAACATTTAACAATACTAAACAAGAATATAACACACCTCCTCCCAACAATGTAACACACATTCCAAACCCGGACAAGAAATGATGAGCAAAGGTGCGCGCCTGAACACCGGGACAGAGTTATGGCTCAAAAGTCAACTCTCTCACCCAATGTAATTAGCCAATTTTCCCTTACACAATACCCTGCCATCCTCCAACTCCACAGGACCGTCGAACGCCCTCCTGGTGATCTGCAGCTCCCAATACCTAGTTTCACACTTTGGCGCCTGCCCGACTTCCTCACATACACTCTGTCACCCACAACCCACTCTCTCCTCCTCACATGATTCTACAAATCATACCTCTATTCCATTCTCATACTCTTTTTGAGCAACTCTCCCCCTCAAATCTTGATCATCTCATTGCACATACCCAGATCTTCCCAACCATGGCGGGTTGGTAGCCGTGTGTGGCTTCCTCTTACTTAACACCTGAAATGGGACAAGACCCGTCATAGCGTGCACCGCTAGGCGGTAAGCGCAAACCCTCTAGTCCACAAATTCCTCCCAGTTCCTGTCAGACTCCATGGGACTATTTCTAACATTTCTGACAAGCAGTGCTACACCTTTTTTTATCCGTACCTTATGGTGATATCCCTTGAGAAACCCTAACTCCTCTTGGAACACACTCTTAAGCGGGAAGGTTGAGAAGCTCTGGGCAATAGGCAAGCTTTTTGATATTCCATTTGGTTTGTCTGACACTGACAATGTACGACACCGCTTTAGGCAGACCATGGTGAAGACATAGAACACGGATTGGGGGAGACAGGGGAATGTACTTCTCACTAATACAGCGATTCTACATATTCTTCCTTTCTCGATTTCCCACTGCCCATACAGAGTATCCGTGCATGGTTACCAATACCCCTAGTTCTGACAGTGCCACTCCTTAAATCCTGCGCATCACACAGGCGTTTCGCGAAACAACACTGAAACCGGTGTACTAGGTCTGGTGTGTGAACATTGGTCGTGGGTTCCCAGGAACGGTACTCTGGGCCATAAGCCTTCCAATCTATGAAAGATGCGTAGCTGGATATGGTATCAGTGTGAATAAAGAATATTATCCACTTCATAGTCGGTATCTGGAAGAGGTTTCCAGTCTTTTTGCATCGAGTGGGGCAGAGTTTCCGGATGGTATTTTTTCAATAGCAAGATATTGTTTTGGTAACTGAAGTTTATATGCGACGGGATTAATAGTACGGATGACTACATAAGTCCCCAAATAACAAGGTTTTCGTTTGTTGGATCCAGGAAGACACAAATTCTTGGTAGATAACCACACCTTGTCCTCTACAGTCAAAGGTGGTGTGTCAACTCAATGCTTATAAGCAGGGGTCAAGTCCTAAAAATGAAAGTGGGGGGACTCATCAACAAACGCAATGGGATGCAATGTCGCCAGAAATGAGCATATCAAGTTGAAATATGCACATTTCATTAAATTGGCTTTGCATAACCACTCAAATTGCACAGGACGAATGGCATTTGCCTTTCATAAAATCAACACACACACAAAACCAAGAGAGGATATTTTCTTCTAATAGTGTTTTTGAAAATGTTAAAAGGTGTGCATGTTTTAAACTCCAAGAAACAATACAAATGTTTTCTGTGGAACTTTCAGTACCGAAATGAGACATTTCCCCTTTAGTTGTTAAATTTTCCATCAGGTCATATGGTGCAGTGGTGAAGTATCCGGCCTACAAGCATGACGACTGTGGTTCTATCCCTACAGTCAGCATAAACTCAAAGAGGACATTCAATGTTTCTTGTTTTAGCTGGGGGGGACTGAGTCCACCCTCTGAAAAAAGTGTTTCTTATATTGCTGACAAGCTGTTTCTAGCTGTGCACGGACCTCTTTATGAATGCTTTTTACTAAGGCTACAGTGCCTGTAGCTTGTGGTACTTGTAGAGCTCGTGTGCTGGGGTTTGGAAATACTTTAGGATTAATTCCATATAAGTCACAAAATGGAGACATGCCAATGGAAATATGCATGGCATTATTATATGCAAATTCAGCTAATGGTAAGAGCTCCTACCAACGGTCCGTCTATTACAAACAGTAGCATCTTAGGTACTGTTCCAGAGTGCAATTCAATCTCTCGGTTTGACCATCGGTTTGGGGATGGGAAGCTGAAGACAGATGGAGTTGGATCTCTAGCATTTTAGCGAAGGCTTGCCAGAATCGTACAGTAAATTGCGGACCCGGGTCCGAAACAATGGCAAAAGGTAAACCATGTAAGCGATAAACGTGTTTCATCAGAAAGACAGTGGTTTGGGCAGCCGTAGGCAGACCCACACAGGGAATAAAATGACCCATCTTAGTGAAGTGGTCTATGGCTACC
Source organism: Ambystoma mexicanum (assembly GCF_040938575.1). NCBI lineage: Eukaryota > Metazoa > Chordata > Amphibia > Caudata > Ambystomatidae > Ambystoma > Ambystoma mexicanum. The sequence goes on along the minus strand of NC_090934.1, from coordinate 201,759,640 downwards.
AGTATGGTATTACTAGCAGGGTCTGCAGGGAGTTTGCCAATAAAGTCTAAGCTCAGAGTATGCCAATGGCATGGTGGAACGGGTAGTGGGCTAGTAGACCTTTATTTTGCGTGACATGGTTTTAGCTTGAGGACATATGTGACAGGATTGAATGCATTATGTCGCATGATTCATGAGTCCGTGCCACCAGCAACAACGTTGGAGTAGTTTGTTCGTTTTTGGTATGCCCAGGTGACCAGCCGTTTTGTGATAGTGACCAATCGTAATGCTTTTTGGTGCATGTGAAGTAGGGGCAAGAAGATCTTGTCCTGGAAATATGGTATTCCATGTCGACACTGTACTGGGGATCTCGGATATATTTCTTGCTCCAAGTTCTTATTTCATCCAAGTGATGGGAGGGTATTTGGTATTGCCAGATAACTCTTTCTGGTAACAGTACCGTTATTGCCTTTTCTTCCTCATTCTATGTCTCTGCTTCTTCTAGTGGTATTCGTGATATGTTGTGACCCCGGTCTGTAGGTGATGGTAAGATCGTATTCTGTAAAAAACAGATGCCATCACGCTAGACACGCACCGGTGCATTTCAATGCACTGAGGGCTAACAGGTTTTTATGATCCGTATAGACTATGATGGGAGGACGTGTTCCCATCAACAAATGGCGCTATTCTTCTAAGGCAACTTTAATGGCCAGTCATTCACATTCCATTATCGTATAGTTCTGTTCTGCCGGATCGAACTTCTGTGAATGATAAGCAATTGGGTGGAGCCGATCCATACCCTTACAACTTTGCGATAACACGGCTCCAAGAGCATATGAAGAAGCATCCGTCTCCAGTATAAAAGGCATACCAGGATCTGCATGGATCAGGACTGGAGCAGTGGTAAAGGCGGTTTTCAGCAAATTAAAGTCTTGAAGTGCTTCAGGATTCCAACTAAACATGGTACTCAGTCTGGTAAGATCCGTGAGGGGACGTACGATTTCTGAAAACTCTTTCACAAACCTGCAATAAAAATGAGCAAACCCTAAAAAAACTTTGTACGCCTTTTAATGTATTAGGTTGGGGCCATTTCAAAATTGTGTTTAATTTTGATAGTCCATACAAACACCTTGTGGAGAAAGAACAAAACCCAAGAATTCCACACTACAGTCTGGTGGAAAGCCCAATTCTCTGGTTTGGCGTATAAATGATTCTTCTGCAGAGTGTCAAGAACCCAAAGAACATGTTCGTGTACAGGTAGTGTTTGTGAATAAATCAACATATCATCAAGATATACTACCACAAATCTAATGCTTCTCTAACGACTTCATTAATGAAGTGTTGAAATGTCGACAGGCGTTACACAACCCGAACGGAATCACCTGATATTCAAATAAATCGTATCGGGTGCGAAATGCCATTTTCCATTCATCGCCTGTTCAGATGTGTACTAAATTGTACACCTTCCTAAGATCCAACTTGGTGTAGATATGGGCGTAACGGACTTGTTTGAGTACGCCAGAGATAAGTGGTAATGGGTACCCGTTTTGATGGTAACACTGTTCAGTGCTCTATAAACGATGCAGGGTTTGAGTTCGTTAGACCCCTTTTTAAATATAAAGAATAACAAAGAGGCTACAGATGACTTTGAGTGGCAAAAACCCCCCAGTTTTGTAGGCATTCATCTAGGTAATTATGAAGATACGCTTTTTCCTTTCCTGTTAAGGTATAGATGCGCCCACAAACGAAGTGTGCTCCTGGTACCAAATATATTGGACAATCATTCTCACGGTGTGGTGGTAACATCGCTATCTTTGTTTTACAGAACACTTGTTTAAATTGATCATAACATTTTGAAATGGTGGGCTGAATGACTGCAATATGCCTAAGGAGATATGTAGCAGCAGAGACCTCTGAGCAGGTAGTTTGTGGAGGTGACCGGGGTGGGAATTCCTCCTTACGGACGACATGAGACTGAATACACTCCGGTCGAAAAGTTAAAATTCTTTGTACCCAATTGACAATAGGATTGTGTAAAATAAGTCATGGAGTTCCCAATATAACCCTGAATAACCCAATATAACCCTGAATAATGGGGCAGCAACAAGGTCAAATGGTAGACGCTTGTGATGTTTTTCTTTACATATCATGTGCATATCAATAGTATGTTCCACTACAGGAATGGATGATAGATCAGTTCCATCTACGGCTTATATATGTCCTGGCAAATCCTTGAACACCGTAGGGATATTTAAAGAGCTAGCATAGGAAATGTTGATATAATTGCCCTTTGGCCACGGAATCCAACAATGCCACAGTTCAATGGGAGTTGACCCATTCCATGAAATGGATATAGGTATTGTAACATGAGGTACAGGAGTCTGTGAGGTGTTAACGCAAAAATGGGAACATGCAATAAAACCACTTGTATCATCAGTTCCCTTTAAAGATGAAAGCATGTGTTTCCCGTTCTCCCGGAAGACCTCCTAGGGAATTCTCTTATGAAATGTCCTATTTTGCCACAGTACAAACATAGTCCTGAGATCAACCGTCTTTCTCTTTCCTGAGCAGTTAATGGACCTCGGATTACCTCTATCTGCATGGGTTCTTTGTTTTCATTTCTTCTCCTACTGAGGTAGAGGACTTGGTCCCAGTAAATTCAGGAATTCTACACTCTCCACATCTATCCATCATTCATTTGGTAACTTGTATCACTATATCCAATAATTCAGGAAAAGACATAGGCATAGAAGGAACTATGGAAAGAGTGTCCTTCGGATCATCACACAGGCCATGATAAAACTCTACAGTTTTCTTGTTTTCAGGCCAATTAGTAGTAGCCGTTAGTTGATTAGAATGAGCCAAATACTGGTATATATCCAGATGTTTTTGTTTCAACTCTAATAACTCCATGTCAACAGTCTGATGAATATTATGGGTATCAACAACTCTACCTAGTGTTTTGGCAAGGTTTTCAAAGTTGTATAGGAGAGGATCATTGTTTTTAAGAAGGGAATTAGCTAAAGTGGCTGCTACTCCCCCTAAGTATCACAACAGAAATGCAGCTTTGGATGCTGGATCCGCAAAGGCTGTAGGTCTGCAAACAAAATGTAATTTGCATTGGTTCATGAATGTTCGAAAAGACTTAGGATCCCCCATAAATCTTTCTGGTGTTGCTAGAGGAAATCGGGTAAGGATCATGGGGTTGACAAGTGGTTCAAGGTGCAACAAGACACATTTTATTTTTAATTTGTTTATTTGTATTGCGCCAAACTGCTCACAAGGATCGGGGCGCATACGTGGAGACACGGACAGACAGTGATGGACAGAACAATAACGGGACACTTCATTACACATCAAGATTAGGCCATCAAAGGACGTAGGGTCTTATCTAGGATTACTCAAAAGCATGGTTTTGAGTTTTTTACGGAAAGAATATAGGTTAGATTCTAGTCTGAGGTTTGTCGGTAGTTTCTTCCAGAAAGCTGCCACACGTGTGTGGAATGCTCTTCCTAGACCTAGTTCCTTTTTGAATTTAGGAGTTGTTATCAGTGCCTTGGCTTCAGATCTTAATGTTCTGGTAGGGTTGTAGGGTGTTAGTTTGGTCTTGAGATAGGCAGGGGCTTTACCATAAAGGCATTTATGGGTTAGACACAAGGACTTGAATTGTATGCGGGCTTCCATTTTCAACCAATGTAGGTCTCGTCTGGCTTTGCTGATATGATCTCTCCTTGGTTTTTGTTTGATAACTCTTATCGCCTGATTTCAAATCAGTTGGTACTTGTGTAAGCTTTGTTTGCTGGCACCAGCAAGGAGTGCGTTACCATAGTCCAAGCGCGATAAAATGGTGGCTCTGGCTATAGTGGTGCAATTCTTTTCATTGAGAAGGGGCTTAATTGCTTTGAGGAGTCTGATATAGTAGTTGCAGTTTTTGCTGACATACATGGCTTGAGCATCTGCGTTGAGTGTAGCTTCCAGGGTCATGCCAAGTGTTTTGACTTCACCAACTACATCAATGCAGGATTCCTTGATTTGGAATGCCTTGTAGTCAGATGTCATTTTAGTGCGAGCCTGGGTGGATCCAAATACCATTAACTCGGTCTTGTTGCTGTTAAGGCACATCCAATTATTGTTCATCTACTCTTCTATATTCTTATAGATGGTGTGGAGGAAGGGGGACAGGGAGGACAAACAGTAACAATCCTACTAGGACTTGTGACATTCAGATTGTGCAAGTGCAGTAACGGGAAGTGCAGGGGAGAGGGGAAGGGGAAGTGCCAGTCAGGGCAGAAGTGCCTGTGAGACAGTGAGTCCCAGGGGAGGCCAGGTAGGCAGAGCTGAGCTTAGGGCCCTTTAGGAGTGTGCATATGTAATGGATGGGATCACACAGAATAATTCTGAGTCCAAATAACTAAATCAACTCAGGGCATGCGGGTGACTGCAGGCTCCACAACAAGGTATTCTGCCCCTCTGTGGGCCGTGTGTATTTTAAAAAGCTTAGTTTTGTTCCTATTCTCCCTCCTTGTGTGCTCCCTGCCCCCTATCCCCTTACGTGGTCTTGTAGGTGTCCCCTCCATCCCTCCTGCCTCCCAGCCCTCCCAGCTCACCCTGATTGGCTGGTTCATGCCCCCCCTCCTCATTACAGGCGCCACCAGGGCAGCCCCTGCCCGGCAGGCCCACGGCTCATGGCCCCTAAGGCAAAGGGCAGCTCCCATGGTTGCGGCTCCTGTTGTGTCTGCAGGTGTCCGCCGGGGACACCAGTTGCCAGTCAGTCTCCACAGGTTAGTCCGACTAGCCTCCCTGCCTACCCCACCTTCAGACTCTTAAACACGGCTGTGCTTACCCCTGTTCTGTTGTAATACACGCTATATCAATATTTTTTTAAAAAGTCACTGTGAAAACTAGGCCTTTTTCTCCCCTTTCAGGATTCTCAAACTTAGGTGGCTTCTCACCGGTTCTAAAGTTGAGCATTTGTGAGCTCTTTAACCCTGAGAGTCTGTCCTATTGCACAACTTGATTGCCGCTCGCTATCTTGTCTGCCTACTCTCGCCAGTGTCTCCCCATCTCCTTCCATCCCCTCCTCTCCCACCTACTCTATGGTGTTCTCTGTCTCTCCTATCTTCTCTAACTGCTTCTCTATTGACTATCCTGCTCTCCTCACTAGACTTGGTAGGATGAAAGTTAAAAAGACCATCCTGGTCTCCAACCCAGGCCTCCCTGTCGTCGCCGACACCTACACCAGTTCCTCCTTCAAGGAAACTCTCACCGACATCCTCTTTGTTGTGCCTTCACCTGACTTATGGACCCTTCATATGGTCTCTGTATTCTCTCCTTTCTCCTCTTCTCCCATTAAAGATGGCACCCGTTGGGACGCCCTCATGGCCTCCTTCCATTCCTCTAAGGTCATCATTAATGTTTACTCTAATGGGACCGTCTTGGTCCAAGGCCCTCAGGCCAACCTTCACCTCTTTGATAGATGCTTCCCGTGCCTTATCAACTTCCTTTCTTCTCTGGCTGTCCCCTCTCCCCTTTCCTTGGCTACCTTGCCTTCCCCCTCCCTCTCTGCCCCCACTTGGGCTCCTTCTACACCTCCCCAGGGCATACCTCTATTCTGTACCCCTCGCCGGACGTCCTTCAAGGATGGCAACCTTCTCCACATTGCCACTCTTAACTCTCGCTCTGCTGTCAAACATTCCTCTGTTATCTGCCGCCTTCTTGAAGAACTTGACCTCGATCTCCTTGGTCTCACTGAGACATGATTCACGGCCAGCTCTGTCACCAGCTTTGCCATGCTCCTACCTGATGGCTACAAGATCCTCTCCGTGCCCAGTGCCAACTGCTCTGGTGGGGGTGTAGCCCTTATCTTCCCTGAGCGGATTCCTGCCTCTGTCACTCCTACGCAGACCTACTCCTCTTTTGAATGCCTAGTCTGCAGGCTCTCTCTCTCCCCTAGCCATTCCCTTACTGTGGCTACTATCTATCGGCCACCTGGCCAGATTTCTTCCTTCCTCTCTGAGTGGGCGGACCTCTCCTCCTCACTCCTGGCCTCAACCACTCAACACCTCCTTCTTGGACACTTCAACATCCACTTAGATGCCTCCTGTCCCCCTTTTGGACTATTTCACGACATCTGCGACTCTCTCTCACTCACCATCCTCCACAATGGCCCGACTCATTCTGCAGGGCACACTCTCGATATTCTGATCTTATCAGACCTTCCCCTCTTTGTCCCTCTCTCCACTCTTCTCTCCTGGAGTGATAACTTTCTGCTAACCCAAGAATTCCACACTACAGTCTGGTGGAAAGCCCAATTCTCTGGTTTGGCGTATAAATGATTCTTCTGCAGAGTGTCAAGAACCCAAAGAACATGTTCGTGTACAGGTAGTGTTTGTGAATAAATCAACATATCATCAAGATATACTACCACAAATCTAATGCTTCTCTAACGACTTCATTAATGAAGTGTTGAAATGTCGACAGGCGTTACACAACCCGAACGGAATCACCTGATATTCAAATAAATCGTATCGGGTGCAAAATGCCATTTTCCATTCATCGCCTGTTCAGATGTGTACTAAATTGTACACCTTCCTAAGATCCAACTTGGTGTAGATATGGGCGTAACGGACTTGTTTGAGTACGCCAGAGATAAGTGGTAATGGGTACCCGTTTTGATGGTAACACTGTTCAGTGCTCTATAAACGATGCAGGGTTTGAGTTCGTTAGACCCCTTTTTAAATATAAAGAATAACAAAGAGGCTACAGATGACTTTGAGTGGCAAAAACCCCCCAGTTTTGTAGGCATTCATCTAGGTAATTATGAAGATACGCTTTTTCCTTTCCTGTTAAGGTATAGATGCGCCCACAAACGATGTGTGCTCCTGGTACCAAATCTATTGGACAATCATTCTCACGGTGTGGTGGTAACATCGCTATCTTTGTTTTACAGAACACTTGTTTAAATTGATCATAACATTTTGAAATGGTGGGCTGAATGACTGCAATATGCCTAAGGAGATATGTAGCAGCAGAGACCTCTGAGCAGGTAGTTTGTGGAGGTGACCGGGGTGGGAATTCCTCCTTACGGACGACATGAGACTGAATACACTCCGGTCGAAAAGTTAAAATTCTTTGTACCCAATTGACAATAGGATTGTGTAAAATAAGTCATGGAGTTCCCAATATAACCCTGAATAACCCAATATAACCCTGAATAATGGGGCAGCAACAAGGTCAAATGGTAGACGCTTGTGATGTTTTTCTTTACATATCATGTGCATATCAATAGTATGTTCCACTACAGGAATGGATGATAGATCAGTTCCATCTACGGCTTATATATGTCCTGGCAAATCCTTGAACACCGTAGGGATATTTAAAGAGCTAGCATAGGAAATGTTGATATAATTGCCCTTTGGCCACGGAATCCAACAATGCCACAGTTCAATGGGAGTTGACCCATTCCATGAAATGGATATAGGTATTGTAACATGAGGTACAGGAGTCTGTGAGGTGTTAACGCAAAAATGGGAACATGCAATAAAACCACTTGTATCATCAGTTCCCTTTAAAGATGAAAGCATGTGTTTCCCGTTCTCCCGGAAGACCTCCTAGGGAATTCTCTTATGAAATGTCCTATTTTGCCACAGTACAAACATAGTCCTGAGATCAACCATCTTTCTCTTTCCTGAGCAGTTAATGGACCTCGGATTACCTCTATCTGCATGGGTTCTTTGTTTTCATTTCTTCTCCTACTGAGGTAGAGGACTTGGTCCCAGTAAATTCAGGAATTCTACACTCTCCACATCTATCCATCATTCATTTGGTAACTTGTATCACTATATCCAATAATTCAGGAAAAGACATAGGCATAGAAGGAACTATGGAAAGAGTGTCCTTCGGATCATCACACAGGCCATGATAAAATTCTACAGTTTTCTTGTTTTCAGGCCAATTAGTAGTAGCCGTTAGTTGATTAGAATGAGCCAAATACTGGTATATATCCAGATGTTTTTGTTTCAACTCTAATAACTCCATGTCAACAGTCTGATGAATATTATGGGTATCAACAACTCTACCTAGTGTTTTGGCAAGGTTTTCAAAGTTGTATAGGAGAGGATCATTGTTTTTAAGAAGGGAATTAGCTAAAGTGGCTGCTACTCCCCCTAAGTATCACAACAGAAATGCAGCTTTGGATGCTGGATCCGCAAAGGCTGTAGGTCTGCAAACAAAATGTAATTTGCATTGGTTCATGAATGTTCGAAAATACTTAGGATCCCCCATAAATCTTTCTGGTGTTGCTAGAGGAAATCGGGTAAGGATCATGGGGTTGACAAGTGGTTCAAGGTGCAACAAGACACATTTTATTTTTAATTTGTTTATTTGTATTGCGCCAAACTGCTCGCAAGGATTGGGGCGCATACGTGGAGACACGGACAGACAGTGATGGACAGAACAATAACGGGACACTTCATTACACATCAAGATTAGGCCATCAAAGGACGTAGGGTCTTATCTAGGATTACTCAAAAGCATGGTTTTGAGTTTTTTTACGGAAAGAATATAGGTTAGATTCTAGTCTGAGGTTTGTCGGTAGTTTCTTCCAGAAAGCTGCCGCACGTGTGTGGAATGCTCTTCCTAGACCTAGTTCCTTTTTGAATTTAGGAGTTGTTATCAGTGCCTTGGCTTCAGATCTTAATGTTCTGGTAGGGTTGTAGGGTGTTAGTTTGGTCTTGAGATAGGCAGGGGCTTTACCATAAAGGCATTTATGGGTTAGACACAAGGACTTGAATTGTATGCGGGCTTCCATTTTCAACCAATGTAGGTCTCGTCTGGCTTTGCTGATATGATCTCTCCTTGGTTTTTGTTTGATAACTCTTATCGCCTGATTTCAAATCAGTTGGTACTTGTGTAAGCTTTGTTTGCTGGCACCAGCAAGGAGTGCGTTACCATAGTCCAAGCGCGATAAAATGGTGGCTCTGGCTATAGTGGTGCAATTCTTTTCATTGAGAAGGGGCTTAATTGCTTTGAGGAGTCTGATATAGTAGTTGCAGTTTTTGCTGACATACATGGCTTGAGCATCTGCGTTGAGTGTAGCTTCCAGGGTCATGCCAAGTGTTTTGACTTCACCAACTACATCAATGCAGGATTCCTTGATTTGGAATGCCTTGTAGTCAGATGTCATTTTAGTGCGAGCCTGGGTGGATCCAAATACCATTAACTCGGTCTTGTTGCTGTTAAGGCACATCCAATTATTGTTCATCTACTCTTCTATATTCTTATAGATGGTGTGGAGGAAGGGGGACAGGGAGGACAAACAGTAACAATCCTACTAGGACTTGTGACATTCAGATTGTGCAAGTGCAGTAACGGGAAGTGCAGGGGAGAGGGGAAGGGGAAGTGCCAGTCAGGGCAGAAGTGCCTGTGAGACAGTGAGTCCCAGGGGAGGCCAGGTAGGCAGAGCTGAGCTTAGGGCCCTTTAGGAGTGTGCATATGTAATGGATGGGATCACACAGAATAATTCTGAGTCCAAATAACTAAATCAACTCAGGGCATGCGGGTGACTGCAGGCTCCACAACAAGGTATTCTGCCCCTCTGTGGGCCGTGTGTATTTTAAAAAGCTTAGTTTTGTTCCTATTCTCCCTCCTTGTGTGCTCCCTGCCCCCTATCCCCTTACGTGGTCTTGTAGGTGTCCCCTCCATCCCTCCTGCCTCCCAGCCCTCCCAGCTCACCCTGATTGGCTGGTTCATGCCCCCCCTCCTCATTACAGGAGCCACCAGGGCAGCCCCTGCCCGGCAGGCCCACGGCTCATGGCCCCTAAGGCAAAGGGCAGCTCCCATGGTTGCGGCTCCTGTTGTGTCTGCAGGTGTCCGCCGGGGACACCAGTTGCCAGTCAGTCTCCACAGGTTAGTCCGACTAGCCTCCCTGCCTACCCCACCTTCAGACTCTTAAACACGGCTGTGCTTACCCCTGTTCTGTTGTAATACACGCTATATCAATATTTTTTAAAAAAGTCACTGTGAAAACTAGGCCTTTTTCTCCCCTTTCAGGATTCTCAAACTTAGGTGGCTTCTCACCGGTTCTAAAGTTGAGCATTTGTGAGCTCTTTAACCCTGAGAGTCTGTCCTATTGCACAACTTGATTGCCGCTCGCTATCTTGTCTGCCTACTCTCGCCAGTGTCTCCCCATCTCCTTCCATCCCCTCCTCTCCCACCTACTCTATGGTGTTCTCTGTCTCTCCTATCTTCTCTAACTGCTTCTCTATTGACTATCCTGCTCTCCTCACTAGATTTGGTAGGATGAAAGTTAAAAAGACCATCCTGGTCTCCAACCCAGGCCTCCCTGTCGTCGCCGACACCTACACCAGTTCCTCCTTCAAGGAAACTCTCACCGACATCCTCTTTGTTGTGCCTTCACCTGACTTATGGACCCTTCATATGGTCTCTGTATTCTCTCCTTTCTCCTCTTCTCCCATTAAAGATGGCACCCGTTGGGACACCCTCATGGCCTCCTTCCATTCCTCTAAGGTCATCATTAATGTTTACTCTAATGGGACCGTCTTGGTCCAAGGCCCTCAGGCCAACCTTCACCTCTTTGATAGATGCTTCCCGTGCCTTATCAACTTCCTTTCTTCTCTGGCTGTCCCCTCTCCCCTTTCCTTGGCTACCTTGCCTTCCCCCTCCCTCTCTGCCCCCACTTGGGCTCCTTCTACACCTCCCCAGGGCATACCTCTATTCTGTACCCCTCGCCGGACGTCCTTCAAGGATGGCAACCTTCTCCACATTGCCACTCTTAACTCTCGCTCTGCTGTCAAACATTCCTCTGTTATCTGCCGCCTTCTTGAAGAACTTGACCTCGATCTCCTTGGTCTCACTGAGACATGATTCACGGCCAGCTCTGTCACCAGCTTTGCCATGCTCCTACCTGATGGCTACAAGATCCTCTCCGTGCCCAGTGCCAACTGCTCTGGTGGGGGTGTAGCCCTTATCTTCCCTGAGCGGATTCCTGCCTCTGTCACTCCTACGCAGACCTACTCCTCTTTTGAATGCCTAGTCTGCAGGCTCTCTCTCTCCCCTAGCCATTCCCTTACTGTGGCTACTATCTATCGGCCACCTGGCCAGATTTCTTCCTTCCTCTCTGAGTGGGCGGACCTCTCCTCCTCACTCCTGGCCTCAACCACTCAACACCGCCTTCTTGGACACTTCAACATCCACTTAGATGCCTCCTGTCCCCCTTTTGGACTATTTCACGACATCTGCGACTCTCTCTCACTCACCATCCTCCACAATGGCCCGACTCATTCTGCAGGGCACACTCTCGATATTCTGATCTTCTCAGACCTTCCCCTCTTTGTCCCTCTCTCCACTCTTCTCTCCTGGAGTGATAACTTTCTGCTAACCCAAGAATTCCACACTACAGTCTGGTGGAAAGCCCAATTCTCTGGTTTGGCGTATAAATGATTCTTCTGCAGAGTGTCAAGAACCCAAAGAACATGTTCGTGTACAGGTAGTGTTTGTGAATAAATCAACATATCATCAAGATATACTACCACAAATCTAATGCTTCTCTAACGACTTCATTAATGAAGTGTTGAAATGTCGACAGGCGTTACACAACCCGAACGGAATCACCTGATATTCAAATAAATCGTATCGGGTGCGAAATGCCATTTTCCATTCATCGCCTGTTCAGATGTGTACTAAATTGTACACCTTCCTAAGATCCAACTTGGTGTAGATATGGGCGTAACGGACTTGTTTGAGTACGCCAGAGATAAGTGGTAATGGGTACCCGTTTTGATGGTAACACTGTTCAGTGCTCTATAAACGATGCAGGGTTTGAGTTCGTTAGACCCCTTTTTAAATATAAAGAATAACAAAGAGGCTACAGATGACTTTGAGTGGCAAAAACCCCCCAGTTTTGTAGGCATTCATCTAGGTAATTATGAAGATACGCTTTTTCCTTTCCTGTTAAGGTATAGATGCGCCCACAAACGAAGTGTGCTCCTGGTACCAAATATATTGGACAATCATTCTCACGGTGTGGTGGTAACATCGCTATCTTTGTTTTACAGAACACTTGTTTAAATTGATCATAACATTTTGAAATGGTGGGCTGAATGACTGCAATATGCCTAAGGAGATATGTAGCAGCAGAGACCTCTGAGCAGGTAGTTTGTGGAGGTGACCGGGGTGGGAATTCCTCCTTACGGACGACATGAGACTGAATACACTCCGGTCGAAAAGTTAAAATTCTTTGTACCCAATTGACAATAGGATTGTGTAAAATAAGTCATGGAGTTCCCAATATAACCCTGAATAACCCAATATAACCCTGAATAATGGGGCAGCAACAAGGTCAAATGGTAGACGCTTGTGATGTTTTTCTTTACATATCATGTGCATATCAATAGTATGTTCCACTACAGGAATGGATGATAGATCAGTTCCATCTACGGCTTATATATGTCCTGGCAAATCCTTGAACACCGTAGGGATATTTAAAGAGCTAGCATAGGAAATGTTGATATAATTGCCCTTTGGCCACGGAATCCAACAATGCCACAGTTCAATGGGAGTTGACCCATTCCATGAAATGGATATAGGTATTGTAACATGAGGTACAGGAGTCTGTGAGGTGTTAACGCAAAAATGGGAACATGCAATAAAACCACTTGTATCATCAGTTCCCTTTAAAGATGAAAGCATGTGTTTCCCGTTCTCCCGGAAGACCTCCTAGGGAATTCTCTTATGAAATGTCCTATTTTGCCACAGTACAAACATAGTCCTGAGATCAACCGTCTTTCTCTTTCCTGAGCAGTTAATGGACCTCGGATTACCTCTATCTGCATGGGTTCTTTGTTTTCATTTCTTCTCCTACTGAGGTAGAGGACTTGGTCCCAGTAAATTCAGGAATTCTACACTCTCCACATCTATCCATCATTCATTTGGTAACTTGTATCACTATATCCAATAATTCAGGAAAAGACATAGGCATAGAAGGAACTATGGAAAGAGTGTCCTTCGGATCATCACACAGGCCATGATAAAACTCTACAGTTTTCTTGTTTTCAGGCCAATTAGTAGTAGCCGTTAGTTGATTAGAATGAGCCAAATACTGGTATATATCCAGATGTTTTTGTTTCAACTCTAATAACTCCATGTCAACAGTCTGATGAATATTATGGGTATCAACAACTCTACCTAGTGTTTTGGCAAGGTTTTCAAAGTTGTATAGGAGAGGATCATTGTTTTTAAAAAGGGAATTAGCTAAAGTGGCTGCTACTCCCCCTAAGTATCACAACAGAAATGCAGCTTTGGATGCTGGATCCGCAAAGGCTGTAGGTCTGCAAACAAAATGTAATTTGCATTGGTTCATGAATGTTCGAAAAGACTTAGGATCCCCCATAAATCTTTCTGGTGTTGCTAGAGGAAATCGGGTAAGGATCATGGGGTTGACAAGTGGTTCAAGGTGCAACAAGACACATTTTATTTTTAATTTGTTTATTTGTATTGCGCCAAACTGCTCACAAGGATCGGGGCGCATACGTGGAGACACGGACAGACAGTGATGGACAGAACAATAACGGGACACTTCATTACACATCAAGATTAGGCCATCAAAGGACGTAGGGTCTTATCTAGGATTACTCAAAAGCATGGTTTTGAGTTTTTTACGGAAAGAATATAGGTTAGATTCTAGTCTGAGGTTTGTCGGTAGTTTCTTCCAGAAAGCTGCCACACGTGTGTGGAATGCTCTTCCTAGACCTAGTTCCTTTTTGAATTTAGGAGTTGTTATCAGTGCCTTGGCTTCAGATCTTAATGTTCTGGTAGGGTTGTAGGGTGTTAGTTTGGTCTTGAGATAGGCAGGGGCTTTACCATAAAGGCATTTATGGGTTAGACACAAGGACTTGAATTGTATGCGGGCTTCCATTTTCAACCAATGTAGGTCTCGTCTGGCTTTGCTGATATGATCTCTCCTTGGTTTTTGTTTGATAACTCTTATCGCCTGATTTCAAATCAGTTGGTACTTGAGTAAGCTTTGTTTGCTGGCACCAGCAAGGAGTGCGTTACCATAGTCCAAGCGCGATAAAATGGTGGCTCTGGCTATAGTGGTGCAATTCTTTTCATTGAGAAGGGGCTTAATTGCTTTGAGGAGTCTGATATAGTAGTTGCAGTTTTTGCTGACATACATGGCTTGAGCATCTGCGTTGAGTGTAGCTTCCAGGGTCATGCCAAGTGTTTTGACTTCACCAACTACATCAATGCAGGATTCCTTGATTTGGAATGCCTTGTAGTCAGATGTCATTTTAGTGCGAGCCTGGGTGGATCCAAATACCATTAACTCGGTCTTGTTGCTGTTAAGGCACATCCAATTATTGTTCATCTACTCTTCTATATTCTTATAGATGGTGTGGAGGAAGGGGGACAGGGAGGACAAACAGTAACAATCCTACTAGGACTTGTGACATTCAGATTGTGCAAGTGCAGTAACGGGAAGTGCAGGGGAGAGGGGAAGGGGAAGTGCCAGTCAGGGCAGAAGTGCCTGTGAGACAGTGAGTCCCAGGGGAGGCCAGGTAGGCAGAGCTGAGCTTAGGGCCCTTTAGGAGTGTGCATATGTAATGGATGGGATCACACAGAATAATTCTGAGTCCAAATAACTAAATCAACTCAGGGCATGCGGGTGACTGCAGGCTCCACAACAAGGTATTCTGCCCCTCTGTGGGCCGTGTGTATTTTAAAAAGCTTAGTTTTGTTCCTATTCTCCCTCCTTGTGTGCTCCCTGCCCCCTATCCCCTTACGTGGTCTTGTAGGTGTCCCCTCCATCCCTCCTGCCTCCCAGCCCTCCCAGCTCACCCTGATTGGCTGGTTCATGCCCCCCCTCCTCATTACAGGCGCCACCAGGGCAGCCCCTGCCCGGCAGGCCCACGGCTCATGGCCCCTAAGGCAAAGGGCAGCTCCCATGGTTGCGGCTCCTGTTGTGTCTGCAGGTGTCCGCCGGGGACACCAGTTGCCAGTCAGTCTCCACAGGTTAGTCCGACTAGCCTCCCTGCCTACCCCACCTTCAGACTCTTAAACACGGCTGTGCTTACCCCTGTTCTGTTGTAATACACGCTATATCAATATTTTTTTAAAAAGTCACTGTGAAAACTAGGCCTTTTTCTCCCCTTTCAGGATTCTCAAACTTAGGTGGCTTCTCACCGGTTCTAAAGTTGAGCATTTGTGAGCTCTTTAACCCTGAGAGTCTGTCCTATTGCACAACTTGATTGCCGCTCGCTATCTTGTCTGCCTACTCTCGCCAGTGTCTCCCCATCTCCTTCCATCCCCTCCTCTCCCACCTACTCTATGGTGTTCTCTGTCTCTCCTATCTTCTCTAACTGCTTCTCTATTGACTATCCTGCTCTCCTCACTAGACTTGGTAGGATGAAAGTTAAAAAGACCATCCTGGTCTCCAACCCAGGCCTCCCTGTCGTCGCCGACACCTACACCAGTTCCTCCTTCAAGGAAACTCTCACCGACATCCTCTTTGTTGTGCCTTCACCTGACTTATGGACCCTTCATATGGTCTCTGTATTCTCTCCTTTCTCCTCTTCTCCCATTAAAGATGGCACCCGTTGGGACGCCCTCATGGCCTCCTTCCATTCCTCTAAGGTCATCATTAATGTTTACTCTAATGGGACCGTCTTGGTCCAAGGCCCTCAGGCCAACCTTCACCTCTTTGATAGATGCTTCCCGTGCCTTATCAACTTCCTTTCTTCTCTGGCTGTCCCCTCTCCCCTTTCCTTGGCTACCTTGCCTTCCCCCTCCCTCTCTGCCCCCACTTGGGCTCCTTCTACACCTCCCCAGGGCATACCTCTATTCTGTACCCCTCGCCGGACGTCCTTCAAGGATGGCAACCTTCTCCACATTGCCACTCTTAACTCTCGCTCTGCTGTCAAACATTCCTCTGTTGTCTGCCGCCTTCTTGAAGAACTTGACCTCGATCTCCTTGGTCTCACTGAGACATGATTCACGGCCAGCTCTGTCACCAGCTTTGCCATGCTCCTACCTGATGGCTACAAGATCCTCTCCGTGCCCAGTGCCAACTGCTCTGGTGGGGGTGTAGCCCTTATCTTCCCTGAGCGGATTCCTGCCTCTGTCACTCCTACGCAGACCTACTCCTCTTTTGAATGCCTAGTCTGCAGGCTCTCTCTCTCCCCTAGCCATTCCCTTACTGTGGCTACTATCTATCGGCCACCTGGCCAGATTTCTTCCTTCCTCTCTGAGTGGGCGGACCTCTCCTCCTCACTCCTGGCCTCAACCACTCAACACCTCCTTCTTGGACACTTCAACATCCACTTAGATGCCTCCTGTCCCCCTTTTGGACTATTTCACGACATCTGCGACTCTCTCTCACTCACCATCCTCCACAATGGCCCGACTCATTCTGCAGGGCACACTCTCGATATTCTGATCTTCTCAGACCTTCCCCTCTTTGTCCCTCTCTCCACTCTTCTCTCCTGGAGTGATAACTTTCTGCTAACCCAAGAATTCCACACTACAGTCTGGTGGAAAGCCCAATTCTCTGGTTTGGCGTATAAATGATTCTTCTGCAGAGTGTCAAGAACCCAAAGAACATGTTCGTGTACAGGTAGTGTTTGTGAATAAATCAACATATCATCAAGATATACTACCACAAATCTAATGCTTCTCTAACGACTTCATTAATGAAGTGTTGAAATGTCGACAGGCGTTACACAACCCGAACGGAATCACCTGATATTCAAATAAATCGTATCGGGTGCAAAATGCCATTTTCCATTCATCGCCTGTTCAGATGTGTACTAAATTGTACACCTTCCTAAGATCCAACTTGGTGTAGATATGGGCGTAACGGACTTGTTTGAGTACGCCAGAGATAAGTGGTAATGGGTACCCGTTTTGATGGTAACACTGTTCAGTGCTCTATAAACGATGCAGGGTTTGAGTTCGTTAGACCCCTTTTTAAATATAAAGAATAACAAAGAGGCTACAGATGACTTTGAGTGGCAAAAACCCCCCAGTTTTGTAGGCATTCATCTAGGTAATTATGAAGATACGCTTTTTCCTTTCCTGTTAAGGTATAGATGCGCCCACAAACGATGTGTGCTCCTGGTACCAAATCTATTGGACAATCATTCTCACGGTGTGGTGGTAACATCGCTATCTTTGTTTTACAGAACACTTGTTTAAATTGATCATAACATTTTGAAATGGTGGGCTGAATGACTGCAATATGCCTAAGGAGATATGTAGCAGCAGAGACCTCTGAGCAGGTAGTTTGTGGAGGTGACCGGGGTGGGAATTCCTCCTTACGGACGACATGAGACTGAATACACTCCGGTCGAAAAGTTAAAATTCTTTGTACCCAATTGACAATAGGATTGTGTAAAATAAGTCATGGAGTTCCCAATATAACCCTGAATAACCCAATATAACCCTGAATAATGGGGCAGCAACAAGGTCAAATGGTAGACGCTTGTGATGTTTTTCTTTACATATCATGTGCATATCAATAGTATGTTCCACTACAGGAATGGATGATAGATCAGTTCCATCTACGGCTTATATATGTCCTGGCAAATCCTTGAACACCGTAGGGATATTTAAAGAGCTAGCATAGGAAATGTTGATATAATTGCCCTTTGGCCACGGAATCCAACAATGCCACAGTTCAATGGGAGTTGACCCATTCCATGAAATGGATATAGGTATTGTAACATGAGGTACAGGAGTCTGTGAGGTGTTAACGCAAAAATGGGAACATGCAATAAAACCACTTGTATCATCAGTTCCCTTTAAAGATGAAAGCATGTGTTTCCCGTTCTCCCGGAAGACCTCCTAGGGAATTCTCTTATGAAATGTCCTATTTTGCCACAGTACAAACATAGTCCTGAGATCAACCATCTTTCTCTTTCCTGAGCAGTTAATGGACCTCGGATTACCTCTATCTGCATGGGTTCTTTGTTTTCATTTCTTCTCCTACTGAGGTAGAGGACTTGGTCCCAGTAAATTCAGGAATTCTACACTCTCCACATCTATCCATCATTCATTTGGTAACTTGTATCACTATATCCAATAATTCAGGAAAAGACATAGGCATAGAAGGAACTATGGAAAGAGTGTCCTTCGGATCATCACACAGGCCATGATAAAATTCTACAGTTTTCTTGTTTTCAGGCCAATTAGTAGTAGCCGTTAGTTGATTAGAATGAGCCAAATACTGGTATATATCCAGATGTTTTTGTTTCAACTCTAATAACTCCATGTCAACAGTCTGATGAATATTATGGGTATCAACAACTCTACCTAGTGTTTTGGCAAGGTTTTCAAAGTTGTATAGGAGAGGATCATTGTTTTTAAGAAGGGAATTAGCTAAAGTGGCTGCTACTCCCCCTAAGTATCACAACAGAAATGCAGCTTTGGATGCTGGATCCGCAAAGGCTGTAGGTCTGCAAACAAAATGTAATTTGCATTGGTTCATGAATGTTCGAAAATACTTAGGATCCCCCATAAATCTTTCTGGTGTTGCTAGAGGAAATCGGGTAAGGATCATGGGGTTGACAAGTGGTTCAAGGTGCAACAAGACACATTTTATTTTTAATTTGTTTATTTGTATTGCGCCAAACTGCTCGCAAGGATTGGGGCGCATACGTGGAGACACGGACAGACAGTGATGGACAGAACAATAACGGGACACTTCATTACACATCAAGATTAGGCCATCAAAGGACGTAGGGTCTTATCTAGGATTACTCAAAAGCATGGTTTTGAGTTTTTTTACGGAAAGAATATAGGTTAGATTCTAGTCTGAGGTTTGTCGGTAGTTTCTTCCAGAAAGCTGCCGCACGTGTGTGGAATGCTCTTCCTAGACCTAGTTCCTTTTTGAATTTAGGAGTTGTTATCAGTGCCTTGGCTTCAGATCTTAATGTTCTGGTAGGGTTGTAGGGTGTTAGTTTGGTCTTGAGATAGGCAGGGGCTTTACCATAAAGGCATTTATGGGTTAGACACAAGGACTTGAATTGTATGCGGGCTTCCATTTTCAACCAATGTAGGTCTCGTCTGGCTTTGCTGATATGATCTCTCCTTGGTTTTTGTTTGATAACTCTTATCGCCTGATTTCAAATCAGTTGGTACTTGTGTAAGCTTTGTTTGCTGGCACCAGCAAGGAGTGCGTTACCATAGTCCAAGCGCGATAAAATGGTGGCTCTGGCTATAGTGGTGCAATTCTTTTCATTGAGAAGGGGCTTAATTGCTTTGAGGAGTCTGATATAGTAGTTGCAGTTTTTGCTGACATACATGGCTTGAGCATCTGCGTTGAGTGTAGCTTCCAGGGTCATGCCAAGTGTTTTGACTTCACCAACTACATCAATGCAGGATTCCTTGATTTGGAATGCCTTGTAGTCAGATGTCATTTTAGTGCGAGCCTGGGTGGATCCAAATACCATTAACTCGGTCTTGTTGCTGTTAAGGCACATCCAATTATTGTTCATCTACTCTTCTATATTCTTATAGATGGTGTGGAGGAAGGGGGACAGGGAGGACAAACAGTAACAATCCTACTAGGACTTGTGACATTCAGATTGTGCAAGTGCAGTAACGGGAAGTGCAGGGGAGAGGGGAAGGGGAAGTGCCAGTCAGGGCAGAAGTGCCTGTGAGACAGTGAGTCCCAGGGGAGGCCAGGTAGGCAGAGCTGAGCTTAGGGCCCTTTAGGAGTGTGCATATGTAATGGATGGGATCACACAGAATAATTCTGAGTCCAAATAACTAAATCAACTCAGGGCATGCGGGTGACTGCAGGCTCCACAACAAGGTATTCTGCCCCTCTGTGGGCCGTGTGTATTTTAAAAAGCTTAGTTTTGTTCCTATTCTCCCTCCTTGTGTGCTCCCTGCCCCCTATCCCCTTACGTGGTCTTGTAGGTGTCCCCTCCATCCCTCCTGCCTCCCAGCCCTCCCAGCTCACCCTGATTGGCTGGTTCATGCCCCCCCTCCTCATTACAGGAGCCACCAGGGCAGCCCCTGCCCGGCAGGCCCACGGCTCATGGCCCCTAAGGCAAAGGGCAGCTCCCATGGTTGCGGCTCCTGTTGTGTCTGCAGGTGTCCGCCGGGGACACCAGTTGCCAGTCAGTCTCCACAGGTTAGTCCGACTAGCCTCCCTGCCTACCCCACCTTCAGACTCTTAAACACGGCTGTGCTTACCCCTGTTCTGTTGTAATACACGCTATATCAATATTTTTTAAAAAAGTCACTGTGAAAACTAGGCCTTTTTCTCCCCTTTCAGGATTCTCAAACTTAGGTGGCTTCTCACCGGTTCTAAAGTTGAGCATTTGTGAGCTCTTTAACCCTGAGAGTCTGTCCTATTGCACAACTTGATTGCCGCTCGCTATCTTGTCTGCCTACTCTCGCCAGTGTCTCCCCATCTCCTTCCATCCCCTCCTCTCCCACCTACTCTATGGTGTTCTCTGTCTCTCCTATCTTCTCTAACTGCTTCTCTATTGACTATCCTGCTCTCCTCACTAGATTTGGTAGGATGAAAGTTAAAAAGACCATCCTGGTCTCCAACCCAGGCCTCCCTGTCGTCGCCGACACCTACACCAGTTCCTCCTTCAAGGAAACTCTCACCGACATCCTCTTTGTTGTGCCTTCACCTGACTTATGGACCCTTCATATGGTCTCTGTATTCTCTCCTTTCTCCTCTTCTCCCATTAAAGATGGCACCCGTTGGGACGCCCTCATGGCCTCCTTCCATTCCTCTAAGGTCATCATTAATGTTTACTCTAATGGGACCGTCTTGGTCCAAGGCCCTCAGGCCAACCTTCACCTCTTTGATAGATGCTTCCCGTGCCTTATCAACTTCCTTTCTTCTCTGGCTGTCCCCTCTCCCCTTTCCTTGGCTACCTTGCCTTCCCCATCCCTCTCTGCCCCCACTTGGGCTCCTTCTACACCTCCCCAGGGCATACCTCTATTCTGTACCCCTCGCCGGACGTCCTTCAAGGATGGCAACCTTCTCCACATTGCCACTCTTAACTCTCGCTCTGCTGTCAAACATTCCTCTGTTATCTGCCGCCTTCTTGAAGAACTTGACCTCGATCTCCTTGGTCTCACTGAGACATGATTCACGGCCAGCTCTGTCACCAGCTTTGCCATGCTCCTACCTGATGGCTACAAGATCCTCTCCGTGCCCAGTGCCAACTGCTCTGGTGGGGGTGTAGCCCTTATCTTCCCTGAGCGGATTCCTGCCTCTGTCACTCCTACGCAGACCTACTCCTCTTTTGAATGCCTAGTCTGCAGGCTCTCTCTCTCCCCTAGCCATTCCCTTACTGTGGCTACTATCTATCGGCCACCTGGCCAGATTTCTTCCTTCCTCTCTGAGTGGGCGGACCTCTCCTCCTCACTCCTGGCCTCAACCACTCAACACCGCCTTCTTGGACACTTCAACATCCACTTAGATGCCTCCTGTCCCCCTTTTGGACTATTTCACGACATCTGCGACTCTCTCTCACTCACCATCCTCCACAATGGCCCGACTCATTCTGCAGGGCACACTCTCGATATTCTGATCTTCTCAGACCTTCCCCTCTTTGTCCCTCTCTCCACTCTTCTCTCCTGGAGTGATAACTTTCTGCTAACCCAAGAATTCCACACTACAGTCTGGTGGAAAGCCCAATTCTCTGGTTTGGCGTATAAATGATTCTTCTGCAGAGTGTCAAGAACCCAAAGAACATGTTCGTGTACAGGTAGTGTTTGTGAATAAATCAACATATCATCAAGATATACTACCACAAATCTAATGCTTCTCTAACGACTTCATTAATGAAGTGTTGAAATGTCGACAGGCGTTACACAACCCGAACGGAATCACCTGATATTCAAATAAATCGTATCGGGTGCGAAATGCCATTTTCCATTCATCGCCTGTTCAGATGTGTACTAAATTGTACACCTTCCTAAGATCCAACTTGGTGTAGATATGGGCGTAACGGACTTGTTTGAGTACGCCAGAGATAAGTGGTAATGGGTACCCGTTTTGATGGTAACACTGTTCAGTGCTCTATAAACGATGCAGGGTTTGAGTTCGTTAGACCCCTTTTTAAATATAAAGAATAACAAAGAGGCTACAGATGACTTTGAGTGGCAAAAACCCCCCAGTTTTGTAGGCATTCATCTAGGTAATTATGAAGATACGCTTTTTCCTTTCCTGTTAAGGTATAGATGCGCCCACAAACGATGTGTGCTCCTGGTACCAAATCTATTGGACAATCATTCTCACGGTGTGGTGGTAACATCGCTATCTTTGTTTTACAGAACACTTGTTTAAATTGATCATAACATTTTGAAATGGTGGGCTGAATGACTGCAATATGCCTAAGGAGATATGTAGCAGCAGAGACCTCTGAGCAGGTAGTTTGTGGAGGTGACCGGGGTGGGAATTCCTCCTTACGGACGACATGAGACTGAATACACTCCGGTCGAAAAGTTAAAATTCTTTGTACCCAATTGACAATAGGATTGTGTAAAATAAGTCATGGAGTTCCCAATATAACCCTGAATAACCCAATATAACCCTGAATAATGGGGCAGCAACAAGGTCAAATGGTAGACGCTTGTGATGTTTTTCTTTACATATCATGTGCATATCAATAGTATGTTCCACTACAGGAATGGATGATAGATCAGTTCCATCTACGGCTTATATATGTCCTGGCAAATCCTTGAACACCGTAGGGATATTTAAAGAGCTAGCATAGGAAATGTTGATATAATTGCCCTTTGGCCACGGAATCCAACAATGCCACAGTTCAATGGGAGTTGACCCATTCCATGAAATGGATATAGGTATTGTAACATGAGGTACAGGAGTCTGTGAGGTGTTAACGCAAAAATGGGAACATGCAATAAAACCACTTGTATCATCAGTTCCCTTTAAAGATGAAAGCATGTGTTTCCCGTTCTCCCGGAAGACCTCCTAGGGAATTCTCTTATGAAATGTCCTATTTTGCCACAGTACAAACATAGTCCTGAGATCAACCGTCTTTCTCTTTCCTGAGCAGTTAATGGACCTCGGATTACCTCTATCTGCATGGGTTCTTTGTTTTCATTTCTTCTCCTACTGAGGTAGAGGACTTGGTCCCAGTAAATTCAGGAATTCTACACTCTCCACATCTATCCATCATTCATTTGGTAACTTGTATCACTATATCCAATAATTCAGGAAAAGACATAGGCATAGAAGGAACTATGGAAAGAGTGTCCTTCGGATCATCACACAGGCCATGATAAAACTCTACAGTTTTCTTGTTTTCAGGCCAATTAGTAGTAGCCGTTAGTTGATTAGAATGAGCCAAATACTGGTATATATCCAGATGTTTTTGTTTCAACTCTAATAACTCCATGTCAACAGTCTGATGAATATTATGGGTATCAACAACTCTACCTAGTGTTTTGGCAAGGTTTTCAAAGTTGTATAGGAGAGGATCATTGTTTTTAAAAAGGGAATTAGCTAAAGTGGCTGCTACTCCCCCTAAGTATCACAACAGAAATGCAGCTTTGGATGCTGGATCCGCAAAGGCTGTAGGTCTGCAAACAAAATGTAATTTGCATTGGTTCATGAATGTTCGAAAAGACTTAGGATCCCCCATAAATCTTTCTGGTGTTGCTAGAGGAAATCGGGTAAGGATCATGGGGTTGACAAGTGGTTCAAGGTGCAACAAGACACATTTTATTTTTAATTTGTTTATTTGTATTGCGCCAAACTGCTCACAAGGATCGGGGCGCATACGTGGAGACACGGACAGACAGTGATGGACAGAACAATAACGGGACACTTCATTACACATCAAGATTAGGCCATCAAAGGACGTAGGGTCTTATCTAGGATTACTCAAAAGCATGGTTTTGAGTTTTTTACGGAAAGAATATAGGTTAGATTCTAGTCTGAGGTTTGTCGGTAGTTTCTTCCAGAAAGCTGCCACACGTGTGTGGAATGCTCTTCCTAGACCTAGTTCCTTTTTGAATTTAGGAGTTGTTATCAGTGCCTTGGCTTCAGATCTTAATGTTCTGGTAGGGTTGTAGGGTGTTAGTTTGGTCTTGAGATAGGCAGGGGCTTTACCATAAAGGCATTTATGGGTTAGACACAAGGACTTGAATTGTATGCGGGCTTCCATTTTCAACCAATGTAGGTCTCGTCTGGCTTTGCTGATATGATCTCTCCTTGGTTTTTGTTTGATAACTCTTATCGCCTGATTTCAAATCAGTTGGTACTTGTGTAAGCTTTGTTTGCTGGCACCAGCAAGGAGTGCGTTACCATAGTCCAAGCGCGATAAAATGGTGGCTCTGGCTATAGTGGTGCAATTCTTTTCATTGAGAAGGGGCTTAATTGCTTTGAGGAGTCTGATATAGTAGTTGCAGTTTTTGCTGACATACATGGCTTGAGCATCTGCGTTGAGTGTAGCTTCCAGGGTCATGCCAAGTGTTTTGACTTCACCAACTACATCAATGCAGGATTCCTTGATTTGGAATGCCTTGTAGTCAGATGTCATTTTAGTGCGAGCCTGGGTGGATCCAAATACCATTAACTCGGTCTTGTTGCTGTTAAGGCACATCCAATTATTGTTCATCTACTCTTCTATATTCTTATAGATGGTGTGGAGGAAGGGGGACAGGGAGGACAAACAGTAACAATCCTACTAGGACTTGTGACATTCAGATTGTGCAAGTGCAGTAACGGGAAGTGCAGGGGAGAGGGGAAGGGGAAGTGCCAGTCAGGGCAGAAGTGCCTGTGAGACAGTGAGTCCCAGGGGAGGCCAGGTAGGCAGAGCTGAGCTTAGGGCCCTTTAGGAGTGTGCATATGTAATGGATGGGATCACACAGAATAATTCTGAGTCCAAATAACTAAATCAACTCAGGGCATGCGGGTGACTGCAGGCTCCACAACAAGGTATTCTGCCCCTCTGTGGGCCGTGTGTATTTTAAAAAGCTTAGTTTTGTTCCTATTCTCCCTCCTTGTGTGCTCCCTGCCCCCTATCCCCTTACGTGGTCTTGTAGGTGTCCCCTCCATCCCTCCTGCCTCCCAGCCCTCCCAGCTCACCCTGATTGGCTGGTTCATGCCCCCCCTCCTCATTACAGGCGCCACCAGGGCAGCCCCTGCCCGGCAGGCCCACGGCTCATGGCCCCTAAGGCAAAGGGCAGCTCCCATGGTTGCGGCTCCTGTTGTGTCTGCAGGTGTCCGCCGGGGACACCAGTTGCCAGTCAGTCTCCACAGGTTAGTCCGACTAGCCTCCCTGCCTACCCCACCTTCAGACTCTTAAACACGGCTGTGCTTACCCCTGTTCTGTTGTAATACACGCTATATCAATATTTTTTTAAAAAGTCACTGTGAAAACTAGGCCTTTTTCTCCCCTTTCAGGATTCTCAAACTTAGGTGGCTTCTCACCGGTTCTAAAGTTGAGCATTTGTGAGCTCTTTAACCCTGAGAGTCTGTCCTATTGCACAACTTGATTGCCGCTCGCTATCTTGTCTGCCTACTCTCGCCAGTGTCTCCCCATCTCCTTCCATCCCCTCCTCTCCCACCTACTCTATGGTGTTCTCTGTCTCTCCTATCTTCTCTAACTGCTTCTCTATTGACTATCCTGCTCTCCTCACTAGACTTGGTAGGATGAAAGTTAAAAAGACCATCCTGGTCTCCAACCCAGGCCTCCCTGTCGTCGCCGACACCTACACCAGTTCCTCCTTCAAGGAAACTCTCACCGACATCCTCTTTGTTGTGCCTTCACCTGACTTATGGACCCTTCATATGGTCTCTGTATTCTCTCCTTTCTCCTCTTCTCCCATTAAAGATGGCACCCGTTGGGACGCCCCCATGGCCTCCTTCCATTCCTCTAAGGTCATCATTAATGTTTACTCTAATGGGACCGTCTTGGTCCAAGGCCCTCAGGCCAACCTTCACCTCTTTGATAGATGCTTCCCGTGCCTTATCAACTTCCTTTCTTCTCTGGCTGTCCCCTCTCCCCTTTCCTTGGCTACCTTGCCTTCCCCCTCCCTCTCTGCCCCCACTTGGGCTCCTTCTACACCTCCCCAGGGCATACCTCTATTCTGTACCCCTCGCCGGACGTCCTTCAAGGATGGCAACCTTCTCCACATTGCCACTCTTAACTCTCGCTCTGCTGTCAAACATTCCTCTGTTATCTGCCGCCTTCTTGAAGAACTTGACCTCGATCTCCTTGGTCTCACTGAGACATGATTCACGGCCAGCTCTGTCACCAGCTTTGCCATGCTCCTACCTGATGGCTACAAGATCCTCTCCGTGCCCAGTGCCAACTGCTCTGGTGGGGGTGTAGCCCTTATCTTCCCTGAGCGGATTCCTGCCTCTGTCACTCCTACGCAGACCTACTCCTCTTTTTAATGCCTAGTCTGCAGGCTCTCTCTCTCCCCTAGCCATTCCCTTACTGTGGCTACTATCTATCGGCCACCTGGCCAGATTTCTTCCTTCCTCTCTGAGTGGGCGGACCTCTCCTCCTCACTCCTGGCCTCAACCACTCAACACCTCCTTCTTGGACACTTCAACATCCACTTAGATGCCTCCTGTCCCCCTTTTGGACTATTTCACGACATCTGCGACTCTCTCTCACTCACCATCCTCCACAATGGCCCGACTCATTCTGCAGGGCACACTCTCGATATTCTGATCTTCTCAGACCTTCCCCTCTTTGTCCCTCTCTCCACTCTTCTCTCCTGGAGTGATAACTTTCTGCTAACCCAAGAATTCCACACTACAGTCTGGTGGAAAGCCCAATTCTCTGGTTTGGCGTATAAATGATTCTTCTGCAGAGTGTCAAGAACCCAAAGAACATGTTCGTGTACAGGTAGTGTTTGTGAATAAATCAACATATCATCAAGATATACTACCACAAATCTAATGCTTCTCTAACGACTTCATTAATGAAGTGTTGAAATGTCGACAGGCGTTACACAACCCGAACGGAATCACCTGATATTCAAATAAATCGTATCGGGTGCAAAATGCCATTTTCCATTCATCGCCTGTTCAGATGTGTACTAAATTGTACACCTTCCTAAGATCCAACTTGGTGTAGATATGGGCGTAACGGACTTGTTTGAGTACGCCAGAGATAAGTGGTAATGGGTACCCGTTTTGATGGTAACACTGTTCAGTGCTCTATAAACGATGCAGGGTTTGAGTTCGTTAGACCCCTTTTTAAATATAAAGAATAACAAAGAGGCTACAGATGACTTTGAGTGGCAAAAACCCCCCAGTTTTGTAGGCATTCATCTAGGTAATTATGAAGATACGCTTTTTCCTTTCCTGTTAAGGTATAGATGCGCCCACAAACGATGTGTGCTCCTGGTACCAAATCTATTGGACAATCATTCTCACGGTGTGGTGGTAACATCGCTATCTTTGTTTTACAGAACACTTGTTTAAATTGATCATAACATTTTGAAATGGTGGGCTGAATGACTGCAATATGCCTAAGGAGATATGTAGCAGCAGAGACCTCTGAGCAGGTAGTTTGTGGAGGTGACCGGGGTGGGAATTCCTCCTTACGGACGACATGAGACTGAATACACTCCGGTCGAAAAGTTAAAATTCTTTGTACCCAATTGACAATAGGATTGTGTAAAATAAGTCATGGAGTTCCCAATATAACCCTGAATAACCCAATATAACCCTGAATAATGGGGCAGCAACAAGGTCAAATGGTAGACGCTTGTGATGTTTTTCTTTACATATCATGTGCATATCAATAGTATGTTCCACTACAGGAATGGATGATAGATCAGTTCCATCTACGGCTTATATATGTCCTGGCAAATCCTTGAACACCGTAGGGATATTTAAAGAGCTAGCATAGGAAATGTTGATATAATTGCCCTTTGGCCACGGAATCCAACAATGCCACAGTTCAATGGGAGTTGACCCATTCCATGAAATGGATATAGGTATTGTAACATGAGGTACAGGAGTCTGTGAGGTGTTAACGCAAAAATGGGAACATGCAATAAAACCACTTGTATCATCAGTTCCCTTTAAAGATGAAAGCATGTGTTTCCCGTTCTCCCGGAAGACCTCCTAGGGAATTCTCTTATGAAATGTCCTATTTTGCCACAGTACAAACATAGTCCTGAGATCAACCATCTTTCTCTTTCCTGAGCAGTTAATGGACCTCGGATTACCTCTATCTGCATGGGTTCTTTGTTTTCATTTCTTCTCCTACTGAGGTAGAGGACTTGGTCCCAGTAAATTCAGGAATTCTACACTCTCCACATCTATCCATCATTCATTTGGTAACTTGTATCACTATATCCAATAATTCAGGAAAAGACATAGGCATAGAAGGAACTATGGAAAGAGTGTCCTTCGGATCATCACACAGGCCATGATAAAATTCTACAGTTTTCTTGTTTTCAGGCCAATTAGTAGTAGCCGTTAGTTGATTAGAATGAGCCAAATACTGGTATATATCCAGATGTTTTTGTTTCAACTCTAATAACTCCATGTCAACAGTCTGATGAATATTATGGGTATCAACAACTCTACCTAGTGTTTTGGCAAGGTTTTCAAAGTTGTATAGGAGAGGATCATTGTTTTTAAGAAGGGAATTAGCTAAAGTGGCTGCTACTCCCCCTAAGTATCACAACAGAAATGCAGCTTTGGATGCTGGATCCGCAAAGGCTGTAGGTCTGCAAACAAAATGTAATTTGCATTGGTTCATGAATGTTCGAAAATACTTAGGATCCCCCATAAATCTTTCTGGTGTTGCTAGAGGAAATCGGGTAAGGATCATGGGGTTGACAAGTGGTTCAAGGTGCAACAAGACACATTTTATTTTTAATTTGTTTATTTGTATTGCGCCAAACTGCTCGCAAGGATTGGGGCGCATACGTGGAGACACGGACAGACAGTGATGGACAGAACAATAACGGGACACTTCATTACACATCAAGATTAGGCCATCAAAGGACGTAGGGTCTTATCTAGGATTACTCAAAAGCATGGTTTTGAGTTTTTTACGGAAAGAATATAGGTTAGATTCTAGTCTGAGGTTTGTCGGTAGTTTCTTCCAGAAAGCTGCCGCACGTGTGTGGAATGCTCTTCCTAGACCTAGTTCCTTTTTGAATTTAGGAGTTGTTATCAGTGCCTTGGCTTCAGATCTTAATGTTCTGGTAGGGTTGTAGGGTGTTAGTTTGGTCTTGAGATAGGCAGGGGCTTTACCATAAAGGCATTTATGGGTTAGACACAAGGACTTGAATTGTATGCGGGCTTCCATTTTCAACCAATGTAGGTCTCGTCTGGCTTTGCTGATATGATCTCTCCTTGGTTTTTGTTTGATAACTCTTATCGCCTGATTTCAAATCAGTTGGTACTTGTGTAAGCTTTGTTTGCTGGCACCAGCAAGGAGTGCGTTACCATAGTCCAAGCGCGATAAAATGGTGGCTCTGGCTATAGTGGTGCAATTCTTTTCATTGAGAAGGGGCTTAATTGCTTTGAGGAGTCTGATATAGTAGTTGCAGTTTTTGCTGACATACATGGCTTGAGCATCTGCGTTGAGTGTAGCTTCCAGGGTCATGCCAAGTGTTTTGACTTCACCAACTACATCAATGCAGGATTCCTTGATTTGGAATGCCTTGTAGTCAGATGTCATTTTAGTGCGAGCCTGGGTGGATCCAAATACCATTAACTCGGTCTTGTTGCTGTTAAGGCACATCCAATTATTGTTCATCTACTCTTCTATATTCTTATAGATGGTGTGGAGGAAGGGGGACAGGGAGGACAAACAGTAACAATCCTACTAGGACCTGTGACATTCAGATTGTGCAAGTGCAGTAACGGGAAGTGCAGGGGAGAGGGGAAGGGGAAGTGCCAGTCAGGGCAGAAGTGCCTGTGAGACAGTGAGTCCCAGGGGAGGCCAGGTAGGCAGAGCTGAGCTTAGGGCCCTTTAGGAGTGTGCATATGTAATGGATGGGATCACACAGAATAATTCTGAGTCCAAATAACTAAATCAACTCAGGGCATGCGGGTGACTGCAGGCTCCACAACAAGGTATTCTGCCCCTCTGTGGGCCGTGTGTATTTTAAAAAGCTTAGTTTTGTTCCTATTCTCCCTCCTTGTGTGCTCCCTGCCCCCTATCCCCTTACGTGGTCTTGTAGGTGTCCCCTCCATCCCTCCTGCCTCCCAGCCCTCCCAGCTCACCCTGATTGGCTGGTTCATGCCCCCCCCTCCTCATTACAGGAGCCACCAGGGCAGCCCCTGCCCGGCAGGCCCACGGCTCATGGCCCCTAAGGCAAAGGGCAGCTCCCATGGTTGCGGCTCCTGTTGTGTCTGCAGGTGTCCGCCGGGGACACCAGTTGCCAGTCAGTCTCCACAGGTTAGTCCGACTAGCCTCCCTGCCTACCCCACCTTCAGACTCTTAAACACGGCTGTGCTTACCCCTGTTCTGTTGTAATACACGCTATATCAATATTTTTTAAAAAAGTCACTGTGAAAACTAGGCCTTTTTCTCCCCTTTCAGGATTCTCAAACTTAGGTGGCTTCTCACCGGTTCTAAAGTTGAGCATTTGTGAGCTCTTTAACCCTGAGAGTCTGTCCTATTGCACAACTTGATTGCCGCTCGCTATCTTGTCTGCCTACTCTCGCCAGTGTCTCCCCATCTCCTTCCATCCCCTCCTCTCCCACCTACTCTATGGTGTTCTCTGTCTCTCCTATCTTCTCTAACTGCTTCTCTATTGACTATCCTGCTCTCCTCACTAGATTTGGTAGGATGAAAGTTAAAAAGACCATCCTGGTCTCCAACCCAGGCCTCCCTGTCGTCGCCGACACCTACACCAGTTCCTCCTTCAAGGAAACTCTCACCGACATCCTCTTTGTTGTGCCTTCACCTGACTTATGGACCCTTCATATGGTCTCTGTATTCTCTCCTTTCTCCTCTTCTCCCATTAAAGATGGCACCCGTTGGGACGCCCTCATGGCCTCCTTCCATTCCTCTAAGGTCATCATTAATGTTTACTCTAATGGGACCGTCTTGGTCCAAGGCCCTCAGGCCAACCTTCACCTCTTTGATAGATGCTTCCCGTGCCTTATCAACTTCCTTTCTTCTCTGGCTGTCCCCTCTCCCCTTTCCTTGGCTACCTTGCCTTCCCCCTCCCTCTCTGCCCCCACTTGGGCTCCTTCTACACCTCCCCAGGGCATACCTCTATTCTGTACCCCTCGCCGGACGTCCTTCAAGGATGGCAACCTTCTCCACATTGCCACTCTTAACTCTCGCTCTGCTGTCAAACATTCCTCTGTTATCTGCCGCCTTCTTGAAGAACTTGACCTCGATCTCCTTGGTCTCACTGAGACATGATTCACGGCCAGCTCTGTCACCAGCTTTGCCATGCTCCTACCTGATGGCTACAAGATCCTCTCCGTGCCCAGTGCCAACTGCTCTGGTGGGGGTGTAGCCCTTATCTTCCCTGAGCGGATTCCTGCCTCTGTCACTCCTACGCAGACCTACTCCTCTTTTGAATGCCTAGTCTGCAGGCTCTCTCTCTCCCCTAGCCATTCCCTTACTGTGGCTACTATCTATCGGCCACCTGGCCAGATTTCTTCCTTCCTCTCTGAGTGGGCGGACCTCTCCTCCTCACTCCTGGCCTCAACCACTCAACACCGCCTTCTTGGACACTTCAACATCCACTTAGATGCCTCCTGTCCCCCTTTTGGACTATTTCACGACATCTGCGACTCTCTCTCACTCACCATCCTCCACAATGGCCCGACTCATTCTGCAGGGCACACTCTCGATATTCTGATCTTCTCAGACCTTCCCCTCTTTGTCCCTCTCTCCACTCTTCTCTCCTGGAGTGATAACTTTCTGCTAACCCAAGAATTCCACACTACAGTCTGGTGGAAAGCCCAATTCTCTGGTTTGGCGTATAAATGATTCTTCTGCAGAGTGTCAAGAACCCAAAGAACATGTTCGTGTACAGGTAGTGTTTGTGAATAAATCAACATATCATCAAGATATACTACCACAAATCTAATGCTTCTCTAACGACTTCATTAATGAAGTGTTGAAATGTCGACAGGCGTTACACAACCCGAACGGAATCACCTGATATTCAAATAAATCGTATCGGGTGCGAAATGCCATTTTCCATTCATCGCCTGTTCAGATGTGTACTAAATTGTACACCTTCCTAAGATCCAACTTGGTGTAGATATGGGCGTAACGGACTTGTTTGAGTACGCCAGAGATAAGTGGTAATGGGTACCCGTTTTGATGGTAACACTGTTCAGTGCTCTATAAACGATGCAGGGTTTGAGTTCGTTAGACCCCTTTTTAAATATAAAGAATAACAAAGAGGCTACAGATGACTTTGAGTGGCAAAAACCCCCCAGTTTTGTAGGCATTCATCTAGGTAATTATGAAGATACGCTTTTTCCTTTCCTGTTAAGGTATAGATGCGCCCACAAACGATGTGTGCTCCTGGTACCAAATCTATTGGACAATCATTCTCACGGTGTGGTGGTAACATCGCTATCTTTGTTTTACAGAACACTTGTTTAAATTGATCATAACATTTTGAAATGGTGGGCTGAATGACTGCAATATGCCTAAGGAGATATGTAGCAGCAGAGACCTCTGAGCAGGTAGTTTGTGGAGGTGACCGGGGTGGGAATTCCTCCTTACGGACGACATGAGACTGAATACACTCCGGTCGAAAAGTTAAAATTCTTTGTACCCAATTGACAATAGGATTGTGTAAAATAAGTCATGGAGTTCCCAATATAACCCTGAATAACCCAATATAACCCTGAATAATGGGGCAGCAACAAGGTCAAATGGTAGACGCTTGTGATGTTTTTCTTTACATATCATGTGCATATCAATAGTATGTTCCACTACAGGAATGGATGATAGATCAGTTCCATCTACGGCTTATATATGTCCTGGCAAATCCTTGAACACCGTAGGGATATTTAAAGAGCTAGCATAGGAAATGTTGATATAATTGCCCTTTGGCCACGGAATCCAACAATGCCACAGTTCAATGGGAGTTGACCCATTCCATGAAATGGATATAGGTATTGTAACATGAGGTACAGGAGTCTGTGAGGTGTTAACGCAAAAATGGGAACATGCAATAAAACCACTTGTATCATCAGTTCCCTTTAAAGATGAAAGCATGTGTTTCCCGTTCTCCCGGAAGACCTCCTAGGGAATTCTCTTATGAAATGTCCTATTTTGCCACAGTACAAACATAGTCCTGAGATCAACCGTCTTTCTCTTTCCTGAGCAGTTAATGGACCTCGGATTACCTCTATCTGCATGGGTTCTTTGTTTTCATTTCTTCTCCTACTGAGGTAGAGGACTTGGTCCCAGTAAATTCAGGAATTCTACACTCTCCACATCTATCCATCATTCATTTGGTAACGTGTATCACTATATCCAATAATTCAGGAAAAGACATAGGCATAGAAGGAACTATGGAAAGAGTGTCCTTCGGATCATCACACAGGCCATGATAAAACTCTACAGTTTTCTTGTTTTCAGGCCAATTAGTAGTAGCTGTTAGTTGATTAGAATGAGCCAAATACTGGTATATATCCAGATGTTTTTGTTTCAACTCTAATAACTCCATGTCAACAGTCTGATGAATATTATGGGTATCAACAACTCTACCTAGTGTTTTGGCAAGGTTTTCAAAGTTGTATAGGAGAGGATCATTGTTTTTAAGAAGGGAATTAGCTAAAGTGGCTGCTACTCCCCCTAAGTATCACAACAGAAATGCAGCTTTGGATGCTGGATCCGCAAAGGCTGTAGGTCTGCAAACAAAATGTAATTTGCATTGGTTCATGAATGTTCGAAAAGACTTAGGATCCCCCATAAATCTTTCTGGTGTTGCTAGAGGAAATCGGGTAAGGATCATGGGGTTGACAAGTGGTTCAAGGTGCAACAAGACACATTTTATTTTTAATTTGTTTATTTGTATTGCGCCAAACTGCTCGCAAGGATCGGGGCGCATACGTGGAGACACGGACAGACAGTGATGGACAGAACAATAACGGGACACTTCATTACACATCAAGATTAGGCCATCAAAGGACGTAGGGTCTTATCTAGGATTACTCAAAAGCATGGTTTTGAGTTTTTTACGGAAAGAATATAGGTTAGATTCTAGTCTGAGGTTTGTCGGTAGTTTCTTCCAGAAAGCTGCCGCACGTGTGTGGAATGCTCTTCCTAGACCTAGTTCCTTTTTGAATTTAGGAGTTGTTATCAGTGCCTTGGCTTCAGATCTTAATGTTCTGGTAGGGTTGTAGGGTGTTAGTTTGGTCTTGAGATAGGCAGGGGCTTTACCATAAAGGCATTTATGGGTTAGACACAAGGACTTGAATTGTATGCGGGCTTCCATTTTCAACCAATGTAGGTCTCGTCTGGCTTTGCTGATATGATCTCTCCTTGGTTTTTGTTTGATAACTCTTATCGCCTGATTTCAAATCAGTTGGTACTTGTGTAAGCTTTGTTTGCTGGCACCAGCAAGGAGTGCGTTACCATAGTCCAATCGCGATAAAATGGTGGCTCTGGCTATAGTGGTGCAATTCTTTTCATTGAGAAGGGGCTTAATTGCTTTGAGGAGTCTGATATAGTAGTTGCAGTTTTTGCTGACATACATGGCTTGAGCATCTGCGTTGAGTGTAGCTTCCAGGGTCATGCCAAGTGTTTTGACTTCACAAACTACATCAATGCAGGATTCCTTGATTTGGAATGCCTTGTAGTCAGATGTCATTTTAGTGCGAGCCTGGGTGGATCCAAATACCATTAACTCGGTCTTGTTGCTGTTAAGGCACATCCAATTATTGTTCATCTACTCTTCTATATTCTTATAGATGGTGTGGAGGAAGGGGGGCAGGGAGGACAAACAGTAACAATCCTACTAGGACTTGTGACATTCAGATTGTGCAAGTGCAGTAACGGGAAGTGCAGGGGAGAGGGGAAGGGGAAGTGCCAGTCAGGGCAGAAGT
Organism: Ambystoma mexicanum; assembly: GCF_040938575.1. Lineage (NCBI taxonomy): Eukaryota > Metazoa > Chordata > Amphibia > Caudata > Ambystomatidae > Ambystoma > Ambystoma mexicanum. The sequence goes on along the minus strand of NC_090934.1, from coordinate 201,724,620 downwards.
GCCTGTGAGACAGTGAGTCCCAGGGGAGGCCAGGTAGGCAGAGCTGAGCTTAGGGCCCTTTAGGAGTGTGCATATGTAATGGATGGGATCACACAGAATAATTCTGAGTCCAAATAACTAAATCAACTCAGGGCATGCGGGTGACTGCAGGCTCCACAACAAGGTATTCTGCCCCTCTGTGGGCCGTGTGTATTTTAAAAAGCTTAGTTTTGTTCCTATTCTCCCTCCTTGTGTGCTCCCTGCCCCCTATCCCCTTACGTGGTCTTGTAGGTGTCCCCTCCATCCCTCCTGCCTCCCAGCCCTCCCAGCTCACCCTGATTGGCTGGTTCATGCCCCCCCTCCTCATTACAGGCGCCACCAGGGCAGCCCCTGCCCAGCAGGCCCACGGCTCATGGCCCCTAAGGCAAAGGGCAGCTCCCATGGTTGCGGCTCCTGTTGTGTCTGCAGGTGTCCGCCGGGGACACCAGTTGCCAGTCAGTCTCCACAGGTTAGTCCGACTAGCCTCCCTGCCTACCCCACCTTCAGAATCTTAAACACTGCTGTGCTTACCCCTGTTCTGTTGTAATACACGCTATATCAATATTTTTTAAAAAAGTCACTGTGAAAACTAGGCCTTTTTCTCCCCTTTCAGGATTCTCAAACTTAGGTGGCTTCTCACCGGTTCTAAAGTTGAGCATTTGTGAGCTCTTTAACCCTGAGAGTCTGTCCTATTGCACAACTTGATTGCCGCTCGCTATCTTGTCTGCCTACTCTCGCCAGTGTCTCCCCATCTCCTTCCATCCCCTCCTCTCCCACCTACTCTATGGTGTTCTCTGTCTCTCCTATCTTCTCTAACTGCTTCTCTATTGACTATCCTGCTCTCCTCACTAGATTTGGTAGGATGAAAGTTAAAAAGACCATCCTGGTCTCCAACCCAGGCCTCCCTGTCGTCGCCGACACCTACACCAGTTCCTCCTTCAAGGAAACTCTCACCGACATCCTCTTTGTTGTGCCTTCACCTGACTTATGGACCCTTCATATGGTCTCTGTATTCTCTCCTTTCTCCTCTTCTCCCATTAAAGATGGCACCCGTTGGGACGCCCTCATGGCCTCCTTCCATTCCTCTAAGGTCATCATTAATGTTTACTCTAATGGGACCGTCTTGGTCCAAGGCCCTCAGGCCAACCTTCACCTCTTTGATAGATGCTTCCCGTGCCTTATCAACTTCCTTTCTTCTCTGGCTGTCCCCTCTCCCCTTTCCTTGGCTACCTTGCCTTCCCCCTCCCTCTCTGCCCCCACTTGGGCTCCTTCTACACCTCCCCAGGGCATACCTCTATTCTGTACCCCTCGCCGGACGTCCTTCAAGGATGGCAACCTTCTCCACATTGCCACTCTTAACTCTCGCTCTGCTGTCAAACATTCCTCTGTTATCTGCCGCCTTCTTGAAGAACTTGACCTCGATCTCCTTGGTCTCACTGAGACATGATTCACGGCCAGCTCTGTCACCAGCTTTGCCATGCTCCTACCTGATGGCTACAAGATCCTCTCCGTGCCCAGTGCCAACTGCTCTGGTGGGGGTGTAGCCCTTATCTTCCCTGAGCGGATTCCTGCCTCTGTCACTCCTACGCAGACCTACTCCTCTTTTGAATGCCTAGTCTGCAGGCTCTCTCTCTCCCCTAGCCATTCCCTTACTGTGGCTACTATCTATCGGCCACCTGGCCAGATTTCTTCCTTCCTCTCTGAGTGGGTGGACCTCTCCTCCTCACTCCTGGCCTCAACCACTCAACACCGCCTTCTTGGACACTTCAACATCCACTTAGATGCCTCCTGTCCCCCTTTTGGACTATTTCACGACATCTGCGACTCTCTCTCACTCACCATCCTCCACAATGGCCCGACTCATTCTGCAGGGCACACTCTCGATATTCTGATCTTCTCAGACCTTCCCCTCTTTGTCCCTCTCTCCACTCTTCTCTCCTGGAGTGATAACTTTCTGCTAACCCAAGAATTCCACACTACAGTCTGGTGGAAAGCCCAATTCTCTGGTTTGGCGTATAAATGATTCTTCTGCAGAGTGTCAAGGACCCAAAGAACATGTTCGTGTACAGGTAGTGTTTGTGAATAAATCAACATATCATCAAGATATACTACCACAAATCTAATGCTTCTCTAACGACTTCATTAATGAAGTGTTGAAATGTCGACAGGCGTTACACAACCCGAACGGAATCACCTGATATTCAAATAAATCGTATCGGGTGCAAAATGCCATTTTCCATTCATCACCTGTTCAGATGTGTACTAAATTGTACACCTTCCTAAGATCCAACTTGGTGTAGATATGGGCGTAACGGACTTGTTTGAGTACGCCAGAGATAAGTGGTAATGGGTACCCGTTTTGATGGTAACACTGTTCAGTGCTCTATAAACGATGCAGGGTTTGAGTTCGTTAGACCCCTTTTTAAATATAAAGAATAACAAAGAGGCTACAGATGACTTTGAGTGGCAAAAACCCCCCAGTTTTGTAGGCATTCATCTAGGTAATTATGAAGATACGCTTTTTCCTTTCCTGTTAAGGTATAGATGCGCCCACAAACGATGTGTGCTCCTGGTACCAAATCTATTGGACAATCATTCTCACGGTGTGGTGGTAACATCGCTATCTTTGTTTTACAGAACACTTGTTTAAATTGATCATAACATTTTGAAATGGTGGGCTGAATGACTGCAATATGCCTAAGGAGATATGTAGCAGCAGAGACCTCTGAGCAGGTAGTTTGTGGAGGTGACCGGGGTGGGAATTCCTCCTTACGGACGACATGAGACTGAATACACTCCGGTCGAAAAGTTAAAATTCTTTGTACCCAATTGACAATAGGATTGTGTAAAATAAGTCATGGAGTTCCCAATATAACCCTGAATAACCCAATATAACCCTGAATAATGGGGCAGCAACAAGGTCAAATGGTAGACGCTTGTGATGTTTTTCTTTACATATCATGTGCATATCAATAGTATGTTCCACTACAGGAATGGATGATAGATCAGTTCCATCTACGGCTTATATATGTCCTGGCAAATCCTTGAACACCGTAGGGATATTTAAAGAGCTAGCATAGGAAATGTTGATATAATTGCCCTTTGGCCACGGAATCCAACAATGCCACAGTTCAATGGGAGTTGACCCATTCCATGAAATGGATATAGGTATTGTAACATGAGGTACAGGAGTCTGTGAGGTGTTAACGCAAAAATGGGAACATGCAATAAAACCACTTGTATCATCAGTTCCCTTTAAAGATGAAAGCATGTGTTTCCCGTTCTCCCGGAAGACCTCCTAGGGAATTCTCTTATGAAATGTCCTATTTTGCCACAGTACAAACATAGTCCTGAGATCAACCGTCTTTCTCTTTCCTGAGCAGTTAATGGACCTCGGATTACCTCTATCTGCATGGGTTCTTTGTTTTCATTTCTTCTCCTACTGAGGTAGAGGACTTGGTCCCAGTAAATTCAGGAATTCTACACTCTCCACATCTATCCATCATTCATTTGGTAACTTGTATCACTATATCCAATAATTCAGGAAAAGACATAGGCATAGAAGGAACTATGGAAAGAGTGTCCTTCGGATCATCACACAGGCCATGATAAAACTCTACAGTTTTCTTGTTTTCAGGCCAATTAGTAGTAGCTGTTAGTTGATTAGAATGAGCCAAATACTGGTATATATCCAGATGTTTTTGTTTCAACTCTAATAACTCCATGTCAACAGTCTGATGAATATTATGGGTATCAACAACTCTACCTAGTGTTTTGGCAAGGTTTTCAAAGTTGTATAGGAGAGGATCATTGTTTTTAAGAAGGGAATTAGCTAAAGTGGCTGCTACTCCCCCTAAGTATCACAACAGAAATGCAGCTTTGGATGCTGGATCCGCAAAGGCTGTAGGTCTGCAAACAAAATGTAATTTGCATTGGTTCATGAATGTTCGAAAAGACTTAGGATCCCCCATAAATCTTTCTGGTGTTGCTAGAGGAAATCGGGTAAGGATCATGGGGTTGACAAGTGGTTCAAGGTGCAACAAGACACATTTTATTTTTAATTTGTTTATTTGTATTGCGCCAAACTGCTCGCAAGGATCGGGGCGCATACGTGGAGACACGGACAGACAGTGATGGACAGAACAATAACGGGACACTTCATTACACATCAAGATTAGGCCATCAAAGGACGCAGGGTCTTATCTAGGATTACTCAAAAGCATGGTTTTGAGTTTTTTACGGAAAGAATATAGGTTAGATTCTAGTCTGAGGTTTGTCGGTAGTTTCTTCCAGAAAGCTGCCGCACGTGTGTGGAATGCTCTTCCTAGACCTAGTTCCTTTTTGAATTTAGGAGTTGTTATCAGTGCCTTGGCTTCAGATCTTAATGTTCTGGTAGGGTTGTAGGGTGTTAGTTTGGTCTTGAGATAGGCAGGGGCTTTACCATAAAGGCATTTATGGGTTAGACACAAGGACTTGAATTGTATGCGGGCTTCCATTTTCAACCAATGTAGGTCTCGTCTGGCTTTGCTGATATGATCTCTCCTTGGTTTTTGTTTGATAACTCTTATCGCCTGATTTCAAATCAGTTGGTACTTGTGTAAGCTTTGTTTGCTGGCACCAGCAAGGAGTGCGTTACCATAGTCCAATCGCGATAAAATGGTGGCTCTGGCTATAGTGGTGCAATTCTTTTCATTGAGAAGGGGCTTAATTGCTTTGAGGAGTCTGATATAGTAGTTGCAGTTTTTGCTGACATACATGGCTTGAGCATCTGCGTTGAGTGTAGCTTCCAGGGTCATGCCAAGTGTTTTGACTTCACAAACTACATCAATGCAGGATTCCTTGATTTGGAATGCCTTGTAGTCAGATGTCATTTTAGTGCGAGCCTGGGTGGATCCAAATACCATTAACTCGGTCTTGTTGCTGTTAAGGCACATCCAATTATTGTTCATCTACTCTTCTATATTCTTATAGATGGTGTGGAGGAAGGGGGACAGGGAGGACAAACAGTAACAATCCTACTAGGACTTGTGACATTCAGATTGTGCAAGTGCAGTAACGGGAAGTGCAGGGGAGAGGGGAAGGGGAAGTGCCAGTCAGGGCAGAAGTGCCTGTGAGACAGTGAGTCCCAGGGGAGGCCAGGTAGGCAGAGCTGAGCTTAGGGCCCTTTAGGAGTGTGCATATGTAATGGATGGGATCACACAGAATAATTCTGAGTCCAAATAACTAAATCAACTCAGGGCATGCGGGTGACTGCAGGCTCCACAACAAGGTATTCTGCCCCTCTGTGGGCCGTGTGTATTTTAAAAAGCTTAGTTTTGTTCCTATTCTCCCTCCTTGTGTGCTCCCTGCCCCCTATCCCCTTACGTGGTCTTGTAGGTGTCCCCTCCATCCCTCCTGCCTCCCAGCCCTCCCAGCTCACCCTGATTGGCTGGTTCATGCCCCCCCTCCTCATTACAGGCGCCACCAGGGCAGCCCCTGCCCAGCAGGCCCACGGCTCATGGCCCCTAAGGCAAAGGGCAGCTCCCATGGTTGCGGCTCCTGTTGTGTCTGCAGGTGTCCGCCGGGGACACCAGTTGCCAGTCAGTCTCCACAGGTTAGTCCGACTAGCCTCCCTGCCTACCCCACCTTCAGACTCTTAAACACTGCTGTGCTTACCCCTGTTCTGTTGTAATACACGCTATATCAATATTTTTTAAAAAAGTCACTGTGAAAACTAGGCCTTTTTCTCCCCTTTCAGGATTCACAAACTTAGGTGGCTTCTCACCGGTTCTAAAGTTGAGCATTTGTGAGCTCTTTAACCCTGAGAGTCTGTCCTATTGCACAACTTGATTGCCGCTCGCTATCTTGTCTGCCTACTCTCGCCAGTGTCTCCCCATCTCCTTCCATCCCCTCCTCTCCCACCTACTCTATGGTGTTCTCTGTCTCTCCTATCTTCTCTAACTGCTTCTCTATTGACTATCCTGCTCTCCTCACTAGATTTGGTAGGATGAAAGTTAAAAAGACCATCCTGGTCTCCAACCCAGGCCTCCCTGTCGTCGCCGACACCTACACCAGTTCCTCCTTCAAGGAAACTCTCACCGACATCCTCTTTGTTGTGCCTTCACCTGACTTATGGACCCTTCATATGGTCTCTGTATTCTCTCCTTTCTCCTCTTCTCCCATTAAAGATGGCACCCGTTGGGACGCCCTCATGGCCTCCTTCCATTCCTCTAAGGTCATCATTAATGTTTACTCTAATGGGACCGTCTTGGTCCAAGGCCCTCAGGCCAACCTTCACCTCTTTGATAGATGCTTCCCGTGCCTTATCAACTTCCTTTCTTCTCTGGCTGTCCCCTCTCCCCTTTCCTTGGCTACCTTGCCTTCCCCCTCCCTCTCTGCCCCCACTTGGGCTCCTTCTACACCTCCCCAGGGCATACCTCTATTCTGTACCCCTCGCCGGACGTCCTTCAAGGATGGCAACCTTCTCCACATTGCCACTCTTAACTCTCGCTCTGCTGTCAAACATTCCTCTGTTATCTGCCGCCTTCTTGAAGAACTTGACCTCGATCTCCTTGGTCTCACTGAGACATGATTCACGGCCAGCTCTGTCACCAGCTTCGCCATGCTCCTACCTGATGGCTACAAGATCCTCTCCGTGCCCAGTGCCAACTGCTCTGGTGGGGGTGTAGCCCTTATCTTCCCTGAGCGGATTCCTGCCTCTGTCACTCCTACGCAGACCTACTCCTCTTTTGAATGCCTAGTCTGCAGGCTCTCTCTCTCCCCTAGCCATTCCCTTACTGTGGCTACTATCTATCGGCCACCTGGCCAGATTTCTTCCTTCCTCTCTGAGTGGGCGGACCTCTCCTCCTCACTCCTGGCCTCAACCACTCAACACCTCCTTCTTGGACACTTCAACATCCACTTAGATGCCTCCTGTCCCCCTTTTGGACTATTTCACGACATCTGCGACTCTCTCTCACTCACCATCCTCCACAATGGCCCGACTCATTCTGCAGGGCCCACTCTCGATATTCTGATCTTCTCAGACCTTCCCCTCTTTGTCCCTCTCTCCACTCTTCTCTCCTGGAGTGATAACTTTCTGCTAACCCAAGAATTCCACACTACAGTCTGGTGGAAAGCCCAATTCTCTGGTTTGGCGTATAAATGATTCTTCTGCAGAGTGTCAAGAACCCAAAGAACATGTTCGTGTACAGGTAGTGTTTGTGAATAAATCAACATATCATCAAGATATACTACCACAAATCTAATGCTTCTCTAACGACTTCATTAATGAAGTGTTGAAATGTCGACAGGCGTTACACAACCCGAACGGAATCGCCTGATATTCAAATAAATCGTATCGGGTGCAAAATGCCATTTTCCATTCATCGCCTGTTCAGATGTGTACTAAATTGTACACCTTCCTAAGATCCAACTTGGTGTAGATATGGGCGTAACGGACTTGTTTGAGTACGCCAGAGATAAGTGGTAATGGGTACCCGTTTTGATGGTAACACTGTTCAGTGCTCTATAAACGATGCAGGGTTTGAGTTCGTTAGACCCCTTTTTAAATATAAAGAATAACAAAGAGGCTACAGATGACTTTGAGTGGCAAAACCCCCCAGTTTTGTAGGCATTCATCTAGGTAATTATGAAGATACGCTTTTTCCTTTCCTGTTAAGGTATAGATGCGCCCACAAACGATGTGTGCTCCTGGTACCAAATCTATTGGACAATCATTCTCACGGTGTGGTGGTAACATCGCTATCTTTGTTTTACAGAACACTTGTTTAAATTGATCATAACATTTTGAAATGGTGGGCTGAATGACTGCAATATGCCTAAGGAGATATGTAGCAGCAGAGACCTCTGAGCAGGTAGTTTGTGGAGGTGACCGGGGTGGGAATTCCTCCTTACGGACGACATGAGACTGAATACACTCCGGTCGAAAAGTTAAAATTCTTTGTACCCAATTGACAATAGGATTGTGTAAAATAAGTCATGGAGTTCCCAATATAACCCTGAATAACCCAATATAACCCTGAATAATGGGGCAGCAACAAGGTCAAATGGTAGACGCTTGTGATGTTTTTCTTTACATATCATGTGCATATCAATAGTATGTTCCACTACAGGAATGGATGATAGATCAGTTCCATCTACGGCTTATATATGTCCTGGCAAATCCTTGAACACCGTAGGGATATTTAAAGAGCTAGCATAGGAAATGTTGATATAATTGCCCTTTGGCCACGGAATCCAACAATGCCACAGTTCAATGGGAGTTGACCCATTCCATGAAATGGATATAGGTATTGTAACATGAGGTACAGGAGTCTGTGAGGTGTTAACGCAAAAATGGGAACATGCAATAAAACCACTTGTATCATCAGTTCCCTTTAAAGATGAAAGCATGTGTTTCCCGTTCTCCCGGAAGACCTCCTAGGGAATTCTCTTATGAAATGTCCTATTTTGCCACAGTACAAACATAGTCCTGAGATCAACCGTCTTTCTCTTTCCTGAGCAGTTAATGGACCTCGGATTACCTCTATCTGCATGGGTTCTTTGTTTTCATTTCTTCTCCTACTGAGGTAGAGGACTTGGTCCCAGTAAATTCAGGAATTCTACACTCTCCACATCTATCCATCATTCATTTGGTAACTTGTATCACTATATCCAATAATTCAGGAAAAGACATAGGCATAGAAGGAACTATGGAAAGAGTGTCCTTCGGATCATCACACAGGCCATGATAAAACTCTACAGTTTTCTTGTTTTCAGGCCAATTAGTAGTAGCCGTTAGTTGATTAGAATGAGCCAAATACTGGTATATATCCAGATGTTTTTGTTTCAACTCTAATAACTCCATGTCAACAGTCTGATGAATATTATGGGTATCAACAACTCTACCTAGTGTTTTGGCAAGGTTTTCAAAGTTGTATAGGAGAGGATCATTGTTTTTAAGAAGGGAATTAGCTAAAGTGGCTGCTACTCCCCCTAAGTATCACAACAGAAATGCAGCTTTGGATGCTGGATCCGCAAAGGCTGTAGGTCTGCAAACAAAATGTAATTTGCATTGGTTCATGAATGTTCGAAAAGACTTAGGATCCCCCATAAATCTTTCTGGTGTTGCTAGAGGAAATCGGGTAAGGATCATGGGGTTGACAAGTGGTTCAAGGTGCAACAAGACACATTTTACTTTTAATTTGTTTATTTGTATTGCGCCAAACTGCTCGCAAGGATCGGGGCGCATACGTGGAGACACGGACAGACAGTGATGGACAGAACAATAACGGGACACTTCATTACACATCAAGATTAGGCCATCAAAGGACGTAGGGTCTTATCTAGGATTACTCAAAAGCATGGTTTTGAGTTTTTTACGGAAAGAATATAGGTTAGATTCTAGTCTGAGGTTTGTCGGTAGTTTCTTCCAGAAAGCTGCCGCACGTGTGTGGACTGCTCTTCCTAGACCTAGTTCCTTTTTGAATTTAGGAGTTGTTATCAGTGCCTTGGCTTCAGATCTTAATGTTCTGGTAGGGTTGTAGGGTGTTAGTTTGGTCTTGAGATAGGCAGGGGCTTTACCATAAAGGCATTTATGGGTTAGACACAAGGACTTGAATTGTATGCGGGCTTCCATTTTCAACCAATGTAGGTCTCGTCTGGCTTTGCTGATATGATCTCTCCTTGGTTTTTGTTTGATAACTCTTATCGCCTGATTTCAAATCAGTTGGTACTTGTGTAAGCTTTGTTTGCTGGCACCAGCAAGGAGTGCGTTACCATAGTCCAAGCGCGATAAAATGGTGGCTCTGGCTATAGTGGTGCAATTCTTTTCATTGAGAAGGGGCTTAATTGCTTTGAGGAGTCTGATATAGTAGTTGCAGTTTTTGCTGACATACATGGCTTGAGCATCTGCGTTGAGTGTAGCTTCCAGGGTCATGCCAAGTGTTTTGACTTCACAAACTACATCAATGCAGGATTCCTTGATTTGGAATGCCTTGTAGTCAGATGTCATTTTAGTGCGAGCCTGGGTGGATCCAAATACCATTAACTCGGTCTTGTTGCTGTTAAGGCACATCCAATTATTGTTCATCTACTCTTCTATATTCTTATAGATGGTGTGGAGGAAGGGGGACAGGGAGGACAAACAGTAACAATCCTACTAGGACTTGTGACATTCAGATTGTGCAAGTGCAGTAACGGGAAGTGCAGGGGAGAGGGGAAGGGGAAGTGCCAGTCAGGGCAGAAGTGCCTGTGAGACAGTGAGTCCCAGGGGAGGCCAGGTAGGCAGAGCTGAGCTTAGGGCCCTTTAGGAGTGTGCATATGTAATGGATGGGATCACACAGAATAATTCTGAGTCCAAATAACTAAATCAACTCAGGGCATGCGGGTGACTGCAGGCTCCACAACAAGGTATTCCGCCCCTCTGTGGGCCGTGTGTATTTTAAAAAGCTTAGTTTTGTTCCTATTCTCCCTCCTTGTGTGCTCCCTGCCCCCTATCCCCTTACGTGGTCTTGTAGGTGTCCCCTCCATCCCTCCTGCCTCCCAGCCCTCCCAGCTCACCCTGATTGGCTGGTTCATGCCCCCCCTCCTCATTACAGGCGCCACCAGGGCAGCCCCTGCCCAGCAGGCCCACGGCTCATGGCCCCTAAGGCAAAGGGCAGCTCCCATGGTTGCGGCTCCTGTTGTGTCTGCAGGTGTCCGCCGGGGACACCAGTTGCCAGTCAGTCTCCACAGGTTAGTCCGACTAGCCTCCCTGCCTACCCCACCTTCAGACTCTTAAACACGGCTGTGCTTACCCCTGTTCTGTTGTAATACACGCTATATCAATATTTTTTAAAAAAGTCACTGTGAAAACTAGGCCTTTTTCTCCCCTTTCAGGATTCTCAAACTTAGGTGGCTTCTCACCGGTTCTAAAGTTGAGCATTTGTGAGCTCTTTAACCCTGAGAGTCTGTCCTATTGCACAACTTGATTGCCGCTCGCTATCTTGTCTGCCTACTCTCGCCAGTGTCTCCCCATCTCCTTCCATCCCCTCCTCTCCCACCTACTCTATGGTGTTCTCTGTCTCTCCTATCTTCTCTAACTGCTTCTCTATTGACTATCCTGCTCTCCTCACTAGATTTGGTAGGATGAAAGTTAAAAAGACCATCCTGGTCTCCAACCCAGGCCTCCCTGTCGTCGCCGACACCTACACCAGTTCCTCCTTCACGGAAACTCTCACCGACATCCTCTTTGTTGTGCCTTCACCTGACTTATGGACCCTTCATATGGTCTCTGTATTCTCTCCTTTCTCCTCTTCTCCCATTAAAGATGGCACCCGTTGGGACGCCCTCATGGCCTCCTTCCATTCCTCTAAGGTCATCATTAATGTTTACTCTAATGGGACCGTCTTGGTCCAAGGCCCTCAGGCCAACCTTCACCTCTTTGATAGATGCTTCCCGTGCCTTATCAACTTCCTTTCTTCTCTGGCTGTCCCCTCTCCCCTTTCCTTGGCTACCTTGCCTTCCCCCTCCCTCTCTGCCCCCACTTGGGCTCCTTCTACACCTCCCCAGGGCATACCTCTATTCTGTACCCCTCGCCGGACGTCCTTCAAGGATGGCAACCTTCTCCACATTGCCACTCTTAACTCTCGCTCTGCTGTCAAACATTCCTCTGTTATCTGCCGCCTTCTTGAAGAACTTGACCTCGATCTCCTTGGTCTCACTGAGACATGATTCACGGCCAGCTCTGTCACCAGCTTTGCCATGCTCCTACCTGATGGCTACAAGATCCTCTCCGTGCCCAGTGCCAACTGCTCTGGTGGGGGTGTAGCCCTTATCTTCCCTGAGCGGATTCCTGCCTCTGTCACTCCTACGCAGACCTACTCCTCTTTTGAATGCCTAGTCTGCAGGCTCTCTCTCTCCCCTAGCCATTCCCTTACTGTGGCTACTATCTATCGGCCACCTGGCCAGATTTCTTCCTTCCTCTCTGAGTGGGTGGACCTCTCCTCCTCACTCCTGGCCTCAACCACTCAACACCGCCTTCTTGGACACTTCAACATCCACTTAGATGCCTCCTGTCCCCCTTTTGGACTATTTCACGACATCTGCGACTCTCTCTCACTCACCATCCTCCACAATGGCCCGACTCATTCTGCAGGGCACACTCTCGATATTCTGATCTTCTCAGACCTTCCCCTCTTTGTCCCTCTCTCCACTCTTCTCTCCTGGAGTGATAACTTTCTGCTAACCCAAGAATTCCACACTACAGTCTGGTGGAAAGCCCAATTCTCTGGTTTGGCGTATAAATGATTCTTCTGCAGAGTGTCAAGAACCCAAAGAACATGTTCGTGTACAGGTAGTGTTTGTGAATAAATCAACATATCATCAAGATATACTACCACAAATCTAATGCTTCTCTAACGACTTCATTAATGAAGTGTTGAAATGTCGACAGGCGTTACACAACCCGAACGGAATCACCTGATATTCAAATAAATCGTATCGGGTGCAAAATGCCATTTTCCATTCATCACCTGTTCAGATGTGTACTAAATTGTACACCTTCCTAAGATCCAACTTGGTGTAGATATGGGCGTAACGGACTTGTTTGAGTACGCCAGAGATAAGTGGTAATGGGTACCCGTTTTGATGGTAACACTGTTCAGTGCTCTATAAACGATGCAGGGTTTGAGTTCGTTAGACCCCTTTTTAAATATAAAGAATAACAAAGAGGCTACAGATGACTTTGAGTGGCAAAAACCCCCCAGTTTTGTAGGCATTCATCTAGGTAATTATGAAGATACGCTTTTTCCTTTCCTGTTAAGGTATAGATGCGCCCACAAACGATGTGTGCTCCTGGTACCAAATCTATTGGACAATCATTCTCACGGTGTGGTGGTAACATCGCTATCTTTGTTTTACAGAACACTTGTTTAAATTGATCATAACATTTTGAAATGGTGGGCTGAATGACTGCAATATGCCTAAGGAGATATGTAGCAGCAGAGACCTCTGAGCAGGTAGTTTGTGGAGGTGACCGGGGTGGGAATTCCTCCTTACGGACGACATGAGACTGAATACACTCCGGTCGAAAAGTTAAAATTCTTTGTACCCAATTGACAATAGGATTGTGTAAAATAAGTCATGGAGTTCCCAATATAACCCTGAATAACCCAATATAACCCTGAATAATGGGGCAGCAACAAGGTCAAATGGTAGACGCTTGTGATGTTTTTCTTTACATATCATGTGCATATCAATAGTATGTTCCACTACAGGAATGGATGATAGATCAGTTCCATCTACGGCTTATATATGTCCTGGCAAATCCTTGAACACCGTAGGGATATTTAAAGAGCTAGCATAGGAAATGTTGATATAATTGCCCTTTGGCCACGGAATCCAACAATGCCACAGTTCAATGGGAGTTGACCCATTCCATGAAATGGATATAGGTATTGTAACATGAGGTACAGGAGTCTGTGAGGTGTTAACGCAAAAATGGGAACATGCAATAAAACCACTTGTATCATCAGTTCCCTTTAAAGATGAAAGCATGTGTTTCCCGTTCTCCCGGAAGACCTCCTAGGGAATTCTCTTATGAAATGTCCTATTTTGCCACAGTACAAACATAGTCCTGAGATCAACCGTCTTTCTCTTTCCTGAGCAGTTAATGGACCTCGGATTACCTCTATCTGCATGGGTTCTTTGTTTTCATTTCTTCTCCTACTGAGGTAGAGGACTTGGTCCCAGTAAATTCAGGAATTCTACACTCTCCACATCTATCCATCATTCATTTGGTAACTTGTATCACTATATCCAATAATTCAGGAAAAGACATAGGCATAGAAGGAACTATGGAAAGAGTGTCCTTCGGATCATCACACAGGCCATGATAAAACTCTACAGTTTTCTTGTTTTCAGGCCAATTAGTAGTAGCTGTTAGTTGATTAGAATGAGCCAAATACTGGTATATATCCAGATGTTTTTGTTTCAACTCTAATAACTCCATGTCAACAGTCTGATGAATATTATGGGTATCAACAACTCTACCTAGTGTTTTGGCAAGGTTTTCAAAGTTGTATAGGAGAGGATCATTGTTTTTAAGAAGGGAATTAGCTAAAGTGGCTGCTACTCCCCCTAAGTATCACAACAGAAATGCAGCTTTGGATGCTGGATCCGCAAAGGCTGTAGGTCGGCAAACAAAATGTAATTTGCATTGGTTCATGAATGTTCGAAAAGACTTAGGATCCCCCATAAATCTTTCTGGTGTTGCTAGAGGAAATCGGGTAAGGATCATGGGGTTGACAAGTGGTTCAAGGTGCAACAAGACACATTTTATTTTTAATTTGTTTATTTGTATTGCGCCAAACTGCTCGCAAGGATCGGGGCGCATACGTGGAGACACGGACAGACAGTGATGGACAGAACAATAACGGGACACTTCATTACACATCAAGATTAGGCCATCAAAGGACGCAGGGTCTTATCTAGGATTACTCAAAAGCATGGTTTTGAGTTTTTTACGGAAAGAATATAGGTTAGATTCTAGTCTGAGGTTTGTCGGTAGTTTCTTCCAGAAAGCTGCCGCACGTGTGTGGAATGCTCTTCCTAGACCTAGTTCCTTTTTGAATTTAGGAGTTGTTATCAGTGCCTTGGCTTCAGATCTTAATGTTCTGGTAGGGTTGTAGGGTGTTAGTTTGGTCTTGAGATAGGCAGGGGCTTTACCATAAAGGCATTTATGGGTTAGACACAAGGACTTGAATTGTATGCGGGCTTCCATTTTCAACCAATGTAGGTCTCGTCTGGCTTTGCTGATATGATCTCTCCTTGGTTTTTGTTTGATAACTCTTATCGCCTGATTTCAAATCAGTTGGTACTTGTGTAAGCTTTGTTTGCTGGCACCAGCAAGGAGTGCGTTACCATAGTCCAATCGCGATAAAATGGTGGCTCTGGCTATAGTGGTGCAATTCTTTTCATTGAGAAGGGGCTTAATTGCTTTGAGGAGTCTGATATAGTAGTTGCAGTTTTTGCTGACATACATGGCTTGAGCATCTGCGTTGAGTGTAGCTTCCAGGGTCATGCCAAGTGTTTTGACTTCACAAACTACATCAATGCAGGATTCCTTGATTTGGAATGCCTTGTAGTCAGATGTCATTTTAGTGCGAGCCTGGGTGGATCCAAATACCATTAACTCGGTCTTGTTGCTGTTAAGGCACATCCAATTATTGTTCATCTACTCTTCTATATTCTTATAGATGGTGTGGAGGAAGGGGGACAGGGAGGACAAACAGTAACAATCCTACTAGGACTTGTGACATTCAGATTGTGCAAGTGCAGTAACGGGAAGTGCAGGGGAGAGGGGAAGGGGAAGTGCCAGTCAGGGCAGAAGTGCCTGTGAGACAGTGAGTCCCAGGGGAGGCCAGGTAGGCAGAGCTGAGCTTAGGGCCCTTTAGGAGTGTGCATATGTAATGGATGGGATCACACAGAATAATTCTGAGTCCAAATAACTAAATCAACTCAGGGCATGCGGGTGACTGCAGGCTCCACAACAAGGTATTCTGCCCCTCTGTGGGCCGTGTGTATTTTAAAAAGCTTAGTTTTGTTCCTATTCTCCCTCCTTGTGTGCTCCCTGCCCCCTATCCCCTTACGTGGTCTTGTAGGTGTCCCCTCCATCCCTCCTGCCTCCCAGCCCTCCCAGCTCACCCTGATTGGCTGGTTCATGCCCCCCCTCCTCATTACAGGCGCCACCAGGGCAGCCCCTGCCCAGCAGGCCCACGGCTCATGGCCCCTAAGGCAAAGGGCAGCTCCCATGGTTGCGGCTCCTGTTGTGTCTGCAGGTGTCCGCCGGGGACACCAGTTGCCAGTCAGTCTCCACAGGTTAGTCCGACTAGCCTCCCTGCCTACCCCACCTTCAGACTCTTAAACACTGCTGTGCTTACCCCTGTTCTGTTGTAATACACGCTATATCAATATTTTTTAAAAAAGTCACTGTGAAAACTAGGCCTTTTTCTCCCCTTTCAGGATTCACAAACTTAGGTGGCTTCTCACCGGTTCTAAAGTTGAGCATTTGTGAGCTCTTTAACCCTGAGAGTCTGTCCTATTGCACAACTTGATTGCCGCTCGCTATCTTGTCTGCCTACTCTCGCCAGTGTCTCCCCATCTCCTTCCATCCCCTCCTCTCCCACCTACTCTATGGTGTTCTCTGTCTCTCCTATCTTCTCTAACTGCTTCTCTATTGACTATCCTGCTCTCCTCACTAGATTTGGTAGGATGAAAGTTAAAAAGACCATCCTGGTCTCCAACCCAGGCCTCCCTGTCGTCGCCGACACCTACACCAGTTCCTCCTTCAAGGAAACTCTCACCGACATCCTCTTTGTTGTGCCTTCACCTGACTTATGGACCCTTCATATGGTCTCTGTATTCTCTCCTTTCTCCTCTTCTCCCATTAAAGATGGCACCCGTTGGGACGCCCTCATGGCCTCCTTCCATTCCTCTAAGGTCATCATTAATGTTTACTCTAATGGGACCGTCTTGGTCCAAGGCCCTCAGGCCAACCTTCACCTCTTTGATAGATGCTTCCCGTGCCTTATCAACTTCCTTTCTTCTCTGGCTGTCCCCTCTCCCCTTTCCTTGGCTACCTTGCCTTCCCCCTCCCTCTCTGCCCCCACTTGGGCTCCTTCTACACCTCCCCAGGGCATACCTCTATTCTGTACCCCTCGCCGGACGTCCTTCAAGGATGGCAACCTTCTCCACATTGCCACTCTTAACTCTCGCTCTGCTGTCAAACATTCCTCTGTTATCTGCCGCCTTCTTGAAGAACTTGACCTCGATCTCCTTGGTCTCACTGAGACATGATTCACGGCCAGCTCTGTCACCAGCTTCGCCATGCTCCTACCTGATGGCTACAAGATCCTCTCCGTGCCCAGTGCCAACTGCTCTGGTGGGGGTGTAGCCCTTATCTTCCCTGAGCGGATTCCTGCCTCTGTCACTCCTACGCAGACCTACTCCTCTTTTGAATGCCTAGTCTGCAGGCTCTCTCTCTCCCCTAGCCATTCCCTTACTGTGGCTACTATCTATCGGCCACCTGGCCAGATTTCTTCCTTCCTCTCTGAGTGGGCGGACCTCTCCTCCTCACTCCTGGCCTCAACCACTCAACACCTCCTTCTTGGACACTTCAACATCCACTTAGATGCCTCCTGTCCCCCTTTTGGACTATTTCACGACATCAGCGACTCTCTCTCACTCACCATCCTCCACAATGGCCCGACTCATTCTGCAGGGCCCACTCTCGATATTCTGATCTTCTCAGACCTTCCCCTCTTTGTCCCTCTCTCCACTCTTCTCTCCTGGAGTGATAACTTTCTGCTAACCCAAGAATTCCACACTACAGTCTGGTGGAAAGCCCAATTCTCTGGTTTGGCGTATAAATGATTCTTCTGCAGAGTGTCAAGAACCCAAAGAACATGTTCGTGTACAGGTAGTGTTTGTGAATAAATCAACATATCATCAAGATATACTACCACAAATCTAATGCTTCTCTAACGACTTCATTAATGAAGTGTTGAAATGTCGAAAGGCGTTACACAACCCGAACGGAATCGCCTGATATTCAAATAAATCGTATCGGGTGCAAAATGCCATTTTCCATTCATCGCCTGTTCAGATGTGTACTAAATTGTACACCTTCCTAAGATCCAACTTGGTGTAGATATGGGCGTAACGGACTTGTTTGAGTACGCCAGAGATAAGTGGTAATGGGTACCCGTTTTGATGGTAACACTGTTCAGTGCTCTATAAACGATGCAGGGTTTGAGTTCGTTAGACCCCTTTTTAAATATAAAGAATAACAAAGAGGCTACAGATGACTTTGAGTGGCAAAACCCCCCAGTTTTGTAGGCATTCATCTAGGTAATTATGAAGATACGCTTTTTCCTTTCCTGTTAAGGTATAGATGCGCCCACAAACGATGTGTGCTCCTGGTACCAAATCTATTGGACAATCATTCTCACGGTGTGGTGGTAACATCGCTATCTTTGTTTTACAGAACACTTGTTTAAATTGATCATAACATTTTGAAATGGTGGGCTGAATGACTGCAATATGCCTAAGGAGATATGTAGCAGCAGAGACCTCTGAGCAGGTAGTTTGTGGAGGTGACCGGGGTGGGAATTCCTCCTTACGGACGACATGAGACTGAATACACTCCGGTCGAAAAGTTAAAATTCTTTGTACCCAATTGACAATAGGATTGTGTAAAATAAGTCATGGAGTTCCCAATATAACCCTGAATAACCCAATATAACCCTGAATAATGGGGCAGCAACAAGGTCAAATGGTAGACGCTTGTGATGTTTTTCTTTACATATCATGTGCATATCAATAGTATGTTCCACTACAGGAATGGATGATAGATCAGTTCCATCTACGGCTTATATATGTCCTGGCAAATCCTTGAACACCGTAGGGATATTTAAAGAGCTAGCATAGGAAATGTTGATATAATTGCCCTTTGGCCACGGAATCCAACAATGCCACAGTTCAATGGGAGTTGACCCATTCCATGAAATGGATATAGGTATTGTAACATGAGGTACAGGAGTCTGTGAGGTGTTAACGCAAAAATGGGAACATGCAATAAAACCACTTGTATCATCAGTTCCCTTTAAAGATGAAAGCATGTGTTTCCCGTTCTCCCGGAAGACCTCCTAGGGAATTCTCTTATGAAATGTCCTATTTTGCCACAGTACAAACATAGTCCTGAGATCAACCGTCTTTCTCTTTCCTGAGCAGTTAATGGACCTCGGATTACCTCTATCTGCATGGGTTCTTTGTTTTCATTTCTTCTCCTACTGAGGTAGAGGACTTGGTCCCAGTAAATTCAGGAATTCTACACTCTCCACATCTATCCATCATTCATTTGGTAACTTGTATCACTATATCCAATAATTCAGGAAAAGACATAGGCATAGAAGGAACTATGGAAAGAGTGTCCTTCGGATCATCACACAGGCCATGATAAAACTCTACAGTTTTCTTGTTTTCAGGCCAATTAGTAGTAGCCGTTAGTTGATTAGAATGAGCCAAATACTGGTATATATCCAGATGTTTTTGTTTCAACTCTAATAACTCCATGTCAACAGTCTGATGAATATTATGGGTATCAACAACTCTACCTAGTGTTTTGGCAAGGTTTTCAAAGTTGTATAGGAGAGGATCATTGTTTTTAAGAAGGGAATTAGCTAAAGTGGCTGCTACTCCCCCTAAGTATCACAACAGAAATGCAGCTTTGGATGCTGGATCCGCAAAGGCTGTAGGTCTGCAAACAAAATGTAATTTGCATTGGTTCATGAATGTTCGAAAAGACTTAGGATCCCCCATAAATCTTTCTGGTGTTGCTAGAGGAAATCGGGTAAGGATCATGGGGTTGACAAGTGGTTCAAGGTGCAACAAGACACATTTTACTTTTAATTTGTTTATTTGTATTGCGCCAAACTGCTCGCAAGGATCGGGGCGCATACGTGGAGACACGGACAGACAGTGATGGACAGAACAATAACGGGACACTTCATTACACATCAAGATTAGGCCATCAAAGGACGTAGGGTCTTATCTAGGATTACTCAAAAGCATGGTTTTGAGTTTTTTACGGAAAGAATATAGGTTAGATTCTAGTCTGAGGTTTGTCGGTAGTTTCTTCCAGAAAGCTGCCGCACGTGTGTGGACTGCTCTTCCTAGACCTAGTTCCTTTTTGAATTTAGGAGTTGTTATCAGTGCCTTGGCTTCAGATCTTAATGTTCTGGTAGGGTTGTAGGGTGTTAGTTTGGTCTTGAGATAGGCAGGGGCTTTACCATAAAGGCATTTATGGGTTAGACACAAGGACTTGAATTGTATGCGGGCTTCCATTTTCAACCAATGTAGGTCTCGTCTGGCTTTGCTGATATGATCTCTCCTTGGTTTTTGTTTGATAACTCTTATCGCCTGATTTCAAATCAGTTGGTACTTGTGTAAGCTTTGTTTGCTGGCACCAGCAAGGAGTGCGTTACCATAGTCCAAGCGCGATAAAATGGTGGCTCTGGCTATAGTGGTGCAATTCTTTTCATTGAGAAGGGGCTTAATTGCTTTGAGGAGTCTGATATAGTAGTTGCAGTTTTTGCTGACATACATGGCTTGAGCATCTGCGTTGAGTGTAGCTTCCAGGGTCATGCCAAGTGTTTTGACTTCACAAACTACATCAATGCAGGATTCCTTGATTTGGAATGCCTTGTAGTCAGATGTCATTTTAGTGCGAGCCTGGGTGGATCCAAATACCATTAACTCGGTCTTGTTGCTGTTAAGGCACATCCAATTATTGTTCATCTACTCTTCTATATTCTTATAGATGGTGTGGAGGAAGGGGGACAGGGAGGACAAACAGTAACAATCCTACTAGGACTTGTGACATTCAGATTGTGCAAGTGCAGTAACTGGAAGTGCAGGGGAGAGGGGAAGGGGAAGTGCCAGTCAGGGCAGAAGTGCCTGTGAGACAGTGAGTCCCAGGGGAGGCCAGGTAGGCAGAGCTGAGCTTAGGGCCCTTTAGGAGTGTGCATATGTAATGGATGGGATCACACAGAATAATTCTGAGTCCAAATAACTAAATCAACTCAGGGCATGCGGGTGACTGCAGGCTCCACAACAAGGTATTCCGCCCCTCTGTGGGCCGTGTGTATTTTAAAAAGCTTAGTTTTGTTCCTATTCTCCCTCCTTGTGTGCTCCCTGCCCCCTATCCCCTTACGTGGTCTTGTAGGTGTCCCCTCCATCCCTCCTGCCTCCCAGCCCTCCCAGCTCACCCTGATTGGCTGGTTCATGCCCCCCCTCCTCATTACAGGCGCCACCAGGGCAGCCCCTGCCCAGCAGGCCCACGGCTCATGGCCCCTAAGGCAAAGGGCAGCTCCCATGGTTGCGGCTCCTGTTGTGTCTGCAGGTGTCCGCCGGGGACACCAGTTGCCAGTCAGTCTCCACAGGTTAGTCCGACTAGCCTCCCTGCCTACCCCACCTTCAGACTCTTAAACACGGCTGTGCTTACCCCTGTTCTGTTGTAATACACGCTATATCAATATTTTTTTAAAAAGTCACTGTGAAAACTAGGCCTTTTTCTCCCCTTTCAGGATTCTCAAACTTAGGTGGCTTCTCACCGGTTCTAAAGTTGAGCATTTGTGAGCTCTTTAACCCTGAGAGTCTGTCCTATTGCACAACTTGATTGCCGCTCGCTATCTTGTCTGCCTACTCTCGCCAGTGTCGCCCCATCTCCTTCCATCCCCTCCTCTCCCACCTACTCTATGGTGTTCTCTGTCTCTCCTATCTTCTCTAACTGCTTCTCTATTGACTATCCTGCTCTCCTCACTAGATTTGGTAGGATGAAAGTTAAAAAGACCATCCTGGTCTCCAACCCAGGCCTCCCTGTCGTCGCCGACACCTACACCAGTTCCTCCTTCAAGGAAACTCTCACCGACATCCTCTTTGTTGTGCCTTCACCTGACTTATGGACCCTTCATATGGTCTCTGTATTCTCTCCTTTCTCCTCTTCTCCCATTAAAGATGGCACCCGTTGGGACGCCCTCATGGCCTCCTTCCATTCCTCTAAGGTCATCATTAATGTTTACTCTAATGGGACCGTCTTGGTCCAAGGCCCTCAGGCCAACCTTCACCTCTTTGATAGATGCTTCCCGTGCCTTATCAACTTCCTTTCTTCTCTGGCTGTCCCCTCTCCCCTTTCCTTGGCTACCTTGCCTTCCCCCTCCCTCTCTGCCCCCACTTGGGCTCCTTCTACACCTCCCCAGGGCATACCTCTATTCTGTACCCCTCGCCGGACTTCCTTCAAGGATGGCAACCTTCTCCACATTGCCACTCTTAACTCTCGCTCTGCTGTCAAACATTCCTCTGTTATCTGCCGCCTTCTTGAAGAACTTGACCTCGATCTCCTTGGTCTCACTGAGACATGATTCACGGCCAGCTCTGTCACCAGCTTTGCCATGCTCCTACCTGATGGCTACAAGATCCTCTCCGTGCCCAGTGCCAACTGCTCTGGTGGGGGTGTAGCCCTTATCTTCCCTGAGCGGATTCCTGCCTCTGTCACTCCTACGCAGACCTACTCCTCTTTTGAATGCCTAGTCTGCAGGCTCTCTCTCTCCCCTAGCCATTCCCTTACTGTGGCTACTATCTATCGGCCACCTGGCCAGATTTCTTCCTTCCTCTCTGAGTGGGCGGACCTCTCCTCCTCACTCCTGGCCTCAACCACTCAACACCTCCTTCTTGGACACTTCAACATCCACTTAGATGCCTCCTGTCCCCCTTTTGGACTATTTCACGACATCTGCGACTCTCTCTCACTCACCATCCTCCACAATGGCCCGACTCATTCTGCAGGGCACACTCTCGATATTCTGATCTTCTCAGACCTTCCCCTCTTTGTCCCTCTCTCCACTCTTCTCTCCTGGAGTGATAACTTTCTGCTAACCCAAGAATTCCATACTACAGTCTGGTGGAAAGCCCAATTCTCTGGTTTGGCGTATAAATGATTCTTCTGCAGAGTGTCAAGAACCCAAAGAACATGTTCGTGTACAGGTAGTGTTTGTGAATAAATCAACATATCATCAAGATATACTACCACAAATCTAATGCTTCTCTAACGACTTCATTAATGAAGTGTTGAAATGTCGACAGGCGTTACACAACCCGAACGGAATCACCTGATATTCAAATAAATCGTATCGGGTGCAAAATGCCATTTTCCATTCATCGCCTGTTCAGATGTGTACTAAATTGTACACCTTCCTAAAATCCAACTTGGTGTAGATATGGGCGTAACGGACTTGTTTGAGTACGCCAGAGATAAGTGGTAATGGGTACCCGTTTTGATGGTAACACTGTTCAGTGCTCTATAAACGATGCAGGGTTTGAGTTCGTTAGACCCCTTTTTAAATATAAAGAATAACAAAGAGGCTACAGATGACTTTGAGTGGCAAAAACCCCCCAGTTTTGTAGGCATTCATCTAGGTAATTATGAAGATACGCTTTTTCCTTTCCTGTTAAGGTATAGATGCGCCCACAAACGATGTGTGCTCCTGGTACCAAATCTATTGGACAATCATTCTCACGGTGTGGTGGTAACATCGCTATCTTTGTTTTACAGAACACTTGTTTAAATTGATCATAACATTTTGAAATGGTGGGCTGAATGACTGCAATATGCCTAAGGAGATATGTAGCAGCAGAGACCTCTGAGCAGGTAGTTTGTGGAGGTGACCGGGGTGGGAATTCCTCCTTACGGACGACATGAGACTGAATACACTCCGGTCGAAAAGTTAAAATTCTTTGTACCCAATTGACAATAGGATTGTGTAAAATAAGTCATGGAGTTCCCAATATAACCCTGAATAACCCAATATAACCCTGAATAATGGGGCAGCAACAAGGTCAAATGGTAGACGCTTGTGATGTTTTTCTTTACATATCATGTGCATATCAATAGTATGTTCCACTACAGGAATGGATGATAGATCAGTTCCATCTACGGCTTATATATGTCCTGGCAAATCCTTGAACACCGTAGGGATATTTAAAGAGCTAGCATAGGAAATGTTGATATAATTGCCCTTTGGCCACGGAATCCAACAATGCCACAGTTCAATGGGAGTTGACCCATTCCATGAAATGGATATAGGTATTGTAACATGAGGTACAGGAGTCTGTGAGGTGTTAACGCAAAAATGGGAACATGCAATAAAACCACTTGTATCATCAGTTCCCTTTAAAGATGAAAGCATGTGTTTCCCGTTCTCCCGGAAGACCTCCTAGGGAATTCTCTTATGAAATGTCCTATTTTGCCACAGTACAAACATAGTCCTGAGATCAACCGTCTTTCTCTTTCCTGAGCAGTTAATGGACCTCGGATTACCTCTATCTGCATGGGTTCTTTGTTTTCATTTCTTCTCCTACTGAGGTAGAGGACTTGGTCCCAGTAAATTCAGGAATTCTACACTCTCCACATCTATCCATCATTCATTTGGTAACTTGTATCACTATATCCAATAATTCAGGAAAAGACATAGGCATAGAAGGAACTATGGAAAGAGTGTCCTTCGGATCATCACACAGGCCATGATAAAACTCTACAGTTTTCTTGTTTTCAGGCCAATTAGTAGTAGCCGTTAGTTGATTAGAATGAGCCAAATACTGGTATATATCCAGATGTTTTTGTTTCAACTCTAATAACTCCATGTCAACAGTCTGATGAATATTATGGGTATCAACAACTCTACCTAGTGTTTTGGCAAGGTTTTCAAAGTTGTATAGGAGAGGATCATTGTTTTTAAGAAGGGAATTAGCTAAAGTGGCTGCTACTCCCCCTAAGTATCACAACAGAAATGCAGCTTTGGATGCTGGATCCGCAAAGGCTGTAGGTCTGCAAACAAAATGTAATTTGCATTGGTTCATGAATGTTCGAAAAGACTTAGGATCCCCCATAAATCTTTCTGGTGTTGCTAGAGGAAATCGGGTAAGGATCATGGGGTTGACAAGTGGTTCAAGGTGCAACAAGACACATTTTATTTTTAATTTGTTTATTTGTATTGCGCCAAACTGCTCGCAAGGATCGGGGCGCATACGTGGAGACACGGACAGACAGTGATGGACAGAACAATAACGGGACACTTCATTACACATCAAGATTAGGCCATCAAAGGACGTAGGGTCTTATCTAGGATTACTCAAAAGCATGGTTTTGAGTTTTTTACGGAAAGAATATAGGTTAGATTCTAGTCTGAGGTTTGTCGGTAGTTTCTTCCAGAAAGCTGCCGCACGTGTGTGGAATGCTCTTCCTAGACCTAGTTCCTTTTTGAATTTAGGAGTTGTTATCAGTGCCTTGGCTTCAGATCTTAATGTTCTGGTAGGGTTGTAGGGTGTTAGTTTGGTCTTGAGATAGGCAGGGGCTTTACCATAAAGGCATTTATGGGTTAGACACAAGGACTTGAATTGTATGCGGGCTTCCATTTTCAACCAATGTAGGTCTCGTCTGGCTTTGCTGATATGATCTCTCCTTGGTTTTTGTTTGATAACTCTTATCGCCTGATTTCAAATCAGTTGGTACTTGTGTAAGCTTTGTTTGCTGGCACCAGCAAGGAGTGCGTTACCATAGTCCAAGCGCGATAAAATGGTGGCTCTGGCTATAGTGGTGCAATTCTTTTCATTGAGAAGGGGCTTAATTGCTTTGAGGAGTCTGATATAGTAGTTGCAGTTTTTGCTGACATACATGGCTTGAGCATCTGCGTTGAGTGTAGCTTCCAGGGTCATGCCAAGTGTTTTGACTTCACCAACTACATCAATGCAGGATTCCTTGATTTGGAATGCCTTGTAGTCAGATGTCATTTTAGTGCGAGCCTGGGTGGATCCAAATACCATTAACTCGGTCTTGTTGCTGTTAAGGCACATCCAATTATTGTTCATCTACTCTTCTATATTCTTATAGATGGTGTGGAGGAAGGGGGACAGGGAGGACAAACAGTAACAATCCTACTAGGACTTGTGACATTCAGATTGTGCAAGTGCAGTAACGGGAAGTGCAGGGGAGAGGGGAAGGGGAAGTGCCAGTCAGGGCAGAAGTGCCTGTGAGACAGTGAGTCCCAGGGGAGGCCAGGTAGGCAGAGCTGAGCTTAGGGCCCTTTAGGAGTGTGCATATGTAATGGATGGGATCACACAGAATAATTCTGAGTCCAAATAACTAAATCAACTCAGGGCATGGGGGTGACTGCAGGCTCCACAACAAGGTATTCTGCCCCTCTGTGGGCCGTGTGTATTTTAAAAAGCTTAGTTTTGTTCCTATTCTCCCTCCTTGTGTGCTCCCTGCCCCCTATCCTCTTACGTGGTCTTGTAGGTGTCCCCTCCATCCCTCCTGCCTCCCAGCCCTCCCAGCTCACCCTGATTGGCTGGTTCATGCCCCCCCTCCTCATTACAGGCGCCAACAGGGCAGCCCCTGCCCGGCAGGCCCACGGCTCATGGCCCCTAAGGCAAAGGGCAGCTCCCATGGTTGCGGCTCCTGTTGTGTCTGCAGGTGTCCGCCGGGGACACCAGTTGCCAGTCAGTCTCCACAGGTTAGTCCGACTAGCCTCCCTGCCTACCCCACCTTCAGACTCTTAAACACGGCTGTGCTTACCCCTGTTCTGTTGTAATACACGCTATATCAATATTTTTTAAAAAAGTCACTGTGAAAACTAGGCCTTTTTCTCCCCTTTCAGGATTCTCAAACTTAGGTGGCTTCTCACCGGTTCTAAAGTTGAGCATTTGTGAGCTCTTTAACCCTGAGAGTCTGTCCTATTGCACAACTTGATTGCCGCTCGCTATCTTGTCTGCCTACTCTCGCCAGTGTCTCCCCATCTCCTTCCATCCCCTCCTCTCCCACCTACTCTATGGTGTTCTCTGTCTCTCCTATCTTCTCTAACTGCTTCTCTATTGACTATCCTGCTCTCCTCACTAGATTTGGTAGGATGAAAGTTAAAAAGACCATCCTGGTCTCCAACCCAGGCCTCCCTGTCGTCGCCGACACCTACACCAGTTCCTCCTTCAAGGAAACTCTCACCGACATCCTCTTTGTTGTGCCTTCACCTGACTTATGGACCCTTCATATGGTCTCTGTATTCTCTCCTTTCTCCTCTTCTCCCATTAAAGATGGCACCCGTTGGGACGCCCTCATGGCCTCCTTCCATTCCTCTAAGGTCATCATTAATGTTTACTCTAATGGGACCGTCTTGGTCCAAGGCCCTCAGGCCAACCTTCACCTCTTTGATAGATGCTTCCCATGCCTTATCAACTTCCTTTCTTCTCTGGCTGTCCCCTCTCCCCTTTCCTTGGCTACCTTGCCTTCCCCCTCCCTCTCTGCCCCCACTTGGGCTCCTTCTACACCTCCCCAGGGCATACCTCTATTCTGTACCCCTCGCCGGACGTCCTTCAAGGATGGCAGCCTTCTCCACTTTGCCACTCTTAACTCTCGCTCTGCTGTCAAACATTCCTCTGTTATCTGCCGCCTTCTTGAAGAACTTGACCTCGATCTCCTTGGTCTCACTGAGACATGATTCACGGCCAGCTCTGTCACCAGCTTTGCCATGCTCCTACCTGATGGCTACAAGATCCTCTCCGTGCCCAGTGCCAACTGCTCTGGTGGGGGTGTAGCCCTTATCTTCCCTGAGCGGATTCCTGCCTCTGTCACTCCTACGCAGACCTACTCCTCTTTTGAATGCCTAGTCTGCAGGCTCTCTCTCTCCCCTAGCCATTCCCTTAGTGTGGCTACTATCTATCGGCCACCTGGCCAGATTTCTTCCTTCCTCTCTGAGTGGGCGGACCGCTCCTCCTCACTCCTGGCCTCAACCACTCAACACCTCCTTCTTGGACACTTCAACATCCTCTTAGATGCCTCCTGTCCCCCTTTTGGACTATTTCACGACATCTGCGACTCTCTCTCACTCACCATCCTCCACAATGGCCCGACTCATTCTGCAGGGCACACTCTCGATATTCTGATCTTCTCAGACCTTCCCCTCTTTGTCCCTCTCTCCACTCTTCTCTCCTGGAGTGATAACTTTCTGCTAACCCAAGAATTCCACACTACAGTCTGGTGGAAAGCCCAATTCTCTGGTTTGGCGTATAAATGATTCTTCTGCAGAGTGTCAAGAACCCAAAGAACATGTTCGTGTACAGGTAGTGTTTGTGAATAAATCAACATATCATCAAGATATACTACCACAAATCTAATGCTTCTCTAACGACTTCATTAATGAAGTGTTGAAATGTCGACAGGCGTTACACAACCCGAACGGAATCACCTGATATTCAAATAAATCGTATCGGGTGCAAAATGCCATTTTCCATTCATCGCCTGTTCAGATGTGTACTAAATTGTACACCTTCCTAAGATCCAACTTGGTGTAGATATGGGCGTAACGGACTTGTTTGAGTACGCCAGAGATAAGTGGTAATGGGTACCCGTTTTGATGGTAACACTGTTCAGTGCTCTATAAACGATGCAGGGTTTGAGTTCGTTAGAACCCTTTTTAAATATAAAGAATAACAAAGAGGCTACAGATGACTTTGAGTGGCAAAAACCCCCCAGTTTTGTAGGCATTCATCTAGGTAATTATGAAGATACGCTTTTTCCTTTCCTGTTAAGGTATAGATGCGCCCACAAACGAAGTGTGCTCCTGGTACCAAATATATTGGACAATCATTCTCACGGTGTGGTGGTAACATCGCTATCTTTGTTTTACAGAACACTTGTTTAAATTGATCATAACATTTTGAAATGGTGGGCTGAATGACTGCAATATGCCTAAGGAGATATGTAGCAGCAGAGACCTCTGAGCAGGTAGTTTGTGGAGGTGACCGGGGTGGGAATTCCTCCTTACGGACGACATGAGACTGAATACACTCCGGTCGAAAAGTTAAAATTCTTTGTACCCAATTGACAATAGGATTGTGTAAAATAAGTCATGGAGTTCCCAATATAACCCTGAATAACCCAATATAACCCTGAATAATGGGGCAGAAACAAGGTCAAATGGTAGACGCTTGTGATGTTTTTCTTTACATATCATGTGCATATCAATAGTATGTTCCACTACAGGAATGGATGATAGATCAGTTCCATCTACGGCTTATATATGTCCTGGCAAATCCTTGAACACCGTAGGGATATTTAAAGAGCTAGCATAGGAAATGTTGATATAATTGCCCTTTGGCCACGGAATCCAACAATGCCACAGTTCAATGGGAGTTGACCCATTCCATGAAATGGATATAGGTATTGTAACATGAGGTACAGGAGTCTGTGAGGTGTTAACGCAAAAATGGGAACATGCAATAAAACCACTTGTATCATCAGTTCCCTTTAAAGATGAAAGCATGTGTTTCCCGTTCTCCCGGAAGACCTCCTAGGGAATTCTCTTATGAAATGTCCTATTTTGCCACAGTACAAACATAGTCCTGAGATCAACCGTCTTTCTCTTTCCTGAGCAGTTAATGGACCTCGGATTACCTCTATCTGCATGGGTTCTTTGTTTTCATTTCTTCTCCTACTGAGGTAGAGGACTTGGTCCCAGTAAATTCAGGAATTCTACACTCTCCACATCTATCCATCATTCATTTGGTAACTTGTATCACTATATCCAATAATTCAGGAAAAGACATAGGCATAGAAGGAACTATGGAAAGAGTGTCCTTCGGATCATCACACAGGCCATGATAAAACTCTACAGTTTTCTTGTTTTCAGGCCAATTAGTAGTAGCCGTTAGTTGATTAGAATGAGCCAAATACTGGTATATATCCAGATGTTTTTGTTTCAACTCTAATAACTCCATGTCAACAGTCTGATGAATATTATGGGTATCAACAACTCTACCTAGTGTTTTGGCAAGGTTTTCAAAGTTGTATAGGAGAGGATCATTGTTTTTAAGAAGGGAATTAGCTAAAGTGGCTGCTACTCCCCCTAAGTATCACAACAGAAATGCAGCTTTGGATGCTGGATCCGCAAAGGCTGTAGGTCTGCAAACAAAATGTAATTTGCATTGGTTCATGAATGTTCGAAAAGACTTAGGATCCCCCATAAATCTTTCTGGTGATGCTAGAGGAAATCGGGTAAGGATCATGGGGTTGACAAGTGGTTCAAGGTGCAACAAGACACATTTTATTTTTAATTTGTTTATTTGTATTGCGCCAAACTGCTCACAAGGATCGGGGCGCATACGTGGAGACACGGACAGACAGTGATGGACAGAACAATAACGGGACACTTCATTACACATCAAGATTAGGCCATCAAAGGACGTAGGGTCTTATCTAGGATTACTCAAAAGCATGGTTTTGAGTTTTTTACGGAAAGAATATAGGTTAGATTCTAGTCTGAGGTTTGTCGGTAGTTTCTTCCAGAAAGCTGCCACACGTGTGTGGAATGCTCTTCCTAGACCTAGTTCCTTTTTGAATTTAGGAGTTGTTATCAGTGCCTTGGCTTCAGATCTTAATGTTCTGGTAGGGTTGTAGGGTGTTAGTTTGGTCTTGAGATAGGCAGGGGCTTTACCATAAAGGCATTTATGGGTTAGACACAAGGACTTGAATTGTATGCGGGCTTCCATTTTCAACCAATGTAGGTCTCGTCTGGCTTTGCTGATATGATCTCTCCTTGGTTTTTGTTTGATAACTCTTATCGCCTGATTTCAAATCAGTTGGTACTTGTGTAAGCTTTGTTTGCTGGCACCAGCAAGGAGTGCGTTACCATAGTCCAAGCGCGATAAAATGGTGGCTCTGGCTATAGTGGTGCAATTCTTTTCATTGAGAAGGGGCTTAATTGCTTTGAGGAGTCTGATATAGTAGTTGCAGTTTTTGCTGACATACATGGCTTGAGCATCTGCGTTGAGTGTAGCTTCCAGGGTCATGCCAAGTGTTTTGACTTCACCAACTACATCAATGCAGGATTCCTTGATTTGGAATGCCTTGTAGTCAGATGTCATTTTAGTGCGAGCCTGGGTGGATCCAAATACCATTAACTCAGTCTTGTTGCTGTTAAGGCACATCCAATTATTGTTCATCTACTCTTCTATATTCTTATAGATGGTGTGGAGGAAGGGGGACAGGGAGGACAAACAGTAACAATCCTACTAGGACTTGTGACATTCAGATTGTGCAAGTGCAGTAACGGGAAGTGCAGGGGAGAGGGGAAGGGGAAGTGCCAGTCAGGGCAGAAGTGCCTGTGAGACAGTGAGTCCCAGGGGAGGCCAGGTAGGCAGAGCTGAGCTTAGGGCCCTTTAGGAGTGTGC
The DNA here is from genome assembly GCF_040938575.1 of Ambystoma mexicanum. Lineage (NCBI taxonomy): Eukaryota > Metazoa > Chordata > Amphibia > Caudata > Ambystomatidae > Ambystoma > Ambystoma mexicanum. The sequence continues at coordinate 201,693,807 of NC_090934.1, read as the reverse complement.
ATATGTAATGGATGGGATCACACAGAATAATTCTGAGTCCAAATAACTAAATCAACTCAGGGCATGCGGGTGACTGCAGGCTCCACAACAAGGTATTCTGCCCCTCTGTGGGCCGTGTGTATTTTAAAAAGCTTAGTTTTGTTCCTATTCTCCCTCCTTGTGTGCTCCCTGCCCCCTATCCCCTTACGTGGTCTTGTAGGTGTCCCCTCCATCCCTCCTGCCTCCCAGCCCTCCCAGCTCACCCTGATTGGCTGGTTCATGCCCCCCCTCCTCATTACAGGCGCCACCAGGGCAGCCCCTGCCCGGCAGGCCCACGGCTCATGGCCCCTAAGGCAAAGGGCAGCTCCCATGGTTGCGGCTCCTGTTGTGTCTGCAGGTGTCCGCCGGGGACACCAGTTGCCAGTCAGTCTCCACAGGTTAGTCTGACTAGCCTCCCTGCCTACCCCACCTTCAGACTCTTAAACACGGCTGTGCTTACCCCTGTTCTGTTGTAATACACGCTATATCAATATTTTTTAAAAAAGTCACTGTGAAAACTAGGCCTTTTTCTCCCCTTTCAGGATTCTCAAACTTAGGTGGCTTCTCACCGGTTCTAAAGTTGAGCATTTGTGAGCTCTTTAACCCTGAGAGTCTGTCCTATTGCACAACTTGATTGCCGCTCGCTATCTTGTCTGCCTACTCTCGCCAGTGTCTCCCCATCTCCTTCCATCCCCTCCTCTCCCACCTACTCTATGGTGTTCTCTGTCTCTCCTATCTTCTCTAACTGCTTCTCTATTGACTATCCTGCTCTCCTCACTAGATTTGGTAGGATGAAAGTTAAAAAGACCATCCTGGTCTCCAACCCAGGCCTCCCTGTCGTCGCCGACACCTACACCAGTTCCTCCTTCAAGGAAACTCTCACCGACATCCTCTTTGTTGTGCCTTCACCTGACTTATGGACCCTTCATATGGTCTCTGTATTCTCTCCTTTCTCCTCTTCTCCCATTAAAGATGGCACCCGTTGGGACGCCCTCATGGCCTCCTTCCATTCCTCTAAGGTCATCATTAATGTTTACTCTAATGGGACCGTCTTGGTCCAAGGCCCTCAGGCCAACCTTCACCTCTTTGATAGATGCTTCCCGTGCCTTATCAACTTCCTTTCTTCTCTGGCTGTCCCCTCTCCCCTTTCCTTGGCTACCTTGCCTTCCCCCTCCCTCTCTGCCCCCACTTGGGCTCCTTCTACACCTCCCCAGGGCATACCTCTATTCTGTACCCCTCGCCGGACGTCCTTCAAGGATGGCAACCTTCTCCACATTGCCACTCTTAACTCTCGCTCTGCTGTCAAACATTCCTCTGTTATCTGCCGCCTTCTTGAAGAACTTGACCTCGATCTCCTTGGTCTCACTGAGACATGATTCACGGCCAGCTCTGTCACCAGCTTTGCCATGCTCCTACCTGATGGCTACAAGATCCTCTCCGTGCCCAGTGCCAACTGCTCTGGTGGGGGTGTAGCCCTTATCTTCCCTGAGCGGATTCCTGCCTCTGTCACTCCTACGCAGACCTACTCCTCTTTTGAATGCCTAGTCTGCAGGCTCTCTCTCTCCCCTAGCCATTCCCTTACTGTGGCTACTATCTATCGGCCACCTGGCCAGATTTCTTCCTTCCTCTCTGAGTGGGCGGACCTCTCCTCCTCACTCCTGGCCTCAACCACTCAACACCGCCTTCTTGGACACTTCAACATCCACTTAGATGCCTCCTGTCCCCCTTTTGGACTATTTCACGACATCTGCGACTCTCTCTCACTCACCATCCTCCACAATGGCCCGACTCATTCTGCAGGGCACACTCTCGATATTCTGATCTTCTCAGACCTTCCCCTCTTTGTCCCTCTCTCCACTCTTCTCTCCTGGAGTGATAACTTTCTGCTAACCCAAGAATTCCACACTACAGTCTGGTGGAAAGCCCAATTCTCTGGTTTGGCATATAAATGATTCTTCTGCAGAGTGTCAAGAACCCAAAGAACATGTTCGTGTACAGGTAGTGTTTGTGAATAAATCAACATATCATCAAGATATACTACCACAAATCTAATGCTTCTCTAACGACTTCATTAATGAAGTGTTGAAATGTCGACAGGCGTTACACAACCCGAACGGAATCACCTGATATTCAAATAAATCGTATCGGGTGCAAAATGCCATTTTCCATTCATCGCCTGTTCAGATGTGTACTAAATTGTACACCTTCCTAAGATCCAACTTGGTGTAGATATGGGCGTAACGGACTTGTTTGAGTACGCCAGAGATAAGTGGTAATGGGTACCCGTTTTGATGGTAACACTGTTCAGTGCTCTATAAACGATGCAGGGTTTGAGTTCGTTAGACCCCTTTTTAAATATAAAGAATAACAAAGAGGCTACAGATGACTTTGAGTGGCAAAAACCCCCCAGTTTTGTAGGCATTCATCTAGGTAATTATGAAGATACGCTTTTTCCTTTCCTGTTAAGGTATAGATGCGCCCACAAACGATGTGTGCTCCTGGTACCAAATCTATTGGACAATCATTCTCACGGTGTGGTGGTAACATCGCTATCTTTGTTTTACAGAACACTTGTTTAAATTGATCATAACATTTTGAAATGGTGGGCTGAATGACTGCAATATGCCTAAGGAGATATGTAGCAGCAGAGACCTCTGAGCAGGTAGTTTGTGGAGGTGACCGGGGTGGGAATTCCTCCTTACGGACGACATGAGACTGAATACACTCCGGTCGAAAAGTTAAAATTCTTTGTACCCAATTGACAATAGGATTGTGTAAAATAAGTCATGGAGTTCCCAATATAACCCTGAATAACCCAATATAACCCTGAATAATGGGGCAGCAACAAGGTCAAATGGTAGACGCTTGTGATGTTTTTCTTTACATATCATGTGCATATCAATAGTATGTTCCACTACAGGAATGGATGATAGATCAGTTCCATCTACGGCTTATATATGTCCTGGCAAATCCTTGAACACTGTAGGGATATTTAAAGAGCTAGCATAGGAAATGTTGATATAATTGCCCTTTGGCCACGGAATCCAACAATGCCACAGTTCAATGGGAGTTGACCCATTCCATGAAATGGATATAGGTATTGTAACATGAGGTACAGGAGTCTGTGAGGTGTTAACGCAAAAATGGGAACATGCAATAAAACCACTTGTATCATCAGTTCCCTTTAAAGATGAAAGCATGTGTTTCCCGTTCTCCCGGAAGACCTCCTAGGGAATTCTCTTATGAAATGTCCTATTTTGCCACAGTACAAACATAGTCCTGAGATCAACCGTCTTTCTCTTTCCTGAGCAGTTAATGGACCTCGGATTACCTCTATCTGCATGGGTTCTTTGTTTTCATTTCTTCTCCTACTGAGGTAGAGGACTTGGTCCCAGTAAATTCAGGAATTCTACACTCTCCACATCTATCCATCATTCATTTGGTAACTTGTATCACTATATCCAATAATTCAGGAAAAGACATAGGCATAGAAGGAATATGGAAAGAGTGTCCTTCGGATCATCACACAGGCCATGATAAAATTCTACAGTTTTCTTGTTTTCAGGCCAATTAGTAGTAGCCGTTAGTTGATTAGAATGAGCCAAATACTGGTATATATCCAGATGTTTTTGTTTCAACTCTAATAACTCCATGTCAACAGTCTGATGAATATTATGGGTATCAACAACTCTACCTAGTGTTTTGGCAAGGTTTTCAAAGTTGTATAGGAGAGGATCATTGTTTTTAAGAAGGGAATTAGCTAAAGTGGCTGCTACTCCCCCTAAGTATCACAACAGAAATGCAGCTTTGGATGCTGGATCCGCAAAGGCTGTAGGTCTGCAAACAAAATGTAATTTGCATTGGTTCATGAATGTTCGAAAAGACTTAGGATCCCCCATAAATCTTTCTGGTGTTGCTAGAGGAAATCGGGTAAGGATCATGGGGTTGACAAGTGGTTCAAGGTGCAACAAGACACATTTTATTTTTAATTTGTTTATTTGTATTGCGCCAAACTGCTCGCAAGGATTGGGGCGCATACGTGGAGACACGGACAGACAGTGATGGACAGAACAATAACGGGACACTTCATTACACATCAAGATTAGGCCATCAAAGGACGTAGGTTCTTATCTAGGATTACTCAAAAGCATGGTTTTGAGTTTTTTACGGAAAGAATATAGGTTAGATTCTAGTCTGAGGTTTGTCGGTAGTTTCTTCCAGAAAGCTGCCGCACGTGTGTGGAATGCTCTTCCTAGACCTAGTTCCTTTTTGAATTTAGGAGTTGTTATCAGTGCCTTGGCTTCAGATCTTAATGTTCTGGTAGGTTTGTAGGGTGTTAGTTTGGTCTTGAGATAGGCAGGGGCTTTACCATAAAGGCATTTATGGGTTAGACACAAGGACTTGAATTGTATGCGGGCTTCCATTTTCAACCAATGTAGGTCTCGTCTGGCTTTGCTGATATGATCTCTCCTTGGTTTTTGTTTGATAACTCTTATCGCCTGATTTCAAATCAGTTGGTACTTGTGTAAGCTTTGTTTGCTGGCACCAGCAAGGAGTGCGTTACCATAGTCCAAGCGCGATAAAATGGTGGCTCTGGCTATAGTGGTGCAATTCTTTTCATTGAGAAGGGGCTTAATTGCTTTGAGGAGTCTGATATAGTAGTTGCAGTTTTTGCTGACATACATGGCTTGAGCATCTGCGTTGAGTGTAGCTTCCAGGGTCATGCCAAGTGTTTTGACTTGACCAACTACATCAATGCAGGATTCCTTGATTTGGAATGCCTTGTAGTCAGATGTCATTTTAGTGCGAGCCTGGGTGGATCCAAATACCATTAACTCGGTCTTGTTGCTGTTAAGGCACATCCAATTATTGTTCATCTACTCTTCTATATTCTTATAGATGGTGTGGAGGAAGGGGGACAGGGAGGACAAACAGTAACAATCCTACTAGGACTTGTGACATTCAGATTGTGCAAGTGCAGTAACGGGAAGTGCAGGGGAGAGGGGAAGGGGAAGTGCCAGTCAGGGCAGAAGTGCCTGTGAGACAGTGAGTCCCAGGGGAGGCCAGGTAGGCAGAGCTGAGCTTAGGGCCCTTTAGGAGTGTGCATATGTAATGGATGGGATCACACAGAATAATTCTGAGTCCAAATAACTAAATCAACTCAGGGCATGCGGGTGACTGCAGGCTCCACAACAAGGTATTCTGCCCCTCTGTGGGCCGTGTGTATTTTAAAAAGCTTAGTTTTGTTCCTATTCTCCCTCCTTGTGTGCCTCCTGCCCCCTATCCCCTTACGTGGTCTTGTAGGTGTCCCCTCCATCCCTCCTGCCTCCCAGCCCTCCCAGCTCACCCTGATTGGCTGGTTCATGCCCCCCCTCCTCATTACAGGCGCCACCAGGGCAGCCCCTGCCCGGCAGGCCCACGGCTCATGGCCCCTAAGGCAAAGGGCAGCTCCCATGGTTGCGGCTCCTGTTGTGTCTGCAGGTGTCCGCCGGGGACACCAGTTGCCAGTCAGTCTCCACAGGTTAGTCCGACTAGCCTCCCTGCCTACCCCACCTTCAGACTCTTAAACACGGCTGTGCTTACCGCTGTTCTGTTGTAATACACGCTATATCAATATTTTTTAAAAAAGTCACTGTGAAAACTAGGCCTTTTTCTCCCCTTTCAGGATTCTCAAACTTAGGTGGCTTCTCACCGGTTCTAAAGTTGAGCATTTGTGAGCTCTTTAACCCTGAGAGTCTGTCCTATTGCACAACTTGATTGCCGCTCGCTATCTTGTCTGCCTACTCTCGCCAGTGTCTCCCCATCTCCTTCCATCCCCTCCTCTCCCACCTACTCTATGGTGTTCTCTGTCTCTCCTATCTTCTCTAACTGCTTCTCTATTGACTATCCTGCTCTCCTCACTAGATTTGGTAGGATGAAAGTTAAAAAGACCATCCTGGTCTCCAACCCAGGCCTCCCTGTCGTCGCCGACACCTACACCAGTTCCTCCTTCAAGGAAACTCTCACCGACATCCTCTTTGTTGTGCCTTCACCTGACTTATGGACCCTTCATATGGTCTCTGTATTCTCTCCTTTCTCCTCTTCTCCCATTAAAGATGGCACCCGTTGGGACGCCCTCATGGCCTCCTTCCATTCCTCTAAGGTCATCATTAATGTTTACTCTAATGGGACCGTCTTGGTCCAAGGCCCTCAGGCCAACCTTCACCTCTTTGATAGATGCTTCCCGTGCCTTATTAACTTCCTTTCTTCTCTGGCTGTCCCCTCTCCCCTTTCCTTGGCTACCTTGCCTTCCCCCTCCCTCTCTGCCCCCACTTGGGCTCCTTCTACACCTCCCCAGGGCATACCTCTATTCTGTACCCCTCGCCGGACGTCCTTCAAGGATGGCAACCTTCTCCACATTGCCACTCTTAACTCTCGCTCTGCTGTCAAACATTCCTCTGTTATCTGCCGCCTTCTTGAAGAACTTGACCTCGATCTCCTTGGTCTCACTGAGACATGATTCACGGCCAGCTGTGTCACCAGCTTTGCCATGCTCCTACCTGATGGCTACAAGATCCTCTCCGTGCCCAGTGCCAACTGCTCTGGTGGGGGTGTAGCCCTTATCTTCCCTGAGCGGATTCCTGCCTCTGTCACTCCTACGCAGACCTACTCCTCTTTTGAATGCCTAGTCTGCAGGCTCTCTCTCTCCCCTAGCCATTCCCTTACTGTGGCTACTATCTATCGGCCACCTGGCCAGATTTCTTCCTTCCTCTCTGAGTGGGCGGACCTCTCCTCCTCACTCCTGGCCTCAACCACTCAACACCTCCTTCTTGGACACTTCAACATCCACTTAGATGCCTCCTGTCCCCCTTTTGGACTATTTCACGACATCTGCGACTCTCTCTCACTCACCATCCTCCACAATGGCCCGACTCATTCTGCAGGGCACACTCTCGATATTCTGATCTTCTCAGACCTTCCCCTCTTTGTCCCTCTCTCCACTCTTCTCTCCTGGAGTGATAACTTTCTGCTATCCTCCCACCTCACCCTCCCTACCCCTCAGGCCAAGCCACCTCCATCACTGCCACCCACCTTCTCGGTCATCCGACCCATGAAGCGTGTGTCAGCTGAGGCTTTCGCCACCACCTTCTCGCCCCCTCCCCCTTTGGCTGACTCTCACCCTGACACAGCCCTCTCCAAGCTCCACTCTGCTATCTCCAATACTCTTGATATCCTTGCCCCTGTCATGAGAATCCACCTGAAGCCCAAAGCCAAGTGTAACTCCTGGTACGACTCAGACCTCGTCACCCTAAAATGCAAGTGCAGGGTGGCCGAGAGGAAATGGCGTGCTTCGTGTTCATCCTCTGACAAACTGGCCTGCCGCTTGCTGCGAAGGCAATACCGGCTCTCTGTCCTCACCAAGAAGAGAGCTCCTATCCAAGCCTGCGTCTCTGAGGCATCTAACAACTTGGCTGAAGGCCTTCTGGGGCCTGGGGCAGCAATACCTTTAACTCTCTCTTCTTAAATATCTTCCTTCTCAAACTCTTCGCTCAACCGCCTCCAACTCCCTCAGCGTCAGTCGCTTCACCAAGCAACGAGTTGGTGGTAGATCTCTCTCTTCGGCAGGGGCCTCCCTCTGGAACAGCCTTCCTGCCCCCCTGAAACTTGAGGAGAACCATCTCCGGTTCCGTAAGCACCTCAAAACCTTCCTCTTTGCTTCTGCTTTCTCTCATACTCTCCCCTACTGAATTCCTGGCTGAAACTGCACTGGTTACCTGGCCACCCTTTCTGATCTTGGGCCCAGGCCCCACCAGTTGCACACCTGCACTGCCTCCCTGGCAACCCCTGCCCCTGGGGACTGTTTTCTGTATCACTAAAGTCCCCCTACCATCACTTATGTCTGCACTTACCTTGAACTTGCCACCATATGTCCGTTTTTCTTTATCTTATTTATTCTACTATCCCATGTATTGCATGTTCCCCTCTCCCTTCCCCCACACACTTTTCCCTTTCCCCCTTCCCATGCACTTGCGCGATCTGAATGACACCTGGCCTAGTTAGATCGTTGTCTGTCTTCCCTTTGTTCCCCCTCTCTTGCCTCGTCGCGCCTTGAAACACTTGTGTACAGGCGCGTTATAAATGTCATATCATATCATATCATATCATATATCATAAGATGGCAAAGTACTGTTTTATCAACAATTATCTAAAACAGGGAGTTTACAATGAGCATCAACAGACATATGCTTCTTCTCTCAGCAATCTTTACACAAAAATACATCAGTGGTGATTTTATACTAAGTGGCAATCATGAAAAACCTATCAAAGGTTGGGATTGGCTAAGGGAAACATCTAACTATGCTTTTCTATAGGAGCTAGGATTGTGATTGGCTGTTCACTATCAGGTGGACAACATATGACTACCTCTAATACATGTCATGTTCAGAAAAATTAGATACACAGTTTCTCATTGGTCATCAAACTATAGGGTCCTTCGTTATATGGACTAATACAATTGGTTGGCACGCTTGTGCCATGTCTGGAACATTTGGTTCATTTAGCAGCACCTAAGCCCAGACCCAGGGGCATGATGCTATTTCCCCACCCAATTAGCCGAGCATCTCTCATCGCCCATGCCTTCTGCCATGAACATTGGGGGTCATTACGAGGTTGAAGGTCTTTACCGGCATTGAGCAAATACTGTGTCCGTGTACGAAGGAGCCCTCTAATAGTGGGCTATTACGAGATTGCGTGCATGAGCGTAGCGGCATGCCGGTAATGGCAGTACAGGCATGCCACTAAAGTCCCAAAAATGCCCCTTAACGGCATCATGGAAAGCGCAGACAGCACTACCGGTATCAATGGAAACAGCATTAGCGGGCACAGCTATTAATGGGTACTGCTATTAGTGGTGACCGCTGATAGCGGTGCCCGCTAAAAAGCAGAACCGGAACTAATGTCATGACGCCGGAACGAGAAAACACACGTCGGCCATATTGAAAATCACAATCCATTGCAATCCCATGGCTACAGGCACTGAAATCCAAAACCGAGATCCCAGCATGCCAGAAAATGACACAGTCCACCCTCAAAGGCACACCTCGTCTGCGCAAACAACATTTCTGCGACGAGGAACTAAACATGGTGGCTGACACCCTGGCCCAGCATGCAGATGTGGTGTTCAGCACAGACCTGCGCCGTGTGACACAAATCAAGAAGAAACAGATCTGGGAGAAGGTGGCCCAGAAGGTGAGGTGTCTGCAGTGGGGACAACCGCACGCAATACAAAGGAATGCCAGAAAAGGTGGGACAACCTGCGGCTATGTGCCCGCAACATACTGACTACCAACCCTCAGCAGGCCCAGGCAACAGGAAGCAAACCATCCACACTCATCAAGCTAGCACGGTGGGAGGAAACGTGCTGCTCCCTGATACACATGGAGCCCTATAGGAAGAGGTGAGGAGTGCTGAGACAGGAGTAACATCATCGGCTGACAAAGGTGAGTGAGCGTTGGCACTACACACAAGTGAACACACACAACCAACCCAAATCCAATGGCTGAGTCCAAATGGCAAGATGATGACATCAAGTACATTGCCCATCACCACCCATCTAATGACTGCCCAACAGAAATGCCACACCCCTGTCACGGACACACGCAACCAACCCCACTGACACAAACCACCCGTGTCCAATTCAAAACCCAAGTACCATCAGCATGCAGACACACACATGAAACACTGCAGAGAAGCAGGCCCCACCAGTGTCACATCCCACTGCATGGTGCAGACATTTCCACTACCAAGTGTACACCAGAGCCCTAGAGACACATCACATGGCATGCACACCCTGAGGCATGTACACTGCATGCAATCCACGACACACCAGTAATCCACCAAGCAAACTGCATGCACAACATGGATGCGCTAGAAGGACGCACAGACACTGCACCACACACCCAACACCTGTAAGCACCATGTCTGCCCCTCTAACATGCAGACAGAAATGCACAGGACCCAAAATGTAGTTACGTTAATACATGTTGGATGTCCCTACACCCATGACTCATGCCCTGCCTCTCCATCCCACACAGGCACAGTATCAGACAGCGATGACAGGCCCACCGCAGAAACAAAGCCAAAAGCACCAGGCAGAAGCAGAGGGGAAGATGATGGCACCAGGCCATCCACGTCAAGGGCCGGGCAGATGAAAACCAACTACCCCATGCCACAGCGGTCCGGTAAAGAGGGGTCACAGGCCATAGGACCTGAGGAGCATCCACCCCCGACACATGGGAATGTGCACTGGCCTGGGAAAGTGGGTGCCATCACTGCACACCTGTCACAAGGCACACTGGCCCCCAAGCCCACAGACCAAACAACCTCTGCCCCACTGCAGCAAGCTCATGTTGACGAGGAGGGTACACCAATGGCCAGCAATGATGAGGTTCCTCAGTCACCGGCTACTAGTGACCCATGGCAGGTGGCCCAATCTGCAACAAATAGTGCAGAGGATGATGTCCAACAGGACAAGGCTGACACGGCAGGGCAATGCATGTCGGAGGACACTGAGGGAACACCATGTATGCACTCCCTGGGACATGGGTCGTGTGGTGGTAGCTCCGGGGAGGAGACGCTGGACCCGTATTCAGCCCTCAAATAAGTCCAACTCCAGCTCCCATGCGACCACCAGCAGTCAATGACATGCATGACCTAGAGGCCCGCATCACCCCGCATGGAGGAGCGTCAGCATTCCATGGACGAGATGTTGCGACAATTCATCACAGTAGGGGAAGCCACATGCCAGGCCCACTGTGACAGCACACAGGCACTCAACGTGCTGTGAACCGCATTACCAGGTGGGTACGCCAGGGCATGGAATCAGTCACCCAGGCACTCACACATTTGGCTGCCACCATGGCACAATGCCCTGCAGCACCTGCCGAGTCACAACCCCCGCCATCCACGAGCAGTACCCCAGTAAGCTCAGCTCAGACAAGGCCAGTGCGTAGGTCATTACACCCCATGCGCCGGCCACGGGAGCCACAGCCTCCATGCAAAATGGTCCGACTGTAGCCGGACAGACATGCGGGATGGAGGCTGTTAGAACTATTATGTGTGCCGGGACGTGGGTGTGTGGGGGAGTTGAGGGATGGGGGCATGTGGGGGGTTATAGGGATGAGTGGTAGAGGGTGGTGGGAGGGGACGTGGTGGGTGGGTAGACTCAGTTGCATCGTGGGTGGGCTGTTCATCTATGTAAATAGTTTCATTGATAATTACATTTCATTTGGAAACCAATAACATGACTGGACATTGCTTATTGAGTGTGTTAGAATTTAATGCCAAACAGTGTACACTGCCCAGAGTCCCCGATCCCAGTGCACAGTGAGTGGGAATTGATGCACCCTCTTCATCACAGTGCATCAAACGTAAATGTCCATCACTGATTGGCGCACAGCACGTCCCTCATGGGCATTGGCACATGGCTGATGTACCACTCTTATCCTTCATCATCCCCATCTTCACCCGGTGGTTGCTGGTCAATGTCATGTGGCAGGGGTAAGTTCCACCGGATGCACATTTTGAGCAGTATAGCACAGACCATGGTGATCTTATCCACCTTCTCAGGCCCGTAAAGGAATGCTCCACCAGACCTACTGAGGCAGCGGAAACGTGCCTTCAACAGGCCAAAGGTCAGCTCGATCACAACACGGGTACGGATATGAACCCGATTGTACTCTTTGTGCCTGGTCTGCGGGATCCGAACAGGGATGAGGAGCCACGGATTCAAGGGATAGCCACTATCACCTGCATGGGAGCACAATGAGGTATGTGTGACTCAATTTCTGGCATTACACCTGTAGTAATCACTGTCATGGCTGCAGCTATTTGGTGTTCACATGCACATGTCCCTGGATGTATGCACACAGGTACATTTGTCACAATGTGTGCTGGACAATGGTCTGCAGGTGTGGATTGCGTTGTCCAGATGTTGCAGGGTGTTCACTTGCATGCTCTTGCAGATGTCCTGTATAGTGCTTTGCTGCATTCATGTGCATTAGGCATACTCACTGCATGTTGCTGGATTGTGTTGCAGAGGGTATACTCAGTTGATGTGCAGTGGACGTGTTGAGGGATGTGGCCTGCTTCTACGTATGGCGTATCGTCATTGGTGTGAAACATTGGTCTTATGTAAGGCATTGTTGGGTCTCGTTCATGTCGGAAAATGTAGGGCCACAGTGTTATGTTGTATGTGCTGTCTCCACTCACCCCCCAATCACACCCAGGTGGAGTATTCATCCCCCCGAACTGCACTGCCATGGGCCTGTCAGGTGATTTACCAAGCAGCCAGGCACGTCGTCCAGCATGACGCTCCATGTAGCAGGGTAGCAAGGAATTCCGCAGGACCATTGAGTCATGAGTTGATCCGGGAAATCGGGCACAACAATGTGTGATGATCTTGCTGGCGTCACATACCATCTGCACATTGATGGAGTGGTATTGCTTGCGATTGCGGTACACCACCTTCATGGCATGCGGGACCACCTTCTCCATGTGGGTGCAGTCGCTGGCACCAATACAATTTGGTATGCCTGCCAGTGCATGGAAGCCAACTTTTGTATCAAAGATCTCCTGGGGAGACTGTGGTAGGGATATGTAGTTCCTTGTGTGCTTCAGGAGGGCATCCAGCACTTGGATCAGCATGCGAGAATATAAGGGTTGTGATATGCCATGCATGTACCCCACTGTGTGCTGGTAGGTGCCTATGGCTAGGAAGTAGAGCACCGACACCATCTTCAGTAGAGGGGGGATGGCGGTGCGTATTTCAATGAGGTTGACAATGTTGGGTATCATTTCCAAAATGGTGGTGATGATGTCCCAGTCCAGACAGTACAGGGTGTGGATCTGCTCAGGGGTTAGGTTGAATGGACTGGCTCTGATGCGAGGGATTGGGGGCTGCCTGCGTGGTACCACTGGCTGAACTGGTGGGGCATGCTGGGCCTGTCTCGCCCTCCTTCTCCTCCTGCGTCTCCTCTGTGGTGCCTGCTGTTGTTGTTGCTGGTGTAGCAATGCAAGCATGTCCTCCAGCCCCAGCATTGCTACTACTAGTGGAATCATTTTGGTGTGGGAAGGGGTGTGGTGTGTACTCCTTTTGTGCTGGCCCAGACTCCATTGCCTCCACCTGTGCTGATTGTGTGCACCTGTGGCAGTTGGGAACACTGCACATAGCAGCTTACGGTTGGTTTGCGATGCCGGTATTGCCGGCATGCTGGTATCCACTATTAGTGCCTTTATGATGCTGGTATTTGCATGTCCGATTGACTTGTGTTGTCCTCCTGTTAGCGGCATCCTGGTATTGCCGGCCTGAAGGTCCGCGTGCCTGCGCCCATGCCACTATTAGCGGCAACGTTATTAGCGGCACCTCTAATACAGGGTTCTTGGGTCGGAATAGCCCAGAGCGGTATGCAGTGCTGGTAATCCTTTACCGGCATTGTTTTTCCATTACCTCCAACCTCGTAATGTCCCCCATTGTCTTTGTACTTGGCCTTGCAAAGTATCCTTGCCTTTGGTAAGTGCACTTTTGGATACTGATATGTGCCCTCATCTTAATATATTGGGCTGAGGTTAGAGCCGTCCTGACAGATGTATTCCTGGTTTCCTTGCTGTTTTGTTTTCTATACCGTGCTTACACTCATGTTTTGCACGATTTAACCAGCAACAGGCTACCTCACATGACTCTAGACAGCATTACTGGGCCGTCCAGTTGATTGTGCAAGCTGGCTGGCTGTGCATCTGGCGGATTGGTTTACATACTCTTTGGGTACTCTTTGTCAACTTTCTGTGTGTGAAAACACTAACAGAGATTTAAATTTAGGTGCTCGTGAAATTGTAACAGCAGTCCTGGGTTTGTGAGAGCACCTATGAGGTGTTATGATTTATGGCATGACACGTGGGATGAATCTGTGCCCCTACTGGCTTTTTCATAGGATTATGCATTATGCTTTTTGGCACGCTGGTGTTAGCACATCTTGCCTTCTTCTCTGTTTTCTCTGGAGCTGGAGGTTTTCCTTTGGAGAGTAAACGTTTCAGGTTTTTATGCAGGTTTCCATAATTACTGTTGGTTTCCTGTTGATGTGTAGGCCCTTATGAATCATATGGCCGTCAATGAATTATAAGTATAATTGGAATTAGTATTGCATCACGTGGCGTAATTGGTTGTAACTTGTGTAATCTAACTGGCCTCGATTTATTTATTTATTTATGTGTCTTTAGTTCAAAAATGAACTTTTACAAAATCAATAAATACACATGAATTCATACTTTCGGTATTGCAATTACATTTCATCACATTTCATCGCATTTATCAATCATACCAGTGTGTCATTGTTTCAGTATATTAAATCGGAAACAATGTATTAAAATCCATACATATTCACAAATCATGCTAATAATCAGTTATACACTTCCAATTTTAAATTTAATTGTCTATAAAATTCTAAAAATTCTATAACATGAATTTTCTTGTCTAATAACAATCAAAAAAGCAGAGGGGGAGGGGTGTGAACTCCCTGTTATGAGATGGCTTAGTTGAGCATTGTACATTCTCAATATGATCATTGACTTTCAAAGATTTACACTGTGGCCTGGAAGGGTCTTCAATGCTTGTTATCTCTCTGATTCTTCACTAGGTATCACACTTTATATAGAGCAATATGTGTTGCTTCATGTTCCGTATTTAAACAATACGACCAGAATTCAATTGTTTTAATTAAGTTGTAATCGTGAGTCAAATGGCCCAAAGTTCTCATATAAATATGGCCCAACTTGGGGCACACTATCAACAGGTGCTTCGCTGTTTCTATGTTTCCAATGATTTTGCATATTCTACAAAATCTTTCCACTCTGGGTATTTTCCATTGACCACCTTGAATGGCTCTAATAGGGGGTTGATTAGTACGAAGTAATAATCTAAATCTTTGTACTTCTGGGTCAGGACAGCGGATAAGAGAGCGTTGGGGTTTCATAAACTTGTGACATACTAGAGCAGCTTGGCTATAGCTCTGCAATGTATGTAAGTAGTCATAGTTTTTTACCCAATCCCATGTATTTAGACGGCAACTAAAAGCTCTTTTCAGAATTATGAGATTTGAACAACGCCGAAAATTAGATACCATTTAAACTCATAGAATAAGTTTCTTGGTAGTTTCATAAACCCATATTCATTTTTTGTGCAGTGTGTCTAACAATAGTTAAGACCCAACTTGCTCAATCGGGCAGGAAGGCGAAGTTTTGGATTTCAAAAGGAACTCTCCTCTAAATTTTAACACCATGGTGCTCAGTGATAATAATCCCAGTTCTAGGCACACATATTGTATAGATGTGGAAGGAGGGAGTCGTAACACATGGCGCTAAAAGTGTCCCTCCATTACATTTAGCCACTCATAGTCACACAGTTCAGGTTCCTCAAGGCCATATAATACCACTGGACAGAACCATTGTCTGCAAAGATCAAGAATACCACCCAGGGAAAATCCAGCGGGATTGTATACAAATCTACATAGCATGTGAGTAATATGTTTGGCTTTTTGTATCCTAAATATAACCAGCTTTTGCTATCCCTTGGTTTCTGATAATTCAACCCCAAGATACCGATAGTGCTGCATATATTCAATATGTCCCATATCACAGCTCAGAGGCCGTTTTCCAGCATTGCTTTGCTTTTGTTTAAATTAATTGTCAAACCATGTTCCTCCGTATAACATACAAGGGCGGAGTGCATGGCTTTCATCCCCAAGAGTATCTGATCACATAATACCAGACCTTCTGCGTAGAGCATTGCAGCTACTACACATTGACCAATTTCAGGGGGACATTTAGCAAATGCTGTCATCTCAGAAGGCAAATGTGCTATACAGAGGCTAAACAACAGGGCCGCCAAGATGCATCCCTGTTTAACCCCTCTATCTATAGGGATTTTTCCGGACAACAGCCCACTATCATTTAACCTTATGTTACCAGTGTTCCCAGTATGTAATGTTACCAATATCTGGAGGATCCATTCACCACAGCCAAGTGTCTGCAGTTTCCTCCATAGCAGGTCGCGCTTCACCTGGTCACATGCGGCACGAAAGTCAATGAAAGCAATATAAACGGAGGGATTCTTTTTCATTTTAGCTCTTGTCATTACTGCATCTAGCAATCTGATGTTATGCGTAGGGCTAGATGCTTTGCGGAATCCCGTTAGATACAGGTCTAGAATGTCATTTTCAGTTACCCAAGCCTGCAAATGAACCAACACATACCCAGCAATCACTTTTCCCGTAGTATCAAGGAGGGATAGGAGATAGTAGTTTTCCGGCATTAACCGACATCTGTTTTTGAAGATAGGGATATATATGGCCTTCTTCCATGACACAGGTATGCCAACATATTTTATTGAACAGGTCACATAGTACGATAGCCCATATTTCTTTGTTACCCTTAAGTGTCAGTTGAAAGACCATTCGGCCCTGGAGCATGGGAATTTTTCGATTTGGTTAGGTGACCAATCATATGTAAGATCTCAAAATTCCTTGGCCACTTTACATTTTGGGTCTGAAAAGGCAGATCTGTGCGGTCTCCGTTCTTCATTTTAGCAGAAATATTGGACTTCCAAACACTTTCAGCAATCAGATTGACCATTGATCTTTTGGTGGGAGTCCTGGCCAAGTTAAGAATACGCCACACCTTTTTTGTGTTTTTCTTATTAAGGGCACTTATCATCTTTTGCCAACTTAATATGTTTTGTAGGTTTGTTTATTTTGTTCCCCTGATGAATACATTGAAAAAATTGTACTAATGTCAGAACCGGTCCTGTGTTTGGAAGGAGCCGGAAGACAGTTACATCAAATTGATTCATCTAGTCTCCAATTGGCTACTTATTTCTTATTCATGATATTTGTTCCATTCAGGATTTTGTGTTTGTGTAATCCATACAATTCTTCCATTGTCTGAGTTAGTTTATCTACAAGGTAGTTGTGGATGTGTGTATATGGTAAGATTTGATTTGATCTGTTGTTCCGGGAGGACAGCTCAGCAGCAACGTGCTCGCCTTGGAAACAAGACGACACAAAGCAACAACACAGGTTCGATCCCTGGGTCCGCGCTTAGAAACCTCTAGGTATTAAGCGCGTTATAAATACATATTCCTGTAACAGCGCCTCGGTGCCCCAGGCTGTGTGAGCACTTTAAAACTGCAAATACATTTTTTTTAAAAAGTGTGTGATTAGGCTCTAGGTTTTATTAATCTAATTTTCGCTGTTGTATGCATTGATGATGTGTTTTCATGAAGTGTAAATACAACTTTTATATCTATCCTTTTGATCAAATACTTGAATGTTTTGCTAATTCATTGTTTCAGATTTGATACTTCCGTTTTTTGCAATTTAATTCCCAAAATCTGGAAGACAGGGACCCGGCCTTTCTGTTTACCCAACTCATTCATAAACCCAGTGTAGCCAAGCATGAGTTTCTGACGCGAGCATGGCTTGCGAGCAATCAAAACAGTGTTAACTGTGTACACCAACAACTGCAGCACTCCATTACCCATCATTGGTACATCAGGTGTTGATTTTAGAAAACAGTCATATAGTCCGTTTATATACAGACTGAAGAGTAGAAGCACCAGGAAACATCCCTGGCGCACGCTCGTTCCCACTGGGACAAAATCTGTACAACACCCATTTTCCCCACTCCTTACACAGGTTTGATTTATCTGGCGGAGCCTGATTAAGAGATTGCCTAACCCTGCTGGACAATTCATCGACCTGAGCACCCGCCACAACTTGGCCCGATTAACTTTATCAAAAGCGGTGCTCAGGTCCATGAAGTATTATAACAAAAGAGGGGGTCCCTACTGACGGAACCTTTGGCTGTATATAACAATGTATAACTGGGGGGTGTGGTAGCCGCCGATATTGAATTAGAGCATACTTTTAGTAATGTATGTTATGATATTTTAAACAAGCTAGATTGGTGTTCTGAAAAATCACCAGGAACCCAACATGAGAGTATTCTTCAAGTGCTCACATATAATACCGTACTGAGGTCAGTTTGGAATAAATCACATTCCTGTTCATGGTTCATCGGTATAAAAAAGGATACATGAATTTAATTACATGTTATGAAGTACACACAAATGATATTAACACAATTGAGGTAATATATATCATTTCGCTATGCAGGTAAAGAGCAAACAGAGACAGTATGCATGTACAAAAGGACCCATATCAAAGCTGGACATTGGTCTCAAAATTGTGTGAAATTAAATTTGTTTACATATAAACAGAAAGGTCATTACTTTGTAGTTGAAAGAACCATGCAATCGGTTCAGACGAACAAAAAGGAATTTGTTGCAATTTAGGTATTGAAAAACATAAGCAAAACTCAAAAGTTATACGTCGGGAAACAAACTTCCCAGGTTTTGAACTGACGAAAGGCTGATGGTGGGGCCTGCTCCAGGGACGTTTCGGCTTCCAGGTAGGTTGCCTTCTTCTGGGCCGTTGGATTGTGTCACCCTGCGCAATGCGAACATAAAAAGAGGACACAGCCTGCTTCATTGAAGTTGTTTTCTATAGGGTGGTATAGCAATACATGTTGGGTCAGCAGCAATAGATGGACATAGACAAAAGTCAAAGTATGGATTGTCTGACAAAAAGTGCCTCCTCTAACGTTGTGCTTGTGTGTCTGGGCTGTGGGTAGAATTGAAGGGAATACATATGTCTATTGCGTCTTGCAGGAACTCCTCGAGGGAGCTGTCAATGTCCTTGTAATGAGTGTCCCATTCACTTATGTAGCCTGTGTTAAATGGCACGCATATTCCTTCACTCAAACATGCAGACACATGTCAGTGTATGCACATGGTACACATTGCATGCTCTGCAGCAATGCACTGTTTGGGGAGCTCATATTCATGCACAGGTTTTGTTGAGCGCATATTCATGCTATGCGCTGAATAATGTAGTGGTGCGCACTGCATGCTCTGCAGCAATGCACTGTTGGGGAGCTCAGATGCATGCGCAGGTTTTGTTGAGCGCATATTCATGCTATGCGCTGTATAATGTAGTGGTGCACAGTGCATGCTCTGCAGCAATGCACTGTTGGGGAGCTCAGATGCATGCACAGGTTTTGTTGAGCGCATATTCGTGCTATGCGCTGTATAATTTAGTTCAATGCATGAGTATGGCTCACACAGTGGGGGTCCTCCAGTCGTGTCCAATGTGTACCACTCTAATATACACTGCTGTGTGCAAAGCCACCGCGGTGTAGTATGCGTACCACGCAGATGTAACATACCACTCTCAGTTATAGAACGCAAGACTTGTTGTTAGGCAGAATTGATTGCAGTACCCTCTGGGACCACCACACACAATTAGGACTACAGGTTTAAGCAATACCAACGTTTGGTATAAGTCTGTACCACACAGTTCGTTGGTAGCGAGCTGAGCAGCCAGGCTTATCTCAGTGAATGTGAGCAGTACAAGTACTTAAACAGAGGACTTTCAATCACAGTGGTTCAAGTAGACACTTATATTCACGGTTTCTTTGTTAAACACTTATTAATTTATTACACAATCATTTATAAAACATTTCACTAGAAGAAGACAACTTAATATTATATACCAATACACTTCAATTCCAAAACTCTAAGTTTATGAGACAGTTTGAGCTCCCCTGAAAAAGGAGCCAAATGGCAGTTCAGTCAATCAGCAGTGAGGAAAAAGGTCAAAAGTAAGTCAAATAGATTACATATACTTTCTAGGCAGTGCAAATAGTTTCAGTTCACCAGAATAGTTCAATTCAAGTCAATAGGCCAGGCCCAAGTCAATGGGCTAGTGTTCTGGATAGGAAAGAGCAGTTCTGGTATCAAACGGTAAACTCTTTGCAAAAGTTCTCAGAAGTAGTGTAGGCGAAAAAGAATCATTTGTGGGGTCACAAGCTGATTAGGCCTGCGAGTTGGGAAAGTTTCACAAACTTTCACGGCGAGAGTGGACTTCTCTCAATCTGGTTGGGACAGTACCTTTGTATGAAGAAAACAAATGTTGCTGAAGTCGTGGTTCCTGGCAGTTCCTGCAGATCTCGCTGTTCCTGAGCCTCAGTCATGTGGACAAGAGGGAGGACTTCTAGGGACTCCTGCACTGCACAGGAATGTCGAAGAAAGCAAACAAAATGGAGTCACTTCAGTTCCAGTAGCTGTAGGTTCAAGAACACAAACTGGGGTCCCTCTCCCTGGTTAAACCTAACCAGCCTTGAGAATGGTGTCCAGATGGCTTATGAGTTGATTGGTCCCACCAACTCAAAGGAAGAAGCCATCCTTGAAGGAGCTTCTCTGTCGAATGGAGTTTGGCAATTCGGATCTGCAGCAGGGCTTCACCGGGCAAACCAACGGTCCAGTCGTTGCAGCAGCCGTCCTCTTCCAGTTCGTCTTCGGTTCTTTCGTTCCAGTAGTCGACTCTGCCTTGTATTCCACGAGAATAGCCTTTTAAACAGTTTTCTCCCTTTCATCCCAGCCTAGCTGTCACTCACCCAGCAGGGTGGCTGTCCTTGCCCAACAACCAGCCAGCCAATCATGTCAGAGTGCATTTCGGTCTCCTAGGAGACTAAGCACAGGGAGTTTCGGGCACCTCCCTCACTTCCTGCCCACCCCAGACACTCAGACGCCAAGGGCGGACTTCAGTCCTGATGCCGGCCAAAGGCACACGGACAAAGGGACCAAACCTGGATTGGCGCACAGAGACAAACACTATAAGGACCTTTACAAAAACAAAAATGTCAAAAAATAAGACCGGGACCTGTTTAAACAAAGGGGCTTAAGGCGCCATCTTGAAAAACATGGCTCCCGTGATTTTTAGCTACCAGTGTTCGCTGTCGGGAAAAATCATGGTAGTTCGTTGTAAAAACACTGCCATCAGCCTTTTCAATAGGAAAGGGTAGCATTTGACTGCTACATGAGTGTTTAGACACAGGGGATACTATGTAACCCCTCCAGCACTCTATTGTAAGATGGTGTGTGCTGGGTCTAGGAATTTGGAAAAGACTAGTGAAGTCAATGTCACTTTACATTCTCTGGGAAACAGTAGTTTATTCCAGAGAAGGTACTTAAACCTTTGGGAAGTCTAAAAGACATCCCTGTGCCACTGCCCTGAGGGTGCTGTGTAACACACATGAACAGATGATGCCTATGGAGTTATCTAAAACTCCATAATCAAAGAACACAAATGTAAAACACACATCAAAACACATGAAAGAGTGGGAAAGCAAGGCGTTCACTCTTTCCAGGTAAAAAAAAAATCAAGTACTCAAAGGTACTTAAACCTTTGGGAAGTCTAAAAGACATCCCTGTGCCACTGCCCTGAGGGTGCTGTGTAACACACATGAACAGATGATGCCTATGGAGTTATCTAAAACTCCATAATCAAAGAACACAAATGTAAAACACACATCAAAACACATGAAAGAGTGGGAAAGCAAGGCGTTCACTCTTTCCAGGTAAAAAAAAAATCAAGTACTCAAAATCCAGCAAAGTTGCTGGGGGTCTCTAAGGTGAAGGGAATTAGCACATTTATCAGAATTCTCCCTAACACTTGTCTGTATTCAGTGAACGCAAGTGGTCAAACAGTGTACCAATGAGACATGGGAGGGGTGTACCACTGAGACATCTGAGCTGTGTTCACTGTGTGCATTAAGCACACAGGAGACTTCCCAACCATCCTGGACACTCATCAAAACTGCCCGCATGACACATAAGGCAACCATTGCCTACTCGCAAGCCTCGACTCTGGTGTAATGCTAGACCATTGCACGAATCGAGATTAAACCAGGAGATAGGCCTTCTCTTGCTACGCCCGGCCCCTGGCCTACTGGAACACCATACTGAGGCCTTCAATGCGCCTGCATTCAACGACGGGACTCAAGACCCTGGGTATATGCCAACCCCATAATGTAGGATTCACAAGCTAGTACAACCTGTAACTTCCCAGTCACTGCGCTCCGTTGCTGCCTAGCTAGTTTCAAACTATATAAAACCAATAACAAAATACTAATGTAGAGTTCAAGCCGACCAGATATGGAGTCAGTATTCAATTTATATATTCTTTCCAAACTCATTTTTAAAATATTTGATGCTGTTTAGCCTGTCCGGGAAGGGTCAAGATTACAGCAAGTCAAACGTGCCAGTTAATTGACCTCTCTTAATTTTTCTTTTGCAAGTTGTTTCTTTTATTTTTTATATGGTTAACTTTGTTTTAATTTGTAGAAGGTGCAGACTTGACCCTATGCCTTTTCTTCTAAGCCATTGAGTGTAGAATGAGTGTGGATCAAAGGTATTGTGGGTATGCAAATTAGCCCAAATGCAAACCTTATCTGCAGGAAATTGTCTTTGTCTAAGAGGGCAGTGCTACTTCATACATGTTATGTTATGTCATTTTGCATTTATATACCGCCTTATATACCATTGGTATGGTCTGAAGGCTCTGGTAGGTTGAACGCCCTTGGGAACCGAAGTTCAGATCAGTAGGGAGAGCAGAGAGAGTCAAAGGTGCGTGTGAGCACCGGGTGTGTGTGCAGCTGGTGCGGTATTCGTGAAATAGCTGCGTTTTAGCAGTAGGTGTGGTGGTTGAGAGATCAGGAGTATGTGTTCGTTCTGGCAGGATTTATCCAGACCGAATGTGGCTGCGTTAGGCCTGAGGAAAACGCCTGGCTTGGGGGTGTGTAACCAGCAGTGTTTACTTAGAATGATGGGTACTATGCGGCAGATGTTGGTATGAGAACAGTTATACCGAATGGTGTCATAGTATCTCTGTGTTCTAGTTGAGTGGTGGTGTAAAGGGGAGAGTAAGCGTGGTGGTGTGATATGATGGGTTATATGCTCTATCAAGCGTTCTCTGCATTTCAAACCATACTATATACGTCACGCAGTTCTATGCACTCCAGTCCGTTCCATGCACTCCTATCTGCTCCATGCATGCCAGTCAGCTCCACACACTCCGGTCAGCTCTACGCTCGCATGCACTCAGTCCGCCCCGCGCGCTCCAGTACGCTAAGCGTGCTCGAGACCGCTACGAGCGCTTCAGTCTGTACCACAAATGCACTCTTGTCTGCCCCACGCATACATTCCTGTCTGCTCTACGTATACATGCCTGTCAGTCCCATGAGTACGCTCCTGTCTGCCCCATCCATACCTTCTTGTCAGGCTCATGCATGCACTCCTGTCAGCCACACACACTCCTGTCCATCACACGCATCGCATTGGATGTTCCATTTTACGACTTTTTAATTCGTAGTCTGGCACCCGTTTGATCCATATATGTGTTCGATTGCATTCACATATTCTATTTGTTATGTCTATATAGATTCCATAAACATGCTTCACTCGTTCCATCCGCTCTACGCATTCAGCAGCTCTACGAACTCGTCCATTCTACGTAATCACCAGTACTGCATGCAATCTGCACTCGTCCGTTCTACAAACTCATCCGTTATATGCAACTCGTCCACTCTATGCACCATGTCCGTTCGACTCTAGGTACTCGTTCGCTTTAGGCCCTCGTTCGCTCTAGGCACTTGTGCGTTCTAAGCACTTGTGCGCTCTAGGCACTCGTGCGCTCTAGGTACTCGTTCGCTCTAGGCACTCGTGCGCTCTAGGTACTCTTCGCTCTAGGCACTCATCCCCTTTATGCCTTCACATGCTCAATGCTTTCATCTGTTTTGCTCACTCACCCGCTCTACGTGCTCATCACTCTATGCACTCATCCCCTCTATGCACTCATCCCCTCTACGCACTCCGCCCCTCTACGCACTCCGCCCCTCTACGCACTCCGCCCCTCTACGCACTCCGCCCCTCTACGCACTCAGCCCCACTACGCACTCAAACCCTTTACACACTCAAACCCTCTACGCACTCATCCCCTCTACGCACCCCTTTTTCATAAGCACTCATTTGCTCATATGTACTTGTCTGGTCTATATAATTGTCGGCCCAACCCACAAGTCTGTTCTATGCAGTCCTCCACTCGCCCACACTCATCCGCTCTCACACACTCATCCGCTCTCCCACACTCATCCGCTCTCCCACACTCATCCGCTCTTTGCACTCATCCGCTCTTCGCACTCATCCACTCTATTCCACACTCATCTGCTCTTCTGCACTCATCCGCTCTTCCGCACTCATCCACTCTTCCGCACTCATCCGCTCCTCTGCACTCATCCGCTCCTCCGCACTCATCTGCTCTCCGCACTCATCCACTCCCCGCACTTATCAGCTCCCCGCACTCATCCGCTCCCCGCCCTCATCCGCTCCCTCAGTCGTCTGCTCCCCTCACTCATCCGCTCCCCTCACTCATCCGCTCCCCTCACTCATCCGCTCCCCTCACGCATCCGCTCCCTTCACTCATCCGCTCACCTCACTCATCTGATCTATGCACTCATCCGCTTTAGGCACTTGTGCTTTCCACGCATTCAACAGCAATATACACCCATCAGCCTTATAAAGTCATTCACTAATATGCAATATTCCTGTTCTATATATTCATCTGCTCTCTACATTAATCTGCTGTATACCCTCATCCGCTCTATGTACACACCCGCTCTATGCACTCATCCGCTCTATGCACTCATCCGCTCTATGCACTTATCCACTATATACATTCGCCAGGTCTGGACATTCGTCTGCTCCAGCGATCTACACACTCTCTGTATTTCCATACTCATCCACTATACACACTCATGCGGTCTACATGCTCTTCGCTCTGCATACTCATCTGTTCTTCGCATTCATCCGGTTTATGCTCATCCGTTCGGCACATTCATCTGTTCTACGCACTCCTTCGTACTACTCGCTTCTCACAATTTACGCACTCATCCGCTCTACACACTCGTCCGTTCTGCACACCCAACCGCTCTACACGCATTCCACTCAACATGTTCATCCGTTCTATACATTCATCCGATCTCCATACCCATTTGATTTACACACTCATGCAATCTTCTACTCAGCGCATTCCTCTGTTCCACACGCCTCATCCATTCTAACTATTTCTTCCACGCCATTCACTTCATTCACTCCTCGTGCATTATGTCCGCTCTACACGCTTGTCCGTTCTGCTCACCCACCCTCTCTACACACTTATCCGCTCAACATGTTCATCAGTTCTATACATTCATCCGATCTCCATACTCATTCGATTTACACACTCATTCAAACTATATGGTCATCTGTTCTTCCACTCATGCATTCTTCCTCTCAGCGCATTCCTCTGTTCCACACGCTTCATCCATTCTAACTATTTCATCCACGTCATTCTCTTTGTTCACTCCTCATGCATTATGTCCGTTTCAGGAGTGTAAATCTCTTTACTGTTTCCGTATGATTTATTCTTATTAACCACTTCACTGCTTTGATCTCGTTTACTCGTTTAATTCTGTTTGTCCTTCTAGTTTATATTAGGGGTTATTAGCTGTCAATTTCTCGCATCAGGTAGTTTGTTGGGTTGGTGTCATTGAGATGATGTTAGTATGTTTGGGTTAGTTTGGTACGGGTTGGTTTTAGGGGAAGAGCCAGGTTTTCAGCAGTTTGCAGAAAGATGTTATATCCTCAGTTAGGTGGATGTGGGGTGGGAGTGAGTTACACAGCGTGGGGGCCAACGCTGAGAATGACGATCCGCCTAACCTGACTGAGTTTGTCTTAGGTATGACTAGGAGGCCGGCTGAGCTTGATTTTAGGGTGCGAGGGGGTGATAGGGTTTTAGCTTGTCTTCAAGATATTGAGGTCCGGTTTTGTGCAGTGCTCGATGTGAGATGCATAAGGTTTTGAAAGTCATCATTCGGGCTACCGGGAGCCAGTGCAGCGTCTTAAGGGCTGGGGAGATGTGGTCTCTTGGGCTGAGCGCAAGTAGCATTTTGGCTGCCGTGCTTTGTGCCCTTTGGAGTTTATTTAGTTGGTACGCATGGACTCCGAGGTATAGGGGGTTTGCGCAGTCCAGTCTTGACATAACGGTTGATTGGACCGCGGAGAGTCTGTTGGGAAAGGAGAGATATGGAAAGATGCGCCTAAGAGTTTTAAGGTGGTAGTGGCAGGACTTTGAGACGTTGTTGACTTGGCGCGAGAGTGTTAGGTCAGAGTCAAGGGTGCATCCAAGATTTTTTACTGAGTTGGAGGGGGTCGGTGAGTTGCCCATGTCGGATGGCCAGGGTAGTGGGTGCGGAAGAAGTTCGGAGTTGCCACATACCATGATTTCCGTTATGGAGGGGTTTAAAAAGAGGTGGCTTTGGGTCATCCAGAGTTCCATGTCAAGGAGGCATGAGGCCAGGTCAGGTCGGGGGTTGGGTTTTGAGTTCAGGAGTTTTAGAATTAGTTGACTGTCGTCGGCGTAGTTGTAACACAGGATGTTGTGTGAATGAATTATTGGTGGGAGGGTGATCAAGTAGAGATTGAACAGGAGGGCGGATAGGCATGCTCCTTGTGGGACTCCCGTGTCAACTGGTCGGGCTTGGTAGGTATAGGTGGAGAGTATCATTATTTGGTACCTATCTTTGAGGAATGAAGCTATCCATTTAAGAGCGGTTCCACGAATTACTAGGGAATGGAGGCGGTCTAGGAGGATTGAGTGATTGATTGTGTCAAAGGCGGCGGATAGGTCGAGACCGATTAGTGCAGCGCATCCCGCAGAGTCTGCCGTCATTTTAAGGTCCTCCCAGATTGAGGTTAGGGTGGTTTCAGTTCCGTGACAGGCTCTGAAACCTGATTGTGCGGGGTCTAGGAGGTTGTTGGCTTCGACAAAGGCATTTAGTTGGGAGTAGGCGGTTCGGTCAATGAGTTTAGCAAGGAACCTGGTGTTTGAGATGGGGCGGTAGTTTTTTGGCTCGAGGGGGTCCAGGGAAGGTTTTTTAATTAGAGGTTTGAAATGAACTGTTTTGAATGCGTCAGGAAAGATACCAGAGGAAAGGGAGGCATTAAGGATGGATCTTGCGTGTTCTCCTGAGCAGGTGGAAGCGAAGATTTCTTTGAGGGTTGTGGCTGGGCAAGGGTCCAGTGGAGATCCAGATGGTTTGCGGGCAGAAAGAAGTTTGAGAAATTGCTCTGGTGATATTGGACTAAAGGATTCGAATGTTGGTTGCGTAGTGGTCGCAGCTGGTGGGCTGTCCGGTATGGGAGGAGTATTGCCTGGTGGATGTAGGATTGCCAGTTTGGTGGCTAGAGTATTAGTTCTTTCGAGAGCCGTGGTGTAAAAGTGGAGGGAGAGTGAGTCGCACAGTGATTGTGAGGGGGGTGGGACGGTCGTGGTGCAAGCCGGTTTGGTGAATTCAGAGATGATTTTGTGGAGTTCTTTGCTTGGGTTTTTTCAGTTTAGGATTCGGGAGTTGTAGTGGGTCTTTTTTGCTTTCCGGATTTCGGCCTTGTACTTGTAAAGGTGTCGGGCCAAGGTGGCACTGCTCTCCTGGGTTTTGTCTTTCTGCCATTTGAGTTCTAGGTATTTGTATAGTTGTTTAGAGTTCTTCAACTCAGGAGTGAACCATCTGGGGAAGAGGCCACAGCGGGTGGATGGTTTGCAAGGGGGTGTGAGCCGCATCAGAGATGCGTTGAGCCATGAGTCAAAGGCGTCAGGGGTTAGTTGTTTATTGGGTTGGCAGGTAGGTGGTGGAGACTGGAGGAGTGCGTAGGCTAGGTCCGGGACGATTATTAGCTTTTTCCAACATTTGCATAGATTTGGAGGTTCAGATTCGAGTACGGGAATGGGGTCGGGTGAGCGAATGGCGAAAGAGAGAATGAAATGATCGGACCAGATGATAGGGGTGGGGGGCTTACATGAATCTGGGTGTTGGACCTAAAGATGGCATCAAGAGTGTGTCCTTTATAGTGAGTCGGGCCATTTATGTGGGGTTGGAGGTTAATTGCGTCTAAACCGTCCACCAGATAGTGTGTCATAGGATTGGTGGGGATGTCGAGCCATATGTTGAAGTCTCCAAGGAGGGTGAGGTTGGGATGGTTTAGTTGAAGAGTGGCAATAAAGTCACAGAGGTTGTTTGCGAATTGTCTATCGTTGCCAGGGGGCCTGTGGATTATTAGGAAGCTGTGTGAGAGAGACGGGGAGAGGGATAGTTTAACGAGGAGAGAGTCGCAGGAAGGAATGGAAGGTTGGTTGTCGATGATTGAGGCGCGGAAGAGAGATTTGAAGGCGAATGCTACTCCGCCTCCTCTAGAGGGATGGTTCAGTGGGATGAGGGAGTAGTCGGGGGGGGAAAGCTTCATTAGTGATTGGAGCGAAGTCATCAGAGAACCAAGTTTTGGTGATGAAAACCAGGTCTGGTTTGTCAGAGGTGAGGAGGTCAAAGATGCAGTGTCTGTTTTTTGCTATGGATCGGACATTAAAAAGGATGCAGTTCACATCGGTAGGCAAGGTTGGTCTCAGAGCTGTGGGGGAGGGGAGAGGTGGCGGAGAGCGTGGAAGCTGGGAAGGGAGAGGGAGAGGGCGGGCGATGATCGATGGGAATAGTGGGCGAGCAGAAAAATTGGCGGGCTTCGGCCCGGATTGGGTGGCTGCGTGTGTTCGGATGATCGGGTTTGGCTCGGGGGATTTGAAGGTGGGGTGTGGGCAGTTAGGAGTTTCAGTTGCAGTTGATGAGAAATCGAGAGAGAGGGGTTTCAAGAAGGGTGAAGCCATGGGGGCAGGAGGTGATTGGGGGAATGAGGTGGTGGGTCGAGACAGGGGAGGCGAAGAGTGCTGAGAGATTGAGGGGGACCAGGTATGTTTCCTCTTTAGTTTCTTTGCTGCGATTGGAGTGTGGGAGAGGGTAGGGAGGTCAGCGGGGGAGAGGGATGCGGCTTCGGTTCTTGCTAGGGCTAGGCGTGCAGTTTTTAGGGAGGGGAAAGGGTGTGGTCGGGCGGGGAAGGTGGCGGGGGTCTATGGGCAAGGCAGGGGGCGGATGATTGCAGGGCGGGGTGTGTCTGGTATGATACTGGGCAAAACGGGCATGGTTAACGTTGGCTGGTCGGTGGTGGGGTTCGGGGGAAGAGTGGTTTTAGGGTGGTTTGCTCGCCATCGGTCCCCTCTGGCTTGGTGTTTGGAGAGGAGAAAGGTAGGGAATGCAAGGGAGTGTGACATGATTTGGGAAGGGGGCTGGGGGAAGGCAGATCAGGGAGTTGGGGTGGTCCACGGTGGATGTTTCCGACAAACTCTGGTGGAGTGGGTGTAGTCATGCTTGGAACAAGCTGTTAGATGTAGATTCAAGTGCAATTTACCGTTTATTGGACTTTATCTACGTTCCACGAAGCTGGGTGATATTATTCACCTAATCTAGGTTTTGGTGTACGATAGGCGAAATTGAGTGTAGCAACACCCCAGGTATGGTTTTTAGTTTGGACTTTTAAGAGTAATTTTAGGAGGGCTTTCTAATTGTAGTTCTAAAATTCAGTGGGGGCTCGCTTTTAGGCACACGTCCAAGTTCAATTTGCACTGAGATGATAATAGACTATTAGGTGCGCTTCAGGATTCAGCTGTACACAGAGATGATGTTAGGCTATTATGTACTATTAGGTACACTTCTAAATTCAACAGTACACAGACGGTATCAGGTCTACCTCTAGATTCAAATTTTGTATAGATGGGATACTAGGCACAGTTCTAGATTCTACATTACACAGATGATATTAGACTATTAGGTGGACTTCTAGATTCAACTGTATACAGAGATGATATTAGGTTTACCTCTAGATTACATTTTGTATATAGATAATATTAGGTCTATCTCTAGATTCGCTTTGCATAGAGGGGATATTAGACTATTAGGCACATTTCTAGATTCTACATTACACAGATATACTATTAGGTATACTTCTAACTTAGACTTTGCGCAGTCTTAGACTAATTGATCTAAGCGCAGAGAGACCAATTCTGTTCAGTTAGGGCATGCTAATAGGCACACTTCTCTCAATTAAACTTTATACAGGGAGGGTATTAGGCATGATTCTAAAATCAACTTTGCACAGAGAGGTTATTAGGGAGATTAGTCGGTTCTACCAGGCACGGTATTAGGCTATTAGGATATTGGGCACACCTCTAAGTTAAACTTTCGCAGAGAGGCTATTGGACACCCTTCTATATTTAACTTTCTCTCAGAAGCTATTTGGCACACTTCAAATTCAACTTTCACAGAGTGAGTGTCTATTGGGCACACTTCTGAATTCAACTTTCACATAGAAGGTAATGGGCACATTTCTAAATTCAACTTTCACCGAGAGTCTATTCGTCACACTTCTAAATGTAACTTTCACAGAAAGGCAATTGGGCGCACTTCTAAATTCAACTTCTAAGTGCACTTCTAAATTCAACTTTCACATAGAGTCTAATGAGCACACTTCCAAGTTCAACTTTTCACAGAGAGGCTATTGGGCACACTTCCAAATTCAGCTTTCACAGTGAGGCTGTTGGGCACACTTCTAGATTCAACTTTCGCAGAGATGCTATTGGGCACACTTCTAAATACAACTTTGATGTACTTCTAGATTCAACTTTTCACAACAAGGCTATTGGGCACACTTTTAAATCAAGGTTTTCACAGAAAGGCTATTGGGCGCATTTCTAGATTTAACTTTCACAGAGTGGCTGTTGGGTGCACTTCTAATTCAACTTCCAAATGCACTTCTAGATTCAATTTTTCACAACGAGGCTATTGGGCACACTTTTAAATTAAGCTTTTCACAGAGAGTCTATTGGGCGCACTTTAATTCAACTTCCAAATGCACTTCTAGATTCAATTTTTCACAGACAGGCTATTGGGCACACTTCTAAGTTCCACTTTCACAGATGGGATATTGGGCACACTTCTGGATTCAACTTTCACAGAGAGACTATTGGGAACACATCTAGATTCAACTTTCAATGACAGGCTATCGAACAAACTTCTAAGTTCAACTTTCAATGAGCGGCTTTTGGGCACACTTCTAATTCAACTTTCAATTACAGGCTATTGGGCACACTTCTAAGTTCAACTTTCACAGATGGGATATGGGGCACACTTCTGGATTCAACTTTCAATGAGCGGCTTTTGGGCACACTTCTAATTCAACTATCAATGACAGGCTATTGGGCACAGTTCTAATTCAACTTTCAATGAGCCGCTTTGGGGAGCACTTCTAATTCAGCTTTCAATGACAGGCTATTGGGCACACTTCTAAGTTCAACTTTCACGGATGGGATATTGGGCACACTTCTGGATTTAACTTTCAATGAGCGGCTTTTGGGCACACTTTTAATTCAACTTTCAATGACAAGCTATTGGGCACACTTCTAATTCAACTTTCAATGAGCAGCTTTTGGGCACACTTCTAATTCAACTTTCAATGACAGGCTATTGGGCACACTTCAAATTCAACATTCACAGATGGGATATTGGGCACGCTTCTGGATTCAACTTTCAATGAGCGGCTTTTGGGAAAACTTCTAATTCAACTTTCAATGACAGGCTATTGGGCACACTTCTAAGTTCAACTTTCACAGATGGGATATTGGGCACATTTCTGGATTCAACTTTCAATGAGGGGCTTTTGAGCACACTTCTAATTCAACTTTCAATGACAGGCTATTGGGCACAGTTCTAATTCAACTTTCAATGAGCGGCTTTTGGGCACACTTCTAATTTAACTTTCAATGACAGGCTATTGGGCAGACTTCTAAGTTCAACTTTCACAGATGGGATATTGGGAACACTTCTGGATTCAACTTTCACAGAGAGGCTATTGGGCGCACTTATAATACAACTTTCAATGAGCGTCTTTTGGGTGCACTTCTAATTCAACTTCCAAATGCACTTCTAGATTCAATTTTTCACAACGAGGCTATTGGGCACACTTTTAAATTAAGCTTTTCACAGAGAGTCTATTGGGCGCACTTTAATTCAACTTCCAAATGCACTTCTAGATTCAATTTTTCACAGACAGGCTATTGGGCACACTTCTAAGTTCCACTTTCACAGATGGGATATTGGGCACACTTCTGGATTCAACTTTCACAGAGAGACTATTGGGAACACATCTAGATTCAACTTTCAATGACAGGCTATCGAACAAACTTCTAAGTTCAACTTTCAATGAGCGGCTTTTGGGCACACTTCTAATTCAACTTTCAATTACAGGCTATTGGGCACACTTCTAAGTTCAACTTTCACAGATGGGATATGGGGCACACTTCTGGATTCAACTTTCAATGAGCGGCTTTTGGGCACACTTCTAATTCAACTATCAATGACAGGCTATTGGGCACAGTTCTAATTCAACTTTCAATGAGCCGCTTTGGGGAGCACTTCTAATTCAGCTTTCAATGACAGGCTATTGGGCACACTTCTAAGTTCAACTTTCACGGATGGGATATTGGGCACACTTCTGGATTTAACTTTCAATGAGCGGCTTTTGGGCACACTTTTAATTCAACTTTCAATGACAAGCTATTGGGCACACTTCTAATTCAACTTTCAATGAGCAGCTTTTGGGCACACTTCTAATTCAACTTTCAATGACAGGCTATTGGGCACACTTCAAATTCAACATTCACAGATGGGATATTGGGCACGCTTCTGGATTCAACTTTCAATGAGCGGCTTTTGGGAAAACTTCTAATTCAACTTTCAATGACAGGCTATTGGGCACACTTCTAAGTTCAACTTTCACAGATGGGATATTGGGCACATTTCTGGATTCAACTTTCAATGAGGGGCTTTTGAGCACACTTCTAATTCAACTTTCAATGACAGGCTATTGGGCACAGTTCTAATTCAACTTTCAATGAGCGGCTTTTGGGCACACTTCTAATTTAACTTTCAATGACAGGCTATTGGGCAGACTTCTAAGTTCAACTTTCACAGATGGGATATTGGGAACACTTCTGGATTCAACTTTCACAGAGAGGCTATTGGGCGCACTTATAATACAACTTTCAATGAGCGTCTTTTGGGCGCACTTCTAAATTCAACTTCTCAATGTACTTCTAAATTCAATTTTTTTCGGAGAGGCCATTGGGCACATTTCTAAATACAACTTTTATGAGCTGCTATTGGGCACGCTACTAAATTCAACTTTCACAAGGAGGCGATTGGGCACACTTTTAAATTAATCTTTTCACAGAGAGGCTATTGGGCGCATTCTAGATTCAACTTCTAAATGCACTTCTGGATTCAACTTTTCACAGAGATTGGTGTCAAATTCAAAATTCAATTTTCACAAATGCAACTTACACAGAGGATTGGGCACACTTCTAAATTGAACTTTCATAGATGGGATGTTGGGTACACTTCTAATGCAACTTTCACAGAGGGGATATTGGGCAGACTTCTAAATTGAACTTTCACAGATGGGATATTGGGCACACTTCTAAATGCAACTTTCGCAGATGGGATGTTGGGCACACTTCTAAATTCAACTTTCACAGAGGGGATATTGGGCACACTTCTAAATTCAACTTTCACAGAGGGGCTATTGGGCACACTTCTAAATTCAACTTTCACAGATGGGATATTGGGCACACTTCTAAATTCAACATTCACAGAGGGGCTATGGGGCACACTTCTGGATTCAACTTTCAATGAGCGGCTTTTGGGCACACTTCTAATTAAACGATCAATGACAGGCTATTGGGCACAGTTCTAATTCAACTTTCAATGAGCCGCTTTGGGGCGCACTTCTAATTCAGCTTTCAATGACAGGCTATTGGGCACACTTCTAAATTCAACTTTCACAGATGGGATATTGGGCACACTTCTAAATTCAACATTCACAGAGGGGCTATTGGGCACACTTCTAAATTCAACTTTCACAGAGTGGATATTGGGCACACTTCTAAATTGAACTTTCACAGATGGGATATTGGGCACACTTCTAAATGCAACTTTCACAGAGGGGCTATTGGGCGCATACTAGATTCAACTTCTAAATGCACTTCTGGATTCAACTTTTCACAGAGATTGGTGTCAAATTCAAAATTAAATTTTCACAAATGCAACTTACACAGAGGATTGGGCACACTTCTAAATTGAACTTTCATAGATGTGATGTTGGGCAGACTTCTAATGCAACTTTCACAGAGGGGATATTGGGCAGACTTCAAAATTCAACTTTCACAGAGGGGATATTGGGCACACTTCTAAATTGAACTTTCACAGATGGGATATTGGGCACACTTCTAAATTCAACTTTCACAGAGGGGATATTGGGCACACTTCTAAATTGAACTTTCACAGATGGGATATTGGGCACACTTCTAAATTCAACTTTCACAGAGGGGCTATTGGGCACACTTCTAAATTCAACTTTCACAGATGGGATATTGGGCACACTTCTAAATTCAACATTCACAGAGGGGCTATTGGGCACACTTCTAAATTCAACTTTCACAGAGTGGATATTGGGCACACTTCTAAATTGAACTTTCACAAATGGGATATTGGGCACACTTCTAAATGCAACTTTCACAGAGGGGCTATTGGGCACACTTCTAAATCAATTTCTAAATGCACTTCCAAATTTAACTTTCACAAGGAGTCTATTGGGGACACTTCTAGATTCAGCTTTTCACTGAGAGATCGGATATTAGGAACACTTCTAAGTTTGGCCTTGCACAGAGAAGATATTTAGGTAAATAATTTCAATTTTGTACAGGGAGGATATTAGGCACGCTTTTAATAGTCAACAGTGAATACCCGCTTTATAAGTGCAACAATACCATAGCCATGCTGTACAGGAGAGGTTCTTAATGCAATGATACCACAGTATGGAGATTTTTACAGTAGTTTAGCATCTAGAGTTGAGTGGTAGGGTAGGATGGCTTGAAGTAATTGCTTCCGTCCCTGCCCTTGCCACACTTACTTATTGTTGGCTTCTTGCTTTTCCTGCGGATACCTGCTGATACGGTCTGGAGTCGTCCCTGAAGGAGTCGTCCTTTGCCTTGCGTCCTTAGCCGATGGGATGCCGGGCAGATGGCTGCCCTAGGAGAACTGGTATTGGAGGAGAGTCCTCTCGGCTGGACCAATCGGAGTGGGATGGGCGGGTCGGGACGGCGGGCGGGAGGGAACCAGGAAGAGGGTTGCGTGGTGGGAAAGGGAGGCAAACAGGGGACAGGGGGGCCTGGGTCAAGATTATACGATGGCCCGGAGGGCAGCAAAAGCGCTACAATTGTGCAATTCACTCACCAGAAGCCTTGTGACAAAGATGGGCACACGGCTTCTGCAAAGCAGTTAGGTCAAATACACAGACCTAAGGAGCCAATCGGAGCGGGATGGGCGGGTCGGGAGGCGGGAGGGAGGGAACCAAGAAGAGAGTTGCAAGGTGGGAAAGGGAGGCAACCGGGGGACAGGGGGGCCTGGGTCAAGATTACACGATAGCCCGGAGAGCAGCAGAAGCGCTACAATTGCGCAATTCACTCACCAGAAGCCTTGGAACAAAGATGGGCACACGGCTTCTGCAAAGCAGTTAGGTCAAATACACGGACCTAAGGAGCTAATTGGAGCGGGATGGGCGGGTCGGGAGGCGGGAGGGAGGGAACCAGGAAGAGGGTTGCGGGGTGGGAAAGGGAGGCAAACGGAGAGAGGGGGGCCTGGGTCAAGATTACACGATGGCCCGGAGGGCAGCAGAAGCAATACAATTGCGCAATTCACTCACCAGAAGCCTTGGAACAAAGATGGGCACACGGCTTCTGCAAAGCAGTTAGGTCAAATACACGGACCTAAGGAGCCAATCGGAGCAGGAGGGCGGGTCGGGAGGCGGGAGGGAGGGAACCAGGAAGAGGGTTGCGGGGTGGGAAAGGGAGGCAAACGGGGGACAGGTGGGCCTGGGTCAAGATTACACGATGGCCCGGAGGGCAGCAGAAGCGCTACAATTGCGCTATTCACTCACCAGAAGCCTTGGAACAAAGATGGGCACACGGCTTCTGCAAAGCAGTTAGGTCAAATACACGGACCTAAGGAGCCAATCGGAGCGGGATGGGCGGGGTCAGTTCCAACTATTGCGTCTTTCTCAATCTGGCAATAGGGTTTACAAACTACTTGCTCCTTAATTGTCCTCTCTTGGCTTTGGCTATGTTGGTTCTTATTAACTTGCTCTGAGATTACCCTCTCTTGGGTTTGGCAATAATAGTTCTTATTAGCGTCTTGTAATATTGCCCTCTCTTGACTTTGGCAATTAATCTGACCTTTATAAGTACAGTGATACCTTTCTTGTCTGTTCCCAAAGTTCTTCTTCTGCCACTTTAGCTTATTTGTATCAGTTCAGTATTCAAAGTGATTATTATTCTGCCACTTCACATTCTTTACATCAGTTCAGTATTCAAAATGAGTATTTTAGGCCAGCGGGCAATCACGTAGCGTTCCGTAGTCACACGTCACTAGTGAACTCACAGGATATTGCATGTGCATCCGCTTGTTCCACTGCCTCTGGGTCTTCTGCTTCCTTTGCTTCACCCTGTCCGGCCAACTGCTTATTTCTGTTTCCCGTGGCCTGCACGGGTCAGGAAAGGAGCATTCCTTGCTCCAGTGACACTCTGGTGCTCGCCTGCCACCTGAGCCCAACTTATAAGGGGGTATAAGCTTTTTAACTTAATGCTTCCCGCCGTGCAAACTCTGGATTCACAGTCTTCAGGGGGAACGCTTTCAAAAATAACACTTCCTGCTGCGCAACCTCTGCATACAAGGTCTTTGAAGGTAGAGACCCTCTCAGAACCGGCATCTGATCTGCAAATTGTGGTGGCTCTGGCATCTCTGCTTTCCTCCAATTTCTGCTACAACTGCATTGTGGAGTAACTGCAATCACTCCACCTCTCACTACTTCTCCTCATGGCCTGCACCTGAGGGGGCCGTTTACACTTCCCAGTCTACCTCAGGTGTGAGGTATTAGCACTATTATACTACAACTTGCAGTCCAGTGCCTCTGCATCCTCTTCTTCGTCACAATACTTTGGGCATTGTTGGACTTGAAGTCCCTAATGTTCAAATTACCCTTTTCTTTCAAATTTTCAATTTTACAATAGGCCATGGGGACAGTGGGGCTTTAGCAGTATCACCTCCCAGGTTACTGACCAAAGAGGTTTTCCGAATGGGTGGGATATTTGGGCTTCCTTGGATCAAGAATGCGAAAATGTAACTTTATCGTCTTGGAATTACATATTATTGTCTACCCCCTGACGATATAGCTCTAAGGGACAGACATTAACAACATATTGGTCTTTGATCAATGGGTTAAAATTAGATTGTGGAGCGCTAAATTGGTCACCGATTATACCACTGTTAAAATGATTTCTGGTTAGAGGTCTACTTAGACAGGTTGTACCAAAACCATTTGTGTTGCTTAATCTTCAAGTTTCACCTTCAAATACTTCCTTTGCAGGATAGATGGTTAAATCTTTAAGAATCAGCTTTGCTTGGTACTTGTGTGCTAGGGGCTATTAAAACACATATCCATTTTGTTTTACTGCGGCCACACTATAAACAAGTAAGGAACAGATGGCCGAAGCCATTATTAAAGTGCCATCACATTTTCCAACATAGGGATTCTTTAGATTTTTGTAGGATTACGGAAATGCCATCATTCTGCAATGCCGTAAACCAGAATATCTGGGGAGCCTGGTCATACAGGAAAGGGGTGGTTTTGCCATTTATCCAAACAGGTCAGACTATCACCAACTTCTTTACTTTGCTGTAGGCCTTACGTTGGTCGAAATGTGAATTCTAAAAGAGTGTATTTAGGCACAAAGGGGGACCTTTATCTATGTTGATGAACATGAAACAGCAGTATTGTCATAATACCTAATGACATTGTTGTCTTTTTTTCCTTATTTTGTCTGTTTGCGATCCATCTGGCGAATTACCTGGTGATTGACCTGTTAATGCACTGTACTGCTATGTATTTTATTGTAATCGATGTATGTGTGCTTTATTGTAAATATTTGTTTTAATTGGTAAACTTTGTGATAACCAATATATGACTTAATACTACAAGTAGAAATGTCATATTTTAATATTCAACTTTCTTCGGTCAAGATGTACAGTATCCACTATAGGGCACTGTAAATCTTCCTTTCATGAAGTTCATATGAAACCCTAATTATCTAGAGTATGGGTTCAGATGTTTTTTTTTTGCTTCTGTCTCCTAGAGCAGTTCACCATGCTCTGCCATGGGGCTGTGACCATCTCAAATTTGAGGTTAAAGTTTTGCCCACAAAAACCTTTTGGCGAGGTACTTACTTATTGAGTCATGGTGTGTTAGGAGCGTGATCTGCTTCGCTGGCGGAGCGAGGCGTCCTCTTTTCAGTCCTTGTATTTCTTGGGACTTCTCACTGTTTTTGCAGGCTCGTGGTGGTGGGATCATAGCAGGGCTGATGATGGACACCCACACCACAGCACAGGTGGTAATGAAAGTCAATGTTTTTAAACAGTTAAACAAACCCCATATCAAACCTATGGTCGCCCCCGATGGCAGATACGGTTCGATACTGGTGTGGTCTGCGGGTATCGAAGTTTGCGAAAAATCTTCCACAGCAAGCCATGCCATCTGACAATGTTCAGATCAAAGGCGTGAATACTAATTTACCACCTTCTCCCATTTTTGACCACTATAAGGTTCAGGGTTGTGAAGCAGGATTTATAGCATCTATAAACTCCTTGAAGTGGTTGTACAGTGTCTCAAGAGGAGAGAATCTTTTTGCCTCTTAGTGAATACGCAGAACTGCCTGATTGGTCTCTCACCTTTGTATCTAAGCGAAGCATTAGAGATTAAAGTTAATATATGCAACCTCAGATCGAATGATACAAACCAATTGAAAACTCCAGCACACAGACTGTCTCAAGTGAAGAAAGGAGCCTTCTTTGTAGCAGCCCCTGTGGTATGGAATGTTATCCCACTAGAAATGAGGGAGGAAAAATCCACAGCTTTATTTAGAAAGAGACTCAAGACTTATCTGTTTAGATAAGGTGGTTGGAATCACCCCCTTTAGTTTTTGATTTCTGGTATGTGCCTGCCCTTTTGTGTTGTCTATATGATGTGCCCTTAAGCCTCTGGGTCAGTGGTGCACAATATAAATGATAAAACATAAAACAAACATAAACAATCAGCTCTGTCCTAGCCCATCATCAGTTCCAAAGCTGGAGCTCAGCTCTATTGAGCGTGTGAATTGCATTTGCGTGGAGAAGCCCCACATTATGAGCCAGAAACCATCAGCATGTAACGGCATGGGTTTGAGTGCAATTCGGCTCAAGGCATTGGTGGTCAATCCAGTGGCTCAGGGCCTCGCACCCTTGCGGCTCTACGGCCTGCACTCGGCTCCAGAGACGCAGTGCCTGGGATAGACTAGAGAGTGCTCCTCACACAAGCAGATTCAAATGACTCGACCAGGGGGCTTTGAAAATACTTAACATTTTCTTTGTTATCGGCAGGAACCCTAAATGGGTTGCTGTGTATTAATGGTGGATCTTTATAGTAACCTGTCTCAGACAAGAACCTAAAAGTCTCAATATGTGTGTGATAGGAACTGATGGAAAATGTGCTTCTGAAAGCTCAGCCAAAGCTCGGATTAGCAAACTTGTGTCTTCTCTCAAGACAAGACAGTGCAGCAGAATCACAAAAAGATGCTTTAAACTGTCACTTTTATTTTCACGATATGTTCATACAGGCATACGCATACACAAAAACAAAATGTGTTGCTGTTTCATAGAACTTCACATTTTCTTTACTTCATAGGTAATTAAAAGGGAAGTGCCTGTGTCACTCAAAGCTGATAAGCAGGGAAGCTAAATAATCACTCTGTATCATTTGCTGCCCGCTTTTAACTACTCTTGAAAGTATATTTGCAAAGCCCAGTGGAAATTGTTTAGGCTCACATTTCTTTTCAAGTAAAATTGCATTCAAAAAGGGCAAAATAAAAACAAATCAGTCACACCCTTTTTGATTAACATATTTCTCTAAATGTTTATATTTTTGCTATCTTGCATTATTTAGTGATTTGTGTAGTTGTCGAGTTATATCTATAAATCAGAGTGTTCTTGAAGGTCAAACATTAACATGTTTTTAAAAACTATCCATAAAACATATGTTGTTAAGTACACAGATTGCAGACATGACTCAAATCCCACCTTCCCCACTTAACTAAAGTGTGTGATACTGGACAAATCATTTATTTCCCTTTGCCTTATCTGTCAACATTTAGAAGTCACTGTAGAGAGTCGGTGCATAGTTTATGCTATTCAAAAAAGCCTCAGTCATGGTCAGTGGAGGCTGTTGAACTTTTTCACTAGGGGATACATTATTTCTCACTATTGTTCTTGACTGACCAATCCAGCAAAGGAGACCTGTCAAATCATCAGCTTTTGGAGGGGGTTACTTCTCCTCATGTGATTTTTGTCAAAGAATGGCTTACAGTGTTGTTTTAACAACACTTGTTTGTGGAAGATTGGGTAAAAAACATACAATTTACAATCGGCTTTGCAGGGTAACATATGAAAAATTCCCAATAGATTTCATGTCACAGTACACATGGGGATTTTTCAATACATTCCTAAAGATGCCATTGGCCACAATATATGCCAGTATTCTGCCAAAGTAGAAGACATTTTAATGCTAGTTGTGCCACTCTATGAAAATCGTGCCACAGGAAAAAACACCTTACAATGGACTGTGCCCGATATTGTCCGTATTGGCACTCTAAAAACACTCTCATGTTGACCACACCCTAAATGCTAGACCGCATGGTTCAGTTCTGGAACTGAACCATGTGGGGACATCCATGTTGTGACTCGGCCATTGCTAGCTCCAGCTCTCCCTTCTTCCATATGAGCATGCGCCAAAGGCGCCAGGACTAACTCCAAGAGCGTCTTGGGGGACATGATTGGGCCCTTGGGGCCATGAAGGGACACTGTGGTGTGGCCCAGGGGCCCCGACTGCCAGGGCCAGGGGCAGTGGTCATGACAGCAGTCCCCCCAAGGCTCCTCTCAGGCTGGTTCTTCTGTCTGGTCCTGGCTTGGTGGGATAATCACAATGGAAACGTTGTATTAAACGTGGTGCATGGTTGTAATCACAGGGTTCCCATGTCCTGTCTTGCGGACCATTTCCCTTCCAGTCCACTAGGTAGTATAGTTATATTCTGACGTACTTTGAGTCCAGGATGTTCTTGATCTCAAATTCCGGTTCTCCATTGACCATTACTGTTTCGGGTGGTGTGGTTACCCGTGTTCCAGGCTGAACTGGTTTTAAGAGAGAAACATGGAACACAGGGTGAATATGCATGTTGGTCGGCAGGGCCAGTTTAACTGCAGCTGGGTTTATAATAGATTCAATGATGAAAGGTCCTAGGTATTGTGGGCGAAATGTCTGGGTCCCTTTTAAAGGTACATGCTTTGATGCTAACCAAACTTTGTCTCCCATCTGGTAGTTGGGAGCCCTTTCACAACGCTGATCTGCGTATTTCTTTTAGTGGTCGTTGGCTTGACGTAAATGTTTGATGGCTCTTGTGAAGGCCTGAGAAATGATGGTATATAAGGTTTAGATGGCCGGCATTTCCAGAGCTGTGGGGACGTCCAGTTCGGACGTGTGTATAAAATGAGGTCTCTCCAGTACTGCTGTGCTGGGAATTATTATAAGCATACTCGGCAATCAACAACAAGTCTTTCCAATTCCCTTCCACTTGATGGAGCATACAGCGCAAGTACTGTTCGAGTGTTTGGTTCGTTCTTTCCGTTTGGCCATCCATTAGTGGGTGGTGGCTAGTAGATAGTCTAATATAGATTTGAGCCATTGAACAACATTTTCTCCAGAAGTTGGATACGATTTGGATACCTCGATCCGAGATCAGTACTGACAGGAACCCATGGAGCCGTACGATGTGTTCAAGGAATGTCTTCGCCAGGCTAGATGCATTTGGGAGACCTTTAAATGGTAAGAAGTGGGCCATTTTAGAAAAAGAAAAAGTCTACAACCACTAGAATGGTATTGTAACCTTGACTGGATGTTTGGTTGGTGAAAAGGTCAAGAGATAATGTATGCCAGGGTGCCGGCAGAATTTCCAATGGTCTGAGGAGTCCAGCTGGTTTCTGCTAAGATGACTTATTTTGTGCACAAATACCGCAAGAGATA
The DNA here is from genome assembly GCF_040938575.1 of Ambystoma mexicanum. Lineage (NCBI taxonomy): Eukaryota > Metazoa > Chordata > Amphibia > Caudata > Ambystomatidae > Ambystoma > Ambystoma mexicanum. Next base: position 201,651,674 of record NC_090934.1, on the reverse strand, counting down.
ATTAATTGAATGACATCTTTACGCCACGTGGGCCACCAGTAGCTTCGTTTCACTTTGGCTAGAGTCTTAGCAATTCCAGGGTGGCCTTCAATAAGGGAGTCATGATATTTTGAGATGACCTGTTCTTGAAGCTCTTTCTTGGGCAAGAATAGACGGTTCCTGAAGTATGGTAGTTGGTCCTTAACTGCATAGTGTTCTCCCCGCGAATCCCATTCTTGTAACAACTCAGGAGTTATCACATGTCGTATTCCTTGCAGTAATTCGTCTTGAGTCATCGTGTTTGTAATGCCCAGGAGTTTGTCACTCAGGATGATGGCCACAGGATCGGGGGTCGTGTATACCAGTTCATCTGTACCCATGCGCGAAAGGGCATCGGCTTTTCCATTTTTGACCCCGGGTCGAAACATGGTTACGTAATCATACACGCAAAAAAAAAAAGGGCCCAGCGTAGTTGTCGTGAGGATTGAGCCTTCCCACCTTTTAAGTATTGTAGATTTCGATGGTCAGTTATCATGGTGATAGTGTGCCTGGCACCTAGCAGATAATGTCGCCAGGCCTTGAAGGCTGATTTTATGGCCAGGAGCTCTTTGTCCGTGATGGCATAATTGAGTCCAGGTGGTGAAAACTTACGTGACCAGAAGGCTACTGGATGTAACTGGCCGGTTTGTGGGTCCCTTTGCGATAGAACAGCACCCATCGCCATACTGTAGGTGTCCATTTCTACCACATACGGAAGATCTGGGCAATGGTGTTGTAAGATTGGAGCAGAAGTGAATCTCACCCTGAGTTCTTGAAAGGCCTTTTCTGCCTCTTCTGTCCACTGGAACTTCTTGTTGCACTTCCTCAATAAAGATGTGATTGGATGTACTATTTAAGAAAATCCCGGGATGAATCGGCGGTAAAAGTTTGCAAAGCCCAACATGCTCTGGATTCTTTTGAAGGAACTTGGGGCTGGCCAGTTTAGAATGGTGTCAACCTTGTGCACATCCATTCGGATTCCCTTTGGAGTGAGGATGAACCCAAGGAACTCTACCTCGGTGACGTGAAATTAACATTTTTCAAGTTTGGCATAGAGGTGATGTTGGCAGAGCTTGGTAAGGACGGAACGAACATGCTTGACGTGGTCCTGTTTTGAGGCCGAGTATACTAGGATATCGTCTATATAGACCGGGGCCCAGACATCAATCAGCTCTCTTAAGACATTGTTCATGAAATATTGAAATGCAGCGGGGGCATTGCAAAGGCCAAATGGCATCACCTGGTATTCATATAAGCCATATTTGGTACGAAACGCGATCTTCCAGTCATCCCCCTTTTTAATTCGGACAAGATGGTATGTCCCTCTAAGCTCCAATTTCGTGTAGATTTGGGCGTCTTTGACTTGGTCTAACAACTCCGGAATAAGGGGCAAGGGGTAACGATTTTTAATGGTGATTTGGTTCAGTGGCCGGTAATCAATGCACGCCCTCAAATCTCCTTCCTTCTTTGGCACGAAGAATAGGGGAGATGCTGCAGGTGACTTCGAGGGGCGGATAAAACCGTTAGCCAGATATTGTTCTAAGTCGGACTTCAAATGTTGGTTCTCTGGTTCTGTAAGCGCATAGATCCGACCACAAGGGATTTGTGCACCAGGTATCAGATTGATCTGGCAATTGTAGGGTCTGTGTGTTGGCAAGGTGTTAGCTTGTTCCTTTTGAAACACATCTTGAAAGTCTTGATATTCGCTTGGTAGGGTACCAATCACACCTAGGGCAATCGCCACTTTTTCCTGGACAGACAAGCTTGTGTTCGTTGACTTCCTTCCATTATAATAGCAAGTGCATGTACAGCCTTTGGAAAAGACCAATTCCCTTGCACGCCAATCGATATGCGGATTGTGTGCAACCAACCACGGCATCCATAAGATCAACCGGAACTGGGGTGCCTTGATGAGATCAAAAGCGATTCCCGGTGGCCGTCCTGACATAAGAGGGTTAAAACTGTTGTGCATTTAGATACTGGTCCGGAAGCAATTTCTGTACCATCTGCGGTGGTCACAGTCTCGGTGGTTGATTTAGGGCAGAGAGAGAGCCCCATCTTTGCTGCAAGATCCTGGTCCATGTAATTCCCAATGGCTCCGCTGTCGATGTATGCGTCAACCGCATCCATCCTAGACGGCTGTTGGTGGTTGATTAGGATCACAGGCAACGCAAAATGAGAGGTCTGTAGTTTACTTTCTTCGCTCGACAAATGGACCCCTACATTTGCCGGGCTTTGTTTTCCGACTCCTCACCTGGTTTTTCTTTATTCGTGGCTCCTATTGTCCTCCTTGGTGGCTTTACTAGACACTCCGTGAGGAAATTACCTGCTTTTCCACAGTATAGGCATAGCTGCTGTTCCCTCCTCTTGTCCCTTTCAGCTTTGGTTAAAGGAGGTCTTACCCCTCCCAGTTGCGTTGGTTCCACAGTACTGTATGCCCCTCGTGGAACATCATCCTTAAAGAGCACGAACATAGGGCGAGTGTTTGGTCTGCTCTGATCTGCTCTTCGGTCTTGCAACCTGTGATCAAGTTGAACCACAAGGTTGATGAACTCGGCACAGTCTTTTGGTGCATCCACTACTTGGGCAAGAACATTCTTTAGCTCCCCCCTTAGGCCCCGCTGAAATAGCATGGTTCTCTTTTCCTCCGGCCACCCTGCTTCAACCACCAGCTTGTTGAAGGTCGCTATATATATGTCAATAGGTCTTGGTTTCCTTGATGGAGGGGTAAGAGTTCCTTGTCTAGTGCCTGTCCATGAGTACGACCGGCGAAGAGCTTTTCCATATTCTGCTGGAAGTCCCCAAAGTCATGTAGCAGTGGGTCATCCCGACTAACAAAAGGTATAGACCAGTCTGCAGCAATGCCACTCAAATAAGACAACACGAAGGCCACCTGTGATTGATCATTAGGAAAGGCCCCAGGTCTGCAAAGAAAATGGAGGCGACACTGGTTCATGAAGGTTGCATACTTCCTAGGATACCCTGTGAAACGCTCCGGTGGGGCTTAAGGAACTGCTCCAGGGAGGTTGATCTGCACCGGATTGCACCGGATTGATCAGCAGTGCTGACATCAATGGAATGGTCCCAGGCAATGGGGCTTGTCCGGCCTGTGATTGAAGGAGTTGTCTACTTAAATCATCAGTGCGTTCTTTGCCCACTATTAATTCTCTGCAAGGCGTTGGTCTCCTGCCTGGCTGAATGCACCTCACCGCGTAACTGCCCCAGCACCTGAGCTAACTGATCGGTTTTCAAGGTTTCCATGATTGACGCCCGGATGGATTGTGGTTGTGAGGCTTCGCGTTCTGTAACGCTCAGCTGGTATCCACAGGGACGCCACCCAATCTGGCTGGACTGCTTCCGACCTGGACCCACTCCCTCCGGTTCTTGTTCTGCTGAGGACCTAGTCTGGAACATAGGAGTTTTGGTTTTAGCTTATAGTCTCTTTTTCCCCAGAGCCCACCTCCCTTGTGGACCCAATGGCCCCTTAGTGCTTTCCTCACCTTCACTTTTGATGTGTTGTGCTCTCTGTCCTGCTGTTCTATGCAGGGGTGCGTCGTGGATGGGCGCATCACAGCCGAGTTACTTCACTGGTGCGGGTCCACTGAGTACAGACCTGCTGCGACTCAGTTCTTCAGGTAAGTCTGTTGTTTTGACAGCTTGTCCTTAATTGTAATTGCCCCTGTTAATGTCTTTCCTTCTCTCTTAAGTGCGGAAGGAGGTCTAAAGATGCCGTGCTGGCTGGGGCTGTTCTCGAGATGGTAAGTGAAAGCGTGGAGCACAACGCTATGTGCTTTTCTTGCGATGTGCTAACCTGTATTGTCCCTCTCTTGCAGGCAGCCGCGATGTCCCGGTTGATAAGCTGCCGAGAGGATGCGGAGCAGTGAGTAGATGTTGCTCGAATCGCCATCAAGTAATTATGCGTGTTAATCAGCCTTGCCTTTTCTCTTGCAGGTTGCTGGAAGACCGGAATAGGCATAAACCAACAGCAAGTTCAACTCAGGTAAGCGTGAGCCTTCTGAATGTTGTTTAAATGTGAAGAATAAACGCTTACTAATTCTGCTTTTCTATTTTCCCCAGGTTGCGGCTTCCAGGAGAGAGAGCAAATGTTCGCCGGGATGCTGGATGTTCGGGACATTGGAGTGGATGACAGGAGCTGGGCTCGCTAACAGGTAAGAGTAACTAATGGTGTTCTTCTTCTTGCAGGTGTCGGCCCAGAATTTTGAGGAAGATCCGACAAGCCGTGGTGAACGTCACGCTGCGAGAGCAGAACAACGCAAAGGGTGCTTTCCAGCTTGGGCGTGGCTTATATAGCCAGCAGGTGTGCCAGGTGTCTTCAGGCCTGACCACACCCTAAATGCTAGACCGCATGGTTCAGTTCTGGAACTGAACCATCTGGGGGCATCCATGTTGTGACACTGCCATTGTGAGCTCCAGCTCTCCCTTCTGCCATATGAGCCTGGCTCCAAAGGCACCAGGACTGACTCCAAGAGAGTCTTGGGGGACATGATTGGGCCCTTGGGGCCATGAAGGGACACCGTGGTGTGGCCCAGGGGCCCTGACTCCCAGGGCCAGGGGCAGTGGTCATGACATCTGCCCAATAATGAGCTATTGCCATTGTAAGAAGACATGGGGCCTCATTACAGGTCCAAGCGGTAACCGTGCTGGAGCTACCAGCAGGTTGCCACCAGACCCTTAATGATTTAACGGCACCTGGTAACACTGGGGGATTACAACCCCAGCGGCCGGGAAGTCAGGTGCCAGTAAATTGCAAATCCCAATCCCCATAGAGTTCCATAGGACTCTATAGGAGTGGGGACCACGGAAGCACCAGCACCGTTAACGGTCCCGATGCTTCCGTGATGCCGGGCACAGCGCCTCCGGCAGGCAGACCTGTGATATGCTGGTCCACAAACAATGGTGGAGGTAAGCTTACCCGCACCGTAGTTTCCAGACCGGCATAGTTGTAATTAGGCCCATTGTCACTGTAGCTATGCTTATATATGGCGATATTGCCACTGTAAAAACACAATCATGTTGTCTGTAACCAATAATAGCAGCATTACACTCTAAGAACATGCTTACATGCTGTGTCCAATAAGGCTGTCACTTTCAGAAGCCATTTACATGCTGGCTGTGTCAATATATGCGAGCAGAGGCCAGTAACACTTTTCTTTACAGCCAGGACTCCAATTAAAGGCCTATGCCAGCACCGCCCTACATTCCACCCACACCCCCACAATCAATGCAACTCTTCCCCAGAAAATATGCACATATACACACTGCATTAACTCACAGGTATGCACTTATACATACATGCACACACATTCACACATGCACACACATGCACACACACACGTTCACTTCTCTCCTCTATCAGTCACGTAAGGACTCTGTGCCCCACCCTGTGCACTCTGTACGCAGGAATCACGTTGGCATGTCAATGAACACCTCTTCGGAGTCTTGGTTCCTATGATTGTGCCAGGGCAAGGAATACAGGAGCCCTGGGCAGGCCTGTACAGCAGTGATGATCCAGAGCGTCCATTTGAAATATCAAACACGGAGCACCACAGGTTCGATCCCCGCGTAAGCGCTTAGAAACCTCTGGGTATTAAGCGCGTTATAAATAACCTATCATATCACACATATCATATCAGGCCTGCCTGTAGTATCTCATCCTCCCCTGCTCCACATTATGGACAATCCTCCACTGCTCATGCAATTGCTCCATATACAATAATAATTCATATATTTCCACATCACAAATGTATCTCTGGGTCTTCGTGGCAGCTTCTTATAAAGTAACTTCACGTGATAGCCACGATGAAAAGAATGAAGTCGTGACATTTCTTGTGATGTCACTTCCACAGATGTCAATATAGATGAACAGGTTTGTGTATTTTTGCAGCACAAGAATAGGCTCGCAGCTGCAGAGACTGGCCAATCAGCAACAATCGTTTAGCAAGAGCATTCTTCTGAGGTTAGCAAAAACAATCCTCTCGAAGTGCCACCTCCTCGTGTTTGCCCTTCCGCCTGCTTCTCTTGTGTCTTCGTGTGCCTTCTCCCCTCTGACAGTGAAGTCACACAGAGACCGATGAGGGCCAGGCAGGTGGATGGGCATGCAAGTCCACGTGGGTGAGGTCATCAGGCTTTCCAGGCTGCTTGGACACTGCCCCCACTGCATTAAGTGGGATGCAAAATCAAGGGGGGGGGGGAGGCTCACACAAGCAGGAGAGGCATAAGTGCTGGGTATGGCCTTAAGAGGGCACAGCCTGACCCAAATAATATATGGACTTGTCTTGGACTTGTTCCTCTTGGCATAACCCTGCTTATTTGTTGTGTGTCCTCTTTTAGCACTCTCATGCCTCCGGGCCGTGTCTCTAGCGCTATAGAAATAAATAAATAAATATTATGAGACCCTGCAAATATGTATTTTGGGTCACTCTGTACGGTCTCAGCTGGTCTTGCTTGCATTCAGTATGTGTATTGTAACTAAATCTATCTGGCTCGGTTTGTAAATAATTTTCTGGCTGAAAACCACGCTTTCACTCAGTATATGAACTATTAAATCAGTGAGTAAATCAGCTATGTGAAAGGGAGGAGACAAATAGGACCAGAGTGGGTTCCGGGCGGCTTTGCATGAAATCAAAGAGCATTTTGGGAACATAAGATTGAGAACAGATTTTATACTTGACAAAGATGTCTGTGATAGTGACTCAAGTGTGAGACCTGGGAAGCACACATTGCAGAATGGGCATGGTGCTCATTTCATCTGTCACAACACTCATCCTAACAGTGAAATGTCTGAAAGCCATTAGGGGGGGACAGCCGTCGCTTGCACAGGTGAGGCATTGGCTGCTCTGCTTCAGCAGAACATGACATCTCATTTCCCAATTACTGCCAGTGTGAGCCTCTTAAAATGCATTCCCAGATCTGCAAGCCAGGGGAAATTATATGTGTTGCTTATTAATGAGCGGCTTCCAAGTGCTCATGTCTTAGTGATGAAGTTGCATGCATTGAAAAGAAGTGAGCTTACACACAGCTCTGGGAGCACCGGCCAAAAGCAGGAACCCCTGTCCCCGATCACGGGCCTGTCACTGCCAGAGCAGTGAGGATTGCCCAAGCGCATAGCGCAGGAAGTCTTAATCCTATTAAAGAAACAGAGGCGAGCATTATGCTTAAAACTTCTTTATTACCGCTCCAAATCTTTCACTTCATTTCTTTTTTAAAAAAAACATTTTAAAATGCAAAACTGAGAATAAAAACAAACTAACAAAAACGATATAATAAGAGGATGTGTTCAAACTACAATCCCCATGAAACCTAGCAGCATAGAGTTCCTGAGCCTCAGTTCTGTTGTCCAATCATGGCACCCTTATGAGTACAAATCCCTGCTGCTCTAGGTCCTTTCCTCTTCTTTTTCTGAGTTGCTTTATCTCTTTGAAACATTCTAAGGAACAGTCTTAGATAACTTTTCTGCTTTCACTATCTTGCGCTATCTTGCACCACTCTGCTTTACTTGAACTCCTTCTTTATATTCTCCCTGATGATTTGCAGTTAACCACTCATGAGAATTCCTTTGCTTGTCTCCTATGTGGGAAAAGATTGATATTGTTAGGGAGGGGAATTCGCTAATACTCTCATTACTCACATTATTACATAGTATACTGTGCAGATCTTATTCAGGGTATTCCCAGGTATTCCCAGAGGGAGGGATAATGCTCGCCTCCGTGTCTTTAATAGAATTAAGACTTCCTGTGCTATGCGCTTGGGCAATCCTCATTCTATTACAAGACCGGAGGTGAGCATTATGCTTGTTCAAAGCTTTGTACTACTGATGTGGCAATATTGGAGACTGGCTTGAAAAAGAAGGTTCTGAAAACGGAGTCGCTGGACCAATCCTCTGCCTTCATGATCTCATGCAGCGGAACTCCTGCTGCAAAAGTTCGGGAAGCCATGTGAAACGGTAAATGTATAGTGCCTCCTTTTGATTTATATTGGCCTAAGCCTAGCCGCTCTATGAGGAAAACCGCGTTGCAAAGTTCCGATTTTGGATCGACTTCGCCGCCATATTAAGATTCATCCGGCATTTTGATTTCTGTTTGTATGTTCTCTGTTCTAAAATGGTGGACTGTGTTTTCAACCTGCAACCAAGCCTCCCGACCTTTGAGTTCTGTTAATGTTTAGACTGCCAAAGAGCCGACTGTTTAGATTAGGTAACAAGGCCCTGTACTGTATATGAACTGTTGTCTAAGCATTGTCTACGCTCACAAGACTCATCCGCGAATACACATCTGGAACACTGGAACAATGTAAAGTAAATATTGAACTCAATTCAATTTAAATTGTAAAGGGAGCTTGCTGTAGGATTTGGGAACATACGTTGTCATTGTACCACTGCGGAAATACAAACATGTGTAATCCTTTGTAAAATATTATGTGAACTGAATGTGAACTAAGCACGAACTCTAGACCACAGATTATTAATGTAAGGAGGGGCTGGACAATATTACTCGAAATTGTATAAAAGCACAAACGTTTGGACGTCCAGCCCTCTCTCACCTCTCTCTGTCAGCCTGGTACACATTACGGGGTGTTGGGAGCCAGATAGCTATCTGTGTTCCTTTGTAAACTGTACAGTATTTAAAGATCTGTGAATCTTTTCAGCCCGTGATTGGTGTATTTCATTTGTGGTACTCAGCCTCAATATTTTCTTGTTCTTACAGCCATAGCTCCTCTGGTCGAGTGAGCTCCAAAAACAGATGTATCAATACCTGCCAGTTCCATCGCTTCTCTTACCCATCTCGCTATGGTGGCTGGAGCTACTGCTTTATATGGCTTTACGCGGGCTATCAGTAACTGACTTACACCTTGATGTCTTACCGCTGCTGTTGCTGCCTCATAGCATTTTATGCACTGCGCTATGCAGAGTTTGTCAATATCTGGGAAATATGGGTATGAAATAACTTTCAAGTTTGTCTTAGTACGCTGCGCGATGTTAAACGCTACGCCCTCTGGATAAAATACTTTTCTGTCTATTTCTAGAGCTTTCACACCAGAAACTCTTCTGCATGATGCTAAACAGAGTAATGTGGCTAGCTTTCCAGATAGTTTCCTTTTCGAAAGAAGGTCGTTCCTTGGCCACTGTTCGAACAGCTGCAAGATTTTGTTAACATCCCAAAGGGATGAATATTTTGGCTGAGGGGGCTTGCTTACTTTTACGCCTTTAAGGAGCCTTGTTACCGCTGGGTGCTCTCCCACAGGGACTCCATCTACTAGTTTGTGTCCAGCTGAGATAGCTGATCTGTACACCCCCACCATTCTGAAAGCTCTGCCTCTAGTGTGTAGAGATGCAAGGCAATGTATTACTTGACTATAGGTGCTGAAATGGGAGGAATACTCGTCCTCCTGCACCATAGTTCCCAGATTTTCCAAGCAGAATTATAGCTCCTAACTATGGAAGGGGCCCATGAGCCTTTGATAAGCTCTGTAGCCTCCTCTGAAAGTCCCGGCAAACACCATCTGTGCCTGAAATTCTGCAGGCTATCAGGGTCAGCGTTTGGTCTTGTATTAGTGGGTGTGGAGCTCCCACTGGATCGGATAGGAGATCCATTCTGTGAGAAATCCTCTGGTGGAAATCCGTAGAAAGTTCTATCAGAACTGGAAACCACGCTTGCGATTTCCATTATGGTGTCACTATCACTAGCTCCGTTTTGTCTCTGCTCACCTTTGCTAGTGCCCTCGCCAGCATTGTGAAGGGGGTAAAAGCATAGTGAGTGTGGCCTTCCCAGTTGCACAGGAACGCATCTGAAATATCTCGGCAGATAGGCGTTCAGTCTCGAGGCAAATAGGTCTGTATGTAGCGGTCACCACCTTTGCTGTAACTTGTCAAAGACTGAATTTTTGTAACGCTCACCTGATTCCCGCAGAGGCGCCGGTCTTGACTGGGTGAATGCCGTATCTTCAAAGGTGATGTGTAACACACGGTTGGCTCTTTGGGCTGGACCTCTGTGCACTGTATGTCTGACTCGAAGAGTAAGATGTCTTAGGTAAGTAAACGCCGAGCTCTCCATCTGCCTCGGGGCAGGGTGCCGTAACCAGTTTCTTCACTGGATAAGGGTGCAGGCCTCTTGACCTCAGAGGACTGCTGTCCGTCGTTAACTGCACGAACGGTAAGTTCTGGGCACTTCAAATGTCTTAAAAGTCTTTTGTAATGATATCTCTTGTTTTGCAGGGTTCCGGCGATGGCGGATGGCAGGCTGATGAGAGTTGAGGATCGAACCCGCGTGAGACATAGAAGCGCCTGGAAGCACGTAAGTAAGCGCTTGTAGCCTGCTTCACGATGCGCACTAACTGTCCCTTTTATCTTGCAGGTACAAGTTCGGAGCTTTAGAGAAGCTGAAGGGTGCTGGAATACCCACTGGATTCGGCGTGGGAAGGAGTAATGGCACGTGAGTAATAAAGTTGCCCAATGTCTTTAAACGCACCTTCTTTTGTCTTTCAGATGCGGGATGCAGCGCCGAAGGCCTCCGGAGCGTGCGAAGAGCTGGTAAGCTTTTGTCTTTCAGATGCCGGAATGCAGTGCGAAGACCTCCGGAGCATGCGAAGAGTAGGTAAGCCTTTGTCTTTCAGATGCCGGAATGCAGCGCGAGGCGTTGGTGTCAGCCGATGGACCAGGTAAGAGATGCGCTGCCACTGAAGACCGTAGTGCTAACCTGTTCTTTCTTTGTCTTTACAGGTGCTGCTGAAGACTGGATTCCAGGATGGTAAGCGTTTGTTCCCTTAGGCCCAGGATCAGAAGACACGATGAGCGTTCTGCTGCAGAGAATGCAGAATAACGCAAAGCAAGATTCATCCATCGGGTGTGGTTTAAATAGCCTCCTGTAGTGCTTAGGTGTCTCCTTCCACAGCCACGCCTAAGAAAAGAGTTCCTGCTTTCCAGAAGAGTTCCAGTGTTCTGAACCTAGGGAGTGGCTCCTGCCCCACCCAACAGGAAAAGTAGTCCCAAACAGAAGAGGATCAGGGGTTCAACTGGCAGGTAAGTAAGCAGCATGGTCTGCTGCAGGTAAGTCCACCCAAGCATTATGAGCCCGGCGCTTCCAGCGCTGGGACTGGGCATCTTTATGAGCCTGGTGCCACTGGTGCCAGGACAGGGTCCAAAAGGTCCCAATTGGGACTGGCTGGCACTCGGAACCGGGGTTATGGGTTTGCTTCCAAGGGAGTCGGGCAAGTCCTGATCTTTTGGAAGCAGAGATCATGACAATTTTGCAGTCTCCAGTCACTCTAATCTATTAAGTAACAAGAGTTCCAGTCTGCTACTGTATTCATTGCTCCCGGAAGATATTCCACTTTAATCACGATGTTCTTCTCTAGACAAAAGTGCCAGAAATCCTTTGCTAGCTCTGCTAAAATGTTGTATTTCGTGCCTCCAAGCTTGTTTATATAACTTACTACTGATATATTGTCCATGCGTAAGAGGATACAGCATTGTGCTCTGCCTTTGGAAAATGCTTTGACTGCGAATGAGCCAGCGAGAAACTATAAACAGTTGATGTGGAGCACTAGCTCTTCTTGAGGCCATTTTCCCCCTGTCTCCAAGTGCCCGCACCTGGTTCCCCAGCTTGATCTGGTGGCGTCTGACACTATAATGAGCTCTGGTACGTCTCCGAAGATGTCTCGGCCGTTCCATGCGTCCATATTGTGGAGCCACCAGCGAATCTCTGTCTTGCTGTCCTCGTCTAGTGGTACCTGGTGATGGTATCTCCATCCTTTCTGTAGATACTTGATTTTGAGCCTCTGAAGAGCTCGATAATGTAATGGCCCTGGAAAAATCACTTGGATAGGGGCTGCTAGCAGACCCACTATCCTGGCTAGATTCCGAAGCGATATAGCTGGCTTCTTGAGAGCTGTCCTCAGATCTTTCTTTATGGATCTCATCTTGGGCGCTGGTAGCTCTAGTGTGGCTTTTCTTGTATCTATTGTAAAGCCTAGAAACTCTATCCTTTTGGTGGGCGTCAGAGCTGATTTCTCTTTGCTCATTAAGAATCCTAGTCCTGACATCAAGGCTATTGCCCACTGCACTTGCTTCTGGAAGCTCTCGTTGTCTTCCGCCATAAATAGGATGTCGTCCAGATAGATGATCATCCGAACTCCCTGATCTCACAATACGGTCGCTAGGGGTCTCATGAGCTTGGTGAAGGCCCAAGGCGCCGATGCTAGACCGAAGGGTAAAGTCTTGAATTGCCATACTTCCTCTTTCCAGAGAAATCTCAGGAAGGGGCGGTACTGTACTGTTATCGGCACTGTTAGATATGCGTCTTTCAAATCCAGACGCGCTAGCCAGGTCTCCTAGCAGATGGATTCCTTCCATCTTGAAGTGTCTGCACACTAACAAGCTGTTTAGCTCTTTTAAATTGATGACTGGTCTCACCTTGTCTTTGCGGTGAACTAAAAACATGTTGCTGAGGAACCCTGGTGTGTGTGGGTGTGCTCTTTCTATGGCATTTTTGTGCGCTAGCGCTTGAATCTCTGTATCCAATAACTCGCTCTCTGCTTGCAAAATGTGCATGCGTGGTGGAGGGTTTTGCTGTACTGGGTTCTCTAGGAACTCTAGTTTGAAACCCTGGACAGTTTGTAATACCCACGTGTCTGATGAAAGCTTGCGCCAATTGGGTATGCAAAGTAAAGTCTTCTCTCCAACTGGGGGTATATCACTTTGCGCACTCTCACCTTTGGTTTGTTCTGGTGTCTGTAGTACCATCTGCGGCCTCTGTCGCCTCTACCTCTGTTGGGAAAGAAGGCATCTTGTTGGTGAGTTTCCCAGTACTGGGCTCTCGGGCCCTGGGACATTCTGTTTGCGTTGTTCCGGCCAGTCGAGTGGCCTCTTTAATGACTGGCCCCTGCAAAAACCCTTCGAGGGTATACTTTTCTTATTGAAGCTTGCGCCTTCTAAAAGGCTGTAAATGTTCCCACAAACTTGTTCATTTCCTTTACGAACGCGTCTCCAAAGAGCAATCCTCGTCCTCCTTCACCTGCTTCGTAGGAGGCTAAGTCTCTGAGCTTATTGTCAATTTTCAGGAGCATTGTCCTACGCCTCTCATAAGAAATCGCTGTGTTTGCGTTTCTGAGTATGCACATTGCCCTTTGCGCCCATCCAGCCAAAATGAAAGGGTCTACTGGTTCTGCCGTATCTTTAGACCTCTCCGCCAGGTCCATCATTTTTGCGATGGGCCCTGTCAGGTCCAATATTTTGTCCTGAGAGGCTCTCCAGGTGCGGTCCATACCTTTCCTGGCATCCTTCCCTACTTTTGTGATAAAGGTAAGCATTCTGGGGTCTAGCTCTGGGGTATCCGCTACTTTCCCGGTAAGTTCAGGCCTCTGAGGCAGAACCTGGTCTCTTTTTCCAGTGGTTTCCATATTTTCTGAGCCATGTATAAAGCTACCCTCGGAGATGGGTTCTACTCAATGGAACTAGGGTGTCTGATGGTATCTGCCTCGAACATATTGGATATGTCCTCTTCATCAGGGGGACACTCCACATTGCTGGTATTCTCACTGGTCTGTTTGCTCTGCGACCTTGTGCTCCTTTACCAAGACTCTTGTCATCATCCTCTTGTTCCTCCTCCTGCTCAAAATCCTCTGAGGATGAGAGAGCTTCCCCTATGTTTTTCGCCGCTGGGGTAGGGGGTATGAGGCCGGGCACTGCTAACTTAGATAGAAAAGTGTTCTTTAGTATGTTAAAGGCGCCAGCTGCCTCCCGGGGCTTCTCTTTCTTCCCCATAGTTGAGCCGGGGCAGTAGAAGAGTGTTTCCTCTTCCGGGCAGCTTTTCTCCCCTTTGTGTTGTCTTCCAGAGGCTTATTAGTGGAGGTCCCCTCACCTGGGTCATCTGGTAAGCCAGCTTTAGTGCCCAATATGTTCTCAAGGACCTGTAACCTGCCCTGAAGCGGCTGGACTCCCTGAGCAACTGTTCGTACAAGAGAGTCTCCCAAAACCTTCTTAAAACTTTGGGAGAGGTCTATCTTCCCCTCTCCCAGGTCTTGCTCTTGGTTGCTGTACTCGCTTCAAACTTGCTGTTACTAGCAGTATGTCAAATTGACCTGGTTACAGTCTGAATAGCTGTTAGGTAGCTCTCTTCAACTTTCTTTTATTTATTTATTTTTTATAGTATGTTATATTTTTGAAATCCGCCTCTGTATTTGAGCTGAAACGCTGTGAAAACGCTTTTATCTGCAGCGCGTGTGCTCCGGAGCCTGTATATCTTCTCCCGTTCGTTTTCAGAAAATTGGGGTAAGAAGATGTAATCTCGCATGCGCGAAAGCCTCAGGAGTGTGTCACAGGCTCTGTCGAGTGAACAAGTCGACGTGCTGAGGAAAACTTGAATGAGCTGGTAAATTCTAAATGCAAGTAATCACGGCCCGGAGCCCTACGCGAGAGAGATCGCTTGCGGGCCCGGTCTGTTTTAATGGTAAAACACTAAATGTTAAAGTAGTGAAGCGCTCAATTTCATAAGCAATTATTATGCGCGCACCACAAAGATACTGTTGACATAATGATTTACAACATAATTGCCATTACTGTACGCGTGCACAGTGTAACCTATATAATTAAGGCTGAATACATTATAATGAGAATTGAAACCAAAAGGGTATTTAGCTGTCGGTAAGCAGCAAAAAAGAAGGGGAAAGGACCTAGAACAGCAGGGATTTGTACTCATAAGGGAGCCCTGATTGGACAACAGAACTGAGGCTCAGGACTACTATGCTGCTAGGTTTCATGGGGATTGTAGTTTGAACACATCCTCTTATTATGTCTTTTTTGTTAGTTTGTTTTTATTCTTTTATTCTCAGTTTTGCATTTTAAACTGTTTAAAAAAAAAAGAGAAATAAAGTGAAAGATTTAAAAAGCTTTTGGAGCAGTAATAAATGCTCGACTCTGGTCTTGTAATAGAATTGGAAAGCCTCATGCAAGAGTTCTACGAATATCACATTCAGGATGTATGGACATGTGCATTTAGAATACGTGGGACTGCCAGATGCAGGATACCTGAATGCCACTTTCAAGATTATGGGGAATGGCAGGTTTAGGAAACCTGGCAATACCACATCCATGGTGATGGGGATATTGTATTTAGAATACCGGGCATTGCCACATTCAAGATACTGGGGAATGCCAGCTTTAGGAAACCTGGCAATACCAAACCCAGGGTGCTGGGGACATTGTATTTAGACTACCTGGCATTGCCACATTTAAGATATCAGGTTATGCCACATTCATGATAAAATTGGAATGCTGCATTATGGAGGCTGGGCAATGGCACATTCACAGGCCTGGAGCAAGCCAGAACTGTTTGTGGGACCTGAGAGGACAGCTTCAAAAGGAGCTTTAAGTGGTTGCATGATGCACTTTAGGAGTGTATGCAAACATCAGCGTGACCTTTTCTTTTAGTAATTTCATTTGATAAAGCCATACATTCCAACATGCCACCATGTATAGCGGGGGCACCTTAATATGCCCATGTTGCCGCACAACAGTCATCTGCATGTGAAGAAGCATACGATACTTGCTGGGCATTAAAATCCCTCAAAGCTACCTAGACAATCACTGCCCCTTTCTCACGTAACTTCCTTCCTAACTTCACCAGTGAAAAGCAGATGTTGATGCTCATCACTTGAATACTGCAGATCCAGCCTCTTTAAGCACATGCCATTAGACATTATTGTGCAGTAATTGTAGTTTGTTAACATTATGAATATGGGACTGGAATTATTGGAGTGCAATATGAAGTGGGAGTAAAAGAAAGGACAGGCTGATTATCTCACACATGATAGGTAACAACTTGAGATTGCTGTAATCTGCCCTATGAGTTATTCAAGTAGAACTTGGGTGATGTGTCACCTACATTTAGTCAATGCCTGATACAGGCTTGTCACTTGATGCTTTTTATTAATTTATAGTTGATTTATTAATCGCCACCTGTGAACACTCACTTTGTAGTGCTAAAGCAAAGGAGGGGGGAAGAGAGATCCGACCTTCATACGCTTGAAAAATTTAAGTAAGAAAGATGCAAAGGGAGATTCAAAGAAGGGAAGCGCAAAGAGGGTTCATACAGGAACTTACATAAAATAGCAACCAACTAGGCCTTGACAAGGTGTGAGTGGAAAAGATCCCAAATTACCAACAGTACACCAGTGAGGTACTAAGCAACAGATCCTAAACACAAGACCAGAACAATCATCCTCAGGAAAGATGGCAGAAGGTGTGTCCATGTCCCCCGGGGTAGGCCTCAGCCAGACTCAGAAAAGACACCAATTCAGGTGAAATTGACCAGAGGCTGCTCAGGATGACCTAATGAGGAAAAGGCAAATGGAGAGTCCAGCCTAAGGGCCATACAAGTCAATGGCCCTGCAGAGAAGAGTTTTATTTTATTTATTTATTTTTTTTATTGGTGTTTTGGTTCAGAGATTAATCTGACCTTTCAACAAGTACATACAACATAGATAAGATAAGTAACTTAGTTTAAAAAAAACATTGCAATATTAAAAAGAAAGAAAAATCACATATTTTCTGAGTTACATCATTTAGACTATTCACATTTAGATTCTTTCCTATTTCACATTTGAAGCGTGGTGAGCATATCATAATATACATAGTCATTGCATTTAAATGAGAAAAGTGCTAATTCATTTTTGATGGAGTATAGAGATTTTCATCTATCCCGAGTTTACTAGTTGGCTTCGGCATCACATGATTAAGATATTTTGTAGTTGCATATCTTATGGATTTAGAACCTCCCACAAATAGTCTTATCCATAGCTCTTCCATATCCAATACATAATTACTATCAAACAGATGTTTAAAGTAAAATATTCGTACAGACAATAAGGCTCCACATTCCACTATTAGATGTTTCAGAGTCTCGTCACAGGTCATGCAAAAACGACATTGAATGCTTTCCTTTGGGATTTTACCCCATTTGGCCATAATTTCTTTTGTTGGCCAAATATTTAGCCTAAATCTCAAGAAATCCGAGCGCTGATACGGACTCGGAGATTGAATCAAATATTTTTCAATTTGTCCGCGACATTTATAATTAAATGGTTCTTTTGTAAATGTTTGCAGTGTCAAGCAAGCCATTCTTGTTTTAATCCAATCATTGTTCCAAAGTTTAGTTTTTGCTTTGTCAGGGTTCTAAATTAGAAGTTCATTAGTAATGTTTGCAGCATTCATAATTTTATAAGCAAACGTACGCCAGCTCCTTGGAAATTTATCATTTGAGTATGACAAGTAATTAGACAGCCTAAAAAGTAGACCGTTCCTGTTCTCTTTCATTATACATTTTCTGAGTAGCTGACAAATTTTCCACTTATATATGGCATAGATTGAGAGCAAACCCAGCTCATGTCTAATAATACACATGGATTCAGACATAGGCAACATCAAGGCTTTTTTCCAATAGGTGCTTTCAAATTTTAACCAATAGGAGTAGGATTGGCATTTCTTAGTCTCTGATCCGTACAATATAGTTGGTATATACTTTTGTTTATAATAAACAATTAAAGGATTGATTGAGAATTTACAATACTTTTTGCGAATCAAGGACATCTGAGACAGAGCTGTTTTTTGTTTTATCTGTAGTTGTTCCTCATATGGTTTGTCTGTGATGTCATCATTGACGCAAATACCCAGATATATGTAAGAGTGTACAACCTTCAACGGGACTTTTTGCAGATACCATTGTTTATCTTTTTGGCTCTTTTTTTTTCTCCAAATTGGATGACTTGAGTCTTCGTCAAATTGATGGTAATAGAATTTTTGCTCGCGTAAATATCTAGTATGTTTAACATGTTACGCAAGCCAATTGGTGTTTGAGAAATGAGGACCATGTCATCCGCATAGAGAAGCCAATTAATTTTTGAGCCTTGAAGTTTCACTGGATCAGTAATAGCATTAGTAAAGCCAGTTCCAATATCCCAGATGAAAAAGTTAAATAAGGCAGATGCCAGAGGCACCCCTGCTTCAAGCCACGAGCCGTTCTTATTGGAGCAGACAATAGGCCAAGATTGTTTAGCCTAATTTGTATTGATGTATTGGAGTGAAACTCAACAATCCATTTTAATATGTTCCAAGAGCATTTTAGATATAATAGTTTCTTAAAAAGCAATTCTCTTGGAACAAGATCGAATGCAGATCTGAAGTCAACAAAAGCGGCATAGGTTGTTTTTTTCATCTCTTTACCGTGCAATATAATGGCATGTAGAACCGTTAAGTTAATGACAGTGCCTAGGCCAGGAATGAAGCCAGTTTGATATGGATCATGATGATTCAGATAGTCAAGCCATTTATTAAATTAGTTCAGAACAAGCCGAGCAAAGATTTTTCCTGGACAATCTAATAAAGTAATTGGTCTGTAAGATGCAGGGTTTGTTCGATCTCCTTTTTTAAATATAGGGATGATCACTGATGTTTGCCACGATGGAGGCAGTTTACCAGATCTCATGATCTCTTTAAATATGAGATGGAATATTTCAGACCATATTTCTTTGTCCTGTTTAATTTGTGCATTGTGTAGGCCATCCGGCCCTGATGCTCTAGACGTACTCAACTTGGCTATACAATGCAATACATCTTCTTGATTAAATTGCAATTCATGATTGCAATCGATTTTATTCCACTCCAGACCAATGTCAGGCAGAGGGGAGTTGTAGATACTAGAGAAATACACTTCCCAGTCACTTTCAGAAATGGAATTAATTTGAGTGTGATTTGTTGATGATGACATGCAGAATTCAGGAGAGCCCATATGCCTCCTGAGGATTTCAAGAGAATTTGCCTTAGCATTGCTTCGCCGTCACACTGATATTGGAGCGTACGACGATTGAGTACCCATCTTTTATAACAAACTTTTAATTGTTTAATTTGTTCGTGGTTAGTATCAAGAAGTTCTGTTGGACCTTTTAGCAAACTTTTCACTTGCCTTCTCAATTCACGCTTCTTATCTCTTACATCAGCGTCAAAGGCATGGAAGTGCTTTATACGGGGACCCTGGCCTTGTGAGGGACCTGATGAAAGCAACAGATTTGTATCTGTATAGCAAGGGTAGACCTACTCTGTCGGATAATTATATGCATCGTACAGCTCTCTTTTTAGACAAAGTAACTTATTTTTGGACCATTGCATACGATTTCCCCCAGAATTAACATAAAGATTCGTGAGGTTTGAATTATAATTTCTAGAAATCAAAGTCGGCCATCTGCAAGTAACCACTAATTGGCTATGATCACTCATTTTCGTTTGACTGATTTCTAAAGAAATGATGTTAGAGAGAAGCTGATCATTAACATATATATAATCCAGGGTGGAGTGACTACCCTCATTGTGCCAGGTGGCTCGATGAGGAACATCCCCTAGAACGGTGCCATTTAGCATTGAGAAGTTCCTGTTTTTCATTAGCATTAACCAATGCCGTTCATCAACAGTTTGAGTAGATACATATGTTGAGCCAGGTAATAAGTGCAAGTTTAAGTCACCCATTATAAAGATTTCCAGGATGGATGTATCTTGTGAAAACTGGTCCAATATTTTATTAAGATTATTAAAGAATTCATCTGATGTTAGATGTTTTTTAACCCAGTAGATATTCAGGATTACACAAGTAATTGCATTCCGTTTAAATTTAATAATTTGAAAGCAAGGTGACGGAGACTGCTGCTAAATGATTGTAAAGTCTCGATCTTTTCGAAAAGCAGTTACAAGGCCCACCATAGGTCTACCACCAAGTGTGATGATTGCAGGTACAAGATATACTTCATACAGGTCCCAAGTTGGAATGTGACTTAACCAGGTTTCCTGCAAGACTATTATGTCATACTTTAAAAGATCGAGATTACTACTATTGATAAGATGTTTGAAACCCCTAGTATTCCATGAGAGCAGGCTAATATATTCTTCTGACTGGGATTGTTACGATGAAGTATTACAATCCTGGTACTCCCAGGCTTTGTGAGAATTTTGTTCTTCATTCGATTGGACAGCGGTTTTATCACCATATATTCTTGATTGCGGCATGATGGATGGAACCATAATCTGTGAGTTTATCACAGGGTCCTGATTAAGGATAAAGCCAATGTTATAAAAGGCTGTTTGGGCTAGCTATAAGGTATTAAGTATGACGCCCGATCGAATATACAGTCGAGCCTCAGAAAGATCAGGGGGATTAGTAAACTCGACAAGGTCAATGTCAGAAGACGTTAAATCTTCCAGAGCTGTTATCTCTGCACAGATATTCAGGAAACTTGCACAGTTGAGATTGTACCTATTAAAAGGAGACCTTCTACATTTGATTAGTAAACAATGGTGTTTCTTAAACTGAGCCTGGTTCTTAGATATAATAGTGAAAGATTTGTATTCATTGTGAAAAGCTAATTCCCTTCCCACAACTAATGGTTTTTGTAAATCAGAAGGCCGAGTTTCTTGGTCATGATTTTGCTGGGTTGGACCTTTCAAAAGTTGTTTAATATTTGGATAATTAGTTTGTGTCGCGTTTGGTGAGCCACTAACCGCACCAGAGCATGATTGCAGCATCAGCTGTTTGATGTTTTCATTTTCTCTTTTATAATTTGCAAATGATGTCCGTATTTCATTCCAGAGTTCTTGTAGAGTACACTCTGAGTCAGCGGATGTGATGCCTTGTACTAAGCAACTGCCAACAAGTAATTCAGCTTTTTGATATTGAGTGCTATTTGGAACAGCAGTTATTGGGGTTGGTCCTGAGAATTTCATGTGATGAGTTGTGTTCATCATTGGTTTGGATGACGCAAGATTTTTCAAATTTTGGTCGTGCAATGGACTAGCGGTTTTTACTGAAGTCATTGAAACAGAGGCCGCCAAAAGATCATCCAAAGGTTTATAGGGTATAGGTTTCGATATGTGACTCTCACCAACTTGGTTTAGTTGTAAACGCCTCTTTTTCTTTGCTGCTTTAATTATTCTGGTAACCTTTTTATGTTTTATGGTAGAAGGCAGCCTGCCAAGAGTTTGAGCTGGTTTCGATGGCACGGTATCAATTGCAATGTTCGAAGCAGCAAGTTTGGAGGTGAGAAACATAGGAGCTAGATTAGATGACGGTGTTTGTTCCCCATAGCCGTTGGTATTTGGCCTGGGAGCTAGTTGCGAGTCAAAGACAGCAACAACCTCTGAAACAGGTATGGATGATGCCGGTGTTACCTGGGCATCAACCATAGCCTTTATATATTGCCCAGAGGCTTGTTGAAGGGTATGCCCGACAGTAGCTTCAAAAACATGAGCCGACAGAACAGGTTTACTGGAAGTATCATCAGCCACATTGACTGAATGAGATGCTAAGGTCGGAGCCACCATTGGTACCAAAGGCTTTAAGCGAGCTTTACCGATGATAACAATTTGAGTGCCTTGTTCATTATAGGTCATTTGATGTTTAACATCAATATGCTTTTTTACACCAATCTCACGGATTATATAATCATGTGATTGTAACAGGCGTCCTGTATGATGTTGTATTTTGCCATCTAGAGATTCATAAAGCTTGGCCAATGATAATAAAACAGTGTTCATGGCAGTTAGGGTGTTATTAAGTGCCGGAGCTTCTGGAAAAGAGGGTCTATTGTTTCTATTTGAAATTTGTGGGTCTTGTATGAAGAATGGATAATCACCAACGTTTTCCTGAAATTGGGATCTTATAGGAGTGGGAGCCACAAAAGATGAAGAGCGATTAGAAACACTGGAAGATTTGTCAAACATAACTGGAGATTTATACAATTCCTGCTTATCAATGTCCTCTGGCTTGTTTTTGAGGGCTAGGTCTAATGAAATGATCGGAGAAGCGGGAATCGACATAACCGTTGGAGGACTGGATCTACATGATCTATCATTTAATTGTATTAAATCGCCAGTGTTTGAGCAGATGTATTGCACTTCAGAATTGCTAGCATCATGCTGCGGGAAGGAATTAAAAAATGCTATACTATCTGCATCTATTTCCCCTGCAAGAGTATCTTTTTCATATTCCTTTCTTAGCAGGAGTTGGGCCTGCACCGAGCATAATGGTGGGTTAGTTGATAATGAGTCCACCGATGTTTTGATAGGAATTATAGGTATTTGGGACACATGCAATTCACCAGATTTGCATGCTAAAACAATAGAAGCATCAGCAATTTCAATATTTGTCACACTTTCAGAAGGTGTGACTGTCATGTTTTTTTCAGTACACACAACTGTTCCATTCTGCATTACTGAATGATATGATAGGTTATTTATAACGCGCTTAATACCCAGGGATCGAACCTGTGTTGCTCCGTGTCGTCTTGTTTCCAAGTCGACACGCTGCCGCTGAGCTATCCTCCTGGGACAGCAGCAAGAGATGGACACGTCAAGTTTGCTGCTTGCGTGGTAGCTGCGGTCTTGCAGAGTGATTTCTGAAACCTTACCCCTTCCGTTTGACAAAAGGAGCGAATATCAACGGTCAAAGACATAGACCTTTTTTTCTTTTCCTGATTTTCTTTGAGTCTTTTGGCCAAGAACTTTTTTCGAGATTCCAGTGGAAGTATGTCATAAGGACCATTGCCAAGCGTAGGCATTCCTAACATTAAGGACATTTTTGTTTTGGGTATTTCATGAAGAGAAGCCATAAATAAGGAAAAAACAAAAAAAAAAAAACCACAACAAAGCACGTACTTGATGAGTTGTAAGAAAGGGTAATTATTAAATATTCATCAAAGCAAAAATGTTTAAATGATGAACAGTGTCCCTTAAAACTTTAGATACCAGAAAACAGATTACCCCGGTTGAAATTCCGGAGAAAAAAGAAGAGAAAGAAAAAGAAAAAAAACTGTTATAGAGGCCCGCAGTTCGCGCCGCGCACCGCGAAAAGCAAACATTACTTAATCGTACTTAGTGCGCTGCGCGAGTGCGCCAGAACAACAGTATATGTAGAAATGAAAGAGGGACCAGCGTGCGTGTCACGCGAGCGTCGTAGGCGGGACCTCCAACCGGAAGTGCTTAAAATAAAAGAGAAACAAGAATGCTTTTAGTAATGGTAAGGATAAATAAAAACAGAGCCAAAGAAACTACATATGTCCACCAATGACCAAGAGCAAAGTCCAAATAGTCCAAATAGTCAAAATAGCTCAACGAACAAAGACAAAAAAGAGTTTGTGACAGGCAATCACCTTGTTTACAGGAAGTCAGGCGAAGCCAGTGCCGCCTGTATGGACGTCCTCCTGGACGAAATGTTCCAAGTCTGCACGGCACGGAAACAGGATCAGTGCAAGTCCTGGGAAGATTTCTCCCACAAAAAGCAAAGGGGGCAGCAAAGCCAGCAAACAGTACTTAATCGTAACTAGTTTTTAGTTTTTATCTGAAGTGTCCATGTCTTTTTTCCCTGAGGTAAGTTTTCGCAGGGATCCACAAACAAGCATTAACTGCACCAAGGGTTCTGTCACTAAATATGTTCTTTTTAGACTTGCCTTTCATCCTTCCGAGGTCGATAAAGTGAGTACCAATTTCGATAATAATTTAAGTACATATGTTCTATATAAAGCACATGGGATAAAAGTACTATATAAATAACAAGTTATTATAGTTATTACATATTATTCTAATGTTGGTGGTATCAAGACCACGTGCCCCAGAAGTCCTGATGGCTAATGCAGAGAGCTTTAACATAGATCTGGGCCCCAAATAAGAGCCAGTGCAAGCATTTCGAAGTGATGTGGGCACTGGATCGAAGATCAATGATGAGTCTGGTCACTTTTGTAAATGTCCTACAGGCAACGAGGAGACTGCGATACAGGGTACCATAATAACCTTACACTGAGAGGACCAGACCACTGGTCACTTCCACCTTGAGATAGAAGCAAGTAGTACATGCTCTTAGAGGATACAGCTGCATGGATGAATTCCTAGATAGCTGTATGACCTGAGGAGTGAAGGTGAATGAGCGACTGAAGGTCACCCCAAGGTTTCTGGCTATTGGAACCAAGTTGGCAGGGTGTCCAAAGAACAGGACATACTTTTCCTTGACATTCTTTTTGACTATAACTCCCATTCAACTCCCAATGGTGAGAGATCAGTGGAGTTGTACTCCAAATCAGCTGGAGAGCAACAGTGTCAGTATTCACCAAGAAGAGGATAGGGTGTCTTGATCCTGACATAGCCAAGTTGAAAATCCAGGGCCAAAAGTGGCCCAGGTCTCCTCACAGAGGGTGACATTTCCGTTGATATGCCCCTCTATCCGTTAAACAAAATAGACAGAGGAGTATATCAATTGAAAGAGCGAGAGAACAACACCATCATTGTGCCAGTCTGTAAGGAAAAGGATAAGTTTTAGAACAAGGTCTAAGTATCAATAAGAAACAGAAGAAGAAAGCATATATTTTCCTTACTTGGGACAATATGCGTCTGTTTCTGGATGGCGAAAGATATTCCCTCCTCTGAACCTTCCCCTGTGATGTACAAGGAATGTTAAGTATTTAATGAGTGGGAATGGGAACTTTCTAGGAAGAAATGGAGTCAAGGAAGCTGGATTCTTACCCGGGAATGGGAACGGCTTTGGTCCAGAAGGAAAGCAGCAGATAATATCCAGTTCAATGGTCAGGAAGAAACAAGGAAAGGGAAAGGTTAGGATGGAGCTGGTGCCCGAACGGCACGAGGGACGTGCTAGTGCCGGGTACGTGCACGGCAGGTGTTTCTGCAAAGCGTCTTGTTAGCGTGCACAAAGGAGTTCCAGGAAGAGGTTCGGAAAGTACTTAAGGAAGTCTGAAGCAATCCAGGGAAAAACCGATCAGCAAACAGAAGAAGGCAGAGTTTCAGCATTGTACGGGCAGCGGATCAGGTTCGGTAAGTAGAGGCAGGACCGTGGGACAGGCAGAGCATCAACGTTGTGTGGGCAGCGGATCAAAAAAGTTTGGTAAACAGAGATGGGTCCGTGGGACAGGCAAAGTTTCATCGTTGAGCGGGCAGCGGAACAAACAAGTTCGGTAAGCAGGGACAGTCTGAGCAGTAAACAAAAGGAGTTCGGGACTGAGGGATCATACACGAAGCTTCTGGTAAACAGCAGTCCGTAAGCTACGAGCAACAACACAGTAAACCAGACGGAAAATCCAAAAGCACTTTTACTATAATCAGAAGCAGCTTGCTGACAGCGGGGGGCACTTTTGTGGAGGCAATGAGGGGCAGAGCCCGCATTGCGCAACTGATTGCGTAGCCACATGATTATTCCAACGGATAGAGCGTGCGGCAATGGAATGTAGGCCATGAACGCGTCTCCGCCAAGCGTTATATCGCCATGGCAACTTCCACCTTTGGTAGAGTGGAGAATGCACATAATAGTATGCACAGGATGAACACGTCTGCAGAGGCGAGGAGGAGGTAACGGAGCAGCCCTGGTTAGATGGAATTGTGACAAACAGGTTGCAGACCCTTGTTATAGAGAAAGGCCAACAAAAATGCTAAGGAGGTGGGTATTGTACAGTCCAAGTAAATGTTTTGTCTGTGTGTCACAAGTTCGTGGCGGGATAAACGACAGAAAACACTCTTTTGGTTACAGAACTGATCTTTATTTTTCTCTTAAAAGTCAAGAACGTACAAAACTTTCTCTCTCTCGCTTTGATAAGCGTGAACCTTAGGAAAACAGAGCTGGTTGTTCGCTCTCTGAGCTCTGTGAAGAAACTGCAGGGTTGATGACTCAAGTTAGGGAAGAGAGTGATCTCTCCTTTTCATTTTATCCCTTTTGGTGCTGATAAGAATCAGGATGAGACTTTTAAATAACTCTATGTTCTGTGTTGCGAGATTCCCCATTCATGTTCAAAGTCCAGATTGCTCCTTTCGTCTCTTGCCATGCACAATCTATATGCTTTCTTATTCACTCCTTCTAATGTGGCTCTTCTGTGTATTTGGCCCCTTAAGTACACTTCCTGTTTTAAAAAAAGTCCATCTGTCTTATTCATGTATTTGGGTCTGAACGTTTCAACCTTGCTTTCCTCCGTTCGTTGGCATTAGTACTTTCAGATTGTCACTGCCTTTTACTGGAGGCCATTCAACATCTCAGGGACTTTATTCGCGTGTTACAGGAGAGCTTCACATATAAATATTATAGCCACCTTACGTTCTCTCTCTTACATGTTCTCGCTCTGTAGCTTGCCTCGACAGCTTTGTTTCCTTCAGAGTCTTCGTCTGCGTCTGGGACACACCTCCTGAAGCTAATCCACTTGGTTTCACGTAGTACACCATGCCTCTGGCTCTCAGATGGTCCGGTGCTTGATGGCAGCAGGCTGCTCAGCTGGGACCGAAGCCCCGTCTCCGCTTCGGAGAGTCTTCAACAGGGCTTACGTCTCTGCGGCTCTCAGCTGTTCAGGCTGCTCCGCTTCGGAGAATTTTCAAAAGGGCTTACGTCTCTGTGGCTCTCAGATGTTCAGGCTGCTCCGCCTCCACTTCGGAGAATCTTCAAAAGGGCTTACGTCTCTGCAGCTCTCAGCGGTACAGGTCAAGATTCTCTCCTTGTCAGTTACACACGGCAGGCCAGAGGAGAAACGACTCGGTCCTCAGCTTCTGATCACAGATCAACCAACGGGCTGTCTGTTGTATTACAACCTTCACAATGATATAACAAATTAACTAAACAGGTTACTTCCTCTTTTCAGGGTTTTCAGCATTAATAAGCTAATTCGTAGCAGGGTTCCACCTCCTGACCAGCTGGGCCCTGTACAACCAAAACAAAACACACAAAACGACCAGTAGATTAGAGAAAAGTACCTACAGCCTCAAGAGCTGACTTCCTATTGGTTTAGGGAAGTGTCCATCAACTCCAGTAGGAACAGCCCCATATAATCATCCTTTTGCTCTCTCCTTGCTGTGATGTCTAGTGAGACCGAACAAACCCCTCTGGTTCTGGTTCTGATCTACTTTCCTTACTTCTGCCTTATCACAGACCCCCTTTCCTGAGCCCTTACATTCGGGAAGGGCATGAACATGAGACAAAAAGTCTGCTTGAGCCATCACACGTCCAGGATGATGGATGGTTTGAAAGGCATATGGTTGTAGAGACAAAAACCACCATAAGCATCTGGGATTTGTGTCTTTATTCCAGGACAGCCATACCAGAGTTGCATAGTCGGTTACTAAAGTGAACTGCCTCCCCAGTAGATAATATCTGAGAGCTTCAATTGCCCACTTAACAGCTAAGCATTCTTTTTCAATTGTCGCATAACCCATTTCATGAGGTAAAAGTTTGAAACTGATGAACATAATGGGTCTCTCTGTTTCTCCTATATTTTGGAACAGAACGGCCCCAAAACCAGTACCAGATGGATCCGTAGGCAAGAAGAAAGGCATATCAAAGTTAGGACATTGTAACATGGCCTTATTTGAAAGAGCATTCTTGAGTGCCTCGAAAGATTTCTCTGTCTTCCCTGTTCGACATCCCTTTTGGGAGAAGCAGATGATTTCAGGGGATCTGTTAAGGGAGCTGCGATTGTGGAGAAATGTGGAATAAACCGCCTATAATATCCTACAAACCCGAGGAATGCCCTGACTTGTCTGTTGGTAACTGGAAACTGTAAGCGTTGTATCACCTACATCTTTTCTTGTTGAGGTCTAATAGTTCCTTGACCCACAAAATGTCCAAGGTACTTTGTATGAAAATTTGACAAGTATGTTTTCTTCGGGTTTATGTGTAAACCCACATTTTGTAAAGTCTGCAGTATGGCCTCCAGTTGTTTCAGATGATCCGGCCAAGTTTGACTATACACAATTATGTCACCCAGATATGCTCCAACATATTGCTCATGACCTTTGATCAAAAAATTCATCAATCTCTGAAAAGTCGCCGAAGCCCCATGAAGACCAAATGGTAACACCGTAAACTGATACAACTCGGTGGGAGAGGCAAAAGTGGTCTTCTCGTTGTCAGGCGGATACAACGGGATTTGCCAATAACCTTTTGTTAGATCTATAGTGGTCAAATATTCTGCTTTCCCAAGCTTGTCCAATAGATCCTCAATTCTGGGCATAGAGTATGCGTCAAATTTAGTCACCTCACTGAGCTTTCTCAAATCCATGCAGATCCATGAACTCCCATCGGGTTTAGGTACCAGGACCAACGGAGAACACCAGTCACTATGAGAAGGCTCTATCACCGCCAAACGCAGCATCTCTTGGACTTCCTGATTAATGGCTTGAACCCTAGCCTTAAGGATTCGATAAGGGCGTAATCTGACTTTAGTTCATGGGACTGTATGTACATGATGGTACGTTAGCATGGTTCTCCCAGGCAGTGAGGAGAACACCTCCGCATATCTGTCAATCAATGTGGAAAGTTCTAGCTTTTGAAGTGGACCCAATTCTTGATTAATATTCAAAACCTCTTTCCCTATTTCCTTCCCTAGCGGTGGGAGACATTCTGCTGGCACTTCTTTCACATTTATCATTGCAACTGTAGGTGTCAGCTCTACCCATTTTTTCAACAAGTTAATATGGTAAGTCTGTAGAGGTACTTTTCTCTCTGGCTGATGAACTTTATAAGTTACTGGACCCAGAACTTCTTCAACCGTATATGGTCCTCTCCATGATGCTAACATTTTGTTCTCCCTGGTAGGCAGAAGGACGAGGACCTGTTCGCCTACCTGGAAGTTACGCATCTGGGTACTCTCATTATAGTACTGTTCCTGTCTACCCTGTGCTTGCAAAAGGTGACTTTCAGCCACCGATTCAAGTTTTTCCACTCTTTCTTTTAATTATGAAGCATATTCAGTGAGGGTAACTTCTGGATTTGGTTGTTCTTCCCAACCCTCTTTTACGATGTCCAGCAGGGTTCTGACTGGTCTGCCAAATAGGACTTCAAATGGAGCAAACCCAGTCGAGGACTGCAGGGTGTTCCTTAGCGTCATCAAGATCCACGGAAGCAGCCTGTCCCAATTTCTCTCTTCCGGTACAATTGTTTTTCTCAGCATCTGCTTCATGGTTTAGTTGTACCTCTCTACTAACACATCAGTTTAGTGATGGTAAACATTATTTTTAATTTGATCGATATGAAGGGTCTCACACACCTGTTTTAATATTGTAGACATAAATTGGTGCCCTGATCTGTAATAATTTCTTCGGGGATTCCCACACGTGCAATGAACGGAACTAAAGCATCGCAGATTTGCTGCGCATTAGTGGACAGTAGAGGGAAAGCCTCGGGATACCTTGTTGCATAATCCACAATTACTAATAAATATGTATGGCCTCGGCTGGTTGGATCTAATGGGCCCACTATATCCATTCCAATACAATGAAATGGTTCTAGTATAATAGGCATTGTTTGCAAGGGGACCTTCGAGACGTTGGCTCTATTCTTCTTCTGACATTCAGTACACTGTTGACAGAATCGAGCCACTTGACCATATACCCCAGGCCAAAAATATCTTGCTAGTATCTTTTGAGTAGTTTTCTCAACTCCCAGATGTCCTTCTCCTATTTGCAAGTGAGTGACTTCCAGTACTGGCCTGTAATATTTACTAGGCACTAACAGTTGCCGGACTGTATCTTCCCCCTGGCCTGGTGCAATGCGGTAATACAAACCATGGTCCTTGATGAAACAGGGGGTCTTCCCATCAGTTTTTTCGACAGCTGCTCTTGCATGTTTCAACACAGGGTCCAGTTCCTGTGCCATTCGAAAACGATCCCCCTGTTCATCCAACCTCCAATCTACGGTGATGGGGTACATATTTTGTTTGAGCCACCCCTGCTTCCCTTTCTTTCTCTCCATCTCACTTTACCTTGGTTTGAGGGTGGGCGTAGCAATTTCTTGATCGTGGAATGGAGCATTCTCCAACCAGTTTTTTTCAATAATCTGAATAAAATGAGGAAGATCAGGCACATCAGACCCAACCAGTAGGGGTTCCGGTAACACCGGCATCATTGCCACTCTCACATCCATTTGCTCCCCGGCTACCTTTATCTTTATCTCTTTGGTTGGATATCGTTTTATCTCACCATGCACACACTGGATAGGGATGCTTTCATTCGACTCTGGCACACCACTTACCAGATTGGGGCTGACACCTGTCTGCATACTTCCAGAATCTATCATGGCTCTTCTTGGTCAACCTTCCACCTCTGCTTCACGAGTGTATGGATATGGAGATCTTATGGCTGGTGAAGCTTCCTGTTGGTCGGCGTCTTTAATCACCTCGGGGATCCCCACATCCATAGGTTCTGCTTTACTTCGCTTTGGACAGAGCCGTGCCATATGCCCCCACTCTCCACACTCAAAACATTGGGGCCCTCTGGCACTGAGGCTGGGGGGTCTGGTCATAGTTGTAGCTGGCGATCCTTCAGTGTTAAGCCGAAACTGTGTACTATCCCAGTCTGTCCTACAAATCATTGAATTCGGCCATCTTTGCCCATTACTAGGATTGGACACAGGGTTTGGTGGTCCACCCCCCAACCTTTGGTGAGGCTGCATAAGTTAGCATCCTTCCTTGTCCAGCCTTTTGATAGGCTGAGGTGATATTTACAGCTTCCACTAGGCTGGGCCGATGGTGTTGTCTGACCCATCGCTGTATCAGGAGTGGTAGTGCCTCTACAAACTGTTCCAAGACTACCTTTTCGGCCATCTCCTGAGCAGAGGTTGTGGCTGTCTGTAGCCACTTATCAGCTAGCTCTTTCACTCGATAGAACAGTTGTTGAGGAGTTTCTTCTGTTTGCAACTTGGTCTCCCTAAACTTCATCCGGTATGCCTCTTCATCATGCCCGAGTCTCTCGAGCACGTCTCGTTTCATATCACCATAATTGGTGTCTCCTGGGGGGTTTGCAGCTTGATATGAACTTTGCATCTCCCCCATCATCAGGGGAGCAATGTAGTGACACCACCTGTCTGCTGGCCACTGGGCATTCTCACCACCCGTTCAAAGTTTACAAAGAAGTAGGCTGGGTCTTCTCCAGACGTATACTTCTGTAAGATGGAAGCCGGCACCTGTGCATGTCGCCTTAGATTTGTTACGTCAATTAACTGAGCCTGCTGAACTTGTAAGTCATGTTGAAAGGCTTGGTGGTCCGCCTCAGCCTGTTGGCTTTGAAGTTGGAGGGCCTGCTGCAGTAATTGTTGGCCTTCGCTTAGGGTTTTAATTAGTTCCTCCATGGTGTTCCACATTTATCCCACCGCTGCCACCAAATGTCACAAGTTTGTGGCGGGATAAATGACAGAAAACACTCTTTTGGTTACAGAACTGATTTTTATTTTTCTCTTAAAGGACAAGAACTTAAAAAACGTTCTCTCTCTCTCTTTGATAAGCGTGAACCTTAGGAAAACAGAGCTGGTTGTTCACTCTCTGAGCTCTGTGAAGAAACTGCAGGGTTGATGACTCAAGTTAGGGAAGAGAGTGATCTATCCTTTTCATTTTATCCCTTTTGTGCTGATAAGAATCAGGATGAGACTTTTAAATAACACTCTGTTCTGTGTTGCGAGATTCCACATTCATGTTCAAAGTCCAGATTGCTCCTTTAGTCTCTCGCCTTGCACAATCTAGATGCTTTCTTATTCACTCCTTCTAATGTGGCTCATCTGTGTATTTGTCCGCTTCCTGTTTTAAAAAAAAGTCCATCCGTCTTATTCATGTCTTTGGGTCTGAACGTTTCAACCTTGCTTTCCTCCGTTCATTGGCATTACTACTTTCAGATTGTCACTGCCTTTTACTGAGTCAACATCTCAGTGACTATATTCTCGTGTTACAGGAGAGCTTCACATATAAATATTATAGCCACCTTACGTTCTCTCTCTCACACGTTCTGGCTCTGTAGCTTGCCTCGACAGCTTTGTTTCCTTCAGAGTCTTC
This sequence comes from Ambystoma mexicanum, assembly GCF_040938575.1. Classification (NCBI taxonomy): domain Eukaryota; kingdom Metazoa; phylum Chordata; class Amphibia; order Caudata; family Ambystomatidae; genus Ambystoma; species Ambystoma mexicanum. The sequence continues at coordinate 201,619,811 of NC_090934.1, read as the reverse complement.
GTCCGCGTCCGGGACACACTTTCTGAAGCTAATCCACTTGGCTTTGCGTAGTACGCCGCGCCTCTGCCTCTCAGCTGGTCCGGCGCTTGACGGCAGCGGGACGCTCAGCTGGGACCGAAGCCCCACCTCCGCTTCGGAGAGTCTTCAACAGGGCTTATGTCTCCACGGCTCTCAGCTGTTCAGGCTGCTTCGCCTCTGCTTCGGAGAATCTTCAAGAGGGCTTACATCTCTGCTGTTTAAGCCAAGCTTCTCTCCTTGTCAGTTACACACAGCAGGCCAGAGGAGAATCGACTTGGTCCTCAGCTTCTGATCACAGATCAACCAACGGGCTGTCTGTTGTATTACAACCTTCACAACAATATAACAAATTAACTAAACAGGTTACTTCCTCTTTTCAGGGTTTTCAGCATTCATAAGCCCATTCGTAGAAGGGCTCCTCCTCCTGACCAGCTGGGCCCTGTATAACCAAAACAAAACCCACAAAACGACCAGTAGATTAGAAAAAGTACCTACAGCCTCAAAAGCTGACTTCCTATTGGTTTAGGGAAGTGTCCATCAACTCCAGTAGGAACAGCCCCATACAATCATCCTTTTGCTCTCTCTGGGCTGTGATGTCTAGTGAGACCGAACAAACCCCTCTGGTTCTGGTTCTGATCTGCTTTCCTTACCTCTGCCTTATCACACTGTGTGAATGCACAGATTATCAAACATCCAGGCCTGGACACAAGACATGCAGGACATAATCAAACTGCATAGTACAGAAGTGTCCCCTTCCAGGCTGAAAGCAATGTGTGGGTCAATTGTATGAGGCTCAACGGTGCAAGAGAATGCTTAGATGAGATCTGCTGTGGGTAGGAGGTAAGTGTTGAAGAACCTAGGGGAGAGTATGGAGTATTGGGTGATACCACAGTTAGAGATAGTAGACTGAGACAGGAAAGAGCCATACCTGACCTGAGTTCTAAGGGGAGGATATGGAGTATTGGGTGGTCCCATAGTGTGAGATAGTACACTGGGACAGGAAAGAGCCAGATTTGACATGAGTTCTAAGGTGAGTGTATGGAGCATTGGGTGATCCCATAGTGTGAGATAGTAGACTGCGACAGGAAAGAGACAGATTTGACCTGAGTTCTAAGGGGAGAGTATGGAGTCTTGAGTGATCCCATAGTTAGAGATAGTAGACCAAGGCAGGACAGAGTCAGACTTGACCTGAGTTCTAAGGGGATAGTATGGAGTCTGGAGTGATCCCATAGTTAGAGATAGTAGACTGAGACAGGAAAGAACCAGACCAGACCTGAGTTCTAAGGGGAGAATATGGAGTATTGGGTGGTCCCATAGTTAGAGATAGTAGACTGAGACATGAAAGAGCCAGACCTGATCTGAGTTCTAAGGGGAGAGTATGGAGTATTGGGTAACCCCATAGTGTGAGAAAGTAGACTGGGCAGGATAGAGCCAGACCTGACCTGAATTCTAAGGGTGGAGTATGGAGTCTTGAGTGATCCCATAGTTAGAGATAGTAGACCGAGACAGGAAAGAGCCAGACCTGACCTGAGTTCTAAGGGGAGAGTATGGAGTATTGAGTGATCCCATAGTGTGAGATAGTAGACTGCGACAGGAAAGAGCCAGACCTGACATGAGTTCTAAGGGGAGAGTATGGAGTCTTGAGTGATCCCATAGTTAGAGATAGTAGACCAAAGCAGGAAAGAGTCAGACCTGACCTGAGTTCTAAGGGGATAGTATGGAGTCTTGAGTGATCCCATAGTTAGAGATAGTAGACTCAGACACGAAAGAACCAGACCTGAGTTCTAAGGGGAGAATATGGAGTATTGGGTGATCCCATAGTGTAAGATAGTAGACTGGGACAGGAAAGAGCCAGATCTGACCTGAGTTGTAAGGGGAGAGTATGGAGTCTTGAGTGATCCCATAGTTAGAGATAGTAGAATGAGACAGGAAAAGGCCAGACCTGACCTGGGTTCCTCCATACGGAAGCGATCCATCCGATGATGTTTTCTTTGATGCTGAAGAGGTTTTCCAGACACTGCAGCAGAGTGGCATGGTTGGCAGTGCTGAAAGCAGAAGCTAGCTCTAGGAGGATGATGGATAGTGTTTAAGATCTGAAGGAGTTCATCTCTCATTTAAAGAAGTGCTGACTCTCATCATCTAGAGGGCCAGAATTCTGATTGGTGGTCACGAAAAGGACCATTGCATTCACTGAAGTCAAGTATTTGGGATATGACCATCTTCCCAAGGGCTTTGTCAATCTAAGTGGGAGGTGTTAATGGGTCCGTATGTTACAGGGACTGCAGGGTCATCTGAAGTTTTTTTGAGGAGGTGATGGATGCAAGTCTTTTTTAGCTGTTGATGAGACACACCCGTGGGAACGAGCTTTGCACACGGCTGGCAAAGAAAGAATGGCAATGGTGTCTTTTATTGTGCTTACTTGCTAGGAGAAAGTCTGCTCTGCAGACGCCTTCGTCTGTTCTACAGTATCAAAGATATATGCAGGAGAGACTATTTTGAAGGAGACGAAGGAGGGTGCAGGCTCAGCTAAAGTTGCTCAGGGGAGGAAATAGAGGGCTAAGTATGTCCGGAAATGGTGGTGTAGACTGAGTAAAGCTTTTCTGGAAAGAAATGCAACGAATTGGAAGGTGATTGACACAGCAGAACAGATATCAGGGGCAGTCATTCCCCCATGGGTCCACAACCTTCAGCAGATTTGTTGATCACCAGATCAATACGTGTGTGCAAGAGGGCCTTTTTTCTTGTACTTGCTAGTAGCATAGTAGCCTCTGATGTGACAATTGCAAACTGGATTTGTCCTACCAGGACTCCGATTTTCAGTATTATTTTATTTATACCGCGCCATAGCCCACAGGCATCAGGGCGCAAAGTCACACGTGGACATGGCAGGTAAGACAGGACAAAACAAGAAAGGAGCCTTATCTAGATGCTCTATTCGAAGAGTAGCTGCATTCCAGTGCTTTTTCTTTGTTCTAGATGGCGGCTAGATTCCAAGGCCTACAAACTATTACATTTCCGGAGGGTCAAGGCTCTTCGTCTTGCCAAATGAAGCAAGAAAATCCAGAATGTTAGAAAGAGTTAGTCTGAAGGTTAGCTATACAGTTGCCAAGGGCAGACACCATAGGGCAAGTTCAAATGTCGGTGGCACAATGTTGGAAGCAAAGACAGAGAAGACCACCTCATTGTGCCTGAATGAAAGGAACTCTGACTCAGCTGAAGTTACAGGGGCAACCCCCTTCCTGGTTTGGTCAGTCGAGGTATCGGAAGGAGTGGCACATCCAAGGAAGTACCATGGTGCTGATGTTCAACAGTGACAACTAAGTAGAGACGACAGACTCCTGTGCATTGTCATATTCCCACCCACATGAGTGGCAGGGGCAGATCTTTAGGGCAAGGGCATCACATGAGTTCAGACAAAGGGAACTGGCATTGTTCTTATGGGGTGTCAACCAGATGTTGAGGTCCTTAAGAATGAGAATATTATTAGAGGCAGATTGGATGCTTGCATGGAAATCAGGCCATTCCTTGAGGAAGTAGGAAGTCTTTCCAGGGGCCTTGTATATACATAACATAGTGATGGATGCAAGGGTTGGCATCCAAAAGTCTTTTGCATGCTAGGGTTTTAAAGGAAGCAGAGGTACCCAAAGCTATCCTAGTGATAATGAGGGAAGCAGGAAAAATAAGGGCAACACCTCTCTACCCATCCTGTTCACTCTGTTATTTGTGAACACACAATTAGTGGTGAACGAAGACTCAGTGAGACCAAGAGAGTAACAATGAAGCTCCTCAAGCAAATTAAGCAAGGGTGTGGGAACACACACGGGTCAAATGTGTGTTTGTTTATGTTTGTTTATTATTTGTAATGCGCCAAAATGCCCTAGGGTAACAGGATTTGAAAAACTTAGTTACATCAACGATAATATATACATACACATGAGCACAAGAAAATGGCAGGAATATATACAAATATACAAGTTAACACAGGTGAATACATCATGCACAAATGGACAGGGATATGCAAGACATAGGGGCTCTGAGTGTTACATAGCTTGCGTCTTCAGCCAAGAGATAGTCTTGGAACGGAAGTTTTGGTAAGGTAAATCCATTCTGTGAGTTGGTGGTAGGGAGTACCATGCTCTATGGAATTGCTTCCATTCAGGAGGGCCTACAACCAAGGTTTATCTCCTCAAGCAAGTCATAGTTGTTGGAGGGATGCTTGATGGCAGACCTAGAGTTCAAGGGGTGTTGACCATGAAATAGTTCCTGGTGTTAAGAATTTCTAGATGGTGGTAAGAAACGATGGGCAGTGCAGTGTTGGGCATCAGGGGCTTCAGGGGGTTAGGAGGGCTTGCCCCATGCAAATGCAGATGGACAGCAAGTGCCACAGACCCAGAAGATAGTGGTACTTCTGGGCAGGGGGGTTGGAAAAGTGAGGATGGAAGAGGACGGGGAGCATGCAATGAAAAGTGAGCAAGTTTGTTTAGTTCTTCCGCACGGCGAGGGTTCCGTTCTCATAGAAATCAAAGACCATCTTAGTACTAAGGCCGGCGTCCAGTCGAACGTGCCATCTGGTGGCACCATTTATTCTGGAGGATCCATAAGTAGAACGTTTGGAAAGCTTAAGGGTTTTCCAGGTACAAGAGGCATGAGAACGAATCAAGACGAGACTAATGTTCTCCCTCGAGGTAAGGTTTTCATAAGTGTTTGCAAACGGCATCCCTGGGTTAAATTCGTTTTTTTCATTTCTTTCATGTCATGGCTGACCTGGGTGTTCCTCCAGCAGCGTAAGTAAAAGTAAAATAGCAATTAGTGAAAATGAGTGAGACTGGGGTGGACAGTCAAAGAAGAGCCAAGCCACAGTACCTTATTAAGCCCACAGGTAAAGCAAATCAGAAGTGCCTTTTAAATGCACAGGTAATAATGGATCAGAATTGCTTTTAAAACGCTTAAGTGAAAGTAGATCAGTATGTTAACTACACGCACAGGAGGATACGTCATGAATGCGTTTTCAGAACATAAGAAATACGTGCAGAATGACTGAGATTATAATATTTAAAACATGTGTGAAGTAGGCCAAACCTAGGTTTGTGCATGTACAAGGCAGAAACCGAATCATAGGTCATGAGCAAACAACAGGTGCAAATGCATGTAGAGTGCAGTCCTACTCAGGGAGGGAAAGAACAATGCATGCAAGAGACAGAACACTCACATTGTAAAATGCTGAAGTAGGCAGTATGCTCTGAATGATAGGGGCCCACGGTCCACAGGGCCAAGCATAAGATGCTCCTATCTGTGCAGACCTCATCTGCAATGCCCGGCATGATGTCACCTGTCAGTAGAGTTGCGAGGGGGCTTCATGACCCAGTGGCCTTGCCTGGTCTGCAGGTGGTGGGGGGTCGAGACAAAGGCAGGCAGCAAGATGAAGGGAGTCATGGTTCAAGGTCTGGGTTGGCCGAGCAGCATTCGGGGCTGCAGGCATGGCAGGGTCTACTTCAGGGGGTCAGTTGGAGTCTTCAGCAACTTCAGGAATCTGCTATGAATAATGTGAAAGAAATGTACAGTGCCACAAAAAGGTGAGCACTTTTTTTGCCTTTATCAGACAGGTACCATGGTGCAGTCAGCATCCCATTTCTTTGTGATTCAATTTACTTTGCAGGAAGAAGATTGAAAACTCAACTAGGGTTTTGAAATGCATATGTCTTAATCACAGAGCTGATTACCAGCAATAAACACTCAACAGAAGAATAAGTTATCTCTCGCATGCCATTCAACATGGATAGAGGTGTTTGCTACAGCCCAGCATTACAACAGCACGCCTTAAAATAGTCTATTCAAGATCCGGGTGTCAGCTCCAAAAATTCTATTCTTGCACTATGAACGGAGCGTCGTGAAGAGATCCTGGGTGACCTCGAAACAAATATTGACGTCTTGCAAACAAATCCAAATAGTGTGACATTTAAGTTATGGAGACTGTATTGGATAGATATTGGTAACCAACGAAGTAAGCATAAAGCCTTGTTAGTGGTCCCGAGCGAATTGAGAAGCCTAGACCCAACTCCAAAGTATCTGCTGAAGTTTCCAGACAGACACAGAAGTCTGCTATTCATGAAATTTCGCCTAAATCTATTCAAATCCAAAGAGGTTTTGAACTTTCGGCCAAGTACCAAAACAACAGAATTAGATTGTAGACTGTGCAAAGAGCATGTCGAAACTTTGAAACATTTAATCAGTTCGGCCCTAAGTAGAGAAAGCACAAAACATCTGGGCTGTTTCATAAAAGAAAAAAACGTCACTGAATGCTGAGGATTGGTGGTCCGCATGCTTCAATGAAAGCGATAGAAAATTAAAAATTGCATTGACATTCTTCATAGAGGAAATCGTGAGGAAATTAAGTGAACAGTGAATAATGATTGAAAGAGTGAAGATTATCGTGATGAATCGAAATGAATTAAATGTAAAATTTAAAGTGATATACATTTTAAAGGTTTGTAACAAACCAATAAAAAAAATAGTCTATTCATTCTGCCTTTACCAAATATGCCTGGGGATGTAGGATTATTTTATGTGAATGAGGCACGGTTATTGGTATGTTTGCTGGTGGTGCTCCTGTGATTTGGTTCACCCTCTTGCGTTACCTGTAGTGATGTACATGGTCAGGTTACAGCTGCATGTGTTGGCGATGGCATTGAAACTCTCATCAGAAGCACAAGGGGGGCTCTGAGCAGCAGCTGTGGAGAGTGAGAAAGAAAAGAGTAAAAGCAGAGTCTAGAAAATGGCCCGAGGCTTCTCCCATATAATCTCTCTTGCTCATTGTAGTTCGCCATAGGAGAGAATAATACCCTGTTACTCTGTGAAATAACACTGGCTAGACAACACACAGAATCAATTCAAGACATGCAGGTGACTAGGTGGCCCAAGGGTCAAAAGGGAAGAGCAAACAAGAACTGGCAAGTGATGAAAAGATCATCCCAGTGGTAAGTGGTGGCCTGAAAACTTGGGGAAAAATACTCATGCCTTCTGCTGAATTCAAGTCTTGTTCTACATTTCCTTCCACTCCTGGTACTGGTAGTAAGGATGGTGTTGCAGTGACTCTGCACCGGTGACTCTGACACTACAGCGCACACCCATATACTGTCGGGATAGCCAGACCAAAGGACCACTGAAATACCATGCTCGCTTCTGTAGGATGCCGTGGTCATCGGGGGTTCCCCCCACCCGGGCTAAGGTACGTTCCACTGGAGGACAGGCTAAGACTGGTGAGTCCAGCAAGCATGCAGGGCTTTGCACTCACTCTACAACCACCGCTGTTTCATGTTTTATGCAGGGGTTGTCCACTTTGTGGCATGGCAAGCAAGCCCCCAAAACCTGGTTCCATGTGATAATGTCCACGGAACAATGTCGCCATACAAGACCATCGCTGTTTTTCTGCGGAGACATTATCATAGGGAACCTACGGGCGACACCCCTGTAACCTGCACATGTTTTGTTTTGTTTTAAACAGAGAGGGTGACACCACCGCAACCCCTGCTCTCATTTACCCCATATGTTGTCCCCATATATAATGTCGCCTATACCATTTCCCGGTGACTATATGTATGGTGACATTATATACGGGGACAATATTACCTGATACCCAAAAACTGTCTTATCAAGCTTTTCCTAAACACCAACATATCTCTCTCTTCCCGTCTCTGTGCTTTTCCAGGCATTCAAACGCATTGAGATGAAATACAGGCCAATGTTTCATATCCCTCAAAGGTCACAGGCTCAATGGAGTACAACACCTGAGCCCCGTCCTCCTGAAAGCGCAGCCCGCTGCAGGTTCCGTCCAGACCTTCCATTGTTCAGTTCTTTTTCTTCAAGTAATCCCTTGACTCTAGATTGTAATCTTAAATTTATTTTTTAAACTTTAAGTTATCTTGTGCTCCAACATTGGTCCACAGAAACACTACAACATGGATAACATATAATTCCCCCCCCCCGCCCGGCACTCGTCCCCATGTTCCCGAAAGAGACCCTAACATTAGCGCTGGCAGTCACCAAGTAGATAGAGACGTATAAACATGAGTGATTCTCATCCCACGACTGATCCATCACATTTTAGTTCTCCCCACCCCGGATATAGAGGCCTCCCAACTGAGTCCACCTTTGGCTTGACCGTCACTCCCCTTCTCCCACCCATATGTCAATTCCATAATATTACAATGTATCTGGCGCCCCTGCGTTACATACGTCCCCTGCCCCGAGGTGTTTTGATCCGCTCCCAAGCTTAATCATTCCCCACCGTAGCTCTCAGAGCTCTGCTAAAAATCTTAATTCAGTTGCCACTTTCTGATTAGTGGGCCCCGTTCATCATGGAACGAACCCATATGGCCACTGACTATGGCTGTATGCTTTTCCATCATGTATATGCCTCTAAGTTTCTGTTCCCATACACCTTTATTCGGGGTGCCCTGAGACTTCCACTTCTGTTCCACTGCGATTCTGCCCACTCTTAACATTGCCTCCCATAACCACAGAAACCTATTCTCCATTCTATTATCTGGAGCAACGCCCACTAACATTTGTAGGGGGTCAGGAAAGAGCTGCACACCTGCCCCTGCCCAAACCTCATTTTCTCTATTATCTTCATCAGGTGTAGCCATTTAAATCTGTCAATCACCTTTTCGGGGTCCAACAAGATGATCGCCATGTCCAGGTCTGATCTCTGAGCTATATGATCTTTCTGATGTTGTCCGATCCCTGCCTCCCCCGAATGAATCCGACGTGATCTCCATGGATCACAGTTGGGAGGACTTGTACAATACGTTGCCCTAACAACTTAGCTAATATTTTCATATCATTATTGAGGAGCAACATGGGTCTATATGAAAAACATGCCTTTGGGTCCTTTCCTGACTTCTGAATGACCACTATGATCACCCCCAGCATAGAATCAGAGAGGACTCTCCTCTGGTATTTTAATGAAGACTTGTGCAAGGTATGGTGCCAGCATTGACCGTAACATTTTATAAAATGTAAAGAAAAACCCATCATCTCCTGGAGTAGTGCCTGTCTTCATGTTTTTTATTTCTTCATCACCTTCTCTGGTGTGAACAGCTCATCTATACCAGCTGATGTCACATCGGATAACCCTGGGAAAGATAGCGCTTCAAGGAATCATGTCATTTGGGAACCATCTCCCACATATTCAGAAGAATACAGTGTTTCGTAAAATTTCCTGAATTCACCCCCTATATTTACAGGGTTATAAACCTTCACTCCCTCAACTTCTTGATACTTCCAACCATCTCTGAATTCCGTTCTTAGTCTCCAAGCCAAGCTTTTGTCCGCTCTGTGCCCTTTTTCGTAGTATTTTCGTTTCAGGAATGTGGGTTTCTTTCCTGTGTATCTCCCACTCTGTACAACATCTATAGAAAACCACTCTTTGACCACCTCGACTCTCTGAGTAGCTCATACACAAACTATGCTGATGATACTCAGATTCTGATACCCCTCTCAGGCAACTATGAGCAACACTCCAGCCATACCATCAGAATCTATGACACTTTTCAAATGTGGATGGCCACACACCAACTCTGTGTCAATGATGATAATACAGAGATCCTGCTTGTAGGTCCACCTGCCTGCCTAGCCAAACTCGACCCAACCTACTGTGCTTTCACGATTGATGCCTGTGCCATCCCTCTCTCCTCAGCTGTCAAAACGTTAGATGTCTACCATGACTCCAGCCTATGCATGACCTGCCAGGTCAACGCAATTGTCATCTCAGCTGTCGACACCACAAAACTCCTGAGCGCAACCAAACACTTCCTCTCCTCACAAGACTGTCTGACCATTGCTAGGGCAGTAATAGGCCCTTCCCTTGATTACTGTAACTCCCTTCTTGCTGGCACTTCAGCGTACAACCTGAACATGCTCCAGACTATCCAGAACAATGCCATCCGAGCCACCATGGGACTTTCCAGACGTGACCACATCTCAATCCACAGAAAATGGCTCACTGGCTCCATATCAGACAAAGGAACAACATTAAAATACTCTGCAGCATCTTACCTGTCACAGAGGATCTCCAGGAACAGCGCGTCTAGACCAACTAGACTAATCTGCAACCACAGACTTACCACCATGTGTTTCAGACAGACAAGAGGTGGGAGCTCTAGTTTCTCAGAGATTGCTTTGTGGCTGCGGAACCACCTACCTCCTCACCCATGCTCTGAGAACTATCTTATTCCACGGATACTGCACTAGCCTCCCAGATAACTGTTGAACTTTTACTTCCCAATGACTTAGTACCTGATTTAGTAAAGTGTAACTAACTCTCTCCCCTTTCCCCTCTTCTACCTATCCCTCTCCTCCTCCGGCCCTCCCATCCCCTGTGCTTTAACCAGCACTTTGATGCCTGAGCGTTTTGCATGCTCTATAAATACAAAAATAAATAAATAAATTGGTATCCTGGACAGTATTAGCATACTTGATCGAAAAACATTTGATCTTTTCAAATTGACCGAATTTTCAGTCAAATTAAATTAAATAAATATATGGGGAGGGGTAAGGCAATAGGTTAAGGTGGGCGAAAGTGGGGGGGGCTCTCAAACGAACAACCAAAAAAATATGTCAAACTTGAAAATGTCCATTATTTTCGACCAAGTAGACCTAGACCTCCTGAACTAATAGGCTATTCAATTGTGATTCAGAAATTCTCAGCTTGCTGCCCTGCGCGGGTTTAATCCTTTAGCCTTAGTACCCCCTGGCGGGAAAACTTCAATCTTGGCTCAAAGGGTGGCTTCCAGCCTCTGTCTTTCCCATTTCTTTTGGGAACCTATCCTGATTACGACCCCCCTTATAGTGGCCTTGAATCCTTCCCACACATACTGAGCACTGGATTCCCCTTTGTCATTAAACTCAAAGTAGTCCTTTATGTTCCCTGACAGGATTTGAGCTGTCTCCGTGTCCTACAAGAGAAAAACATTACAGGTCTATCTCTGATTGGGTCTGAGAGCCCAGTCCTCCCCAAACTCCACCCCGACCTGAATGTGGTCCGAGCATGGTACTGGTACCACTGTCCAGTTCATTACATGCCCTTTAGCAAGGTGTTCACTAGAATGAGGTCAATTCTTGAGAAGGAGTCATGGACTCGGGAGTAGAAAGGGAAGGGTGACTCGCCCATTAATGCTGGGGTCAGGGAGTCAATCACACTGAGTTCCTTATTAATCAAATTAAACCTTTTGGCCATAATCATCTCTTCCTGGGCTATCCCTGAGTCTTTCATTCTTTTCCTATCCTTTAACGGTTGAAGGACCATATTAAAATCCCCACCTACCACTAATGGTCCCTCCACAATTCCCTTAAATTTCTCTTTCAGAGCATTCCAGAAGAGGATCGGGCCTCGTTTGGACAGTAAACGGAGGCGTTTGTGATCGGACTTCCCCATCGGCACACTTTTACAGCTATATAGCACCCTTTAGGGTCCCTTAGAAATTTTGCCACAGTGAGACCCACACTAGACAGTGTGACTATGGCTACCCCTCTTTCTTAACTCGGGCTGAAGATTGGACGACCTCCCCGATCCCTCTCGATTTCACACCCTGTGACTTCCCCTCTGGTCCAATGCGTTTCTTGAAGGAACAGCAGGTTCAGCTTAGAGCGCAGAAATTTTGAAACCACTAAAGAGTGCTTTAAGTCTATACCTCGGGCATTGAGCAAACCTATCACAAGGTGAATATTGGAGCCAGTCATAAAACCACCTGGGACTTGTACTCCGAACCACCTGTGAACTCCTAGTCCTTCAGAAGAAGGATTCGCCTGTAAGTACTTGGCTTTGTGACTACCCAGCTCTTGTTTGGAACGTTGAAAAACCCCTAGCAACATAGGATTATTTCCATAGAACAAAGAACCTTAAGCCCCCCCGCCCCTGGGATGTCCAGCCCTGCCCAGTTAACATCCCTGACCAAGGCCTGAATCATCAGAAAAGCCTGGATCACCCATAAATAACAATACAATGGGCCTCATTCTAAATTTGGAGGTCTAGAAATAAGGGTGCCGGTAGCAATTTACCAGCCTCCTTTCCAGACCTCCAGACTACAACTATGCCTGCAGGGGCCTTTGCTCGTGGCAGGTTTGACCTGTGAGGGCCTCTGTAGGCTTTAACAGAAGCACCGGCACCATTAGCAATGGTGCCGGTGCTTCCGTTTCACCATTCCCATGCAGTCCTATGGGTCTCCAAAGGAATGGGGACTTACACTTTCCACCGTATGATATCCCGGCCCGCTGGGATATCAGGCAGCGGAACAGTGTTACAAGTTCAGCTGCAACTTGGCGGTAGCACTGGCGAGTTACAGCCGAACTCGTAATGAGGACCAATATACTCATTTGAGAGTCCCTCACAACACCCCACACGGAATACAACCAAAAAAGCTAGTTATACAACCTTCATGTTCCCCCCTAGCCCATTGCCTGCTTCAGCTATGAGTGCATGTGCGAATGCCCCTCAGGCGAAAGCCCCCAGATTTGAGCCACACTTGGACTTTTCAGACTTCACCCACAGGGCCTCCTTAATGAACAATAACAACTCAGATATAGCAAGAGCTTGAGGTATTAGAGGTGCCCAGGGTGGGACAAGAATAAGAATAACTTGTTGTCATACAGTGGGTCAGGGACCCTCCTTGTGGGGATGTTCAGTTTCTTGAAATTCATTGATCCTGGCACATGGCATTACCTGCTCCCCTTCACTCTTTGAAAGCCATCTCTGTGAGTCTCCTCATCCCAGGCTGGCTCTTCTGGAGTCCCCATGAGATTGCTCTTGACCCTTGAATATCATCTTCAGTAATCAATTCATATGTATGGCCTTCATGCTCAAATGTGATAGAGAAGAGGAAACCCCAACAATAACAGACTCCCTTCTAATTGAGCTGTTGGGGGAGAGGGGCACACATTCTCCTTCTCGCCAATGTAAATGCTAAGAGGTCCTGAAAGATTGTTTTCTTAGAAGAACGAAAAGAAACCAGGCCCTCTTTCCTTGCATTATCAAGGATTTTCATTTTCTCCTCAAAGTACTGAAGTGGGCCAGCATGGATGTTGGGCCCCTGGCCCCTCCACCAGCTCTGTGTGCCCTGTCTATTGTGGGTTCAGCGATTGGGTCATTTCCAAACAGGAGTTAACCAACTTGTGAATGGATCTCTTAGTGTCCCTTTCTGTTTCTCCTTCTTTCTCCTGGAACCCACTGAACCAAAAGTTGTTCCTCCTCACTCAATTTTCAAAGTCATCCATTTTGAGAGTAATTTCAGCTTCCCTTCTTTCAAGTTCTGACAACCTCATGCCGATGTGAAACTCCACTATGTCAAGTGAGCATTGGTTAGTCTCCAGACCTAGAAGTCTATCATCAATTTTATCAACTCATTTGTCCAGCATATCGAGCCTGCCTCTTATATTGGTGCAAATTCTGCTTATGTCCTCCAGTAGGGCGGCTATATCTTTCTTAGTTGACACTGCGCCGTCTGCCGCTGCAGCCATATTGAGATATTTTGTATCTTGCTCTTTGCTGTACACTTCAGGGCTCACAAAGTGAAACCTCTGAAGAGATATTTTCCAGTCCATTAAGATGGAAGCAGGCCAAGTCAGGGGCTCTCGTGCCCCTGGAAAGAAAATCATCTGTTGGTCCGTGGAGGGTCTTTGTGGGCGCTGGTTGGAGTAATGGAATGTTTTAAAGCAATGTATTCCACTCCAACAAGAGAGGGTTGACCAGCCACTGGTACCCCTACTTACTTGGGACTATGTCAACACTAGACGAGCACTTGGGTGGATGGGCAGATGAATCCCCTATTTATTGACTCGAACCTTTATCTCAAGAGCGCAGTAACAATTTTATATAGAAATGCCCCGGTGGGCATCAAGGGGTGAGGGGAGCAATTCTACTGGACTACAATGGGTTAGTTATGAGCAGCTCTGTCACTTCCAATTACTCGCCGGAGGATCTGGGACCCTGTGGTCACGGTAGTGGCTCCTGGTGGAGTCTTCAGTATAGCCCAGTCCTGGCACCGAGATAAACCAAGTTCTGGGAGCTGGGAAATGAAGCTCCACCCGTGGGATGCTCTGCTGTCACTGGTGCCCACCTTCCATGGCTCCTGCAGTCCCACTCGGGGGGCTGCATCTGATGAGACTGCCATTATTGCTCCTAGTGTTGTCCGAATAATGGCTGCTGCATCTCTAGGCCCTCTAGAACTTCCTCAGCATGCCAGCCCTCACCCCCCCACATCAGTGGGCCTCAGGCCGCATCTGCACTGGTATCATCAGAACCCCATATAAGAAGAGCTACCCTGCTCACGCCCGCACTCCAGGTGATCTGAGACAGTAGCAGGGCTCTTCACAACCCGATCAAACTTCCTCTCTGGGTTTCTTACATTGTGGGACCCGGTGACGCAACTTCTGCTGGAGTGCTGACTGCCTTCTTCTTCCTCTCTGGGTCTGTCCGCAGTCAATGGGGCAGGTGCAGTTATCCTCACTAACGGAGAGCGACTTCCCCGGGGGATGGCCGCTCTCTCAGGGAGCAGGTTGGAAGGCCTCCACTGACACTGCGGGCTGAAGTCCCATAGCACCCACCCATTCCAAGTGACAAGGCAGGGTTCTGCTTTGCTGCTTCCCAGCTGTCCTCCATCCCGTGGTAACGTACATTTAGTTATGAGGATCCCCAGACACCCCCACAGGGCAATCAACTTTCATCTGCCTCCCGTGGGTCGGGGGGGTTGAAAGTGGGTGCTCAAATCACTTTATAACCCAGTGGGCCCGGAACTTTGCGCTTAGGTGGCTTCTATTAACACTCCCCCTGGTGGCCTCCGGTCTAATTTTTTTTAAGGCTGCCCAAGATAGGCACACCATATGTTTCTCTTAATTTTTCTAATTCCACTCAATCACCTGACTCTTTTAGAGGAGCCCTTTCCCGATCTGTCCTCCTATGTGTACCCAAGTGAAAGCAGAGCATCTTCATAAGCAAGCCACGATGATTGGAGAGAAGGTGGTACATAACTGATTGGATGAGGAGGGCTAGGACCAGGAGCAATGGAGATTACAATAGATTACAATACAGGATCAAGGACCAAAAGACAATTCTTTGGAGCAAAATGAATGTGTTTCAGCTAATTTGCGTACCTGCAATAAATTGCTCACTGCCTCTAAACTGAGGTGAACTTCCAGCGATTGGTATTGGTTGCACTGTGGCAGCTGAGCTGAACTAGCCAAGTGTACTCTCACATTTCAGGGAGGTTTTATTTACAGGCTTTTATTCATCCCACTGTAACATTTATGGCGTTTCCAATATATAATCAGGGTTTCACCTCCTGCCCCTCTTCCTCATCCCATTGCTTACCAAAGCCATCTGTCCAGCAATATATAAAAGCAAAAAGAAACAAAGCACCCACAGATGCCCAGCACGTCCCAACCAAAGGGCACACCCAGGATCAGCACAGTTTCATTATCAGGCCAAAGAATCCCATAAGTGCCCCCAGACATTAATGCCAGTTATCCCCATCTACTCAGCACACCCCTCCTTACTTATCAAGGGTGAGTGCTAACTTTATGTCCGATCCAGAATCCCATAAGGATGGGGTATGCAGTTCAGAGACCTGCAAGTAGGACCAAGCATTCACAATGAAAAAGTAGATCTACGTGTGCCCACTCTGCAGCTCATTAGCATGTCGCTAGTTACTGCCTTGGTCCGAGGAGCATCACCATACGTCGGGGAATCCACGGTACCCCACCAACCAGGCTACTGGGTCTCATTCATAATGAAACCGAGTCTGGGATTCCGAGAGGTGAAACCCAAAGGTCACACCACATACTGAGAATGGAAGAACCCTGACCTGTGAGGATGCTGGGATCAATTGATGCTCTAAAAAGAGTAGGAAGGTGACCTGAGGTCCACTTCATCCATCCCCACTTGAATACGAAGCAACTACTGTGCAAGCTGAAACACACCTATTTCCATCATCATCTATACAGGAGATGATGGATCCCCAAGCCATACACCGGGCGATCATCACTGAATTGTGCAACCACCCGCTCAACTGGGAAAAAGACCCATGTCCAAAGCATCGGAAACGAGTTCCCGTCCCAGATGACAGACAGGAAAGAAGGGAGTTAGGTGCCCTTGTATAGATGTAATACCAATCCATTAAAGGCCATCAATTGAAGCACACAAAAAACTATGGATGAATGTGGAACAACAGTCAAGACAGGAACCATCCCTCCCAATGTTAACTGGGCATGACTAAGAGCGATTGATACCCAAGTTCAGTGTATTATACAGTGATTAAACACTTACCCGGGCCTTAGTAGGACCCATAGTATCCATGTTTGCCCTCAGGGGTGGTCAAGAACACGTAAGTGTGACGTTATCAATCCAAAACCAGTTAACCAGCCTCTCTCCCCAGCCTGTGAAAGGATGAAAGTTTACACCCTTGATGAACACCAGGAAGGAGGACATCCTCAGTCGATAGCCAAGGGTACAAGAAGTAGCCCTAAGTGGGACAATATCAGCACCCATAACCACATCACTCAGAAGTGGGTGGGATCCCCATAAAGGAACACAAACCCATATGTGTATGAAAACATTGGGCCTCATTACGACCTTGGCGCTAAGGGGTTAACAGCATTGTAAAAGGCTGCGGCGCCGTTAACCCATTAGCGCCTGATTACGAGGTCCTTTTGCGGGACCCGACCTTAAGAGCTGGTCTACACCAGCCGTTAAAGTAGGGACCCGCAAAGGGACCTTGGTGCTAAGTACGGTAACGCAATATGCGGTACCGTACTTAGCGCCTTCCCCATTCCCATTGAGCCCTATGGAGCAAAAATGGGAATGGGGAAGGGCCATGGAGGAAGGGGGAATTACCGCCCCGCCAACCTTGTAATGGCGTGGAAATCCCCCCTTTCTCCATGGCGGAGTCGGTAAGTTACCGGCATGGACCATGGTGTTATCAGCACCATGGTTTTCTGCCTGGGTCGTAATGAGGCCCATTGTGACATACAGAATGCGACTGTCCACCAAGGTCTCCCTAATCATTAGAGAAGGGGACCGGAAGAAGATCATTATACCACCGTTTCAAATACCTAAATGATGCTGCTCCCTGAAAGAGTCTCCCTTACCACACCGAATCCCGATGGGAAGGACTGCTCAGAATTTCCACCTGTGATAGAACGTCTCCAGGTTGCTAAGACACCCTGCAAAAACCTCCACTGCTTTCCGTCAGATACCAGAGTGGTGCAAAACAGTCCAATGTTGGCTTAGAGAGTGCGGGGACTTACTAAGGGACTGGGTGCACCAGGGAATCCTATGGAATTAGCCGTTGATTCGCCCCACCACGTGCATGCTGCGACTGCACTTGGCGGGGGAAAAATGGGGATTCTCTGCATGCATATGGTAACCCCTGTGACGAGTTGAGTTCAGAGGTCACTCAAAAGGATCACTGCATACATGGCCAGAATCCCGATCCTGCAAAGAGTGGATCGTGGGGAGAATCCCCGAGGAAAAGTCTGGCAACCAAGTGTAGTAGCTGTTGGTATACTTAAGGGTCTGAAAATTGACAGGGCGGCCTCAGAAATGTAGAGAGGCCTTCTAGTGCCAGATGAACTCACTCCATAACTCTTTCACCACTTGTGCTGAGTACCCAGCAGGAGGACTCACAGGGGCTCCTTACGAGTATGGCTGTGCGGGAAAAAAGTGGCGGTAATGGAATTCCCGCCACTTTTCCTGCTCTGCCATAATACAAGTTCGGCCCTGGAGTGGAGGTAAATCCTTCCTCTTTCTGCTGAAAAATCGGCAAACTTGGCTAAATTACTGCTGTAATTCTGCCGAAATCCCCATGGAGTCCCATTGACTGCAAAGTAATGGGGACTAAGACTGCCAACACCACTCGTAATCCGGTGGTAAACCCGCCAGACCAGGTGGCAGTAATGGTAGTTCTGTTGGGTAGTATTCCAGCAGATTTACCACCGGAATACCGCCCAACTCATAATGAGGCCCACATTTTTTACAGATAAGAGCTCATTGACTGCCCAATTCATATCTCATGGATGAAGGCAGGTGATTGCCTCCAAACATGAGGCAGCACTGAAAGTCCACTGGGATTCCATGCTAATCAGAGTTGAACAATATAGCTGGAAGAATGTGTGTCATGGCTACATTAGTTCTACCTAGCTAATGATACAAACCTCCAATGATACAACGTAGCAGACTAGTAATCTACGGAATGGTCCAGGGAAAAACACATTTTCGATGTACACGAGTAGAAAGGTGAAAATAATCACATAGTGCCCCCACAATGCCAAATCGTAGCATATTTGTTTTTTAAAAAAACACATCAAATGCAAACCTGTAATCAAAATGCCCAGAGTTAGGGTCAGCCCCCGCCAGACGGCCATTTTCCAATCTTCTGGGTTGTAGGAGGGTCTAAAAGACAAGAGTTGAGAGTTAGAACTTCGACATCGATCATCTTCATGATGAAGAACATGGGGATCATTAGTAGTTTGCCAGTATCCCGCTGGTAATTCGGGTGGATACCAGCAAACAGTATTACTGTTCCCGCCGTCTGATATTCCTGTATTACCAAGATTTTACAGGTGGCGGGAAGGGCAGTAAATCCCCATTCAATGGAGTCCCATAGGACTCCCTGGAGGGGATTGCTGGAATGTAATACAGGATGTTTTTTGCCAGAAGGGGGCCTTATTTACCTCCAGCTCTACGCTGGAGGTAAATCAGACAACCCCCACCCGCAAACATGTACTCTGCCCGCCCAGAAAAGTGCCTTATACGGAAATACCAACACCTTTTTCCAGACCAGCAGGGTCACAATGACCCCTTATGTGCCTCATTTCGACTTTGGAATTAATTCATCTGTAAATCTGCAAAATTCTGCCAACATAGGTTACCGTTACCACCACTTGGTCCCATGGACTAACCAAATGATTGTGGATGGTGACGACATGGCACAAATACTCATTTTTGAAGTCCATAGGACTACATGGGGATGTTAACAGAGTGGTAATTTAGCCAATTTTAAGTCTAATAGTGGAGGATTCACCCCTGCATTTTGCTGGGGATAAATCTTCCACTTCAAGTCCAATGCAGGAATTCAGCAGTGCAGTAAAAGTGGCAGTAATTCTGCTACCACCCAAAAAAATATCAGTTATGGTATTGCTGCCACTTTTATACGCCACCACCAAACTCGTAATGAGCCCCCTGAAATGTGCCCCCAACATGGAACACGTAGGATTGGCTGCACCCCAGATGGCATATATGCAAGCTCCCCTCAGTAAAACTCCTGTCTCTTGAGAGCTCCTGGTATAAGCACATATTCCTCCCAGCAGCGCCATTTATTTATTTGTGCAGAAAATCCATTCCTGATAATCCCTGGTATAAGAACTCCTAGTATACATATAGCTATGATATGATGTGATATGATATGGCATTTGTAACACACAAGTGTTTCAAGGCGCGACGAGGCAGGGAGGGGGGAACAGGGGGAGGACAGACAACGATCCTACTAGGCCAGGTGTCATTCAGACCGCGCAAGTGCAGGGGTAGGGGGAAGGGAAAAGTGCAGTACAAGGTAAGTAGAATAGAAATAAATAGATAAATAAATAAATAGGGCCAGCTGGTGGCAAGGGCAAGGTAAGTGCAGACAAGTGCTGGGAAGGGGGTGCTGTAGGGATACAGAGACAGTCCGGCAGTGCAGGGGTTGCCAGGGAGGCAGTGCAAGTGGAGAGTGGCTGGGCCCAGGACCGAGGTCGGTGAGAGTGGCCAAGTTTCAGATTCAGTGCAGAATTTAGTGAAGAATTAGCAGGGGAGAGGGAGAGAGAAAGCAGAAGCAAAGAGGAAGGTTTTGAGGTGCTTCCGGAACCGGAGATGGTTCTCCTCAAGTTTCAGGGAGGGAGGAAGGCTGTTCCAGAGGGAGGCTCCTGCCGCGGAGAGAGATCTACCCCCAGCTCGTTGCTTCGAGAAGCGGCTGACCCTGAGGGAGTTGGAGACGGATGAGCGAAGGGCTCGGGAAGGAAGATATTTAGGAAGAGAGAGTTGCAGGTATTTAGGCCCCAGGCCCCAGAAGGCCTTGTGGACAATGCAGAGGGTTTTGAACTTAATCCTCGCAGCCACTGGGAGCCAGTGTAGAGATTTCAGTCCTGGAGAGAGACGGTCCCTGGGCTTGAGGCCAAGGACAAGTCTCGCAGTTCTGGTCTGGATGAGTTGCAGAGGGCGGAGAGTGGAGGCAGGCAGATTAAAATAGAGACTGTTACAGTAGTCCAGCTTCGAGAGAACCAGGGCTCGGGAGACAGTGAGCTTCTGGGTGAAGGAGAGGAAGGGAAGAACACCTCTAAGGAGGTGCAGCTGGTAGTGTGACTTCTTAGAGACGTCAGATATATGAGGAGAGAAGGAGAGTGTGGAGTCAAAGATGACCCTGAGGTTTTTTGCCTTGCAGGTAGGAGCAGGAAGAGGCCCAAGAGAGGCTGGCCAGAGAGCTGCAGGGAAGGAGGGAGTGGGTGTGCCGATGAGTAGAATCTCAGTCTTACTAGCATTAAGGCGGAGGTCGTTGGCAGCACACCATTCCTGGATAGCAGACAGACAGTCAGAGATGAGGGCAGGAGAGGAGGAGGCCGAGGGTAGCCTGAAAATGAGCTGGGTATCGTCCACATAGCACTGAAAGTTGGGGCAGAGGGCGGCGATGCGGTGGGCAAGAAGCCTGTACAGAATACTGTAACCCACTGTACATTTTGTGGGGATAATGCACACTGCCAAGCAGATCCGTGACCAAACAGTAGAAACTACCAATGGCTGAGGTCCTTACCTTATAAAATCACTAAACACTAAGGTGAATTGCAGTCTTTCTTATGTCTGGTGGAGGGTACTTCAGCTCAGGGCAGGAAATGGGCCCGGATCATGACAGAGCAGTGTTCCAGCAAGATTTGTCATACCTGGAGCGCATTTTTTTAACAGGAGCGCTGCCCTGTACCCAGACCCAGGTGTGATAACTTAGCTTTATAACAGGATACTCCCAGGGAGAACTGTCCCGAGAAACCCACGTTTCAACAAGCAGACACTTTTAGTAGACTCAGCACAGGAAATTGAAGACAGAAACAGTCAAAGCTACAGCTGTTCAAACTGGTATATATGTCCCGCAATACACATTTTTTTCTTAGGGTGATTAGTATGACCAATCAAAACTGCAGAGCCCAGCTTCCATTATTCGCTCAAAAGTGTTTCTTACTGAATCACCATAAGACATGATACAAATTTAAAATTGTGAACAATCTTATGTTCCCATAATGCTCTTTGCTTTTATGCAAATCGCCAGGATTGGGTTCGGGAAAAAGAAGTACTGTATTGCAGAGGCATTCAAACTGTGGGGCGTGCCCCTTGCGGAGCCGCAGCTGCATTCCTGAGGGGGGGTGCGAGACCCCAACCTGAATTGTGATTAAAAAAACACTATTTACTTTGACAGTTCAATTCCCCAGCCACACATGCTCAATGAGCCATGCAAGGCTGGGGGCGTTTTGCTTCACCAGCCTTACATAGCTCCTTGAAAATGCTGGCTGGGGACTGCATGTCTGTATGTGCGAAAGGGAGCTCCTGCGCCTCCTCGCACATACAGACAGAGCAGGCAGGAGCGGGACGTTTCAGTACCCACATGCAGGCTCCTTCCTGCATGTGCAGGAACCAGGAACTTCTTGCTTCCCGATTCCTGTTCATGATGCTGGAGCTGGAGCGCTGGGAAGGAAACTCCAGGACCAGGGCCGTAGGTAATTTTATGTTAATTTATTTTTTATGGAAATATGTGTATGGATGCATTTATGCTTGTGTTATAAGTGAGTTTATGATGATGGGTACTTGGGTGAATGATAGAGTGCTTGCTGTGTGAATGTGTGTGTGTATGTTTGTGTTGGTCTTTTGCACTGATTTTGGTGAGTGGGGTCAGGGGGAAGAAGGGTTTTACAAAAAAGGAATTTCACAATCCCTCTACCCACCTGCCAAAATCAGCTCTCCTTCTGAGGCGCTGTGAAGCCCAGGGGGAAGGGATGGTATTTTTCTACTGAACATCTATCATAGATGTGCAGTCAAAAATACCATGCTTTCCCACTGGGCTCCCAGTGCCTTGCATAGACACATAATCATGTTGATTTTATTAGTGTGTTAGGCGCTGTGGGACCCAGGGGACAGGCATGGTATCTTTTTACTGGACATCTATCATAGATGTCCAGTAAAAATACAATGCCTACCCCCCGGGCTCCCCAGCACCAAATGCAAACTGTTTGGCTTTTTAACAATTTTTCTAAAAAAGGTGTGATCTAAAAGGCAACATTTGAACACTTTATTGTTTTTTTCATTCCTGGCCTGTGGGGGGTGGCCTTGGGGGGACCCCCGAACTCCCTTTGATTGGTTCAGGCTCCTGACCTACACTCGGTCGACATGGCATATCTGGGGGAAATATTTATGCCCCTCCACTAAAAAAATCTCCAGCCGCCACTGGGCCTGGGACTGTGCTGGGAACGGGGTGGAGGGAGCCCAGCGACTGAGTGGGAGTAGGATGGGTGGGAGCCATGGGATAGTGGTGGGTCTGTGGTGCGGTGGGGAGAGCCCAGTCCCTGGGTAGGAGTGGAATGAGTGAGCCTAGATACTGTGATGGGAGCAGGTGGGGGAGCCAGGGACTATTCTGGGAGTAGGGTGCAGTGATGGCACTTGTACTTACTGTCCATTTGGCATATTTGGGGTGGCTCGGCCTGCCCACATTTTGTTCCGGGGGGGGGGGAGCAGGCCAAAAAAGCTTGAACACCACTGCTGTATTGCATGACCTGGCTTGGGGCCAAGCCCTTTGGCCCCACTCCTCATCCCCACGGCTCAGCCCTCTCCCAAGGATGAGAGGGTTCCACCAGTAAATGTTTTCTATTTGCAGCACTGCTTTAGCTCTTATAATACAGAGTGACCTTCCACCCACATGCAGTCCTTGCAGGCTCATTTTAGAGCCGATGGGTTATCATCAAGAGCCCGAACTGTGGGACGGTCGAAGTGACGTTAAGTCATGCATGTGACCAAGGGATTCCTGTGGTTGGCACTGCATCGTGCTGTGAATGTTCTCAGATCACTACCACATGCTCACGAGAGCACGGCAGTGATCAGTGATGGTGACAGCATTGTAAAAATATGGCGGACAGCCTTACAGCAGAGTTCCATGAACTCCACCAGATTTAGCAAGTGCAAAAGAGCATGCAGAATTGCCATGTCTCTCTGTCCATGAGAAGGGAGGGCCCCGTGGGTACGTGCAAGGGTTTTCCCCTCGGGGGGTTTTGAGCGCTGCACAGGCCAGCCAACTGACCTAGGGATAGCATGCCCCTCTTCCAAGGAGTTTGAAAGGGGCAGGGAAGGTTTGGGAGCAAGCAATGGTTGTGGTGCTACGAGCGTCCAGTCGCTGCTGCCGTGCCTTCCCTGCCGTGTGGGACCTGTCGGTACTGGTAGTTGGGGGTGCGGTTATGAAAAATTGTTAGGGATCTGCCAGGGGGTGCGGTTATAAAAAATAAAAATAAAACATTTAATAAGAATATATATATATATCGATACATATATATATATATATATATATATATATATATATATATATATATATATTTTACAATAAATATTATATTATAGGTAAACCTCCACTTCTTACCTGTTTCAGGATTTTTCCCTTACCATGCTGCAGGCCGCTCCTGGCTGCGAGTGGGGCTGCATTGGTTGGGGAGGAGGGACGGGGTCAGGAGCACATGCCCGTTCAGGTGGGCTCGGCTGGGGCACACAGTCCTGCTACTATTGGTGCTGGGGCAAGGACGGGTAGAAAACTGGTCCTCTGGGGTTGGTCCTGGAGTGTGGAGGTGGGAGGTGAGCCAGTGCGGCTGCTCCGGTGTCTGTGCAGGAAGTGCGGTGTGTCGAAGACCACCAGGGGGCATTGCGGTATGCGCCCCGCCCAGCGTGTCTCTCTGGCTGCGTTTTAAGAAATTTGCTGGAGCCGCGCTGGGGGTCCGGGGGAATACTAAAAAAGTTAAGTAAATATTAATAAGCAATGATGCAGAGTGGCAATAGGGAAGCCAATAAGGGGAAACTATGGCAAGCTGGTGTGGGGCCCCTGCAGTGTAGGGTGCCAGGCCACGTTGGGGACTGGGAGAATAGGTTGGGGGGTTTATCAGGTGGTAGATTGGTTGAGGGCACGGGGAAAGGTGTAATAAACAGAAGAAAACATTATATAAAAGAATTGAAAAATAAATAAACAAGTATTGAGATTTTTCCTCGGTGGATCAGGGCAGGTGTCCTTTGGTGTGGGCCTCCTCAGTTAGGATGCAGTGTTATCACAGAGTTTTTAAGTGTGGAAATTACTGGGAAGGGTATGTAGGTTAAGGGATCATGACAGGGATTGTGGTAGATGCTGAGGGTTTTCAGGAGGTGCTGAGCATTATAAATAGGGTGTGTAAAGGGTGTACCCAATTTGATTGAATATTATTGATTGAATGTTACATTTGACCAAATTCGGCCAGTACCATTCAATAAAGTTGGGTAAAAAATACCAAACATGAGGAGCGGGAGTTACGACGGGTCCCCCCACTCCCCATGTTTGCTATTTTTGTCCTTGTGAGGTTGCCAGGTGTCCCCTGCTTAGTGAAGAGTGGAGGTGGGGTACAAATAAATAGGAAAAAAGAATGAAAAGGGGTCCCTGCTGCGTCGGATCCCACCCACGTTAGAGGGATGGAATTGACGTTGCAGGGTCAAGAGAGGCAGCAGACAGAGAAAAGGTAAGGGGGGCGGAAGGGTGGATGTATTGGGGCGGTGGGACATAGATATGGTGAGTTTGGCCGCTGTAAAATTGTATTTGCATCGAAATTTACTATGGTCAATTCCACCGTGAACAATTCTGCCGCGGTCAAACAACCCACATCTATCTGAAGCCCAGCTCGAAGGGGCGATGCAGGAGGGCATGGGGGAGAAGGAGCCTAGTAGTGGAAGGTCACAGCGCAGAGTGGCTTCGGACGGGGCCCTCGCAGCGATGGTGACTTGTAGCTCATAGGCAGGGAGAAGGGAGGCTTGGGGGGAAAAAGGGCCAGGTGCTCCAGGGTGGATATACCTAGGGCGGCGAGGGGTGGCAGAGCCGAGGAGAAGGGGTCCAAGCGCGGGCCTGGGGTGGCGGTTATGGGTGGCAGTGTGAGTGAGGGGGGTTGGGCGGGAGAGGGCTGGGAGCATGACGGTAGGGAAGGTAGGGGGAGGGAGAATTTGGTTGGGGCGATTGTAAAGAGGTGGCAAGGTAGGAAATGCTTGCAGAAGAGTGCAGGGGGGAGGAGGAGGACGCTCTCTCCGGAGGATGGCAGTGTCCCTGCTGTTAAGTTTTGGAATCACATAATGGGGTTATGTGTGGTTGACAACATCTGTATTGACCACTGTCCCATTAAGCTTGACTTCGAGCTGGCACCTAGAGTTTTCTAGTCTACCCCAGTGTATCCTCTGGAGGTGTCTGTGAATGCCTCTCGACGAAGACTGAAATGGAAACAGGACATGCAGGAGGACTTATTGAAAAGGGTAATTCAATCTAGTCCACACGAACTGGAGAAGTTGCTGTCAGAGACTCTGGACCACGCAAACATCTCAGTAGAGTTTGGTTCACTATTGTCCAAGCTTTCCTCAGTGTTCTCCAGTGCTCGGGTAAGCGAGCGGGCTCGGCGAGGGTGGGCTGGTTTGACTCGGTGTGCACTAAAGCTAAGTCGAACCTTCTTTCCATCTAAGCTGCCAAGGGGGCTCATAAAATGCCATTATTAGTGCCAGGACCTGTTATAAGAGGATTCTGGCTACTAGGAAAAGGACCAGTGAGGCGGAAGCATGGAATGCCTGGGTCGGTGCCTCCAGGGACAACAATACCAAACCTTTCTCGGAAGTTGCACAGCATGGTCCCCTATATAAATACAATTTAGATATCCTGGTCAGCAATGTACCAGACAAGGCTTGGCTGGAGAATTTCTCCTTATATAGTGCCTGTTGGGGGGATGAGCACTGTGGGCCTGTTACTGTGGGTAGTGCAGGGAGCCTAGCTACTGGTGGCATCAAAGCTAGTATTGCTTTTTCGGTGGATGAGATCAAGATAGCGATAGGTAGCCAACGCTGTAATTGAGCTCTGGGCTCTGACAATGTCCCAGCAGATCTGTTAATCACGGCTCCGATTTCTGGGCCCTTGTTCTGGCTCAGGGCTACCATAATATCTGTGCGGATGGGGTAATACCTCCCTCTTGCTCTAGCTCGATTTATTCAGCTAATTTATAAAAAGGGACCCAGGGCATCTCCCGTTGCATACAGGCCTATATCGCTATTAGACTCTCTTTTTAAAATCCTGGGTTGCGACATTTTGGCCTGCCTCGAGGATTGGGTCAGGAACAGTGGGATTCTCTCCCAGGTCCAGCTGGGATTTAGGTCGGGGCTGGGCACGGCAGAGCAGGTCCTCAATCTCTATCTGGTAACCGCACACTCACTGTATGTTAAGGAGGAGCCAATCTACTTGGCGTTCATGGACCTGAGCACAGCATTTGACAAGGTGAATTGTGCCAAGTTGTGGGATGTGCCAGATCCTTGAACTGCCCTTCGATTTTGGTAAGTCTTTTGGCCAGAATGCATTAATCTACGCAGGTGAGTGCAACGATTGGTATCAATGGACATTGTACAAGTTTTGCAGTCGAACTGAAGGTGTGCCAGGGCTTCCTCCTGGTGCCTCTCATTTTCTGTCTGTATATGAATGGCCTCTACAAACACCTTCTAAACTCCTCTCCTGATGTACCCAGGATAGGTGGTCAGTCCCTCCCGGTTCTTGTATACGCAGATGACTTTGTCTTGATGGCGTGTATCCCGAGAGCTCCGCAGTCCCTTATCTCTGACTATGCTGCTTTTATGGATGGGCTACACCTAGTGGCGAATGCAGCAAAGTCAGCTGTAGTGGTCTGTTGGAAGATGAGGTGCATGGTTAAATTCAGGGCTATGCATTGTATTCTCAGAGTCGATCATTTCGACTATCTGGGGGTCAGATTTTCCACCAAATTTTGTGCCACTGCCCCATATATCAAACCAGGCTGTGTGGTTCAAGCAGGCTCTGGGTGGGGTTATCAGGGCAATGACCATGCTCAAAGCTAAACCAATCAATCTATTTCTCAAACTGTACAAAGGGAAGGTGGCCTCTGTTGCCAGATTTGGCATGGAGCTGTGGGGCAATGAAAATGCTGACGCTGTGCAAATAGTGGAGAATCAGTTCTTCAAGCAATTGTTGGGCCTGCCATCGTTGGCTTCAGATTTTGGAGTACACATGGAACTGGGTTGTAGGCCAATCAGGGATTTGTGTTTTCCTTGCAGCCCGTCTTGCACTGGCTTAGGCTTTGGGGTAACTAAAGAGCTACTCTCACTCCTGAATTGATCACCTCTATGATAGCCAAAGATCCCGGTGGTAAGATCCTGTGGCTGTGCCACGTTATGAAACAACTGAAGGCAATTAATATTACGCATTTATTTCCGCCTCGCAGTGTGCTTTCACGAGTTGAGATAAAACTCTCGACCGCCCGTTTCTACGTGCATGTGGGCTCTAATAGAGAAAGTGGCTAGCTGCTGAAAACCACAGAGGGCTAATGATCATCATGTCCCCGGGTGTGCAGAAATATTTCCTGCTGGCAGAATTCCCAACAGACTGTGTACTCATAACTAGGGCACGGTTTAACTGTGTCCCACTAAGGGCAGTGGTAGCGGCTTGGTCTGGGGGGGGGTGTTAATTGGTCCTGCCCTCCGTGTGAGGTGCCATATGAGGACCTTGCACAATTGGTTCTTTTTTGTCCTGCATATACGAAAGTGAGAGGCTCTGTCCTGCGGCCCTTACTGCTTGAAATGGGATTTGTGCAATATTGGCTACTTTAATACATTTGTTGTGGGCTGATTCACCTCGTGTGGGCTGGTCCCTGCTTACATACCTACAAACTGAACTTTACCTGAGGAAATGTATGCTATGAAGTGTGA
Source organism: Ambystoma mexicanum (assembly GCF_040938575.1). Lineage (NCBI taxonomy): Eukaryota > Metazoa > Chordata > Amphibia > Caudata > Ambystomatidae > Ambystoma > Ambystoma mexicanum. The sequence continues at coordinate 201,591,757 of NC_090934.1, read as the reverse complement.
CATAATAAGTGAATCTATATGTTTATCATTGTGCTAGGATGTGAATCGTCTCTGAGAATTTTAGAGTTCTTATGGAAATGGTTTTTACTGTAATGTATGTGTATTGTATTCTGTATTTTGTAGTGTTTTTATGGAATGTAATTTGCATTTCCGAAAATAAACATAATGATGATGAGAATGCACTGATGAGAAATAGCATTCACTACCTTATTGGAATCAATGCACATTACACACCCCATCGCTAAAGCAGCTTTGCAAAACTTAATGGAAACAGTTATACAAAGGATGCAGGAGTGGTTTGCAAGCCTTCTATGGTAACACTGGCATATATTGGTGCAACCTGCATGGACATGTATGGTCAAGGCAAGCATGGAAATGGTTTTTATACTGGCATTATGTTGTGAGCAAAGGCATCATGAAAACCTGTTGAAAAATGCTCATGTTATCTGTTGGGCACTTGCATCTATCAGGCTTTTTAATGTACTGCTATACAAAACCAAGTGCGAACTGTGTTGCTTTTTACCCATTTTCTCAGAGAATGTGTGCTGTAAAATGTACAATTTCAAACCATTATTTTAGAAATGTTGGGGGTATAAACCACCATGTCCGCCTCCTCCCGCTTTGGTTGATTTGGGCTCCCTCACTATGATCGGTGGCTCCCACATATTCAGAGCAAATATTTGCACCCTCGAATTAAATAATTCACTAGCTGCCACTACTCAATGCAGCATTCCCGTGAAACAGTTGTCATCTGATACTTTGCCCATCTGGCATTTGGATAATGCACAAATAAGAAAATCGTCCATGATTGACTACACTGCATAGCAAATGAACTTCTTGTTAATAATTTCTAATTAAAATGTCAGTACATTTCTCCAAATATCAAAGGTAGAAATGCCACATGACACCACTCTGTACAGCAACATTTGAATGCTCGATGTGACCAGAGTTACTGGCCTAACTTGATGACAGATGCTTCATTTCCCACTATGCTTCCCAAATATTTCTTGCACAATAACCCTATAGAGATACAAGATGGTGTCCGAAAAGGTTCCGACCCTCCCGTCCCCTGCACACCTTTGCGCTGAAAAACAGCAAATAAATGGTACAACAATTGGTACATATAACTTGACGGATAAATTCATAGATGAAGGATTCAACCGAGCCAATTCTGCAAGTAGTTGTTCTTTATAATTCCAATATATGAAAAGCACAATGCGTTTCAGGACCAACACTTACCTTCATCAGGTGCAGTAAATCTATAAAGTAACACAATGTATATTGTAAATTCCTCTTGGAATTTATCTCTAATGTTATGAACTCACAAGTGGTCAATGGTTCCATTGAAGATTTTGTGTATTTTGTGAATTATCACTCTCCGAATATTCATATTCATTTACTTATGAACTATATAGTCAACATGGTGTTTATGGAAATTACTATTTTGGTAAAAAAAACTTGATTAATTATACATTACGTTACATTGTAGATTTACGGCAGCTGAGGAAGGGAAGTGTTGTTCCCGAAACGCGTTGTAGTTTTCATATATTGGAAATATAAAGATCTCTCAGATCTACTGTGTTTATCTATGGGGGTCTCTCCTTTCTACTAGTTTCTCCATAGGAGGGTGGGGCAGGTTCATGCTGAGCAGGGGGTATGCTTGCTTGGAATTGAGGCATGTGCCACGTCACTTCCGCCTCTCCATCCCTATCAGTGCGGGTGCTGCCTCTTGCTGATACTTGTGCTTGCTTTGGGGCTGATGGAACCCTCTCTAAATCCTCTGCCTGCTAGCAGCTCTACTTACCACTTTGCCCCACTGAGCCGGGGTGTTTAGTTTAGTTTAGTTCAGTTTGTTTATTTATATATATATAAATATATAGCGCAGCCAAACCCTGGGGTAACTGAGCGCTTTATCGTTAAGGGACAACATGGTTACATAGAGTTGCACAAGCAGGAAATAGCAGTGGATGATACAGCACAATAAATAGCATGAGGACCAGGTTACAGAATGGTCCGTAGTGAGAGAGCATGGTGAAAATGTAACACATTACAGATTAGTCTGTTGCAGTCGCAGCACATATTTGCTGCAAGAAAAATAGGGTGCATGATTTAGCTAAGTGCAGGCTAACAGTCTACTGTTGGGTCAGGAGCCAACTCATTCTTAGTCACTTGCGCAACCTGCGGAGGATGCAATGCTTTGCCAGCTCATCCAGGATACACATGTGTGACCTAGAGCTTGCTAACAGATGTCTGCAGAGGGTTCATCCACCAGCCTTGGAACCTCACCAATGTAAAGCATATGATCCTTTGGGTTGATTTTCCAGCTTTCGGGTAGCAGAAAACATAAGATTGGTAAATCAGAAATTTGATTCTGGATGGTGGGAGCTGAGTAAAACAAAAGAGTTATGGACATAACTGATTCCTGGAATCTGGTGCAGCAGTGACGCAAGGACCGCACGCCAAGAAGGACCCTGCGCCAGCCGTGGCACAGATGAAAACTTGCGCTGCATGTGTATTCAAGGATTCCAAGAGGCATTAGGAGCCATCGCGCAAGTAACAGAAAGCTGCACAACAAACACCCTGAACATGCCTCACGCACACCAAAAAGCAGTGAAAGGACTAACACGGCGCAATCCTCCGCGCCATCCCTGGCCCAGCATCCAGCACCCTAGCAAAATCATGCGACAACACCTCGCAATCCCCGGCCACACCTCAGAGAAAATGCGTGCCCTCCCATGCAAGCCCAGGACGTACCGCAGCAAAATCGCACGACAACATCTCCCAATAACCGGCCGCACCACAGAGAAAACATGTGCCCTCCTACGCAATCCCAGGCTGTACCCCAGTGAAATCGCACAACACCCCGGAATCCCTGGCCGCAACCCAGAGAAAACTCATGCCCTTCAACGCAAGCCATGGCTGTACCCCAGCGAAATCGCATGACAACACCTCGCAATCCCCGGCCACACCCCAGAGAAAATGTGTGCCCTCCCATGCAAGCCCATGCCGTACCCCAGCAAAATCGTGTGAAAACAACCCACAATCCCCAGCCGCACCCCAAAGAAAATTCATGCCCTACCACGCAAGCCCAGGCCACTCCCCAGCAAAATCGTGCACCCCCTCGTAAGTGCAGGCTACACCTGTTACTAAAACCTTAGTCCCCCCTACACCCTTGTCACCCACCCTGTCCACATACCCCCCACTGCACATGAACCATTGTAGTACACACACCACCCCCAGGCCCCTTCACCTGTGACACTCTTGCAGGCAACCCCCTCCAGAAGGGACAACAACCCCCAGGCCGCATCACCTGTGACACCCCGTGCAGGCAGCCCTCTCCAGAAGGGACAGCACCCACATGCCCCTTCACCTGTGACACCCCTGCAGACAGGCCACTCCAGAAGGGACAACACCCCCCCAGGGCCCCTCACCTTTGACACCCCCTGCTGGCAGCCTCCTGCAGAAGGGACACCAACCCCCAGGAACCCTCACCTGTGACACCCCGTGCAGGCAGCCCCCTCCAGAAGGGACACCACCCCCACTCCCCCATGCGGGCAGCGCACTCCAGAAGGGACACCAACCCCTGCAGGCCCCTCACCTGTGACACCCCCTGCAGGCAGCCTACTCCAGAAGGGATACCACAGCCCCCTCCAGAACGGACACCACCCAAGGCCCACTCACCTGTGACAACCCCTGCAGACAGTACTCTGACAGTATGACACATCACCACTGCAATGATCGTCTTTTGCTCACCTGAACCTCTGTGGTGTGACAGCAGCATGATTATCATCATGAACATGTATCCTGCTTATAAAAACAAATGCATTCACCGTAGCTACATCCATGAGTGCAGCATGTGCTCACACATCCTTCCTGGCCTTAATCATCCCACAACATATACATGTGACTAGTGATTTGTAAAACTGGTTCCTACTGGCCACGCGACAATGCCATGGCATCAAAGCACAGCGACCGAATGTGTGTCCACGACAGAAGCAAACATACCAGCAATGTCTGCTACATCCATAAACAATGTGCAGGTGTTTCACAGCCTGAGCATGAGTGAGCTTGGTGGGAAAAAACTGTTATGGAAATATCACGTGACCGGTCCAGGCATGGGTGAGTATACGTTCCAGGCATGGGTGAAGTATAGGGCAGTCAGAGAGTGCATGACTCACAGACACTGTTTAAATGTGCAGCCACTGTGGAATATCGAAAATGTGCCACTACTGCATTCCAGTGGTAGAGTTTGACCAACACCTGAGAGAAGGCATTCAGTGATACAATATGCAGCAGAATTTGTATGCACGACTTGTGTGTTACACATCAATAAGAAAGTCATGTTCTATGATGGTGACCATGCAACACACCCGCAGTCAGACCACCTCCCTCCACCCCAACCACAGTGACGCCAAAGACAGAGTGATGCAGCACAGGTGAAAGGAAATAGTATTAGACAGTGCATACCCATCCGTATAGTTGACATACCACTATCTGGATAGAAGCACAGGCTCCAAATTGAACTAGCAAACAGGCCCACAACCAAATGAACAGCAAGAATCGAGGAATTGTACAAACAAAAATATATATTATGAATATATTATTGCGTACTTCCATTCTTACCATTACAGTAGCTTTCCGGGCTTTGCGTATGCATTTTTTGTGTTGCTGGATGCCACAGTGTATCACGTAATGCTATTTATTTTTACAGACGCTATTGAGGTCTCGTGTATGCATATTTTTGTTTTTTTGGGGTGCCTGTGCATTACGCATCCTGTATTTTTGTCACCAGGCGTACTTTTGAGCCTTGCTGGACCACAGAAGTACATTTTCCATCACATACACTGCCCCCTGACTCGAGTTGCCCCGGATAATTGCTTGGTGTGCCTTCCATTGTTCAAGTCCACCTGGACCATGAGTGGAAAGGCCCCAAGAGGGATAGGTGGCAGAGGTGGCCGGGTTGGGGATGTGCAGCGGAAGCTGCTGCCCCCCCACCCCCGGGTCAGGGAGCTGCAGTGAAAGCTGTGCCCCCCTGGGTCAGGGACTGGCAGTGGAAGCTGCTGTCCCCCCCAGGGCCAGGGACCTGAAGTAGCAGCTGCTGTCCCTGTCCCGAAGGGTAATGGATGTAGAGTGAAAGCTGATGCCCCCTACCCCGTGCTGGGGTCAGGGTCCTGCAGTGGAAGCTGCTGTCTCCCCTCCACCCCCCAGGGTCAGGGATCTGCAGTTGCAGCTGCTGTCCCTGTCCTGAAGGGTAAGTGACTTGTAGTGGAAGCTGCTGTTCCAGCATCAGTGGGTGATGCCAATGGCCAGGTCACTAGTGGTCCAGCATCTGGTGCCCTGAGTGGTACCAGCCATATAGGGAATGCACCACGTGCCAAGTAGGCAAAGCCTGCACAGCAATAAAAGGCTCTACCCCATGGCACGGCACAGGAAACCGGCACATTGAGGAAGAGGAACTTCAATTATGAAGAACTCCAGATCCTCATGGACTACATGAATGAGCACCACCATGACTTGTGCCTGAAACCAGGGAGCACACATACACCTGCTCAGCATATGGTGCATTGGCAGCATGTCACGGATGAGATCAACGCCTCAGCATATGAGAAGCGCACTGCTTCTCAGTCATGAAGCGGTGGAATTACCTTAACCGTCGCACCAAATATAAGCTGGGTGCCAACCTCGCCTCTGCTATGGCAACTGGGGGGGTTCACCAAAGGGGCAGGAGCTCACCCCACATGAACAGGCTATGAGCAAGTTCATTCATATGGATCAGGTGCAAGGCGTGGGAAGCCTGCCAGATTACGAGGGCACGTCTGGTGAGTGACCAAGCTGGTGCATCCTGAGTATGTGTAGGGAAACAAAACCAAGAAGTATGAATGTGTTACACTTGTGCCTGCATTTGAATGACTGCCCTGGCTGAACCATGTCATGGTGTACTGACTTGTGCACAGTGTACTCTAAAGTGGATCCAACCCATGTGTCATACATCCGTTGCACATGGCATTGTGATAGTAGTCATCCCCCACCAGCATACACAAACAACATTTTCAACATGCTACCACAACGTGGCATCTAATTAGTTGCATCAGTGATGTCAGTGACTCTGCTCTGCTAGACAAGTGCTTGTGTTAGACCCACATGTTACACATCATGCACTGCATGGTGTAGATTGTCTATTCACACATGTACGTAGGTGGTTACATGCTACAGATAACTTTCATGAAGACTACCAGCAGGCCTTAAACTGTGCCATGAGTGACATTGTATTTTTCAACACTGTGCACATCCCCACTGCAGCAATGGCACTGACCCCGTTGTCAAATATTTGTCAGGATTCATCAAACCTCCCACACTCAGCACACACTCCATGGGTCCATGCCCCTGTCCCTCTTTTGTGTCACTGTCTTTTCTTCCTGTCTCTCAGTGCATGTAATTACTCTATGTACATCACACACCTTGTCTAGGTGTTACTCTTATAGTCATACTACAACTGGGTCTCCACACTCAGGCCATGTCCACATTGTGTGCACTCCCTGTGCCAGTTCTACACTGGTGTGGCATGAGATCGATGTGCACTTGGATGTGAATATGTGTGTACATGTTGACATGTAATGTAATGTTACAGAGCCCTATGACCATGTCCATTTGGCATGTATTTGGCAATAGTTTGCTGTGGCATGGGCCAGTGTGTGCTTTCAGAGAACCATGCATGTTGGCAATGTGTCCACTGGCTACATGGGCAGGAACATGAAATGTTGTTGCCAATCCGCATATGCCATGATCAGATGGCTTCTTGTACATAGTCTGTGTATGCAAGTTCTCTAATGGTAACATGTCTGTCATGTTTTGCAAGACAGCAATGTGATACAGATGTTTACTGTGAACACAATTAACATGAATTGTCATGTCTTTTTATGTCCTTGTGCAGGTGATGAGGCACCAGGTGCAGAGGAGGAGGTAAAGGAGGAACGAGAGTCTGTGCCGGTCCAGACCACCAGTGGAGGATGTGGTGTGGCAGCCCAGGAGAATCCACTGGTGCTACAGACCATCCTGGGAATGTCTAGATATGACACAGACTCTTATGAATCCAGTAGCTCTGGTGCTGAACCGGATGTCCAATCCTCAATGCTGTTAGGAAAGATTTCATTTTATATATAATGTTCCATCCAGTTGTACACCCCCAAACTTGTGTCTGCTGTTTATAGACATTAGTCTGACTTTGCCAGAGGAGCACAGCCTTCTGCTGCACACCTCGGAGCTTTCGCTCACTTTTTGCCAGTGAGTTGCATCTCTCTACATTTACCCCACCTCCACTGAGTGGATGCGCTTGGACCACTCCCGAACTTGTTCCCACCCTCCACCTCCACCTACCACTCCCCTGTAGACATCTGTGCACTTGCTCGTTCAGATTGCACCATGACTGTACATCGTCTGTCTGTTCCACCCTGTCCTCGCTCCCTGCATGGTGGCACATTCATGCACTTGGTAAAACTGTAGATTCATCATCAAACCTATTCACTGTTACCTCCTCTGTTAATTGTATAATATGCACTGACTCTGCCAGTACTCACTAGTATGATTTCAGTGATTCTAGGGCTCTGTACCAGTGTTCTTTTTCCCCTTGTTCCATTAATCCTTGAGCGCTTTGAGACACTTGCCTTGTGTATCGGCCATTTCAGGATATACTTTTACATGGCCTGCATACCATGACACAGGGGGTCATTCCTTACCTGGCGGTAAGAGGTTAACAACGCCGGTAAAGGTGCCGGAGCCGTCCACTCCTTACTGCCTCATTACGAGTTCTGCTCGCGGGACACACTAAGGCCGCCTGTTTTTACCAGGCGGCCTTAGTGGGTCCTGTGAGCAGCCCAGCATGCTAACAACCGTTGTTAGCATGCTCCTCATTCCCATTGAGTCGTATGGGGGCTTGAATGGGAATGGGGATGTTCAGGGTCTGGGTTCCTTGAATGAGGAATTATCGGGCCCTCCAAGGTCGGAATGGCCTGGTAATTCCTCATTCAAGGAACTCAGACCCGGTACCCGGTAAGGAGGTAGCCATGCCGCTAATAGCGGCATGGTTACCTCCTACCTCGTAATGACCCCCACAGTCTAATTATCATTTTACATGACATATGGGATTGTTTCGGTGACACAGAGGTGATTTAATAAAATGCTTAGCATGGTGGTAGTGGTGTCATGGGCCTCATTACAAGTTTGCCGGTACAGTAACAATGTTACCGGCAAGCTTGGTGGTACCGTTGTTACTGTACCAGAAAACTACGAATTCTGCTCATGGTGCCTTTTCACCCGCCTGTTCTGACCTGGCGGGCGGACCGGCACCCGTGATCAGAGCATGCCGGATGCACCGGCACCATTCATGAATGGTGCCGGTGCATCCGGCTTCCCCATTCCCATTGAGCCCTAAGGGGCTCAATGGGAATGGGGAAGAATATTTTCTGCCGCCCGGGAATGGGCAATTACCGGGTCCGCCGGGGTTTTAATACCCCAGTAATATCCCATTCCCAAAAACTCACAAGATCGGTGGCAGCCTGCCGGTTTTACCGGCAAGGCTACCACCGAACTTGTAATGAGACCCATTGTGTTCCTTTGGGAAACACAAAGAGAAATGTAATTTAAGTTATAAGGGATGCATACAATTTTGCACTTCCAAGGGCAGGTGCTCAGGGTGGTTTTGTGGGCAAAGGGGATTGGCCCATTGTCATCATTGTATGGCAACTGGGATGTAGCAGCCTCGTGTGCACTCCACAAGGGGGGGTTAGGTGAAATACGTTGCCACAAGCTGGGTACGTGCAGACTCTCCACGTGCCCTTTGCCCAGCCATACGCAGGCGGCGGGCCTGTGGGTGTGGATGGGGTGCTACCACTATGTCCACTGGGCCGCCACACCATGTTGCAACATTGTACAGGACACATACTGCCACTATGATTCTGCAGACTAGTGGGGGTGCATATAGCAACACACCAGCAGAGTGGTAGAGGGAGGGGTAATGTGACTTGAGCACTCTGAATGTGCGCTCCACTATGGCCCGAGTTGTAATATGGGCAGTGTTGTAACTTACCTTGGCAGGTATGTTGGGGTTGGGTATTGGTATCATCATATATGTGCTGAGGGGGTAGGCACTGTCCCCTGTAGAGGTGAGAATGTTTGTTATTTTTTGACAGTGTATATTTGTAGGAGTGAAACATGCATGCATGTGCATGGACATTCGTACTCACCAATGAGCCATGTGTTGCCATGCTTCCCAGCTTCCAGGGCCTGGTGTATGGGGGACATCCTGATAGTTGCCAGGATAGTTGGCATAGACTGAAGTAATGATGCCCTTGGCATCACACACAACCTGCACGTTGATGGAGTGCCAGTGTTTTCGGTTGCAGTATATATGCTCTGTTGCTCGAGGTGGACGTAGAGCAACATGGGTGCAATAAATGGCACCGAGCACTTTTGGGAGTGCGCCACCCCATAAATATCCTGCACCACTGCCTGCCTTTCTGCAGGTGTTCTGAGCATATATATATGCCGGCGGACAAAAGGATGTGCAGTTATTATTGCCAACACCTGGAGTAGGCAGCGTGACTGAGTCGGCTGGGAATGCCCCCAACTATGGCAGTGATACGGTGGAATGAGCCAGTGGCCAAAAAATGCAGTACTGTGAGCACCTTTTGCAAGGGGCTCAGTGCTTGGGAGCAGAGGGTGGGTGATGTGAGGTCATCTTCCCACTCTGTGACCAAAGTCTAAGATGATATGAGAGGGGAACCTATACCTGCCATAGACCTAGTCATCAGGCATCCCAAAAAGGGTGGTCCTTGGGTGGAAGATCCAGGCCCTGGCCATCCTCCTCCTCCTCCTGTGGTGTCTCACGATCACTGCTGCAGCAAATGGTACATTCATCGTAGCTGTGTACTGCGTTTGTTGATCGCACATGCTTTTTATGCATGTGTTTGTGTGCGCGTTGACGTTTACGCTTGCTATTGCGTGCCATACGTGCTTCAGAATGAGTGCATATTTTTTCGCGTGCTGGCGAGCACTGTTCAATTCCATGAATACAGTTGTTTTGTGCACATATGGGTGGTGTGATTGTTTGAATGTGGAACGTCCCTCGTAAACCCACATTTTCGCTTGTTCTTCCCCATTCCACGTGTTACGCCCCCTTTTTAGATGCCTGCACAGGCCCGGCCAGCCCTTCGCTGGGAGTGTTGTGCAAGGCCTTTGTGGTGTTGCAGTGACTTATTGGACTGGCACAGATTCCTCCGAAGTCCCAGGTAAGCACCGCGCATTGTGTTCCATGAATTGAAAAACATGGGGCCTCATTACACGGTAGGCGGTAGGGATTTACCGGTACCGGTAAAATACCGGTACCGGTAAATCCCTGCCGCCTTACTACGAGGTCCCTTAGCGGGTTGGAGTTTTAACGCCTGCTTTTTGCAGGCGTTAAATACCAACCCGCTAAGGGACCTCGGAGCTAATTACGGCACCGCTAAATTGCGGTGCCGTAATTAGCGCCTTCCCCATTCCCATTGAGCCCTATGGGGCAGAAATGGGAATGGGGAAGGGCAATGGCGGAAGGGGGATTTACCGCCCCTCCAACCTTAGGATGGGGCGGTAAATCCCCTTTCCGCCAAGGCGGTGCCGGTATTTTACCGGCATGAGCCATGGCGCTAATAGCGCCATGGCTCACCGCCTACCGTGTAATGAGGCCCATGGACTTGAGCGCGATTTCACATACAAGCCCCCACTTTCCACGCAATTTATTCCATGAATCAGGGTCAATGCGTTTCATTTGTCATAATCACTATTATTGCTTTGGCTAACCTTCCATGTCATCATTTGTTACGGCGTTATAGAAGCAGACCATCCATATTCAAAGTAGCCTCGAGGGTATGTATGGAAGACATCCCAGAGAAATGCCAGTGGTTACGATGTATATAGAAAGCCTTCCAACTAGTTTTAATTAGTCTCACTTGGCGAGAGAGCTTATATGATAAAAAGCGCGTCCCTTGCTTGCTGCACTAGAGAACCAAGCTGCCCCTCAGAAAAAAAAAGTCTAAAAACGTCTGGGCTTGCCTGCATTCAAACATAGAGGAGCAAGGATTTAGCAGTTTGGGTTGGACGGCTCCCGTTAGTGGCAGCATCAAGACTGGTTTCAAAGTTTCTGGTCCCCTCTGTAATCAGAAGCAGACCAGGTTTGGAGAATGCCAGTGGTTATGATTGATTCAACACCTGCCGTCCATGACTCTTGAGTCTGGAGGAATCAGAATGTTTGTACAGATGCTTAAGTCTTGGCCATGCATCAAAAATGGGCATTTGACTGTGATGTCACTACCTAGGTTGTTCCTCCCCATAATGCCACTTCCCGTGCCCAGTGCTATGAAGCCCACAGTACCCATGATGAGTGCTTCACTAGTCAGAGAGCCCACAGGTCCAGTTGTGTTTAATCAAAGTCAGTGTATTGAACACAGGGTGAATAAATACTCAGTGCATTGACACCATATGGAGCTTGTTATGTGCCGTATAAAACGGTTAAGTAAATGAATGAACAGAGAAAGAATGAACAGATACATAGGCATAAGCGGGCTTTGCTTTCTTTTTTCACTAACAAGAATCCTTACAATTTAAGTATGTTTCATTTTCTTGACCATGTACTTTAAAATTCGTTTTTTGTCTGAAAACAACAATTCACCCAAGGCATCAACTACCTTGTCCCCTAACTAGAGCCAGCTGACCCACCAGTGACAGATGGCATCACCGTGGCAACGAGGGAAATCCTGCAGGCCCCCAGACCAGGAAACGACCATGTCTAAAACAATATTGTCAGGGCCACCAAACATGGTCAAACATGTTCCCCAATTATTCGACAAATAGCTTTCCCTTCAAATTTTTCGAAAATACATTTGCATAATGACTGAAGACCTTCATTATGCTTTTTAGTTAGCAGTCCAGGTGTCAACTGGTGATTTTCAAGTGCCAGTGTCTAACCCCAACAGCTAACTCTAAACAATTTCCAATATCAAGGGTAAGATTTGTGCAATGGAGGGAGTTGTTTCCAGTCAACTGCAAGAGAAATTAAGTGTGAAAGTCAATGAACCTGCTACACCTGAAAAGGAAATGAAGACGCGCATGAAAAGGAAAAGAAACACAGCCTCCCTGAAGACTGATGGAGTCATGAAAACGTGCGTTTGGAGGAGAAGTCAATGCAGGAAAACTTGACTCGCAACAGAGTGCTCGCCTTGTCACTAATTCTTAACCAATTTCAAATTTGATAAACGGCCTGCTAGTGGGGGCCGTGACCAGAGCTGTGTGCTGGCCGAAAAGCAGTCAAATTCCCCCCTAGTAATTTAAGCGTCCAGAAAGAGCTTTTTAGCCAAGAAAGCGCATGACGCAGGAATGCGTTACTCGATGCCTCGGTGTCAAAATGAAATGTGACGTCACTAGATTGTGACAGAAAATAGCAGGTCACTCATGCAAGTCTGAGGTCGGGACTTTTACACGACACTCCTGATCAGGCTAGACTGGAGAACAGGCAAAGTAAAAAACAAAGACGCCGCGGAGGCGGGGCTGGTGCGGTGGGGGATCGGTACATGCTATCAAGCCATACACACACTCGAATAATACATATAATCTATAATATGAGATGGCAGACTAGATTATACACACCTCTAAATAATCCGTTCGAGCAGATGAAACATCCCGTCGGATAATGTACCCCAAAGATGATGCAATGGAACAGATAGGGGAAGCTGCCAGCTAATAGATGCTATCGATATCACATCAGCTGATCCAGTCCTGTACAAGCTACATCACATCTGCTGACGCAGTATGTTGGTTTCTGTTGATTCAGTACATAACACGAAATCAGATACAGTTTCAAATTGAACAAGGCCACTCGCAGCAGTGAATACATCCGTTTGGATGATAAACCCACATATAATAAAAACATCATGTCTGATATAACATCAGATCAGGGCAAAAGCGCCTCCCGTCAAATGATACGTCCCATCAGGTCATTTCACAATACAGTACAGGCCATCATGTAATATATCGAATACAATCAGACGTCCCATCAGGTGATTTCACAATACAGTACAGGCCATCATGTAATATATCGAATACAATCAGACGTCCCATCAGGTGATTTCACAATACAGTACAGGCCATCATGTAATATATCGAATACAATCAGACGTCCCATCAGGTGATTTCACAATACAGTACAGGCCATCATGTAATATATCGAATACAATCAGACGTCCCATCGGGTGATTTCACAATACAGTACAGGCCATCATGTAATATATCGAATACAATCAGACGTCCCATCAGGTCATTTCACAATACAGTACAGGCCATCATGTAATATATCGAATACAATCAGACGTCCCAATATCGAATACAATCAGACGTCCCATCAGATGATTTCACAATACAATCCCCCCATTAGTACTCACTGCAGATTGGTTTAATGCGGATTCTGCTTGGATCTCCCTTGAAGGGATCTTTCTTAAGCTCTCTCCAGGAGACTTCCTTTAAGAAGACTGCTCAGGATTGGTTCACGGGAGAGTTGGACTCATCCTTGAGCAGGCAGGCGAGGGGCGTGCCTGGTAGATCTGGTAGCACCGGCTGCGGATCCAGAGAGAGGAATTTGCCATTTGCCCCAGAACTTGACAGAAGGCAGCTCCTCTCCGCCTGCCTCCCTGACCTTAGCAGGACGGCCCCACAGGTGCACCAAGTGCAGCTAGGCTGTGGGGTTGGGGTTAGAGGAAAGCAGTCTACTAAACAAAGAGTGCAGGGACACGGTCACATGTCTCCATTCATTCAGAGTAGGGTCTTGGAGTTGGGGGACAGACACCTGAAAATGAAATAAGGCCCCTCACAGCACTGGTAGCAGCTATGTCTTCCAACTCTTTATTTTAAATGTTCTCAGGCGATCTAAGCAGAAAGAGTGATATACGAAATCGCCATATACAATACACACATAAGCAGATATGTAGATGATGCAGGAGTTCAGGAGAAAGCCTGTTAGTCCAGGCACATGTGTGTGCCTTAGTGCAAATTACTATTGTCCGCATAAGTAGCGCTTTGTGGCAGATTCCTCACTCTTCTAAGTGCTGTAATAATTGATGCCCCTGATATTAAGCGCATGTGGAACTCATTTTGTCCACAAATGCTCCGCCTACAGGTGATTCACAACAATGCGCTCTGCGTTGTGGAAGGCCTGTGGAGAACCGATCATGTCTCAATTGCACAGAAGGCTCTGCACTGGCTTTCCATGGGCAGCAGAGTCACCTATCACACTCTATCACCCATAGGTGCCTCTATGGCAAGAGTCTGTGCTACCTGGCCAGTAGAATCTCCTGGCTTTCTGAGCTCAGAGTCTTCCACTCCAACTACTCCCACCTCTTGCAATCCCCTACATCGAAACTGTCCATGGTTTCACAGGGGTCCTTTCTGCACTCCGCGCCGATTTAAGAGCACGCTCAAGCTTTTCGACATGCAAACGTGACCTCAAAACCACACTTTTACATTGACTTGACCCACCCACTCCAGTCCCTCCAGACTGAGCTAACACTTTTGTCCTATCTGATATGATCTTTTTTTGTTTCTGTGCGCACGTCTTGCCCAGCGCTGTTATGCCTGCCGTCCACATCGTTGCACTTTACCAATAAAATAAATAAATAAATAAATAAAGGGCTGAGTACTAGGGTATTGATCCCAAGCCAAATTGCATCATGCTTTCCCCGAGAGCAGGTACTTAGCACTTGAGTTGTCCGCCACTACATGTCACCCAATACACAAGTGGAGGGCCCACAAGAGTGGACGGGGTCCCCCTACTGTTTTTAGAGTGAGGTCTGTCCCCGTTGGAACAGCTGGAAGTGTAGGGGATATTGTCTGTTTTAACTGTGAGCTGGTAGAGCCGTGCACCTCTGCAGGGCCACTTGCTGGTCTGCAATCGCTTCGCTTCCTGCCAGTGTTCGTTTGAAAACCATTTGTTATCTCCACATCTGCATCCCAAAGCCAAAACATGACACAGCCCACAATTGGCCACTCATATATTCATGTCAAATTGCACTAAATACTAAATTCTTTGGCAGACTTCTTCCCTGACTTTCTCTCAGATGTGCATACTGACCTTGAACCCAGACACCATTCACAAACAATTGGCAAATGTAGCACTTGCTGTTTGAAGCGGGATGTGGCCATGACCATGTAACGCAACCAGCCACTTGCAAGTAGCAACAAGGTCTCGACATTGGATTGTACTAGATCTATACATGGGTACATGGTAGGGTCAACCCCGGGTACGGCATGCTGTACCCCAGTATAATAAAACCAGCTGTAAGAGGAGGCAACACTGAGGCATAGGTGACTTAGGGCACCCAATCCCAAAGAGACTTGGGGCCCGATTGATGGTATTATTTGCTGTGAAAATAGGGACTGTGTGTGCCAAACCGTGCACAAAACTCTGTTTGTCGATTCATGGAATCGACTGCGATGTACTTTTTTCATATTATGCAGCCACTTTGCTTAGGCTCGGCATCTCTCTGCGATCGGTGAAGTGCTTTGCGCGAGACACCACGCAGAGGATGGATGAGGCCTGCGCAGAGGGTGTAGTAGGGGGCAGAACTCAGTAAATGAGAAAGAACAAAGGAAAAAGTGGGCGTTACAAGGGACGGGCCACAGGCAGTCCGTAGCATGCCCACAAATGCGCACAACAAAGCGTATTCATGGATAAGGCCACAAATCCCTCGATCCCTCGACCACCCGAAGTTGGTCCGCCCTACTTTGCTGTGCGCTTCAGAACTTAGCGCGGCGCAAGGCACAAAGTGTGAGAAGGGCCAGCACAAAGTAATAATTAGGGGGGATAACATGCAGGATTCCCATTCCATGCACAAAATGAGGATGAACGAGGAATAACATGGGTGTGGGGAGGGACATAATGTGTAAATAACGAACGTGCCCTATGAAGCGTTAAGGAAACCCTATTCATAGAATCAATGGTGCAATTGCCTGGAGTCCAAATGAAAACTCACATTGTGCAATCTTACCGCCACCTGATACACGTTGCAAAGTACAATGCGCAATGTAAGCTCAAGTATAACGGCACAATGAAACACTATTGAATATAGGATTTCCACAAGGGGGGACCATGATTTACTAGCACTGATACTAATGCATGGAAGAAGAAAGAGGAGGATAATGAGGAGGAGCCAGAGGTTTCCAGCCACGAACCACATTATTTGGGATACTAGATGGGGATGTGTATGCTCTGGGAAACCTGAAGGTGTCCCTGTCTAGTCCCCGGGGCTCTGTCATCCAGGTGGCCAGGACACAGCCATCGCTATTGGATTCAGTTCCTGGGGTGGACAAGTGAGGGAGGATCACCTGGGTGTGGGGTTCTTGAGGAGCGGGAGTGGGACATCGACGGGTGAGATGCAGTATCCCTTTTCTTTCAACACCTTTTCTCCATTCTACCACATAGGATATTTCTAAAAACTGCTCCCCCTTTTTCTACATGAACACTTTTGCACAACACGAAAGACAACGGACTAACACCAGAGCCGTTTACTTGACATGCCCCAAAACAATGGTAAGGCAAAGTCAAGCAATTGACCAGAATCCCACACACCTGACGGCCCTTTCCCTTCCCCACAGGGCTAAAAGGTGGAGCATAAAAAAACAGGACAAGCAAAGCAGATCGCATGACATTAGAGCTAACTCAGCATGGCAGTTCAAGAGGAGGAAAAAGATGGCACATACCGAGAGGGTGACATGGAGAGAAGCAACCTTGCCCTTTCCCACCAAGGCCCGTGAATCCTCTGCAGAAGGAATGATAAAACAGCAAACGATAGCCAGCATGTGTTGCAGCAGAAGTCAATGGTACACAAGACCCTCCTCCGTTGATTACCAAGCCGGGAAGAGACGCTTGTATCTGTGGTACCAACCTTGACTCCAAAGAGAAAGAAAGCCAAGCAGTTGATCACAGCCAGTGAGTCGAGGGGAGAGTTGATAAGAAACCAAACTTTGTTGAATGAAAGGTAGCAAAAGACTAATTTGAACTGTGAAAGGCTTAAAGAAACTACTGATGGGGAAAACCAGCAACAGAGGAGTTTGGAACCACTGTAACGCTCACCTGATTCCCGTAGAGGCGCCGGTCTTGACTGGGCGTATACCGTATCTTCAAAGGTGATGTGTAACACACGGCTGGCTCTTTGGGCTGGACCTCTGTGCACTGTATGTCTGACTCGAAGGGTAAGATGTCTTAGGTAAGTGAACGCCGTGCTCTCCATCTGCCTCGGGGCAGAGTGCTGTAACCAGTTTCTTCACTGGATAAGGAGAGCAGGCCTCTTGACTTCAGAGGACTGCTGTCCGTCGTTTACTGCACGAACGGTAAGTTTCGAGTAATTCTAATGTCTTTAAAGTCTTTAGTAATGATGTTTCTTGTTTTGCAGGGTTCCGGCGATGGCGGATGACGGGCTGAAGTGAGTTGAAGATGGAGCCCGTGTGATGAATAGAAGCGCCTGGAAGCACGTAAGTAAGCGCTTGTTGCCTGCTTCACGATGCGCTCTAACTGTCTTTTTATTTTGCAGGTACAAGTTCGGAGCGGCTGCAGGGTGCCGGAATACCCACTGGGTTAGATGTGGAAAGGAGTAATGGCACGTGAGTATTAAAGTTCCCCAATGTCTTTAAACGCACCTTGTTTTGTCTTTCAGATGCGGGATGCAGCGCCGAAGGCCTCCGGAGCGTGCAAAGAGTTGGTAAGCTTTTGTCTTTCAGATGCCGGAATGCAGTGTGAAGACCTCCGGAGCGCACGAAGAGTAGGTAAGCCTTTGTCCTTCAGATGCCGGAATGCAGCGCGAGGCGTTGGTGACAGCCGATGGACCAGGTAAGTGAAGAGCTGTCACTGAAGACCGTAATGCTAACCTGTTCTTTCTTGTCTTTATAGGTGTTGCTGAAGACTGGATTCAGGATGGTAAGCCTTTTTCCTTAGGCCCAGGATCAGATGCAGAAGACACGATGAGCGTTCTGCTGCAGAGGATGCAGAATAACGCAAAGCAAGATTCATCCATCGGGTGTGGTTTAAATAGCCTCCTGTAGTGCTTAGGTGTCTCCTTCCACAGCCACGCCTAGGTAAGAAAAGAGTTCCTGCTTTCCAGAAGAGTTCCAGTGTTCTGAACCTAGGGAGTGGCTCCTGCCCCACCCAACAGGAAAAGTAGTCCCAAACAGAAGAGGATTAGAGGCTCAACTGGCAGGTAAGTAAGCAGCATGGTCTGCTGCAGGTAAGCCCACCCAAGCATTATGAGCCTGGCGCTTCCAGCGCTGGGACTGGGCATATTTATGAGCCTGGTGCCACTGGCGCCAGCACAGGGTCCAAAAGGTCCCAATTGGGACTGGTTGGCACTCGGAACCTGGGTTATGGGTCTGCTTCCAAGGGAGTTGGGTAAGTCCTGACCTTTTGGAAGCAGAGATCATGACACTCACGCAGGAAACTCTGGGTGATTACTCAATAGTAGAAACTACCGTAATCAGAAGGCCTTGGGAAGAGGCGAAAAGAGGTCAAAGTGTTCATACAGGGGTCTTGTAAAATCCTTTGTACCATCGACAGTATGTGACCTACAGTTGATTGTGAAACAAAGGGAAGTGAATCCTACTTGGTGAAAGTAAAACATGAACAGTGTGTTGCAAAGTTTGGCAAGAGTCAACCCGACAAAAAGGGACGAGGGCCTGAAGTCCTATGAACAGTGTGGTGACAGAGGTGAACCCGACTGAGGGATGTCCACAGTGAACTGTTACACAAAAGTTGGCAAGAGTGAATCCGGCAGCGGGAGGTCGACAAAAAGGGGCAAAGCCTGAAGTGCTGTTTAAAACAACATTAAGATTTGTGAAAGCAAGAAGTATAGTAAGACCAGGGGAAGTGGATTGTCCCCCCTGGAATTGGGATCTGAGCCTGGCAGAGGGAGAGTCCGTAAGAAAGGCCTGAGCCCTATCGAGGGAAGACTAGGGGTCCGAACCTGACAGAGGGAGTTCAAGGGGTGAAAAGTCAGCACCCAAAGTCTATTTGTAAATGAACTATTTGTTTGTTTGTTTTGTTGAATACATCAGGCTCTCAAAGGCAAAAGACTTTTTATTGAATAGAGACTTAACCATCGAAGAACCTGATAGCTGGAATGGAACTGTCAGCTTGTGCTGGCAAAGCTTGAGTGTGTGCTGTGCTCAGGAGACCCACCTTGTCCCATGCTCAAAATGTGGGGAAGGGAGACCCCTGGTAATCACATACTAACTTATTATTTGTGAACACTTCTTTCTTTATTGAAAACCCCATCCCACACTCTTTGGGTAATTAGTTGTAAGGATTGTGCAATTTGTTTTATAGTATAGGCCTTTTTACTTTGACAAGATGCCACAAGTACTACCTTTTTTTTCATTTGATGGTCGAAGGTTGCTCCATGTTAGATTTAGGTTTAGGTTAAGTGTTTTTCCACCCTGCATTTACAGTTCAATAAACACCCTGGAACTGTGATCATGTGTGTTTGTCTTTACTGTTGCCACCATGAGTTCCTTACATATGGTGTCAGCAGTGGGATGTGACTCAATTGAAACTAATTGGGGAACCCTACAATTTCAAAAAGATAGTCAGAGAGTCTCTAGCCCTTCCATCACCACCAAGGAATCAATAGGGTTTGATACCTGTAGCAGTAGGGAAGTTATTATCACCCCTGGGAAAAGAGGAATGATTCCTACAGACTTGGTTTCGATACCTCCTCCAGGGTGTTACATTCGATTGGTCCCAAAATTTGGCCTACTGTGGAAGTTGGGGATAGATGTCTTAGCAGGCATTATTGATCCTGACTTTCGGGGAGATGTGAAGGTTCTCTTACAAAATCATGGCGAGATCCCTTTTGAGGTACTTCAGGGAGATGAAATTGCCCAGGGAATTTTGTAAAGAGCTTTATTTCCTCAGTTTAAAGAAAGTGAACCAGATAAAACAAAACGTAGGCTTCGGAAAAGCTGATAAATCGATTAACATCGAAGAAAGGAAGGGAGAAGAACCCACCATCTAACCCGACCTAGCCTTCGCCCAGCGAAATGATCTAGCTCTCGCTGAAGCGGTTTTACAAGCAATTCCGGAGGAAGAAGGCTTAATGAAGGGGAGTCCCTTTTTCTTTCTAAAACAGGGATTGCTTTACAGAAGAGAAACCTCCCCAGAAGGTATAATAAAAATACTATTGGTAATACTCAAAAGCCACCGAAAGGTTGTACTGGAAATCTCACATTCACATCTTACCGAGGGGCATTTAGGACAATCTAAAACACAGACGCATATTAGCGGAACGTTTTACTGCCCAGGTATCCACGCTGATGTAAAAACTTTCATTTGCTGGACAGTATGAACAGCAAGACAGGCATATCTTGGGCCAAACTCCCCCCTCCATGGCCGTTATCAGATCAAGGACATACCTAGTCATTAATCTAACTGCTTTCAACTCTTCCTTTGTTGCATTAAACCGCTTCACTGTTGCATTTATTGTTTGTAGCAACTCCCATCTGGTTATTTGCAGCCATTTGGCATTGGTTACTGCATTCAAACAAGTGGAAAGATAAGAGGTATAGAACATTGCAGTTCTTCTGAACAATTTATGCTCGTCTGGTATGTCATCAAAGGCCTCGATTGATTATGCGGAAACGCAATACTCCCTCTGAGTGCACTCTAAGGCGAGATATATTTTCTTTCTGGTGTTTGCATGTATCAAGGGGAAATCACCAACCTGCACCTGACTCTGTGGGACCGCCAGAGCCGGTGAACTTATCACTACAATGGAGCATATGCCTCCCAAATTTGGAGGGAGCTGCATATATGCCTTCGAAGCACGAGCCCAATCGTTGTCCATTAATGCAGCTGTGCTCATCTTCAGGCTGATGCATCAAAAATGCATTGGCAGCCTCTGTTCATTCCTACTTTCACTGACCCATTGTTTCTGAAACACCTGGTAGGCACTTTTAGCTGTATTATAGGTACTGGCTCTCCTTCATCTTCTACCCAGGTGTGATGAATCTTCGGATGTCGTCCCTTCTTCCCCAGGGGATCCCCTTCCGTTATGGCCCGGGAGGTGAAGCCACTACCCAATAGTCCCTGTGGGGGCGGTACTCAGCGGGAGGATCATATGGGTGGGAAATCCCCCTGTGGGATTAGGAACGACCATCAGGATAAAACATGGTTTCCTCACCCATCGCCTGACCCTGAAACCCCTTCTTGTAACCCCTTTGCTAATAGGCTAATGAGTCGTTGTCATTTTAGCATTCCCCTTGCAAGTACTGCAATGAGGAAGAATAGGAGTCACCCAAGTGAAGATCATTTTCCAGTACTGTGACGAGGAGGCACTCCATTGACCCACAAGGGAGTCGAAAGATCAGTACTTTCATGAAGGAGAGGCACAGAAGAATGAAGATCACCTTTGAAAACCACAAGGAACGGTCAAGTGGTTGCTGTCTCCACATTCGTCCATTTACAGTAGAAATAGAGGAGGGAACCCCAAATGTTTTGTCAAGCCCTCTTTGGAGGAGCAAGAATCCGGGTGTTGCAAGAGAGGAAGCTGCAGACTACTGCACTATCCAGAGAAAGGGGTAACCCTTGATCCCCCACAGCCTGTGGGGATCTGAGGGGAGCTGGAGTGTCCCTCACTGAGGGACCCAAGAAGTCCAGTGTGCCTCCCAGAAAGGGGGGATCCCTTGAGCTCCAGCAGTGTGCAAGGAACCAAGGGAAACAGGAGAATCCCTCACTGTAAGAGATTAGCTGGGGAGCCGACGAGAGAAGACTGCAAGAACCGAGGTGAACCAGTAGAAGCTTACCCGTAATGCCGTGGACCAGAACCCTCGTGGACCAAGTGCAAACGTATGCAGAGGAGGACCAGGAAGGCACAGGAAGACCCCAGAAACTGTGGTTGGGAGGAAGTACAGAGCCATCTTCCTTGTCCTAGTGGGACCAGAGAGAGAGACCAAATAAGAACAGAGGGGGTGAAAGAGCACTCCAAAGAGAACTGTGAACTTGATCAACTAAAGGGGTCTGAGACCCATGTTGGGGAAGTACACCCAAGTAGTAATATAGAGTCGTACTAAGTTGTCAGACATACGTGACACTCAGAGACCTTGGCAAGAGAGTAAACCAAGGCTGTGGGTGAAATTGAAGACACCAAGAACAAGAACATTGGGTACTCCACTTGGCAGGAGAGTGGACCAGGGAGGGGGTACTCAGAAAGGGCCTGGAACCCTTGGCACAGCTTCAGAGAGAGAACCAAGATATTCTTTGTCACAGTACCTGGAAGCTGGGTCTGCGACCCTCAGCACAGCTTAGTAGAGAACCAGGCTATTCTTCTTTGGCAAATGACCTGGAAGCCTGGTCTGCTCACAGGTGGTCTGGTACCCTAAGGGCGGCTTGGAAAAGGAACCCAGGCTATTTCACCTTGTCACAGGTGCTGGGAGTCAGGTATGCCAATAAAGACAAGGGTCTATCTTGATCATTGAAGACACAGGGCCAGTTGGAAAGGCTCTGGGGAAGGGAAGCAATCCCTTGAGTCTTATCAAACATTTGTTTTTTTCTTCTACTGCTTGGATAAAGCTGGGAAGACTCTGGGGAAGGGGAATCCACCGCCTGAGTCTTGTGAAACTTTTGTTTACTTTTCCACACCTTTGTGGATCTTTTGCTGTGAACTACAAGGCAGGGCTGCAGATGTACAGCCAGGAGATATTTTCCCTTTGCACCTTTTGTTAAGTTTAGTTGTGAGGGTTAGGATTTTGACACAGGACGGTGAACTTTGGACATTCTGACACAGACTGCTTTCTTTAGTTAGTTGTGTTGAGGTGGGGAAACCCCTCAGGGCGACAGGGCCAGTTAGGATTTCCTCCAACCCACCATTTTTATAAAGGTATTTGCCAATACACATGCCACTCTTGTGTCCGACTCTTACTCCTACACCATCACACAGTTAAGCAATTTCGAATAGTGGGTCCATTCTTTGAGGCAAACACTGTTTGCAGTCTCTACAACCCCTCTTGGTGCTGTTATAAGAGCTTGGGCCTCATTACGAGTTTGGGGGTAGCCATGCCCTTAATAAGGGCATGGCTACCTCCAAACTCGGTTCTAGGTCCGAGTTCCCTGAATGGGGAAATACCGGACCATTCCGACCTTGGAGGGCCTGGTATTTCCCCATGCAGGGAACCCAGATCCAGAACATCCCCATTCCCATTTGAGCCCCCATATGGCTCAATGGGAATGGGGAGCATGCTAACAACGGGCCCGTTAATGACTGGCCCATTGTTAGAATGCTGGGCCGCTCGCGGGACCCGCTAAGGTCGTCTGGTAAAACAAGACGTCCAGAGCGGATGCCACGAGCGGCCCTCGTAATTGGGCGGTACAGGGTAAATGGCTCCGGCACCTTTACCGGCGCCGTTAACCTCTTACCCCCCGCCTCTTAATGAGGCCCCTTGTGTCTTGCAGCCCATCATTCCATGAACCCATCCTCCAGCAGTAAACACATCTCCCATTATTTGTAACTGGCGTCTGTTCCAGCAGCCAGTTATGTCTTTCCCTTTGGCATGGAATGGAATGAAAAAAGATTTATAAAGCGTGAGCTATGGCCAAACTGCATCTAAGGGCTAGAAGCAGGAGTAACCCGTAACACCAGCACACAGGAGCCACAAGAAGGAAAACAGGCTCAAAACAAATAAGTGTTGAGCATTTACGGAAATTAAGAAGATCCGCAATCTCACACAGTTGAAGAGGAAGAGCATTCCACAGAGAGGGAGCAAGCTCAGAGAAAGACTGCTGTCCTGCCCTAACCCTACGATATCCTTGTACCATCAACAGGTTAAGAGAGGCGGAACACAATTGACTAGGGGAGTAGACCTATTCATCTTTGCTTATAGATATTCTGCTCCTGTATGATAAATGTGCGGTGTACGACACAAGGTGTCTTAAATTCAGTACGCTAATTCACTGGGAGCCAATTAAGCTTCTGCATCAGACTAAAAGAATGAGATATTCTTGTAGAGCCAAATGCCAAACGCGCGGCAACATTTTGCAAAATCTGCAAACAGTAAATCAAAAAATCAGGTTTCCCAAAATTTAAACTGTTACAGTAGTCTAATGAGCCTATAACTGATGCAGTCACCAGCTTATGGCGAAGTTCCCAGGGAAGGAAAGGTAAGGTGAATGTTCAGCCTAAGGAAGCCAGAACCACACATTGCAGCAACCTGCGCCCCTCTGGAGCCAGATGGAAATAGTTTAATACCAAGGTTCTTCACTAAGTCTCTGTGTTTGGGGCAAGGACACATCGAGTCGGGCCAGAAATCCAGAGTAGGAATGTGTTTGTAGCGTCAGAACCAACCATCGAAATCTCTGTTTTGTCTCTTTTTAACTTTAACCAATTTTGACCATCCAGTGGTCAATTGCAGAAAAACAAACTTGCAACCTTGAAGGAGGATCTAACACAGGCGAGTTCTGTCATGCCTGCGCCATGGGCGCATCCATTTACGCTCAATTTGGACTATATGTTTATCATTTATTTACAACAGACTCTTGGATCCATCTATATTTACTTTGGAAACTTTATTTCCCATTTGCGAGACTTTGCTGCTTAATTATTATTTCCAACAAACTACGCATACCATAATGCACCTGGCTACAAGCATCAATTCCTGGCTGTTCCTATTGGTTATCAATGGAACTACACCCCCCAGAAGCCCTAGAGACTTGCCCTGCTTCCACCAGCCCAGGAACAGAAAGGGAGGTGGCCGATTGCCTGCAGGTGTGCTTAGCCAGGTGCAACCAATTAGCCTGCCCCTGTGCTGGGCTAGGCAGTATAAAGGCTGCTGCCTGCAGTGGCTCAGCCTCTTGCATCTGAGAGTCCTTCCTCCACCTTTCGCGGCTTCCTACGGATCTTGTATGCTGCTTACCTTCACTCCTGCTTGGACCCTGCCTTGTTGCTTGCTCCACCCTGCTGCCTCCAGCCATAGCCTTCCAGGCTCCCTGCCTCACAGCCCTGCTCCTCTGGGCTCTCCACACTGCAGCTGATCACGCTCTGCTGCCTTCCAGTCTCCGCACTTGCCCTGCTGGGCTCTCCACACTGCAGCTGATCACGCTCTGCTGCCTTCCAGCCTCCGCCCTTGCCCTGCCGGGCTCTCCACATTGCAGCCGATCACGCTCTGCTGCCTTCCAGCCTCCGCCCTTGCCCTGCCGGGCTCTCCACATTGCAGCCGATCACGCTCTGCTGCCTTCCAGCCTCCGCCCTTGCCCTGCCGGGCTCTCCACATTGCAGCCGATCACGCTCTGCTGCCTTCCAGCCTCCGCCCTTGCCCTGCCGGGCTCTCCACATTGCAGCCGATCACACTCTGCTGCCTTCCAGCCTCCGCCCTTGCCCTGCGGACCCTCTACATTGCAGCTGATCACGCTCTGCTGCTTTCCTGCCTCAGCCCTTGTCCTCTGGGCTCCCTGCCCTGCAGCCTGCCTCACTCCGGCTGCCTTCAGCCCTTGTCCTCTGGGGCTCCCTGCTCTGCAGCCTACCTCTCTCTGGCTACCTACAGCCCTTGTCCTCTGGGCATTCCTACTTTGCAGCTTATCACGCTCCGCTGCCTACTACCTACCTTTTCCGCTGGGTTCTCGGCCTAGCAGCTCTCTACAGTCCTCTGCTACCTTCTACGTTCAGCGGCCCTGTCCCTCAGGGTTCACTCCTTACTGCCCGGCCCTTACGGGATCCTTGCCGTGCAGTCTGCTTTACTCTGCTGCCCTAAGCCCTTTTTCCTCTGGGCGTTCTACCTTACAGTCCTACTCCTGTGGGCTTACTCATTGCTTTCCTGCTCCTCTGAGCTCTCAACCTTGTTCCTTACTGTCCTCTGCTATCCTATCCTGTTACACGACTTTCCTTTCATTTCCTTCTGCTAGTTTGCTATCACCTCCTTTACTGGATTTGTCTGTAGTATCTTCTCTTGTACTGTTTGTAGACCCTTTTGTACAGAGCTTGTCTGTTGGTTCCCATCAGTCAACCTCTGCCCCTTCCCTTGTCCTGTTTCTACATTACAGACACCCAGAGCTGCTGTTCCAAGTCATGAGCAAACAGCTTGGGCCTCTGTTATAGCAAACTGTGCAGAAGGCTAGAGTATTTCCAAGGTTCGTGGAATACTCTTTTCCTACATGTCTGCATACACCCCAAGAGGGTATTCATTCTGTATCTTTTCCCTTGCTACTCTTGCTTACTCTTCGTTCTCTTTCCTTTCCGCTGTGTGTGTTCTTATCTGTCCACTTTATTTGGCACAACCACCCAAACCCTTTCTGGGTGTCCTGTGCCACTCTTAATAGAGTGCCACTCCTGACAAGTTCAGACGAAAAATCAACTCAGTGTCATCGACCAAAGTGTAAAAAAAGGACCCCATTTTTAGAAATAAAGTCTGCTAAAGGCTTCAGATAGAGACTAAACAAGAGCAAGGATAAAGACAAACCCTTGGGAACCCCGCAGGGAAGACCCACCGGGGATGACTGAAATGGAGGAAAGGACACCAGATGGGTATGCTCAGTCAGAAAAGAAGAAATCATTTAAGTGAAAATCCTGAGAAACCCACATTTTCCAGACGCTGGAGGAAAAAGCCATGATCGATTGTGTCAAACACAGACGAGAGGTAGAGAAATATCAAAACAAAAACCGCTCTGCGGCCCTGCAACAAAGCACAATCATAAAGGACTGAAATCATAACTGATTCGGTGTCCATAAGGGGTCTAACCCAGATTGTAGACGATGATCAGACTCCAGAAAACGAGCCAGTTGTGGTGTAACTATTGCTTCTATACGTTTCATAAGAAACGGAAGAAGCAAAATTGGCTGATAAGTAACTCTAAAGTTGCATTCAGATGTGGTTTCTTCAGAAGAGGGGTGATCGGTGCATGCTTAGGCTCTGATGGAATTATGCCTGTAGAAAAAGAGTGCTGCAGGGTTACAGAAAATGAAGGAATCAATATCACCAGGAGCGCTTTAATAACACAGAGAAGAATGGAATCCACAGGGAAGGCAGACGTAGAGCCTGATTCATGGAACTATTTCCTATGGGATTGTGCCATTATAAAACACTTCCATGAATCATCTTTTTACAGGCCGCCAAAAATGACACCATCAATAACCAGCTCAAACTGAAAAGCCTCAAAATGCATTTCCCCCATAGTGAGGACCAGAGGATACGAATCTGATATAAAATGGGATCAACACTGTCCATAGATTGCTTTATTTTGCAGATTTACTCAGAGAAGAACAAACTCATAGAATAACAATGTGCTTTAGAATGAAAGGGATTCACACTAGATGAGGGCAATGTTGAAAGTTCCTTTGCCACATTAAATAGCTCACGCCAGGCACAAAATGCAGATAAAATACGAATGGCGTAAAAAATTGAGATTTCATGAGCTATACAGCCTTATGATAGTGTGATAAAGAAAAATTGTAAATTTGTTTAGAGGGCAAATCATAGTTAATCTGCCATTTCCGTTCCAGTTGACGGCATTCTTGTTTAAGGACTCTCAACTCTTGAGAGAACCAAGGGGCTGACGGTTTAGGTCGAGTGTGGCTGATTAAATCAGGGGCAAATCAACCTGCTGCACCTGCCATATCTTGAAGCAACACATTGGCTGTATTACAATTCTCCATCACTATAAAGTTGTCAGTACTAGTCTAGAGATGGCTTGCCAATACGTTGGGACAAACCCTAGTACAATAGCGATGGGCGTCAACAACCTTTGGAAGGGGGAGGAGCTGAATGCAGAGGAATGGTCAAAGGAAAGACCAAATGATCAAACCAAATAACATGAAAGGGTTTAAATGTTGTGGTCAAAGAATAATCTGAAAAGATCAGGTCCAGACCATTGCCCCATTTATGGGTGGAAGGATGATTACAAAGGTGTAAAGACATGTTGGCCAAAATATCGATTGCATGAGGGTCTGTGGGGTATTAGGCCATACATTAAAATCTCCCATAATAATTAACTTTGAGCAATAAAGATCCAGATTGGCGACCAACTGTACGAAATCGTGGACAAAAAATGTGAAAGAGGGAGAAGCAGATCGATAAAACAATAATGCATGGATAACATTGCTCAGGGAAATTTGGAGCTGAATTAAATAAAGCTCACAAAGAAGATTGTGAGTAAAGGGGATTGGCATACAATGTAAGGTGGCTGAATAAATCAAGGCCAGACCAC
The DNA here is from genome assembly GCF_040938575.1 of Ambystoma mexicanum. NCBI lineage: Eukaryota > Metazoa > Chordata > Amphibia > Caudata > Ambystomatidae > Ambystoma > Ambystoma mexicanum. The sequence continues at coordinate 201,563,508 of NC_090934.1, read as the reverse complement.
CACCAATCAAGATGCAAGCTGTTATTGTTTGTGGGAAGCATTTGAATGATATCCGTCTTGGAAGCAGAGGTAAACCAGCTCTCTGTAATACAGAGCAAATCTGGAGAAAACTCCTCCACCAGCAAGCAGACATCGTTACAATGAGCCACAGCAGATCTGGCATTATCCCTAGGGCTATTCTTCAGGCTATCATTAGGAACAATCTTGTTAAGGGTCCCAGGAACAGACCAGTTCTCACATCAGTGGAGACAATCCAATTAGCCCAAAAGGAAAGCTGATATCAGGCAGGGCTAGAGGCAGCAGATCCAAATGTGAATAGTGCCTAATCAGTACCTTATCGGGCTGTGGAAAGTGCATACCAAGAACTACACGACCTGACACATTGCAATGGACAACGGCTGCCCCAGGATACAGACGGGCACAGACGGGCTTGACCGTAGCGCGCCCGCTGCGCACAACCACTGTGTGTCAGCACACCCCAGCACATAAGTGCTGTGGGTCATGTGTCATGTGGCAGAGAGGTTACAAGAAATTGAGGAAATACTTCCTCTAAAGTACACACAGTAAAAGCCCACAATTTTACGTAAAAATGTGCTCAGCATATGTACCATAAATGTAAAAGCTAAAACTGCTAAAAGTCATCGATGCACTGCATCATTTATGGTCTTCTATTATCACGTCGCCCCTAATTGGGCCTGACCGTTCATATTTCATTACTTTATGTTGGGTTATAACATTGATTATTATGAGTGTTTGCTTTATGAAACTGTCTTCACAAGGTGAATCTGCTTTTCTCACCCACTGTATAGTAGCCCATCTGTGTCAAACAATGTTCTCTGTGTGCAGGTATTTCTGTCGCGATGAACACTCTGGTCGCACTCATGGCATACAATATGAGGGAACATGAGGGAACAAACGAAACATCTCTAATCAGACTTCTCCCTTCTCACCCTCTGCATATGCTGACACCACATGTTGTTTGTAACATGGAGGGAATTATCAAAATACTGCATCATGTGGTTCAGGTTATTTTGCACACTACTTCTTAATCTCTTGATTTGTGTGCTTCCTTCAAGGAACATTTCAGGTATCATTCTAACACTTGTAATTTCAGGACCTATACTTGTGTTATCATCAATGATAATGAATACTAGTCTTACTATAACATTATTATAAAACTCCTTCATTGCCATACATTAAAGGAAATAAGAACAACAGAATGTAAAAAAGAATGCCAAAATCATAATGGCAAAGGCATCTATCTTTTGTAGGTATATATGTCTATAAGCCTGTTTGGGCAATAAGAGACAATGTTTGCTACTGTTTAGGAAATGCATGTCTCTTTCTCTCTCTTTTTTAATAAAATAATAATTCACAGAAAAAACCCAGTTGGAAATAAGAGGAGATTTATTTCTAAAATGATGTATGTTTTTAAGTTGAGCAACAATACTGTCATACAAATGTTCAAAGCTCCTAGAAAAGGATCAGTGTTCAAGAAAAAGGGAAGGATCAGGAAAAACAAAATGTCTATATGTCTATGGGAAACATTTGATGTCCTTCTTGGGATGGAATAACCTCACACTGTCTGTATTTTTCTTGTTCTTCTTGCTGCCAATTCGCCCTGGTCATCTCTCTTGTCTGACCACAATATCGCTCAAATGCAGCTAACCCCTCCTACCCCTAATTTCTTACTGCTGAAGGCATTGCTAGCTCGACTGTATACGGTCCTTCAAATCTCGGGCTTGTGCCATTTTCTAGTGAAATGTTGACAACGTGGTAGGTCTTCTGGATACAGTGGGAGTGGTTGTAATAAACTAACTGGATCAAATGTTCATTGACATTTTTGTTGAGTCTTGCTGAGCCCCCCTGTGTCGTCTGCGCCTGTTTGGAGATACATTTCAGAGTCATGCCACCTAATAATGATATATCTCTTTTCCAAGCACTGTTGCTGAATTCTCAGCATCTTTTTGGGTACGTGTGGGAGGAGCAATTGAGACACTCATTCTACATCCTGTCACCAGCTCATTCAGTGCTGGTCAGAGCCACGGGAAGGTGATGTAATCGATTTTTGTGCACAGTATTTTTCAGTTTGGGAATGCGTTCCATCAAAAGTCTGTTTAGGTGCTCGCAAATTCCATTCACTTGGGGATGAGAGGCAGATGGGAATGTGTGTCTTATTCGTAATAGAGATGTAGTGTTCAAACACTTAATTTGCAAAATTTGTATTTAGATTTTGTTTATTTGTGTAGCGCGCCTGGCCCAAAGGCATCTGGGTGCATATCTTCAGTTACATTGACAAATTATACAGCAAAAATATAGTAGGACAAGGACCAGAATATATGTACAATACAAGAATTTAGAATATATATACAATCAGAATTGCATACAGGATATATACACAGTATTTACAATTAAAGTGCGTGACGGACAATGGCGGCAACAAGGTGCAGAGTCAATCTAGTGGAAGATTAATGTCCGAAGTGACAGGACGGGATTAACGGGCGACTTGAGCAGAGAGACACAGTTTGTCTTTGCTTTTGAAGGAATGGAAGGAAGGTTCAGATCTAAGCAGGTTGGGCAGTGTTTTCCAAAGTTTGGTGGCTAGGACCAGGAAACTAACCCCACCAGCTTTCTGAAGCTTGTGCCTGGGAAGGGAGAGACAGTGAGCCTGGGCAACTCTCTGAGGACGGGTAGAGGTGTGAGATGTGAATCGGGTAGCCAAGTAGATGTGAGCCTGGTTGGCCAGGCATTTGTGGGTGAGGGCGAGCATTTTAAGGGAGATTCTTTGAGCTACTGAGAGCCAGCGTAAATTGCGTCTGGTATCAGAGATGTGCTGATTCCTAGAAATATTTAGGGCTGCCGTGATAGCATTGTTCTGTGTGACCTGAAGCTCATTTAGGTTTCTTTGGCTTGTCCCTAAATAGAGTGCATTACAATAGTCAAGCTTTGACATAATAAGTGTTCTGGCAAGGATGGTGCAGTTAGCAGTAGTAAGGAAAGGTTGACAGGCTGTAATGAGTTTTCACATGTAGGTGGAGGCTGAGATTACAGCATTGGTTTGTCTGGACAGTGATGAGGTAGAGTCGAGATAGATGCCTAGGGTTTTAGTATCATTGGATACCTTGATGGTATTGCCATCGATGGTGAATGATTTGAATGAAGGATCTAGTCTATTAAGTCGATGATGGGAGCCCAGGGTGGGGAGCTCCGTCTTATCATCATTGAGAGAGAGCTCATGTTGTGCCATCCACGCTTGAATGACCAGGTAGACATCATTCAAGGATTTTGTGTCCACTGTATGGTCTGCGGTGATCGAGATGAGAATCTGGGTGTCATCGGCATAGTTAGTGTAGGTGACACCCAGATAGTCAAGAATATCGAAGAGCGGTTTTGTGAACACGTTGTAAAGTGTCGGTGAGACACAAGATCCTTGAGGGACACCGCAGTGGACACGTGAAGGCTCAAGGGGAGAAGACCCACATGGATCTATTATCCAGGAAGGATCTAATCCAGGAGGTGGCAGTGTCAGAGAAATGGGCGGCTGATTTGAGATGCCGGCAGAGGATTTGGTGGTTAACCAAATCAAAAGCTGTTGATAAATCTAGTAATAGTAGAAGGGCATGTTTCTTGTTGTATTTCAGATCCTCAATTTGAGTTTTTAAATCAATGAGGGCAATTTCAGTTCTGTGCCTAGGTCATAAACCAGATTGTCTAATGCTGAGGAGTTTGTTAGATTCCAAGTAATCCTGGATCTGCAGATAAGCAGCTGTGTCCAGTATTTTAAGCAAGAATGGTACAGTGTTGATGGGCCTGTAGTTAATTTGTATGCTCGGTTCAACAGTGGTTTTTTTGAGAGGGGGGATGACCCATGCGTCCTTAAGGTTATCCGGGACGATGCCTGCGTTAAAGGACGAGTTAATAAAGGGAGTGATGAAAGGGGCTAATTCATGTGTGGCCTCCTTAATAATAGGGGCTGGGCACGTTTTGCCTTGGCAGTTGGGGGGTTTGAGTTTGTTAATGATGCTTTCAACCTCTGGGATAGTTAGTGGTGAGAAACTGAAGGGTTTATGAGTCTGAGAGATTGGGGTGGTTATGCTAGTGGGGGGTTTGAGCTGCTGGTCAATCTGAAGGCTACTTTGTTTGGCATTGATTTTGGATTGAAGTGTAGCGATTTTGTCAAGGAGCGCTTTTTGTATATTTCGGCACCATGTGCTGTCTTTGCTACAAATGTCGGGGGGAGTTGCAGGAGATTCGAGTTCTTTCATCATCTTGAAGAGCTCTTTGGTGTTGGATTCTGCTTGCAAAATATGCTTGTTATAGGTATCTTTTTTCTCTTGGAAGATAGGCGCTTTATAATTAAGGGAAGCTATGGTAAGGCTGTCCTTGTGGGCATCAGAAGGATGACTTTTCCAACGGGCTTCAGTGTTTCGCTTTTCTTTACGTAGCACTCTCAAGTGTGGTGTGAACCATGAATTAAGGTGTGCACGCGGTTTGGGTTTCCTTCATTTGATTGGGGCAATGGAGTTCATGGCTTTGAGCATGGTATGGTTGAAAGTATCAACTAATACTGTGTGGACCGTGCATGACGTTGAAACTTTGTTTAAAATCGGTAGGATAAGGGGGAGCAGTTTTTCACTCATTATGTCCCTTTTGTTTCTGGTACGAATAGAGGGAGCAATGTCCTGTTTGAGGCATTAGTCGTTGGCTTTGATGTTGAAGGTAATATGGTGGTCTGACCAAGCGCAGAGTAGGTTAGACTGTAGATTAACGGTGCAATTTAAGTCAACCAACCAATCAAGTGTTCTCCCCTTGATATGGGTAGGTTCCTGGATACAGTGGGAGAACGGAGCACTTCGCACACTCCCCATCCAGGAAATATATCTCGTACAAGGAGGAACAATGTGGTCTGTTGTCAGAACGGAGCACTTTGCACACTTCCCATCCAGGAAATATCTCTCGTACGAGGAATTTTGCAGCCGATATGGCCTCTGAATGTATGCAGGGACCTGCTTCTATCCATCAGAAAAAAGGACAGACTACCACAATCACACATCGGTAGCCATTACAAGTTTGGAGCATATCCACATAATCGATATTCAAATGCCAAAATGGTACAATACAATGGGATATTTCTCCTCTCACCGTTCTTAATGTATGACCGGCAGTACATTTGTGACATGTTATGCCGGTAACAATGAAATTGACTACATGCTCGTTCAGATTTGGGATGAACCAGTGATCCAAAATAGATGCTGCAAGACACACCCTCGTGGTATGTGCTGGGTAGTATAATTGTTCCAATGCCACTGTAAGCAACTCTACAGACATGGCAGGTTTCCCTGTGCTATTCTGCTGCCAAATTACCTCTCTGGGGGAAAATGAACTCCCCCTTTCTTCCACAATTCCTGCTCTTCTTGTGACGACCATCCGTGAAACTCCACAATATGTGTTATTGGCAGTGTATTAAAACTTTCTTTCGTCACCATGTTGCATACATGTGTGCATTTGTTTGGGGCAGTTGTAATATCTGATATTACTGGAAAATATGCTGCCCTTTTTTCTTCTGAATCTGCAGCTTCATTGCTGCAGGAAATCATGTCTGCACCTTTTGAATCCACTGTGCAATTCACAACGGCGACTGCCGAGGGACATTCAAGCACTTCTAGCAACCTCTCTAACAATGGCGCATGCTGTACTGGTGTGCTGTCTGCACGCTGGAGGCCCCTCCTTTTCTAAAGTGACATTCCTGAGTGCATTATTGTCATCACGTAGTTGGAATCAGAGTACACTGTCACTGCATCATCCTGATGCATTTCAAGTGCTAAAATAATAGGGACCAAATCTTCAGCTTGCACTTAAAAATGTGCTGGCAATCTTGCACTTTTCACCACCTCAAACTCTTCATTCTTTTTCGCCTTCACTACTGCTGTCCCACTTTTTCTCTGTCCAGAAATTTGATCTATCATTGATGAACCATCAATCAAGAGAGTTTTGCCCCCTCCTAGGGCATTCTCCTTGACATGGGTATGTCATAATCATTGTCAGTTTATTTAGTACAATCATGTACATTATCTCCCTCCTCCACTGTTTCTGCTATGAATCTTGCAGGATTCACTATGCAGCACCTGACAATTTTAATCGATGGATTAGATATTATCACTTCATAGCCAGATGCTCTCTGTGTGGTCAACGTGCTTTTGAGCTTCTCATCAATGGAAAAAAAGGCATGTTAAACACACAATGTTACTGAACAGCCCATCGTTATATTGGATGATTTCTCAATCACAAAAGCTACTCCAGACAATGCTTGTTCACATGAGTAATGACCTCTCATTACTAGATCTAAGACCCCACTGAAAAAGGCCTGCGGTTTGTGTCCCACTGATGGTACTTGTGTGAGAACAGCCATCATCACAACTCCATTCGAATGAGAGAACAAAACAAATTGTTCTTTGTAATTTGAAATTCCTACCACAGGAGCTGTGCTTTTTTCAATTCATCAATGGCATCCGTCATCTCGCGTGTGCATATTATTTCAGCCTTCTACTTCTGTGCTTCTTTCAGTCCCTCTAAAAGGAGCTGAATTTATGTGCTGTAATCAAAGACCCAGGCACAACAATAATTGCAGAGTCCCAGAAACTGCTGCAGCTCTTTATTCTATCTGGCCAGGGCTTCCACCCTTTTCAGGTGTCACATTCCTCCTCTCTCTTCATATTATCTGGCCTTTTCATATTACCTGGCCTAAATATGTATTTATTCATTTCATTTATATAGCGCCCAGACCCAGAGGAATCACAGCACTTGTACAGGTGGTGAAACACAGTCAAAAGCAGAAGATAACAGTAGGAATCACAGCTTGGAGTGGGTTGGCGTAGACAACAGGGACTTGGATGTTCTGCCTGAGGATCAGAAACAGTTTTTGTCTTGGGCACCTAAACATGGGGTAGGCTGCCATACACCTTCAGGGACACAGCAATACAGCAAGGTCCTAAGCAACAGGGTGGCTTGCAGAAAGGTAGGTTTATGGTCCAGCAGTAAAGTTCACCCCAGTAGTCGCTGTGACCCTTTAGGGAATAGAGCTCAATTCTGCCTTGAAACACCTACTTTACCTGACAACTTGAGGACTTTAGAGAGGACTACCCTCCCAGCAGTGTCCAACAGAATCTTCAGGATGGTTCAGGATGAGCCCAGCAGATTCAAAGAAGGGGTTGGGGACCCCTTCTTCTATAGTCAAAAGTCCCCAAGTGATTGAACTAAAACTAGCCTGCCAATCCCTGATCTTGAAATGACTGGACTTTGCCCTTCTGATGGCACAACCAAAGAGCTTTGCATTAAAGGAAGTGGAAAGGACAGGACAGAGAAAGTGAGGCAGGGAGATTCAAAATGGTGGAAGTCTCCTTCCCTTCAACAGAGTTCCCCTGACTACTTTAACTCTGCACTCTTCCCTTCACTCTAAGAACAAAGGCCTTCAGAAATGCAGCAGCCTGGTGTGAAGCCTGGCTCTCTGTGAATGTGAATGGGTGTGCCTTTAGGTTTTTATTACCAGGTCATCTTACTGCGGAGTGGCTGTCCTGCGGAAGGGCTGTTACCTGCCTTACAATGGAAGAAAGAGAAGCAATCCCCCCAGGCTACAGTTCTGTTAGTGGACAGGGCTGGGCCTTGTCTGCAAGAAATACACATAATACTTCTACAGCTGAACTGGGCCCACAGGGCTGACACAAGTGCCACATACGTTTAATGTGGATGGATAATGCTGGCCACCATACCCTAACTCAGGTATGGCTTATATATACAGTTAAGTGTGCCACCAGGACAGAATCCACAGAGCTATGCAGTTTTTGGAATAGGGGTGCATATCTTAAATTTAGCCCCTGCGTTGCAGGATTTTGGATGACACTGCAGCTGTCAAGCGGGCACCTGTGACCACTGAACTTGCTGTGTGCCACTGGTCACTGGTAGAGTCGGTGCTGCGAATAAGGATACTGATGGAGCAAGACACAAGTACACACTATGCGTTTGGCATGCAGCTTATGAAAGGGGAATCTGATCAGCAGATTTCCCTTTCAGAGATGGAATTACCTGCATCATGTTGTTATTTAATATAAATCACAAAAGCCAAGGCTCCTACACCCTTGCCAGATGGCAATTTCTCACAAGAAGTCAGTGCTCTACTACATCCATCAATATACAGTTGCGCCACATATATAATACTGGCTTAGGGAGCTTTCATTGCTGATTGAGGGAGCCTCCAGCAAAAGGTTTACTTAAGTGCCCCACCACCTCAGCTGAACAAAGATTTAGCACAAAGATCAGACATTGTAATTGACAACTTTTAAACTATCATCTGATGCCATACGTTATGGGGTCAGTCTGTGGGGTTTCACCTCCTTTCTGGTCTTGAAGGGCTCAGCGGATGTCATTCAAAACTCCACGCTATGGTTGAAGCTTTGCCAGACCTCCTTAAACCTGGTATGGTGGGGCACAGATACCACAGCGCCTTTGGCAGATTCTGCCAGAGTCTTCATATGTACTTGATTTGTGCTTCATGTTGGGTGGGTTTCTCTGGGCTTTGTCTTCTTTCTGGTTTCCTGGCCTCACCGTTCCTGTCCCCACTTCTCTGCTAGAATTCTGCAAGCATTCTTCTCTCCTGTTCATGGAGGTGCCACAGAGGGTGAAGGCTTCCTTCAGAGCTTGCAGCATGTCAAACCATTGTCGTCTGCTCGACTGTTCAGGGCTACGGTGTCCCGCATTCTCATATTCCTTCGCCGGTCCCATTGCAATTGATTGTATTATGCTGTTGCCAGTGAGCCAAATGTCCAACAAGACCTTGTGACAAGCCACTATCTCCTCTCATAAAGGGCCCTGTTCCACAATAGCTTGCAGGGATAGGAACGCTTGAGGGACAATGGGCTAACAGTTGCGGAGTTGGGGTGATGGGAGAACACCATAGACTAGCAGGATTCTTGAACACAAGGAATACACCACTGTCACTATGGGGATAATGGGGCTCTGGAGGCACACACATAGGGTGGGGGTTACTGATGAACTTTTACCTCTTCAAGTCCTGCATCCATTCTAGGCTCATTTGGTACCTTGTTTCTGCCAGGGCTTGGGGGATCCTTGATGTTTGCCCGGGGTACTCCACTTCCAAGGGTCTTTATCCCTCTCAGGGTTCAATTCCCTCCTGTTTTACAATCCCTCACGTTTAAGTGGAAAGGTCATTCCTCAGATGCTGTTGATTGGCTTTAGAGCCTCAGAAATCCTCCATTCACCTCTTCTGACTGCCATGGTGACTTCAACTCACCACTCAGCATAATATATGGGACTTTGTCACACAGCATAACCTCAACTAGTGTTTGTCTGCTGTCTGAATTACCAGCAAACTCTACATCTTACAAATCATCTATCCCAAGTTACAGTATCCGTCAAAGCATATTTTTTCTGCTTCTGGCCCCTATGAAATAATATATTTACTATATTTGGAGGCCTAGAGGAGTGTGTGGTTTTATAGTTTTGGCAGAGAACTGGAGAGCCTCTCCCCTCAGAGTCACTGTTTGAAGTCCGTACAAGGCAGTTGAGTCCACAATCCCTTCCCACCTGACAGCTCGGTTAGCAGCTGATGTGCAATGAATGGGTGGTCTGAGAGCCGCACTAAAAGACATGCGCCCACTGCAATTACACAAACATTCAGTGGGCAGTGTTTGCACTAGCTGTCTCCCCGGAGAAAGCATGGCATGAATGGGTGCAGACAGTGGCCCCTCCTGGAGAGGATTTTTGTTTTTCAGTTTGGTGGTGCAAGCTCTGCTCTCAAAGTCAAAGGGTGTGGTGCTTTTAGCTGGCTGCATTTATTTTTATTTTATTTTTATTATTAGTATTATTATTGTTATTATTATTATTATTATTATTATTATTATTATTATTATGGTATTTATTGAGCGTGGACCTAGCTTTGAGAAGCAACGATATACAACAATACAGATACATAACGGCACGCTTTACAGAGGCATGCAACAGTACAGGTGCCAACAGAGTGCTTTTCAGAGGTAACAACAGAACAAATAAAACAGCGGGTGATAGGAAACAGAGGGGCACAGAGGAGGGGTACAGCTGTACCGGGTGGCGGGGAGCAGAAGGGTTGGCTTTGTCTAGTGAGTCAGAGGCACAAGGGACAATGTGATGGCCTAGGTGTTGAGGAGGAGAAACTCCTTGAAGAGGTTGGTCTTGAGTTCTTTTCCGAATTGTAGGAGCGTGCGGGCGAGTCTGATGCTGACGTGAAGGAGGTTCCATAGTGTCCGGTGTAGGCAGAGAAGGCTTGTAGCTTGTTTTCTGGTCTTTTCCTTTTGTAGAGGTGGATTTCAAGTCTGCGTATGTCCGGGTTTCTGGTGGTGCGCTGTCTTCCGGAGATTCTGAGTTTCTCAGCGAGGTAGCTGGGTGACTTGAGGGCGACTGCCTTATAGATGAGGCCCAACACTACACAACTACCTTAAAATTAACCAATGGTTATTGTCACCCCCGCAATGGTGAGGCCAGACCTTGGTATGTGGACAAGGAAGGGTAAGGTAGGGAGAGGTAGCAAAGGGAGAAGGTGAGGATAGGGAGGGAGGTGATGGTGAAGAGGGAGATTACAGTTAAACCAGAGGGCAGAGACAAAATGGAAGAGGATGGCAGGATATGGCTGTGGTTGTAGAGATGCATGAGTAATAACTCATCATAGTTATTCTTCTTCTTGCGAAGAGGAACCATATATGTGCAGCTCAGTTCCACTATGATGGCAGTATCTAGACCAATCAAATCAAGGCACTAAATGATGCCCGGTGTTTGGTTGTGTGATGGACTTGAAATGTGTTCTAGAAAAAGCTTTCAAGAAATATGTATATGAATGTAAATTACACTCAATCACACAACCTTGCCTGATATCTATAAAGAGAGGGTCGATTCACACAACGTTCTTCGGTACAGATAGTAGCCTGGATTGTACAACAATATGCTGGGATGTGTGTGTGTGCATGTGTGGGTGTGTTAGAGCATGGTGGTGTTTGTATGCATGGAGGTGTGTGTATACTCCCATACACATACACACACCCACACCCACACACACCAGCACACTTTGCCAACAAACAACCTCTACTAACGACTGAACTCCCCATGCAGGGAACAGATTTTCCAGTACTAACTACCCCAGCACACCCGCACACTCACCTGCTGCTCCCTAAACCAACAAGCTTCCTACTTCCTTGGCAGCCTCCTAACAGCCCCTGCCACTATGTCGTGAGGGCCAGGCCCTCGCCCTCCAGCATGCCCTCTACTTCCTGCAACTGTAACAGTTCCAGGACACAGCCGGGTACTTGCCTCAATTGTCACCTACAAATATCTCCTGTCCAACCACTCCCTAGCCTCGTCACTAAACAGCCCCCCCACTTGCCTCAACTCACGCCCTCAAATCATCCCCACAAGGAACTCTAGACTAGGAGATTGCTGAATAACCAACCAGATATCTACCATCGACTACCTACACTTATACCCACTAAGATGAAGGTGGAAGACCGGATTACTTTCAAATCTAGCACACTGGTACACCATTGTCTCTTTGGTACAGCTCCTCTCTATCTGAAAACAATGATCTGTCCATGCGTGCCTAGCAGATCTCTGCGTTCAGGAAACCAGGGCCAGATCAAGATCATTACCCACAAATGGTCCAATGGACTGGGTTGATCCTTCCCTGTTAGAGCAGCCAAAATCTGAACCAAACTTCCAACTACTCTAAGACTGGAATGAAATAACCTGACGTTCTGCCGTGCTTTAAAATAACTGCTAGACGTTTGGTTCTTCCTCTTTCTGTGTGTCCTGTGACACTTTTGTTTCATCTATTGTCTGCATGTTGGCACCCTGATGCCCCCGGGTTTCGACGCCTTATAAAACTGCAAATAAATACATTAAATAAATAAATAAATATAAATAGGCACTCCCAAAAGGAACTCTCGACTAGGAAGGAACAATCACCTCCACCCAAAAAACAACTAAGCCTATGGCAAACTACAGCTCCCACAAACCCACATAGACCCTGACCCTGAGGAAAGAAAGAACCAAGATACCAGCCAACCAACAGAAAGGACGTGCCAGACCTGACCAGTACGATGCACAGTAATCAATACCAGATCCGTTCCAGCACACGCCGCAGATATCCACAACCTCATCACCTCCTCAAATCTCGATACCCTAGCGATCACAGAAAAATGGCTACATGCAGCCTCTGGACCTGCCCTATTCACTGCCCTTCTTCCTGGCTACACCATCCTCCGAGCAGATAGAGCAAACGCCAGAGGAGGAGGAGTAGCACTCATTACCAGAGACAATCTTCCCATTAGAGAACTGAACTCCTCCCTGTCAGACAATTGCGATATCCTTTCAACCAAACTTGAGCTTTCAGACTCCACCATGATTACCCTTCACACCATCTATCGACCCCCAGGTCCTGCCCTATCCTTTTAAGAAAATCTCCTTCACACCCTGGGCGCGCATATCAAACCTACCTCTAAATCTATTCTCCTTGGAGACTTCAAACTAGGATTTAGAGACCCTGATGGCTCAGCAGCCGTATCACACTCCAACTTGCTCAGCGCCTTGGGTTTCCAACATCGTGTCAGTACCCCTACACATAACAAAGGTTGCATCCTGGACTGGTTTGCTGACCGCAATGCACAGGTATCTGTCCTTTACAACAGCCCTTGTCCTTGGTCCAACCATAACATCCAGCAATTCTCCATCTCGCCTCCTAACTTTACTTTACTCCCACCCCTATCCCGCTACCTCCAACCCTTGCCCATAGATCCAAAAACCTCACAAGGAGCGTATGGCCCCCATGCTCAGCTCACTCTTACCCAAGCCCCCTTTTCTAAAGACCCCAACACTCTTGCAAACCAGTATGCCAAAACTTTAACCACTGCCATTGACTCCATAGCCCTGCTCAATCCATGCAAACTTAAACCATCGGCACATAGAAACTTGTGGTTCACCCCAGAACTTCAAACATTCTGAACCAACAAACGGGCTGCTGAAGCCAACTGGAAGAAATCACCATCCAAAGCAAATAATTCACTGTTCACTACAGCCGCCAAATGCTACAAAAAGGCCATTATCTCTGCCAAATCTTACACCTACAATCCCTGTATTGCAAATGCCAAATCTAATACCCATGAGATCTTCACTATTCCCAGGGAATTAGAGACCCCCTCTACCTCTCTGACCACTTTAACCAAGGATGTCTCATGGTGTTCCAATATCCAAAACACCATGCTCTGCAAAATCAACTCCCTGCAGAAGAAAATAAACAACAAACAATCCTTGATCAAACCCCTGCCAAAACACCTCCGACAGCCCCCTCCCACTCCACTGCCAGCAGTCACGACCAGCCTGTTTCACTTCATTAAGATCACTGAGGTGGAAGTCATATCCATCTTAAAAGGCCTCAAACCGTCTTGATGCAATGGAGACATATGCCCAGCGAGCCTTATAAAAGGATGCTCAGACATTCTAGCCCCTTTCATTACCTCCTTTATTAATGCCTCTTCACTACCCGCCTAGTGCCAAATAGGCTCAAAGACGCATGGGTTCTCCCCCTTATTAAAAAACACACATTAGACCTGTCAATTAGACCAATTACTACTGTCCCCTTCCTCCTCAAAATTATGGACAGAGCAGCTTATCTGAAAATCCAGTGACATCTTGAAACAACCATATCCTGGGTGTGCGCCAGTCTGTGTTCTGCCCAGGCCATGGGAAAGAATCAGCCTGACTCAACCTAAAGATTCAGATTGATGAAATTAGGGATGAAGGCAAGCCAGCCTTACTGCTTCTCCTGGATCTCTCAGCGTCATTTGACCTGGTCGATCACAACATCCTGGGTCAGCACCTGACCTCTGCTGCCAATTTCCCCCTAGAGGCATCTGCCTGGATTGCATCCTTCCTAGGATATAGAACCATTAGAGTATTTACAGAGAATGTCAGCGCCCCTCGAGGTATTCCTCAAGGGTCCTGTGTGTTGCCTACTTTGTATAACATATTCACAAAACCACTATTTGCCATCTTGGACTCCATCAGGATATCTTATACAAACTATGCAGATGCACTCAAATCCTGCTTCCCCATTTCATTAACTACCATGAAGACTCCACCTCCCTCAACCCTGTCTACACGACCATCCAGGCCTGAATGGCCACACACCGTTTATGCCTAAACGGTGAGAGCACAGAGTTCCTCACAGTGGCCCCACCGTAAATAATCAAGAAGCTAGACCCCAAATACTCATCCTTTAACATTGACTGAACCACAATACCAATGTCACCCTTTGTGAAAACACTTGGCGTATATTTGGATGCCACACTATCGCTTTCTCAACAAGTTAGTGCTTTTGCATCCTCGGCAGCAAACACCACCAAACTAATCAACGCCTCCAGACCTTTCCTCTCCCTTGACAGCTGCTCAACCATACCCGAGCAACTATAGGATCCAGGCTCGCCTACTGTAATGGCCTCTTTGCAGGTACCACAGACACCAATATTTAAAAAATGCAAGTGATCCAGAGCAAGCACTGAGAGCTGCACTGAATATCCCAAAAGTCTATCATATCACTGCAGCAAGAAGAAAAGCCCACTGGCCCCCGATTCATGAGCGGATCCTCTTCAAAACACTCTCCATCATGCAAAGATGCCTATCCAAGGTTGCCCCACCCTATCTATCCCAAAGAATTGCCAAAACTTCATCCACCAGATTAACTAGAATAGCCTATGCTGACCGCATCACTTAGTCCATTTCTAAACGCACTAAAGCTGGAGGCTCAAGCTTCCCGTCAATCGTGGCTAAACATTGGAACCTACTCCCGATGACCTTGTCGGTCAAACAATCCTACTGGATCTTCAGAAAAGCAATAACAACACTGACGTTCATCTAACCCAGAATACTCTGAACCCATCTGAAAGGGCATGCCCTCATTTTCATGCTTTGGGACAAATATTATATGTAATTAATGCTTTTGAATGCTACATTGTTTTCAACTTGAGTAACTAGTCATGTAACAGTGCCTTGATGCCTCAGGGCTTAATGTGCTCTATAAATGTCAACATAAATAAATGAATGCAAACACACTGCTCAGCATATGCTTGTACACCTGCCTGTCCATACACACACACACATCGCCAGGGAGGGTATGCGAGAAATAGACCTAGACAGAGATATAATTTCCTTTTATAATGGTTACTTTGCAGTGAAGACAATTTGGTCCTGTTTCTACTTCATGACATTACGCAGAATCAGCTGAACGATACCAGGTGTCACACGTTTTAACAGTTGCAATAGAGTGGACAAGACTCTTTCTCAAATGGCTGCTGACAGGATACACTTATAGTGCTAATTAGGGCTAATTTACGTATTTACATATAGCCTATTGCCATTCACCAAGATGCAGTTGATGATTCTTCGCTGTATTCACAATATCACTTCTTTAAGCCTACAATGTTGACGTGAAGCTTTTAGGAACACTGTTTGTGAATGAGAGTAAGCCTGTATTTTTATTTATATTTATTTTATTTATAAACACCTTCACACGAAAGCTTCAAAGTGCCATGTAGCAGGGTGACAATAGAGAAGAGAAGGGCTGGTGAAATGAAAGGTTTGCAGTGATTAGGGACTATGGGCCTCATTACGAGTTCATCGGTATTCCGGCGGTAACTCTGCCGTGGCGGAATTAGCGTTTCCGCTGTGTGGTTCTGCAGAATGTCTGTCGAATTGCAACCTGTGGGCGTGCGCACACACCAAAGGCCGTAACGGTAATTCCGCCCAGCGGAGTTGCTGACGAACAACCTGTGATATGACTAAATTCCACCAAAAATTGCAGAATTACTGTTAACGCTGGAGGAAATTCATCACAGCTATATAAGGAAGCACCGCAATGGCCATTTTGGAAATCACAATCTATTGAATATCTTGAGACAGGAGTGCCACCCAGACACCCAGCCAAGGCCAAACATGTCTTCGGGAAAGGGCAAAGGCAGGGTGACCGTTATGAGCCTAAATTCAAAGAGCAGGAGCTCACAGTGTTGGCAGAGCAAGTGGTCGCCCACTCTGAGGAGCTGTATGGGATACTGCATGGGAAGACGAGCCAACACCGCAAGAAAAACATATGGGCGGAAATCAGGGACAAGGTGGTGGTCATAGGGCACGTCCAACGTGAGATGGAAGATAAATAAAAGAGGTGGAATGACCTCAAGGCCAGTGTCAGGAGCCTCATCTCCCTCTACCACCAGGAGAAAGCTGCCACTGTAGGTGGGTCAGTGGTACCCTTGCAACTGACACTGTGCGAGGACATGGTCAGTGGCATCCTGCACATGGTCGGGATCAATGGCGTGGGCACAGCTGAGCTGGGAGCCAGCACCTAAGCTGAATCTGGTGAGTTCCACCGTTACATATGCTCCCATAAATGGACAATCCTGCAGGCATCCAGAATCCACTGCCATGCTAGCAAGCAACGTGAACCTCAGCAAGCAATCACCATCTATGTGGGGCATCAGGCCACAATGACATTAATCAGTGCCTACAGGACAGCCCTGACATGACACCCATGCACAGGCAACATAGCCACCATGCAGCCATACACCTTGTCCATGCCCATGTATGCACAACTGTGGCTAGTTGCATAACAGCCACTAGCCCCTCGACTACAATGCCCCATGTACATACACATTGAAGAGTACATATCTGACAACATGGCCACCTGACCCACACAAAAATAAATGCACTGCACCAACTTCACTGCACCACTGGACACCTATCACCAGCAGTCCTGATGCACCACTGCACAGGACAGCCTGTAGCCTAACACATCCCAGGGATGCACCACCAAATTAAGCTGTCCAACCCACACCTGGCCATTCAGACACAATGTATGCCATGTACACAGTGGCCAACACATGATGTCAGCCCCCCCCATTAGGCCCAGCACACAGTGGCGACATAGTACAAGTGACAGTGAATGTTTATTTGCAAGCCACTCATCACCAATGTGGTAACGCACATGTCAATTTGTCCCAACAGGAATGCAAGACTCCCAGGAAAGGACCAAGAAGGCTGACCCCTCCACGGCACCAGCACCATCCGCTGCCAGCAAGCAGCCAGGTCAATCAAAGCAGTTCTGGGAGTGGAAGTGTGTCACCCAAGAAGAGGTGCCAAGCCATCAGCCCACCGATTGACACTGCAGCCGTCCAGACGGATACACCTATGGGGCCACCACAGACCCCAATTTTGCAATGTGTGTCAGCAGAAACAAGCCAGGACATGACCAAAGACTCTGTCCACTGCACACACCACCATCTCATCATGTTTCCTGTCGTGCCCTACGCTATGCGGAGGGCTCATCTGACGAGCAGGCCAGGAATGCTCATTCTCATGCTTGCCATCAAGGGCAGCATGAGGAACATGACCAAGGACATTAACCATGACCAGTGCCTGTCCCCACACTCCAGGCCACCTGGGACCGTCTGGACCGGATAGAACAGAGGCAGGGCGGAAATGCGCGCCATCACATAGGAACACTTGGGGCATGCTGAGGCCATGCGTGATTGCATCCAGGGGGCCTTGAGATGGTTGTTGAAGTCAATCAACCGTCTTTGCAGGAGCACAGTGACATGCAATGCAAGCCTGTGCATAACAAGCCAGAGGGTGTGGGAGCTGGCTAAATAAATGTCCTTATCCCATGAGTTCATGGCCAAAGTCATACATCTTAGCATGGACTATCTACGGGAGAGCGTGCAGGGAGTACACAGTCTGCTACCCCTACTGAGGGGTAATTGGCGAGCTCCCCGCTCAGGTGCTCAAAATGGCGTGCCTCAACTGCTGCTAGGCCTGTGGACAAGGGTGATAAGCACAAGCGCTAATGGGAGTACTACTTGGCTTTGGGGATGGGGTGGGGGAGGGAGTTATGTTATAAGCACTTGTAACACGCACGGTCGCCCGAAGACATCATGGCACAAGGAAACACAAAGTATAAGGCCACCGGCAGGCTTTAAAAGAGCCAGGTTTTAAGTAGCTTATGAAAGTTCAGATGGTTCTCAATCGTCTAAGGGGAATGGGCAGACCATTTTAAAGTTTAGCTGCCGCAATGGAGAAGGCACGCCCCCAATTCTCTGACGGTGAAACCCAGGGATGGCCACCAGAATAGCATCGCCCGACATGAGAGAGCGTCCTGGCACACAGGGCTTGAATTTGTCCTCCAAATAGTCAGCCCCTTGATGGTAGTATGCCTTGTGCACCATGCACAGGGATTTAAACTCAATCCTTTTTGCCACCGGAAGCCAGTGGAGGGCACGAAGCACCAGGCTAATATGAGCCCTATAGGCGGTAGAGGTGGCCACCCTGGCAGCAAGGTTCTGAAGACGCTGCAGTCGAGAAATCACATTCAAAGGTTGAGCCAGGTACAGGGCGTTGCAGAAGTCAATACGAATGATGACCACGGCAGCAAAAAATCAGTGGCACAGATTAGTGGGAAGATAAGGAAGTACCCCACGGAGTACCCGCAGGAGGAAATGACCTGATTTACACACTGTGTTCACCTGAGCTGACATAGATAAAGATGAAGTCAGATGGACCCCTAAGTTCTTGACTACCATCACAGGGGTGGGTAGGACCCCGAAGTCAGCAAGAAAGATGAGAACCAGAGAGAAGGATCAGAGGAGAACCCATCACCAGTATCTCCATCTTGTCCCCGTTCAATTTCAGCCAATTTCTGCCCATCCAGCCCCTCACGGCCAACAGGCACTCACACAGTCGGGAAGACATCCCAGCCTGGTCCAGGTCTAAACGGACCAGGATCTTGGTGTCACCGGCATAGGAGTAGCACCGGAAGCCATGGGAGCAGATGAGGCAGATCAGTGGTTGAATATAGATGTTAAAGATCATTGGGGATAAGGCAGAGATCTGGGGAACACCACAAGAAAGTAAACAAACGGAGGACAGAAAAGGCGGAAGAGAGAGTGCTTGGCCCCTATCAGATAGGACGGATGAGAACCAAGTTAGGACGTGGCCAGAGAGGCCTGCTGATTCCATGCGGGACACAAGGATGGAGTGGTCGACAGTGTCAAAGGCTGCAGATAGATCTAATAAAATTAGTGCACCCACTCCACCCTGGTCAACCAGCATGGTGAGATCATCCACTATGGAAACCAGGCCACTCTCTCTCCATCGACCAGGATGGAAGCCGGACTGAAAGGGATCAAAAAAGGAGGATGACTCCAACAAAAAAGAGAGCAGAGGTGACACCAAGGACTCCAGCAATTCATCAATAAATGAAGGAGCGAGATTGGCTGGTAATTAGCCAAGACTGAGGCATCCAGAGATGGCTTCTTAAACAGCGGGAGGACAACCGCTGGCTTAAGGTTGGTGGGAATGGCACCCTGATTGGAGAGAAAGATTTACTGCTGCCCTAACCCAGGTGGAGATCATTGGCAGAATTTCCTTTACAATTTTTAATGGCACAGGGTCCGAAGCAGCTGCCGATTTCAGTGAGGTTGCTGCTCTAGAGACTTCTTCTGCCGAGAATTCAGGGAAGTGAGACTAGAGAGGGCAAACGGGAGTGGACAGATCGGTCTCCAAGATGCCTGGCCCATTCGGGGCACTTAAGGTGATGACATTGTGGATATCTGCAATCTGGTAGCAAACAAATCGCTCAATGAGTTGCACAACTGTTGGCTAGGAATCACCATAGGTGAGAAGCGGGTAGATGTTGAAAATTACTTAACTACAGTAAATAAGTCTCTAAGCCGCTCTAAGTTCTTCTGAGAACAGTGGGGCAGAATAGATTTTTTTAAGACTAGTATATTTCAGGGGCGCCACCAAATCGGTGGCTTCAAGCATGACCTTTGATAGAGAAAAAAGGTCAATTAGTGAAGTCTTCTGACATTCTCTGTTAATAAAGGCTGCCATAAGAGGAAGATTTGCGGAGCGCCAATTACACTTCATAACAGTAGTGGAAACAGTAATAGCAGCCCTATGTGGGGTGTGGACAACAAAAGGTATCAAAAAATTATCTGACCATAAAACGTGTATGGTTTGGCCAACAGATATGGCAGATTCTGCAGAGAAGAAGATGTCAAGGATGCCCCCCCCAAGTTATGGGGGGCTTTGAGTACTCACTGGTGAAAGCCAAAGTCTGTCATGGAGTCAAAGAACTGAGCCAAGGCGGGGGCAATAGGGGTATTGTGGCAAATATTGAAGTCACCCATTATTATCAGGTGAGGAAACCTGATTTGGCAGGAGGCCGCAAAGTCAAGAAATGCAGCGAGAAAGGCACAGTAGGGCCGAGGAGGGAGATAGGCTATCATGAGATGTAGGCAGTAGGAACTATTCACCACCCACCGGACAGGCAAAGCCTAGGCTGTGTGGCAACGCAACCAGGGTAGTGACCAAAGTGGATTTAAAGACAATAGCAACACCCCCCCGGGATGGCATGCCAACCGATTGAGGTGTAGAATGCTATATCTGTCCGGGAGTCCCTCAGAGAATGTTGGAGCTGAGCTATCGATCAACCAGGTCTCTGTAAGGCATAGGATGTCAGGGGAGTTATCTTGGATGAACTCAAATAGAGACAGTGCATGTGCTACCATAGAACGAGTATTTAGTAAAAAGGTTTTAAAAGTATACTTTTCGGTGACATTAGGATAAGTAGCCATAGGCCTAAGCTGTTTGTCAAACATAACAGGGAATGCTGTATGTGTATGAGCAAGACCAACTAGGGTGTCTCTACTATAACTTACCCTGCTACTGTCGGTCCAGCTCTCCGGCCCGTCCAAGGCCCGGACGTTCACAGATGGGCTTAATTTACGCGCAACTTCAGCGCAACGCAGCCTCGTCTGCCGTGCCTGAACGATGCGCCATCGGCACATTGGTTCATTAAATGGACACATTATATTACAGAGGCCAATCTTCGAGCGAGCAGGGAAGTGAGTGGGAGGAGCTTCCTGCCAACGATGTGTGACAGAGTAAGAAAGTAAAAGAGGACTGCAGCCGAGTCGAGCCTTGGAGTCGCAGGAGGCCAGGCACCTTCTGAGTCCAGTGTATCCACTGGCTACAAAGAAATAAAATCACACAACCAAGTAACTAACAAAATATAATAAAAATAAAAACGCAGAAATTGGCGTGTTGGCAGGATATGAGGCGCCCAGTCACCCGCCAAGGAGCGGAGTAGGACCCCACCCAAAAAGGAAATAAAAGTGTGCTGTAAAGCTACAATTATTCTTCAAAAGCTTGTACGAAGCGCACCAGGGGCAAAGCCTTACTGTGTGCATCCAGATGATGTTGGAAATGGGGGTGAGGGATGGGAGGTGGTGTTAGGGATGGGTGTGGAGGGTGGGAGTTGGTGTTGAGGATGGGGTGAGGGGTGGGAGTTGGTGCTGGGGATGAGGTTTCCTTGTTGCCAGAAATTAACAAACTTGAATCGTGATCAGTTTGACTGTTTTCATTCAATGCAATTTAGACATATGCATTCATTGTATGTATGGGCGCCATGTTTCTAGAGTCAAAACTATTTTTCCATGAGCTCCTGGCGGACCATCCGACCTTCCCTTACTTCCCCATGTATGGCCTGTGGTGCCCTGTTCACTCCTCTTGCCTCTTCCTCATCAGAGCGGGGGAGTCATGTCCTCATCTGCAGGCATTTCAACATTCCTGTGTATGCACATATTGTACAGCATGGCGCAGACCACTACGATTTTCCCTGCTTTTTGGGGGTTGTACATTAGTGCACCGCCTGTGTGATGTAGGCACCTGAAACTGTATTTCAGAAGGCCAAATGTCTGCTCCATACATGATCTTGTTCTCCTCTGTGCCTCATTATAGGCCATCTACTGTGGTGTAGCAGGGTTTCTCAGAGGAGTCACTAACCATGGCACATGCGGGTATCCAGCGTCACCTGCAAATCATGAATGGACTGTGTGAGTCATGGCAGTGTGTGGGCCAAGTTAATGGTCCTGACATGTATATCCCGATGTGCATGACTCAGTTGATGGGCCGGTTGCACCTTGTGTGCATCGAGGTTGATGGGACATGGGCTACATGGCTCACTTGATGTCATTCATGTTGTGGGAGCTGGCAGTCATGTGGTGGCTGTCACTGCTGTGACCATGGTGTGGCAGTACGCCATGTAGGGTACATGGCAATGCTTACATGGGTTGTACGTAGCCCTGATTGTGTGGTACTGCTTTGCATGGCTGGATGCCCTGTGTTATCACATGGTTCAAGTCTTTGTCCTGGGGTGGACCAGTCATGGTGCTTGGCCTATTCTGTGTATTAGTGTTGTTGTATCATGGGACTTGTAGTTCATTCACTTTCCTACTGCTTATATACCCATGGTGTGTGTCAGTGCTTTTGGCAGTCAGGTCTGAGTGCTACTTACCCACAAGCAAGGTGTGGTGTCTTCTGTGCCTCTCCATGTACACAGGTAGGGTGCTGTTGCTCAGAATCAATGAGTCATGTGTGGCCCTAGGATATCGGGCACAACAGCGACTGATGGTGAGGTCTGCATCGCAGGCCATCTGCCCATTCATCGGACTATATTGTTTCCGGTTGTGGTATGCCTGTTCTGTTGCCTGCTGGGGACTAATGCCACATGGGTGCAATTTAATGCTGCAATAGTGTTGGGGAAATGGGCAATGTTGTAGTACCTTGCCTTGGCTCCATGCACCTGTGCCTGGTTGATGGGAAGGAGATGTGCAGATGTGCGTGCATCATTAGGGCATCCAGGACTTGGTCCAGAGAATGTGGGCCGGGACATACCATGCCGTGCTCCTACTGTGTGTAAGAAGGCACCTGTGTCACAGAAATGTAGGACTGCCACAAGCTTCAGCGGGGCGAGGGGTGGCTGCTGTGATGGAAATGTCACTGTGCAGTTGTGCCTTTGTCAGGGTGAGCAGTAGAGCAATGATTGGACGGTCCAATTGGTATATGGTGACTAATGCCGTGCCTGAGCAGGTCCCACTCTTTCCGTTATCGGCTCTCCTAAATCTTTTTCCCAATTCTCTTTATATCTTAGGTTGTCTGTTGGTTGTGCCTCATATCCCCCTCCTTGGTTCCCCCCTCTTGCATTGTTAGTTCCAAGCCTGTTGGGGCTCTTGTTTCCGCCCTTTTCACTGACGGGTGAGAGATCCAGTGTCGTACTTGCATGTATCTGAACCTTTCGTTTTCCCCCAGATCGAATTTCTTTTTGCATTCTAAGAAAGGGATTGGGTCACCGTTTTGGTACATGTCCTGCAGTGTCAGGGTGTCTGCGCCTTTCCATCCCTCCCAGAATTTCTTCTTCAAGCCTGGGGTGAAGTCGATGGTATGTGCTGTTGGGGACAGTGGGCCCAACCCTCGTTTGATCTTTTTCATTTGCATGGGCTCTGTCCCAGTTACTCAGGGCTGTTTTAGTGGCTTCTAGTAATTTTCCTTCTGCTTCGCGGGCTTTGGGGTTCAGTGCTAGGAGCGCTGTTATCGGGATCTGTGTGGATGCTTGTTCTATGCCTCTCCATCCTTTGGTGTAGGCTGGTTTAGCCCACTGTAGTATGGGGGCCAAGGGCGCTGCCGTGATGTGTCTCCCCAGATCTGGGACCCCCAGGCCTCCCAGTAGTGGGGGACGGGTCAGTATGCATCTCTGTATTCTGGGTCTCTTTTTCACCCATATGAAGCTATATACTGCGTTTTGAAGTTCTTTGATTACCTGTGGTGGGATCACAGCGGGTATTGAACTGGTCACGTATAGTAGGCGGGGGAGAAGGGTAATCTTTACCTCTGCTATTCTGGCAAACCACGATAGTTCCTGGTTATCCCATCTCAGCAGGTCCGATTTTAGTTGTTTCCAAATAGGGGGGATGTTTAATCTGTATAATTCCACGAATTTCCTTGCCAGGTGAACCCCAAAGTATTCTAGAGTGTTTTTCTCCCATGTCAGGGGGAATCTCTGCTTCATGCTGTTTATTGTATTTGTGTCCTCCTTTATGTTTAGTGCCTTTGATTTATTGTAGTTGATTGTAAACCCGGATATGGTGGCAAATTATTCCAGTGTGTCTACGGCTCTTGGTAATGTATTCGTAGTGTCTCCCATATAGAGCATCACATCATCGGCATATATAATGCTATTTTCTGTGAAGTCTCCTTGATTTGCTCTTCTCTGTGCTTTGCTGCTAGTGGTTCCATAGCCATTGCAAATATTAGTGGATATAGGGGGGCAGCCCTGGCGCGTACCCCTCTGTATTTCCACTTGTTTTGAGTCGTGGGCGTTTATCCGAAATGATGTAGATGGGCGTTGAAAGTTTGCCACGATCATCTTTCTGAATTGTGCCCCGCACCCACATTTCTCCAGGACCATCCGCAAGTATTCCCAGTCCAAGCTGTGGAAAGCACGTGTAGCGTCTAGGGCCGCAATCGCAAATTTCTGATTTGTGCGTCTCCCCCATTCAATTACATCTATGGCTCTTCTAACGTTATCTTGGGTGTGTCTTCCCCTGACAAAACCTGCTTGATACTCGTGAATGATGTCTGGGAGGATCTGCGATAGCCTATTCGCTAATATCTTTGCGTATAGTTTTGCGTCCGTGTTTAGGAGTGCTATCGGGCGGTAACTTGAGCATTCGGTCGGATCCTTGTTTGGTTTCAGCGCCAGGATTGTTGAGGATCTTGCCATATCTGGGGAGATCGAACCAGTGTCTCTGATTGTGTTGAAAAGTCGGGTGGGGGGGGCCCAGTAGTTGTGTTCGAAATGTTTTGTAGTACGCATTTCCGAAGCTGTCTGGGCCCGGGGTCTTGTTCCTTGGTAATGAAGAGATAGCTTCATTGATATCTTGGGCTGTGAATGGTCTCCCCAGGATTTCCTTGTCCGAGATTTGGGGTAGATGAGTAGCCAGTAGATAGGATTTTTGGTCAGTTGCATTTAGGTTTGCTCGCTGTAGGAGTTCTACATGGAATAGGACCATTATCTCTAGTTTTTCTTCCTCTTTTTGATCACATCCCCTTTTCCATTTCTTAGGGCAACTATATAATTCCGGGATTTCTGTTTAATTTGGCCGCTAAGAATTTATTTGCTTTGCCTCCGTGGACATAGTATGATTGCTTAGTGTTAAGCAACATCTGTGCTACCGTATCAGCGGTGTGACCTTCCAGTTGAGCACAGACCTTCTTTAGCTCTCGCCAGGATTTCTGCGTTTGTCAGGACTTGTGGTTTTTCTCTGCGTCCTTTAGAGCTAGTTCCATCCTCTGGGTTAGTATCGCTCGTTCCCTACAATATACCGCTGCCTGGGCCATGTATTCTCCCCTGATTACGAGAAAGTGAATGCTTAACAGATTGACTACCCCTCTCTAGAGGTCCTGTGTGTAACACAGGACAGGGTGGAGAGCCCCTGCTTATATAACTGGCAGGGTTAGAACCTTAATGGGAGCAATTATTTAGATTGAATGCAAAATTGCAAAACGTAAATCTCTTTAATGATTTTTCATAAATATATTTAAAAAACATTACAAACATTTTTTCTAATGGTCATCAACCATACCATTCATCTAGCATACACCTTTTACACAAACGGGGTTCAATGACTTAAATTTTCTTCCAGCATAACAGTTAATATAGATATGCATACATTTAGAGGTGTGCCCAATAGCCTCTCTGGTAAATTGAATTTAGAAATGTTCCTAATAGCCTCGCTAGAAAACTGAATTTGGAAGTATCCCCAATAGCCTCGCTGGAAAATGAAGTTAATAGTGCGCCCAATAGCCTCTCTGTGGAAAATTGAATTTAGATATGGGCCCAATATCCTCTGTGAAAGCTGCATTTAGAAGTGTGCCCATTAGCCACGCTGTGAAAGCTGCATTTAGAAGTGCTACCAATAGCATTTGTGAAAGTTGATTATAGAAGTGTATCCAATAGACACCCTGGAAAGTCTCAAGTAGAAGTTTGCCCAATAGCCTCTCTGGAAAATTGAACTTAGAAATGTAGCCCAGTAGACGCTCTGTGAAAATTTGCATTTAGAAGTGTACCCAATAGCCTCCGCAAGTGTTACACTTAGAAGTGTGCCTAATAGCCCCGCTGATAAACTGAATTTAGAAATGTTCCCAATAGCCTCTGTATGGAAAATTGTACTTAGAAGTTCGCCCGGTAGCCTCTCTGGGAAAGCGATTTTAGAAGTTTTCACATGAAAGAGCATATAACCATTCTTACCACACCCCACGCTTACTCTCTCCTTTACATCACCACTCAACTAGAACACAGAGATACTATGACACCATTCGGTATAACTGTTCCCATACGAACATCCACCGCTTACTCCACATCATTCTATGTAAACACTGCTGGTCTCACACCCCCAGCCAGGCGTTTTCCTCAGGCCTAACGCAGCCACATCCGTTCCGGATAAATCCTGCCAGAACGAACACATTCTCCTGATCTCTCAACCACCACACCTACCAATAAGAATCAGCTATTACATGTGTACCGCACGAGCTGCACACATATCCGGTGCACACACGCACCTTTTGACTCTCCCTACTCTCTCTACTGATCTGAACTTCGGTTCCCAAGGGCGTTCAACCTACCAGCGCCTTCAGACCATACCAATGGTATATAAGGCGCTATATAAGTGCAAAATAACAATAACAATAACAAAGATATCACAGCGAGTAGAGCGCTCGCTTTGACATCCGTGCATAGCCTGCCGATGCAGGTTCGAATCCCGGCAGGAACAAACTCAGCCTTTCATCTTTCCCAGGTCGATAAATGAGCACCATGCACCGCGGGTAATAATAAGCAGCACTCAGATGCCTGAGGTTTCGTAGCGCTATATAAATGCAAATTATTATTATTATAATTAGCTGTCCGTGAGTGTCCATGGGGATGGTCGGACACGTGGTATGGGTGCCCTCCACAGCATGCGACTCCTGCGCCTTTGTTGCGCCTGTCTCTTTCCATGCTGTGGTCCAGCATGCTGCTGCAGCTCGATGTAGAGTAGCAGGTTGTGGAGCCCGTAATCTACGTCTGCTTGTGGCTGCATGTTGCCTGGAAGTGTGTTAGGGTTGGGTGGGGGCCTTTTATACTCCACCTGAGTAGATCAGGTGCACCTGAGCCTTGATTCGTGACACCTGTATGCATTTACCTCCACATGTTTTGTGGAGGTAATTGTGCTGTGTTGTTGGCAGAATTTCTTCCAATTTGTGGAAGTAATTCCACTGTTTTCGTACTTGTAATCTGGAGGTAACAGATTTTTGTTCTTTGGCAGTGATTCCGTCAGAGGAATTAGCGATGTCACTGTTTCGGCTGATTCTTGACAGATTTACTGCTGGAGGTAATTCTGCCGGAGGTAATTCCACCAGAGGAATTACTGCCAGTTTATGGGTCACTCGTAATTTGCCATAGTGGTAAAGTTGCCGGTAACAGAGTTACCACTAATTTTACCACTTACCACCAAACTCTTAATGAGGTCCTATATGCTGTGCGTAACAAATGGATCTTTAGGCCATGTCTAAACGTTATCTATTCAGGCTCGAGAAATAGCTACATTGGCAATGAGTTTTAAAGTGCGCAGTCTCGGTGGCGATAGTCCTGTTGTTGAGGGTCACACACTAGGAAACAGGCGACACCCCTCCCTTCTACGCATTCACTAATTAAGTATTACAGCTTCCAACAGCAGGAGTTAATCAAAACATCTGCACATGTTCAAGAAAGTCTGTTAAAAAACTGTTTATTAATGCACTTTTTTTATATAAAAATTATGTAGCCATCATTATTCATATGGACGACAAAGAATAAAAGCGCAATGAACTTCATAGTCAGTTGACGATATAAAACAATGATCTCAACATACAAGGCGAGAAAGCATGTCCAGTACATCAGGTGTGGAGCGTGTCACCCATTTGTTCTTATATCTCGCTCGAAGTTTTCTTTTGTGGTGTCCAAAAATGTTACTCACACACTACTCGTGTACTAACCCCCTGGTGTGAACACTACTTTCTCGCCTTGTATGTTGAAATAATAGTTTGCATAGTGTCAACTGTCTATGAAGTAGATTGTGCTTTTGTGTTTTGTTTTCCATATGAATAATGTTTTCTACATCATTTTTATATTTTAAAAAAGTGTATTAATATTTTTTTTTCCACAGAATTACTGGTATATGTGCAGATGTTTTGATTAACTCCTCCTCTTGGAAGTTGTGATACTTTATTAGTAGATGTGTAGAAAGGGGGAGGGGATCGCCTGTTTCCTATATAGTGCAGTTTAAAGTGTCTGTTCCCTCCATGAAACAGATTCCCTGTTACCAGAAAAAGTGGGAAGTACCCATAGAAACACAATCTGTTGTTGAGGGCACCAAGCAGAGGTGACGCTGGAAGGTCTCACATCTTTTGTGGAGAATATACTGAATGCATTCTTCCATTCTACTTCCAGGGACTGAGATGAGCGCACACAATGTCAGGTGTGCATCTCTGACATCCTGTCTTATTGGGTGATAGCAAAGATGGGTTGTTCACCTTTCATATTCCATTTGTGGTATAACTAGTGACCACCTTGCTCCTTAAGGGCACTGATATGGTTTCTTTGTCCTTTGCTTAAAGCTTCTGACCATGACCACAGGGCTGTTTGGCAGCAATAGTGACAACACCTTGACACCCTGTCCTAATATAGAGCCAAGGTATATTATTTCCGGGCTTGTGTTCTGTGCTGTGCCTGATAGTTTTATGATTAATGCTGCACAGACTAATTCTTCCTCTTCCACCCAGAGTTACCCAACCCTGACCTATGATCAGGAAGAACCCTTGCGTGTCTTTACATACATATATATATATATATGGGTTTAAGAAGTTTAATATGGGTTTAAGAGGTTTACCATAACATGTATATGGCAATTTCTTCCTGCACCGCACAGTGGTGTTCTTGGGTATCTGAAACTGGCATCTCTGGGTACTGGATTGTCCATAACCAAGATTGAATGGGGCTCCTTGTATTACTTTGATAACTCCCTCAGTGTTTGCTTGGTGCATCAGTGAGTCGCAGTGGTGGAATAGTGACTAACATCAAGGTAGTTCTTTGAGATGCCACACTGCCTCTGGTGGAATGGAAATGAGGAGCCATTGACTTGTGTTGCATGGACGTCCCAGTGGACATAATGGTGCAATGGTTTATGATGCCTCAGGTGACGAGACATCCTGGCCTTCCTCTTCGCAAATTGGTCAGATGTGAGATATTGTTTAAAGCTGATGATTAACCTGCTAGTCTCCCAGGCTTCTGGCACCACAGATGGTTGTCTTGTCTTGCCTCATCATCGAAACTGGTCTAGTGGCAGCGTGGCAAATGTGTTATCAGAAATAGGTGCACATTGATGTCAATACCATGAGCATGCTTATCCATTGGGACTAGCTTGGTTGGGTGTGTTTGCTTAGGGGCAATGAGTACAATCAACTTGAATGACTTTGACTACTGGGCTTGATGGTCTTTAAAGATAAACCTTCGCATTTGCCTGGAACCCTTTATTCTCCTGGCACTGGAGTGCGACTCTTTCAAAAGTCTTGAAGGTTGCCTAATTCCATGCGCCATGTTCTTACTCAGTTGCTTCTTACAGAAATTCTATCAACATTGCCTGCATATAGAGGAAAACAATGCAGCCTTCAGCAAATCTCTGACAACCTGGTGATTCTAACGAGACACTAGACAGGCTCCCCTAAAGACCAGACCAAACCTAAGCACATTGGACCAACATCAACCGACAGGCCACTAATTCGCAGAGACATCGTCCAAACGGAACTTCCCCTGTTAACTTTCACCAACATGCTAGGTGCATGTACACAATGCTTCCGCTGAGGAATTCAGGGGTCAGACTCCTTCAGGGTCCTCCTTGTGCTTTTTTGGGGGTTGTCTCCCTATTCTGCATACAATGCTTTGGCCCAGGAATTCAAGAGATCTGACTGTTTGAGGTCAGTCTCTCGTGTATCCGGGAATCATGATGATAGAAAATCCTCATCCTGAGACAACAACTCAATATTTTCTAGGCCACATGAACAGTAATGGTAGACCAGTTGGTTAATTTCCTCTGACTCAATCATCCTCTCCTTCCTCCACTTACCGACTACAATCTCTTACCTCCTTTTTGTACCTACACAATACCCCCTTGCACCTGGCACCACGCAAACTACAAACATGCCACACTAACAGAGCAACATCACTCCTCACTTTCCTAGTCCTACCACACTCCCCTCTCAAACATCTTTTCATGCTGGTGTCAAAGCTCGTCTCACGGTACTAACCTCCAGCAGATTGATCCTGGGCTCTCCCCTCTGGACTAAACACATACCAAGTATCTCTGCCACTAAACACTTAGTTTCATTCCAACACTCAGGACTCGGGTACTTCTGGCCTGCAAACATGAACGCCTCAGTATTTGAATATGCCTTTTCATCTACTGCGCTAATAACCAGCATACCCCCTCATTTCTTCCATGGACAAGCACAATGGACCTGCCTAAATGGCAGAGATGTGCTATACAAGACCACTTTACATTACATTACAGACTTTGTGATCACTGCATCTCGAAACCCACACCACTAAATAGTGTCCTTATTACTCTGCTCCCAAGCAAAAGATGTAATACTGCTACCTCTGACCTGCTTCTGAATTCTTTGGTCTCCAACTTAACATCTTCCTAGCTTAGATATATTATTATCCATCAGCCTTGTGACCACCTGTCATAGGAGATTGTGTGAAGGCATTGTGCCACCCATCCCAAGAATTCTCAAACATTTGTAGTGTGAGAAACCAGATGGTATTCTCCCACCGGCTCCCACCAGGATCTACCATTCAGGTGGCCGGGGAAGGGCCATAGATTTTGGATCCCGACCCTGGGTGTGGAGAATCACTGAGTGAAGGGTCACAAGGGATTGGAAGGAGAATACCCAAGGGCAAGACATGGTTCCCCCTTTCCCAATTTTACCCCAACCCACTCTCCCTCAGCATTCATGGGGTATTTCCAGTCACACCCCATTTCCCCTACCCATTTCCAACAAACACTAAGAAGAGGAAGATATAACTAAGAACAATGAGGATTACCCATAGGGAAAGTATTGGGAAGCAAGACAGGGCCTACTACAACCTACCACTAGGTTGTTCCACTAATAAAGTCAGGCAAGGTCAGGCACTCTATTACAACTGGGCACACCTGACCCCAATTGACTCTTTACACCAGTATAAAAGGTGTAATGAGCGAGCTGGGAATGCTAATTGGACCAGAGGAGCCAAGGTGCTGGAGGAGGCAGGACGAGAAGCCTGGAGAGTCCGGAGAGGAACGGCGTGCCATGACGCTGGCTCAGTGTGTTTGATGGACTGCAGCGTGGCTGTGGAGCTGTGTCTCCCAAAAGCCGGAGTGAGGCATACTGCGACCTGCTGGCCGATTCCAGAAAGATACTTGTTCCCTTGGGACGAGTTCCGGTCCCAAGGGATTCCGAGGGGCAGGTGGTGAGACCTTGACGCAGTTTATCCCGAGGAGACCGCTTGCCAGCGTTGCGCTACCCGGTGAGTTTTGTGACAGTAAAAAGAGAAACTCGGGAGCATGCGGGTGGCTGGAGCGGGGAGTCAAGACAGAAAATATTGATAAGCGGCACAAAGGTAAAGAAAGCCGAAAGCAAGAGAGAAAGTAAAGCAGGCGGAAAGAAAGCTTGAAGAAAGATGCGCTAGTGGCGCTGAAGTAAAGAGAGATAAGAGGAAAGTGAACTTTAATGAATGTAAGAGAAAAAGAGGGTATGAGTGACCCAAAACAGGAAAGGAGGTGCAAGTGACCCGACAGACTAGAAAAATGAAAGTAAGAGCAAGAGAAAGCCAAAAAGGGTACGAGCGACCCAAAGGTTGTAAAAGGAAACTGCAAGCGGCACGACAAAGTGAAAAGAAGGTGCAAGGGTGCACTACCAAAGGAATAGAGGGTGCCAGGGGCACGATAAAGACAAGAGATGTGTGCAAGAGGCACGGCAAGATGAAAAGATGGTGCAAGTGTGCACAATAGAAAAGAAGGTGCGCAGGGGGCATAGTGAAGTGGAAAAGAACAGAGTGAAAGAGGCACAGAAGGGAAAAGGTGCCAGAAGAAAGGTTCAGAGAATTGGGAGAGGGGTTGGAGGTAACAGTGGTCACGCTTGGGAGGAACAAAGAGCCCAGCGTTTTCGAAAGTCTCTGATACTACCCCCATGTAAGAATTGTTCAGTGAAAGGTACATCCTGACTAGGAGAACCTTGTTTGTTTTAAGACGAAAGGGGCCTAGGCTTGGGGAAAGGAACCCTGAGAGGCCTAAAAAAAATTGTGCAAGAGACATTGTTGAACTTTGTAAAGAGAGGCCTAGACTTGGGGAGAGGAGCCTTGAGAGACCTGACAAGAACTGTATATATTTTTCTTGGAACCAGAGGAGTCCAAGCTTGGGAAAGGGAGCCCCAAGAGACCCAGAGACATTGTGAACTTTGTTGATTTGCTGCAAGAGCCCTGAATGGAAGGTTTGATGGGCTCCTCTTTTGAATTGAACTATCTTGCACTGGCAGAACTATACCTATTGGTAAAACTACCTGAAACCAGCTGTGGTTTACATTTGCTTTTTTCTTGAACCATTATTTCTTTCTTTAAGAATACTTCCTATCACATTTTGTCAAAGAGTGAGGGCAAGCATAGGTTTAGGCATAGATGGTTTTTGGTTTTGGACTTTCAGACATTGATGGCCCTGGGTTTTGGGAGTAGTAGTCTGCTTGCCACCAACTCTTGGGTAGAAAATCTCCAAATAGATGTGGGGTTTCTTGTAAGAGAGTAGAGAAGGTAGGGAAATCCAGCCGCAGAATGACTTCTGGATTCTGGAGTCCAAGAATTATGGCTGACGATATTTCACAGGATTCGCCGGGATATTAATGTGCACAGGTATTTTAGGGTACACTTCATTGTCTCCATGTACACATGTCACCCTCTCTAGGGCCGCATTTTCTAGGTCTTTGGTTGTAACTAAATTGGCCCGTATAGCAATTTGCTTACTACCTAAATCAATCAGGGCTCTTGTGTCCCATTTACGCAGGCCTTTTTGTATGTAAAGTCATTTGAAGATTGGCATACACAGATACTAAAGGTCTCTAGCTCTTCTTCTGGTTCTTCACATTCTTTGCCCTTCAAACAGCCTATTTCCATAGGTGTGTCCCTTAGATTTTTAGGACAGTGTCTAGCTACGTGTCCAGTTTCTCGACATGAAAAACAGATGGGAGGAGGCTTCCTTTGATTTCCTCCCTTTTGCCTTCCTCTTTGGTTTAGTATCTTCTGACTTCTACCTTGTCTCGGGGGCATCCCTTCTTTAATTCTATAGGCCCCCCCTTGTTTATCTATTCACTGAGTTTGAGGTTGGTGGATAGGCTTGTGATCCTTCTGATCCTCCCACCAATGGGTTGAGTGGAATTGTTGTGGCATCTGAGTGGTTTTGTGCAGTCTCAATGGCCGTGGCTAAGGTAGGTCGATTTAACTGTATAACGGCTTTATGCAAAACACAGAGTATGGAATTAGTGAATTGTTCTAGGGTTAACATCTCTGTCAGTTCTTCTAAAGATTTGTTATTGATCCACAGTGCCACCGTGTTCTTGACATGTTCGCCCATTTCCAAGAGGGTTTCTCCTAGGTTTAATCTAATGGCTCTCAACTTCTGCCGATAAAAATTGCATGTTTGTCACACTCTTTTTAACAGCTCTCTTTGATGGATAATAAGATGGCACCCTGTGCAAGATTAAGTAGTTGATAGGAGGTTTGCAATTCACCTTTCAACAAAGGGCACAAATAGCACCGCTTGAGGTTCTCTTCCAATCCTAGTTGGTCAGCCCGGCATTCCAAGTTCAAGAACATTTTTTCCTAAATCTTCACCTTCAAGATATGGTTCAAGTACCCCTAGTGGTAGTAGGGGTCTCGCTTGCAATTCAATTAATTTGGTCGAGTTTTCTTGTAGTCTAGCCTCAGCCTTCATCTGGTGGGCCGCTAACTGGGCAATCACATTTGATAGGTCGGCCATTTCTTCCGCGGGTTTAAGGATTTCCTCAGTAGAGGGTTCCGAATCGGAAAAGAAACAACTCTCAACTCCCTCGGACAAAGGTCTCAAAGTCTTATGATTCCTCTGACTCTGCTGAAGAAAGGGGTTATGGTGAATTAATCTCTACCCATGATGGCCCTGCGATGGATGACAATTGGGTGCCAAAAAAAAAGGTTTTATGGGTGGGTGTCTTGATATTGGGAAAATCTTCCTCGGGACCAGCCCTTAGAGCAAAAATTACTCAATTCAGCCCAAAATACAGGTTCTATTGTGCCGAGCAGTGAACTCATGCTAGTGACAAATGACACCTTCAAAAAGTTTTAGTATTTATTCTAAACAGTGAATTTCAGCAACATCTTGGGATTCAAGTTAGAGAAGATTACAAAGCACAAAACCTAGAGAAATGCAAAATATAGAGAAACATAGAACTTAGAGAAACATAGAGAAACACTGTCTTACGCCCCTTCAATCAGCACTGGGAGACCCTGGCCCTCATAAGCTAGCTGTAACAAGCCCCGCTCAGAGGACAGCGCTACAGGGTGCCGACAGAGCCACAGATTCCGGACACTTGATCTTGCTCGAACCAAGTCCACAGATCGATCTCCCACCTGAGTCATGTGGGCATGCATTTTTATAATCTCGTGCTGTCAGTCCATGACGCACAGTTCCAGAACTTTCCCTGTGCAAAATATAGGCTTGCTCATGGAAAAACCCAACTCTGTGAATTTCCACTGTGCTCCTTTTCTGTGCCCCTCCCTACTTGGAGCCCAGCTGCGCGAAAACTCAGGAATGTCTTATCAGTGCCTTCTCAGAGAAAGAGGATTTGTTTACGAAGCCATGCAGGGCTACCTTTATAAAGGCAGAATATTCTAAGAGAAGCCGAGATGAATTAACCCCATGTGAGCAAGCTCTAAAAGGCATGCACTCATAGCTTAGTGTTCATAGCGCTTAAGATTGGCTATCTAAGCGCTATATAGGTGCCATAATGTTCCAAACACTACAATAATGTATATTAGCTACAGAGCTGGGGCCTTCGCCCTGCCTGTCTATCTACAATGCATAATGTGACCTACCACCCCTACTAGGCCTGCATATTCCTTGTAGCTCACTACTGCGTAATGGAAGTGCTACAACAGACTACTGTCAGCATTTTTGGCACATACTTTGAATAAACTATTGGCTTTCAGCGGCTAATGCTGTCATCTAAAGACCTGATTGGCAAATTTGCAATTTTGTGTATCACTACAGTGGGTGGCGTTCAGAGCTTCAGAGCACTAGGTCTAATAAAGGTAAAGATCGGTCGAACGTTCAATAATATGTGAGCCCACTGTTGTATATTATAATGGGAAAGAGGAAGAGCGTCTAATAATTCCTGAGTCCTCAAGAATAGATCCTGTTGACCAGTTCGGAATCTGTAGTTGAGAGAACCATGCCTCTTTTAGTGTGGATACGCCGTCAAAGGCCAAGAGTTGAGCTATTCTATTTTCCCCTTCTGGTGGAACGACAATTATCAGCATGGGCTTCAATTTTTATCAATTGAATCATATCCCACCTTGACACCATATGTAAGGAACTCATGGTGGCAACAGTAAAGACAGACGCAAATGATCACACTTCAAGGGTGTTTTTTAAACTGTATAAATGGGTGAGGAAAACACCTCATCTAAACCTAAATCTAAGATGGGAGCAATCTACAAGCATCAAATAATAATAAGGCAGTCCTATTGGAGTCTTGTCAAATAAAAATGGCCTATACAAAAAAAACTATTGCCAGTCCTTACGCTAATTTACAAAAGGTTTCAAGTCTTTCCATCGAAAATTAGGCATTGACCATACTTTGCATCGAAAGTTATGCAACAAAAAACATATAATTGAATTGCCATTCCTAAATTGAAAAGTGTTTATCCATCGAAACCCTTTCATCGAATAGGATTTAATTGTGTAAACATTTTACATTTTTTGCATGGGAATTCGTTAAAACATGTTTAATGTTGTAATGATACAGGGAGCTGTCCAGTCCTGAAACTTGTCATTTTGACACTGGACAGCTCCTTATAACTTATGTTTTTTTATTGGGGGTGGGGTCACCCCCTCTAACCCCCCAACCCCTATTTTAAGAATTTAACCCTTGTCCAGTGCTGAAATCTTTAATACATTTCAGGACTGGTCTGCTCCCTGTAACTTGCGGTATGCTTTGTTTTTTGGGGGGATCCCCTCAAATTCCCCTCAACCCCCCGGGGTCTTCCCCCCATATTCCCCCACAGCCCCATTAAAAAAGAATAACCCTTTCATCAACCCATTTAATTTCAAACCCAAATTCAATGGAAGTGCATTTCGATGGAAAAGGCTTTCAATGAAAATATTTAGTTGGATTTTAATTCAATTAAATGATTTTCGATGGATTGACTGGATACCGCTGCAAAATAATGTGGGATAATGTTCATCAGAAAAGAAAGAAGTGTTCACAAAATGATAAGTCAGGATGGTATAACTTGGGTGTACCTTCCCCACGCTTTTTAGCACGGGACAAAGCGGGGCTCTCGAGCACAGCAGACTACTGGGCTTCTTCAGCACAAGCTTATAGTTTGTTTCCAAAATATCAGGGCCTCCTGTGGCCAAGTCTCTTTTACACAAAGTCTCTTGCCTCAGAGGGCCTGGTGTGCTATAACAACAAAACAAAGTTCCTTTCAGTAATCTTCCCGTCGGGTGATTTCCCTTCACCCGTGGATTCCTATCAACCAGGCTCTGATCCTTTTTGCAATGTTGGCTTCCCTCAGTCGGGTTCACTATGGCCTTTCATTCAAAATATCAGCAACCTGTAACATTCAAGAATCTCAATGGGCCTTATTACGAGTCCGGCAGCAACCGTGCCTGAAATTCCGGCAGGTTACCGCCAGACTCGTATTAGCATTCCGCCTCTGTGATTCCCAGAATTACCGGGGCATTACGACCCCGGTGACCCGGGAATTTTGGAGGCGGAATTCGGTAAATTCCCATTCCCATTGAGTGCCAGAGGACTCAATGGGAATGGGGAAGTGGAAACACCGGCACCATCTCGTGATGGTGCCGGTGTTTCCACGTCCGCCTGCAGGCGGGTGGTGTTAAATCCGCCAGGTCAGACCTGGCGGGAATTACACCTCCGTCTGCAGGACTCGAGATCACCCGGTATGGAAACAACAGTGGTGGCGGGTTTACCGCCACAGTTATTTCTATGCCGGGTGACTCGTAATGAGGCCCAATGCCTTTTTAAACAACCGTTCACTGTGGAAATCCCTCAGCCGGGTTCACACTTGTCGACACAATGTTTACGGGTTATTACATTTTCCTCTCATTCCCGAGCAACCCTCAGCTGGGTTCACATTTGCCATTTTAACACAGTTCACTTAGTTGTAACACCTTGCAGGGTTCACTTCCCTTAGTTTCTCCCAGCCCCTGATCAGGCTTTCTCTTAGCCCTCAGTCAGGATTCACACATTCACTGTTTGCACAGCGTTTCCCTCAGCTGGGCGCATATGCCTGTTTCACAATATCAAAACTTAGGTAATGGGTTAAGGACTTTGGATATTTCAAGGGATTTTGGCTTGGCCCTTGCATGACCACCTTAACTCTTTATGCCGGCCTTTCCTATGGCCTCTTGTTACTATAATGTTTACAAGAAAAGGGGACCAGCCAGAGTCTTTCAATGGTCGCCGACGTGGCACCGGACCACTCTGCAGCTGGTCTTTCCCTGGGCTTTAAAAGTTCACTAGTACACAAGTTCTTTGTTCCTAACAAGTTGCCGTTTGCAACCTTTGCTCAACACCGTCCGGTTTGCAATCGGTTCTCCCAGCGACTCACCGGCTCTGCTGACCTCCTTGTCGTTTCTTCTCTCTGCTGTCAAGGACGGTACCACGGTTGCAAGTGCGCCTCCTGCCTCATTTATCAGTGCAGGAGGGTCCTGTGCACCGTTGGCATCTGTTACACCACATGTCAGCTGTAGTTCCCGGTCTTATGATTCCTTTCACGGAGGCTTTGCGGGTTTGGGTCGAAAAGGGCAAGGGCACTTCCCTCCTTGTTGTCCTTTCCAGGCTTGCTGCCTTTCTTCTCCATCTGAACTGCCGTCCTGGAATAGCTGCTTCCTCGTGCATTTGTCCTTGCTTCAAATCTGCTCTCGATGTCCTCCTCTTATCCCTGTGTGTAGTTATTGTCAATTGCCTGACCCTGGTGTTGGGACACGTCAGGTAAATGGCACTTGTGTTAGTCCGCTGTTTTTCACGGTGTAAGAAAGTGTTTGTGTCGTAAGGGGGGGCTAGAGCATCTAAGTATCCTATGGGATAGGATGGGGAAAAGGCGTTATAAGGAAGGGGGTCCTGCGTCTCACCCGTTGGTGTCCCACTTCCGCTCCCTGAAGACCCCCCCATCCAGCTGATCCTCCCCCGCTGGTCCACCCACAGGAACTGGATCCAATAGCGTTGGCTGTGTCCTGGCCACGAGGATGACAGATCTCTGGGTACCAGCGGGTGAGACACCTCCAGGTTTCTCACACCTGTGAAAGCATTGTGTAACAGATGTTATCATTTGCGAAAAGATTTGGTTATCTGGTCTTAGGTTTGTTGATGCTGAGGTTGTATCTCCAGTCATTGGGCAATTATATTCATGGTCTAGGGTACCTTTTTGTACTCCAATGGATATTGGTATTGCCACAAATAGATTCAATTCAGCTCCTCCACTGGATCCCGTCCTGCTGTTTATTTTGAAAGAGGTCAAGCCTAACCTTGGATCGCTGGTTGCCCAGGCAGTTAATCACTCCTTTATCTCTGGTTCTATTCCTTCTTTCTTGAAACATGCACTGGTGATCCCACTTCTAAAGAAATCATTTATTGTCCCCAATCTTCCTGTGTATTTCTGCTCTATGTCTCTTCTTCCTTTTTTGATGAAACCCTTGTAATCTCTGGTTATTCCCGTGCGTAGTAATTCTTTAGAGGAGTCTTTCTTCTTTGATGCTTTCCAGCCTGGCTTTCATCCTGGCCATGGCACACAGTCTGTGCTGGTGTCGGTAGTTGATGACCTCGCAAGGTTTTATTATTTTTGTTTATTTTTTATTTTTATTGATACAGCTGAAATTAATCAACTTTTCAAGTCCCTTTTTATTACAAAATATGTCAATTAATTAATTTTCCATTATTATTAATAAAATAAAAAATGATCTTAAAAGTTCTCTTTCGTCTATGTACAAACCTAGCATATAAAGGTTACAAAGAAATTATCATAAAACATAAACGAAACAGAGAAACAAAAAAACATGAAATGATCATTGTCTCTTCTATACATAATCAAAATCAGCAACACTCACTTTGATTCAAGTTTTAAAGACGTCAGAAAATTGATTGTTGCTATCTGTAACATTTTGTAAGAGGAGCCTGCAATCTACACCCAACATGTTTGCTCTTCTAGCAATCCCAAATATCTATGAAAATTCTTAAAATGTATTACTCTCAACGATGTTAATTCAGGACAATTTACAATCAAATGTTCAACAGTTTCTCCTATACCACCCTTCTGACAGAATCTACAGATATTTTCTTGTTTTGTTATGAGTTTCCGTTTGTAAAGTAAAGCTCTTGTAGGCCATAAATTGAAACAAAACCAAAGGATTGCATGGCTATAAAACACAGTTGCTATTTGTTCAAGATATTTTTCGGGTATACTCATATGTTTCGGTGAAAATATTTCCAGGGAGAAAGTATGATAACACAAACATATCGCATGATTATCAATCCAATCCATTCTATAAAGTTGCCTTTTTGCTTTGTCTGGGTTAGGTACTAACAACTCAATAGAGATATCCGCATGCATGTGGATCTGATATATTGCTAACAACCACCTTTGTACAAATCGATGAGAGCTGGAAACAATATACTCCGACAGTGTTTTCAATATTCTCGGCCTAGATGTCGATATTATACATTTCGGAAATAATGCACATGTTTTCCAACAGTAGGTTGCATATAATGAGACAAGACCCAATTCATACCGTATCCAGGAAATGGGAATACAGTGTGGTAATTGCAGTATTTGTTGCCAAAAAAGTTTTTCCCATTTATCACAAGTGTTAGATGATATTGGGATGTCTGTTTCAAGACCATATAGAATGGTTGGTACTACTTTTGCTTTCCAGTATGTTAGGGCTGGGAGCACAGTACATTTACAT
The DNA here is from genome assembly GCF_040938575.1 of Ambystoma mexicanum. Taxonomy (NCBI): domain Eukaryota; kingdom Metazoa; phylum Chordata; class Amphibia; order Caudata; family Ambystomatidae; genus Ambystoma; species Ambystoma mexicanum. Next base: position 201,523,246 of record NC_090934.1, on the reverse strand, counting down.
AATGGTGCAACATAATTTTTGTCTGAGACACCGCAGTCAGAATTTTGTGTTCAATTGATCTATGTTGGGTGTTTGCTTTTTCCAACCCCTCAAAACACATTCCAAGGTACATGTAATCAGGTAAGATTTCTAATGGCATATTCTTAATAGACCATCTGTTCAGTCTGCCTCCACAGTTTGTTGGTTTACATACAACTATCTGAGTTTTTGCTGTGTTAATACTCAATTAATTGGAGCTAATGTATTATTCGAAGGTTGTCAATAACTTTTGTAATCCTACTGGTGTCTTTGCTATGAGCACCAAATCGGCTGCATACATAAGTGCTTTGATCAAATACCCCTTCATTTTTGGCGAATCAGAATTTATTGTCTCAAACACGTGTTTCACATCCTGTATGAAATAATTAAAGATTGCGGAGGCCAATAGACAGCCCTGCTTAAGGCCCCGGGATGTCAGTATTTCATCTGACAATAAGCCTTGTAAATTCAACCTAATACAAATGGATGTGTTGGTATGAAATTCATATATCATGTCACATAAAGCAGATGGACATTGATCACGTAGTAATTTTGACAGAACTCTCGAGACCGAATCAAACGTGGCCTGCAGATCCACGAATGCAAAAAATACTTGTTGCTTTATTTGATGACGATATTTTAACGCATTGATGCATAGTAAATGAATGCCTGTATCTAGTCCTTTTACAAATCCTGTCTGTTGGGGATCACGTAGTTGGCATTTTAACGTCCAAGCATTGAAATCTCTCAATACACACTTTGCAAAAATAATTCCAGGTAAATCAGGAAGGGCTACAGGCCTATAATTCGTTGGTTTAGAGTAGTCGCCCTTCTTGAATACCGGGACGATGATAGAAGACTTCCAAGAGCTTGGTAGCGATCTATGCTCAAGGATTTGTTGAAACATGGAGTGTAAAATCTCGGCCCAAATATGGGCATTATCTTTGAGCATTTTATTATGGGGCCAATCAGGGCCTGCTGCTCTAGAATTGCTTGCCTGCCTAATGTAGTCGCAGATGGTATCTGGGGAGCATTCTAGTTCCCACTGCTTAATCGTTTGCATCTTATAGTGAAAGCCATCGAATGCTGGGTCCCTGAAATATGTAGACCATTGTTTCTCCGATACACCATTTGCCTGAACTTCTATTTGGTGGGATCGACTGCACTCATTCAGTAGAATCCATGTGGCAGCAGAATTTTTTGTTGCTATGGTCTTAAAGAAAACTTCACTATCGTGAGTAAATAGTCTGGCTTTATGAGCTCGAATCCAGTTGGTGTATCTACATTTGGCTGATCTTAGCCTCTCTAGCATCAAAGGTGAAGCTGCTTTCAAGATGTTCTTGCGTTCTCTCTGATATGCAACTTTCCTTTCTCGCACTTCAGGATTTATGAATGTATTTCACCTTTTGGTTATTTTGTATTTCAATGGTATCTTTAAACCACTCTAGAATTCGAGTATATGGGTACAAAGTGTGATCATTTGCATGAACCTTTATGCAATTATTAAGCGCCTGCAATTTTGATATTGACCAAATGAATCTTGTTCTCGCATTGTTGATTGCCAGGGATTGTTGAAGATATATCTGTTGTTCTTTCCCATTCACTTGGTCCCACATAAATCGAGTTGGTAATAAATTGTGGTCGCTTGCAGGCAACGTTGTTATATTTAGAGAGATTATTCTTGAAAAATGCCTGGTGTCAACGAATATGTGATCAATTATGTGATCAATTATGCTGAAACTACTATTTCTATGCCATTTCGGTTGAGCTGGAACATCACCTTTAACCGCACCATTGACCAAGGTAAAGGATCTCTCTGACATAAACGCAAACCACCTTCGAGCCTCCTTGGGTTGCTGGCATTTTTTTTTGCTATTATAATCTATATTGAAGTCACCTACTACAAAAGTAGAAATTACATAATTTGCTAGTGCAATCATTTGTAGCATGCTTGATAATTTCAGATAAAATATATCGTCTGATATACCATACGGATTCCAATATATGTTTATCAGTCCAATTGTTCCTGTTGGACTAATCAATTTCACTAGTTGTAAGAAGCTACTGTGATATAGCCACGGTTCTAGACTGAGGCCAGATGTTAAACGAACCGCAACAAGTAGACCCGAGGATGATCTGCCCTTAAGTCCTCTAATTGTAGGGACTAGAGAAACAGCATAGTTATCCCATACAGGTGGAAGAAGTAACCAAGTTTCTTGAAATGCTAATACATCAAAACTGATGGTAACGTTTTTTATGGAGGACTCAAGATGAGTATGACCTCTTGTATTCCAACATCCCAAAGTAATTGATGGCGTCTCCTGCACATTACTTAGTTATGTTCTAGGAAATGTTGAGGAGTTGGATTGTAATCTTACTCTGTGGTCCGGGTTGTCTAGAGTTCTGGTGGATGAATATATGGCATTTGTGTTTTGATTATGTATTCGCACCGGATCTTGTGCTAACAAAAAACCCATCTCAAAGAGTTGCATTTTTGCCTTCCATAACACATTGAAAACCAATCCTGATGGTATCCAAAGTCTTACTACTGTGAGGTTCTTTCCGGCAATACATTCAATTAATTCAATATCTCTAGATGTAATCGACTCCAACTCTGCAACATCAGCAAAAATATTCAATACACTTTCTCGATTTAAATCAAACATATTTAATTGCCCTCCACGGCATTTCATTATTAAGGAATGACAGTTGAAACTGTTGTTAGGCTGTCTAGACTGTCTGGCAAGATGCTGGGGTGGTTGCTTTTGGTTATTCATAGATCTTAAGGGATCAGTAGATGTTAACAGAGCTTGCTTATACGGGTATGGTGAGGGTCGGGCATGTGAATATGCCTGGTCCCTTCCTTGCTGTTGAGGTAGATATTGCAAGTGTGCAGCCTCACGTGGACTTTGAGTATGGTGATTATACCCCTGTTGTGGAGTATTACTTGTCCCCACATTATTTGTTAGTTGTATTGACCTGGCTCTCTCTGCTACCGCATCTTGTATCTGCAGCGTCTTTTTACCTGGTGCCCCATATATGCCTTGAGAGCCCTGTCTCACATTATCTAGCATAGGTGGATGAGGTCCAACACTTGATGTTATTTCTCCGTCTCTGTTAGACGTTTTTAAAGCTTTATCTTTCTCTGCTAGATATGAGTCAATCATTTTTTTCATCACTTCCATCGAATTGATGGGTGGCAGAATTTCAACATTCACCGGTGTCGCATCTGAAAACGATTTTGCTCCTGCACTTTCTAAGGCACTCCTATTACTATTTTCAATTGCCTGAACTAGTTAATTTAAGGGGGAGTGTTGCATAGGTGCGCTGCTTACTTTTGGAGTTGCATCACTTAAGAGCGCACTAGAGGGCAACTGGTGGTTCATAGCGCTTGTTTTATCTTGTAGCGACTCCAAGTCTAACCTCCCTGCCATATTAGATTCAAGGCGCTCTTGTTTCTTATTCCCTTTAGTAGCTACCGCTAGTGTGTTGAAAAATTACGTCATTTTATTTTTGGGCATTTTCATTCATGGCAGGGCTTGCTTCAAGGCTGTCAATTACTGAGCTATTCAGAATTTGATGCATGGAACTGACAACACTGTCTGACAGACCTGCACATCTAGGTGCCTCAGTCATATTCGCATCAGGGTGTAGTATAGTAGCGTCGGACAGTGATTGCGGCATTGGTGATACAGCTCTGGTCGCTGTACTCTTGGCCATGCCTCTTCCCACGCCACAGTGTGTAAAGAAGGAAGCGGTTTTAACTGGATCATTTATAGTACGCCCCCTCCATTGAAACGGCTTTTGGAATTTGCTGGGAACAATTGGCGTTATTTTGGAAGGGGCAGCTGGTGTTAAAGTAATTGCAGTGATTCTGTCACCATTATGCGATTAGTAAAGTATGCCGTATTTATGGGCATACATGTTCTTAAAGTGTAGGGCTTCTTATACATAAGCCGCCACCAATTTAGTGATGGCCCTCAGAAATAACAAGACCTGTTGATTTCAAACTCCAGACCAGACTTCTCTGCGAGCCGCAAGCAGAAAATGAAGCGACCAGACTGTGTTCACAAAATGAGCATGCAGCTAGCAGCTCACAGATTAAAATAATAATAAAGCACATAAATAAAACCAAACCTAAACACAAAACAAAAATCAAGCACGTAATATCCTATCTCACCAAACAACCGGACACGCCGGGCAAAGCGGGCTAAGTGGTACTTCAAAAAGGTACTTCGCTTGCAAGTAACGCGTGTGCTGGTGCGTGTGCAAGCCCAACTTATAGTGGAAAATGAAGTTCAGCCCCTCCAGCGGCGTGGCAAACAAATTTGACACAAAATGATTTCTACAAGGAAAAAAAAAGAAAAGCTAGATAGGTTTCTAGATAAGTTGTGTTGCTTGTTGCATAACCAGGTCTCTTGCCAGGTCAGGTTTAATGTCTTGAGCAAGTTCTAACCTGGGAAACAGAGTCCACAGTAACAAACTGCACACTGCAGAAGTGTTCAAACGTTTCCAGCGGGACCCAGCGGGCTAAGCGGTACTTCAGCAAGGTAGTTCGCTTGCAAGGTGCGCGCGCGCTGGTGTACGAGCAAGCCCAACTTATAGCGGAAAAGGAAGTTCCGCCCCCCCTGGGGCATGGCAAACAAATTTGGCACAAAATGCTTTCTAGGAGGAAAAAAAAGAAAAGCTAGATAAGTTGCTAGATAAGTTGCGTTGCTTGTTGCATAACCAGGACTCTTGTCAGGACAGGTTTAATGTCTTGAGCAAGTTCTAACCTGGGAAACAGAATCCACAGTAACAAACTGCACACTGCAGACGCGTTCAAACGTTTCCAGCGGGACACAGCGGGCTAAGTGGTACTTCAAAAAAGGTACTTCGCTTGCAAGTAACGCGTGCGCTGGTGCGTGAGCAAGCCCAACTTATAGTGGAAAATGAAGTTCAGCCCCTCCAGGGGCGTGGCAAACAAATTTGACACAAAATGCTTTCTACAAGGAAAAAAAAAGAAAAGCTAGATAGGTTTCTAGATAAGTTGTGTTGCTTGTTGCACAACCAGGTCTCTTGTCAGGTCATGTTTAATGTCTTGAGCAAGTTCTAACCTGGGAAACAGAGTCCACAGTAACAAACTGCACACTGCAGAAGTGTTCCAACGTTTCCAGCGGGACCCAGCGGGCTAAGCGGTACTTCAGCAAGGTAGTTCGCTTGCAAGGTGCGCGCGTGCTGGTGCGCGAGCAAGTCCAACTTACAGTGGAAAAGGAAGTTCAGCCCCTCCTGGGGCGTGGCAAACAAATTTGGCACAAAATGCTTTCTACAAGGGAAAAAAAGAAAAGCTAGATAAATTGCGTTGCTTGTTGCATAACGAGGACTCTTGTCAGGTCACGTTTAATGTCTTGAGCAAGTTCTAACCTGGGAAACAGAGTCCACAGTAACAAACTGCACACTGCAGAAGCGTTCCAATGTTTCCAGCAGGACCCAGCGGGCTAAGCGGTTCTTCAGCAAGGTACTTCGCTTGCAAGTTGCACACGCGGGTGAGCGAGCAAGCCCAACTTATAGTGGAAAAGGAAGTTCAGCCCCTCCAGGGGCGTGGCAAACAAATTTGGCACAAAATGCTTTTTACGAGGAAAAAAAAGAAAAGCTAGGTAAGTTGCTAGATAAGTTGTGTTGCTTGTTGCATAACCAGGTCTCTTGTTAGGTCAGGTTTAATGTCTTGAGCAAGTTCTAACCTGGGAAACAGATTCCACAGTAACAAACTGCACACTGCAGAAGCGTTCCAACGTTTCCAGCAGGACCCAGTGGGCTAAGTGCTACTTCAGCAAGGTACTTCGCTTGCAAGGTGCGCAAGGCTTTATGACCAAGGTGGTATTGGGGTGCTGATGCTGATTTTACTCGATCTTTCAGCTGTCTTTGACACCATCAATCATTCTATCTTGCTTGGTTGTTTAGCCGTGGCAGGCATCTCAGTCTCTGTGCTGTTCTGGTTTAGATCCTTTCTGGCAGATCAGGCCTAATCGATCTCTCCCTTTTCGTTCTGCTTCGGCTGCTCTGACCTGTCGGATGCCACAGGGGTCAGCCCTCTTCTCTGTCTTGTTCAATGTCTATATTTCACCTCTTAATGTCAAATTGTCTTTGGGGAAATCCCCAAAGAAATTGGAAGGACCTCTTGTGTCTATAGACATGTCAACATAAAGAAAATTGCTTCTTTCTTAATAATATGATCAATCCATGATTAACTGGTAAACATTGCTGCATCCAATAAAGAGATGTTCATAATAATCAAAAGATTATTTATTTCAGAGACAGAGGCAAACTATACGGTCCAATGCATTTCAGTCCATAGACCATCCTCAGAGAGCAAAGCCTGCCTGTCTATTCCCAACTAACGCGCTTTTTACACATCTGCATAATTAAGCATAACTCCCTGGTAAATGTAGTAACTTCTTGAGAAGAATCAGTAATTGTGATCCATACTAAGAGAGAAACACCCCATAATGCAAGTAGGGGACGTTTTTGGCGACAGGATCACATACCTACATTGAATATTACATATTTCCTATTTATCATTTGAGAATTATTAGCGGTGCCCACTCAACAGGTCCTTCAAATATACAGCCTCTTACCAAACGTATCCTATCTCATGGCTTCCATTGAAGATTGTCGTACGTTTAGATCGTTCTCATTCTGGCAGAGCCTTTAAGCTAAGACTGTGTTTGGAAGCCGTGGGTTGTTGGGTGAGCGACAAGTGAAGGCTGAAGTGGTGGCAGTCTGCGGAAGTGGAATACCCAGGACCTGTGTGTGCATCTGACGTCTATTCTGCAGCTGTCTCTTTAACTCTGTGCAAGGAGAAGCATACTTAAACTTACTCAGGTGTGAAGCGCTGGCATGTAAGTGGAAGCTGAAGTGATAACAGTCTGCGGCAGTGGAATACCCAGGATTGTGTCTGCATCAGACTTCGATTCTGCAGCTGTGCCTTTAACTGCATGCAAGGAAGAGCATATTGAAACTGACTCAAGGTGCAAAGCGCCAGCGCGTAAGTGGTGGCTAAGTGGTGGCAGTCTGCGTTAGTCAGGCAGTTTGGGAGTTACTGTGAGGTAATTGGCAGGCTTTACTTGGCTGCGGTTAGGTGGCAAGACTGGGCAAGTGCACTATTACTTTATATTACTTACGCAGCTGTGTGACGGGTTGACACGGAGAACGAGCTGTGGAAAAGTCACGGCACTATCAACTTGTATATCCTGCTCAGCTTTTTTTGGGCTCCCTTGAATCTCCTGTGTGGTGGGTCCTAAATGTACCAGTGCAGACAAAAGCCAATGAGATATCCACATTGGCAGCCTTTTCAACTCTTTGGGGCATAATTAATCAAAGTGCTTAATGGATTTAGTCAAGTACTGTGGAGGACCGGGCTAACCTGACCCCCTGTAAGTGGCTCTGGCATGATGGCTCTGATACAAACATCGAAGAAAGCCGCCCGTACTGAATAGGGAACTTAATGCACGTATAATCAATGGGGTGTCTGTTTATGAGGCAAATGCCAATGTGGGATTGGATATAAGTGTCTCTACCAGACAATCACCAAACGTTATTCCACCAACACGTCTTGTTCTTCTCACCTTTTTATATCGGATTCAATAAAAAACTCGGAATCATGCAGACTCTCTCAGACATCAGAGTAAGTGTATGCGGGATATCTAGATTAAGGGCGCGCTGAGAGTAAATATGTATTGGAATATTTTAATCAAAAACGGTGTAAGCAAGACAGATGAATACGTGCTGTACACTGTATTTATGAATGACAACAAATACACTTATACAATATAAAACACTTTTAATGTGTTCAATGCAGAAACAAATGTTTTGAACAAAGATCTACAAGCGCCAATGCAAAATCAATTATTTTGAACAAAGATCTAGAAGTGCCATATTTTGAACAAAGAGATAGAAGTGCCAACAAGTGTTTCGAACTGTTTGGTCTTCCTCAGGGCACAGTGTCTCAGTCAAAGTCCTTTTCCAGAAAAACTTGAACTAACATTCCATATATCTATACGATAAGAAGAGAGAACAATGAGAGGAAGGTGGAGACAAAAAGAAGAAAACAAAAATGAGCAATAATAAGTATTGTGAACTCGTTCTGGTCACTGATTAAAAATCTGGGAGTCAAACTAGCATTACAAGTGGTTACAATTGATGAGTCGGTTTGGATCAAACATTTTGATGCCCTTTACGTGGGTCTGCCCCGCAAGTCACCACTTATAAGTTTGCTATGGAGGATATTCGTCAAAATATTATGAAATGCAAACCATCTAGGGCCCCCAGCCCAATGGTTTATCGAACTGAACATTCAAGTTGGATCCATTGTTAAGGGCTTCCTTATTGTATAGATTATTCTGCAATATTGTGAATGCATGCTGCATCCCACCATCCTGGAGAGGTGCCCATATTGTGGTCATTTTTAAAAAAGGTGACAGAGATGATCCCCAAAAATAATGGGTAATTTCAACTTCAGATGCTGGTAGTAAAAGATATTCTAATATTCTTTTGAGAGATTTTGACCGATGGGCAGCAGGTACTTCACAAACTTGTTTTGTTTTGCAACTTTTAATCACCCTGGCCAGAGCCTGAATAAACCATTGTTTTTAGCTTTTCTTGACCTCTTCCAGGCCGTCGATTGTGTTGACAGAATTAAGCTCTGGGACAAAATGAGAATTAAGAATTGCCTGCCTAATTTTGGAACTTCACAAAGAAATGCGGTTTTGCATAAGGCTCGACAATAAGGTTGTGGACTTGAACAATTTCTTTTTAATTTTTATATGCATGATATTGGTTTGGTTTTTAACAATCTTAACTCATATACGCCATGATTAGAGAACATCCATTTACAGTATTTGGTATATGCAAACGAGCTTGTGATCTGCGGGCAAACTGCAATAGTTCTCCAAAGAAGCCACGTTGCAGGAAACCTTATCCTAAGGGAGCTATATCTATCAATCAACCCATCGAAGACAAAGGTATTATTGTGAGAGCCTGGAAAAATTTTGTAAAAAGAAGTTCAAAGTTTAATTTCTCATTGAATGGCCTAATATTGGGTCTAGTGGAAGATTTTGCGTCTCTGAGTGCAATGTTATATGCTGTTAGGAATAAAGCAAAGAGTTCTGTAGCCTGATGAATCAGGCCAGCATTGCAGCCACCCAAATGGGATCATTCGCTAAGAGATTTGGAAAGTTTGCAATCAGGCCACTGTTGTTATTCTATCAACAAAAAATGATTCCAAGAATTACTTATGGTGCACATACTGTTGAATCTGACGTGGAGTGAGACAAAATAGAGGCATCAATCTGGAGAAAGACGCTGAATCTACCGCAGGCTCTCCCGGTTAGTGTTATACGCCATGAAATGGGGTTGATCTCTCTGGGTACTTGTGTAAACTGGCAAAAGCTTCAGTTGCACACACACATGTTGATGCCCCCCAGATTTACGGTGTTTCATGAAATGTATTCCTGAGTTTAGGTGACCCAATGTAGAGCTTTATTGAATTGGGAGATAGGGCCTCATTACACGGTAGGCGGTAAACCATTGTGCTATTAGCACCATGGTTGCCGCTGGTACCATACCGGCACCACCATGGAGAAAAGGGGAATTACCACACTATTCCAAGGTTGGCGGGGCGGTAATTCCCCCTTTCTCCATGGCCCTTCCCCATTCCCATTTTTGCCCCATAGGGCTCAATGGGAATGGGGAAGGGGCTAATTACGGTACCACAAATTGCGGTACCGTAATTAGCAACAAGGTCCCTTTGCGGGTCCCAACTTTAACGGCTGGTCTACACAAGCCGTTAAGGTCGGGTCCCGCAAAGTGACCTCGTAGTAAGGCGGTAAGGGTTTACCGGTACTGGTGCCCTTACCGGTACCGGTAAACCCTTACCGCCTACCATGTAATGAGGCCCATAGAGTGTAATAAACTATTAATTAAATTAGAGGTTACTAGTGCGAACCTAAAAATAACTTCAACAATGGTGGAAAAGAAGTTGTGCGAAATGGACTGGTGTGAACATCGCTCAAAATGTTGGGTTATCATGTGTCGGACTATTTTATTTTTGATATTAGAGGTTTTAATATGTTGCCTTCTTATCTTTCTAAACATCTGTCTTGTGCTTTTAAAGCTACATTTTTAAGATTGAGATTTAATCTGTTTTTAACTAAAGAAGTGTTTGGGGTGAGGGCCCAGGAGCCTAGGCGTGAAAGACTTTGTAGACATTGGGCCTCATTACGAGTTTGGCGGTAACCCGCCGGTGCTATCGGCGGACTCCCGCCGAACACTTAACACAATTCCACCACCTGATATCCCAGTGCCACTGGGACATTACAAGTCCCGGTGGCCCGGGATATCAGGTGGTGGAAAGTGTAAGTCCCCATTCCCGAGGAGTCTGATAGGACCCCACAGGAAAGGGGACATGGAAGCACCAGCACCGGTGCTAACGGTGCCAGTGCTTCTGCGAAAACCATGCATGCAGGGGACGCTGCACCCGGCAGATCCGACCCACCGGGAGCAACGGCCCCTGCAGGCATAGTGGTAGTCTGGCGGTCCGAAAAGGGTGCCGGTATGTTGCTATCGGCACCTTTATTTCCGGACCGCCAGACTTAGAATGAGGCCCATTGTAATGCTAGCATCGAAAATCTAAAACATAGTGTACCCTTTAAGCATCGCTGAGCCATGATTTATTCTCCAAACACATTACTTATGAATTCTGACAATTTTTGGCAATGTTCAAACTCTCACAAATTATCACTTTGTGATGCATCTTTACATTTTTGTAATATTATTTTTAAAATGGACTGTATGAAATAGGAAATGATCTATTTTAATCTTGTAATGTGAGAGCTGAATTGTATGAAATTGAAATGTATGTTCATGACTTGTGCAAAAGGTTTAGCTAAATTGCATTAAATAAAAAATAACATGTCATTTATGGGCGTGGTATGATGAGCGACAATTGGCTGAAGTTGAACGGGGATACGACTGAAGTACTGGTGGTTGGTTCCCCCATAAGCCACTTCTTTTCGATTTCAGCTTTTTGGCCTACTTCTCTTGGCTCTTTTCCCTCTGCAGTACCAGTGGGTAAAGACTTGGGCTGTACAATCTCAGCCTCTTCATCTGCTTAAGCCCAAGTTAGTGCTGTCTGCCAGTCTGGCCATTGCAAACAAATGATTCTGCACATGCCTCTCCCTTACTTGCCAGTCCATATACGTGCGTCTGTGGTAACTTTGGTTTTTGGTGCTAGGGATCATTGTAACTCTCTTTTTTAGCACGGCCTGGGTACCTAATGCAGTGTTGCAAATTCTTCAAAATTCGGATGTGAACATCCATCAAACAGACAAAAACACAACAATACATAATAAAAACAATACATTATTCAGTCAACAAGAATAAAATAAAGACTTTCATAACACTGTCGAAACACCCTTTCTTTTATACATAGCTCTTTTTAAAAAAGATAATGACAACATATACTGAATTCACATATAGAGCAAGACCGGGCGATAACAGAGCAGATTGAACTGTCTAAAAAGAGGTAGTAATGTGGACTTTCTAATGTCCCTGTATGCTGGGCAGAAGTGAATGAAATGCTTTAGGTCCTCCCAGACCTCCCCACATAGCGGACAGCTTGCTGTATCCATACAACCCTCCCAGTCTGGGGATATCTACATATATATCCTCACAGAATCTTTGTGCTCTCACAGAGACGTGGAGCCATGCAGCAGCTGGGCCCTCGCTCGCTCTGGACATACCACAGGGATATAATATTGTGTGCCAGGACAGACAAGAGGGAAAGGGGGGTGGGGTTGCAATGATCTATAAAGAAACCTTAGCCCTGTGGAGATTTGATTCCATAAATCTAGAGAGCTGTGACATCCTCCACATTAAAGTCAGAACGGATGCCGAGAATACTATAAATATGATTCTCGTTTACCGACCGCCTTCCCCTATGCAGGATTTCACAAATCAGATATGTGACTTACTCCTAACCTTTTTAAAATCCAGCTCTAAAACTATACTTTTGGGGGATTTTAATTACTGGCTTTTAGATGAGTGTAAGACACAAGCCAAGTCTCTTCATGGTGCCCATACAGCCCTTGGTTTTATTTACTTTATGAAAACCCCCATTCATATAAAGGGCAACACGCTTAATTGGATAGCAGGACATAATGGTAGCCTAGCTAGCCAGAATGTATGCCTTTGCCTTTAGTCTGACCACTTTTTTATTCATTTTGACGCTGTATTTGATAAGAAGTTTATGAGGAAGAAATTGATTACTTCCACAATATGGTGTATAAACCTAAAAAACCTTACACCAGAAGCTCTTGATCCATGGCTCATCCCACTGCAACAGAACATGAATGACTCCACCTTCGTAGATGAAATCTCCGAGGCTTATCAAAACACTTTACAGAAAGCCGTGAATATACTAGCTCCATGGCACAATAAGAAAGTCTTTCAAAGGGAGATTATCCCTTGGTTCTCTACAGATTTACAAAAGCTAAAAAGTTGAAAAATTAAAGCACTTTATAACTGGAAAAGATTGCCCACAGAATCTGATAAAGAAATGTATAAAACAACAGTAAAAAGATTTAAGTAAGCTGTTATCACAGCAAAAAAATCATACCTGGACGATCGCATATATAAGGCACATTCTCAACCCAGGGAACTCTTCAAAGTACTGAAAGAGTTAGAAACGCCTAAGCAAGATAACAGTGGGACAGTTATCCGAGACGCTGAATGGGGTAATTTAGTACAAGATGCCATGTACTCTAAATTGAAGAGCATCAAGGATACGATTGTCCTATCTAAAAAAGTAACCAATCTGAAAGATATCGATATATCAGACTCTAAATGTAAAATATGGAAACTGGAAGAACTATTCACTTTTAAACCTGTAAGTGAAACCGAGTTGGCCTTGATTATTGAAAAATTGAATCCCAGAAACTGCAAAGTGGATGTCTGTCTGGCCGTGGCCATTAAGGCATGCTCCTGCGTATTAATTTCAACATTATGCAGATTTGTGAATGCATCATTTAGGGACAGTTGTGTCCCAAGAAGCATTAAGAATTTGTGGATCACACCTCTGCTAAAAAATCCTGGTCTCTGCCCGGGGGATCCTTTGAATTATCATCCTATCTCAAACTCCTCTTTTCTCCTCAAAATTTTAGACCGAGTGGCGTATTCCCAAGTCCTTATCCATCTCAGATCTAATAACATCCTGAACCAGTGGCAATCCGGATTCAGAGAGAGTCATGGGACCGAGACGGCGTTGCTGGACCCCAAGACAAGGCTACTTCGTAACATGGACCAGAGAGAAACAACTATGCTCATGCTCCTTGATATTTCCGCCGCTTTCGACCTGGTCGACCATGTATTACTGGTCGCCAGGCTGGAGGAGGTGGCAGGATTTGCAACATTAGCAGTGCAGTGGGTTACATCCTTTCTCAGCGAACGCCAGTGTAGGGTGAGCAGCGCTTTGGCAGGTGCTAGACCCAATGAGCTTGCTCAAGGATTGCTACAGGGGGCTTGCCTGTCTCTGATGTTTTATAACATCTTTACAGTTCCTTTCCTTGATGTTTTGGAGGACAACAACATCGAGTTTACCAACTACACCAATGATACGCAATGTGTCATCCCCCTCACTGGCAATTTTGAAGTAGATGAGCTTAACATCAATAGGATTTATGGCCTAATACAAAGGTGGCTGTGCAACAATGGCCTCTCACTTAATACTAGTAAAACAGAGCTGATGTTAGTCAGTTCTGAAGCTAAAACTCGCAAGATGGAGATGGTATACACTCAGCTCCAGATTGATGGTTGTAATTAATAACAAAAGATAGCCATGGTCTCCAACAGATGGTTCTCTTGTTGATTTTTATTAGGGGATTCATCCAAATATACTGACATATAAACTGAGAGCTATTTGTATGGGGTAAAATCAGGTATGAATGAACGTACTTAATTGAGATGTTAATACTAGTGCTATAATGCATCTGTTATTATTGTTGAAGTATGGACAGTCTAGGAGAACATGAGGGGCGACCATCACTCTCTCCACGAGTAGCCAGTTTGGCAAGTCAATAATGTTTGGAAAAAACCATAACTGTGTTTGTCTTAGAACAAATGCAACAAGATATTTTTTTATATCAACATGATATTTTTATAGTTTCCGTCTCATGCTGATCATTTATAAATGATTGAGAAGATCAGCGCCAGCCTATCTGCAGGATGAACTTGTTGTTAAATCCAATACACACAATTTGAGATCTAACAACTCCTCTCAACTGAAAATCTCTGCTTGCAGACTGGTGCAAGTTAAGAAAGGAGCCTACTATGCAGCAGCAGCTCCGCTGAGTCTGAGAGAGGAACACTCAATCATGATCTTTAGGAAAAGACTTAAGACTCTTCTATTTAACTAACTTGACTCGCCCACCTTCAGCATTGCTGTAGCAGATGGGCTCTTGCCCATGTCTGTCTTTTAATTATCTGTTGTGTTGTATTGTCTATGTCTCGTCGCGCCTGTAAGCCTCCTGGTTGGCGGCAGCACTATTCAAATCAATAAAGTAAAGTAAAGTTAACTGTATTCCCCCCAAATGTAGGCAATCCATTCTGACATGTGTAATCAGCCGACTATCCCCCTTTTAAGAGCTCATAAGTAGATAAGGCTGTATCCTATCTACCCAGCTGATACCAGCATGTGCACTATCATGATTAGTAACATGTGCCCGAATTTCCCTCTTTTCCATAACTGCTGACATCGAAATACACTTAGAATTCTGCTTTTGCCCCAATGACAATAAGCTGCCAGGTGGAAAAAGGACCAAAGCGTTACTCTTACTTAAGCAGTCTTTGATAAAGATGAGCCAGGGAATGTTATACCAGTTAGCGGACCTATCAAAGACATAATAATAAAGTGACTTAAACTAGCATGTTCATTGGACCAAAGGTGTAGCCAGAAAGAAATCGGAGCCAGCTCTCACTGATCCTCCAAGAAGCCCACACCCAGTTCCCTATGCACTCCTACACTCAATGCAGATCTTGGGAGTCCCAGTAAACGTCTGAGAAACTTGTTTTCCTACACCTGTAGCTAAGATGCTTTCATACAACCCCATAGAGGTGATCCATACAAGGTTGCCACTTTCGTTTGTCTCGCATACACCACTTAAGACAAAACCCTGGCATTGAGTCAAAAAACGGAAAAGCCCTCCTGTATGTTGCATCACCTTCAACGATTGCTTTCTCAGGTGCGCACGGCCCGTGACTGTGTCGGAAACCTGTACTCCCAGATAGTCAACATCCTTGACTCTGGGGATGATTGCCCCATTACAGACCAATGGGCTCATTTTCACCCACTATTTCCCCCCAACACACCCCATCAGCGTTGATTTGGAGGTATTGATCTTCAACTCCAGGTTATTCATAAATGCAGAATAAGTGTTAATCAAGCCCTGAAGGGCCATGGGGGTTCTTGCTATCAAAACTGTGTCATCAGCATAGGCTAGAATGGGTAATGTCCTGCCACACAGACACAGAGAATCCACCTTAGTCTCCACCAGGGCATCCTGCAGCCCATTGATATCCAATGTAAACAAAATTGGGGCCAAGACACAGCCCTGATGGATGCTCAGACCCACTTTTAAAAACACTGTGCATTATCCCCCTTGTCCACATTGGACCCTCGCCTTGTTATCGCTGTGAATTTCCCGAAGCACAGTCAGTATCTCAACTGGGCAGCCCAAAGACCTGAGTACGGCCCACAACTTCGGCCTATTGACCTTGTCAAAGGCTGTGCTCAGGTCTATAAAGGCAAGATACACTGCCTCCCCTCTACTGTACACTGAGCAAGACACTAATAGGTACAGGTTAAGAACGGGCTCCATTGTGCCTCTGCCCGGGCCGGAAACTGAGCTGTATTTGCAACAGGACCGAACAATCTTGTAACCATGCTTCAATGTATCAGTAACACCATCCCAAAAATGTATGAATGTGGTATCCAACAGGGATATTGATCTATATGACAAAGGACTAGAAGGATCCCCATTTTTAAATATTGGAAAAATGATTGCAGAGTTCCAAGACAGCGGATAAATTCCCGACCATAAACACGCGTTAAAAGCTAAGGTCAACAGCGGTGCCCACAATTGGGGTTGATCTTGGAACAAATCTGCAAGTCTGTTTGTTGATGGACCCAATAACCTCCTTTAAAGTAAAGCGCAGCAAAGATCCGGACTTCCTATCATCCCCCATACATCTCTGTCCTTAAACAGTTTTGAAAAATGCACCACACAAGTTATTGCCTCTGAGCATGTTCCCTCTGACTTTTTGATGGACTTGTATATTGGGCCACCGTTAACAAATTCCCAGAATGCCTTTGAGTTCTTGGTTTTTTCTGCATACAAAAAACCTGCCCATGCTTCTTCATCCAGCTTCACTTTCCTTTTTCCAACCGTAGCACGGTAATTAGCACACACCTGGACAATATCATTCTTAGAGCGGCCCAAGAATGTTAAAGCAGTCAACAGTGTATTTCTTGCTGCACAAATCCCTGCATGAGAGCCCCCAGTAGACCCTCAAATCCTGCTACCACCTGCTCTGTATTACCCATTTTGTATTACCTGCTCTGTATTCCCTTAAATTGGGTGGTGATCACTAGATGGGTCTTTCACTAATTCAAAATCCACGATTCTGTCCCACAGAGCCACTGAAAGACAGAAGTAGACAATGGTAGATGATCCTGAATGGTTGTTAAATGTTGGAATCCCGGAATATCTGGTAAAATGTGCCCATTCACAACACGCATTCCCCATTCCCTGAGCGAAGGGCAAAATTGCCAACCCCTCACACACATTTGGGGTTTTGGAATGCATAAATTCATGTCCCCCATTGGATCAAAAATATCATTTGGTGGCCCATTGCCCATTTTAAAGTTAAAATCACCCTCTAACACAAACATGATCATGTTAGCTATCCTCAATCCTCTGCCTTTGTTGATCATCAAAAAAGGCTTTAAGTTTTAACAGCATATTTGCCACGGCTAAATGTAAATATTCCTCACTTGTCATCTCGTGGGGATAGCATAATACAGATAGGAAAAGGTTCACCTCCATACGAAAGCCCTCAAGAAATAAAATATACACTCTTAAAGGTGGCAGAAACTGTTTTAAAAATATTACCATAAGGAAAGGGGGAAAAAATCGAAACAGGGGGGAGAAATCCAAAAATCACAAAAATCCCTAACAAAGTCGACTATATCCAGCTTCAGGGAATTTTTGCATATGTTATCTGTGCCGGCACTTGACCATGAATCCACTAACCCTATTGAGAAGAACCCTAAACCAAAGAGGCATAAAAATATAAAACGGGTATAAATTCTGGAGGTCGCAGCTAATAACAATGCGATGATCCCCCAGAATTTGGATGTTAGTTTAATGGAGATATGGGGCTAGAAGACGATATGCTCAATTTTACTACACATTCGATAATGGTGGCTCTTTTAGTAAGGCTTTATCTTTTGAAATTGAGCAGAATACTATAAGGAAGCCCTCCTGGAAGGATGATAGGATCAGTAGGAACATTGTAAACTATCAAAAACCTGCTCACCTCTCACCCCAACAATTCAGCACCCTTGAACAAAGAAGACTGAAGTCCCTAAAATATCAGAACTTTTTGATGAAAGGGAATTGTGAATCACTGAGGGTGGGGGAAGGGCCCAGCAGATTCTCAGGATTAGGGGATTGCTTGAGGCATAATGACAACTATGAAAGTGAAGGGGCCAATCTAACTAATGAATACAGGAGAGGTAGAGGGGAACAAGCTCCATGGGGCACAGGGGGAAACCTGTAATGGCAATCAAGGCGGATTCTCTGAAAAAAGGTATTAGGATTTACAGTCTGTGTCTGGAAAGTAGAGGGATAGCAGACGATGAGCTAGTCTTAAATAGATCCAACATTTTCAGGCTGATAACTAGCATACCAGGCCTGGGGGGCCTTTCAATCATCAGACATTGCCCAGGTGGAACATCTTGAAGATTTGGACTCGGGAAGTGTCTAGATGGTTATTCCCTCTCAGTTAGTCAGAGAAGCCATGTTGGAGTTAAGAAACATTTCTACTCCCAGGGTTTTAGATCAAGTGAGAGTGTAGACTTCTTGGGCCCCGTAATTAAGAGGGGAGCTGAGTTGTCATCCCCGTGACAGAACAGGAAGAGCTTATCTTATCCAGCATCGAGGATGTCTTACCTGCAGGGCCAATCTAAGGTTTTTTTGGGGGGTTCAGACCCTGTTGTACAGTGGTGCTGGATCAGGTGTTAACCTGTTTCAATTTGGAGTACTCAAGGTTATTTCTTTAATGATAGTTGACACCATTTTGTGCTTTGAGATAAAATGTATTTATTATACCAGATGGTCATTTGCAGGTTAGTCAGAAATAATTGTCAGATGTGTGACGTGCATTTTAGCGTACATTTTTCGGACTTAATCATAAGTTGCTTGCTTGCTTGTCTTTTCAGTGGCGACACGTGTTTCAACCATGGGTTTTTCTCAAGGCTATGCATTTTAGTGATAGTGGTGGGTTAGTGCAGTGATTGTGACAAGTAATTGCAGTATCGTTTGGCGATTTATCATACCAGTGAGGAGACCAATTTACATTAAGGTATTATTATGGTACCTGTTTAATGTACATTGCATTAGATACACATGTTTGACATTCATTTTTCAATTGTTATATGTTTGGGTCCATGATTAATGAGCCATTAGTTGAGCATGCATAATGTTGTATGTGCATAACATGTCAGGATAATAACAATGAGTTGAATAGTAATTGCCTGATATTGCCGCCCTTCAAGATGGGGTTGGCCCTCATGTCTATGCCACCTTTACTGACTTATGCATTGCTTACTGTTGCCGCCCTTCAAGATGGGGTTGGCCCTCATGTTCTTTGCCACCTATACTGACCTATGCATTGCTTGCTGTTGCCGCCCTTCAAGATGGGGTTGGCCATCATGCTTATGCCACTTATACTAACTTTATGCATTGCTTTCTGCTTCCGCCCTTCAAGATAGAGCTGGCCCTCATGTTTATGCCACCTATACTGACTTTATTCATTGCCTGGTACTGCCACCCTTCAAGATGGGGTTGGCCCTCATGTTCTTTGCCACTTATATGGACTTTATGAATTGCCTGCTCTTGCCGCCCTTCAAGATGGGGTTGGCCCTCTTGTTCTTTGCCACCTATACTGATGTTATGCATTGCCTGCTCTTGCCGCCCTTCAAGAACGGGTTGACCCCAATGTCTATACCACCTATACTAACTCTATGCATTGTATGCTGCTGCCGCCTGGCAACCTGGGGCTGGCCTTCATGTTTATACAACCTTTACAAAATACTTGCATTACTTGCTGTTGCCGACCTTCAGACGGGATTGGCCTACATGTTTATGCCACCTATACTGACTTTATGTACTTATGTAACTAAGCAAGCTTTCTGAGCAGTGCTGCGATGCCCGAGGGCAGTTGTGCGCTTTACAAATGCAAATAAATAAATAAATAATCATTGTGAGAGTACAGTTGTATGGTAAAACAGTAAAACTAAGCATTGCAATCAAGTGGGGGAGAGAACGGAAGATAGAGAATTGATGTTAGTCCCTTGTGAAGTGCAGAGCTTTAGTCAGAGGGCTTAGGTTGTAGGGTTGCTTACCGGAACATTGGTACATCCTGTCCCGTATGGGTCTTGATCAGTTGTGAGTCTTAATGTGGTAGCTGAGCAGCTTCTGCAGGGAATAACACAAGGGTTAAGTATGTGGCTGTGGCCGTTATTGTGTGAGGTGGGTTAATAAACATTAGTATTCATATGGCAGTGGCCCGAAGGTTAGTGGGGGAGTTGCAGGTGATTGCGATTAAGATGGCTCTTGCCATGGTGGTGTGATAGGTGTGGGTGAATGTGAAGTGTATGATGATACATGTGGTGGCAATGGGGGATGGCTGGGTGCCCACGACCTGTGTTAGAAGGGTGGATGTCGCTCGGTGGTGGGTGCGTCGTTCACCAAATGTGCCTTCAATTGCCTCGTAGGTGTAGAGAGTCTGCCAGTCAATGAGGACAAGTGCCCACTGTGCTGTTATGCGAGGTAAACGTCCATACTGATGAGCCCTGTGGGCCGGTTGTGTGGGGACAAAAGGGCCATTCAAGTATTCACCATTTTCAAGAGACGCGTTATCTCATGGTTACTCAGCAAGAACTAACCTGAAGACGGGGTATACAGGTGGCTGTTAATTGGCTATTTCTTTGTGAAAAGAAGAGCGCTTATGTGTGTGAAAGACTTGCGGGTAATACGGCAAGTCAATAGTGATCATGATATTCTAATAACATCCTCAGAAGTTCCACTCTTAAGACCCCGAAGACAATATTATCAATTCAACCTGGACATCACGGGGGGAGAAATAGGTTTAGATGGACTGAGGCATCCCTGGCAAAATTAAATATATGTATAGGAAAGAAAGAGGAGGACTATGTGACCACACTTAGCTTGTTCGCAGAAACTATTCGTAAAGGATTTTGGACTAGGTTCAAACATGTGCATGGTTTTGATATAGAGGTATTTAATAACAAAAATCTCTTAAAGAAGAACTTGAGAGCTGTGGCCCACTTAGACCACTCAGCGAGACTGTTAAGGGTAACATTGATCTCTAAGAATTGGCTGAGAGGATACAAGGCAACATTATTACAACATGATGGGGAAGATATGTTGAAATGGTTGCCTGCAAAAAACAGTGCCCAAATCTGGTCGCTCCTGAAAGCTGGGAATAACGAACTCCAGATGCCTCTACAGATTAATCCTATACATGAGCAGGTTTAGGCGCATTATTTTGAAACAAATCAGTCATTTTACCTACAGTTAAGAAGGGGGACAGGGAAGCCCCTCAGAATTATAGGCCGATAGCTTCTTTAGGACGCCCAGGCAAACTCTTTGCCCACTTCATCCTAAGAGACTTGGTGCTTTGGACATGGCGGACCGAACATCTGTATATACATCAATCTGGATTGGTGCCAGGGTTGGGTATGTCTATAAATGTTATGGCACTGTCGCTGGTTAAGAAAAGAGTAATTCAAACAAGGCAACCAGTGTACATGGCTTTCATTGACTTCAAGATTGCCTTTGATTCAGTTCCGCAAGATATCTTGTTTCAAGTCAAACTAAACCAACAGGGCCTTTTATTTAAACCAATACCGACATAGAGGGGATTAAAGCAGAGGTGTATCCTGGCCCCAGCCCTTTTTAATCTTTTTATAAGTGACATTGGAGACTATTTGGGGAAAGTAAATTCCTTTCCGCCCAAACTAGGGAGGTCTCTATATCTTGGCTGCTCTACACAGATGATCCTGTCCTTATGGAAAAGATGCCTGTAGGTCTAAAGAGATTACTAAATGCCCTGGATTGTTATGCAAATACTAATCAACTAATTATTAACGTAGAGAAATCGAACATACTCATACTAACTCCAAATAAAACGTCAAAGAGAGAAGTACATTGTACAAAAACCACTGCTGGTACTTGACGAATATAAATATTTGGGCATAAACACCAATAATGATACACAGGAAACCCCTCATAGAGCTGGTATTAGGCTAGGGTTATTCACAGGAAATATGGAAAATGTCCCCTTTCTACCTGTAATAATTTTAAGTTAGACTGCAATTTAATGGAAGTATATATTAGAAGAAAGTCCTGTCCCTCCCAACAAGGGTGCTGATCCAAATAACAAGATTCAAACTAGATTTAATATCTCTAGAGATTATGACGAAATGGAGAACTCTAACTTTGTTCAGAAAGTGTATCTTAGATCAACATAAAATGCATACTATAATACCGATAATAGCTCAATTGTTGGAAAATCACTGAGACACTTCACTCCTGATCTGGAAAAGAAATTGCCTAGCTATTATGGCACTAGCAGACATCACTGTGGATCTACTGTTGTATAATCCAGAAAACGCAAAAATGAAACTTTGGTCGTATGATTGGAGATGAACATGGGAGGCATGCAGTGGCAATAAGATATTCAAACATTGCCACATTGCCATTTGAATATGAAATCACTCCCCCAACTATCCTTGTAGCTACTAAAATGTATGTGTCAGAAATGTAGACCATGGTTTCTATGACTCTGTTTAAATGTATTGCAAACTAGAGAGGTCATGGGTACTAGATCAAACTGCCCTAGAGAACAAAGAGTTGTCTAGTGGTAGCTTGCCCTAAATAGTTGATGCAAAGGAGACAGTTTTTGCAACATTATTTTAGGGATTACAGAGACATAACAGAAGCTAAGCTTTGGTGAATGATTTTCAGTGGACAACAGTTATCTGTGCTTTTAGCAGCAATAACATCTTTATTATCGATAAATATTTTACCAAGTAATTGCACTAGAAGGAAACGTTTTTAGGGTGGAAATTGTTTAGATTTTGTTATTTTAAGATTGTGTGTAATATTGGATGAATTGGATTATTTATGGAGGTTGTCAAATGTATTTGATACAGATTTTATTTGAGGAGTAAAAATAGTGATATATGTTGTACTTAATGTTTATTGTGTATTGAAAGGTTGAACCGATTTTCTTCAGCCATAAAAATGAAGGAAAATATATATCTATAAAAGTAAAGATCCAACCATAAAGTTGCAATCGGACAGTACTCACAGTTCCAGGCAAAATCCCTTCCCCAGACTCTTTTCACTAATATTAAAACGTTCAAACAAAGAATAACCAAGTTCCTTGTAACCCAAGAGGACAACTCCCTCCTTTTTGTGTGTTCACAATTCCAGGGAATGGCTCTCTTCCCCAAGTTCCTCTTTATCTCAAAATTCCAAGGGCATCTGTCTGTTCTACTGTATTTGCATTTTTGGGTGTGGGTCCCAGACTCACATGTCACCTGGTATACTCCCCTGCCAGGTTTCTTCCACATTGAGGACAATTCACAATCTTAAGGGCATGGGTCTTCCTCGAGATTCTCTTTCTCTGTACTCCAATCTCTATGCATGTTTCAGACTCACAGATCACCTGGTGTACTCTTCTGCCAGGGTTTTTTCCATGGGCACGACAATTCACAATCGCAAGGGCATGGATCTTCCTTGAGAATCTCTTTCACTTTCCTTCCAACATTTAACTTTGCCTGGTATACTCTCCTGCCAGGACCTTTGTGCAGTTCTTTCAAAACATTTGGTTTGCAGTCTTTCTTAAACACTTGATTCTGCCTGGTATACTCTCCTGCCACATACTTTATACAGTCTTTCACACAATTGGTTTTCAGTCCTTGTTAAAGACTTAATTTTGGATGGTATACTTTCCTATCGGGACTTGCATGCAATTAACTTTCTTTTTGCCCACCAAGTGATATTTGTCCAGTGATGGTTTTTCAGCTCTTGTTTAGCAAACTTTGTCTAAAAATGTGCTGATGTATTTACGTTACTTTCTCTTCTGAAACATGGGTTCAGCAACCCGTTTGTTCACTGTTCAAAAATATCTTGAACCCTTTACTAGTTTCACCTTGTATTCCTTCCTTTACTTTCATGGAGCAGCATACATTTGTAGGCAACCAGGTTACCTGTTCATCTTCCCTGCACTTACTGGGTGCTTTAAATGTCTATCGTGCCTCTTCATTTCTTTTCTGTTCAGTTTGCTCATGCAACGTGCATCCCTTTAGCCGCTGTGGGTTCGCTATGTCCTGTTCCACTGTACGTGTTTCCCGAATGCCTCTTACTCTAAGGCGGCGGGCCCTCTGCCACTCGGTTTCTTCTTACGCCGCTGGGACTCACCTCTGCACCGCTTTCTCCTGCGGGCTGTCTCGCAGCATTTTGACCAGAGTCTGCCACGGATTGAAACTTCCCAGCAGCTTTGAGCAGTCTCCAAAGACTAGACCGCTGCATTGGCTTACTGGTCTTAGTCATCTTCATTGCCCCATTCCTTTTCCTCATCTCAGTTCTTGTCAGGGTGTTTCTAATGTGGTGTTGGGGAATATTTGAACTAGAACTGGCAATGGTTTGACAGAGAGGGTTACAATATGGCATTAGGGCATGATGAAGAGAGGGAACATCTTTTTTAATATTTTTTTTTATTTGCTTTAATTAAGAAAAATGTTTGGCAAAAGAACAACAGAGCCGAATCTCTGTATTACATCACTGGCCCAGGACAACAAAAACAACAGAAAAAAACAGAGAAGTCCATTCCTGATTATCAAAAAGAGAAAGCGCTTATCTACGTTCCTACACGCGGTAAGTAGAGAGTCCAGGCATTTAGTCAAGGCAATCATATGACACGGTTTGCTCCCTGCTATCAATATTGACCACCAAATCTCTGGATCTTCACTCTGGAGATCTGACAATAAGTGTCTAAAGTGATTGGTGCAGTTCTCTGCTAAAGCTGGGGAGGAGGTGACCAGGTGCTTTATTGATGCCATATCTAACGTATCCTTACAAAACTGACATTTGTTTGAGAAAGTGCGCCCCCGAATTGCTAGAATCTCGTTCATCAGGAGTAGATTGAAGCGGGTACGGAGAAATTGGTCTCTCAATTTCTGGTCCCATGACTGCTTTAAATCTCCACACACTGCATCGAGTTTCCTTGGTTCTGGGGGAATGTGGGCCGTCTATTTGTATTTTGCTGCCGAGTCTAACTCACGCAACTTGTGTTTGATCAACATGGGATTAGTAAGGAGAACCTCAAGTGAGCCTCCGGTCTCTTCCAACAGGGCACATGTTTTCCTTCTCTAGGACTGCAACACAAGGGTGTCAGAGGCAACAATCTCCTTGTGCAACATTTCAACAATTTCTGGACGGTTGGGTAGAAAACATTTCCACAGGAAAGCTAAATTCTTCCAGTTGACAATCAATTTTAATGATGACATGCCCAATTCTTGCCACATTGTGTGGATTGGGATTGCAGAAGGCAGACACAACACCTTTTTCCAAAATAGGCCTTCGAGTTGTGGCCAGACCGTCAATGGAATATTGTGCATGGCTTCAGATTAATAGGTAATGGTTGGCACAGCCTTACATTTATAAAAGAAGAGCACTGGGAGAATGGAAAAACGCCCATATTTACAATTTATGGCACGTGCTAGATTGGCCAGCGCTTTAGTTTTAGCTCTTAAATAGGTCACCATAGGCGCTTCCGTAACAGTATCACTAAGCCAAATTCCTAAGTACTTAAAGGTGCTTACCTGTTCAATGGAGCGACCCTCAAGCGACCACGAGTACTTGTGTCTTCCTTCGTTTGAATTGCCTAGATTTAGGATTTTTGATTTAGATTTCTTAATCTCTAAGTCATTATATTGAATAAAGTTTGCTAAGCCATTCAATTGCTGTTGAAGTCCTATCAGCGTTTGGTCTATTAGGACTATATCGTTTGCATAAACACTTCGTGCTAGTAAAACTCTGCCAACCATTGGTGGAAAAAGTCTTAAGTCTGGATCTGGGTTCTTGATGTCGGCCAGAAAGAAATTAGATAATGCTGCGGCCAATGGGCATCCCTGTTTGACAGCTTTGGCAATGGGGATTTCGTTGGAGAGCAGGCCTGCTTTGTTTAGTCAAACTCATAGTGATATAGAACAATGCAGTGGTTGTTTGGGTTCTAATAGTGATTTTGGACATTTCTCTGCCTCCAATTTACTCCACAACCTCTGACGGTCGATCTGGTCCAAGGCTTGGACCAGATCGATGAAAGCTATGAAGATTTTTGGTTTTCCTTGTTTCACTCAACAGCATAAAGATGTTTGCAATAGTCCCAACACATTTCACAAACCCAGTTTGTAATGGGTCGTTATTCTTGCGATCTTACACCAAGAGCTGAAATGGTCTAATATGATTGTGCTGTACAGTTTTCCTATCACATTGAGAAGGGCGATGGGTTGATAGTTCTTTGGATTATTGCGGTCCCCATTTTTAAAAATTGGGACCACAATCGCCCTTTTCGAGGAACACTGAATAGATCGAAAGTGTGAGATCTGTAACAGCAATGAGTGTATCAGGCAAGCCTATATGGCCTGATGTTCCTTAAGCATAAGATTTGTAAGACAATCGGGACCTGGCACTTGCAAGTTATTTGTTGTTACAATGCGAGTCTGGATGTCTTCGATAGATGATGAAGAATCCCATGGGACTGCATCAGCTGAGGTGTGCTCAGTTGGAATGGTGTTGGAAGCTGGAGCATATAGTTTTGTAAAATTTTCAATCCAAACAGATGCCATGATCAGGGTTTGACTGGTAATTGTGGATCTAAGGTCCCACCGCTTTAATCAGGGACCAAAAGTCTCTTGTTTTTTTCCCAGCCAGTGACTTAAGCATGGTTTCAGCATCTTGTTGGTGGAGCGACCGTCTAAATGGAGCCAGTTTTTATTACTCTTTTTTCCGATTCACATATCTTCATAAGTGGATGGATTTTGTGATCTTTTGGCTGCTCTAATGAGCCTTTGCATCTCTTTTCTGCGTTTAACAAGCTTCAAGTTGAATACATGAGCATGAGCGAGGCGTAGCTGCAATCTTTTCGTAGAACTGGAGGTATGAATTCCAAAAGTGGGGTATATTCGACCAGCGTCCCTTCGGCCTTAAAAGATTATGCAAAATTGACCATGCTGGAGTTTGTCAGTTTCAAACGTGTGCCGCCACCAATGACTGATACTGCAGATTGCATTTTTTGATGAAAATTCAGGGCAGAACCAGTCCTTTCCATGTGCAACACATGGTGATCGCTATTCTTTGTTCGAATGATCTTGAACAAAACAACCTTGGTCAGGAAGTGGCCTGACACAAAGATGTAGTTGATCACAGATGAATATCCATATTTTCCCAGGTCGCTTTGGGCAGAGAATCTTCTTTAATGTTGCCATTCAGCATGCGCATGTCTTTCATAGACATTAATGAGTTCCACATGCTTGCTCTGGAGCTGTGAGCGGAATGATGTAGTTTGTTATTTTCACAGCCATTGTTGAAAATGCCTGATGTATTTAGGTCACCACAAAGTATCATGTTTCTTATTTGTTGGACTATGTAGGCATCATCTAACAGATCAGATATGTGATCAATTAATCCTTCATTAGATGTAACAGCCGGATTCAAATATACGTTGATTACGACCAGCTTGGCTTTTGGTGCACAGTCTTCACCATTAGGCTCTATTTCCCAGGTTAGTAGAGTTTCTTTGGTCAATGGAGTTATTGAAACTGATTTGATTGAGACCAACAAACTTCCAGACTTGATGGCAGTTAACAAGCCCAATATCGGGCGTCCTTTTTCTCTTTGTAGCGGGGCTTAGAGATTACGTAAAGCCATCTAAAATTGGGTTTTCCTGCAGCCAGGTACTTTTGGTTCGCTTGGCGAATGGTTGATACTTCTTACTTGGCGGGCAGTCTTGAGTGGATCGAACGTTACTTTTAACATTGCTCCCAGGCCAATCGGAACTCAACCGGTTTGAAGGGGTCCAAGCAATCTGGCTCTGATTTGTCGGGCTTGGTCTTTTTGTTGGCTGATTCGGTTCCAGAGCCTACAAGCTCATCATTTGTACATGAAGACATCTGCCATGCAGGAGATTTGCACTCTCTCTCAGAGTCCTTTAGTGTTGTTAAATCAAATCCCAGCATCAACATGCTTTCAACCGCATCAAGTAGCATGTTCTTGATCACTGGCGACGTCAAGTGTAAGTAAATTTGTTCAGTTCTTCGATCATTCACAAATTCAATTATTCTTACATCTGCTGATCGAAGTTGACGCAAATTAGGGATACAATGAAAGAGATCTAGCACTGTTCTCAGGTGTAGGATAAAGTTGTCTTTCTTGTCCCAAACCCGTTCGGGCTTCAACGTTCTGTATTGTCGATCTTGTAACGGAGGACCTGCTGTCTTTTTGTTCATGTGGCCGACACCCTGTTGCCTAGTCGCTCTGTTGTTAAGCATTTATTCATGATATTTAGTATGTTGCAGGGTAGGGCTAGCGGCTATGCTTGCAGGTTGTTTCACAACACAGTTTGATGCTCTTGATGGAACTGGTGCACAATGGGCCGGTGAAGACAAGGCGGCCCTTTTCTGACCAACTATTTGGGGCGGCAAAAAGGATGATTTTGTATGTGCGCAGTTAATGGCCTCTTCATTAGCCGACTCTTCGTGGATTGCATCATGGAGTCATCTTATCTTTTTTTCCACCATAGTGAAAAATTGAGGAGATGGCAGATTTGATAATGGCAGATTTGGACTGGCTTCCTGTTCTGATTCTATTTGGAGAGGCACAGTCATGTCCTGTACATCGTCATTGCCTATGTGGAATAAGCTGAAAGATCCAACAGGGTTTTTAGTGACGACTTGTCGCATTGCAAGTATTCTTGCCCCTTGACATTAGCGCTTTTGGGGGAGTAGGTGCCACTGCAATCTTAGTCGGCACCACTTTTGTTTTTCAGATGGGAAGAGATCTCCTAGGCACTGGTTTCAGAGCCTCTTTCTTATTCTTCAGTTGCTAATTAAGTGGTGCGTTTCCTCTTAAAGATAAGGAGTCTAGAGGGAGAGATTTATTCAAGATTGTTTTATCTGGTCGGTTTTGTTATGCATCGTAAATATGGCAAAGGCTGGATTTAGTGCGCCTTCAGGTAGGGCCACATCCGTCGTGATTTCTTCAATTTCTCGATCACTACAGACACTTTCCTTTTCGCTAATTGAACGGTGGTAGATGTTTTGCTTGAGGTGGGTTTACTAGAATGTTGAGAATGTTCTAGTTCGATGGTTAGGTCCACTTGTTGAGTCAGGCACGTAGTCTGTGTTCCTTGAGTGGATCTTGAGTGTGAATTAGATTGCAAATTTGCCTTCATCAAGTCTTACTTCTGCTGGTTAGCAGTTCCACACTGGCCATTGGCTGTGACATATCCCTGAAGAAAGACTAGTTTAGAATGAATCATGGCGCGCAAAGTCGTGTGATCTTAAAGGGTATTGTGCAGGTTCTCATATAACTTCGTAAAAGGAGCAAGAGCAATTGTGATCGTTGACATTATGGTCAAGAGATCAGGTTTATTTTTCCTGATGGTCTGCTTTGTGGGGGAGTTTGGCTCCTGCTCGGCCAAAGCATCCTGCAATGTAACAGGACTTGAATGCTGACACGCAGATATAATACTTGAACTCCAAGTGGGGCGCGACGAGGCAAGATCAGGAGTCTGTGTCTCTAGATCTGTCCTCGTGCCCCTATGGTCGAAGGGGAGTCCTGTTTCAGGGTCATTGGTGGTTGTAGATGGTGTCCAACTTGGGGCATGAAAGTTTTCAATTGCTGCTTCATATAGTGGATATGCCTTAAGAGTCCAATGCAGAGTATGTCACTTGAGGGACCAACGCTACATGGTTCATTGGAGAATCTGCATTCGCAGCATCCGTTGGTTGGTTTTGTGGTGACCCTTCTCTAATTGCAATGTGATGAACCTCCGGGTGCTTGCTGTGCGGCCTCGTGCTTGCATTCTTGAAACACCCCTATGTGCGTGGAGTAATTAATTTTCCGACCCCCAATTTATTGAAGGTGTCAGTAGTACATCCTCTTTGTCTACTTTAGTGAAGGGGGCAGAGTGATAGGAGGTAGAGGTTGGTTGAGGGCCCACTGTGGACTCTTTGGTTGACCGATCAATCACTGATGGTGCCTCCTCAACTCTCATATTTTCCAAGATTTCGCCGTCTGAGAGATCATTACCACATTGAGGTTCTGCGATTTGAAACAATTTGGTGGAGAGAAACAGTATACCTGGGCATCGGCCCCACACTACCGCTTTTTACATACTCTAGGTTGGGTGTATGTTTTGGTTTGTTCTTTTGTGGCACGTGCGGACATTATCATTCCTCAATTTTGCATGAAGCATGGGAATCGTTTTGATGGAAAACTATGTCCTGATCGTTTATTGTTCCCTCCTTTTTGAGGGTTTACCGACTTGTATCAAGCATATATCGTCCTCCGCAAGCATTATCCCAGCCACAGGGGGCCTTCTGGCAACAGGATTTTGACCTTCTTTATTTGTAGCTAGTTCCCGGTGTGATTTTAATCGGACTGCGGGACGTATCCTAGTGGTGTGTTTCGGCGAGTAAGGTTGTGCACAGATTTCACCAGAAGTTCTGTGTATCTGAGCTTTTATAATCAAAGCTTCGGTACCCAAGAGTAAACATATTTTGGGTTGAACGGCGGGGGGCAACACAGGGGTTACAATAGGGTCTTCATTCTGGTCCATGCTTGCATAACTCTCTCGGAGGCAGGAGAAGTGTCTCCTTAAACACACGGTTGAGGACTCTTGAGCCACTGGTCCATGGTTCGTAGCAATGGCTCTTGTTATCAAATGGGAAGAGCTTGATGATTCATGGTCGGATAGGATGTCATATGATCTTTCCAAATCGGCCGTCGCCACCCTTTCTAAAATAGGCTCAGTTAACAATGACATCAGTTCAGGAGAGGGGGGAAGTTGTAAAGCTGAGGGCACCAAGTCCGAACTGGAGGAGTCAGCAAGAGCTCCCCGTTTGGGAATCGCGGAAGACATAAGGGAAATGTTTAAAGTTACTTGTTTTTTCTTACCCAATTTGTTCAGGATGTGCGGCGGAGAGATCTGCAAACACAGGAAGGGAGGTAAGAGGATTATAGCCCTACCTCTAGCACATCCTCAAGATTTAGGCAGAGCCTTGAACAGAAAACACAATATTGCTGGGGGGCTGTTTGTTCTATTTCCAGAACGAGTCACAATTCCTAGTGCACCAGACCAACTAATAATATTATACAAATCAGGCTTCAAACAGTTTTACAAAAATATATCTCATTTGTTTATTCTCATTAAACAATGTTAAAAATGTGTTTTAAATATCAAAAATGTTTACAAATTTAACAACCATATCTCTGGAAAAAGTGCAAGTGCAAAAAATTGGCACCCACCACGATTTTTAGGTA
Source organism: Ambystoma mexicanum (assembly GCF_040938575.1). Taxonomy (NCBI): domain Eukaryota; kingdom Metazoa; phylum Chordata; class Amphibia; order Caudata; family Ambystomatidae; genus Ambystoma; species Ambystoma mexicanum. The sequence goes on along the minus strand of NC_090934.1, from coordinate 201,492,278 downwards.
AACTGGCAGAATAGAACACCAAGAAATAAATAGCTGTGCATAAACTAAATGAAATCCAAATATGAAGTTTCTCTAAAGTAGTGTTGTGCAAATACCAAAAATATAAACCTATTCATACACTACATTCATTCCAATCTAAATTCAAACATACAATTTCTCTCATGCATTCCCAACATGTTTCTTTCTGATTGTGTGTGTAGACAGTGTAAACAGAAATTCATCAGGGGTAGTCTGCCGTCTACCAAATCTGCTGTAACCAAAGATAATTTTTTGCAAAGGTGCAATACCTCTGACTTTGTACAGTTTTACAATGTTAGTTAAAACATTTTGAGGCAAAGCAATATTACTATGTAACAATATTGTTTGAGTCCAGTAGAGTATGGATTGCGGCGGAGAGGCCAGAGGGGAGCATGCTGCCTCCATATCCGGAGAGACATCCAAAGTTGTTCTTGTAGGAGAGTTGCATTCTTTGTTGTTTTTAGCACTCTGTAAGGTCTGACCCTCTTCTATGGAGCCCAAGACCCACAGCCCACCGGACACCAGACTCTCTGTCACACTCCGCCACGCTTCGCTACTCCAGGTGTATTAGACAGCGAGCGAGGGCAGGAGGGGGAGTGCCAGGTAGTGGGCAGGAGAGAACTCCAGAATTCAATGTAGAAAAAAGACTTGGTGAGTCAGCCGGATCTGCAGCAAAGTCCACAGCCGTGTGGTGTAGCACTTGTTGTAACAAAGTATCAGCGAAATAGCAGCAGCCGCATAATTGGCATCACAGCAGACACTCTATCACACTAGGGAACATGACTAGTAGGGAATCGGGGGGTATTTGATCTTAAACAATGATGTTTTATCATCCCCCTGAGGGTTGCCTACCTCCATGTGGTCCTACCGCATATAGCTGCCCCCAGGGTCAGGTGCCATCCCCTGGCAACATGGGGAGAGGCTATCTCAGGGAAAGGAGTGATGACATCATCAGATTCATCACATAACACAAATATTTGACATCTTACATAGATATGTCATCTGCTCTGATGAGACCATTTATTAAGGTCTTTTGCCTTCTACAATTTACCAGTGGTTGATTTGGAAACAATGGGCCTCATTACGAGTCCGGCGTTAACCGAGGCGGTAAAACCGCCTGGTTAACGCCGGACTCGTATTACCATTCCGCCTCCGTGATTCTCGGAATTACCGGAAAGAGGCGGGGTGAAGACCCCAGAGAGAGAGAAAGTATTTTGTAGCGGTGCCTAGAGGAGGCAGTACCCAGAGAGAAAGCACAGGAAAAGAGATAAACTAGCGTTGTAACAACCGAGAGAGAGCAGCCGCAGGGAGGCTGACCGAAGCGGGTTGCAACGCACAGTGAACAGGGAGGGCCTCCCTGTCCGCTGTTGCCGCAACGCTAAACCGCTGCCGTCAACGTCGGAGAAACGTGATGGTCAATTCAATGGCGGCCTGCAAGCCGCAATCTGGACCACAGGGTCCACGGAAGGCGGCGGCGCGTGACAAACACTTACATGGATGTCTCAGAAATTCCACTCAGAATTGATTGACTCTCTTTTCTAATGCTCACATTGATTTTAATCAATTGTGATTCTTTCTGATGTTGCTAGTGCAAATCTGTTTGCTTCCTAATAATTGTGAATTCAGTAAGTTACACATCAGTGAATGTGGTTGAAAGGAATTACCTATCTAAAAGGAATTGTAGTTCCTTTCTTTATGATACATGGAGAAAGCAAACTTGGAGTTATCATAACACACCATGGTGTCAAGAAAATGTCCCTCAGGCTCATATTTGCCCTGGATTTAATTGTCTTGTGTGTCTGATTAAGTTCTGGAATTAATTCTTCCAAAGCTATTCCTTCTTGACCATTTCACACAACAAAATAATAATCTATATGTCTTAACCACATTTTTCAATGTTGCAACTATTTTGATGAATTTAAAACATCATCCATTAAGTATTTCTGCATTCAAATACTGGCGTACCTTAGGGAAAACACCCTTAGAAGTTCCTTGTTTATATTGATCTTCTTGAAATCTGAAGTAATTTTGTGTAAAGGTACTTAACACATAGCTCTTAATCATTTGTGTCGAAAAGGCGGGTGAAACCACCCGATTTTGTTTTTGGCGGGTGAGATGCCCATTGGAATAAATGGGCGTGCAGGAGGCTTGGCGGATGACTCAGCCCTTTACAAGGTGGGTGACACCCACCAAAAGCGTGTGAGTTGAGAGCTATGCTTGACAGTAACATTTAAAAAGACATAATGTATATCCGTAACTCCTTCTTAAAGAGAAGTCTCTCGAAGGCCCACAATTCCTTCGTCCTGGCGGATGTTTCAATATAAACTGACAACATCTAGTGTGGCCAGGATATATTTATCACTTTTCATGAAAAGTGTTTACTTTTTTTTATAAAGTCTTATATGTGATCCTTATTCTTGACTACTAATGTTTGTAATGTGTTGTCAATATACACACTGATTTTACACACTGATTTTTTCACACTGAGAGTCATTTTGTGTGACAATTGGTCACCATGGTGGAGTCTGTAAAGATGTATGCAGTTTAGGTAATGTACAAAAAATAGGTGTTGTTAGATACAGATTCATCAACTGTCGACATAGTTTATTAGAAATCAAAACATTGTCTTTACCCACATTCAAAATATTTTTTTAATATTTCAATTAATTTTGATGTTGGATTTGAAATTCAATTGTTGAAGATGTAAATGTGTCTTCTAGTTCATATTGCATGGTTACTTCGACCGCAATTCTGGTAGCAACATTGAATAAAAATGCCTCCCAAATTTGGCAATTATTAAATGCAAATGCAAATAACAAACAATTGCAGACCCAACTAAATGGAGTCTCTGAAAACCAATGGATACCACATTTTACTTCATTATATGCTGACAAGTCCTTCGAATCATTCCAGTATTAAAGGCAACTCACAACTCCTTGGTTCCTAGAATGTTCAGAGGCCATAATTGAGGAACTAATAGTAAAGTATTCATCATCACGAGCTGCTGACCCTGATGGCATCACCAACTATATGGTAAAACAACACCCAAAACATTGGGCAGTAATTTTGAATAACATCTTCTAAAGCATTTTCAGATTGCAGAAAATTCCGAACTCTTGGCGCACCTTTTTTAATAGTTCCCATCTTTAAAAAGGGTGATTGTGGAACACCATCGAACTATCGGCCAATAGCTTTACTGGACTCTCCAGGTAAAATATTTGATCGGCTCGTCCTGAGGGACTTTAACAGATGGACACAGTCAAGTAATTGCTGTGATCGAAATCAGACAGGCTTTGTTGCTTGTCTTGGGACTGCAATTAATTTAATGATACTTGACGCTTTAAAAGAACAAGCGCAAAACACAAAGACATCCTTGTTCTTTGCATTTATTGATCTAAATGCAGCGTTTGATTCGGTCTCCAGAGGGAAGTTAATCGAAAAACTCCTCAAAGCTCAATGTCCACAGAATCTGATTGACATCATTTTTGACTTACACTCTTCGACGTCCATACAGGTCCGTTTGACTATTAGCATATGTTGTCTGCGCTTATTCGAACATCAAGAGGGTTGAAGCAGGGGTGCATCCTAGCTTCAGCCCTCTTCAACTTCTTCATCCACGATGTGAAAGATATTTTCTTGACTATAGCATCTGATTCACCTAAAATGAATTAAATTGCTATACAAGCATTATGGTACGCTGACGATCTCGTTCTTGTCTCAAAGACCCCAACAGGTCTACAAAAGTTAATATCTGCACTCGCTATTTTGTTTTATGAGAATGAGTTGTCGATGAATGTAAACAAATCGCAGATCATCGCATATACCCCTAAAGAAACTCAGAGAAGCAAATATATTTGTTCGGTAAAGGATATCATATTAGATATTGTTCCCAACTACAAATACTTGGGTTTACAATTTGAAGGAAATTCATTGGCCTCAGAACATCTTCAGATATTGCAAAATAAATTGACCTCAGCAATATCCCAAACAAAATAAATTCTCCATGAATATGGCAAATTTACCATCAACCCAGCGCTACACTTTTGGCAACAAAAAGTAACCCCAGTGCTATTGTATGGGTTGGAGGCAAAAGCTGTTACCAACATTTTGGAAGCAAAATTTTTGGAGACAAATTTTAAATGTACCACAATCAACTCCTGGTCCATGCTTGAGATACGAGCTAGGTCTTACATCGTTAAGCGCAAGATGTCATTGGCAATTATGTGCATTGCTCCGAAAATGTCTTGTAAATACCAATGAAGAGTCGATTCTTACTACATTGGGCCTCATTACGAGTTTGAACGGTAGCCGTGCCTGCATTACAGGCACTACTACCGCCGAAGTCGCATCCGTCACCGTCACCCGCGAATGGGCACTTACCGGCCCATTACGAGTTGAATGGGCCGGTAAGTGCCCATTCGCGGGTGGCGGTAATGCCGTGTTCCTCATCCCCATTCTGCCCCATAGGGCATGCCCCATAGGGCTGAATGGGGATGGGAGAGGGAGCAAACAACAGGCCATTACGAGATGGCCCGTTGTTTGCTCCCTCTTCCCCTCGCGGGACCCGGTAAGCACGCCTGGTTTTCCCAGGCGTGCTTACTGTGTCCCGCGAGGGGATCTCGTAATGTGGCGGAACGGGTTGAACGGCGCCGTCACCTTTTACGGCGCCGTTTAACCCGTTCCGCCAGGGTCATAATGAGGCCCATTGTCTTTATATTTGTTTACATCAAGTCATTTGTTTATCCAGAAATGGACCAAATATGTTTATCAAATTATGGTTGTGGCAGATGTTAATGTTGAGACACTCATAATGAATCCTGTGAGAGCAAAAAAGAAAATATTTCTCCGTGATTGGATTGAGTCTCGTGCATTATGTTTACAATATAAGCATTTTAACAGCAAATTCTATGTGGATAAGAAAATGAGGATTGTGGAAGCCTATCTGTCTAAATCTGTATCTCCACAAGTTCGCATGGCAATTCTGAGAATGCGACTTAGGGGGTAATTCATAGAATTCAGCGCACAAGTGGCGCACGCGGCTGGCGCACAGTGTGCGCGTGCGAATCCCTGCACCAGCCGCGTGCGCCAAAATACATTTCCGTGCACAGCGTATTCATGGATTCCAGCCACCAAAACCAGCCGTGGCGCACAGTGGCGCAGCGACCCCAAGAACGCCCCTTGCGCAGGGAAAAGGCATCAAAATCCCCAATCCAGCGCAAAGGGCTGCGCTAACCCTGTACCAGCATGGCAAGCGGGGTACGTGTATCACTGGGGTGCGCGGGAAGTACCTCACGTTATTATAGCTGGGTACGTGTATTTCAGGGGTCCGCGGGAAGTTCCACACGCGATTCCATCAGGGTACGTGTACATCAGGGGTGCGTGGGAAGTTTCACACGTGAATTCAGCAGGGTACGTGTATATCAGGGGTGCGCTGGAAGCTCCACACGCGAATGTCCTGGGTACGTGTATTTCGGGGTGCGCGGAAACTTACACACGTGAATTCAGCAGGGTACCTGTATTACTGGGGTGCGCGGGAAGTTTCACATGCGATTGGCACTGTGCGAGCGTGGTACGTGTATTTCAGGGGTGAGCGGGAAGTTTCACACGCAATTCCATCAGGGTACGTGTATATCAGGGGTGCGCTGGAAGTTCCACACGCGAATGTCCTGGGTACGTGTATCTTGGGGTGCGTGGGAAGTTTCACACACGATATCAGCAGGGTACGTGTATTTCAGGGGTGCGCTGGAAGTTCCACATGCGAATGTCCTGGGTACGTGTATCTTGGAGTGCGCGGGAAGTTTCACATGCGATATCAGCAGGGTACGTGTATTTCAGGGGTGCGCTGGAAGTTCCACGCGCGAATGTCCTGGGTACGTGTATCTTGGGGTGCGCGGGAAGTTTCACACGCAAGTGTCCTGGGTATGTGTATCTTGGGGTGCGCGGGAAGTTTCACACGCGATATCAGCAGGGTACGTGTATTACTGGGGTGCGCTGGAAGTTCCACACGCGAATGTCCTGGGTAGGTGTATCTTGAGGTGCGTGGGAAGTTTCACACGTGATATGAGCAGGGTACGTGTATTTCAGGGGTTCCGTGGAGTACTACACGTGAATTGGCCGTGTGGGCCCTCCCAGGTGTTCGCTCCACAACCTCCACGGCCCCTGCAGGCAGCCCACACCACAGGGGACTAGCCTGCACCCCCACTCATGTCCCCCAGCACCCCCACCCCCCAGCACTGTGGGGCACTCTCCACCAGGCCCCCAACTCATGTCCCCCTGCACCTCCACCCCCCAGCACTGTGGGGCACCCTCCACCAGGCCCCCACTCATGTCCAACTCATGTCCCCCTGCACCCCCACCCCCAGCACTGTGGGGCACCCTCCACCAGGCCCCCACTCATGTCCAACTCATGTCCCCCTGCACCCCCACCCCCCAGCACTGTGGGGCACCCTCCACCAGGCCCCCACTCATGTCCAACTCATGTCCCCCTGCACCCCCACCCCCCAGCACTGTGGGGCACCCTCCACCAGGCCCCCAACTCATGTTCCCTTGCACCCCCACCCCCCAGCACTGTGGGGCACCTGCCAGCAGGCCCCCACTCATGTCCAACTCATGTTCCCCTGCACCCCCACCCCCCAGCACTGTGGGGCACCTGCCAGCAGGCCCCCACTCACGCCCAACTCATGTCCCCCTGCACCCCGAACCCCCAGCACTGTGGGGCACCCTCCACCAGGCCCCCAACTAATGTTCCCCTGCACCCCCACCCCCCAGCACTGTGGGGCACCCTCCACCAGGCCCCCAATTCATGTGCCCCTGCACCCCCACCCCCCAGCACTGTGGGGCACCTGCCAGCAGGCCCCCAACTCATGTTCCCCTCACCCCCACCCCCCAGCACTGTGGGGCACCTGCCAGCAGGCCCCCACTCATGTCCAACTCATATTCCCCTGCACCCCCACCCCCCAGCACTGTGGGGCACCCTCCACCAGGCCCCCAACTCATGTTCCCCTGCACCCCCACCCCCCAGCACTGTGGGGCACCCTCCACCAGGCCCCCAACTCATGTCCAACTCATGTTCCCCTGCACCCCCACCCCCCAGCACTGTGGGGCACCCTCCACCAGGCCCCCAACTCATGTTCCCCTGCACCCCCACCCCCCAGCACTGTGGGGCACCCTCCACCAGGCCCCAACTCATGTTCCCCTGCACCCCCACCCCCCAGCACTGTGGGGCACCTGCCAGCAGGCCCCCAACTCATGTCCAACTCATGTTCCCCTGCACCCCCACCCCCCAGCACTGTGGGGCACCCTCCACCAGGCCCCCAACTCATGTTCCCCTGCACCCCCACCCCCCAGCACTGGCGGGCACCCTCCACCAGGCCCCAACTCATGTTTCCCTGCACCCCCACCCCCCAGCACTGTGGGGCACCTGCCAGCAGGCCCCCACTCATGTCCAACTCATGTTCCCCTGCACCCCCAGCCCTCAGCACTGTGGGGCACCCTCCACCAGGCCCCCAACTCATGTTCCCCTGCACCCCCACCCCCCAGCACTGTGGGGCACCCTCCACCAGGCCCCCACTCATGTCCACCTCATGTTCCCCTGCACCCCCACCCTCCAGCACTGTGGGGCACCCTCCACCAGGCCCCCAACTCATGTTCCCCTGCACCCCCACCCCCCAGCACTGTGGGGCACCCTCCACCAGGCCCCCACTCATGTCCAACTCATGTCCCCCTGCACCCCCAGCCCCCAGCACTGTGGGGCACCCTCCACCAGGCCCCCGACTCATGTTCCCCTGCACCCCCACCCCCCAGCACTGTGGGGCACCCTCCACCAGGCCCCCACTCATGTCCAACTCATGTCCCCCTGCACCCCCATCCCCCAGCACTGTGGGGCACCCTCCACCAGGCCCCCAACTCATGTTCCCCAGCACCCCCACCCCCCAGCACTGTGGGGCACCCTCCACCATGCCCCCAACTCATGTTCCCCTGCACCCCCACCCCCCAGCACTGTGGGGCACCTGCCAGCAGGCCCCCAACTCATGTTCCCCTGCACCCCCACCCCCCAGCACTGTGGGGCCCCTGCCAGCAGGCCCCCACTCATGTCCAACTCATGTTCCCCTGCACCCCCACCCCCCAGCACTGTGGGGCACCCTCCACCAGGCCCCAAACTCATGTCCCCCTGCACCCTCACCCCCCCAGCACTGTGGGTCACCCTCCACCAGGCCCCAACTCATGTTCCCCAGCCAACATGTCATCACAATCTAGATCCCTGGTCCCTATGGTCAGCCTCCTAATGCAAAACCAAAAATCATAATCCAAAGGAATGGTGTCCAAAGTCACAATCCACAAAAGAAAATCCAATGGAAAATTATAATTGAAAGCCATTGCTCCATGGGTAAATTGTAAAAAAAACAAAAAAATTCAACAGTCAACTATATACAGATGAACAAGCCAGGGTCCATGATCCCAACAGAAGAAATGAAACCTATCTAATAACACTACCTAATAAAAAAAAACTATATACAAAAATGTGGCCCATTGTCCAAAAGGTCCAAAAAAAATGCAAAACCAAAGGAAACCTAACACTAACTACAGAACTATTTACAAGGGCAGCGGGCTAGTCCGACGGCTCACTTTTGGATGTCCCGGGCCAGGGCATCATCGAACTCCTGCTCAATGTCCCGGGGGCGGTCCTCCTCCATGGCCCCGAGGGTCCGCAGGGCCGTCGACGTTTCCACCTCCAACCCCCTGCGGATTGCCTCAAGGCACTCGGCCCGCCTCAGGGCCCTCCGCATGAAGTTCTCCACCCTGACCATCGTGAGCCGTGCCTCTTCCGCCCACTGCCGCTCCGCATCTATGGCGTGGCCCAACCGCTGCCACACGGAAGACACTTTCTGTCCTGGGTCCTCCTGCCCTCCGGCCGATGCCTGCCCCTCCGATGTGGAAGGCCCTGAGCCATCATGGCTCCCACCACGTTGCTGCTGCTGCTGTGCCTCTGCCCGTGCACTGCCTCCTGCTGCCTGCACTTCCTCTGCTGGCTGGGGTGCAGTCGTTGATGTGGCCACCCCTACTGGACGTCCGACTCCCGACTGTGGCAGGGATGCCTCCTCCACCAGCCTGGCCGCACCGTCAGAGGCAGCTCCACAGGGCACCCAGGTGACTGATGGGCGGGAAGATGGCACGGAGGACGACTGGCGCATAGGGGGTTCAGTTGAGGAGGGGGTCGCAGCAAGCCCCATCAAACGGAGGAATCCGGCCTGGGTGACCTGTCCCAGTAGGCCGACGCGGTCAACGAGCCATTCGAGATGACGTGCAGTCTCCTCATGAAAAGACTGCAGGTCACCTCGCATGGCCCGTTGACGCAACACCACACCAGTCAGGACAGGCTCAACCCGGACCCGGATAGCCACGTCCGCAGGCAGAGGAAGGCCAGTTGTCGTGAGCTCATCCCCTGCCTGAAAACGGGTCTGGACGTAGGCATCCCTGCTGGTGCAAGATGATGCAGTGACAGGATCAGGGACAGGATTGCACACAGGCACCTCAGCGGCGGCCTGTGCTGCCTCCTGTCCCTGGTCCTGCACTGCACCACTATCACCAGTAGAATCCCCACCTCCAGACCCCGTCTCTGTTGCTTGCACGGCCTCCTCCTCCACCAAACCCCCCACCAACCTGGATGACTCCATGCCATCTTCCCCCGTTGGGCCCTGTGGGGTCCCAGCTGCCCCTTCTGCTGCCGAGGAGTCCAACTCCAACCTCCGCCTCTTGGACCTCCCCCCGGCAGCTGCGGCCTGGGACGCGGCACCGGACTCCTCACTCCCCGACGAGATCACAACCTGGGAGGGGAGCCGGCCTTGCGTCTCCGGCTGGCGGTGGGATCCCCGCCGCACCTTCTCCGCCCTTTTCATCAGTTGACGCTGCAGACAGGGAGAAATAAAACACAGGCATCAGGGCACTGTACAATGGACACATACACACATGACAGTTGTACATGAGTGGCATTGGCAAACCTCAGACATGCCATCACAATCCCCAACACACATGTCATTTCAACTTGCACACATGAGCGATACCACAGCCATATCGCAACTGCCAGCACCATCCATACACATACAACAGCATGAGCAGGCAATGGTGAGCCAGACATCACATGCAACACAGGGAGTGCACTACACATGTACACACACCACCACACTTGCATGCATGTGTACACCTCTGCCAAGTGTCCAAGTGTTCAGATGGGAATCCATGTCACATCTGCCAATCAGGCTTCCACATCCCGCTGTCACATGCATCCATGTTGCATCACTGTTGCACCCTTGTCCAATACACACACACGCACATGTACACAGTGCTGATACATGCAGCTGAAAACAACATACATGCGTGACATCAAGAACATGTCTACTTACATACACATTCATCCAAACATGTGCGCCCACACAACTGCATTTGGCATGAAAGCCTACACACACAAGCACCATCCATGTCTCACACATTACAGCCCTCGCATGTGTTAGCCTCACGGCCCTGTACACCCCCACCCATACTCGACCCCATACAAACAGATGTGCAACCTGCACACTACTGAAACATCACCACACGCACAGCTCACAATCAGGATGCATGTACACTTACCGCTCGACTCCAGACGGGTCTGCCTCTCAAGGACCTGGACGTGGAGCGCTGGGGATATGTGTTCCAGGACCCTCATCTGATCTTCCGACAAGTGGCCCCGGCGCCCCTTAGCATCCGCTGCCTTCAAGAGGCGCCGGGCCTTGTTCAGGGTCCTGGACCTGAAGTCCTCCCAGCGCTTCTTGACATGTTGGAAGCCGTGGACTGCCACCGCCTCCGCGTTGATGGCAGTCACGATGTCCATCCAGATCCGAGTCCGTCCTTCCTTGTCGGCGCGGGAACTTCCGAAGAGGGCATCATACTGCCCCAGGACTTGCTCCACCAGGACACCAACTTCCCTGGCACTGAAGCTGGTGCCCCTCTGCCTCTCTGGCCGGGGGTTGTCAGTGGTGGCAGATTTTGCAGTGCCTGACATGACAACCCCAGAGTCAGGTGTGGGTGGGCAACTGGGTCCTGGGGCTGGGCTCTGGAGCGATGGAATCCCAGTCGGGAGTCTTCGGTTCCAGCAGGGGTGGTCACAGCAACAGCACCGCTGGCTAATGTGCAGGCAGCAAATGGCAGGGCACGTGGGCAGCAGGCAGTCAGGCAGCAGCAGATGGCAGGTGGGAGCGAGCTCGGGGCTCTGGGGGGCAGTAATTCGGCCTTCTGGGCAGGAGCGTGGTCTTCCGTGTGCTTATGCTTGGCCAGCTTGATACGGAGTGATTTGGCACGTGAAAATTCTGCACGTCAACTTGTAATTCGAGGAAAGGCCCTTAGTGCGTAAGCGCGTCTGCACGCATACGCAATTTCATTGGACAGAAGGCCCCGCAAGCGACCCTGTGACGTGACGCGCGCAGGCGTGCATGGGCATTTCAGCGCACGCGAAAAACTGCACGTCCGCATGTAATCCGAGGAAAGGGCCCATGCGCGTAAGTGATGTGACGCGCGCAGGCGTTTCCCTCAGCACGGGTTAAAGGTGAGCAGGCCCAGCAGTTCGCTGTACGTGCCTTTCGTGGAGACCGACGTGTGTTGCTGCTTCCTGTTGTTTCGCGCGCCATCACAACTTCACAGCTATCAAGGACGTATCTCTTCTTTTGGCGGGGGTATTGGCTACGCGTGTTTTTCTGCATCGCGCTAGTCAGACGGTGAGTCGCACACGCTCTTTTTCCCACTGCGGGTGCCCCTGTGTATCGCACCCATTTTCGATGTCATAGTAGCCTGCGTGTCCCACGCGTACACGTTATTCGTGTTACTGTGTGCCACTGCGTACTGCGGGAGGTTGAATCCACACACGTAGGCTGCAGGGTTGCGTGCACGGTTTTACTGCAGTTTTGGGGTGCCTGAGCGTTGCGTGACCCGTCACTACATCACCAGGGTCTAATACAGCCTTGCAGGTGCAGGGGGGCTGTTAACATCTTGCTTCCCACCCCCTTCACCCCAATTGCCCAGGTCAATTGTGGTGTACACCTCCCATTGGCACCACTCCATCTGTGCCGGCACTACTACATCTGTGCCATGGTTGGGAGGCCACCAAAGGTGAGGGGCGCCCCAGCTGGGCGTACTCCTCGTGGCGGGCATGGTCGGGGACGTGGCCGTGGTGACCAGGGAGTAGGGGGACTCCAGGGTGTCCAGGGCGGCCACAGAGGGAGAAGAGGCAGGGGTGCGCCACTTGAGCACAATGTTGTGCCATGTGTCGGTGCAGTCATGCCACCACCCCCTGTGGTTCCGGGGGATGCAGCTTCTGCATCTGGCACTGGCGCCCGTGTGACCCGGCAGTCCGTTCCATCGACTGCCACGGGCCCAAGGGTAGTGGTAGCTGCAGGTGCAGCTGTGGATACCGCCACCCAGGCTCAGGGTCTGCCAGCGCAGGCTGCGTTGGCACTTGAGGAGCCCTTGGTAGATCTCCAACAGGCCAGGAGGGAAACCATAGGGACAGGCCTGGCTGCTCAGACCAAGACACGTGTCCCTGGGGCAGTCATGTCATCTGCTGCCCCGAACAGCCGGGTGTTGGCAAGTGCAGGGGCAGATGCACCCAACAACACCCTGGTTGTGAGTCTGCCAACCAGGACCATTGCGGTCAATGACCCTGCCACAGCTGATGTTGCTGTGCAGGGTCCATTAGAGGGCACCCAGCTGCCACTGACACAAGTCAGGCCTTTGGTCGTCCCTCCACCTGCCACTCCCTTGGCTCAATCCACCGAACCCACTGGCCATACTGGTCAGAGCGGCATTAGCCAGCCAGGGTCTGCGCCACAGTCCAAGAGCAGGAAGGTTGCACCTGCAGCACAGGCTGGGACCCCACACACAGCCACGACCTCCTGCACATCGAGGAAGAAGCCTTTCTGCAAGCAGGAACTGGACTTCCTCGTGGACTACGTGCAGGGCCACAGCCGTGACATGCTAGTGGGTGCCAATAGTCAGACTACGGCTGCCCAACGTGGCACCCACTGGAAGCATGTTGCGGAACATGTCAGTTCATTCGGCCATGAGGTGCGCACGGCGCAAGAGCGCAAAAAGCGTTGGAATGACATCAAACGCAGCCCTAAGGCTAAGCGTGCCTCTAATAACAACTTGACTCTGGTGACTGGCGGTGGGCCTGCACCAGAGGAGGAAGAGCTCACTCTGCATGAGGCACTTGTTGCGGAGTTCATACCACCTGAATTGGTCGAAGGAGTGGGAGAAATGCTGGACTTTGATGCCCAGTCCTGTGAGTGTTGATGCGTTTTTGTTGAGGACGTGTGTGTTTCACTTGTGGGATGTGTTGTGCATGATTGCCACTACATGTGACGTGTACATGGTTCTGATGTGTAAGTAATGCAATGCTTCCGTGATGCATGTCTCCTCTGCCTGCATGCGGGGACTCCATGTAGGCATGCTCCCTTGCCCCTCCTCCGCCACTCTGCACCCCAGTTCCACCTTTGCACTGGTCTGCTTCAATCTTGCCAATGTGTACTTTCTTGTTCATGCGTCCTGTGTAGATGCTAACTTCCAGCGCATAATCTGCCAGACATATGCCGTGTGGTACAGCCTTAGTACTTGATGCAGGGTATCTCATTTGTACTGTGCATAGGTCAGATGTCCCGCAGGGACATGAGTGCCCATTCATGCTCCATGTGCATTGCACGCATGCCCCTATGTGTCCTTGACTGGATGATCACTGTGATACAAGTCCTTGGTTACATACATTGCATGGCATCTCATCAGCCTTCCCATGTCAACTGTGGCTCAGTACTGCGTTGCACACATGTTTAGGGTCTGACAATCTGTGTGGCTCACAGGCCTCAGCCTGTTCAATGGCCAATGACTCTGTCCAACTGTTGTTGTGTCTTCTTCACACATGGGCGGCATCCAGAGTTTTCATCATGTGTCCTGTTTACTGTCCCATCATCATTTGCAGTGTTGTCACTTGAATCACATTAAGCTGTTGATGCCAGTCAACACTGCCTGTCAATACACAGGTGTAGGGTCAGCCTTTTGATACTATGCTAGGCATCCCTACTTTGGTACTGGGGTGGAGGGGTGCATGGCTTCTAGATATGGTACACATTGAATGCACAATGCACGTGATGCCTGAATTTCACATTGCACTGCCTTCACATTTCCTGGCACACACCATGGAGTCCTTGTACATGTAGGTAGTGATTTGCGTACACATTTTCTGCACTGCATAGACCCACTTCCATGGAAACTGCCACCTTTCAACAGGTCTGATAACAGAAGCAATTCAAAGTTGACCCAGCATGCATGCCAGGTTATATGTTATGTGTCACATGTCTGCCTGATGCGTTTGCTGTCAGTGTGTGTGTGTGTTGTGTGCTTCTGACATGTGTAGTGACCTTTTTTCTCTCTATTTTTCAGGTGATGACACAATGGAGGCGGAGGATGGTGTTGTCATGCTAGACACAGGGTTGTTACCACTACATCAACCCGGCACTAGTGGGGGTCGTGGGGTGGTAGGCCACGAAAACCCCCAAGTGCTACAGTCCATCTTGTCTCTGGCTGCCTATGAGTCCAGCCTTGACAACGACTCTGACGTCCATGTTGAGTTGGATGAGCATCAAGTCCATGTGTCAGGGGTGAGTGATTCTGATGTGGACACTCCTCTGTCTGCGACACCTGCACTGAGGGATCAGACAGTCTTGGTTCCTCCGCCCGTGGTGGATCGGGACGCAGGGTCACCCTCCACACCAGTCACTGATGTGCCTGGGACATCACGTCGACGGGGGCATGTAGTCGTGCAGCCGCGGGCGGTGCCAACACAGCGAGGACCCCCAGTCCTTGGGTCCCGCAGGGGTCAAGCCCGGCAACGCGGTCGCCGCGCGCAACCGCAGTATACTGAGTGGGAGCAAGACATGACTGCCAATTCAGAACGGCAGGGGGCAGCAATGGAGAACATCGCTGAGAGCATGGAGCGTGTGGCCCGATCTGTGCTCCCCCCTGCTAGGCAGGTGCTTCTCCAGCAGCAGGCGGCACGGTCCATGGCCCGCTCGCTCAGGCTGGGCATGGCGGCCTCAGACAGGGCACGCCAGGCTGAAATGTCGTCTCTGCGTCAAGCAATTGCTGCTCACGCAGAGGCGCACATGGATGCCCTGAGGGAGGAGTATGCTTCCCTCAAATCCACTCTGGGTGTCCTTATGATGTCCCAGAGGCAGCGGGCAGAGGAGAGGTTTACACAGCTTGAGCGTACCATCTCGGCTGAGCTACAGGCTTGCCGGGAGGTGCAGCGGTTGTCCAGCCAGGCCTTGCAGGAGGAACTCCGTGTTACTCGTGCTACCTTGCAAGAGGAAGCACGTGTATCACGTGAGGTTCTGCATGCAGACCTACGTCACATCGCCACACAGAACCAGGCTCACCCGTCAGGCAGACTTGCTGCCAACGAGGGGCAAGCTGCGGCTAGGCGTGGCCAGGCTACTATGCCACGTCCTCCTTTCCAGGATGAGCCAGACTCGGACGACCATCTATCTCCCACATAGGTCGGGCTCTGCAGGCGTTGAGCCCATGGAGGTTTTTTTTTTGGCTCAGCATCATCGCATGTGGATGTTGAGCAGCACCCTGTACCTCCCCCCTCCTGGGCGCCCCCCCCCCCCCGGGTCGTATGTGGCGATTTTTGATTTTTCTTTTAGTTTAGTTAGTTAAGTTTCTGTTTGATAGTTAGTTTAATTAGGTAATGTAGGTTTTCCATAGTTAGTGTAATTAGTTAATATAGTTTAAAATTGCTTGTCTATTGTGCTTTCATGTGACGGTGCAGTGCTTTGTGGCTTTTGAAGGCATCCACTGTCTGTTCCAGCTGGGCCCTTCAGGCTTGTCTTGTGTATGTGTTTGCTGCTTGGGGTCCTTGACTCACATGTGCCACTCCTGCCTCCCTTATCCATGGGCTTGCAAGGATGGTTTGGTGTCACAACCTATTACCCAAGGGCTTTGGACTGTCATATCTGTGGCATGTCTGGTGCAGTGTGACTTGTGTTTACACCCCTAGTGGGGATGATTTTGGTGTTATTGTCCACTGTTCAGCTTTTGCTAGATGGGGTGTTTCATGATTAATGTGTACATTCATTGCTATGCATTGTGTAGTATGTTTCTTATCTTTACTGTACACTTTACTGTACACGTGCTTGTTGCAATTCATGCCGTAGATAGTGTTCCACACTTTGGATGTGAATGACGGACTGATGGTGTGATTTCTGATGTAACTCTCTGACATGGTCAAGTAATGAGATGCCTGAAGAGACACCCACAGATGACTCTAAAGCATTAATCATGTGTTTCATGCCCTTTCTGCAGGGGGACGAGCCTCCAGAGCACCTTTGCCAGCAGACATGGCCCATTGGTTGTCGGAATTCTGGACACGTTTGTTGTGCACAAGCAGAGGCACAGGGATTGCAGACCTACATCCTAGAACTGCTGACGTGTTCCAAGGAACTCCAGGCAAGGTGAGCAGCACAGGGGGGCCACAACACAGCAAAGCTTG
This sequence comes from Ambystoma mexicanum, assembly GCF_040938575.1. Lineage (NCBI taxonomy): Eukaryota > Metazoa > Chordata > Amphibia > Caudata > Ambystomatidae > Ambystoma > Ambystoma mexicanum. The sequence continues at coordinate 201,475,690 of NC_090934.1, read as the reverse complement.
CACCAGGCGAGTTGTACATGCAGGCTTAGTCACAGCACTGAGGGTGAGCTTGGAGGAATATTGGTGTTGAAGCACACAATGCAGCTCAGATGTGTTGGTGGACTGATGGCTGTTGATTGTAAGGTTGTCTGGGACACCTGCAGGGGCAGTGGCACATACCCTCCGGTACACCAAGGTCCATTGAGGCACTTGTATCAACCATGTAGCCTTCCGGGACATGGAAAGGGGCAGCTCACAGGGACATACAGCAAGGGACATACTCGGGTGCAGTGCATTTCATTTCCATGTACATTTTGATAAATGCACTGACAACTTTGTTTCGGTCATGGTGGTACACAACTTGCTCTGAAGTCATGCCTTGCTATATGGGTCTGTCTGCTTACCCAGGGAAGATTGCATGTTGTGTGAATTGTGACACATTGGTGTTCCATTTGCCACGCACCCACCGGCGGCTGACTTACTGCATTGACTGTGTATGACCCATCACAGGGGTAATGTTATATATGGGTAAAAAGCATCTACACCAGATTGTCTGTTTGTAGAGTAGTTTGCTGCTATGGGGCATGTTTGGTGGTGTGTTTTTGTATATTGGACACGTACAGGTTGTTGACTGTGCGTGGGTTTCCCGTATTCGAATCCATGAATACGGGTTGTTGGCGTGCGTGTGTGCGTTCCATGTAGTTCCCTGCAGTACTTCCCCAGTTACGCCTTCTTTTTCACGCGTTATTCCCCATTCCGCGTGTTACGCCCACTGTTCCGCCCACTTTGGTTGTGTGCGCTGCGCTATGTGCACTTTTGCTGTGCGCGTAGCGCACGCCGTGTGTGCCTGTGTGCGCCATGGCAGGATTGGGCGCACGGACAGCGGGAAACACACGCAGCGTCTTCCTTGAATCGCACGCGTGCGTGTGCACTGCGTTTCTCACGCTTGCGCTACCTTGCGCCTGCTTGCGCTGGGATTTGCTCCATGAATCGACCCCTTAATCTTTGGCCCATTCGTGACATTTTAGCCCAACATAGACAAATTAGCATGACAGAGAACTTCTGTAGATTTTGTAGCGACTTAACACAAAAAGAAACTTTGGAACACATTATCATAGAATGCATAGCTTTGATTCCATTAAGAAATAAGTCATACGCGAAGCACATGTCTACAGTTGCAAATGTACAACCGAACCTTAGATGGGCTTTTTTACTTAACTCAGCTAACATGAGTGTACATATAGCATCAGTGAATTTCCTTAATGCTCTTCATTTGAATGATTAATGGATTCTGTAAAAAAAACTGTTGATGAATTTGATGCATAAGCAGAGGTTACTGATATTGCTTCATTTATTTTTTCATATGTCAAGATGAAATGTATAACTAAATTTAGAATGTTTCCTTTCTGTAACCTAGGGTTTTTTGTTGAAAGTCTTGATGTCCATGCTCATGTAAATAATGTAGAATCTTATATCTTTTGTACTAATAATGTTTAAAATGTTTTCTGATAAATTGAAAAAAGTTGATAGTTTTCAGCTAAATTTCAATAAAAAAAATACTTCAACCGCAACTACTTCGACCATGGTTTGGTGGAATCTTGTAGTTCGTATCTTGAGGGTGGGGAGGGGTATATGGTGAAGCCCACCATAAAAAACACATTTCATGTGAACTCTAAGATTCGACCAACCTGAGGTCGAAGTAGCTGTAGTTGACTTTAACACATAGAGCCCTTCTATTTGTCTTTGGCACTCATCTATAAACTTCTGTGTTCGTGATGACTACTGCTGAAACTTTAGACACTAGCTATATCGTGATTACAGAATTTGATTTCAAGTTTATTTTAAGGCATTTGTACTTGCAAAAATACATTCTTTTTTCAATTTATCATTGAAATACATTTTCTGTATTTATGTCTTTTCTGTATTGTTAAAAAAAATGCAAAGGCATGGTGTTAATGCCAGTATGACTATGCTCTTAACTTTATGTACTTTATATTTAATTTTTCTTTTTTGAATCCCTGGTTGTTATGAAACAAGGCTTTGCGGTTCCATTTTTGTGTGAATTCTTCAATACAATGATAGTTTCAAACTCTTCATTCATGGCTGTTGGAACAAAGCTTCCTCTAATACCATTTGTTCATATTTCATTAAATGGTGTTTAGGTATGGTAATTTTGATGGTTTGCTTTACTGTGTTGTTCTTTTTTCTATGCATTTTTGCTGCCCCCTACTGGTTTATTTGTGTTATTTTCTGAAAGAAAAAACGTGCTGTTGTATGTGATCTTACACCTGAAGCGGAGGGCCTCTATAAAGTGTTCCTGTTAGGAATCCTTTCAGAGTAGGCATGCCCCTCTTATTCCTGGCAGACTGTGGCAGCCACATTGGACTTGCCGGTGTACAGAAGCTGTCTCAAGGTTCTTCACATATGTGAGTTCCCTGGATGGAATTGAATACCACCACCAAGATGGCTGCCGAGTCAGGCCTTGCATATCTTCCAATATGGCTGCCATGTTCAGTGAGGTTCAAATCACAACATCGCAACATGGCCTCCGACATCATGTGTCATCGCATGGATGTTGATGGGGAGCCAGCACAGTGAAAAGGGAAGAGACCACGGAACACTGTCTTGCAAACTCGACAAAGCCAGATCAACTCACGATTAGGTATTTTTTAGCCACATTTATTGTTTTTGGTTACGAACCAAGCCCCTCCTATGTTAGTGTTTCCCTCACATTCTCTCAAACTCCCCAGACGAGTCTTCAGTTCCCTTATTCACACTCTCCATGACAGACTTGAAGACCAACCTAGGATACCATGCTGATTTGAGCATCAAGACAGGAAAATACAGGTATTTACACTGTTAGGTCATTTGGCACACATTTTCTGATAAAACACATGTAGTTCCTGGCTGTTATTCATTGAATGTTTGTTTGACCACACGGCAGCTCCTGCTTGAGGTGCCAGAGTACCCTATTGAAGCACATGATATAAGTCACTTCTACTTGAGCACCATAGCCCCCTCCCCTGTCACATTGGCCTGAGGAGTGGCCTTTGGTTACCAGGGAGAGGAGGGCCATTTTTTGTGACTCCCCAGAGGTCCTTGTTTCCGTCCAGACCTGCAACATCTGACAGTTCCCTCCTATGCCATGATGTTATGGAGTACATAAAGGAAGATACTATTAGCTAATTCACAAGCAAATCTTTTATTGAAAAGGATAGTGGTAAACAGTCCCTGAGAAAATGTGTTTATTTATAACAAAAGATATCTTTCACGTTGTCACTCAGTGTCACTATTGGGCACCTAAGAGCAAAATTACTGCTCTGTAAATATATATTATTTTGTGTTTCACTAGTATTTAGAATTGACCCTGCATCCAGGAGGGAAGGAAGAACCAGAGGCGAACACATAAGCACTGAGACATGACAGTGGGTGAATATTTCAAATGCAGTTATTTTCTGACCTTATGGGTAAGTCCAGTTTCTATCTTTAGCTTTTTGGCATAGTCCATTATTCTGGGATCCAATGTTATTAGATTTCCCTAGCTAAAGTATATGCAGAAAAATGCACTGTTGTCCTTATGTATGTTTTGACTTGAGCTGTAGGATCTCTCCTAGGCACTCAGTCCCATCAACGTGTAACAGAACCTAACCCTTGAAGTTTCTGTTAATTCAAAGCAGAGTCTGAATCTCCTGTCTCTCCAGGCATCATCATTGTCCATCTGTCATGCACGACCCACACCATTCCACCAATGGGATTCATCAGTTACACTGTGAAACGTTATTGGCTCTCCAGGTATTTATGTTAGGTCACCTGCCTTCTGGCCTTTTGGGTACACCAGACTGTGAAACATTGCTACATAATGATGGTATCAATTGCAGTGCTGACATTTTCAGGACTTTGCTCCAGGGCCTAGGATTGCAGAATCACTGGTCATTTGAAATCGGATATAGGGTTATTCTCTTTCTCTTTCTTTTTCTCTTACTCACACACCTTTCAATACATCTGATTCCTAACTACATCACTCTACATGGAACAGTAGGGATACATGTACAGCTTCAAGGGTAAATCTAAATGAAGGCTGATCCTTAACGTGCACCCGAGTTCCAATTAATTCACCATTCATCAACAGGATATCATCCAGTGTAAATTCTTTAATTGATTTTGGGTACCAAATAAGGCCACAAATCTATCTGGAGGTAAATCAATGGTTGAAGATCAACATTTAGAAACAGGTTTTAAACTCAGATCAGGAGGAATGGGAAAAGTTAGAGGTAATGTATGAGTTTCTGAGAAAGGTCAACGGCAATGTTTGAAAACAGTCTAAGATGGTCTCCATAGATTGGTCAGTTGCACATTCCCAATTTAGATCATTTTAAATCCTGGAATCCTTCACTTGGGGAGATCCCAGGAGTCTCACTCCCAGTTGTGGGAATGTCAGGGACTTTACCATCCTGGATCAGCAGATATCTAGAAACCAAAGATTAATAGATTAACAGAATAAATATCACATCTATCAATCAACAGATCACACTTGATTTCCATCAGTTTGGCAACGAGGATGGCTGTTGTCCTGTGCTGTCAAACACTGCTCATTTCTTGTGATTCCTAAATGTGCCAGAGCCTCTTTTGACAGGGTCTCAGCCCATATGACAGCATGGGCTGGTGAATAGGGTTCAATGTGGTGCATTGTGAGTTCAGCAATGTACATCAAGGTATCTCTGGAGCCATGGCGATCAACACTTAGATTGTTGGACTCCACAGGGACTTTTCTGTCTTTCGTCTCTTATCTCATAATCTCAGCAAGGATAAAATGAAGACCAAAGAAATCAGGATAGTTTTCTCAGACTTGTCTCTCTAACTATCTGTTCCTTGCAACCATTGGGGGAAACTCCCACTATCAGACACACGTACTTGTCGACACAAACATGTCTAACCTCCATACATATCATAGACACCTTTTAATCACATACCACAGACATCTGTCATGCAACAGCTATCGAAGACGGACCACAACACATCCATCAAACACAACTCAGACCCCTACACCTATCGGAGAAAGCAGACACGCCTACACCTATCGGAGAAAGCAGTCACGCCACACAAACAACTATGAAACCACACATCTCATGCAGACCTCAGCACTCCCATCAGAGACAGTCCTCACTGCACCCATCAGAGATAGCAGACACTCGGTAACCTTTTCAGAGACATGTGTCATCCACGCGTTTCAGAGTCATCACCATCTCTGACCCATTAAGATACTCTTCATGGAACTATACCCCTTACTAAACTCCTGTTAGAGACATCCTTGCCCAATTCCTGAGACATGTTTGACTTTACACCAGTCACCCCATATCGATCAGAGATGACAGCTATCAGAGATGTATTAGACTGCACACTAGACATATATCTCACCACACACCGAGATGCTTCTTACCCTGTGTCAGAGACACCTCCCCCCAACCCAGATAGCCTCACATGACGTGTGACAAGTTACAAATAAATGATGACACATCTGACCCACCACCAGGATTATTCTGCGGCACTAGGTTAGAAGCTGGTGACTGTTCCCAAAATAGGGAAATGTGCCTTCAAAGCTGTTATTTGCCCTCCTTTTAGTAGTTGTGGTCAATCAATCTAGACCACAGTCTCAGGAGTTGAGTGGGGCTGTTTGAGATACAGGGTAACATATATACCATGGGATGAGGTTCCCTGAGGCATTCTTAGGTGCTCAGCAGCGTGACTCAAGAACCCCCTGAATAACCTCAGCAGCACCCCCCTCATAGCAGGGAACTGCCACATGGCTCTCCTGGCAGTAACCACTCCACCTGAGTGAAACCTTTTCTAATTTAACCAGGCAACTATGGAAAAGATGGGACACAAACACTAACAATACCAGAATGTTGCAAGCCCTCAGAACCAAGACCTGTACCAGATCCAGGGAGGACAACTGAAGACTTGGGAGGGAGAACCCCATTGGCAATGTCAAGCCAAGTCCCAGAGTGTTGCTATAACACGAGGAAATATGTCCCCTACCCAGGCCATCCCAGTTTTGTTCACAGAAGCAGGAGTGCTACATCTCCCGAATCCTCCAGATGGGTTAAAGGAAAGCCTGGACCAGGAATACTGAATCACTGCCACAGGGGCAGGAACACCGAGGGAGACTGCAACAACCCAAGGGGGTTGTCCTTATATCTCAGGAAATGGCTCAAAGGAGACCCTATGTCCACAAGAGGGGAGAAAACACACACCCTCTACTTTTTAATGACACAGGAAGGGAAACCCAAACTACAGCTTCTCTCCCTTTCAAAGTGCATAGATGAAATACCCATAAAATAAAGTCACACACCTGCAGAAATGTTTGCATCATCCGGGGGCTGCATCCTCATGACCCCTTGGAATTGCACGTCTGGAAAACAGAGACGAGATTAAATAACAACATTGGTATGGCATGGCATGGCAACATCGATCACAGCAGGTCTATTAATCATCTATCAGTAGGGAACAGCACATCTCTATCAATCAGACACCGCCGTCAATGGGGGATAGCAACCATCTACCATTCAACCAGCAAAGGGGGATAACACTGCTATCAACCATCCATCAATGATGGGCAGCACATCTATCAACAGTGGACAGCAGGTCTACCAATCCTACATCAATGGGAGATAGCACAACTAGGCATCATAGATAAATGCGAGACATATATCAATCAGCCATCAATGGCAGACAGCAGGTCTATCAATCATCCAGCAATGGGGGGACAGTACAATTGTCCACCAGTCATCAATCGTGGACAGCAGGTCTACCAATCATCCATCAACGGGCGATAGCACAACTATCCATCATAGATAAGTATGAGAAATCACATCGATCAATCAGCCATCAATGGCAGACAGCAGACCTATCAATCATCCAGCAATGGGGGCAGCACATCTCTCAGTCAGAGATCAATGGAGGACAGCACCTCTATCAATTAGCCATCAATGGCAGAGAGCAGAACTATCACTCATCCATCAATGGGGGACAGTACAATCATCCACCAGTCATCAATCGTGGCCAGCAGGTCTACCAATCATCCATCAATGGTGGAAAGCAGGTCTAGCAATCATCCATCAATGGGAGACAAAAAGCATCTATCAACTAGCTATCAATGAGTGTTAGCATGCCTATCAATCAGACATCAACGGGGTGCAGCAATCAGATATTAATGATCATCAGTCAGCCATTAATGAATGACCACCTATCTATCAATTAGCCATCACTGATGGACAGCACAACAGTCAATGAGCCAGCAACGAAAGTGCACAGATCTATTAATCAGCCGTCAATGGAGGACTACACATCTGCCAACCATCGATCAGTGATGAAACACATGTCTATCAATCAGACATCAATGTGGACAGCAAGCATCTACCCATCAGGCATCAGTGTGGAAAAACATGCCTTTCAATCAGAAAACAGGATGGGACAGCGTTTCTATCAATCAGACATTCATTTGCCTATGGCTTTAAGGCGCTCTATTAATGCATAAATAATATAAAAATGAATGGCCACCCACCTATCAGTCAGACATCACTAAATGACAATACCACCATCAATCAGCCAACATGAAGGTCCCCAGATCTATCAATCAGCCATCATGGAAGGACTGCAGATCTAATATGCATCCACTGGTGGACAATACCACTATCACTCAGTCATTATTCGGGAGCAGCCCATGTATCAATCCACCAATAATACAAGATAGTAAAGGACAGCACACGCCAATGATCCCTCAATGATGCAGGACAGTAAGCACCTGCATTAGCGCCTCTTTCCCTCAAGCGCTTAGTGCATAGCTGCCAACCCAATCCACCTTCAGCAGGAGACAGTATATCTATCAACCATCCTTCAATAAAGCACAGGACACGCCAATGATCGCTCAATGATGCAGGACAGTAAGCACCTGCATTAGCGCCTCTTTCCCTCAAGCGCTTAGTGCATAGCTGCCAACCCAATCCACCTTCAGCAGGAGACAGTATATCTATCAACCATCCTTCAATAAAGGACAGCACACGCCAATGATCCCTCAATGATGCAGGACAGTAAGCACCTGCATTAGCGCCTCTTTCCCTCAAGCGCTTAGTGCATAGCTGCCAAACCAATCCACCATCAGCAGGAGACAGTATATCTATCAACCATCCTTCAATAAAGGACAGCACACGCCCAACGATTCCGCATTGATGCAGGACAGCAAGCGCCCGCAGTAAAGCGCCTCTTGTCCCCAGGCACACAGTGCATAGCTGCCACCTCACCTGCCATAGACACGAGCTGCAAAGACTTTCTGTGTACACCCAAGGCAGGGTGACTGATTTACAGCAGCGCTATGCTTAGAACAGTTTAATAGGTCTTGTTTGAAGATTTTGCTTCAAAAAGGCATTAAAATAAAATGCAAGGCGCTAATACAAGCCCTGGATCAGCAGAGCTGAGCACACAGAACAAAGGGAGAGAAGAGATCGATGGTTCAATTCTTGGAGGTTGAAAGGAGTTCTAGGGAGCATTTCTTCTAACATGTGCTTTCAGCTTTGCTTATATATTTTTATGTTCTCAAATACTCGAAAAACAACACTATGCTATGTGCTGTGGGATTATAAATAGAAGTACTCTTCCAAGAAATGTAGTAATTAGCATGGCCCTTAATAGGCTGCACTCAAAATTCATACAAGTATTGGCTGGTGGCCATGGGGTCGCATTTGCACCCAAACACCACATTTAAACTTTAAAATACCGACACCAGCTAAAACAAGCATTGGCAATGCCAACAGTTTGGGCTTTAAAAAAGGGCTCTTAAGAAGCCACTAAACTACTAGAAGCTTTCAAGCACTACAGCTTGCGACAGTAGAAGTTGGTTGTAAGGGGCCCCATATGTGTCTGCTTTTTAAAGCCTTATAGACACAGTTATCTTGTGTACAGTTCTAAAGCCCTGATTTGCTCTTGCTATAGTCTCATAGCACTGGAAGGTCATCAAGGAGTGCTGCCTGGCTTTCAGTTCAGATATATCCAGGTACAGCTGAAGGAGCCAGCGTTGATCTATGTCCCAGGCAGTGCTAGACATGGAAGAATGCATGCCACAGACCATAGGTCCTCCATACAGCACACCCACCTCTGGGCCTGGTGACATTAAACTTGCATGTGAAAAAGAACACATGGGGGGTCATTACGACCTGGGCGCAAAGGGATACCGGGCACCGGTAATGACACCGGTGACGGTAATCCTTTTGCACCCTATTCCGAGGTCCCTTACCAGGTGTTATGGACGGGACCCGCAAAGGGATACCGGGGTCAATAACGGTACCACAATTTGCGGTACCGTTATTGACGCCTTCCCATTGAGCCCTATGGGGGCTCAAATGGAAATGGGGAATGGCTTTTCAAATGGGGACTTACCAGTCCCTTAAAGGTCAGAATAGACCGGTAAGTCCCCAAACCACCAAGTCGGTGGCGGTACCGGTATTGGTGCTAGTCATGGCGTTAATAGCGCTATGACTAGCACCAACCTCGGAATGAGGGCCATGGAGACCTCTTAGTATCGCTGGAAACAGGTCATGACTGTCCTATAATGGCTCGGACATGTGCTTTTGGTTTTCCTGCTGCAGGAAGGGAATTTTGACTGGATTCTAGATCCCCAAAAGTCCTGCAAAATCCAGAAACAGGTCACAGGTTATCAACTGCCATGTATTGCGGATCTATGTGATCACTGCGACCCCCATAATTGCGATGGCTGAATATTTTTTATTTAACCCCCTTTACACCACATAGATATGCGGGGTGAGACCCCCACACCCTCCCATATTACTATAATATCACATAGTAAGAGGGTGTTAAAAAAAACGGCTTTCGCAATTATGCGGGTGACATTTTGGTCCATTTCCTGTATTACGAGTCCTAATCTGTCATGACCCTGGTTCTTACACATCATACTTGTAGACAAAGTAGGATACCTGTGTCAAGCTTTGCACATAAAGTTTATATATTGAGGAATAGCATATGATTAAATGCCCCTCAGCTCCATAGATGCCAAGAACACTGCTCCCCCTACCAGCATCAGGAGTAACTAACTCAGTGTGAAGTTTTTAGCCAATGTCTGTGTAGGAACTTGAAGAGTTGCTTTAACCTTTATATGCCTGAGGCTGCAAGCAACAGCCTATGAACAACTTTATCCCCACCAAAACGACCCATGCCGCCTCACTGCATCTGCTTTATACAAGTCTACGTGTATCATGTGCCAGGGGATTGGTTCCACCAGAAACGCGGTACATGTGCTCAATAGCTGGGAGCTGAGCAGTAATAAGGATGTGTCATGTATATAGCGCTTTCACGAGAGCACTGTACAGACAACACATTTACATACAATGATCTCCCAACCACATACAATTATCACCCAATCGAAGTTGGTACTCCTTTATCGACCTCAAAAGAGTTTGTTCGTTTGTTTATTCATTTCTAATGCTCACCAGACCCAAGGGTATCAGGGCGCAACAATTAAGAATATGCAAAGCTTAGTTACAGGTTACAAAATAAGAACAGGAATAGTACAGATATACGACAAACATAAGTAGCAGGAATAGTACAGATGCACGACACACATAAGTCAGTAAATACTTTGAGGAGAGTATATGGATACATTACAGGCCTATAAGTCACATACAAGCGGGCCTAAAGGTCGGCATATTTAAGCAGGTTAATGTAGCTGTGTCTAAAATGTAGATATGGTTGATCTTCTCTATTAGTGTGTAGTAGGGAATTCCAGAGTTGAGCCACTTTCACAAGGAAACTGCAGCCACCTGCCTTGAAAAGCTTGAATCTGGGGATAGTAAGGCAGTTGGTGCTAGTGAGTCTCATGGGTCTGGTAGACCAACTCCTGTGGAATCTATCCATAAGGTAACTGGGGCAGCATTGTTCAGTGCTTTGTGAGTGAGGGATGCGTTTTTATTATTGTGGGTAGAGAGCCAATTGTTTTGGCGCCGAGTCGCTGAAATATGAGATTGTCTGGCCACACCAAGCGCTGCTCTAAGGGCGTTGTTTTGGAGGGTTTGTATCCACTGGATGATTGATTTGTTAGCGTCGATGTAGAGGGCGTTGCAATAGTCAAGCCTCAAGAGTATTAGAGCTTTGGCCAGGATCATGCAGTTGTCATCTGAAAGAAAGGGTTTGCCGGATCTAATGAGCTTACAAGTGTAGGTGGTGGCAGAGGCCAAGTAGTTCACTTGTTTGGCGAAGGAAAGAGTGGAGTCAATGTAGAAGCCAAGGGTCTTTACTTCCTTGGCCACCTTGATGAGGCTACCATCAATTATGCAAGATGAGTAGTCCTGCTCTAGTTTTTTGAGGTTAGTTTGGGTGCCCAGAAGGATGAGCTTGGTCGCCATCCATGCCTGTATGATGAGATACACTCTATTCACCAAGGCCAAATCCTTATTGTAATCCCCGGATAGTGGGAGGGGAATCTGAGTATCATCTGCATAATAAGTGTAGGTGATACCTAGAAGGTCCAGATCATCAAAATGGGCATAGTAAATATATTGTATATTGTAGGGGAGACACATGAGCCCTGGGGCACACCACATGTGATGGCTATAGGGTCAGCCGCTGATGAGGGGGAGAAGACCCTCATGGTCCTGTCGCTCAGGCCTCTTTGGCGAAGTGGGCGGCTGAATCTAAATGGCTGCATAAAACCTTGTGGTCCACAAGGTCGAATGCGGCTGAGAGGTCTAGCAGTAGGAGGAGGGATGTTTTTCCTTTGTCTCTTAGCTCATCAACCTGTGTCTTCAAGTCAATGAGGGCAGTTTCCGTTCAGTGTAGGGGGTGGAAACCTGATTGACGCGCTCGTAGGAGTTTATGGAGTTCCAGGTATTTTTGGATCTGAGTATATGCAACCTTGTCAAGTATTTTGAGCAGGAAGGGTACTGTCGTGATGGGACGGTAGTTGGTAGGAATAAGTGCATCAACTGTTTGCTTTCTTTAACAGTGGGAGCACCCAAGATTGTTTCAGGTTGGAGGGGATAATGCCAGATGTGAATGAGGCATTGATGAGTTTGGAAATAAAAGGGGCAAGATCTCTTGCAGCATCCTTTATTAGCTGGGCTGGGCAGAGGTCGCCTTGGAAGTTGGAAGGCTTAAGTGAGAGGATAATTTTTTCTCCCTCAAGAATTTATGTTTTAGTGAAACTGAATGAACAATGTAGAGTGAAGAACTTAGTTGGCCTTGCAGGATTCAAACAGGTGAATTGCAGCTCACAGCAGCAATCACTCAACCCTCTGAGCTATTTTCCCTTATTAAGGCGGCGCACAAAAAAGTACAAGATGAAAGCGGGTGTGAACAGCAAAGGTGGGGAGCAGCAACATCAAACAGACGCTGCAGCTATGCATATTAACTATATGTGTACCTGTACACTCAGATTAAAGGTGAATGTGCTTTGGAGGGGTGTTTGGGGATTTTGGGAGGATGGGTGGTAAAGGACTCTGTTGGCTCTTTCCTAGAAAAACTAGGTACCAATATAATTTGACTAGCTGGCTATACGAGTACAACAGCTGGAAAATGGTGTGATTACCTGGACATATGAGACAGTGCTTGGCAAATGCCTATCTAATACAGTTACAGAAGCCCCAACTTCTGGCTTTGTCAATGCTGGGTTTTAACAGGACTTTAGTACAAGGAACAGATAATAATGAAGTGGCTGAGGACATACTTGGTCAAAACATGTTTATCACACCAGTAGCCATTTATGGCAGAAATAAAACCATTAACTCTCAGCAGACTCACAGCAGGGTGTGGTCCTCGACGAGTCACTTTCTATGAGATTTCATGTAACCAGTGTGGTTTCCGCATCGGTTTACTATGTTAAATTGCTTTCGCACCTTAGACCCCTTACTACTCAGGCAAACACGGAAATGATTGCCAGAGCCATAATAGGGGCTAAGATCGATTGCTGTAATAGTCTCCTGGTCGGTCTTTGTAAGCGGGATGTATACAGACACCAAATAGTACAAAACTGGGCAGTCAGATTTGTGATTGGTCTGTCCCACCGAAATCATGTTTCTGAGGCTAACCGCTCCCTTTATTGACTCCAGACAGAGGCACTGGCTAAGGTCAGGTCATTAGTCATAACCTTTAAGTGGAGGCTTGCCCTCATGCCGTCCTACCTGCAGGCGCATATAACCAATAAAGTTAACGGTAGGGCCTTGAGGTCTTGTGGTCAGAACTAGTTGTTCCTCCCTCGTAGCGTAGTAGAACAAAGAAACCTGAGAATGGAGCATTCTTTTTGGTGACTCCCAAGCTGTGGAATCAGCTTCCGGCAGCACTAAGAAGCCAAACTTCTTTGCTAGAATTTAAGAAAGACTTGAAAACCTTGTTATTCTCTTATATTCAGGTCTGGACACCTCCTAATCTTCTGCACACTGACACTTGGTTTTCACTTCTGCATCTGTATGTTCTATGTGTGTTCTGCTTTAATGTCTGCGCATTTATGCCTCTGGGTCCATAGTGCGCATTACAAATAATATAAAGTAAAGACTGCTTAGAAAAAATACTGGCAGGCTAAAGATTGACCTTAGTGCTTCATAGAGTGAGCTCTAAGAGACCCACAGATGATGTGTTTATGGCAGGAGCGGTGAGCAGTGGGTGGAATGGCCTAGTGCTAAGCATGGCCATGGGCAGTCAACGGGTGGTTAAATAACCACACAGCACACAGAGGCTGTGTGTCCCTCCTCATATGCCAGCTCCCTCCTACCTGTACTTGAATGCAATAGTCTAATACTATGTGATGCCACTTCCTCTGATGTGAAGGGGTGAAAGGTTGTGTCACATCACTTGATGTGATTTCATTTTGGGGTCGGATCAAATGACATTACACCACTTCCTGCGATGTCACTTGGTGGTGGAGATCGAATGACACCACTTCCTGTGTCATCAGAGAGGTCAAGGGTCATGTGATGTCACTTCTGCTACCCCTGGAATGTTGGTGAAATGATGTCTCTTACGATGGTCAACAAAGGGTTTATGGGAATTGTTTTATTCTTGCTGCTATAATAAACAAGAAAAGAATAGTACATTATAATCGACCCCGTGCCATTAATAGTGTCTCTCATGTCCATCAGCATTTTACCAGCACCAATCAGTATTAGGGTGGAGACTTGAACAGCACTGGGTTTTGATGAGCACATGATACAACCCTGAATCTCAAGGGGTTCCTGGCACTGACACATGCCTTTATAAACCAGAGGACAGTTGTTTCCATAGTTGAGTGTGCATTTCCCATGACTGCACGTGGGAACAGGTAGGGTCTGCATGACTATGAGTCATGCAGACCTCTCAGTTATTCCCCATTTATTTTGGAATTCCACGTGTCTTTTGGGGGAAATGCCATTTTACTGCATGCAGGATTACTGCATGTGGTAATATCGAATAGATATTGCTTTTGTGTAGAAGAAACTCTCTCCACACAAAAGCTGAGGAAATTGAAGAGTTCAGAAATGAAATACCTCATGTTTTAAAGCTTCCACCAAACTCTTACTGAGGGCCTAGTGTTTAGTTTCACAGTGGATTGGACATGTGTTTGTTGAGTGCAGAGTTTGGTCTTATGAGCACTGAGGAAACATCATACCAGGGGAATCCCACACAAACCCGGTTTAACAACTAAATGCCTGATTATGTTAAATGTTAAAGGTATTTGTACCGCGCACCATCACCAACGGAATTGGTCCCCAGGCGCTCTGGCGGAACTGCAAATGATAAGGTGGGATGGGTTAGTAAGGTGAAGAGGGAGTAGGATAGTGAGAGGAGTGGTGTTCTGTTGGCAGCTTCAGCTTGGTATACACCAGATACTGAGCTTTGGTGCGGATATCGGATCGGTGTCAGTCCGCGTGTGCTGTTGCTCCGGCTTATGTGTTGTTGCAGTGTTGTGAAGTGCGTGTGGCTTGCTGCGCGAGAGATGGTTGTGTGAGTTTTTTTGAGTGAGATAAGTATGCAGAGTTTGAGCTTATATTGGTTAGTGGGTTACCTGACCTTTAGCATGCTAACATTCACAGTTCTATCCAGGTGCGGCACCTGTCGACCCTCACACCTCTATCTGGATGCGGCGCAGGCCAATGCCTTAGATTCCATCTAGGTGTGGGCATGTCAACATTCACAGTCCCATCCAAATGCAACGCAAGCCAATATTCACAGTTCTCTCTAAGTGTGGACATGCTAATATTCACATTTCTGTCTAAGTGTGAACATGCTAACCTTCAGAGTCCTATCTAGATGCAACGCAGGCCAATATTCACAAGTCTGTCTAAGTGTGGACATGCTAATATTCGCAATTCTGTCTAAGTGTGGACATGCCAACTTTCACAATTCTGTCCGAGTGTGGACATGCTAACATTCACAATTCTGTCTAAGTGTGGACATGCTAATATTCACAATTCTGTCTAAGTGTGGACATGCTAACATTCAGAGTCCTATCTAGATGCAACGCAGGCCAATATTCAAAATTCTGTCTAAGTGTGGACATGCTAATATTCAAAGTCCTATCTAGATGCAACGCAGGGCAATATTCACAATTCTATCTAAATGCAGCGCGTGTTGGTCTTGACAACTATGTTACTATGTAATGCAAGGCAACTTCTACAATCCTGTCATGAATAAGTTCAGTCTGGTGGTTACAAATCTTTCTGAGTGTTCCTGGTGTGAGTCTATGGCAGTCTATGTTATTGGGAGGTAAAATAATTTGGCACAGGTTTTCTGGAGTAGAGTAATTGCTCTACTCCCCACCCATGCCACACTCACAGTTTTTGTTGGTGTCTGTTGGCTGCTTGCTTCACTGGTTTCCCCTGCGGACACCTGCAGACACATCTTGGGGCCGTCCTTTGCCTCGGGGTCCTTCGCCGCAGGGCTGCCGGGCAGAGGGCTGCCCTAGGGTGTCCTTGATGTGAGGTATGAGGACCAATCCGGATGGAGTGGCCGTGTAGGGAGGCGGGCAGAGTGAAGCCAGGAAGCGGTGGGCAGGGGGAGAGGGACCAGGCGCCGAGTGCGCTATGGTGCTTTTAAGCATCTTTACAAAATAAAAAAGCATTTTGTGGGAGGTGGGGGGTCAGGAGACTCCTTACCTTTGGCCTGGGCTCGCTGGAAATGGCGCAGAGCGCCTCCAGCAGACCCGTGCTATGGCCTCTGTTGTTTTTTGTTTTTTTTAAACGGACCAATCGGGACCAGGGGAGGCGGGCAGAGTGAAGCCAGGAAGCGGTGGGCAGGGGGAGAGGGACCACGCGCTACATGCGCTATGGTGCTTTTAAGCACCTTTACAAAATAAAATAGCATTTTTGGGGGAGGTGGGGGGTCAGGAGACTCCTTACCTTTGGCCTGGGCTCGCTGGAAAAATCGTTATGAAAAGCGTTTAAAATGCCAAATCTGTCCACAAGAATAAGTGTGAAAATTTTGATATTTCACAACGATTCTAGACATTGCCGACAGTGGTTTTACTTGACATGAACTCCACTTTCAGTTTGGTAGCAATGGTTTCGTAACGGCCTGGCAACCGTCATGGCAACCTCTGGATTTAGAAATGCAATGGAATAACATGTATTCTCAAGAGGTTCTGACACATATAGGAGATCATTTTACAGGCTGAGGGATGTGTTGCCTCCATCAGTGGAGATGACATCGGTGGCTAATGATGCGCATATGACGTGACAGATGACTTAAGTCACGTCTTCCCAGTGCTTTGTGACAGCACCTGCGCCATAGCTTCTTAGCCCTGGCACATACAGGCATTCACATGTTTTCAGACGGTCTTATTCAAATCTACAAGCTGACATGGCAGCCCTGGTCTGATTATTAGTCTTTTGAGAGGCTTTAATTCAAGTCATCAGATGACAGCTTCAGCTAAAAGGTTAGGGGAACTGTCTGCTTTCACCCGGGCCCTCCCATCGACCCTTAAGAACCTTTCTTCACGACAGAGAGCGCCTAATTCACTTTAATGACAAGATACTTCGAAGAATGCACTACATCAAGGCAGCAGGTATCAAGATACTGGAAAGGCCATGATTGCATCATGTCGAATTAATTAGAAATCTCTGAAATTGCTTTCTCTGTCTTTTCCTCACCACATATTCAAGCCCCTAACCCGCCTGCTGCCAGGGTGCAGCCTGGCAACTACCCAATGCTCTGCATCTTAATTGGCCCTTATGTTTTATTACCTTTTGAACCGGACACTAGTATCTATCTGCTTAGAGGCTGAATTATGCTGCCTAGTCAAGCGTGGCATGTGCTTTCTACCTGGGGAGAGGACAACTAAGCTTTTGAGTTCAGTATAGTTGTGTCCTAACCACGCTTCGTGTTATTTTTTCTACCTTGATCAGATGAAACAATTTTGTTTTCCCTATCAAAGAACTGACACGCGGATCAATGTAGTCTGTGCAGTCTAAGTAGATCACATTGCTGTTTCAATTGAAAAATAAAAGCAGAAAGAGTGCGATTCGAAAATGAGTTGCTAATCCTTGTAGAAAGAGATGAGTAAACAGGGCGACGGAACGAGTGACACAGAGAGACCCCTAGAGGAAGCAAAACAACGGCCATGCACAAAACTATGTGATGCCGAGACTCCTTGCAGGGCTGGTGGGTGGGGGGGGCGCTGTTCCCAAACACCGGGGAACAGGAGGAAGGGGGGGCTATGGGGGAGACATCACACATAGTTCTCTCCAACCTTACACAGCGCGGGCCCGGGCCGGCACGCGCTCCCGGCTGATGCTATGCTCTGCTCATACTGCTGCTGCCAAATAGGGCCTTAGCGTACTTACAAGATGGCGTCCATTAGTAAGGCTGTGAGCTGCCAGAAAACAGGTATTCAGAAAGATTATTTAAAGTTAACATATGGCTTTTGTAAAATAATTGTTCCCTTTGGTGGAAAGAATTGTATGAATGGGTAAATACATCAGGTACATAGCAAGTTAATACAAATAATAAAATGTTCTGCTGGAGTTTGGGACACGTTTCTTACACAGCAGAATTCTTCTTTTGTGAGATAATATTCATTATTATATTTAATATGGAAATAAATAACTATGTAACCGGTTGCACAGTATTTACCATGCATTGTGCATGTGTGAACTGTAACAAACATGACCGCCAGCATGGAAGAGCTCAGAGCTCAAAGAGTTAGGAGATGGGCAGGAATGGGTGGGATAAATAACCAAACAACACCTAATACACTATGGTCCTCATTTCGAGTCTGGCGGTAAACCTGCTGGTATTAGCTGCGGGTTGCCGCCGGACTCGTAAATGTTTACCGGCGCCTGACTTCCAGGTGCCACCGGAAATTCCAAATCCGGAGTCTCGGGAAGTCAGGTGCCAGTAAAATGTAAGTCCCCATTTCCATAGCACTCTATGGGAGTGATGAACACGGAAGCAGCAGCGCCGTAGCTAACAGTGCTGGTGCTTCCTTGACCAGTCTGCCTACCGTGGCTGCTGCGCCTGGAAGGGTCAGACCTGTCGGGCACAGTGGCTGCGGAAGGCAGACTCAGAGTTTGCCAATCGGTAAACAAGGGGGCCAGTGAGCT
Organism: Ambystoma mexicanum; assembly: GCF_040938575.1. Lineage (NCBI taxonomy): Eukaryota > Metazoa > Chordata > Amphibia > Caudata > Ambystomatidae > Ambystoma > Ambystoma mexicanum. The sequence continues at coordinate 201,457,139 of NC_090934.1, read as the reverse complement.
TACTGGAACCCTTGTTTCCGGACCAGCAAACATATAATGAGGCCCTATGTGTCCCTCCTCAAATGTTATCTCTATTGAAAAGTAGTACAGACCCTCATTCAAAGCCTCTATTTGAAGCTCTTATGCTAAAGCTCTTATTTTAATGACAATCATTTCAGCTTAAAGGTAGCGTTTTCAGCCCCACCTAATAGCACAAACTAAAAAGTGATAATAAGCACATGCCATAGTGTGAATATTTGTAATCTTAGCCATTTACCATGTAACGTTATTTCACAACTCACCACTTTTCAACAAGGATCCTCAAACATAGTGATGTATTGGACTGTTTGCAATTTTATTAGAGATTCAACAGAAATGATCATAATTTTCAAATAGAAATTGTGGATATTATTCATGTGTGCATGTTCGTGGTTTTATGGGGGTTTGTAAAAGAATGCTCTTTGTAGCTTTACTCTCCACTGGCAGCGGAGGTTGGAGGCCACAAGGAAATTGACCATATGTTGACCTGACTGTTGAGATATTAAGGAAGACATCACTCATACGTCTCGAAGCTACAGGATGCAAAGTATCTTAATTGGTAAAGTGTTGAGAGTGGGCATTGCATGGTAGGAAGAAAGGCTTGCATAGGGATGTGGAGTGTGCAGGGTTGGGAGGTTGCAGCCCAGATTTCCCTCAAACCTCTTCTCAAAGGTTGGTATCTGTGATTTAGTGTCCCCTTCCATCTCTATTTTTAATTTCCCATATTCTGAATCCACCCATTGCTGTATTTGCTCCTGCTAGTATGGAATCTGCTTATCACTACCCACCCACGCCCCCTCCCTCTCTCCTTAACTGATGAGGTACCCAGAGGTTTGCTGTCCTTTCATTGAGACATTTGTGGCACTGTTCTCTCATTAGAATTTACTAAGCATTTTTGAAGCATTAGTAATACGCTGATTGCATGGTTTTCCTCTTTGTCTCACTTTGAAAAAAACCATGCAGTTTGATGAGGAATTAAAATTCACCCCTCTTTCTGCTGCAAAAAGCAATCTTCTCAACTTTCTAATGCTGGCAGATGAGATGGAAATATGCAAAAGAAGAACCCCAAACAAAGTGGATTGTATGTAGTAATTAAGCTCACTTTTTAAGATATGTACACAGAACTAAAAGTCGATAGTTGAGGAGAAAGGGCCCTATTTTTTAAAGGTTCTAGATAACAAGTAGTTACACACATTTCCTCTGGGTTTTAATTCTAAGATTCAGCTTTGTGTCCACTGCTGGTGACCCATCACCTACCTTAACCACAAAAATTCTGGTGATCCGGTTCATATGGTTTCTTCTAGAATTAGTTGTATCATATGATATGTTGGATATTTTAGCAATATTACCTGAGGTGGCAGGCTGGATCCGCTGGTAAAGGTGCTAACGGCGTGTATTATAAAATGAGAAAAGCCGCGAATGGAGCCGCGAATGGAGGCTCTTTTCCATTTCCATTGCATGTGTGGGCGGATCCGGTGTGGGAGGAAGCAGAGTCATGGGACCCTAAGGAGAGGGATGTGTGGGGGCAGGAGAGACAAGAAAGTTAGGGGGAGAGATTGTGGGACATGGGTCTGTGTGGTATTCTGGTGCCCAGTATAAAAGGTTGTTCACCCACCTTCAATGAGCCTCTTGGAGTCAGCTAGATTTAACATGAGACCACTTTCTTTCCATCCCGGAGGCAGCAGCAAGCTGTAAGCTCTCCGTAAAGAATGGGCTTGTCTTCTCCACTCGGCCATTGGCCTGAGGGTGGTACAATGCTGTCCTGCACTGTCTGATGTTATTTCGTCTCAAGAATGTTTGCATGTCATGCGAGGTGAGTTGTAGTCCATTGTCGGTGACTAACTTGGAGAGACATCCCTCTCTCCCAAACAGTTTATCTAACTCGATTGTTGACTTCGTGGTGTTGTACGAAACAAACTTCAGTTCAATCCATTTAGATGTTTAGTCAAAAATGCCATATTTGCTATCAGCCATTCTTTTGAGGGGACCAATGAAGTCCAATCCCACTTTTTTCCAAGTTTGTTCTGGGATATCAATGTCTTTCAGAGGCATCTGTTTGTGTGCAGTTGTTTGTTTCTATTTGCGCCATACACAGCAGCTGTGTATCACTAGATCGATGTCACTGTCCATTGATGACCATAAATAGCTATTTCTGATTCTCTTTTTTATTATAGTGGGCCCCAGATGCCCTTCGTGAGCTTTCTTGATTATGCATTTTCAAATACCTCTGGGTGGGATAGATTTGTCAGCACACATAATAAAGCTACCATGTGCTTCCAATATGGCTTTGGTGAGTGAGGTAGATTCCTCTCATCTTGCCATGTTGTGGTTGAGAATCCCCCGATTCTGTCCATGTCTAGATCCTCTGTGTCATGGTGCATCCAAGCATCTTTCCTTACCGTTGTTTCCCATAATTCTCTGAGGTCTTGAAGTGAGGCCCCTATGCATTCATCATTCAGGAATTATGTCTTTTTGCCTTTCCCATTCATGGGATGATGGGACCTGTCCTATGCTTTTAACACTGTCAATCATACCATCCCCATAGATCGGCTCCACGATACCCTTAGCATCACATTCAGGACACTGGACTGGTTGACCTCTTTCCTTTCTGATCTACTCTCCCAGGTCCAACTGGGGCCCTTTCTCTCCTCCACCTCACTCTCTACTTGTGGCACCCCTCAGAGTTCTATCCTCTCACCCTGGCTTTTCGACATCTACCTTGCCCCTCTTGCCCACTTGATCTCCACCTTCTCTCCTCATTTCCAGTGCTATGCTGATGACACTCAGCTCTCCTTTCAGTTCCCCCTCCTCCTCTCCTTCCTCTCCCATACCAACTGTCTGACTGCTATTCAGGCATGGTGTGCTGCCAACAATCTCTGCCTTAATGCCATTAAACCTGAGATCCTTTAAATTGGGACTCCTGCCCCCTCCTTTTCTCCTATTCTCTGTCCACCATCCTTGGGCCCTCTCCCTTCACCCTTGTGTGAGGCAAAGAACCTGGGTGTCATCTTCGACTCCTCTCACTCCTTCTCTCCTTGTATCGCTGACCTTGCCAACAAGGCCCACTACCAACTTCACCTTCTCAGAAGAATTCTCCCTTTCCTCACCTTCCCCCAGAAACTCAATGTATCTAGAGCTCTGGTTCTCTCCAGGCTGGACTACTGCAACAGCCTCTTCCTCAACCTCCTTCTTTCCTCCCTCCGTCCTCTTCACTGATCCAGAATAAGACAGCGAGACTTAGCCTTGGCCTAAAGCCCAAGGACTGCATCTCTCTAGCCCTAAATTCTCTCCACTGGCTCCCGGTCACTGCAAGGATCAAATGCAAGACCCTCTGTATCATCCACAAGACTTTCTGGGTCCTGGCACCCGCTACATCCAACTTTTTCTGCTTAAACACCTCCCCGCTAGAGTCCTTCGGTCCTCTAGTTCCAACTCTCTGCAGGTCAGACTTTTCTCCAAGCAGAGAGTGCTGTGTAGATCTCTTTCTTCGACAGGGGCCTCCCTCTGGAATGGCCTCCCGGACCCTGTCAGTCTTGAGCCGGATCTCCTTATGTTCCAGCAGCTCCCCAATACCTTTTCTTTTTTCCTCCTCCCTTGCTAATTGCCCCCTGCAGTTGCGACTGGTTCCTGTTCCCTTATTAGTCTTACTTGGACCAGGCCCTCCTTGCCCGTTGGAACCCTTCCCTGACAACCCTACTGAGTCTGGTCCACCCCATTTGTACTAATCTACCCCTTCCCCTGTTCCCATGGCACTTGCTCCTTTTTGCTTGCTTAGCACTTGCCTAGACCTTTGGGCCCCATGCCCCATGCACTTCCCCCTTTCCCTCTCCCTCATCCATCCTTCCTCCCTGACACCCCATTAGCACGTCATGTTCTGCACTTGCATGATATGAAGGCCACAAGGCCTAGTAGGACCGTTATTGTTTTTCTCCTTCTCCCCCACCCCTGTCTTGTGGCGCCTGGAAACATTGTTGCTTTATAGGCGCCATACAACAAAGTAAACATGTTGAAATAAATGACGTCTGCTTGTTTATTTTTCCACCCTTGCATTTGCCCCACCTCGAAAGTGTGTTCCTGCATTTTTGCTGCAAGTCTGGCCATTCGTGGGGTCGATTGCCATTGACCCTGTGTTGTAAGATACTCACTAACAGCTTGTGGTCTGTGAGTAAGTGACATTTTCTTCCTCATAGGTAGTACCTGAAGAGTTGGCCACCCAGGCCCGTGCAGGCATCTCCTTTGGAATCCTGAAGTAGTTGGTCACTGATGTGGTCAGTGACTTGGATGCATATGATACTATGTGCTCATACTGTCCTTTTCATTGGATGAGGGTCGCTCTGATGCCCTATGCGCTGCCATCTACTGTGACACTGTTTTCTACCTCGTTGTTAAATGGTTTCATGTAAGCAGCACATACAATACCCTGCTTGATTTGGTCAAAAATTTCTGGCATTCCTCCAACCACAAGAACTACTCTCCTTTTTTCAATAGAAGCCTCATTGGCCCCATTTTGATGGTGAAGTTCTTCCCAAACTTTGAGTAGGAATCAGAGAGACTTCTGAAACGCTTCATGTGGTCCTTGTCTCTAGGAGTAGGCACTTTTCCTGTGGCCAGAACAAGGTCATCTTTTGACCTGATGCCATCTCCTGAAACGGTACACCCCAGATATATTTAACTGTTGGACCAAAGCAGCATTTCTTTCGGCACAAATGCCTGCCAGCTTTGCCAGACTTACTCAGTACTTCATGTAGCGTGCAATTGTGCTCCTCTATATTGTTCCCTAACAGTAAAACATTGTCATGGAAGTAGACCACTTTATTCACCGTCTTGAGGATGTGGTCCATGCAATATTGAAAGACTGACAGTGCCAACGAAAAACCATTCTGGCAAACCGGTAAACTCTTAACAGCGGTAACAATGCTGTGGAGTCTTAGAACCTTAGTACAGCGGGACATGATGGTATGAGTTTCCTATGTCTAGTTTTGTAAACATGGACGTATTTCCCTTTAAAAGCCTGAGATTTGATATATATTCAGAAGCGAGTAGTTGTAAGTTATGATATTTGTGTTGAGGCTCCTCAGATGCACCCGTAGACAAAGCTTCCCAGTTGTTTTATTTTCGTTAGTACTACCAGGCTGAGCCAACTGGCACCTCCACTGCCTCTATGGACACTTCAGCCTCTTCCAACTGTGCCACTAATTCCTTCCTGGCTTTGACTGGGACAGGCCACACCTTTTGTTTCACTGGTGTTTTTTTGCACAGTTGCACTGGTGTTATGTGTTTTTCTAGCACAATGTCATCTATATATCATTTCACGTCCCCAGGTACTGTCCAAATATATTTTTGTGGACTTTGAGAATCTCCATCATGGACTTTGCCCATACTGAGTATACTTGTCCTCTTTTGCATGGATCTAGCTTTATCTTCAAGCTTCTTTTCTCATGCAATCACTACATGGGATCGACCAAGTCGCTGGCATACACTTGTTTCTTGGTGCGTTGCCCTTTGAACACGATTCGACATTGAGTATATCCTGTGAGAGTGACCTTGTTCCCCCATATAGCACTGGCTCTATGTCGGATGACATCAGATGTAGTTAGTGAGAGCCAGCGCACATTTTCAGAAGACTAAAGGGTAGCATGGTGAGGTCGAAGCCTGAGTCTGCTAACATAATGACCATTCACTCATTAACCATGACATTGCCACATGGCTTAGAACTGGATTTCTTGTTCCTGTTACTCACTACTTGGACTGCAGGGCTCTCAGAGTCTTCTCCTTCCGTATTGGTCGAGGAAGCAGCTACCATGCTGACTTCCTGCCATTTCCTGAAAGTGCAGCTCTTTGTGAAGTGTCCCATCTTTTTGCAGCTCCTGCACTGTTCCTGTCTTGCCGGGCACTTGGCATTGATTGCAAAAGTCACTGCAGCAGTAGCATTGGGTTACTTGGTTTTGCCTTGGAGATTTGTTGTCATGTTTTCTAGCACCCTTCTGTTCAGCATGCCACCCACCATTGTGATTTCAGATTGTTCTTGTTCCCCCATGTGCTTGCTTCTCACTGCTGTCTCCTCTGCTGCTTGGGCTATCATGATCACGTCTTGTAACAATGGATTTTTTGCTTAATTATTTTCTCTAGTAATTTGAGGTTTTTACAAGTAGTCACCAGCATATACCTGATTCGATCTTTGGCAGTGTTTTCAGAGTTGCACAGGGATGCTAGCTCCCTCAGAATGACAGCAAGATAGGTTTGCATGTTGTGCAATCTGGTTCTTCTCAGCATGATGTTGGACGCCCCTGCAAATCTTTTTTTCATGCATAGCCTGGCCTCCGTGAAATCATCCAGGTCTGCATCTGCTGTCAGTGGCAGATGCACAGAATGTGGGTTAAAATATAGTCCCAGAATGTCAGAGATAGAGAGGCCATGCCAGGCCATACTGTAAAAATGAAACTGTCTACTGGAGCTACCCATTGGAATATGCAGGCCAGTCCAAAACACTTCTTTTCCAACATGAGGCCTAGTGAATGAGCAAGAATGGGTCTCCTTCAACTTTGTCAAAATGGACAGGAACTCAGCTGAAGGAGAGTGTGACTCAGAACTGTAATATTGGTAGGATATTACAGTTTCCAATGGACTCCAAAAAGACATGGGGGCCGATTCATGGAACAAACGTGCGCTGAAAATCTTGGCGCAAGCAGGCGCAAGCATGAAAAAACAGGCACACGCAGACGCGTGCGATTCATGGAAGTCCCTGCGCGTGTTTTCCTTGGGATGTGCGCCAAACCCGAGTGTGGCACACACGGGCGCACACATCATTGCAACAGCTCAAACGCTGTGCGTGACACGCACAGGGAAAGCACACAACGTCCGCGCACATACCAAAAAGGGGGCGGGACACGGGGTGTAACACGCGGAATGGGGAACAACGCGTGAAAAAGAAGGCGTAACTGGGGAAGTACTGCTGGGAAGTACACGGAACGCCCACACGCACGCGAACCACACATATTCATGGAATCGAATAGGGCAAACCCGCGCACGGGCAAAGACACGCACAGGCCTAAACACATCCGCCACACGAAGGCAGGCGGTAGCGTCTCTGCGCATTACAAAAGTGTGCGCAAACAAAAAGCACGTATATACAGCTATGATGAATGTCCCATACTGTGGCCCCATAGGATAAATGACGTGCACGCAACACACAGGCACCCCATAAAAAGAAGAAAAAGAGACAAGCACCCCCCAGTAACCCACGTGCGTGCAAAAATGACACACGTAGTATGGTGTGGCAGCCAGGAGCCCAAAAAAAACATACGCGATCAACAGGCAGGCCAGTATGGCCGTAAAAAAAAGGGGTATGCGACAAACACGGACACCCGCTGTGTGAAAAATAGCCTGTGCGTGTATTTCGGGGGTGCGTGGGACATTTCACATGCGATAGGCCCTGTGCGAGTGGGGTACGTGTATTACTGTGGTGCGCGTGAGGTTTCACACGCGATTGGCCCTGTGCGAGTGGGGTACATGTATTCCTGGGGTTCGCGGGAAGTTTCACACGTGAAAGGGCCCTGTGCAAGTGGGGTACATGTATTACTGGGTTTCGCGGGAAGTTTTACACGCGATTGGCCCTGTGCGAGTGGGGTACATGTATTACTGGGGTTCCCAGGTAGTTTCACACGCGATTGGCCCTGGGCAAGCGGGATACCACTCACCGTCTGCCTTGTGTGTAGAAGAACGCGTAGCCAACACCCACCCGCTGTGAAGTAATAGCGTGTGAACCCCAACGGCTGGAAAACACATGCCCGCACCCCACGAAAAGCAAGTACAGAGCAATGGAAAGCCACGTGGGATCTTCAACCCGTGCCAGGGCAATGCCGTGCGTGATACGAGACAGACGCGCTTAAGCGCTAAGGGCCTTTCCTCGGATTTCACACTGACATGCACTTTTTTCACATGCCAATTCACTCCGTATCAAGCTGGCCACACGTACACACACGGAAGACCACGCTCCTGCCCTGAAGGCCATTTTCCTGCCCCCAAGAGCCCCAAGCACGCTCCCACCTGCCATCTGCTGCTGCCTGACTGCCTGCTGCCCACGTGGCCTGCTATTTGGTGCCTGCACGTCAACCAGGGTTCCAGTTGCTGTGTCCACCCCTGCTGGAACAGAAGACTCCCGACTGGGATACCATCGCTCCACAGCCCAGCCCCAGGACCCAGTTGCCCACCCACGCCTGCCTCGGGGGTCGCCATGTCGGGACAAACACCATCTGAGACCACTGGCGACCCCCAGCCAGAGAGGCAGAGGGCCATCAGCTTCAGTGTGAAGGAAGTTGGTGTCCTGGTGGAGCATGTCCTGGGGCATTATGATGCCCTCTTCGGAACATCACGCGCCAACAAGGAAGGACGGGAGAGGATCTGGGACGATGTAGTGGTTGCCATCAACACGGAGGGGGAGGCAACCACTACATCAAGCACGTCAAGAAGCGCTGGGAGGACTTCAGGTCCAGGACCCTCCACAAGGCCCGGCGCCTCGCGGAGGAGGGCCGGGTCAGCATGAGTGACATCCAGATGAGGGTCCTGGAACACGTATACCCAGCGCTTCACGCCCAGATCCTTCAGAGGAAGACCCGTCTGGAGTTGAGAGGTAAGTGGCCAAGCATTGGTGTGCGAGACAGGGCATGTTGCAGTGTGCTGGTAGTCTGATACTTGCCTGTATGTGTGACATGGGCCATGTATGGATGTGTGTGTGCAGGGACATCATGGTCATGCATGTGAGACCAGTAATGTGCGAACCACATGGTTGGTGCATGAGTTCCAATGCTACATGGGGAGCTGTTTGGCAAATGCACACATGAAAGCATGCCAGTGTCTGTTCTTGCACATGGTGGGGGTGTGAGGGATGGTGTCATGTACATGTATGGTGCACATGTGTGTGTGTCTGAGAAGTGTGTCTGTGACTTCGATACGCCATGGATTCATGACACTTGTCCGTGATGATGTGTAGATTCACTCATGCAGTGCGGTCACCGTTGTATGCACTGTGTCTATCCACTGTGTCTGTGATGTACAAGGCATGATGCATGACCCTCCGGTGATGTGTGTGCATGGGATCAGTGTGAGTCAGGATGCATGTGAGTTTGAAGGCAACATTTTGATTAATAGAGGCCATTGTACATGGATGCTGATGTTGATTGCAGGCACCATGCCTGTTTATGCATGTGTGTTGCGTGCTTTCACCCATGTGTTGTGGAGGGACAGGATGGAAGTGGCGTTAGACACTGCCACTTATGTGTTATTGCTTCCTGTCTAGGGGAATATTGTACTGTACCCTGATGCTTGTGTTCTATGTCTCCCTCTACGCAGCGTCAAGTGAAGAAGAGGGCGGAGACGGCGCTGTGGAGCCAAGCGGCGGGGATGCCTCCACTGGGCTGCGACGCAAGGCCCAGCCACCCTCCCAGGACTTCCCATCATCCGGGAGCGAGGGGGCTGGTGCCGCGTCTGCCACTACGGCTGTGGCGGAAGGGCCGGGTGAGCCCCCACAGGGGCTTGCAATGGCGGAAGACGGTACGGAGACATCCAGGTTGGTGGTCTCCACAGAGGAGGAGGAGCCCGCTACTGAGCTGCACATGGGGCCTGGTGGGGGTAGTACCACTGGTGCAAGTGGTGCAGTCCAGGGTCAGGAGGCAGCACAGGTCACCGCGGAGGGGCCTGTGCATCCCCTGTCCTTGACCTTGTGACTGCACCACCATGCACCAGCAGGGAGGCCCCGTCCCAGGCCCGCCCGCAGGTAGGGGAGAGTGCCATGTCATCTGCCTCTCCACTACCTGCGGATGAGGGGTCCCATGAACGTATGGGCTCCGTCCTGATTGGTGTCGCGTTGTGCACGCGTGACATTCATGATGACGTGTGTTCTTCCTGGGCAGAGAACGCACGTCGCGACGTGGCACTGTTGGCAGGGGCCCTGGTTGGTGGGTTCCTACATGTGACGCGCACTCTGGTGGACCTCTCCTCCTCTGTGGAGACTATGCGCCAGTCGTTCTCCCTGCCGTCTTCCGGTCCAGATTCCACCAGGGCCCCCTTTGGACCTGGCCTGACCAACACAGCCAGCTTGGTGGAGATCCCATCCCTGCCAGAGTCGGGAGTCGGTGGTCCAGCAGGGGTGGACACCACAACTGGAGACCAGCTGATGGAGGATGTGCAGGCATCATCAAACAGGGCACATGGACAGCAGTAGCAGCTCTAGGAGGAGGCTCTAGGTGGGAGCAATGATGGCTCGGGGCCATCGACATCAGGGGGGCAGGCATCGGCCAGAGGACAGGAGGACCCTGGAATGGATGTGTCTTCCGTATTGCTGCGGTTGGGCAAGCGTATAGGTGCGGAGCGGCAGCGGGCGGAAAAGGCGCGGCTCACCATGGTCAGGGCGGAGTTCTCCATGCGTCGGGCGTTGAGGCGGGCAGAGTGCCTCGAGGCGACTCGCAGGGAGTTGGAACAGGCCATGAGTGTCTCCCTACGAGACCTCGGGCCAGGGCAGAGGCCCGCCTCCGGGACATCGACATGGAGTTCGATGATGCCCTGGCCCGGGACACCAGAGAGTGAGCCGCAGGACTTGCCGTCGCCATTTTATATAGTTAGATAGTGTTAGGTTTCATTTCCTTTTTTTTTATTTTAGTTGCGCTTGGACAATGCACCACGTTTTTGGATATAGTTTTTTATTAGGTAGTATTTTTGGTAGGTTTCATTTCATCAGTTGGGCTCATGGACCCTGGATTGTTCATTTGTACATAGTTCACCATTGGATTATTCTCATTTTTTTTTATTTTCACCATGGAGCAATGTATTTCACTTTCTTTTTTCCCTTGGATTTGCTTTGTTGGACTGTGACTTTGGACACCATTTCTTTTGGATTTCTTTGGATTATGATTTCTTGTTTTTTATTCTTTTACGGACATGCAGCATTTCTTTAATTATTGTGTGTTTTGTTTTAATTACATTCATGTTGTGTTTAATACATTTTTTTCTTCATACTTCGATGTGTGGTATTATGTCATTGGTTTCATGCATGTCATGATATAGGTTTTCACATTCACTTGCACCCATTGTGTGTGTGTGTGTGACGGACATGTGTTCATTTTCATACTTGCCTTTGGGGTTGTATCATGCAATTGGCTTTTCTATGTGGGTGGATGCAATACTTGGTTGGGTCTGTGGGCTGGGGAGGCTGGCCATAAGGGCCATGATTGAGCATCGTCATGACGTGGGGGCAGGGGGACATGAGTGGGACATGAGTGGGGGCCTGCAGGCAGGTGCCCTGCACTGCTGGGGTGCGGGGATGCAGGGGGACATGAGTGGGACATGAGTGGGGGCCTGCTGGCAGGTGCCCTGCACTGCTAGGGGGTGGGGGTGCAGGGGGACATGAGTGGGACATGAGTCGGGGCCTGCTGGCAGGTGCCCCTCACTGCTGTGGGGTGGGGGTGTAGGCGGACATGAATGGGACATGAGTGGGGGCCTGCTGGCAGGTGCCCCGCACTGCTGGGGGGTGGGGGTGCTGGGGGACATGAGTTGGTGATCAGTAGTGCAAGCTGACAAGTGGCTTGGCTGGGGGGCATGCCCATGGTGGATGGGCTGCCTGCCGGACATGACCAGGGGTGCAGGGTAGACCCCTGTGGTGTGGGCTGCCTGCGTGTAGAGGGAACACCTAGGAGGACCCACACTGCCAATTCACGTGTAGGACTCCCCGCGCACCCCCAAAATACACGTACCCTGCTCAAATCGCGTGTGAGACTTCATGCCAATCCCAGTTATACACGTACCCCACTAGCACAGGGCCAATCACATGTGAAACTTCCCGCGAACCCCAGTAATACACGTACCCCACTCGCACAGGGCCAATCGTGTGTGAAACTTCCCACGAACCCCAGTAATACACGTACCCCACTCGCACAGGGCCAATCGCGTTTGAAACTTCCCACGAACCCCAGTAATACATGTACCCCACTCGCACAGGGCCAATCGCGTGTGAAACTTCCCGCGAACCCCAGTAATACACGTACCCCACTCACACAGGGCTTATCGCGTGTGAAACTTCCCGCGAACACCAGTAATACACGTACCCCACTCGCACAAGTCCAATCGCATGTGAAACTTCCCGCGAACCCCAGTAATACACGTACCCCACTCGCACAGGGCCTATCGCGTGTGAAACTTCCCGCGAACCCCAGTAATACACGTTCCCCGCTTGCTGTGTGGCGGCCATGTATACTGGTACAGGGTTAGCGCAGCCCTTTGCACTGGATTGGGGATTTTGATGGCTTTTCCCTGCACGAGGGGCGTTCTTGGGGGCGTAACTGGCGCTGCTGCAGGGTCGCTGCGCCACTGTGCCCCACGGCTGGTTTTGGTAGCTAAAATCCATAAATACGCTGTGCGCGGAAATAGATTGTAGCGCACGCGGCTGGCGCAGAGATTCACACGCGCTCACGGTGCGCCAGCCGTGTGCGCCACTTGTGCGCTAAATTCTATGAATTACCCCCATGGGGTGCTGCAGATGCTGACTCTGTGTAAACTGGGAAAAGGCAACTTTTTGATAGATTTAAAACTGCGGCAGTGCACATGGAAAGAAAAGATACATTTAAATACTGCACATTTGGAAGATGAAAAGGGGGAATGGTGCCTTACATCTAGAAAATGAAGCTGAGTGAGAGATTGCATTTATCAGGAATAAAAAGACTTTATTTCATCACATAAAATGACAACCTTTAAAGGGAATGCCCTATTTTGTTTTGTGTAAATTTGAGAACTTGTTTCTTATGTAACTACAGCCTATCTGTGTGAATAATACAAAGTGTACTTATATATATATATATGTTCAAACAGTATTTAAAGAAAGATTTGTTTGTGAGCAACAGGCCCAGGTGAAGTACTGAAAGTTACAAGTACACATTTTATTAATGTAAGATGCTACCCTTTCAGAACTGTGGATGGAACTTTTTTTTCTCTCCGAGCTGAAATTATGACCCAAGGACCTTTGATCGGGCACATTAGCAGGACAGGCCTGGAGTTTCAGTTAAACGTATGAAGAAATACAGAGGATGAGATCAAAATTGCGGTGCAGATAACAAGGCCAGCAGGAATTGACCTTTAGGTCAAACCTACCTATTAAGTGCCTATTAGGTTCGAACAGGGTCTTTTGAAGCCACGGAGGGAAGGGTACAATAACATGAGCCAAGCAGATGTCCTGGTCACATGCCAAAAGAGAAATGAAACTCAAGAAAGGGTGGGTGCTAGATATGAAACTACCGCCATGTTATGAATTGCCATATGTTTAACATTGGGCCACCTTTTCTTTAATAAAAAGACAGTTGTGGTTCCCAGTGAGTTCATCCGAGACACATATTAAATGGAATAGAAAGCCTGTCAATTTCATTTCAATATAAATTCTGTGTGATTTATACAAGTTGAGTTATGGAAAAAAGTATGATTCTGGCATTCTCATAATAATTCTGAGGAACTGGAAAATTGGTAGAGTGTTAGATGGTGAAATTAAGATGTTTTGTGTGGAGTGTCATATGTTTTCCTAGTATGACGCACTAGCAAATGTAATATACATGTTCATGCAGTTATCTGAAAAATCAAGGTAGCTGTCCTGTTGGGAGATTTTCAGAATAAAAAAATGTAAAACTGTCATTTTGAAATGATGTATTTCCCCTCTCCCTCAGCCTCCATAACTCACACCTCACAACTCTGTGTCCTATCAGCAGACAGTGGGCGGAATTGGTTGGAGGGAGAGGAAGAGAACTGTCCAATCCGTGGTGTGGGAATTATTATAATGTGTAAGTGTCATCAGCACTATATAATATCAGTTTCAGTCTGAGAGGGATTTCTGCTCCCGGATTCTGATCTGATTCTGAACTCTAGCGAGAAACAAATAGCAGAGAGGCAATGAGAGCTACCATGACCATCAGGGTAAACCTTGCCAGGAGAAAAGTTGTCTACCTTGAAAGGCCTTGAACCTTGCATGTTTGGCAGAGACAGGGAAATCTAGCAGCCAATTGGGGGCTACATTGGACGAGCCAAATGAAGCTTGGGCCTTGGGGACTATTCTTGACAGAAGCCTTTGACCAGATCTGTGCCTTCCCCAGATGAGCCCTGCTGTACCCTGAGTACCAAATTACCAAGGTCTCCCATGTAAGTAGACTGATTCGGATGACAACAAAAACGTGCGGGGAACCTGCCAGCCTTAATCCCCTTCTCGCATAGTGGGTAGAGGGGTGAAACTGGGTACATCCTTGGCACATTTTATTAACTATAACTCAAATGAATTCTGTAGAGAAAACCACCCTATCCATTTAAATTGAATTGTGTTGGGAACTGCCTGCCTTAATCCTTTCCATTAAATTATGGGGAAGGGTGGGAAACTGTAGAGCCATAGCACATTTAATTAAAGTTAAATCAATATATTCCCATATAGAAAAATCACAGGATGAGTGCTGTTAGAGTTCAAAACGAACAAAATTCATGCCCACTGTGCTAGAGCCGGTACGAAACTGGGGTGACTATTTTTCTGTAACCCCTGACTTCCTTAAAGAAGGGGGTTTTCCATAATCCCCAAAAGAGGTAACCTGAGAACTTTGCATTTCAAGTGAATGTAGAGTGTGTAAAACAAATGTTCCTATTAATTTCAATCCAGAATCCCAAACATTGGATTTCCATTGTATGAGTGGTGCAAAATGAAATTCCCAATGTATTCCCTTGCATCACAAATCAGAATCCCAAAGCTCTGCATTATATCTAAATAAAAAGCTCAAAACAATGTTCCCGTTGAGTTCCTTTCCCAAACCTTGTCTTGCAAATAAAAAGGTCACAATGATTTTCCCATTTGGGTTCCTTTCCCAAATCGTGCCTTTCAAATAAAAAGCCAAGACAAATGTTCCATTGTATTCCCACTCCATGTACCTTGCCTTCAAACCAGAGGGGTCATATCTAATTGTTGCCTGTAGGGTGGCGGTTGCTGTGAGAAGAGAGTAGTGTGACAAATTAAGCAATCACTATGTGTTTTGAATCTGTCTTTTGCCTACATTGCAAAGGAATCTGGTGTAAGTTGTGACTGCCAATCTCAAAATTCTACCTGAGTTGTAGTAACAGAAAGTCCATTAGAAATATGTCAATTAATTGGTGCAAGTATCTTGAAATTGTGATACTGTTTAGTGCCACGGCATTGGTGGCTGATGTTTTTGGTCACTTCTATTATTCTTTGTAAAAACATAAATAAATATACTATACACCAGCTTGGTCCCCAGCTGATTGGTGGTAAAGATGGTATTTGTTAAACAGTATGATATAAGTGGAGACCTCACTAAAGTTGAATCTGCAAAGCGCTTTGCTGTTCGCCACCTTGCTTGGGGTGGGGGGGGACTCCATGGCCCTCATTACAACACTGGCGCTAAACCATGGCGCTATTAGCACCATGGTTGCTGCCGGTATTGTAACGAGTCCGCCATGGTGAAATGGGGAAGTACCACCCCATTCCAAGTTTGGCGGGGTGGTACTTCCCCATTTCACCAGGGCCCTTCCCCATTCACATTTTTGCCCCTTTGGGCATAATGGGAATGGGGAAGGCAGTAATTACGGTACCGCAAATTGCGGTACCGTCATTAGCACCAAGGTCCCTTTGCGGGTCCATTTCTTAACGGCTGGTAAAACCAGCCGTTAAGGTGGGAACCCGGAAAGGGACCTCGTAATCAGACGCTAAGGGATTACCGGTAGCGGTACCCTTACCGGTACCGGTAATCCCTTAGCGCCAGGGTCATAATGAGGCCCCATGAGTTGAGAGTGACCGCCTAATAAACCGTGACAAGGCTGACTCTCGAAAAAGACAGGGGCCCGCCACACCCTAATTGTTATGTAGGACCACCTTCTTCTTCGCTTCCACATATTCTGTCCCATCCATCGCTCCAGTATATATGTTATGTTATCCAATATTTATACTGTGCCATCACCGCCATGGTGGTCAAACAGGGCCCGGCCTCGACTGAAAGGTGGCATATTGTGACCCTGCCAGAGCGTCGCCAGACCTTATTCTATGGAAAGGAAGGGGCGACTTGGGGAGGTTGTGACAGGAAAGAGAAACTAGACAACAAAATGAACAAAAACAACGAGGAAAACCAATTGGGGTGAGCGTGAGGAATATGGTTGTCAAGGTAGGGATGCATGTTTCTCAAATGTGATAGGTTACTGCTAAGCATGAGTGTAGGACTTAGTTTTGCTATTAGTCCTGGGTTGATTTCTGACCCATATAACATCTCAAAATGCAGCTTGCACTGTGAAAAGTCTTGAATTGGTCTTCATGTTCATACAAAATGTCACTCATTGCTTTGATGTCATGCTTTAATGTACAATTCTTTGCACACCAGACTGTCATTTTTCAACATGCTTGTTCTTTTGTTTTTATGTTAGTATTTTTCAATTAGAATAACCTCGCTTTTCTTATATTTTGTGCTCCTCTAGTGTGATCTAATGTTTCCCGCTAGACCTAGATACATGTTAATCTACGCTTAGCGCTTGAAAGGAGAGGTAGCTCTGACTCATTTTCCTTGTTTCTACTGGATTTAGGAGAGTACAGCTCGCATTAGAGCAGAGGTTTATTGGGATGTGTTGAATAATTCTATCCACCTGCCCCACATATGGTGGGTGTACCTGTATTGGGCAGGAATGCTGGTTGAGGATTGGGCACCCTGAATAATTTAGTCTTGCAGTGCTAGGTCCTAGCTATGAGCAAGATATCCCGTCACTCGTCACCAGTGTGGTGTTCTGGTGCCCAGTAATAAAGGATTTTCCCCCATCTTAAATGATGCTCTTGGAGTCTGCAGGTACTTTTTACATGAGGTGATTATTCATCACATCCATATAATTCCTAAAGGAGCAATGAGACAGAAGTTCAGAAATTGAGGGTTGAGAGTCTGGAGAGAGCTTGGTTCATTCCTCCTCAGTGTTTGTGGCTTCCGCACGCTCTGCTGCGTGCCCCTTCCTTCTCCTGGTGCTCCCCGCCTCGAGCATAAAGTACGTGATGGCTGGGAGCAGAGGGACAGAGAGATCACTGACCTCCCCAGGACTGATCTCCCCAGGGGACCAAGGGCTGAGCATTTTGGTGTGGATGGTGGGAGGCGAAAGCAGAGACAAGCAAATGGGTCCGGGCAGTGCCCAGGTTGTTTCGAACACTGGCTTGCACCGGTAGTTCCAGCCCGCGTTTGGAGCAACCTCACTGGCGGTCACGCTGATCCAGGGGCTCTAATGCATTATATATATCAGGGAATGAAACAAAGAGAAGTCAACTGGCACCAACAGATACCATTTCTCACCAATAGCCAGTAAAATGTATGTCAAAAAGTCAAAGCTGTAACTGGATCCAGTTAAAACTTTTTTATAACCGTTCGACGTAATTTGCAAACGGTTTCCCTACCTTCTCCTTCCAACATTTCCACTTTCCTTCTTGTGCAGTGAGACAAGGCTATCTGTACAGTGACCTTGCACATTTAAGGTGATTTTCTGAGCCTCACTTAGGACACTTATTTTATTGCTTTTATGAAAAAAGAAGTTTGTTATGTTGAGTATTTTCCACAAATTGGTTGTACACCAAAATAGATAGTTATGTATTTTTGAGACGATTATGTTTATGCTCTCTATGCGAAGGCGAGAATCCATTTTTGGAGGCATTCTAATCTCTGCACGGACACAGAAGATGCACTTTACACCCTGTTTCCTGTTCTGGAGCTCGTTTTACTGGAGCTCCTAATTTGATGGGTGGAGGGGGGGGGCTGTTACGTTAGCACTGCAACATAAATGGTTCACCACAGCCACATTTTCATCATTTGCACGGCAGAGTGCAAATGTGCAAGCAAATGGCAGCGTACAAGCGAGTAGGCCACCTTTTTCCCTGCACTTTTGCACTGCTCTGTGCAAATGAAGTAAATGCTGCCTGGCATGGCAGGCAGTGTTTACAATGGATCCCCATGGAGTCCGCCTGTTTTTTGCTGGTGCAAATAGCTGGCGGCTCCATAGTGATCCACAGCATTTGCACCAGCATGAAAATACATGCCAGCACGAATGCTGGAGTATTTGTATGGTGGAGAGGATGGGAGCGGGCGGAAAGGCAAGTTGCGTTATGCCCCTTGTCTCCGCCATACAAATTGACGAAAATTAGCCATGATATTAATAGAATTAACGTTACGGCCCATCCAAAATGAGCCCCTTTGTGCGGATTCGAGTGACACATGGGGTGCAGGCTCTCACAGAACCCCCCCCCCCCCCACCCCAGGAGGCCGCAGAGCCTTTGGTTCTTACCGGGACACACTGACCAGCACATATTTGAACGTCGGCGAACAGGTAGAGGTACTCGGAGCCGGCAATCTGGAAGACTGTCATCTCCAACCGAGTCTCGCTGTAGTTTCCGTTGTTACGGATGGTCAATAACTCCCCCAGGCCAGCAGAGGGGCACCTGCAGAGGAGGAAGAGGAGAGAGTAGGGGTTACACCCAGACAACCAGTGCCCACTCATGATCACAGACCACCGGTATCCAGGCACCCAATGCTCACTGCACCGCCCTGGGAACCAATTTTCCAAGCCTTCAGTTCCCTTGATTACAAACCCCTGGTCCAAAACCTTAAACATACACTGCCCACATGTATCACATGTATCGCCTCCTCGCACAGTCCTGGAAAAGTGAGGTGGATCCCACCTCTGAGGCAGACGCCCTAGTTTCTTAAAATAGTTTTAATTTATTTGTATGGGCAGCGTCACCAGCACCTCCAAGTGAGATGTTTAAGTATTTCTGTTGCATTTTCAGAGGGAGGTCCTGCTGGGTTTTCAGATCTGTTGGCAAGGGATGGGTGTGGGTTAATAGTAGACATGCTTAAAACTGGTGTACATTTCCTGGGACCTTGCTGGGCGTAGGCTCACACCGATTGCAAGCTAACATTGGAGGTGTTGTCCCTGCTGGGCAGAGGGCCTTGGATAATTGGTGGCTAGTGGTTTCTCTACAAATCTCACTTGTGTGGGAGACACATCAGGGGTGCCAGTTGGACCTAAGCCCTGGACATTCACGGGGCTCAGACGATGTTTGCTTCTCTTGACATTTCCTTCAGTGTTGGGAATGCATGAAGATCTGCACGCAGGCTCGGGTTCATTTAGTATACTGTTGTATTCTCAGCGACTTGATTTACTTCATCTGCGCAAGATGTTAACTTGTAGGTTGGCAGCGTGTTTGTTAGCTCATGAGATGACTGAAAGGCTCTACATTATGTCAGAGCAGTTCTCAGTCCTGCTTTCCTTTTGCCATACTAATGCATTCTGGGAGATGTAGTCTTGGCTTGCTTCACTTGATGTCATGCATAGAATGCCATATGACTCATTAAAGCAAAATGAGCACTCCTGGTAGGATAGACTGCATTCTTAAATGGTAACTGTTAGGGATTCTTGGTGTTGCTGAGAGGGTTTTTTAGGGGCAATCACGCATAATTGTTACTCGATATTTTCTAAACACGGGATACTTGGTGCTTGTTAATTGTCCATTCGAGGAACGTCATTAAATAGGTAGCCCCACAAGTGAAAACGTGGGATTATGGGAGTCATTGTGAGTTTGACAGTACTTCTAAATTTTGGAATGTTTGCAAAATACTGCCAGATTTACAGCCACAAAATGATGGTAATATTATCTTGTAATAACCTTTGCAGATGAACGAAATATGTCCAGAGTTGCCCTGACTTTTTAAAAACACTTTTTTTTAAACTGTACAGAAGGGAAGCACAAGCCATTATTGACTCTTTTTTGCATTTCACAAATGTACATTCGTGTTACAAACTACTACTCTACATTGGCCATTTCCACCTTCACATGTTTAAAAATACCCTGAACTGCTGAGCTTTAATCAAGTCTATGCCGAAAGGACGAGCATACCCATCCTTAGCAGTTGGTTACCTCCTTCACCAGTGGTTAACTCTGAACTGGGCAGATTTTGTGACAAACCACCAGTATTATTGACACCTGCGGATGGCAGTATCTCACACAAAACCCAAATCTGCACAAACCCCCAATGAAGCCCTGTGTGTTAAAGAGAAGATGTGTACAGGCAGAAATACAAGAGAATGTGGACCTTGGCCGGCCGGGTTAGGTTCTGCACATTTCTTAATTGTGGTAAACAAGACTTAGTTGCAAGGACACAGGAAAAAAATATGAGGTCATTAAAAGTGTGAGTCTTACCTAAGTTTTGCTGAAGGTGACCAGTTAGTCCTTAAAGGGTGATGGTGATGACCCTGAAACATTTGTGGTGGTGCCGGTTATAATTGCCACAGGATATTCCCTGCTTTTCTAAGTGTCCTTCCGAGTGTTAGGATTTTTTTAAATCCCATAGAGGTTTTTAAATGTTGCAGAGTGTCAAACACGAGGGACACTAGAATGTTTTTGGGGGCCTAAAGTAAAGATACACAACATATATGAAGTCAAGATTGTGGTTCTCTTCAAGTGTGTGATGTTTTTAGGGGTTATTAATTTTGCTATTTTAGGAGCATGTGTCAAATGCGGGTATGTCATTAAAGTATGTATTGCTGCAGGTCTATTTCGGTTTTATTTAATGATATTTATTTAATTGTTTTTTTATAACGCATCTAATACCATACCCGAGTTTAGTTTCTAAGCACGGATCCGGGATTCGAACCTCTGTTGCTCTGCATGCGCGTTGTCCCTGTGCTATCCTCCGTTACTCGGCTGTATGGATTGTCAGACACCATAGACACTGCAAAGTCCCATTGGAGGCATGAAATAAAAATATGCGTAAATTGGAAATAAAAATGGTGATTTGCTTTAAGCACATGATATATTAGTGGTTATTGGTTTTGATAAAGGGGATGTGTCAAACATAGGTAGAGGTGACGGGTCACCTGTAGATCATGCCATGCTGAGCTTGATCACACGCGTGTTCCTTTTTCTCTGAATGTCATTCAGAGCACCGCCATTTTGCAAGATACCTTAGGGTCTGCAATCCTGAAACATCTTTGGATTTCTGAATACTGGAAAGGTTTCAATGAGCATGTTGGGCCATATTCGGAGTATTTTTAATGCGATTTTCCAAGATAACAAAGAGTGTAAGACACTCTGAGGAATATCTAAATGTGTGGACAAATGAGTAATGTCAACAAATATCAATAGTATGCATACCTCCATATTGGAAGTCAGGATGGGGGCTTAGCTACAAAACAATATTTTCTAAAAAGCAGATAGTGGCAGTGCTTTTTAAGAAGAAAGTGTTAAGATAGCATAAAGAGGCACTCGTGGGAGTGAAGATGGCGATGGTTGGGTTATAATATCTAGGATCTGTATTGCAGATTCCTTGATAAATTAGACATGAGGCAAGGAGGATAAAAAGAGGAAGGATACATATGATATGAAGGAAAGTGACATGCATGTCTCATTAGAGATCACACACATTTCTGAGGCGTTGATGCCATAATCAGTGGACCAAGTGAATAGTATTGTTCTGGCTCCTCTTTGTTTTAGTGTTCGGCAACCTTGGATTCCCACTTGTTTGATTTGTTTTATTTCTGCTAGTGCTGATCTTATGCCCATCTGTGGCCAAGTCTTGATTTACGATGGCCTGGAAGTATTCAAAAGATCTTCCACAAATGTAGGTATTATAATGTGTGTCTGTGAGTGTATATGCAATACATTCTACAACGGTGGCACCATTAAAACCACTTAAAAGAAGAATTCCTTACATTTACACTGAATCACACATATGTATAGGTGGCTTGACAATTGCTAAAATTTTGTATGTATTTAGGTTTTGTGTTGCCATAATAATAGGTAGTAGTTTTGTGCTGGGCTTGCAAACGTACTCTACAAATGCCAACTTTGTCGAGTGGCTTCTGCTGGCAGGGCGGGCATGTTTCAGGTGTTAATATTTTGTGATGATGGGCCTTTGTTCAATCATTCTTAACAATTGTTTTTCAAGCTGAAGCATATTTCAATTTTGATGGAGCATATGATATATTGGAGCTTTTTTGATCAATGTTGTGAAAAATCTGTGAATATCTCCTTGTGTCTCGCTAGCATTATTTTGCTATTTTGCTGACTTTGATCATTGCTTCTGTAAATGTCTCTAAGGTGTAAGCGCTTTGTTTGAAATGTTTGGTGGTTGTTTGTTCTTGTTGCTGAAAATACACATTTCGCTACAGTTCATTCAGGTGTGAAGGAGTTGACCATAGGGAGTATTATGAAATTACTTGCATTGGAATTCACTCTTTGCATATACTATTGAGATGTAAGCTATTTCATTCTGGAATTTTTTGTTTGAATCAGGTTGTCTTGGACATAGATCTCTAGGTCCACAACATGATTCCTTTCTTTGCTTGTAGTACATGTAAATTGTAGATCATATTCACAGTTGTTCTATATATCAATGAAACGTTCTTGTTCTTCAGCAGAACGTGTCCATATATCAGCTATTAACCGACCTGAGTATTTTACTGGGGTGGGTCCAATTGATTAAAAATCTTCATTAAATGTATCCAAAGTAGCCAATTACTAAATTGGCATAGTTTGGTCAAATTTTGCCCCATACGTCTGCCCTCATTTTGCCTGTACAATCAGCTGTCAAAATGAAAATGTTATTGTCTGAAGTGTATTTCAGTAATTCCAGGATCATATCATTGCTTTTAAAAGGTTGATTAATCTTTTATATAGATACTACTTAATTGTTTTAAACCAGTGTCAATCTGTATAGATATGCCTAGTGATACAACATCTTATGTGATTGATAAACAATCTAACGTCAATGACGTCTGTCTTCTATGAAACATTGTAAACCATGTTCAAATGGCCTAAATTGTGGATCAATAGGTTCTGATATTCTTTCTGGGTGAATTGCTTCCACTAATAATAGTTTGATAAGGTGGAAAAGCATTGCCAGTTTTATGTAAACTATCGGTTTGTAACACTTGATGTTGTGTCACTATACACAAGTATCCAACATGATAAAGGTATAACGAGTGCGGAATTCTTTTTAAAAACACAATCTTTTTCTTATAAACAACAAAATGATATGATCATATCAATGCTTAAGTTTTCACTAAACAACAATATCTTTTGTTTTGATAGAGATCTATAGACAACTTCAAGGTACCACAATGGGGGTCAAAGTTTGCACCTATCTATGCAAAATTGTTCATGGGTTACTTTGAAGTGAACTACGCCTGTAGGCATGAAGCCTTTAATGACAACATTACATTTTGGGGACGCTTTATTGATGATATCCTCATCATATGGGAAGGAGACACACCAAAATTGGAAAAATATATGGAATATCTTAATAGAAACAACTATAATCTGTCCTTTACAGAGAATGAAAACCTAATGAAAATATAATTTTTGGACCTTGAATTATATGTGGAGAACAACAAAATTCAGACTAAACTCTACACGAAACCAATAGCAGGCAACAGTATTTTGCACGCATTAAGCAATCACCCAAGACATGTGATAATCAACATCCCCTATGGAGAGATTTTGAGAATAAAAAGAAACTGCATTACTGAAAGAATTTATCAAGAAAATATTGACAAAACCGTAATCACATTTAGCCATAGAGGATGCAACCTAAGGGTACTGCGTGAATCAGTAACTAAGCCAGACAAAATCCCTAGGGAGTTTTTACTGATAGTTAAACCCAAGTTGGCCACCGAAATGTCTAAACCCAAATTCATTACAACGTACAATTCAGAAGCATTTTTAGTCAAAAAGATCCTTAAAGAACATTGGAACATTCTACAAACTGATAAGAATGTGAGCAAATATCTGGATGACTCTCCAATCATTTGCTATCGTCGGGCACCAACCATCAAAAATATGATAAACCCTAGCGTTTTGAAACCAGTTCCAAATAAGAATTTGAGTTGTATGCTAAAACGAAAACCAGAGGTGGGCAATCACAGATATGGAAATTGTAAACTCTCTCCGTTAATAATGAATTGCACCAAAAAGATACAACTACCTAATGGCAAAACAAAACAACTTCGACAATTGAGAAAGTGATCTAACATATTGACAATTACTTATGGAAAAGTAAAAACAAATTGAAAAAGCTGAAAAGCATCTGGATATTTTTAGAAAAAATTTATTGAAATATGCAAATTAGTTGGCGCATATGGACAATACCTTTTTGATTTAAAAAACTGTTCTATGTATTTTTGGTAGAAGTTAGTATGTTGCTTTGGTGCAGATTAAAGGGAAATTTGATATCCTTCCATTTACAGCACTGACAGGGAGACCATGGGGCAGCATGTGTTGTTTTTTAGTCACTTTTGACCATTCTGATAGAATTGCATTGACACACTCCTGCATGTTCTATTTTTCTGTTCAAAGATTGTGAAATTAAGAAGGAATTCCCTTTTACCACGATTCATATCAAGACTTGTTAATGAAAAACGCCCACTTTGCTTCACTTTTGACATGGACCAGACAGACTGATAGGCTGGGCATTACATTCATAAGCAAACCATAGGCCAAACATAAATAATATTAGCTGTGTGATTGCATTGTCTACAAATAAATATTTTACATACATATTAGTAAACTTTTTTCTTACCATTGGGAGGTTTGCAGGCTGTCCCATAGTATTTTTGTTACTGACTTATTGTGTTTATTATCCACATTTTAAGAGGGAATTGTATGTAAGTGTGGGCTGCAAGAGGATTGTAACCAGTGTTGTTTTCCACTAAGCTATAGTCCAATGGTCAGAATGTTATTACTTATTTGCACAGCCATTAATAATATCTGCGTTTACATGAATGGTAATATAACATATGTCTTGTTTTTAAATATTGATATTACACTAATAATAATGATGTTTAATAGATGTTGTTGGAATGTTGTATTGTTTTGTTTTTGTAAGCTTCATACAATCAATTTGGTGATGTCAGGACGAAAAGATTTGTTTCTTTTCATTTCATTTGCATACACTTTATTTGGTATAATACCATAGAAGCACAGCAATACAATATAATAATGTTTTTATGTATATTTCTTGTTTTTCTGGTAAAAGGGACTGGTTCCAAAAATGAAGTTTTCCTTTTTTCTGATTCTGACTCACCCCACAGATGTTCCTGCATGATCCATACTAGCAGCCCTCCGTGCAGGATCAGCAATAATGGGACTCACGCAGCACCTGTCCTTGGAAGTGGAATTCAGACTGCAGCTGCCCCTACAGGAGCAGTAATAATTGGAGATGCAGTGAAGCTTGCCTTGCAGGAGCCAAAGTAATCCCTTGATTTTGGCACCTTTTAGTAGGGGGAACTGAGTGGGCTGATTCCCTCCCCAAGCTTATGGATGGTGTGCCTGGTAATGGTATGAGGAGAAACCCCTGGTCACCCCCACTTAACCTCTCAAACAGGCAGTGGATTGTCACTTCTAAAATTCCAAGGCTCTCGGGCCTTTAAAATATATATGGCATGATACCAAAGGATAACCCATGCACCGAAGAAATGGAATGCTCTCCTACCTACTGTAAGATCTTCACCTTCACTGGCGGTTTTCAAGAGGACTATTAAAACCCTCCTCTTTATCGCCACAGATTATTTTCGTTCCCCTCTTATTGACTCTCCGTCATGATTTCTTTGTCTCCATTTGTTGTGTGCTATAAGGCCCATGGGTGTGTAGCTCTTAAGAAGAATTAAGATAAATAAATAAATAGCCTCTTAAGCATCTGAATCTCATGCAGAAACATCCTCATGTACCCTACTCTTGAATGAAGCCCTGTGTGGAGGAGGAGAGAGGATGCCATTGGTGGTCGGCTGGTGCGGAGCCCCAGTGCTTCACAAATGCTTACCTGCCCACAGAAGGCAGATGCGGCTCTGCCTCTGCAGCGGCTTCTACCAGCACATGTACAGGAACGCATTAGAATCGCTGTCTAAATGACAGGGTGGCTTCCTAAAGACACAGTTCCACCAACACTTACATGATCACCATCAGCTCAGGAAACAATGGAGCTGCAACACATTTTGAAATGTAACCAAACCCACCTGGAATCCCCAAGTGCGAGCCCAAAACCCCAGAGAGTAGTAGGGGATAAAGGGAAACACTGAAAATGGCGAGGTGTGGATGTTTGGAGCAGCTGGCAAGCAAAGTTTTGTGTGAGTTGGTGATGGGGGAGAACAGTGAGGAGGAGGGGAGAGGAGAAAGTATTTGTATTTGTATTTTATTTATTTATATAGCGCACCAGGCCCAAGGGCAACCGGGCGCATCATTTAGTTACTGGCATGGTAGAATAAAGCATTTGAATAGAGTAAACATATATATAAATTATACAACACTTAATTACAGGCATGGTAAAATAAAGCAGTTGAATGAGATATACATAATGGACCAATTATACAGGAAATATACAATGTGTAAGTGCAGGTAGTAGCAGTGAGTCAGTGATGCTGTTGTAGTGACCCTGGGCGCTATGAGATAGGAGTCATGGCAAGTCTTGGGCAGACAACCAGGATGAAGCTTTACGCTTGAAGGCCGGGAAGGAAGTTTCAGCTCTAAGTAGCAGGAGGAGGATGGTGTAGAACATCCTTGGCTTGATGGTTGAGAACAGTAAGTGGCAGAGAATAAAGAACACCAAAGTTGGAAGTTAGAAAACAGCAAGTAGTGGAAGGTGAAGAGCATCAATGGATTGAGGTTGGAGAGCAGCACGTAGTGGAAGGTGAAGAGCATCAATGGATGGAGGTTGGAGAACAGCAAGTAGTGGAAGGTGAAGAGCATCAATGGATGGAGGTTGGAGAACAGCAAGTAGTTGAAGGTGAAGAGCATCAATGGATGGAGGTTGGAGAACAGCAAGTAGTTGAAGGTGAAGAGCATCAATGGATGGAGGTTGGAGAACAGCAGGTGGAAGACGGTAAAACACATGCATGGGTTTAAGATGAGAGCAACAAGTGGAAGAAAGCAAAGAGCCTCAAAAGATGGAAGACGGAGAAGAGCTGACGGGAGGTGAAGGAGGGCAGGCCATGGAAGGAGGCCAGCTAGAGGTAAAGGTAAGAGGTGGCCAAAGATTATCAGGCAATGTTAGCTTAGCACCAGTCAAAAGAGGAAGGTACACAAGAGCACGTATGGCCCAATGCAAGGGATAGGAATGATGCCCTAATACAATGGGGTGAAGCCTGCGTGGGAGGAGGAACAAGCATATGGCTTGCTTACGAGAAGGGCCAGGACCAATACAGGTTCAGCAAAGCAGGGTCAAGGGTAGATATCATGATCCTAAGGAAGGGAAGTAATAAGACCCTCAAGGACCCCTGCTGCGGAAGCTGGGGTCAGATGGGCAGTGGTGGATCTCCCTGCCCATCATAGACAAACGGCAAGTAGAATCATGCAGGAAAGCACGCATTCAAGAGACTGGGAATGCCGGGGAGTTATTCAGAATTATTATGGACTGTGGAAGAGGACCCTTTCTTCTGATGATCAGTATAAGCAACCCTGGAAGTGAAGACTTTTACATACTTTGAGTTACAGAACCTACAGTGAGGCTATCACTTTCATTTGTGGTGATTTGAAATGACCCAACTGAGAAGTGAGGATAAATTAACTTTATTTGACCTAATCATTCTTTTAGGAGAAAGCAAGAAACACTCTACAAACTAATTGGGCAAGACGGAAGACCTGCCTGGCCCAGAAATCGTGTCCCCCCAACAACATTGATATAGGAGGGGAGGGAACAAAATATCTGTATGCAAATCTCTCCAAAGCTTGTTTTTTTATTTTTTTATTCTGAAGGTTTAAGATTAGAACCAGGGACTAAAGAGAATACTTTTGACACCTCAATCCCAATCTGGCCTAGCCTGTTGGTTC
The DNA here is from genome assembly GCF_040938575.1 of Ambystoma mexicanum. NCBI lineage: Eukaryota > Metazoa > Chordata > Amphibia > Caudata > Ambystomatidae > Ambystoma > Ambystoma mexicanum. The sequence goes on along the minus strand of NC_090934.1, from coordinate 201,429,268 downwards.
ATGTCCAGGGTATGATAGGACTCACACTGCAGCTTACTCTGCAGGGGTAACAATGATGCTCACACTGCAGCTGCCCTCCTGGAGCAATAAAAGGGGGTTTGCACTTATCGGCTCCTGCAGAATCAGTACTAAGGAGGCTGAATCTGCAGCTACCCCTGCAGGAGCAGTAATAATAGAATCCACACTGCAGCAGCCCTTTTAGGAGTGGTAATAATGGGACTTGCACCACACCTGTCCCTGCCGCATCGGAAGGAATGAAGTTCACAATGCAGCTGTCCCCATAGGAGGTGCTTTAATAGGCCACACTCCACACTGCAGCTTCCCGTAGAGGAACAGTATAATTGTTTCAACACTGCAGCTGCCCCTGCCTGATCAATATAATGGGACTCACACCACAGCTGCCCCTGAAGGAGCAGTAGTACTGGGACTCACACTGCAGCTGCACCTGAAGGAACGGTATAAGAGAATTGACACTGCAGATGCCCTGCCAGATAAATATAATGGGACTCACACCACAGCTGCCCCTGCAGTAGCAGTAGTACTGGGACTCACACTGCAGCTGCCCCTATGGGTACATAAATAATAGAATTGACACTGCAGCTGCCCCTGCCAGATCAATATAATCAGACTCACAACACACCTGCCCCTGCAGGAGCAGTAGTACTGGGACTCACACTGCAGCTGCCCCTATGGGTACATAAATAAAAGAATTGACACTGCAGCTGCCCCTGCCAGATCAATATAACGGGACTCACAACACACCTGCCCCTGCAGGAGCGGTAGTACTGGGACTCACACTGCAGCTTCCCCTATGGGTACAGAAATAATAGAATTGACACTGCAGATGCCCCTGCCAGATCCATATAATGGGACTCACACCACAGCTGCCCCTGAAGGAGCAGTAGTACTGGGACTCACACTGCAGCTGCCCCTATAGGTACAGAAATACTAGGATTGACACTGCAGCTGCCCCTGGCAGATCAATATAATGGGACTCACACCACAGCTGCCCCTGCAGGATGCAGTAGTATTGGGACTCACACTGCAGCTGCCCCTATGGGACAGAAATAATAGAATTGACACTGCAGATGACCCTGCCAGATCCATATAATGGGACTCACACCACAGCTGCCCCTGCAGGAGCAGTAGTACTGGGACTCACACTGCAGCTGCACCTGAAGGAACGGTATGATAGAATTGACACTGCAGCTGCCCCTGCCAGATCAATCTAATAGGACTCACAACACACCTGCCCCTGCAGGAGCAGTAGTACTGGGACTCACACTGCAGCTGCCCCTATGGGTACAGAAATTATACAATTGACACTGCAGCTGCCCCTGCCAGGTCAATATAATGGGACTCACAAAACACCTGCCCCTGCAGGAGCAGTAGTACTGGGACTCAACTGCAGCTGCCCCTACCGGTCTAAGGGGTATCTAAGCACTACAGATGGACAACTAGAGCAGGACGGCAAATCTGGATGGCAACACTGCTTGGTTTTCATTTGTGAAAAGAGTGTGCTCCGTTATTGGCATTTTAAAGAAGACACAGTTTTATCGAATGGGGACAGGTTTTCAACGAGCCAGTTAGTCTGACTACGCTTTCCAAAACTTCTCTGGTGCACTGTGTTGTGCTAAAAGACACATGCTCCACCACCTTGGTTTATGCATGTGCTTGCTGCCATACAGATGAAGGTTAAATTGATTTTAATGGGTTTTCTCTGTGTTGACAGGTGCAGGTTAAAAACGATGAAGAACTTTCTTCAGTAGATATTCTCTCTGAAGGTTGTACACCTCAAGCAGGAAGGACCCCTAGGTACTTAGTCTCGGGGTCCTTTTTCAGAACGATATGGACCTGTGCGGGTAACACTGTGCACTAGATCTAGTCGTTCTATAGCCGACCGGTTTCTGTGGAACAAAATGGATGAGCCACATTCACCAGGGCTAAGCAAGGCATCTAGGTATATGCCCGCTGCCAGATCAATATGATGGGACTCACGCCACAGCTGCCCCTGCAGCAGCAGTAGTACTGGGACTCACAGTGCAGCTGCCCCTATGGGTACAGAAATAATAGAATTGACACTGCAGATGCCCCTGCCAGATCCATATAATGGGACTCACACCACAGCTGCTCCTGAAGGAGCAGTAGTATGTGGCAGCGATGTGTGCTTAACTTCAGTACCTCTCCCTGCAGGGATGACAGGAGAGGGGGGGGGAAGAGAGATGGAGCAGAAATAAGTATCCACTATCTAAACCTCAATGGTAGGTGTATCTTACAACACTGCATTGCAAAAATGGTCAAACAGAGGGGAGAAAAACGTACCCTCTCCGTGTGGTAAAAAAGCTCTCCATGGGGGGTGAGACGGCCCGGGACCTGGAAGCCAAAAAACAGTGATTATTGTCAGATTTGAGGCAGCAGTGCATCTGGTCAGGAAAGCGACAAAAAGCATGTTGCATGCTATCCATTTTGAACCAAATTGGGTGATTTACACTGTAAAAGGCTGCACGTGCGTTGCGTTGCAGCTGCAAGTTTAGCAAATACACGCCCCCGGGACACCCTGTATCCACACACTGGTCCGCGTGGCTGCCTCTCGACCCCCTGGTGTGGGGGAGTGGCTGGCCGTGGGTAGCTTCCACACTGGTCGCTTACCTTGGAGCGATCGTCTCAGGGGTCCTTACGAGCAGCATGCAAGAGGTTTTCTTCGCAGCGGCCCGGGTTCGTGTGTTTTTGTTGCCATGGCATGCCACCCTGCGTGGTCACGTGGGCCTGACTCCACCATGGCCGCCCAGCTAGGGGGAGGCGGCGGCCATCGCGGAGCCAGGCGCCGCGCGCAGCGAGGACACAGGCCATGCGACGGGAGCTCCCCGTGCGTATCAAAAAGCAGCCAGCTAAATGGTTGCGTATGGGGTGTCCTACACACATTTGTGGACCCCATCTCGTCCGCCCTCCACCCCGTGTGAGGCAAAAAAAAGGGAGGGGCAGAGGCGCCGCACATTCGCCCATTGCCATAGCACTCGAATGTATGAGATAAAGCCACCAGATGGCCGGATAACTGTGGACAGCACTATGGAAAGCACTATCTGGGCCACACTTGTTAGATATAGATCGGGGGTGCTGGGGGTGAAAATTTTGCACCTGGAGGGACAGACCAGCCAGTTAATGGAGGTAACAATGTAACGGGTTGTGGAGGTTACATAAATGCACAATTGCAACGTTGCATGCAAAGACCCACACATAACAGGAAATTACAGGAAATTACATGCAATGAAATAGAAACACAAGTCACTGTAAAGGCTGCCATTGGCCATGGATCAGTATTGATTACAAGGTGGCCAAAGCTTGCCAAGTAGTGGCTTTGTTCAGCCCAGACTTATCTGTCTGGAGACGATAAATCCAAAGTTGTTCACGTCTGAAGAGCAAGTTGTGTATGTTCCCTCCCCTCGTGGGGATAGCCATTTTCTCAATTATTGTCCACGTGAAGTCTGTCGGGTTGTGTTTCTGTGCCAGAAAATGTTCCACCATGGGTGCTGTGATCTTCTTGGTGCATATGCATGATCTATGTTCCGCAAGGCGCGTTTTGATCGGACGTGTTGTCATGCCTACATAGCGCTTGTTGCAAGGGCATGTGATGATGTAAATCACGTTACAGCTATTACAGTTCGTAACAGTTTTCTGGATCCACGGGAAGTGCCACCCTATGTCAATGGAGGTGGTTCTCTTGGTGCTTGAGCATGCATTGCATGTGCCGCATGGAGTGTGGCCAGTTGCTTGATCTTGTCCCCGCAGTGTGTTGAGTTTGGGTTCTTTCTCTTTGTAGGAATGCACAAGGGAATCACGTAGATTCTTCCTTCTTTTCAACGCAAACCTCGGGGTATCTATGCCGTGTGAGCCGACATTCAGAATTGGCCATAACTTCAGGATTTCCTTCTTGATGTTGTTCGTCAATGGAGAGAAGCTCAATACTGCTGTGATATTATTGTGGGATTCATTCTGTTTCACATAATGTTCCAGGGTGACATCTCGTGGGATGTTCCTGGCTCGTTTACATGCCTGTTTGACTATACGTCTGGGGTAGCTCCTATTAGTGAGTTTGATGGCAAGCTCTGTCGACTGCAGGTTATAGTCTGGCAATGTAGTGCAGTTTCTGCGGTATCTGAGGAATTGTCCGAAAGGTACATTTCTTCTCAGGCTTCCGGGATGAAAGCTCTCGTAGGTGAGCAATGAGTTTCTATCTGTCGGTTTATTGAAAACTGTACTGACAATTGTTTCATTTCGTATCTCAAGTGTGAGATCTAAGAAATGTACCGACTAGGTGCTGTGGGTTTCTGAGAAATTCAGGAAGGGATTCTGACAGTTGAGCCACTCCATGAACACTGCGAGGTCAGGTTCGTCACTCCTAGCGGGGCGGCCATGCTGGAGTCAGGCCCACGTGACCACGCAGGGCGGCACGCCATGGCAACAAAAACAGAACGCGAATGCGGGCCGCGGTGAAGAAAACCTCTCGTGGGCGGCTCGTAAGGACCCCTGAGACGATCGCTCCAAGGTAAGCGACCAGTGTGGAAGCTACCCGCGGCCAGCCACTCCCCCACACCAGGGGGTCGAGAGGCAGCCACGCAGACCGGTGTGTGGATACAGGGTTTCCCGGGGGCGTGTATTTGCTAAACTTGCAGCTGCAACGCAATGCGCGTGCAGCCTTTTACAGTGTAAATCACCCAATTTGGTTAAAAATGGATAGCATGCAACATGCTTTTTATCGCTTTCCTGACCAGATGCACTCCTGCATCAAATCTGACAATAATCACTGTTTTTTGGCTCCCAGGTCCCGGGCCGTCTCATCCCCCGTGGAGAGCTTTTTTTACCACACAGAGAGGGTACGTTTTTCTCCCCTCTGTTTGACCATTTATGCAATGCAGTGTTGTGAGATACACCTACCATTGAGGTTTAGATAGTGGATACTTATTTCTGCTCTATCTCTCTTCCCCCCCTCCTGTCATCCCTACAGGGAGAGGTACTGAAGTTAAGCAGACACCGCTGCCACATAGGAATTACAGCGGGCATATACCTAGATGCCTTGCTTAGCACTGATGAATGTGGCTCATCCATTTTGTTCCACAGAAACCGGTCGGCTATAGAACGACTAGATCTAGTGCACAGTGTTACCCGCACAGGTCCATCTCGTTCTGAAAAAGGACCCCGAGACTAAGTACCTAGGGGTCCTTCCTGCCTGAGGTGTACAACCTCCAGAGAGAATATCTACTGAAGAAAGTTCTTCATCGTTTTTAACCTGCACCTGTCAACACAGAGAAAACCCATTAAAATCAATTTAACCTTCATCTGTATGGCAGCAAGCACATGCATAAACCAAGGTGGTGAAGCATGTGTCTTTTAGCACAACACAGTGCACCAGAGACGTTTTGGAAAGCGTAGTCAGACCAACTGGCTCGTTGAAAACCTGTCCCCATTCGATAAAACTGTGTCTTCTTTAGTGTGAAAACGATTTTGGGCAATACTCAGTTTGCATTCCCACAAATAGTCCCTTTTGTTTTGTTTAGTCCACCGTTATGGGCAGCCACAGTGTAAATTCAATTATTCTGTTCCTGTAGGGGCAGCTGCAGCGTGAGTCCCATTACTGGGTATGCAGCGGCTAAAATGTGAGTGACATTACTACTGCTCGTGCAGCGGTAACTGTGGTGTGAGTCCCATTATATATTGAAATGATAGAATTGACACTGCAGCTGCGCCGTCACAATCCACTGTAATAATTGATAACAGATGCAGTACGGGTCCATGGACGTGGGCTGAGATCAACTATTTCGGCCCATGAAGGACCAAGGAACCTGATTGGCTGCTCCCCCGACCCCAGGTGCTAATGTCACAACTAGCCTGTAATAAGACCATTACATACACGATTTTATACTGGTATTATAGGTTGCTATGTATAATAATAATAATAATAATAATAATAATAATAATAATAATAATAATAATAATAAACAAAAGGAGGGTCATGTTCCCCAAAGTGGAAATTGCTTGAAAGGGACCAGCTCGGTTTGCACTTTTGTGCAAAAGGTCCCCCCATGTGAAATGTTAATGCTATCCTCCGTGTAGTCGAAAAGCAGAGAGTGAAACATAAGTGAAATAGCCTCTTCACTTTTTCACAATGTTTTTGGAAAAGTGTAAATGCCTCCCACAATGAACGATTGCAGGAGGCATTTGCAATTTATTGCAATTGAATTTGCCTGCTTTTATCAGGTGGTAAAGTCAGGCGGACTCCATAGGAATGCATTGGTTTGCCACCAGAATACACGGACGGTCATTTCCATTTATGATCGAAATTTTACAAGCGGGCTATGGCTGCACGCACTTCGCTGAAAAATGTCCACTCTCTGCATTGTAAAACCTTCCAACCATGAAGTGGAAAAGTAAAGAGTAAAGTTGCACTTCACTGTTCTCTGTTGGGGGAACATTGCAAATGCCTCTCAGAATTAACGAGTGTGGCAGACATTAACAATGCATTCCCATGGCAGATTCCACATGAATATAACATTTTAACACCATCGTGGACATACATGCTAGCATTAAAACGTGCTGTTTTGAGGTAGAGCAGGGCAGCATGGTGGACAAGGTTTGCAACGGTTTATTGAGAAGCCACCCTCAACACAGGGAGTCCCTTCCCTCCCCAATCAAGTGGTTATTCAACAAACTGTTTGACAGATTCCTTTTTTAGCCCTATCTCAGATACATATCATGCCCCTTGGAGCCCTCTCCCCTGAGCTAACAATGAGCCAAGAAACAGGCCGGTGTACGGGAAATATATTGGTATTTATTTAACTAAACAGTAATAGAAATTAGCACGAAAATATCAAAAACACCACTTTATCCATGGCACAACATAATCAATATCGCTTAGCATAAATAAATCACACAAGTGAGTTAAAAAGAACACAGACACAATGCTTCCCTTTGTGTAAATCTCACTTCACAAAATAATTACACTGATCAATAATATAATTTCACCCCAAACTTTTGGTTTAAAATAAACACAGGATGATATATCACTTTGTTTTTCAGACCCCCCACTTGCTTTGGCCTATGTTGGGAAGTCAGACAGAAAAATGTGAATGCTTTAGGTAATTTTGTATTTCAGACCCCCCCTTAGTGAAAAACCTGTGCTGGGGAAGATGGATAAAAGGTTGGACTGATTTAAGAACAAAGACACTGCTCTTCCATATAGAAGTCAGGGTCAGCTAGACAACAAGGATTACCCAATTAAATTATAGGCTATATCTGTCAGCGCACACTGGGAAGTGAGCTTTGTTAATTTCGAATTTTAACAAAATACAGCCCGTAGTGTTCTGCCAAATGGGGAATTAATTAAATTAATATTTTTGGCTATGTAGGCTAAGGATCTACACAGTTTTGTCCCCCGCCCCCTACCCACTATAAAGGGAAAGGATTCAAGGCAAGCAGACTCCCCCACCTTTTGGTTTTTCAGGCCTTAGTTCTGCATACATAACAAGCCTTTGTTTAAGGTTCAGGAAAGCCAGCTGCATCTCAGGACACTCTGGAAAGATAAGGCAGGGGTCTGGTCACTCCACTCTCAAACATGGCCTCCTGCTCTCCACCACAGGACCCAATCAGCTTTGAAGCCTTCCTAGAAATAGACAGCTCCACGCAGAGGTACTCTCAACAATTTCCTCTGGTGTCTCCTTACAGCTGTCAGATGGTAAGTTTCAGCAGCCTTCCTGTCTCTCTCCTTTTTCTGTCTCCCCGTTTGTGTGTGTCCTGTCCCAGTGCAGTCCCCCTTATATAGCAGAAATGACATCACCAATTTTACAATCTTGGGGAAGTACCCTGCAATAATCCCTGCCACTAGGATTGGACAGTTACCCCTCTCTCTCCTCCCAACCTAACCCAACCTCCAAGTCAGGATTGGTTTAGGGGGTTGGAGCAACATATGGCAATTGCTATTCTTTCAACTTTTTGGCAAAAACTAGTTATGTATCATAATTTTACTAGCAACTGCCAGACCAAACATATTTTCTGTATTAGATAAGCTGACTACCAAATCGGTACGATGTAGCATGGCCATGTGGCACATTTCTGTCATTTCCATGAAAGCACAACAGTTATGAAGAAGTAAGTTATTAAGCATATCCCTAATTTCATTTTCACTTATTCACCAACTCTCACATTTGGAGCATGTTCAGATCAGTCAGAAACTTAGTCTAACTGGCCATTACAGTTCCCAGAGTCACAGGTAGATGCATTTTATATCCCCAAAATTGCCTGGAAATTACATAACAAATTGTACCAAAATGAAATCAATCCACAATATGGTTGCTGCGAAAAAGGCCAAAATTATAATAGTCCTTTTAAATTAATTGTGAATGTTCATATTCAGCAAATGGGAGGTCTGCTTCACCGAGCACAGCCATCTGTCTGCCTGGACCAGCCTGTGACCAGAGGTTTTTTATGAGTCTCTTTGAAGTTGGTAGTTTGCTCTTTGAAATGGGTGCCCCCATTTTCACACATATTAGTCGTGCTCCAGCCAAGGGTGAATTTCCTTGAAGCCCTGCTTCCAGAGCTAGCAGGACAGGAGGACACTGGGCTTTCAACACCTTCATCAGCAAATTTTATTGTGGGGGATATTAGATGGGAGATGTGACATCCAGGCTGGAAGTGGGAGTTTTCCTTTGTGAAGTTTTGACCACAGCTAGAAACATGTTTTCCATGAAGACAAAGTGGCTCTTCAAATGTCACTGGAGTTTTGTAGGTGAAACATAATATACATTGCTTTTGTCAAACTACACATCATGGTTTGTTTTCCTGACATTTTTCTGAGAGCAGTGATATTTTTTCCACTTTGGCTTTTTAAAGCCGTTATAATTTGCACACACATATGCAGGCCGTTTTTGCTTTCAATGTTTAAAAATCCTGTTTTCCATGTCACAGGGTGTTACACATATTGGCCGTTGGTCCCTTTGGCACCGTAGCTGCTTATGCGGATTGAGCAGAGTGTGTACATTCAAGATGGAGGACCGCTGCACTGCCTGGGCGGAGAGCAGCGGTTCAGTCTCTGCACGGCCGCAAGAGACGCCGGGGATCACTCACGTGATTCCTTATACGGAACAGAGATCGGATTTCCTTCACGCCGCTTCTGTTGTTGCGGGCGCTCCATGAGTTCGCTTCTAGGTGCCCCTAGTGATTTGCATTCTTTCCCTGACCTATCCTCTCACCTGGTATCTTTAACTCTGTGCTTCTGTTCCATTCAGGTCTTCTCTGCGGGCTCTCCCATTCACCCAATCTCTTCGATTGCTAACTCCAGATGACTGCGTTCCCTTTCTCCCCGCTAGTTCAACTTCGTCCTTCCAGGCATTGCTTCTCTCCTTATACCAGCTAAGAGTGAGTTCCTTCCTTCGATCATTGGGGAAATACTTCCCCCAAAAGTCATCCTTACTTACCCCTCTCTCCGTTTTAGGGATCCTGTTTCCCAGTTGCTCCAGTTCTGGGAATGCTGGTATCACCCCCTGATGCTTAATTAGAGCCACGCCAAGAGGTGAGGGACTCCTTTCCTTATTGCGCTATTATTTAGTCCTATTTCCCTTCTCTCTTAAGAAATCTTTCTCAACCCCTTTGTTTCTCTGTTAATAGAGGAAGCCTTCCCGCATCCAGTACCATTCCAGTCCTTGGTGAGAATCATCGGCACGGCTATCCATTCTCAGGCACTCAGACTCATCCAGGGTTTTCTTCCCTAGAGGGTTTCCCTGACGGTCATGTCCTTCCCCCCCGGGTTTTTACCTCCGGGTAGGGAGGGACAGGTCGGTTGGGGGAGCTTTCACTTACGGCATTGGCTCTTCCATCTGATATTCAGCTGTCTGCCAAGGTGAGATCTTATTTGCTTCTAAAACTATATGATTACTATGGTATTGAGAAGTGAACAGTTAACAGTTTAACAGTTAAAAGATAACACAGGGATCTTTTATTTCTCCTTCTTTTGCAAATTAAACTACTGCTTTTCTGTTAGTAATGACAGGTAGGCCCCTTTCCACATGGCTCTTTAACTTTACTTGAAAAACAAAAGCAAAAGCCAGGCAGTTTTGTTTCAGTGTTTAAATGCCTGCCATTCATGTGAAAGGGGCCTTTAAATGCACCCCACGTGCCCCCTGTTCTTCAATGACTCTTTGTAGGGGAAGAACTGGGCAGAGCAGGTTTTTTTAAGGCATAATTTACTGTACTGACAATTGTTTCATTTCGTATCTCAAGTGTGAGATCTAAGAAATGTACCGACTTGGTGCTGTGGGTTTCTGAGAAATTCAGGAAGGGATTCTGACAGTTGAGCCACTCCATGAACACTGCGAGGTCAGGTTCGTCACCCCTAGCGGGGCGGCCATGCTGGAGTCAGGCCCACGTGGCCACACAGGGCGGCACGCCATGGCAACAAAAACAGAACGCGAATGCGGGCCGCGGTGAAGAAAACCTCTCGTGGGCGGCTCGTAAGGACCCCTGAGACGATCGCTCCAAGGTAAGCGACCAGTGTGGAAGCTACCCGCAGCCAGCCACTCCCCCACACCAGGGGGTCGAGAGGCAGCCACGCAGACCGGTGTGTGGATACAGGGTGTCCCGGGGGCGTATATTTGCTAAACTTGCAGCTGCAACGCAATGCGCGTGCAGCCTTTTACAGTGTAAATCACCCAATTTGGATCAAAATGGATAGCATGCAACATGCTTTTTATCGCTTTCCTGACCAGATGCACTCCTGCATCAAATCTGACAATAATCACTGTTTTTTGGCTCCCAGGTCCCGGGCCGTCTCACCCCCCGTGGAGAGCTTTTTTACCACACGGAGAGGGTACGTTTTTCTCCCCTCTGTTTGAGCATTTATGCAATGCAGTGTTGTGAGATACACCTACCATTGAGGTTTAGATTATGGATACTTATTTCTGCTCTATCTCTCTTCCCCCCCTCCTGTCATCCCTACAGGGAGAGGTACTGAAGTTAAGCAGACACCGCTGCCACATAGGAATTACAGCGGGCATATACCTAGATGCCTTGCTTAGCACTGATGAATGTGGCTCATCCATTTTGTTCCACAGAAACCGGTCGGCTATAGAACGACTAGATCTAGTGCACAGTGTTACCCGCACAGGTCCATCTCGTTCTGAAAAAGGACCCCGAGACTAAGTACCTAGGGGTCCTTCCTGCCTGAGGTGTACAACCTCCAGAGAGAATATCTACTGAAGAAAGTTCTTCATCGTTTTTAACCTGCACCTGTCAACACAGAGAAAACCCATTAAAATCAATTTAACCTTCATCTGTATGGCAGCAAGCACATGCATAAACCAAGGTGGTGGAGCATGTGTCTTTTAGCACAACACAGTGCATCAGAGACGTTTTGGAAAGCGTAGTCAGACCAACTGGCTCGTTGAAAACCTGTCCCCATTCGATAAAACTGTGTCTTCTTTAGTGTGAAAACGATTTTGGGCAATACACAGTTTGGATTCCCACAAATAGTCCCTTTTGTTTTGTTTAGTCCACCGTTATGGGCAGCCACAGTGTAAATTCAATTATTCTGTTCCTGTACGGGCAGCTGCAGCGTGAGTCCCATTACTGGGTACGCAGCGGCTAAAACGTGAGTGACATTACTACTGCTCGTGCAGCGGTAACTGTGGTGTGAGTCCCATTATATATTGAAATGATAGAATTGACACTGCAGCTGCGCCATCACAATCCACTGTAATAATTGATAACAGAGCAGTACGGGTCCATGGACGTGGGCTGAGATCAACTATTTCAGCCCATGAAGGACCAAGGAACCTGATTGGCTGCTCCCCCGACCCCAGGTGCTAATGTCACAACTAGCCTGTAATAAGACCATTACATACACGATTTTATACTGGTATTATAGGCTGCTATGTATAATAATAATAATAATAATAATAATAATAATAATAATAATAATAATAATAATAATAAACAAAAGGAGGGTCATGTTCCCCAAAGTGGAAATTGCTTGAAAGGAACCAGCTCGGTTTGCACTTTTGTGCAAAAGGTCTCCCCATGTGAAATGTTAATGCTATCCTCCGTGTAGTCGAAAAGCAGAGAGTGAAACATAAGTGAAATAGCCTCTTCACTTTTTCACAATGTGTTTGGAAAAGTGTAAATGCCTCCCACAATGAACAATTGCAGGAGGCATTTGCAATTTATTGCAATTGAATTTGCCTGCTTTTATCAGGTGGTAAAGTCAGGCGGACTCCATAGGAATGCATTGGTTTGCCACCAGAATACACGGACGGTCATTTCCATTTATGATCGAAATTTCACAAGCGGGCTATGGCTGCACGCACTTCGCTGAAAAATGTCCACTCTCTGCATTGTAAAACCTTCCAACCATGAAGTGGAAAAGTAAAGAGTAAAGTTGCACTTCACTGTTCTCTGTTGGGGGAACATTGCAAATGCCTCTCAGAATTAACAAGTGTGGCAGACATTTACAATGCATTCCCGTGGCAGATTCCACATGAATATAACATTTTAACACCATCGTGGACATACATGCTGGCATTAAAACGTGCTGTTTTGAGGTAGAGCAGGGCAGCATGGTGGACAAGGTTTGCAACGGTTTATTGAGAAGCCACCCTCAACACAGGGAGTCCCTTCCCTCCCCAATCAAGTGGTTATTCAACAAACTGTTTGACAGATTCCTTTTTTAGCCCTATCTCAGATACATATCGTGCCCCTTGGAGCCCTCTCCCCTGAGCTAACAATGAGCCAAGAAACAGGCCGGTGTACGGGAAATATATTGGTATTTATTTAACTAAACAGTAATAGAAATTAGCACGAAAATATCAAAAACACCACTTTATCCATGGCACAACATAATCAATATCGCTTAGCATAAATAAATCACACAAGTGAGTTAAAAAGAACACAGACACAATGCTTCCCTTTGTGTAAATCTCACTTCACAAAATAATTACACTGATCAATAATATAATTTCACCCCAAACTTTTGGTTTAAAATAAACACAGGATGATATATCACTTTGTTTTTCAGACCCCCCACTTGCTTTGGCCTATGTTGGGAAGTCAGACAGAAAAATGTGAATGCTTTAGGTAATTTTGTATTTCAGACCCCCCCCTTAGTGAAAAACCTGTGCTGGGGAAGATGGATAAAAGGTTGGACTGATTTAAGAACAAAGACACTGCTCTTCCATATAGAAGTCAGGGTCAGCTAGACAACAAGGATTACCCAATTAAATTATAGGCTATATCTGTCAGCGCACACTGGGAAGTGAGCTTTGTTAATTTCGAATTTTAACAAAATACAGCCCGTAGTGTTCTGCCAAATGGGGAATTAATTAAATTAATATTTTTGGCTATGTAGGCTAAGGATCTACACAGTTTTGTCCCCCGCCCCCTACCCACTATAAAGGGAAAGGATTCAAGGCAAGCAGACTCCCCCACCTTTTGGTTTTTCAGGCCTTAGTTCTGCATACATAACAAGCCTTTGTTTAAGGTTCAGGAAAGCCAGCTGCATCTCAGGACACTCTGGAAAGATAAGGCAGGGGTCTGGTCACTCCACTCTCAAACATGGCCTCCTGCTCTCCACCACAGGACCCAATCAGCTTTGAAGCCTTCCTAGAAATAGACAGCTCCACGCAGAGGTACTCTCAACAATTTCCTCTGGTGTCTCCTTACAGCTGTCAGATGGTAAGTTTCAGCAGCCTTCCTGTCTCTCTCCTTTTTCTGTCTCCCCGTTTGTGTGTGTCCTGTCCCAGTGCAGTCCCCCTTATATAGCAGAAATGACATCACCAATTTTACAATCTTGGGGAAGTACCCTGCAATAATCCCTGCCACTAGGATTGGACAGTTACCCCTCTCTCTCCTCCCAACCTAACCCAACCTCCAAGTCAGGATTGGTTTAGGGGGTTGGAGCAACATATGGCAATTGCTATTCTTTCAACTTTTTGGCAAAAACTAGTTATGTATCATAATTTTACTAGCAACTGCCAGACCAAACATATTTTCTGTATTAGATAAGCTGACTACCAAATCGGTACGATGTAGCATGGCCATGTGGCACATTTCTGTCATTTCCATGAAAGCACAACAGTTATGAAGAAGTAAGTTATTAAGCATATCCCTAATTTCATTTTCACTTATTCACCAACTCTCACATTTGGAGCATGTTCAGATCAGTCAGAAACTTAGTCTAACTGGCCATTACAGTTCCCAGAGTCACAGGTAGATGCATTTTATATCCCCAAAATTGCCTGGAAATTACATAACAAATTGTACCAAAATGAAATCAATCCACAATATGGTTGCTGCGAAAAAGGCCAAAATTATAATAGTCCTTTTAAATTAATTGTGAATGTTCATATTCAGCAAATGGGAGGTCTGCTTCACCGAGCACAGCCATCTGTCTGCCTGGACCAGCCTGTGACCAGAGGTTTTTTATGAGTCTCTTTGAAGTTGGTAGTTTGCTCTTTGAAATGGGTGCCCCCATTTTCACACATATTAGTCGTGCTCCAGCCAAGGGTGAATTTCCTTGAAGCCCTGCTTCCAGAGCTAGCAGGACAGGAGGACACTGGGCTTTCAACACCTTCATCAGCAAATTTTATTGTGGGGGATATTAGATGGGAGATGTGACATCCAGGCTGGAAGTGGGAGTTTTCCTTTGTGAAGTTTTGACCACAGCCAGAAACATGTTTTCCATGAAGACAAAGTGGCTCTTCAAATGTCACTGGAGTTTTGTAGGTGAAACATAATATACATTGCTTTTGTCAAACTACACATCATGGTTTGTTTTCCTGACATTTTTCTGAGAGCAGTGATATTTTTTCCACTTTGGCTTTTTAAAGCCGTTATAATTTGCACACACATATGCAGGCCGTTTTTGCTTTCAATGTTTAAAAATCCTGTTTTCCATGTCACAGGGTGTTACACATATTGGCCGTTGGTCCCTTTGGCACCGTAGCTGCTTATGCGGATTGAGCAGAGTGTGTACATTCAAGATGGAGGACCGCTGCACTGCCTGGGCGGAGAGCAGCGGTTCAGTCTCTGCACGGCCGCAAGAGACGCCGGGGATCACTCACGTGATTCCTTATACGGAACAGAGATCGGATTTCCTTCACGCCGCTTCTGTTGTTGCGGGCGCTCCGTGAGTTCGCTTCTAGGTGCCCCTAGTGATTTGCATTCTTTCCCTGACCTATCCTCTCACCTGGTATCTTTAACTCTGTGCTTCTGTTCCATTCAGGTCTTCTCTGCGGGCTCTCCCATTCACCCAATCTCTTCGATTGCTAACTCCAGATGACTGCGTTCCCTTTCTCCCCGCTAGTTCAACTTCGTCCTTCCAGGCATTGCTTCTCTCCTTATACCAGCTAAGAGTGAGTTCCTTCCTTCGATCATTGGGGAAATACTTCCCCCAAAAGTCATCCTTACTTACCCCTCTCTCCGTTTTAGGGATCCTGTTTCCCAGTTGCTCCAGTTCTGGGAATGCTGGTATCACCCCCTGATGCTTAATTAGAGCCACGCCAAGAGGTGAGGGACTCCTTTCCTTATTGCGCTATTATTTAGTCCTATTTCCCTTCTCTCTTAAGAAATCTTTCTCAACCCCTTTGTTTCTCTGTTAATAGAGGAAGCCTTCCCGCATCCAGTACCATTCCAGTCCTTGGTGAGAATCATCGGCACGGCTATCCATTCACAGGCACTCAGACTCATCCAGGGTTTTCTTCCCTAGAGGGTTTCCCTGACGGTCATGTCCTTCCCCCCCGGGTTTTTACCTCCGGGTAGGGAGGGACAGGTCGGTTGGGGGAGCTTTCACTTACGGCATTGGCTCTTCCATCTGATATTCAGCTGTCTGCCAAGGTGAGATCTTATTTGCTTCTAAAACTATATGATTACTATGGTATTGAGAAGTGAACAGTTAACAGTTTAACAGTTAAAAGATAACACAGGGATCTTTTATTTCTCCTTCTTTTGCAAATTAAACTACTGCTTTTCTGTTAGTAATGACAGGTAGGCCCCTTTCCACATGGCTCTTTAACTTTACTTGAAAAACAAAAGCAAAAGCCAGGCAGTTTTGTTTCAGTGTTTAAATGCCTGCCATTCATGTGAAAGGGGCCTTTAAATGCACCCCACGTGCCCCCTGTTCTTCAATGACTCTTTGTAGGGGAAGAACTGGGCAGAGCAGGTTTTTTTAAGGCATAATTTACTGTACTGACAATTGTTTCATTTCGTATCTCAAGTGTGAGATCTAAGAAATGTACCGACTTGGTGCTGTGGGTTTCTGAGAAATTCAGGAAGGGATTCTGACAGTTGAGCCACTCCATGAACACTGCGAGGTCAGGTTCGTCACCCCTAGCGGGGCGGC
Source organism: Ambystoma mexicanum (assembly GCF_040938575.1). Lineage (NCBI taxonomy): Eukaryota > Metazoa > Chordata > Amphibia > Caudata > Ambystomatidae > Ambystoma > Ambystoma mexicanum. The sequence goes on along the minus strand of NC_090934.1, from coordinate 201,412,893 downwards.
CATGCTGGAGTCAGGCCCACGTGGCCACGCAGGGCGGCACGCCATGGCAACAAAAACAGAACGCGAATGCGGGCCGCGGTGAAGAAAACCTCTCGTGGGCGGCTCGTAAGGACCCCTGAGACGATCGCTCCAAGGTAAGCGACCAGTGTGGAAGCTACCCGCAGCCAGCCACTCCCCCACACCAGGGGGTCGAGAGGCAGCCACGCAGACCGGTGTGTGGATACAGGGTGTCCCGGGGGCGTATATTTGCTAAACTTGCAGCTGCAACGCAATGCGCGTGCAGCCTTTTACAGTGTAAATCACCCAATTTGGTTCAAAATGGATAGCATGCAACATGCTTTTTATCGCTTTCCTGACCAGATGCACTCCTGCATCAAATCTGACAATAATCACTGTTTTTTGGCTCCCAGGTCCCGGGCCGTCTCAACCCCCGTGGAGAGCTTTTTTACCACACGGAGAGGGTACGTTTTTCTCCCCTCTGTTTGAGCATTTATGCAATGCAGTGTTGTGAGATACACCTACCATTGAGGTTTAGATTATGGATACTTATTTCTGCTCTATCTCTCTTCCCCCCCTCCTGTCATCCCTACAGGGAGAGGTACTGAAGTTAAGCAGACACCGCTGCCACATAGGAATTACAGCGGGCATATACCTAGATGCCTTGCTTAGCACTGATGAATGTGGCTCATCCATTTTGTTCCACAGAAACCGGTCGGCTATAGAACGACTAGATCTAGTGCACAGTGTTACCCGCACAGGTCCATCTCGTTCTGAAAAAGGACCCCGAGACTAAGTACCTAGGGGTCCTTCCTGCCTGAGGTGTACAACCTCCAGAGAGAATATCTACTGAAGAAAGTTCTTCATCGTTTTTAACCTGCACCTGTCAACACAGAGAAAACCCATTAAAATCAATTTAACCTTCATCTGTATGGCAGCAAGCACATGCATAAACCAAGGTGGTGGAGCATGTGTCTTTTAGCACAACACAGTGCATCAGAGACGTTTTGGAAAGCGTAGTCAGACCAACTGGCTCGTTGAAAACCTGTCCCCATTCGATAAAACTGTGTCTTCTTTAGTGTGAAAACGATTTTGGGCAATACACAGTTTGGATTCCCACAAATAGTCCCTTTTGTTTTGTTTAGTCCACCGTTATGGGCAGCCACAGTGTAAATTCAATTATTCTGTTCCTGTACGGGCAGCTGCAGCGTGAGTCCCATTACTGGGTACGCAGCGGCTAAAACGTGAGTGACATTACTACTGCTCGTGCAGCGGTAACTGTGGTGTGAGTCCCATTATATATTGAAATGATAGAATTGACACTGCAGCTGCGCCATCACAATCCACTGTAATAATTGATAACAGAGCAGTACGGGTCCATGGACGTGGGCTGAGATCAACTATTTCAGCCCATGAAGGACCAAGGAACCTGATTGGCTGCTCCCCCGACCCCAGGTGCTAATGTCACAACTAGCCTGTAATAAGACCATTACATACACGATTTTATACTGGTATTATAGGCTGCTATGTATAATAATAATAATAATAATAATAATAATAATAATAATAATAATAATAAACAAAAGGAGGGTCATGTTCCCCAAAGTGGAAATTGCTTGAAAGGAACCAGCTCGGTTTGCACTTTTGTGCAAAAGGTCTCCCCATGTGAAATGTTAATGCTATCCTCCGTGTAGTCGAAAAGCAGAGAGTGAAACATAAGTGAAATAGCCTCTTCACTTTTTCACAATGTGTTTGGAAAAGTGTAAATGCCTCCCACAATGAACAATTGCAGGAGGCATTTGCAATTTATTGCAATTGAATTTGCCTGCTTTTATCAGGTGGTAAAGTCAGGCGGACTCCATAGGAATGCATTGGTTTGCCACCAGAATACACGGACGGTCATTTCCATTTATGATCGAAATTTCACAAGCGGGCTATGGCTGCACGCACTTCGCTGAAAAATGTCCACTCTCTGCATTGTAAAACCTTCCAACCATGAAGTGGAAAAGTAAAGAGTAAAGTTGCACTTCACTGTTCTCTGTTGGGGGAACATTGCAAATGCCTCTCAGAATTAACAAGTGTGGCAGACATTTACAATGCATTCCCGTGGCAGATTCCACATGAATATAACATTTTAACACCATCGTGGACATACATGCTGGCATTAAAACGTGCTGTTTTGAGGTAGAGCAGGGCAGCATGGTGGACAAGGTTTGCAACGGTTTATTGAGAAGCCACCCTCAACACAGGGAGTCCCTTCCCTCCCCAATCAAGTGGTTATTCAACAAACTGTTTGACAGATTCCTTTTTTAGCCCTATCTCAGATACATATCGTGCCCCTTGGAGCCCTCTCCCCTGAGCTAACAATGAGCCAAGAAACAGGCCGGTGTACGGGAAATATATTGGTATTTATTTACCTAAACAGTAATAGAAATTAGCACGAAAATATCAAAAACACCACTTTATCCATGGCACAACATAATCAATATCACTTAGCATAAATAAATCACACAAGTGAGTTAAAAAGAACACAGACACAATGCTTCTCTTTGTGTAAATCTCACTTCACAAAATAATTACACTGATCAATAATATAATTTCACCCCAAACTTTTGGTTTAAAATAAACACAGGATGATATATCACTTTGTTTTTCAGACCCCCCACTTGCTTTGGCCTATGTTGGGAAGTCAGACAGAAAAATGTGAATGCTTTAGGTAATTTTGTATTTCAGACCCCCCCTTACTGAAAAACCTGTGCTGGGGAAGATGGATAAAAGGTTGGACTTATTTAAGAACAAAGACACTGCTCTTCCTTATAGAAGTCAGGGTCAGCTAGACAACAAGGATTACCCAATTAAATTATAGGCTATATCTGTCAGCGCACACTGGGAAGTGAGCTTTGTTAATTTCGAATTTTAACAAAATACAGCCTGTAGTGTTCTGCCAAATGGGGAATTAATTAAATTAATATTTTTGGCTATGTGGGCTAAGGATCTACACAGTTTTGCCCCCCGCCCCCTACCCACTATAAAGGGAAAGGATTCAAGGCAAGCAGACTCCCCCACCTTTTGGTTTTTCAGGCCTTAGTTCTGCATACATAACAAGCCTTTGTTTAAGGTTCAGGAAAGCCAGCTGCATCTCAGGACACTCTGGAAAGATAAGGCAGGGGTCTGGTCACTCCACTCTCAAACATGGCCTCCTGCTCTCCACCACAGGACCCAATCAGCTTTTAAGCCTTCCTAGAAATAGACAGCTCCACGCAGAGGTACTCTCAACAATTTCCTCTGGTGTCTCCTTACAGCTGTCAGATGGTAAGTTTCAGCAGCCTTCCTGTCTCTCCTTTTTCTGTCTCCCCGTTTGTGTGTGTCCTGTCCCAGTGCAGTCCCCCTTATATAGCAGAAATGACATCACCAATTTTACAATCTTGGGGAAGTACCCTGCAATAATCCCTGCCACTAGGATTGGACAGTTACTCCTCTCTCTCCTCCCAACCTAACCCAACCTCCAAGTCAGGATTGGTTTAGGGGGTTGGAGCAACATATGGCAATTGCTATTCTTTCAACTTTTTGGCAAAAACTAGTTATGTATCATAATTTTACCAGCAACTTCCAGACCAAACATATTTTCTGTATTAGATAAGCTGACTACCAAATCGGTACGATGTAGCATGGCCATGTGGCACATTTCTGTCATTTCCATGAAAGCACAACAGTTATGAAGAAGTAAGCTATTAAGCATATCCCTAATTTCATTTTCACTTATTCACCAACTCTCACATTTGGAGCATGTTCAGATCAGTCAGAAACTTAGTCTAACTGGCCATTACAGTTCCCAGAGTCACAGGTAGATGCATTTTATATCCCCAAAATTGCCTGGAAATTACATAACAAATTGTACCAAAATGAAATCAATCCACAATATGGTTGCTGCGAAAAAGGCCAAAATTATAATAGTCCTTTTAAATTAATTGTGAATGTTCATATTCAGCAAATGGGAGGTCTGCTTCACCGAGCACAGCCATCTGTCTGCCTGGACCAGCCTGTGACCAGAGGTTTTTTATGAGTCTCTTTGAAGTTGGTAGTTTGCTCTTTGAAATGGGTGCCCCCATTTTCACACATATTAGTCGTGCTCCAGCCAAGGGTGAATTTCCTTGAAGCCCTGCTTCCAGAGCTAGCAGGACAGGAGGACACTGGGCTTTCAACACCTTCATCAGCAAATTTTATTGTGGGGGATATTAGATGGGAGATGTGACATCCAGGCTGGAAGTGGGAGTTTTCCTTTGTGAAGTTTTGACCACAGCCAGAAACATGTTTTCCATGAAGACAAAGTGGCTCTTCAAATGTCACTGGAGTTTTGTAGGTGAAACATAATATACATTGCTTTTGTCAAACTACACATCATGGTTTGTTTTCCTGACATTTTTCTGAGAGCAGTGATATTTTTTCCACTTTGGCTTTTTAAAGCCGTTATAATTTGCACACACATATGCAGGCCGTTTTTGCTTTCAATGTTTAAAAATCCTGTTTTCCATGTCACAGGGTGTTACACATATTGGCCGTTGGTCCCTTTGGCACCGTAGCTGCTTATGCGGATTGAGCAGAGTGTGTACATTCAAGATGGAGGACCGCTGCACTGCCTGGGCGGAGAGCAGCGGTTCAGTCTCTGCACGGCCGCAAGAGACGCCGGGGATCACTCACGTGATTCCTTATACGGAACAGAGATCGGATTTCCTTCACGCCACTTCTGTTGTTGCGGGCGCTCCGTGAGTTCGCTTCTAGGTGCCCCTAGTGATTTGCATTCTTTCCCTGACCTATCCTCTCACCTGGTATCTTTAACTCTGTGCTTCTGTTCCATTCAGGTCTTCTCTGCGGGCTCTCCCATTCACCCAATCTCTTCGATTGCTAACTCCAGATGACCGCGTTCCCTTTCTCCCCGCTAGTTCAACTTCGTCCTTCCAGGCATTGCTTCTCTCCTTATACCAGCTAAGAGTGAGTTCCTTCCTTCGATCATTGGGGAAATACTTCCCCCAAAAGTCATCCTTACTTACCCCTCTCTCCGTTTTAGGGATCCTGTTTCCCAGTTGCTCCAGTTCTGGGAATGCTGGTATCACCCCCTGATGCTTAATTAGAGCCACGCCAAGAGGTGAGGGACTCCTTTCCTTATTGCGCTATTATTTAGTCCTATTTCCCTTCTCTCTTAAGAAATCTTTCTCAACCCCTTTGTTTCTCTGTTAATAGAGGAAGCCTTCCCGCATCCAGTACCATTCCAGTCCTTGGTGAGAATCATCGGCACGGCTATCCATTCACCGGCACTCAGACTCATCCAGGGTTTTCTTCCCTAGAGGGTTTCCCTGACGGTCATGTCCTTCCCCCCCGGGTTTTTACCTCCGGGTAGGGAGGGACAGGTCGGTTGGGGGAGCTTTCACTTACGGCATTGGCTCTTCCATCTGATATTCAGCTGTCTGCCAAGGTGAGATCTTATTTGCTTCTAAAACTATATGATTACTATGGTATTGAGAAGTGAACAGTTAACAGTTTAACAGTTAAAAGATAACACAGGGATCTTTTATTTCTCCTTCTTTTGCAAATTAAACTGCTGCTTTTCTGTTAGTAATGACAGTTAGGCCCCTTTCCACATGGCTCTTTAACTTTACTTGAAAAACAAAAGCAAAAGCCAGGCAGTTTTGTTTCAGTGTTTAAATGCCTGCCATTCATGTGAAAGGGGCCTTAAAATGCACCCCACGTGCCCCCTGTTCTTCCATGACTCTTTGTAGGGGAAGAACTGGGCAGAGCAGGGTTTTCTTAGGCATAATTTACCTTCATCAGGCAGTGGGCACTCCAGTCTCCCCTTCTATCTCTGGGTTGGGGGTATAGCATGACACCCCATTTTCTTCCTTCTTTTGGGAGTGGGCACTCCAGCCTCCCATTCCATCTTTGGGTTGGAGAGTGTGGCACAGCACCCCCTTTCTTCCTTCCCTTCCAGGTCCCTGGGGTTTGCACCAGACTCTGCTCCCACCTCCAGGCTGGAAGTTAAGGAGGTTAGTTCTCTAATAAAAGATAGAAAAAGAGTTCCAGTACTTTTTACACACTATTTTTCCCCGGGAAGATTTACATAAAATTTAGAACAACAACCACAGCAACATGCAGTTATAACCTGACATTTCCGTTTCACAAAACACAAAAAACACATTTTTATTTTTATTTTCTTTACTTTTACAGTAACACCAAGTAAATTACTCTGATTTTTCATCCTTGCTTTTCATTTTTCAGGGGATTCCTCTGCTCAACTGTCATTTGGCTCATCCATCAGTCGCAAACCGTTTCTAGGATGACAGCTTTTCAACTGATTGATGTGGACCAATTTTTCTTCTGTCAGTTCTCCTTTTGGAATGCGGATCTTGTAAGCAACAGGTGATATTTTATCTACAATTTCAAAGGCACTACGGCAAAATATGAGGAATTTCCGCTCCTTTGCCTGATACCTTTGAAAATTGTACAGGTAAACCTTGTCACCTATTTCATACTCTTTCTTGGTGGTCTTTAGATCGTAGTAGGTCTTCATTCCTTTATCTAACTTTTTGAAATTGCACTGAGCAAAGCATGCTGGAGGTGCTTCCTTAAATTTTCAATGTACTCATGAGTAGTGGACGCATTTATCAGGGTCGGCTCCTGAGTCCTATAGAGCAGATGCTGTGGTAACACCATTTTTCATTCGGTCTTGAGCTCAAATGGAGACATCTTTGTTGCAGAAGATGTTGTAGACCTAACAGCCATCAGGACAAGCGGCAATCAGATGTCCCAACTGGGACCAGAGTCTGCCAGAAACTTCTTTAAGATACTCACAATTGTTTTGTTGTATCTCTCCACCCCCTGCTTGAGGCCGAGCAGTAGGCAATGTGGAGTTTTCTTTTTACACCTAGAATCTCACATATCTTCACCATCACCTCACTGGTAAAATGGCTTCCTTGGTCCAACTCAATCCTTTGCGGGAGGCTGAAACCAGAGAAGATGTAGTTGATCATTAGTGCAAGAGCTGTCTCTGCCTTACAATTCGGGGCTGGCAGACATTCTACCCACATCGTGAACAAGCATGTCACAGTCAACATGTACTTGTTTCCTCTAGAGGAGCGAATCACTGGCCCGAGGAAATCGACTTGCAAATCTGACCAAGCCGGTGTCATTCCCCTTTTTGTAGGGAAGCTCTGTGTGTGAGGGAACTGGGTTTGAATTGAGCACAAACAAGACACCCATTTTAGATAAGTGTCGAGGTCCTGGTCCATGTGTGGCCATTAAGCAAACTCATGCAAGATTTTCAATGTCTTATGAAACACCCTATGATCAGCAGTGGCCGTGTCGTGGTCATGGTTCAACATCAGGCTTCCGAATGAGGTTGGTACCACCCACTGGTCACAGCCAGATAGGGCTCTCCTTACCAACAAACCATCTTGGATCCGGAACACCTTGGACAACTTCATCAACACCCGGAGATCCTCTTTACTAGCATAATCCGACTGTGTTAGAGGAAAGCTTACAATGATCGGGTCGTCTTTCTGTGCAGTGATCAAATCTGCGTCTGGGGTATCTTTACTCCACTGGGCTGTTGCAAGTTCCCTGTTAGCTCGAGTTTGTGACCTGGTGAGAGCTGTCATTTGGATTTCACCCAGCAGGGATTCCATTTCTATGAAATCTCCCTGCAGAGCTCCGGTTTAAGCCAAGTGGTCCGCCAGGTCATTCCCAGTCTTATTTGGCCCCTCTATCTCAGAATGACCTCTTATCTTCTTCCAATAGATGGTCATCCCATTGGAGGTAACCAGATCGTCGATTGACTTAATCAGTTTGGCATGCATCAGGGGTTTGTTGTTGGCACAAAGCATGTCTCAATTCTTCCAGTTAATCAGGTGCTCCACAAACCCATTCCTGACATAATCAGAGTCAGTGATTGTGACCAGTTCATTGAGTTGGTGGTGCACTGCAGTGAGGATAGCTTGATAAACAGCCATCAACTCTGCAACCTGACAACTTCGGGGTCCCATTTTATAGGGGTTTCCAGAGTATCATTCATCCAGGAACTCCCAATGCCAGCCCCCCGGTTGTTTTCCCCGTTGTTATCAACATGGTAAGAACACCTATTCACATAAACTGTGGTTATCCCCTGACATGTGTATTCTTCATAGACCTTGGGTGGGGAAGTTAAGTACCCTCCATGTTGTTGTTGGTCTTAGACTTTTGTCCTCGAAACAGCTTTCTTGAGCACAATCATGCAAGTCTGCCAACCCTTGCGCTAGGGGGCTCTTCTTGTTTTGGCCATATCTGACCTCCACAAGAAAGCAGTGCATGGACAGCATCCAGGAAGTAATTCTGGAATTGCGAACGTTACCGCCGGATTCTGTCACTTTGTAGATACTACAGGGGCTGGTGAGGAGTCTCGACAATGATGTGCTCCCCCTGTATGAATGGGCAGTAATTTTTCAGTGCCCACACCGTTGCCAGGAGTGCCTTTTTGCAATCATTGAATTTTTCCTCCACAGAGGAAAAAGTCTTGCTCGCGTTTGAGATGACTTTGTTGACCTTGTCATGCTTTTGGTACAATACCGCTGTTAGGCAAATATCTGAGAACACCGTCTCTATGATGCACTCCTAGTTCTTTATGGGGTCTACCAAACAAGGAGCCTGGGAAAGGCTTCCTTTCAGTTGTTTAACTGCCCCAGATTGTTCTGGACCCCACTCCCACTTGACTCCGGCCTTTAATAAATGGACCAAAGGTTAAGTGACCTCTGCATAGTCTTCAATTAACTTTCAACTATAATTAATAAGTCCAAGAAGGTTTCTTAATTCTATGAGAGTAGTAGGGTCTATTAATGTTAATAAGGCTTCCACCTTCTTCGCCTGGGGATTAAAACCTTCAGGTGTGATCTTGTTCCCTAAAAGGTTCACTCGGGTCTTGCACCACTGTGTCTTCTGAAAGGGCAGTTTTGCTCCGGCCTTTGGCAACTGGGTAAGAACACAGTGCATTTCTGCTTTTTGTTTCTCCACAGTTGAGCTCTTAATCAAAACATTATCCACATAGGCAAGGTTTCCCCTTCCTCCCAAATCGGGCATGGCCTTATGTAGGAAGATATTGAACTCATTGCCGAAGTTTATGTATCCAAAGGAGGATTTGGGTCCACGTGTACTGCTGCCCCCCAAAGGTAAAGGCAAGCTTGTATTGTCTTCCCTACTCATGGGTACTGTCCAGTAACCGTTGGTCAGGTCAACGGCGGTGTACATCTTTGACCCGAGGATCTGGGTCAGTCCCTGATCAATGGAGGGAAGGGACCATCTTGATATGTGGACCGATTTGTTCAACTCCCTCATGTCTGCACATAGTCACCATTGGCCATTTGGTTTGAGGATCCCTAGTAACGGGCTGTTGAAGGTACTGTGGATCAGACGAATTATCCCACAGGATTCTAAATTGTTCATAATCTTTGTGCGTGACTCCATGGATTCGAGGGGTAACTGGTATTGTTTCACAAATACTTGAGCCATCTCAGGTCCGTGGGAATGGTTGTTGACTGAATGGATGTGCGTCCACAGTCATATGAGTCCACTGGAAAGATATCTTGGAATTCCAGGAAGACCAGTTTTATCTTATGTCTTTACTCCTCGGTCTCACAGGCATCAGCCAGAGTGATCCTTTCCTCGACCATCTGTCTGAAACCTGGAAAGACCTCAGGCTTGGCATTTTCAGCGGTATCCTCCAGTTGGGTGGAGAGCTCTCTTTTGATGGTGTTGACCTGGACAGAGGATTCGAGGTAGTGGTCCTTGACTCTGAACACCACCTCCTGCCTCCTAATGTCACAGGTTACCTCTTTCTCACCATAGGGGCAGGAAGAGTACACCAGGAAATTCCCCCATGCCTAGTAAAAATCCTTTCTGATGAATACCGACGCTGATGTCGAAACAGTTGTTTGGGATTGGTCCCATGATTTCATTACCTAAATCAATAGAATAATGTTGGGCATCAACCGCCATTCCAATCAAGGTGTCTGCACCCAAAGTGATACTTTGAGGGTCGCTGTAATCCACAAATATTCTAATAGTGTTGTGTTCTAGGTCTACTAGAAGTGTCGGATTTAAATATAAGCCTTGTTGTTGCAGATGGAAATTTATATTTACATATGCATCCTAATGTTTTAGGATCTGTGCTTGATTCCTTTTGATGGGAAGAGTACATTGTCGCCCCTGTCCTAGGATGGCCTCTTGTCGCACTTGAACTTCAACCACATAAGGCAGCAATTGAGCTGACCGGAATGCTTTTCCAATGTTGTCAAAGCCAATGGGGTTACTCCCCAGTTGGCACCAGGCTTTATTATTAATTAGATCCAAATTGATTGCAAATCGGTTGAGAATGTCACTTCCCAAATAAAAGGCGGAAGGGACATCTCTCACGACCCAAAAATGATGCTCTATACTTTTGTTGCAATGGAAACCTTTAGCATACAGCTGCTAGGCAGGAGATGTTTGGAATTTGAGGTTTCCAGACCTACTTCCCATTTGTTAATCAATTTAAAGGTGGGAATGGTCTGATCTTTTGGGAGTTTCTTGAATAATTGTTTGCTGATGAAGCTCCTTCCATTATTCAGGCATACTCTGGCGAGCACTGGTTCCTCCCCCTCATTTAACTGAATGGTGAACAACAATTGCTTGCCCTTTTTCTGAATGTCCGTCAGACTTTGAGCGGATTCTTCCTTGTCTGGTTTACAGGACTCAAGGTTTCTTCTGATTTGGGACCGGTGTAACATTTTAGGGTGGTCCCTTCCAGTGTGGATTGTGTATGGGAGGGCAGGTCAGTAGGACCCCCCTCACCTAAATCTCCAACCTATGTGGAGACTCATGACTTGTCAGCAGCCCACCTGCCCCAGGGCCCAGGCGGCGGGAAGGCTGCGGATCAACACGTGAGGCTGCATGAACACGTTATGTGGCATAACATAGACACCATTTTGTATTAGACAACTCCATTTTGTTAAAAGTGCGAAGACTTGACACATGCAGGGCAACTCGCATACACAGAAAGCTGCAGCCTGACCCCACTTGACCACGCTCGCAGAGGCCCACACTTCCCCCAGCCTCCACCTCATGGCAGATCCACTGAAGGCTTGTTCTCACAAGCAACCAGACACGAACAAACAACAAAATAAACACTGTATCATTTAACCTTCCGCAGTACATCATTGTTCCAGCCATGACTCGGCTCATTAGGAAGTAACCAAAACCAGCCCAATCCTGCATGCCCTGACCCTGTACCAAGCCACCCAAAAGTTGGACTGTGTGGCGCCCCTCACCCCCGCCCACCCCCGAGACTCATTGCATTGTGTGATAATCATTTTGTGATATATGTCGCGTTGACTAACGTTTGCTGCTATTGTGAAGAAGAGTGGCTATATGATATGTGATAGCTTCTGACAGCCCCTGTACATAATATAATAACGAACCCTTGAAATTTATGTAGGCCCACCAAGGGACTGGAGCCAGACTGTATCATGGTATAATATGTATTGCCCTCTTTTGCACACCAACCAATCTAACACTACCTCATGTTGGTATGTCAACTGCTGTTATGAAATGTTTTGCTAAATGACAAAGGCCCTCATTACGACCCTGGCGGAAAGGGGTTTACGCCGGCGTAATGCATGGCGTACCTTTCCGCCAGACTACGAGTTCCCGTAGCGCCATGGTGATTTTTACGCCTGCTTTTTGCAGGCGGAAAAATCCATGGCGCTACGGGACTTGTTGTTAATTACGCCACCGTAATTTACGGTGGCGTAATTAACGCCTTCCCCACTCCCATTATACCCTATGGGGCAAAAATGGGAATGGGGAAGGGTAAATGGGGATTGGGGACTTACCGCCCCGCCAAGGTCGGAATGGGGCGGTAAGTCCGCCAACCACCATGGCGGAGTTGGCAGCTTAGCGCCATGGACCATGGTGCAAATTGCACCATGGTTCTCCGCCAGGGTCGTAATGAGGGCCAAAGTCACCCAGCTTATATTCTTATTAATGTAAATGTATGTGCACAATCCAGAAGTCCCAAGTGTTGTCACCCACCCCTTGCCAAAGGTACGATACGCTGCCCTGTACAGGGAAACAGGCTGCAAGGTCGTCTCCCCCCTCCTCCCTCCCAGGCCGCCGGAGATAGCTGGTGTTCGAACAGCACACCCTCGCCTCCCCTCCCAGTCTTGCTGGACCCTCTTCAAGCATCCACCTCCCCCATGTCAGAGGCCGCCACAGCCTGACTCTATGAATCATGAGCTACCTGGTCCTAAATCCCACTGTCTCCCGGGCACTGGTTACATGCCCCCCACAGGCCAGTGGTATCCCCGTTAACCCCAAGTTAATGGCCCTCGAAGGGGGGCACCCACCCCTGTACCAATAGATCGTAATACCATCCCTCACTGCACCCATCAGGGCAGGACGATCATGGAAAACCTCCCGTGCCCCTGACCCTGCACATGGACTCATGGGATTAACATGTCTGAACCTAAGGCGTCACTACAACAGATGTATTGGGGTACTTCCTATTGTATATCAATGTCCCTGTCGCCTTCTCTATCTAAGGTCAATGTATTACAAGAGTTACAAGACAACTGAAATTGTATAGCATAATAAATGGATGTGAATGTGTGGCCACAAGGGCAAAATATCAGAGCAACCCCCTATCATCACTACAAGTCATGTCCGGCCCAGCGCTCCACCCCGATGAGCCAGCTGACCCATCTACCCCGCGTGGCACTGCATGGATGTCCACCAATCCTGGAGCAGCAACTGTATACAATGTATACCACCTAGCCATCACCACCCAATCCCCTTCACTATGTGCCCCCTATAGCTTGAGTCACGCGTGACATAGTTTTGTAATAAGTAGGACTGTCTTTGCTATTGTCAGACAGAGCGCTCTCGGAGTTTGCAGAGTCCTTTGCATGCCCTATATTGGTTTAGATAACAACCCTTTTGATCTCACCCGCACTTGGTCTTGGTCTCATTCCCTCCTGGAGTGTGTCAGCTATTGCCTCTCACTAAGGGTGGAGCGATTTTGGGGACGCGTACATTCAGTGGCGACCCCGAGGTGATTTATTTTAAATTGTCCCCTTGACATGAAACAGGCCCAGTTGCAGTGGAGACGCACGGCGCACCCACTCAACAGAGCCACCCACCTACGGCAACTGGTATGCAGAGACGTGTGCACGCAGTTAGGACGAGAGGGTACGTGTCCCGTTTGAAAAAACCCTTAGTACCGCTCGACGGAGCCGGGTGGGGCCATTGAGTGCGAGGCCGCGCCGCTTGGACGGACCAAGTCCGGAGAGTCTCGGATTAAGACGGGAATGTGAGTATTAAGTGCGAGCAATACTAAAAGGGGAAAAAAAGAAAAAAAGCAAAATCGAGAGGACAAGGGGAAATAAGTTGGGAAAATAGAGGGGACTTTCAATTTCTAATACTTTCTCTTTCTTTGCATATGGCCATCAGGATACAACAGTAAAAAAGGGAAAAAGGGAAAAGAGGACGGGAACCTAACTATGCAAGGGGGAAGAAGGCGGTGCCGCGTAGTGCTATCTCGACTAGTGCTCGGAATAAGTAAAACAGTGGAAAAATAAATTGGGGGTGTCTAAGAGTAAAGAGACACGGTGAATAAGTTAGAACTAGCTTTTCTTTTTTCTTCTACTTTTTCTGCATAAGGGGATAAAAAAAAGGGGGAAGTAAACAAAAAGAAGCTTTGTGAGGGTCAGGGTCAGGGGGTGTCGCCACAGAGAAAGGCGCAGGGCCAGGCAGGGAGGATAAATGTTAAGTGTTGTATGACACAGTATGACAAATGACTGTCTTATGTTGTGCACATTGTGTCGTTTATAATTTTTGAAACTGGTTACCCACATACATTTCTACTGATTTAAGTGATTTTCAGGTGGTGTGGTCAATGTAAGTGTGACCTGGTAAGATTTGACAAAGAAATGTTTTTTGAGTAAAATATAAGTTGATCATTAGGAACTAACAGTGAGTAGAGCCCCACATATACAGTTAAACACGTATAGTGATAGAAGAGATTGACTCAGGAGAATAGAGTAGCACAGGTCTAAACATGGGGGCAGAGACACCTTTAGATCTCATTTGTAGAAGTTTACCGGGACATGCAGAAAGAATAACTAAGTACCATGACCAGTGGGTCACGGAGCTGAAGGGGGAGGGTCTCCCTCAGGTTTGGCCACAAGAAGGGTCGTTTGATAAGAGCATTCTGGGTATGGTGGCCACCTGCATATTTATAAAATACAAGGGAAAACATTTTCATAACAGGAGAGTAATACTAGATCTGTGGCGATTATTCGAGGAAATACCCCCACCAAAGAAAACAGACACCACTCTCGATCAACCTGCCCTCACTGCCACCCCATAAGCAAGAGCAGAAGGTGGTAAGGAGGACGGGGGGAAAGAGGGATCGGTAGAGGTAACCCGATTGTACCCACTCTTGAATAAGCCTGCACCCGCTGAAGGCTATAGTGACCCCACATATGTGCCCACCAGTACCCCTGCCCCCACAGCACGACCAACAGCACCACCACCATATGATTGCCCCCGAACAAGTGGGCAGGTAAGTACACCTACAGTGAACATATGTAAACTAACAGAAGACTTAGATACACAACTCTCAATAGCCAGAGAAGAGCTGTCAAGAATACAAAGCATATGTGAACAAAGTGAGCCAGCTACGTCAAGATCAGAGCGTTTGTCCCGGTCGCACGCCCCAGATAAATCAACTGAGGAGGGGTGAAAGAAGGGGGAGATACTATTCAGAATACAGGAAGAACCCACCCGGATAGCGGAGTTGGGGGCACTCGATCTGGGAGGAAGTGCAGAGGGAGAGGGAATATTGGCGGATGAGGGAAGAGAAGAGCAATGGTGTGATGTGGAGGAAGACGAGCAAGAAGCTGGGAGATTGGGAATGGCTGCAGGGGGAGATCTAGTGGAATTCGGTGAGACACCACTGGGAAGAGCAATGGAACAAGAATGGACAGGGAGACTAAGAAATAGGATGGGGAGGATGGCCCTGGTGGGAAAGAAAGGATCAAAGGTGAGTATTGGAAGAGGAAGCAAGGGACGCCTACAGCTCCCACTAATACATCGGTGGCGGGAAGACCAAATTACATTCCCTGGGCACGGATGGATAAGGCAAACTTTCTAAAGTCTTTGCCCCCACTATCGGGAGGAGCCAGTAAGTGGATATATGCATTTGAGAAACACACTGCAAGGGTACCCTTGGCCATAGGAGATGTATAGAGTTTTCTCGTATCAGCAGTGGGTGACCAATCAGACAGAGTGTGGGCAAAAGCAGGGTTCCCAGGAATAACACTGGACAGTGATAGACATGATGGCGCTGCTTTCAATACAGGGCATGCACAAGTGTGGGACGCATTAAGAGAAACATTCCCAGGTACGCTGTATGACCAATCAACATCTCTATTTTACTTCATAATAAAGAGAGTGCTCCCAAAAGAAGTTCAAAAAGCGCTCGACAAAATAGCGGTGATCGAAGCAAAAGGCTGGCCAGAAATAAAAAGCATAATAATACACCATTGCAAAAGAATCAAAGAGAGAGAGAGAAGGAGGTAGTACAATAACAATTGGCAGATGAAGCTAAATTAATACAAACAAAGCTAGTGAAGGTCGCTGCAGCTGTAGCAGCACTCCCCCACGATAGAGATACAGAAGAGGAGGAGGGACCGGTAGCGATACAGGGGAGGATGGCTGCGAATTGGGCAGACAACGGGCAAAGACAGTGGAGTGGACAGGAAGACTTCGGAGGGCAGCAGTGGCAAGTGTGGCGCCCCAGCAGCAGAGGAGGTGGTCAGGGGTATGGAGGGAATGGCGGGAATAGGGGACCAGGACCCAGAGGGGGACAAGGAAATTGTTGGAACTGTGGGAGGTGGGGACACTTTTCACGCGAGTGCAGAAGCAGACCAAACCCAGCTTACCAAGACGACCAGTATTATGGGCACCCGCACCCAGGGAGCCCATATGGGTTGCCCAGGGACGGGGGACGGGAACACCAAGATGAGAGAAGCCAAGAGCAATACAGGGAGCGCCCACACAATGTCCAACAGCACCCACAAAGTAGCGAGCACATTCCCTACACGCAAAACAACCCCTTCACAACTACACCAAATGGCGCACGCGGACCTTTTGGAGGAGTAGCGGTAGTATCAGGTAATGTTTTCAGCCAAGGGGGAACCACAAGACACCCAGCATAGGACAGCCACAGGGAGCACTTGCGTGTCCAATACTATCGACGACCTTCAATGCAACTGAGGGACCATTGATAGGAGCGGAGATAGGGAATAAGCAGTTCATCTTTATGGTTGATTCCGGAGCCGGGAAGTCATGTATACGTGAAGGCCAGTTTCTGCTATCTAAACATAAATTGGAGATGCAGGGGTTCTCTGGGGCGGTGGTCGAAGTTCCTTATACAGAATATCTGGATGTAACAGTGGGGGGAAAAACAGTAAGAGCACCCCTATTGTACTATGAACAATCCCCTAACCACCTGCTGGGGAGGGATCAACTCAGCAAACTCAACATGACTATCTCATTTACCAAAAGGGGAGGAATTGTTTGCTCGACACCAGGTATGTGCCCCCATGCGTGTAATGCTAGTGGTATATTCACGAGCAACATGCCCACTGATACGTGGCATACCAGTAGACCCAGGTATGTTCCTCCATGGGTTAAAAACATTGGCCAGGGTGGTCCCAGAGCTAAAAAGCTGGAGTGGAGGGTAGCAGCAGTATTTGTGTTTCGCCCAATAGCCCGCCCTGAGATAGTGCCAGGGACAGTGATGTCACTGGACATACATGCAGTACAAATTTCGGCAAAAATAATAGCTGTGGTTGCAATGGACATACATGGCTCCGAGTGGCGTACAGTGTTATGTATAAATGCTGACATTGCACTTCAAGATTTAACAGACGAGGAGCTTTTCACAAACTCAGGCAGTGATGGAGAAATAGTAATGGAAATAGCTATCCCATGTGAAATAATGATACAGCAGAGACAAGTGCCAGTGCAGTTAATGGCGGTAGTGGGGGCCCCACCATCCTTCTTCAATGATGACATGCAATCAGTGCCACACAAATTGTGGATAACAGGCCCCCATGACGTAGGGTTGCTACACGGGGTCACTCCAGTGAAAATTAACCTTAAGCCTGGAGCCATACTGCCCCGAGTCAAACAGTTCCCCCTGTCCCGGGAAGCAGAAGAAATGATAAAGGAAACAATCAATGCACTATTGGCACATGGGATAATAGTACCCTCAAACTCCCCATGTAACACATGCATTTACCCCATCAAAAAAGCAAATGGAGGGGCATGGAGAATGATCCAAGACCAACGCCCACTTAATTACATCATTCAGAAAGAGTTCCCTTTGGTCCCAAATCATGCATCTATTCTATGCAGTATCCCAAAAGATGCATCTCACTTTACCGTGGTGGATTTAAAAAATGCATTCTTTTCAATACCACTCGCAGAAGAGTGTAGATACTTGACAGCATTCACCCTAGGGGGGAGGAGGTACGAGCACTGCAGATTGCCCCAAGGCTACTGTGAAAGCCCCAGCATATTCAACAGAATATTGCATGAAGACCTTGGAAACATGACGTCAGACAGCACGATAATTCAGTACGTTGATGATTTGCTGATCTGAAGTAAAAATGAAGCAGATTGTAGAAAAGACTCCATTGCCCTCTTGACTTTACTAGCCCAAAAGGGGTACAAGGTTGACAAGGAAAAGTTACAATATTGTCAACGTGAGGTGCTGTACCTGGGGCAATTGATCTCAAAAGATGGCAAGAAGATAATACGAGACAGTGGCAGCCATTTCAGCTGTAGGGAGACCAAAAACAGTGAAAGATATGCAAAAATTCCAAGGAATGTGCAACTACTGCGTGCATGTATATTAGATTATGCTGCATACACACGCCTATTGCTTCAGGCACTCAAAGAAGCGCAGAAGAAAAATACAGAGATACAGTGGGACTCAGAATTGTGTGATGCATTCACTCAAAGAACTCATTTCGAGTGCACCAGTACTCGCGAACCCAGACTATGAACGAGAGTTCTACCTGTTCTCACACTGCAAGGGAACACTCACGACAGCAGTCCTAACACAAAAAACATCATTGGGACACAAGCCTCTGGCGTACTATAGTGGGACACTGGACGCAGTAATGCAGGGACACTTCGCGTGCGAACAAGCCCTTGCAGCTGCCACGTTCGCTATTGAGAAAAGTGCCACCATAGTAATGGTGTGTTCAGTGACACTGTACGTGGAACATTCTTTGTTCACAATACTAGAAAGATCAAAAAGCACACTGACCACACAGAGAGCCACCGCATATGAGGCAATTCTATCAAGCGCCAACATACATGTAGTGAGATGCAAGGTGGTCAACCCTGCTAGATTTATTTCAGAGCCTTGCACTGTGGAGGATATGCAAGCACATGATTGTGCAACATATCAAGGAGAGGAGAGTGGAGCAGTGGTTGTGCGCAAAAACGCACTAGCCGAAGGTGAAATCTTTTTCATAGACGGATCAGCGTCCATAAATTCAGAAACGGGAGAAAAACATGTGGGGGTAGCTGTCGTGCGGTTGGAAGAAGGTGAGTAGGAAGTGCTAATACAGCAGCGCCTGCCCGTCCCATTTCTCAGCACAAGCGGCAGAACTCATAGCGCTGATTGAAGTGCTGCGTGCTGCAAAGGGGTGTGCAGTCACAATTTACACAGACTCAGCATACATGACCACAACAGTACATGGAGGACTTGCAAGGTGGGGGAGAAGGGGATTTAATAGGGCTGATGGATCCCCAGTGCAACATGCAGAACTCTTGAATGAACTTATAGAAGCATTGAAAGATCCCACGGTAGTGGCAATAGTGAAATGCCAACCCCATACTACCAACACTGACTTCATCTCTTTGGGGAACGCTGTAGCAGATGCTGCCGCCAAAGAAGCCTCATATTTCGTAAAAGAAAGGACAGGTGAGTACTTAGTGAGGAAAGACACAGTGGAGTACCTCTCAGACGGTTACAACACCATGCCTGTGTCACAAATATTAGAGCTGCAAGAAGGGGCAACAGAAGAGGAAAAAGAACTGTGGGAAAAGAGGGGATGCAGCCAGTCAGCAACTGATTTATTGTGGCAACAAAACAACACAGGAAAGGTGGTCATGCCAACTAAATTATTAGAAATAGCATTCCAGCAGTTGCATTTCCCAGCGCACAATGCAAAACAACACATTGCTGCAGAAATACAAGAACACTGGTTCATCCCTGGGTTGCAGGAACAACTTTCAAAATTAGCGATAGAATGTACAACGTGCCAGATATACAATTCAGGAATGACTCTAAGAACACTGGGAGGAACGATACCAAAGCCAATAGGTCCATTCAGGGAGCTGCATATAGACTATGCCGACATGGGGGAAAGGAGCAATGGCGCAAAGTACATGATAATGGTAGTTTGCCCCTTCTCAAGGTGGGTCGAGGCAGGACCATGTGCGCGTCCAGATGCGAAATGCGCTGCAATGCTTCTGGTGAGAGAAGTAGTCCCCTGTTGGGGAATTTGTGACGTAATTCGCTCAGACAATGGCACACACTTCGTTAATGATCTCTTTAAGGAAGTAACATCAATGTTGGGCATAAAACACAAATTGTGCTCGATTTATCACCCGTAAAGCAACGGCATGGTGGAAAAAATAAACGGCCTGCTGAAAGGGAGACTCTCAAATCTTTGCTTCACTCTTAAAAAGAATTGGGTGCACTGTCTCCTCTTGGCCTTGTTCGAGCTGAAAAATCAACCCGCAAGGACCACCATCTGTCACCGCATGAGATTGTGACAGGAAGACGAATGCACACAGAAAACTCACCCCTTCACAGACATTCTGACACCCACAGGAGCACAACTGTACTAGCAGAAGAATTTAGTGAGTATCTGACGAAAGTTACTAAAGCGGCCCGCATGATAGCAAGGCAGCTCGCGCCACCATTCACAGTTGAGGAAGAAGCAGACGCATCAAATACCGAAAAAGAAAACCCAACAGGGCAGCTAGAGCCAGGGGACATGGTTTATGTCAGAAGCTTTGTACGTAGGTGGAATGCTCCAAGATTTCATGGCCCATACGAGGTAGTGTATTGCACACACACAGCTGTAAAGGTGAAGGGCCTGATGTATTGGATACATTTGACAGACGTCCGAAGAGCTTATGACAGCGTCACACAAGTGAATAGCACAGAAGGTGAAAATGTGCAAGAAGCACAAGAGTAAAACAATGACAGAATAGTCACACTGAATGTCACCTCATTATGTACAAGAATACTGAATGACAATAAATGACAAAGATATTTAACATGTGTTAAGATGTGGAAAGAAAATGTAAATAAGTGAAATGTCTCTCTCTCTCTCCCTCTCTCTCTCCCCTTCTTTCCCTTACTCTTTCTACCTTCAACTCTTTACCTATACTATCAGAAATTGAGAAATGTGAATTTCAATATAACTCTATACTTAATACGATTTTATGTTTTAACATGTAGAAGAAACCATGTCAACGAACAGGCAGCCTGCAACGGATATGGATAGGGAAATTAGGAATAGACATGTAACTTTTGACTTGCGTACTTATTCGTATGAATGTGGCTTGACTGTTTGTGCAATTATATTCTTCACACTGATGTTCGGGCTCATAAAATACTGGGCTGTTGCATTTATCTCCATTGAGATAAATGAGGGGGGAGGTAATGGAACCAGCATGGAGAATGGAACAAAAGCGTTTAAAGAGGGCAATTATTTGATATGGGATGGTTTCCAGCTGGTATGGGGGTACGCCCCTCACCCCGACCAGGCAAAGCAGCCTAATGATACCAGTAACAGTCCAACCACACTCCCAAAGCCCCTACTCAATGCAATAAATGTCAGTGTATATGATTTAAACAATTGCAATCCCTCTGTTATATCATGGCTATATGACACCACTGCTACCCTGCCTACCCCAGCAACCAGTCAATCAATAGAAAATGTTTACATCACAGGTAGAATGAAAGGAAATGCAGAAATGACTTACAACTTCATGACTTTATATGATGAGTGGGAAAAGGAGGGTGCGGGGGAAAGGGATACACTATTACGAGCAGCCAGGGTTGCAAATAAATTCCTTAAAAGCAGCAGAAGGAGGAGGGAAGTAGGAAGGAAAAAATATGATGAATATTCTGGCTTAGGTCTAGACACAATAGAAGATCCAAGACACCCACACCAATCAAATAAATGGTATGCAGACATGAGTTCCACAGCAAAACAAACGACTAACGAGAGTTGCTATGTGTGCTCGTTAATTCCCCATGCCTCAGGCACACCTAAGGTCTTGCTGCCACAAGAACTGCCTCTCACAGATGCCCAATGTCTCCTTCATCTTACCCTGTGCAGAATTAAGAGCACCTTCCAGGCACACACAGTATCTTTTGAAATGATGCAAAATGAGAAGACATGCTACTCAAGAGCCAAAAGAGTGGTGTGCTTGAAAGAACCCTTTTTCGTCATAAAAGGAACACTATTCCCTGAAAACAAGGGGAAGGATGATGTGATAACGTGCAAGGCTGAAGCACTGCGAGGGTTGCCAACCGAAAACCTACAATGGATAGAGAAAACCTGTACCTCGATCTGGGCAGAACACATAGCCAAACTGACATGGGTAAGCGCCATATAAAAACCGTTCAAGCTGCAGAAAGAAATCTCAAATGAACTTTGCTTCCTGGGAGAAGGAAAAAGTGACATGGGAAGAAACACGAACTGCAATAAAACACTCTTAAGACCAGATATGAAAAAGGGGACGGCAGCCCTGATGGACACTTACCGGGTCTGTGACAAGCGGGCGTACATGCACCTCCCACCATCCTGGAGGGGCACGTGTTCCCTGGCGATGCTGCACTCAGCCCTAATGGTGATCCCAGAGAGCCACATTGGAGAAGGAAGTAGGACAGTAGCCCGATCAGCAGCCAATGCCCCACCCACTGAGGAGCCACCGCTGTATGCCCTGTCGGAGGGCAACATCGAAGGGGTCATATCCAGGAAACAAAGGTCATCAAACTATATATCGAAAGCCTCCTTAGAACTATTGGCACAGATCCCAGAAAGGTACAGGTTATTCAGTTCAGCAGAAACTTTTTTCGCCTCCCTTGTCCCGAGCATCCAGGTACGAACGAACGCGAAGTGGTTACAAATAACACGCTGGGAGTTGATCCACTGGCTAACGACACTGAAGAAGGGTTCAACGTAATCAAGGTGGAGCTAAAGGCTCTGAGACTAATGACAATGCAAAACAGGTATGTCCTAGACCTGTTGACGGCGATGGATGGAGGTGTTTGCTGAAAAATCGGGAGCGCGTGTTGCACATTCGTGACTTCTGAAGAGGCAGATAATGGGACACTATAGCACGTCATCACCGCAGTGCACAACTTGGGGGAACGCATGAAGAAGGAAGGCGGCGCGGAGTCAAGCACATGGTTCGACAACATTTTTTCATGGGTGCCTTCCTGGATGGGACTTGCCATCAAAATGCTGATGCCCCTCATTGTGTTTTTTCTCTTAATGTTTTGTGTGTGCCAGCTGGGTCTTCGCTGCTGCGCAGGCGCAGTCCCCAATGGAGCAATGATGATGGTGACAATGGGCAACGCCAGAGGAGTGGCACGAACGCAACAGGAGGTACACGTACAGACTGGTGAGAACTCTGAGCCAAAATTTAGAATGGTGCCAATAAACTATGATGGGGATATAGTAGATAGATTATATCATACAACAATAAAAGAACCCCTGGAACTAGAATGGTACACAGAAGTATGGGTAGATCTGGAGGGAGATGGGGGATGTATATATATGACCTGCACACCAGATGAGTATGCTAGAAGGGGAGAAAGCCTCCGGGGGGTGTGTAGAGCTTGGATGCCCATAAAAGGAACACCGGCATGGGAAGAGGCAGTACTCGATGAAATGGAACGCAAAAGGTTGGGGGAATTGCGGAATTTGTTACTTAAGTAACGAAAGGGGGGAAATGTATGGGAGGGCAGGTCAGTAGGACCCCCCTCACCTACATCTCCTACCTATGTGGAGCCTCATGACTCGTCAGCAGCCCACCTGCCCCAGGCGGCGGGACGGATGCGGATCGACACATGAGGCTGCATGACCACGTTATGTGACATAACATAGACACCATTTTGTATTAGACAACTCCATTTTGTTAAAAGCGCGAAGACTTGACACATGCAGGGCAACTCGCATACACAGAACACTGCAGCCTGACCCCCACTTGACCGCGCTCGCAGAGGCCCACACTTACCCCAGCCTCCACCTCATGGCAGATCCGCTGAAGGCTTGTTGTCACGAGCAACCAGACATGAACAAACAACAAAATAAACACTGTATCGTTTAACCTTCCGCAGTACATCATTGCTCCAGCCATGACCGGGCTCATTAGGAAGTCACCGAAACCAGCCCAATCCTGCATGCCCTGACCCTGTACCAAGCCCCCCAAAAGTTGGACTGTGTGGCGCCCCTCACCCCCGCCCACCCCCGAGGCTCATTGCATTGTGTGATAATCATTTTGTGATATATGTCGCGTTGACTAACGTTTGCTGCTATTGTGAAGAAGAGTGGCTATATGATATGTGATAGCTTCTGACAGCCCCTGTACATAATATAATAACGAACCCTTTAAATGTATGTAGGTCCACCAAGGGACTGGAGCCAGACTGTATCATGGTATAATATGTATTGCCCTCTTTTGCACATCAACCAATCTAACACTACCTCATGTTCGTATGTCAACTGCTGTTATGAAATGTTGTGCTAAGTGACAAAGTCTTATTAATGTAAATGTATGTGCACAATCCAGAAGTCCCAAGTGTTGTCACCCGCCCCTTGCCAAAGGTACTATACGCTTCCCTGTACAGGGAGACAGGCTCAGAACTGCACGGTCGTCTCCCCCCTCCTCCCTCCCAGGCCGCTGGAGATAGCTGGTGTTCGAACAGCACAGCCTCGCCTCCCCTCCCAATCTTGCTGGACCAGCTTCAAGCATCCACCTCCCCCATGTCAGAGGCTGCCACAGCCTGACTCTATGAATTATGAGCTACCTGGTCCTAAATACCACTGTCTCCCGGGCACCGGTTACATGCCCCCCACGGCCCAGTGGTATCCCCGTTAACCCCAAGTTAATGGCCCTCGAAGGGGGGCACCCACCCCTGTACCAATAGATCGTAATATCATCCCTCACTGCACCCATCAGGACAGGACGATCAAGGAACCCCTCCCGTGCCCCTGACCCTGCACATGGACTCATGGGATTAACATGTCAGAACCTAAGGTGTCACTACAACAGATGTATTGGGGTACTTCCTATTGTATATCAATGTCCCTGTCTCCTTCTCTATCTAAGGTCAATGTATTACAAGAGTTACAAGACAACTGAAATTGTATAGCATGATGAACGGATGTGAATGTGTGGCCAAAAGGGCAAAGTATCAGAGTAACCACCTATCATCACTACAAGTCATGTCCGGCACTATCGCTCCACCCCGATGAGCTCAGCTGACCCATCTACCCCGCGTCGCACTGCATGGACGTCCACACTTACCTGGTTAGTTCCCCCCCCTTGGGCCAGGGGAGAGTATACATACCCCAGGATTGGTTTAGTACCCTTGTACTTAGAACTCATATAGGACTCATATAGGTGGCAGGGTCAGAGGGATCATTGTTTTGGGCCTCTGCCTGACTACTATCTGACTGGGCAGTGTTGGGGAGTCCCTTCTGCTTTCCATTTTGCTTGTTGGCAGGAGGGTTACCTTTAGACCCCCATCTGCGGATCCAATGGAGGGGTAGTTTTTACCTCTGCCACCTTTGCAGCAGTAGGGGTGTTAGATGGTTTGGGGGTTTTGGTGGTATTTTTACTCTCAGCAGGCTTTTGGACCTCATAAATCCTGGTGGCCTGTTCAATTACCCAATCCAGGGTCCTACGCTCATGAACGCCACGCACCAACTGAGTCATGTATTAGGGGAGAGCATGTAAATATGTAGTTATGAACTCCCTACTATTGATGTTCACCCGCCGGGAAGTTTGAGCAAATGCACGCTCTAGCCCCTACACAAACTCCCTCAGTGCCTGATCTTCCCTACACTGCAAGTTATATGCAGACTTACGGGCCTCTTGTAGGTTCCTATGGGTGGATTATTTTTTCAATCTGGCCGCCTTATACGTGGACCATTTATGATGATCCTGGTCCTCCAGTCCTGCAAAGAAACTGGAGTACTCAGGTGAGATTGTCCATTTAGCAAATGCTATACAATTCATATCATTCCTGATCTGGAATGATACCATCATCTGCTCATAAAGTTCCAGGTGCTCCCATACAGAATACTTGGCATTCTTGTGGTATGGGGTCAGGAAGCTCTTTATGGCTTCTGATTTGTCTCATTGGGTCTTTCACAAAACCCTTGCTCTACTTTGCTGTCTTTTTCTTCCTATGCATCCGAGTCCATTCACCTTCTGACTAAGAACTGCTACCAGTACTCCCTTCCCTGTCTACTAGGTGCTCCCGATCTCTATGAGAGTGGGAAATTTCTCCCAGAACCACTGGGTATGGACTCCTCGCCTGGACCAAGGTAAACTCTCAAGGTCACTCTCCCTGGAGTTCCTTTCAGGCCCAGGATTTAACCCAGTTTTCTCATCCCTCCTACCAGGGAGTCTGGGGAATTCCCCCCTTTTCCTGAATACACAGAGGTTTTAAGAATGCTCTTCCTAGGCTGAGGGTCTGGCTTTTCTCCTTCAGCAAATTGGGCAAGGTGGTCTCTTTGTAGTTGCATCTTCAGCCAATCTAACTCCCTGACTTTCTCCTCATAAGAGTTTTCATGGTCTGAAGTACTTACTGTATTATTCCTTACTTCCCAGGACACACTAGTCAGGCCACTTTCCCTTCTGTGTGGTAGAGATGAATACTCATCAGTATCAGACAGGGACTGGCATTCCTGATCACTTGGACTAGGCCTGGGTAAGTCAAACTGCCTCATGTCACGCTGTCCTGGATAGGTGGCATGCATGAGGTCAGTTCCCATTTGTGAATGAGCGGATATAAATGACTGGCATGGGGCCCCTGCTTCGGGGGGCGCCACACCTTGATCAGTGGGCCCTGTCCCATATCCTGATTGGTCAGGGTGCCTCAGGTCCTGTTTATAATTTTTGATTTCCTTGGTGAGGCTCTCACACCTGTGTCTCTCTTTATTTATTTGCTGTTGGTAGTCAGAGAGCTGGCTTTTTCATTCTGACACAAAGACCTGATTAATCTCATTTACCCTGCTCTGAGCTACCCAAAGATCCTGTGTTTGCTGTACCTCCTGCTGAAGTGATTCATTCTCCCCCTGTGAGCCTTGTAAACTGCGTGCATATTCAAGGCGCTTTTCCTTCAGGAGACTAATCTCTCTCTCTTGTTCATCCCTACATTTTGCTGTCTCTAAGAGTTCAGCTTCTATTTGCCTAACTCACTCTACAATCTCGTTCCTCTCTTCTCTAATTCTGGTCATTTCCTGAGAACCTGACTGTCCCTTTTCTAACTCCATTTCCAACTGATTTATCCTCTGTAATAGGATGCTGTTATCCTGATTCAAGAGGTCTTTTTCCTGAATCAGCTGCATCCTCTGTTGCTTCGGAGTACTTACCTGCTGATGTATCTGATCAAAGTCATTTTTGGAATCAACCCCTTTGATAATGAATTGACTATTTTCAGTTTTAAATTGCTTTATTTCTGATTGGAATGTGACAAAATTCCTCCAAAAAAAGACTCTATTAAGAGCAGACTGGTCTTTAGCTTGTGTTGCTGTGTGCTCAGATTTTCTACACACTCTTTTTGTGCATTTTTCAGTGCAAAAAACTGTTTCACGCTCTGCACTGTCTTACTTCAGAGTTTTTAACTCAGCTTTGAGTTGTTGAACAAGATCCTCGGCCTGTGACATGTCTCCATCCTGATTCATCCTAGTAGCCTCACTATTTTGCTAACACTCTTCTAATAAAAGCAAATGAAAATATAACTGAGAAGTTATCTGAGCCATTTGTATCTGTTCATCATGAGCAGTTGCAGTCATATAAAATGTCTCAAGTGCTTTGTGCAATATTCCGGCTTCAAGCCAAATATCATTGCTTACTGAGGTAACCTCCCGCACAATTCTGGTTTGCCAGTTTCCTGCATCGTCCTCAACCCATTCTCCTTTGAGAAATAATTTAGTTAGGAGATGCTCCCTGGCTTCCCCAATTTGTACAGTAGTCATTTTTATAATTGGATTTTTGCACTTTAATAAAACTTTATTTATGCAGGGGCAAACTCACCCTGTTCCTGCTCGATTTCCTTACTCCAATACATTCTTACACACTGTTAATTGTCTACCTTTACACCTCCCTGGAACTCAGGAGTCAAGCCCTAGTGGCACTTTAACAAAACAAAGATGAATTTCCGTCCACCTTAATGCAATTGCATCAAAATGAATAGACTGTCACAATGTACTTGTCATGGGTCAGGAATAGGAAGCCAAATCCCGGCCATGTGCCTCCACTTTGTAACTGTTTATTGTTATTGAGAAGCCACTCAAGTGATTATTCAACAAACTGTTTAACAGATTTTTTAGCCCTATCTCAGACACATATCATGCCCTTTGGATCCCTCTCCCCTGAGCTAACAATGAGACAATAACCAGGCCGGTGTACGGGAAATATATTGGTATTTATTTAATTTAACAGTAATATAAATTAGCACGAACATATTGAAAACACCACTTTATCCATGGCACAACATAATCAATTTCGCTGAGTTAAAAAGAACACAGACACAATGCTTCCCTTTCTGTAAATGTCACTTCACAAAATAATTACACTGATCAATAATTTAATTTCACCCCAAACATTTGGTTTAAAATAAATACAGGGTGAGTTATCGCTTTGTTTTTCAGACCCCACTCTTGCTGTGGTCTATGTTGGGAAGTCAGACAGAAAAATGTGAATTCTTAGGGGAATTTTGGATTTCAAACCCCCTTTACTGAAAGTCCTGTGTTGGGGAATCTGGTTATAAGTTTGGACTGATTTAAGAACAAAGACACCCATCTTCTTGATAGAAGTCAGGGTCAGCAGGACAACAAGGATTACCCAATTAAATTATAGGCTATAGTTTTCAGCGCACACTGAGAAGTGAGCTTTGTTAACTTCAAATTTTAACAAGATTCAGCCGGTAGTGTTCTACCAAATGGGGAATTAATTAAATTAATATTTTAGGTTATATAGGCTCAGGATCTACACAGTTATGTCCCCCCACTATAAAGGGAAAAGATTCAAGGCAATCACACTCCCCCCCAACGTTTGGTTTTCCAGGGCTTAGTTCTACTTACATAGCAAGCCTCTATTTAAGGTTCTGGAAAGCCAGCTGCATCTCAGGACACTCTGGAAATATAGGGCAGGGCCTGGTCACTCCACTCTCAAAGATGGCCTCCTCAGCTCTCCACCACAGGACCCAATCAGATTTGAGGCCTTCCTAGAAGTAGACAGCTCCACCCAGAGACACTCTCAGCAATCTCCTCTGGAGTCTCTTTACAGCTGGCAGGTGGTAAGTTTCAGCAGCCTTCCTGTCTTTCTCCTTTTTCTGTCTCCCCGGTTTTTGTGTGTCCTGCCCTACTGCAGTCCCCCCTTATATAGCAGAAATTACATCACCAATTTTACAATCTTGCGGAAGTACCCTGCAATAATCCCTGTAACTAGGATTGGACAGTTACTCCTCTCTCTCCTCCCAACCACGCCTTCAAGCCAGGCTTGCTTTAGGGGTTTAGAGCAACATATGGCAATTGCTATTCTTTCAACATTTTGGCAAAAACTAGTTAGGTATCACAACTTTATAATTTTACTAGCAACTACCATACCAAACATATTTTCTGTTTTAGCTGATTATGGAGAATTAGATAAGCTGACCACCAAATCTGTAAGATGTAGCATGGCCATGTGGCACATTTATGTTTTTTCCATACAAAGCACAACATTTATGAAAATGTAAGTTATTAAGCATATCCCTAATTTCATTTTCCACCTTTTCACCAACTCTCACATTTGGAACATGTTCAGATCAGCCAGAAACCTAGTTTAACTGGCCATTACAGTTCCCAGAGTCACAGGTAGATGCATTTTATATCTCCAAAATCGCCTGGAAATTACATACAAAATTGTACCAAAACAAAATTAATCCACAGTATGGTTGCCTGCGAAAAAGGCCAAAATGATAATAGTCCTTTTAAATTAATGGTGAATGCGAATTCAGCAAATGGGAGGTCTGCTTCACCCAGCACAGCCATCTGTCCCCCTGGAAACACATTTACTTGAGGCGCAGGCAGAGATACTGAAACGAGAGTGGTTAGGGAATGTTTTTTGCTCTGCCTTTTCCTAAAGCTCTAGGGCAGTATGTAAACTAGTTAGGAAAAATCTTCCTTTTTCAGAAATGTTGTGTAAAAAGGACAATGAAGGGTGAATTGTCTGTGTCAATTTAAATATACAAAATGCTACCTACTGTATATGCAATGTTTACGCTCCTAAAGGTGGTGATGGAAAATTAGTTGTCAGTCTTGCACAGTTTATCTAAAAAGTGAATCAACCAAATTTTATAGTGTGGGGCTATTTTAATGTAACTTTGAATCCAAAATTGGATAAAAGTGTAGATACTATTCGTAATGAAGGTACAATGAAACGAAAGGCCTTGAGAGAGTTCATGGCGGAGTGTAATCTATTAGATATGTGGATACTACAACATCCTTTGGCAAAACAATACACTTTTCACTCTGGTTGACATAAGATGTATTCTTGGATTGATCTACTTTTGACATAAGGATTAAGCACCCAGAACCATAAACTGGGAGACATTAAAAGGATATTGATCTCAGACCATACCCCAGTCTCTCTTGAAATGGCTTCGACATATACTATGCCAAAATCATGTACTTGGAGAATGAATGTAACACTTCTACAAGATACAAAAATATTATACACGATTGTAAAGGAGGCTAGGTTCTTTGTGGAAAAAAAACTGGTCTGGAGATGTGGAGGTTGAATTCATGTGGGAAGCCTTCAAGGCGTATATGAGGGGCATGCTGATTGGCCTCTAAAGCAGGAAGAAAAAAGAAATGGAAACAGAGATAAAGAATCACAGTGAAGAGATTGGTAAACTTGAAAAGCAAAATATTATAGACTACTCAGTGGCCTCTTACAATATTCTCATGAGATAAAAAAGAGAATTAGAAGAAATACTTACAGGGAAAGCAGAACACATCCTTTTTAAAATGAGATGTAACTATTATGAAGGAGGTGAAAAATGTGATTGCCTACTGGTTCATCGGCTACGTGTGATGGACAGTGAAAAAACAATAAGCGCTATTGATGGTAAAGCAGGTAATATAACAAATGTGCCTACAGAGATCAATGATGAGTTCAAGGAATACTGTGCTAATTTGTATTCTTCAGATGAGTCAAGATCAAATGAAAAAATGCATTAAAAGGATGTAACTTGAAGAGTCTCAACACTGAGGACTGAGTGAGTCTAGTGAAGGAAAGAATAGCTTAAAAGAACAGAAAGTCTATTAAATTCAAGGACATTCCCGGGACCAGATGGGCTTCCAGCAGAGCTACACAACATTTTGCCAGATGAAGTCTTTACGCTAATGCTGGCCATGCTACGTTCATCAATAAGTAATGGTATTCTTCCATCAACCACAATGCCCTTGTTTTTGAGAAACCTCAGGAAAAAATGAGCAGCTACAGACCTATAAGCCTTATTAACACTGACAATAAAATACTTGCAAAAGCCTTAGCATTGAGATTGGAGTACCTAATGTCAAAAATTATTGATCAGAATCAAGCAGGTTTTGTTAAAGGGAGGCATGCTTCGGAGAAAATGCATAGATTATTACTAACATTGCACGAAAGCAAAAGACTGACAAAGGAAGTGGTGGCTTTATCACTCGAAGCTGAAAAAGATCGGATTGGATCAAATGGAAATACTTGATGGCAGCATTAGAAGGTTTTGGGCTAGGCGAGAACATGATTTGTTGAATACAGCTTCTGTATGCAAGTCCGACGACTAATGTGAATACAAATGGACTCTCATCAACAGAATTTGAACTGAAAAGGGGAATGAGACAAGGATGTCCCCTTTTGCCTTTGCTATTCGTCTTCGCAATGGAACCTCTAGCAGCAAAGATAAGAGAAGATACTCTAATTCAAGGAATAAAATTCAGAGAAGCGAGTAAAAAATATGGCTTTAATCTGATGATATGCTTGTGTTACTACAAAACATAGATACATCGGTACTGGCACTAATTCATCTAATTGATATCTTCCATGAGTACTCTGGTTATAAAATAAACTGGTCAAAATAAAAATATTTGCCAGCTTTGAAAGCGTGTACAAGTCAGCGTTGAGTGCCTACAATTTCAAATGGTGTCATGAAAAAATGCGCTACCTGGGTATTTGGCTAACGAGGGAAGTAGATCAAATGATGGATGTGAACCTGTCATACGTTACTGAAAACCTGGAAAAGGACTTACGAAGATGGAATGAATTGAGACCAAGCCTCTGGGTGAGAGTAAATGCAATAAGGATGCCGTCTACTCCGCGAACTAATTACATAATAAGCATGATCCCTCAGACAGTTAAAAAGAAAGAAATAAAGAGGATAGAAGACATGATACAATCATTTTTGTGGGATGGAAAGCAACCTCGCTTAAAACTCTGGAAACTTCAATTAACATGGGAAAATGGTGGTCTGTGAGTGCCAGATTTTGAGAATTACATTTGGTGTTTGGTGTATGACATCTGTTACCTTTCTTACAAAATTCATCGGATGTATGGACGCAAGCTGAGACTAATAAGTGCATTCCTTTGGCGTCTAGGGCTGTATTAACATCGGAAGATGCAGCCGGATGCAGATCCTATGCACCAACAAAGTTTCTAAGGGCATTTTGTGTGGGGTACATTTAAGGCCCATGACAGAAGTCCCCTTCACCTAAAAACCACCTTTCCACATTTCACCCAAAAACGGCTGTGCTTTCTTTCCCTGGCACATGGGTGGCAAGCTTTTAACACTGCCACACAAAGAATGGCTGCATTTGGTTATTTCATTTAAATCAAGAAGAAAATAACCGACATTTAAATGTTTCTGCATTGGC
The DNA here is from genome assembly GCF_040938575.1 of Ambystoma mexicanum. Taxonomy (NCBI): domain Eukaryota; kingdom Metazoa; phylum Chordata; class Amphibia; order Caudata; family Ambystomatidae; genus Ambystoma; species Ambystoma mexicanum. The sequence continues at coordinate 201,380,599 of NC_090934.1, read as the reverse complement.
TGTTTTGTCATTTGAAGACTAATGGCTGTGCACTACATTTCAGATGGCATTGCAATTTTTCTCCATAGAAAACACTACAAAGTGTGCGCTCTATTTAAATCCAGCCCTGCCTGTATTTTTGCCATTCATCTGAGTTTTCACAAAGTTATGTGCTGGTTTGAAAAATAGCCCTGCGTGCTTCACTCCATCTGAAATGCCAAAGAAAGTTAGGCAATTTATTCCAAAAAAAGCTGTGGCTGACTGCTCATCCACTTAAGGAGCAAGAATCTCACATTGTAACTGACACGGCTTTGTTTTCCTTTAATGTGAATCACTGCACTCTGAAACTCGGGAAAAAAAGAATACAGCGTTCTATTTTCATTCTGTGTCAAAAGCAAATACATTCTCTGTAGTTTCCCATCTGTGTTCATGCACCAATATTACCTACAAATCCGTTCAAAAGGGATCAATGGGAAGGGAATATTATTTGTAAAACCGCAGTGGAAACAGGAAATGTAAAGCTGGCACACATGTTAATTTTTTATTTGTAAAATGAAGGAAAAATGACATTTAAAGTCAAATGTCTAATGACAGCTGTTGCTATTATAAACATATTATTGTACATGTGGGTGGGGGGCTGCAAAGCAATGGATACTGTGCTCTTCCCCCACAAGACTTCAATCAACCTGCCAGAGGAAAACCAGTTTCGCAGGAGGTCTTGCCTCCCACTTTCGCATCCACAAGTGAACTAATTCTGCACAGACATGTGCTGGGGCTGATGGTGTGATAATAACAGTTTCTACTAGACTGGCCGACAGGACTGCCAGAAAATACAATGGAAGTGACTGGGCCCTGTGTTTCACCCAGAGGTGTGAGTTCCTTCAGCACACATTCCCAAGATGTCCTTTGTGCAAGCTGAGCCAAGAGCAGACAATTTGCCTGTGGGGGTTTTGCAGCACTGCCCTCCCATGTGACCAACCTTCCCCATTGACACTAAAAGACTGCTGTAGATTAAGACACTTTCTCAGCACTCTGAATGAATAAGAAGTATGCTGTTTTGCTAGTCTTCTATGGAAATGTTTGGTAAATAGAAAGAGACCATGTGCATCTTTCTAGCAGGTGGTGAACTGTAATGGCCAGGGTTAATGCGGTTCTGGCTGCTCTATAAATGGGATCAATATGGAGACAAAGAAGAATAGTAAATACACAGACACAAATTATGTAATTTCCCCTGATCCAATCAGCCTAGGTAACGGAGGGGACACTGGGAGACTGCCATATCCCAGAAGAGGGGTAAGTACAAGGTACTTCCCCCCCAGGTTGTAAACCGATGATGTCATTCTGGCTATTTAAGGGGGGGGGAACACAAGGGATTCAAAACTCAAAAACCAGACCCAGAGGCAGCTGACTCCATCTAGGCAGAAGCACCCATCAAGAACCAAGCATACACAAGAATCCAGGTAGAAAGGAGGAAAGGCAGCTGGTCCCGTCTAGGAGAACCAAGCTGTCCACAGTGAACAGACCTTGCTTAGCTGTCCCACATCACATCCAGGAGAGTGCAGCTGTCCCAGTTACCAGATCTACTGGCCCGCTGTCCCAGGGCCCAGATCCCTTGACCCGCTGTCCAGAGACCTTGCTGGCTGTCCAAAAGTCCCAAACTCAAGCTTACCTTATCACATCACCCAGTACCTAAAAACTTATCCCACTCTTTTAATTTTGCATCCCATAGAAAATCCCACTGAAAGTCCCATATTGCATACACCTCTCTTTTTAATCCTGCATCTCTTAGAAAATCCTATTGAAAATCCCAAATTGCCAGTATCATCTGTTCACCTTTTCCATAGAAAAATCTGTGTTAGTCTATGTCTGTTAGCACATTCCTTTTCTATTTCTTTCAGTTATCTGTGTAAGAACCTAGTATCATTTGAAGTAAATCAATTAATTTCCACACTTAAAATTCACGTTCATTATTGTTGCCCTTCGAAAGTAACAATTTTGTCAAGTGCTTTTACTAATCATAGCCATTAAAATATAGCCTCAACAGAAATAGTCTAGTGCAACAAAAACCGAATTCGCATGTGTATTGTGCTTTTCTATAAATTCCAATTTGCATTTCCCATCGAAAAACCCACATTATCATCCTACTAAGAGTAATCCCTTTCCATCAGAATCCTATCTGTTATGTGCCAGTGTTTCTCATCCTAAAAAACGATTTCTGATTTTGACAGTTCAGCCATTCTCTGTGGCTGCCTGTCAGCACAAGTTCTGTGTAGAAAAGAATTGCCATTTTGCTCTGTGTTTTATTTTGCTTTGTTTTCTTCCCAAAATCGATTTTCTCACCTGTGTTCATATTGCCTTGGTGCTCTGCTCAGTTCTCTGTAAGCTTCCTTGTCCCTTAAATTGCAGCCACACGAATTTCTGTCCTAGTTATCCTACTGCAATTGTAAACTGATGTACAATTAATAAGTAAAATCTGAGTATGCCATTTTGCTCTTAAATGAGGTTTTCAATTTCGTTTCTGGCATCCCATGTGGGGGTGGAGGGCTGGATTCAGATTTCGATTTTTCCCTCTTCCTACTGACTCCTTGCCACGTCTTAACATCCACAAAGAATTTAGTTAGCAGGTCTTTGGGGGAAGTGTTGCAGGGGGAGCACATTAACCTGTGTGCTATCTGTTATTTTTACGGAAAGTGATTTTGCTTCTGTTGTCTATTAAAGGTTTATGTAGATTATGTTAGGATTTTGAAGTAACTGTATTGTGGGATTCTTGCATTTGTACTGCCACATAGTGGTGGCTGCTGCCCTATTATTTGATTTGTTCTGATTTTTCCTTGAATCCTAAATTAATAAATATTTCATTGTTACACAACGACCTGGTTCATAGTCCATTGCGACACAGGGTGTTTGTTAAGGTGGGTGTGAGACGGGTTGGAGGCCTTCTCAAGAAAGAACCCAGGGTTCCAAAAAAATAAAACACATTTTTATTTTTTGCCACATTCATTGTCAGTGGAATAAGTCCCTGGCCAGAGTGTGCCATGTTATAACACCATTACACAGTGGGGGCTTGTGCCGTGATTGAGATAAGTGTTTCCACCTCTGACAGTCTAACACAGCAGGCTAACCCATTGAAGGTAGCGATACTTTTGGTGGTTAGAAAACTGTGCTACACTGTAAAAGTGCCATTCCAAAACATATACCCTAGGTATCAGGCTTGTGTTTCAAAATAAAGTAAAGTTAACCCTAAACTAGGCAAGAGCAGGATAGAGATTTTGTCCTTGCATAGATAACTAAACAAAGGAAGAACACTCTTCATAATGACTACAGCATAGATTAACATGGCTAGGCAGCACCTTCTGTTCAAACTATTCATTAGAGGGGAATGGGCAAAGCAGGAGCAGGAAGCCTGGCTATCCAGCATGATGCAACAGGTCACCTCCATAAGCACAGATGTGTGGCAGGACAGTGGCCTGTTACATCAAGCCCTGGCTCAGTTTTGCATGACTCAGAATATCAAAGAGGAGAAGCTTAAAATAGTCCGACTCACTGCCTACATATACCTCCACATGGTGGTTATGGAGGAAAAATATCAAGAAAGTATAACCTTTGCACAAAACCAGTCTTGCCTCTTAAATCAAACCCAGAGTGAATTAATGCAGGTAGAAGATAAAATGCAAGAGAGCCCAAATTCTGAGCCAGAGTTGAGAAATCTCATCCAACACTTAAAAGAGGAGTCGGCAGTACAGCAACTAATTCAGAACAGGAGGCCCAACTAGCTACATTAAAGGAGGAGTGCCAACAAAAGATTGACCTTCTAGAGGAGAGTCAACTAAAATTGAACCACCAAGTGGTCTACAATAGAACCTGTCTAGGAGATATGATTGCTTTGCAAGATCAGATCAAGCAGTTAAAAGATGAGAATAATAAATTAAGCATTGAAGCAGTTCATTCCCAAACAGAATTTGACCAAGAACGCCAGAAGTTAGGCGCTATAAAGCAACAGAGGCATGACTTGGCTGAACAGAGGGGCACCCTGTATCAGGAAAGAGATGCACTATGTAAGGAAGTGTGCAAATTAAAAACAGACCTACAGAAAAGAGAGTCAGACCTTCAGGAACTGACTGACCTAAAAACTGAGTATGCAAAGTTAAGGGGGTGCATGAGACAAGTAGAAGGGGTCTAGAAGAGACCATCCAAGTTAGAAATGTGCAGAGACAGGAGATGCATCTCTTGCAACAAAAATTGTCTGAGTATCCCCAGGCAATACAAGAGGCCCAGAAAAGAAATGAGGCATGTTGGGAACAGGGGGCCTCAGAGCCAGGAAGCAGCGCAATAGAAGGTAATAGAGGTCAGTCAAGACCTGATAGCAGAGCAAAAGGCTCAGACCTTTGCCTACTATCAAGGGGTAAGGGCTGAAAAGGAAAAACTTGGGAAATTAGAAAAAGAGTGCGCTAAGTTGATTCAAAACTTGAGGGACCCCAAACAGGTAAAGAGTGGCAGGACAACCTCTGATCACAGTGTGATGCCCTCTGTACCAAGGGCCTCAAACCCATTTACCACATTCTTTGCACATGGCACTGCTCACTTCATGTCCACAGGTTCACATGAGCCAGAAACCATGAGGCAGCCAGACTTAAACAGGCCTAGCATGATTGAGCTGACAGGTCAGGGTCCATCAGAGACTGATGGACGGACATCCCTGTTAATGGCTGAAGGATCTGACCAGGAAAGCTCCTATGACAAAAAAATCAGGGAGCTAGACTTGCAGAAACATCAGCTACAAAGGAGCCACTTGGTTCGCTTTGCAGAGAAAAAGGAGTCTGAGTTGAGGTCCCAAAAGAGTACTTTGAAAGCCTCCACCCAATCAGGGATGTGGGGGGAGTTTTCCACCAACCCTGGAAGCAGGGAGGACTCAGATGACTACTCTCCTATGCGAAAGAGGGAGTCCTAGGGGAGTGACCCAGAGAGTCCAAAGTACAACCGGGGAGAAAGCCTCATCATTCTGGGAGAAACTGACAATCTCAAAGGATTAGGGAGCACCTAGAGGATAGGAATGGGACCTCCAATAGCAGCAGCTCTGAGTCTGAGGGCGAATGGACTCAGGTGCAGCAGCAAAAGAAGGCTAACAAACAAAAGAGGACTCTGGTGAAAGACCACATTAAACAGATTAAAGCTAATAGAAGTTTCATGACCTTGTACCATAAGAATGCCAAATATTCTGTCTGGGAGAATCTGGAGCTAGACGACCAGAGGATGACCTCTTTCAACATTAAAAATTACCAGAATTCTGTAGAATTTGGAAAATGGACGTTCTCTCCAGAGTACTCCAGCTTCTTTGCTGGGCTGGAAGACCAGAACCATTCAAGGTGGTCCACCTATTAGGTGGCCATCTTGAAGCACTTCTCCACACACAGAAACCCCCAGGAGGCCCGCAAGGCGGCCTACAATCTGCAGTGTAGAGAGGATCAGGCCACAAGAGAATTTGTTCAGGAACTAAAAGGGGCATTTGCGCAAACTTCTAGACGGGTGCGCACGAATAGTAGGTAATTTATAAATCCCTATTTTCATACACTCACAAAATACATTATGACACAGTTGGTAAGAGATTTCCTTGATGACAGGACCCTGGACTGGTAATAGAGCAAGCTACCTGGATCTATGAGGGCCAAAAGCCCATAGAAAACAGAAATCCAACCAAAAGCCCCAAACCAACCAACAACCCTGCTTCTGCCAAGGTGGCAGAGGTGAAGGTTGCCCCCAATTCTGGACCTAGAAATGGAGGGGCCTAAAATTACACCTTCCCAAAACCAACCAAATCAGAGGCAGAGAAGACCCTCTGACCAATCACAAACAGGCGGGAGCCAGGTAGGGTACCCCACAAATGTGCCCCCTAACTCTGCCAATTACATCAGCCCTAGGTATAAGGGTAACAGACCCATCTTGGGGTACATGTGGACACCCCCGGCCCAGAGGGGGATCCAATCAGATGAGAACGGCCCCAGGAAACTTCCCTCCTATCTTCCCTCAGGAGGGCAGTAATCTCCCAAATATTGGTTTAAGTTTCTTCCCCAGGTACCCCCAAAAACCCAACATGCAGGAAAACCCTCCTTACTCTCCACCCTTTTAGGAGTCCAGGCCACCAAATCCGGGAGAGGGGAGGCCAAGTGTGGAGGGCTACCTGGACAACCCCCAGTACACAGGTTACTATGGGAGAAGGGATAGTTATCCTTCCCATTAGCAACTCAGAGTTGATTCAAGACCCCAACACCATCCAGAGCGGGTATCTGAAGATCTGAGTTGCATGTTGAGGGCTCAGCAGAACCCTCAGATGAACATGGTGGCTCCAAATAACTAAATCCAGGGGTATGGCACCCCAGAACAATGATGGGGAGAGAACCCCGCCAACCAACCGATTCCAGAGGAGGAGGCACGCGAGGAAGGGAGATGCATAGCCCTAGAGGAAGCTTCCTTCCTCACCCGTGAAAAGCCCCGTAGATACACCAGAAACAGAACTTAAATCTCCTGCCCCCGAAATTCTGCAACCCAGGGAACAGAGGGTGGGTAGGAGAAACAAAGAGACCAAAAAGACCCATTTTGTGGAGGAAGTCAGGGTCCTCCAGATTGAAGGGGAAGAATCCTTGGAGGATTCTGAGAAGAAAGTCTTCTCCTACGAGGACGGGGGCATACCTCCCAAAGACAAATGGGTCCCAAAAGATCATAACCCAGACTGGGTAGGTGTGGGGACTGATTCAGAATCGCCCATCCCTGAACCCCAGACAATGGGCCTCATTATAAGTGAGGCGGTACGGGGTTAAGGGCGCTGGTAAAGGTGCCGGCGCTGTTAACTCCGTACCGCCTCATTACGAGGTCCCCTCGCGGGACCCGCTCTGCACATCTGGTAAAACCAGACATGCAGAGCGGGTCCCGCGAGGGGAGGAGGGAGCAAACAACGGGCCGCTCATAATCGGCCCGCTGTTAGCTCCCTCCCCAATTCCCATTCAGCCCTATGGGGGCTGAAATGGGAATGGGGAAGGTCCGGGCCCGGGTTCCTGGAGGGAGGAATTACCGGGCCCTCCGAACACGGATTGGCCTGGTAATTCCCCATTCTGGGAACCCGGACCCGATTTTGGCGGCAGCCATGCCGCCAATAGCGGCATGGCTTCCGCCAAAATCGTAATGAGGCCCAATGTCATCCAGAGAACATAGCAATCACTGAGGGATCCTCCCCACAAACTGGTTCTAGTGACTGCCTCCAGGTAAAGGGTAAAGGGGGACAGCACAGAGCTAAGGGAAAAAGGGGATGCCAAATTTTCTTTACAGATTCCCGAAATCCGACAAAGAAAACTGTCCAGAACCCCACAGCGTTGGAGCCCAAAATAAGTAACTAACTGCTCAGCTTGTCCAAAATGCCAATTTCCTTTGTCCCTTGGAGGAGAAAGAAGGTAGGTTCTATGCCCCTGTCCGAGTGCAAGGGCAATGTGCAATTTTGGCACTGGTGGACACTGGATCCCAAGCCACTCTTCTGTCCAAAAGGGCCTTCGAGCAGCTAAATTAAAGAAGGGGGGAGGGACATCAGATTCCTGTCACCCCTCTTCCTGGACAACTCCTGAACTCCCGTCGATTGGACTGCGGATCTGGAGATTAAAATTGGGCGACACGAGGTGAAACACCCGGTCATAGTCGCAACTCCAGAGGGGACCCCCTGTCTATTAGGGAATGACCTCCATCGGAGGTTGTCTCCCCTGATAGACTGTGTGAACAAGGTCCTCTGGACTCAGGCTAACCGGCCAATAAAATAAAAACAAATCATCAACTATGTCAGTTTAAATGGCTCATGCTGCATGGTTGAACAACGATCTGACCAAATTCAGTTCCATTTTCAAAACAATCAAATACCTGACATTACTGTAATTGCTGTAGAACAAACTGGTGATGGGAACTCCTCTCCATTCCTGAAAATCAACCTTCCTTCCAGTTTCAAGTGGCATTCCACACTGGAAGGAAATACCTGAAATTGTATACTGATCCACAATTTGAAAATCCAAGTCCCATGATAAAAAGTGATGAAAAACCGGCTCAAAGCTTGATATTCAGAAAATGGGTGAACAGCTGTTCCTCCCAATTCAGTTAAATGAGGGTAGGGAGCCTGTTCTCACCAGAGTGTTCCTGAATAATGGAAAAAGCTTCATCAGCGAAGCGTTGTTCAGGAAACTACCAAAAGTCTGGACCATTCCCACATTTAAATTGGTTGATAAGTGGCAAATGGGCCTGGAAACTTCCAATTCCAAACATCTCCTGCCTAACAGGTGTATGCTAAAAATGTACATAGGTGATTAAAGCATAGATCATAATTGTTGGGTCTTGCAAGATGTCCCCTCTGCATTGTATTTAGGCAGTGACATTCTCAATCAGTTTGCAATTAATTTGGACATCAAATTACAAAGCCTGGTCCCGATTAGGGGGTAACCCAATGGGTTTCCATGATTCTGAAAAGGCATTTCGGTCAGCTCAATTGCTACTATATGCAGTTGAAATTCAAATTGGAGAGGAGGTCACCATCCCAGGATGGACCCGACAATTCCCACTCTGCCTAAAAATTAAGAGAGGACAGAAACTCCAAAATCCAGACGCTTATGTACACCTCAATTACCATCTCCAACAGCAGGGGTTGGGGTTAAACCCAACACCATTAGTTGACTTAGAACACAACCCCATTCCAATATTGGTGGATAACAGCGACCCTAGGAGTATCACTCTGGGCGCAGCCACCTTTATTGGAATGGCAGTTGATGACCAGCATTTTTCCATGTACTTAGGGGATGAAATCATAGGACCAATCCCCAATGACTGTTATGACTCGGACAATGACATACCGCCAGAAAAGATCTTCACCTGGAAAGGGGGGATTTCTAGGTGTACTCTTCCTGCCCTTACGGGGGGTGGGGGGAAGAGGTGACCTGTGACATCAGGAAGGATGAGGTGATATTCCAGGTCCATAATAAATGCCTCTCCTACCTGAAACCCTCTGTCCAGGTCAACACCCTCACCAGAGATCTCTCCACACAGATGGAGGAGACTGCTGAGATTGCAAAACCCGATGACTCACCAGTCTTCAGACAGATGGTTGAAGAACGGGTCAACCTCGCTGATGCCTGTGAGACCGAGGAACAAAAACAAAAGTTGAAACAGATGTTTTTAGATTTTCAAGATATCTTTGCTGCGACTGTGGTCGCACCGAGATACATTCAACCTCAATTCCCACGGACTCTGGGATGACTCCTGTATTCGTTAAGCAATATCGCTTCTATTGAGTACATTAAAGATCTCATAAAAAAAGTAGGATCATTCGTCCAGTGCACAGTACCTTTAACAATCCGGTACTGGGGATTTTAAAACCAAATGGCCAATGGAGACTTTGCGAATATCTTATGGAGCTGAACAAATGGGTCCACATGTCCCGATAGCCTCTTCCCTAAATTGACCAGGGACTGGCCCAGATCCAGGGGTCAAAGGTGTACACCGCCATTGACCTGACCAATGAATACTGGACAGTACCTGTAAGTAGGGAAGACCAGTACAAGCTGGACTTTACTTTCAGGGGCAGCACTACACATGGACCCGAACTCCCTTCGGATACATGAACTCTGGCAATGAATTTAACATCTTTCTAAATAAGGCCATGACCGACTTGGGTGAAAGGGGTAACCTGGCCTATGTGGATGTTATCCTGATTAAAAGCTAAACTGTGGAGGAACACATAGCAGAAATCTGCTATGTTCTTTCCCAGTTGAAGGTTGCCGGAGGAAAACTGCCCTTCCAGAAGGCACAGTGGTGTAGGACCTGTGTAAACTTCTTTGGACATGAAATCATCCCTGAGGGTCTCTGTCCGCAGGCGAAGAAAGTAGAAGCACTACTAAAACTAAAAGACCCCACAACTCTGCGTGAACTAAGGAGCCTTCTTGGACTGACTAATTACAGTAGGAAGTTCATTGAGGATTACGCAGAGGTCATGAGACCGCTGGTCCATTTGTTAAGGGGGGGTCAAGTGGGAGTGGGGGCCAGAACAAGCTGGGGCAGTGAAACAACTCAAAAGAAGTCTCTCACAAGCGCCTTGTCTAGCTTACCCCGTCAAAAATAAGGAGTTCTTCCTGGAGACAGGGTTCTCAAATACATGCGTGACAGAAGTATTATACCAAAAGCATGACAAGTTGAATAAAGTAATCTCCTTTGCAAGCAATACTTTATCCTCTGTAGAGGAAAAATTCAACGATTGTGAGAAGGCACTCCTGGCAATGGTGTGGGCAGTGAAAAATGACCACCTGTTCATCCAGCAGTGGCACATCATTGTGGAGACGCCACACCAGCCTTTGCAATAGCTCCAAAGTGACAGAATCTGGGCAGGAAATGTAAGAAATTCCAGAATTACTTCCTAGATTCTTCCATGCAAGTCTTTCCTGTGGAGGTCAGAAATGTCCAAAACAAGAAGAGTTGCCTCACGCAAGGTTTGGCTGACTTGCTTGATTGTGCCCGAGAAAACTGTCTTGAGGACGAAAGTCTCAAAACCCAAGACAACATGGAGGTGTACCTGAATTCCCCACACAAGGTCTATGAAGATGACACGTGCAAGGGGATGCCCACAGTTTATGTGGACAGGTGCTCCTACCATGTTGACAACAACGGGGAAAAGGACCTGGTGGCCGGCGTTGGGAATGCCTGGGTGAAGGATGCCCCGGAGCCCTCGGCTGGGTACAAGATCGGTCCCCACAGTAGTCAGGTGGCAAAGTTGATGACAGATCAGCAGGCCAACCTCACTGCCATGCAACACCGACTCCACGAACTGGTCATAATCACTGATTCCGATTATGTCCAGAAACGTTTCGTGGAGCACCTGATTAATTGGAATACCAGATGCATGCTGTGTGCAAACAATAAACCACTCAAACATGGCAAACTCATACAAAATATTGATGATCTGGTCACCTATAATAGGATGACCATCTATTGGAAAAAGATTAAGGGTCATTCCAGAATAGAGGGACCAGACACAACTGGAAACAACCTGGTTAATCAGTTGGCCAAAACCACAGCCATCCAGGGGGATCTCCTTGAGATTGTGTCCCTGTTAGGGGAAATCCAGGTCACTGCTATCACTAGGTCCCAGACAAATGCTCACAATGAACTCTCAACTGCCCAGTGGAGTAAGGAGACCCCAGATGCTGAATTGATCACGGCACAAATAGGGGATCTGATTATTGGGAAATGTTACCAACACATTGAGGACCTTGTGAACTTTCCTTTGACGGAAACCAATTACATTGGGAAAGAGGATCTCCGGGTGTTGATGAAGTTTCCCAAAATGTTCCGAATTCAAGATGGGTTGTTGGTAAGGAGATCCATCTCTGGATGTGACCAGTGGGTGGTACCTACCTTATTATGAAGCCTCATGCTAAGTAAAGCCCATGACGCGGCATAGCCAGTCACCAGGGGTTTCATACTACTTTAGAAATATTGCGGGAGGTTGCATACTGGCCACATATGGGGCAGGACCTTGACCAATATTTGAAGGGGTATTTTGTTTGTGCACAATTTCAGCCAAGTTCACTCACACACCAAGCTCCCCTCCAGAAAAAGGGGATGACTCTGCCTTGGTCAGATATACAAGTAGATTTCATCGGTCCCGTGATTCGCTCCTCTAGGGGGAAAAAGTACATGTTCACAGTAACATGCTTGTTTAACAAATGGGTGTAATGTCTCCCGGCCCCAAATTGCAAGGCAGAAACAGCAGCTGCCCTGATGATCAACCACATCTTCTCGCATTTTGGCCTTCACCAAAGGATTGAGTCAGACCGAGAAAGTCACTTCACCAGCGAAGTGATGACAAAGATGGGGGAGATACTTCAGGTAAAGAGAAAACTCCATATGGCATACCGCCGATCATCTAGTGGGGGAGTTTCAGAGGTACAATAAAACCCTTGTGAGCATTCTTAAGAAGTTTGTGGTGGACTATGGGCATAGTTGTTACATTCGATTACTGCTTGTCCTGATGGCCATCAGATCTACACCATCTTCTGTGACCAAAATGTCTCCAGTAGAGCTAATGACTGGATGACAAATGGTGCTACCCCAGCATCTGCTCTATAGAACACAAGAGCAGACACTGATTAATGTCTGCACAACTCATGAATATGTTGAGAATCTAAGAAAACACCTTCAGCATGCTTTTGCGTACACTCATCAGAATCTGGAGAAATCAGCAGAGGGGACGAAAACCCACTACGGCTTAAGAACAACTAAAAAAAGAATACCAAGTAAGAGACTGGATCTACTTGTACAATTTTCAGAGGAATCAGACTAAGGAGAGGAACTTCCTCCCCTCGTGGTGCGGTCCCTTTGAAATTGTAGACTAAATTTCACCTGTCGCCTACAAGATCCACATCCCCAAAGGAGAGCTGTCAGAAGAGAAATGGGTCCACATCAATCAGTTAAAAAAGTTGTCACCCCAGACACACTTTGCAGCTGATTGATGAGCCAAAGGAAAATCCCGCAGAGGGGCCATCGGAAGAATGAGAAGAAATGAAGGAAAAAGCAGAAGGAAGTATTTAGATATATAGGTACATTTATATAACAGGGAGTATTGTAATTTGTGTTACTGTTGTCATGATCTCTGCTTCCAAAGGTCAGGGTTTTCCCAGCTCCCTTGGAAGCAGATCCATAACCCAGGTTCCGAGTGCCAACCAGTCCCAATTGGGACCTTTTGGACCCAGTCCTGGCGCCAGTGGCACCAGGCTCATAAATATGCCCAGTCCCAGCGCTGGAAGCGCCGGGCTCATAATGCTTGGGTGGACTTACCTGCAGCAGACCATGCTGCTTACTTGCCTGCCAGTTGAGCCTCTGATCCTCTTCTGTTTGGAACTACTTTTCCTGTTGGGTGGGGCTGGAGCCACTCCCTAGATTTAGAACACTGGAACTCTTCTGGAAGGCAGGAACTCTTTTCTTACCAGGAACTCTTTTCTTACTTAGGCGTGGCTGTGGAAGGAGACACCTAAGCACTACAGGAGGCTATTTAAACCACACCCGGTGGATGAATCTTGCTTTGCGTTATTCTGCACCCTCTGCAGCAGGACGCTCATCGTGTCTTCTGCATCCAGTCCTGGGCCTAAGGAAAAAGGCTTACCATCCTGAATCCAGTCTTCAGCAACACCTATAAAGACAAGAAAGAACAGGTTAGCATTCCGGCATCTGAAAGGCAAAGGCTTACCTACTCTTCGTGCGCTCCGGAGGTCTTCATACTGCATTCCGGCATCTGAAAGACAAAAGCTTACCAACTCTTTGCACGCTCCGGAGGCCTTCGGCGCTGCATCCGCATCTGAAAGACAAAACAAGGTGCGTTTAAAGACATTGGGGAACTTTAATACTCACGTGCCATTACTCCTTTCCACATCTAATCCAGTGGGTATTCCGGCACCCTGCAGCCGCTCCGAACTCGTACCTGCAAAATAAAAAGACAGTTAGAGCGCATCGTGAAACAGGCAACAAGCGCTTACTCACGTGCTTCCAGGCGCTTCTATTCATCACACGGGCTCCATCTTCAACTCACTTCAGCCCGTCATCCGCCATCGCCGGAACCCTGCAAAACAAGAGACATCATTACTAAAGACTTTAAAAAAACATTTGAATGACTCGAAACTTACCGTTCGTGCAGTAAACGACGGACAGCAGTCCTCTGAAGTCAAGAGGCCTGTGCTACCTATCCAGTGAAGAAACTGGCTACAGCACCCTGCCCCGAGGCAGATGGAGAGCTTGGCATTCACTTACCTAAGGTGAGAGCGTTAACCTTTGGGGGTCTACAGGAGAGGAGAAGAGGAAAGAGATAGGGACACCCCAATAACCCCAGTTCATTAACCCCATATTTTCTATCTGCAGACATCTTACTCTACACGTCAGGCATACAGTGCACAGAGGTCCAGCCCAAAGAGCCAACCGGGTGCTACACATCACCTTTGAAGATACGGTAGTCGCCCAGTCAAGACCGGCGCCTCTGCGAGAATCAGGTGAGCGTTACAGAACGCAAAGCCTACCGCAAAACTCTCGCCCAGGCGCTATGGAAACCTCGGATACTGACCCCCTAGCCCGGTTACTTGGGGAACTAAGGGCAGAAGTGCATGCAACTCGTCAGGAAACGAATGCTCTAAGAAGGGAACTAATTATTTCCAAGGAGAGAACAGACAATCTTGCTAGACAAGTGCTACAGTCACAAGCCGGACAGACCCCGTTACCCACATCAGGGGCAAATCTTCCTTCAACATCCTCTATGAATCCAGTGCAGATCAACCTACCTGGGAATGTACCTCTGGCCCCGCCCGAGCGATTTTCTGGTGATCCAAAGAGGTTTGCAGTATTTATCAATCAGTGCCGGTTGCACTTCTTATGCCGGCCAGCAGCCTTTCCAACTGATCAAGCTAAAGTAGCTTTTGTACTTTCGTACCTTAGTGGCAATGCTGCAGACTGGTCGATCCCTCTAGTTCATCAAGATGATCCGGTTCTCCATGATTTTCAAGCCTTTCAGCTTAGTATGGAAAAACTGTTCGCAAGACATTCACAGGGGCAGGCCTTGGACAATGAGCTTCTTTCGTTGCGACAGGGTAATCAAGACCTTTTGGCTTATATTGCATCTTTCAATGGACTAATAGTGGAAACTCAATGGCCTGAGGACAAAAGGATTACGCTGTTTTATAGAGGTCTACGTGGAGAGCTCAAAGACGTTTTAGCCCAAGTATCCCCCACAAGACTGTTCGGATTACATAGACTTGGTCGTTCAAATAGATCACAGGCTGCAGAACAGGAAGGCCGATCGTTCCAAGTTTGATGCTCGAGTATTTTCCAAACCGCCAACTCCTTCCAAAGGAGTAGACTCCGGGGAACCCATGCAAATAGGGGGTCTGAAAGGTCCTCTAACACAACGGGAGCGGGAAAGGAGGAAACAGTTGCAATTATGCCTATATTGCGGAAACTCAGGGCACTTTCTTCGAGACTGTCCGGTGAAACCTGCCAAGAAGGCAGTAGGAGCTGCAGTTACCAAAGTTACGAACTCTGAGCAGGGAAATGACCTCGCCCGACAAGAATAGAGGTCCTCTTGCCGAGCGTAAAAACCAGTTCCGTGACCTCGCATTTCGTGATACCTATGGTCCTCATTAGCCCTGATAATCCGGATCGATTACATGCAATTGAAGCTTACGTCGACAGCGGTGCCATCGGCAATTATGTGGATCATGAAATGGTTTTGAGGATGAATCTAACTCTTTGTCCCAAGGCTGTAAAGGACGTCATTACTACGGTGGATGGTACGGAGATAGCCTCCGGGCCAGTAACGCATACCACTCAAGAAGTGACGCTAGTAAGTCAAGATGGACACCATGAGAAGATCGTGTTCGATGTGATCAAGGCCCCTCAGTTTCAGATTATTCTAGGAATACCTTGGTTAGAGAAACACAATCCTCTGATCGATTGGCGAGCAAGAACGGTCCAGTTTCCAGAATGTGTCTCTACTTGTCACCCTCCACCTGGTGTTGCACTGGCCGCAATTTCTTCAGAGACTCCCCAGTTACCTCCCGAATACCTAGAATACCAAGATGTTTTCCGGAAGGATCAGGATAACTCTCTACCTCCTCATAGGTCTTATGACTGCCAGATAGACCTGATACCTGGATCTACTCCTCCTTGTAGTAGAATTTATGCCCTCACCGAGCCTGAGAACCTTCACCTTCGACAATACCTGGATCAATACCTGGCAAATGGGTTTATTCGTCCTTCCAAGTCCCCTGCTTCTTCAGCTTTGTTCTTCGTTCCAAAAAAGGAAGGAGACCTTAGAACTTGTATCGATTATCGCTCCCTGAACCAGATCACCGTTAAGAATAGATATCCATTACCTTTGATCCCTGAACTCCTGGACCAAGTCAGAAAAGCATGCATATATACAAATCTGGATCTTAGAGGAGCTTACCACTTGGTACGAGTAAAAGAGGGCGATGAATGGAAGACGGCCTTCCGCACCAAGTATGGGCTATTTGAATATCAGGTCATGCCCTTCGGACTTTGCAATGCCCCGGCCGCCTTTCAATATTTTATGAACGATGTCCTCAGAGAGCTCATAGATGTATGTGTTGTTGTTTACATTGACAACATCCTCGTTTATTCTTCATCGGAATCTGAACATCGGAAACACGTGAAAATGGTCCTCGAAAGATTGCGTCAACACAAACTTTTCGCTAAGTTGGAAAAATGTGTTTTCAACGTGACTGAAGTTGAATTCTTGGGATTCATATTATCACCTGGCGGAGTGCGTATGGATTCAAAGAAGGTCGATGCAGTTCTCAAATGGCCATCACCATCCTCCGTAAAAGGTGTGCAAAGCATGTTAGGCTTCGCTAACTTTTACCGCAGGTTTATCCCCGAGTTCTCTCGAATAGTCCAGCCCATCACTGCCTTGTTAAAGAAAAACAAACGTTTTGAATGGTCTACAGAGGCGGAACAAGCTTTCCAGGATTTGAAGACTAAATTTATCTCTGCATCAATCTTAAAACACCCTCGCCCCGAACTCCCCTACATCGTGGAAACTGATGCTTCAAGCCTTGCCATGGGGGCAGTTCTATCACAAAAGGACCCGGTAACCAATCAGTTGCATCCCGTGGCATTTTGGTCCCGCAAATTCTCGCCTCCTGAAGTCAATTACACGATTACTGACAAGGAACTTCTGGCTATCAAGTCTGCCTTTAAGGCTTGGCGGCATTATCTGCTGGGGGCCCGACACACCGTTACTGTGATTACGGATCACCGAAACCTGCAATATTTGAAAACCGCAAAAGCCCAATCCTCTAGACAACTCCGTTGGGCATTATTCTTTGCCGAGTTTGACTTCATAATTACCTATCGACCTGGTACAAAGAACGGTAAAGCCGATGCCCTTTCTCGGATGGGAGTGGAAGAACACTTGATCAACCCTAAACCTGTACCAATCATTCCCGAACAAAGAATTCTGGGTGTAATCGCCACAGAATCCATAGAGGAAGTTAAGGATAAAGCCAGGCAACTTGTAACTCCAGCAGATATACAGAATTGGCATCTGCAGGGAAAGGACTTTGCAGTAAAGGACAACTTATTGTATTTCCAAGAACGATTATACCTACCCAGCACAGATTTACAGAAAAAAGTAATCTCTTGTTATCACGACTCTTTAATGGAAGGTCATCCCGGTATAGCCAAGACCTCAGAAAAGATCAAGCGCTACTTCTGGTGGCCGTCTTGGAGAAAAGATATCAGAGACTTTATAATGTCCTGTGGAGTATGCGCCCAAAACAAGAGTCAAAAGGAAAGACCAGCAGGCCTCTTACGCCCTATTGACATCCCACCTCGCCCTTGGCAAACGCTTTCTATGGACTTCATCACCGATCTACCTCCATGCTCCGGATACAATACGATTCTAGTAATCGTGGACTTATTCTCCAAGATGGCGCATTTCATTCCGCTCAAAGGCTTGCCAACAGCAGCAACTCTGGCCCGAGAATTTCTCGAAAACATCGTCCGACTGCACGGTTTTCCTTCGGTTCTAATTTCGGATCGAGGTAGTCAATTTATTTCTCATTTTTGGCGAAGTTGCTGTCGGTCGGCTCAAATTGATGTGAGACTATCGACCAGTCACCACCCTCAGACCGACGGACAAACCGAGAGGACCAATCAAACTCTGGAACAGTATTTACGCTGCATGCTGCAACAAACTGAAAAAACTTGGAAAGATATCCTTTGGATAGCCGAGTATGCCTACAATAACTCTGTCCATTCGGGAACTGGGAAAACCCCGTTTTTTCTTTTGTACGGCAGTCACCCTCGAACCTCGGAGTTGGATCCCCTCCAAGATCTTGAAACACCAGCAGTAGACTACCTGCATTCTACAATCACCCAAGCCTTTAAGGAAGCTGTTTCTCACCTTCAAAGGGCTAAAGAACAATACAAGAAAGGAGCAGATCAACATCGGAAGGAAGCCCCTCACTATCAAGTAGGGGATCAAGTCTGGTTATCCACCAAATATCTATCTCTAAAAGGGCCACGCACATTCAACCCAAGATACCTTGGTCCCTATTCCATCACTACCATAGTAAACCCAGTAGCGGTCAAGTTGGACTTGCCCCCGCACATGAAGATACATCCGGTCTTCCACGTCTCTCTATTAAAACCCGTGCAACCTCAAACCCGACTAACCAAATCTCCAAAACCTATCCTAGTGGATGGAGAACTCGAGTTTGAAGTCAAAAGCATTCTGGACTCCAAGGTCTCCAAATCTAAACTATTCTACCTAATTGACTGAAAAGGCTACGGCCCCCAAGAGAGATCCTGGGAACCTGCTGAATATGTCCACGCTCCTCGCCTAATCAAAAGATTTCACCGAACATTTCCTGACAAGCCAAAACCCCCGGAGAAGCCCGGTTTGGGAGGGGCCTTGAGGGGGGGTACTGTCATGATCTCTGCTTCCAAAAGGTCAGGGTTTTCCCAACTCCCTTGGAAGCAGATCCATAACCCAGGTTCCGAGTGCCAACCAGTCCCAATTGGGACCTTTTGGACCCAGTCCTGGCGCCAGTGGCACCAGGCTCATAAATATGCCCAGTCCCAGCGCTGGAAGCGCCGGGCTCATAATGCTTGGGTGGACTTACCTGCAGCAGACCATGCTGCTTACTTGCCTGCCAGTTGAGCCTCTGATCCTCTTCTGTTTGGAACTACTTTTCCTGTTGGGTGGGGCTGGAGCCACTCCCTAGATTTAGAACACTGGAACTCTTCTGGAAGGCAGGAACTCTTTTCTTACCAGGAACTCTTTTCTTACTTAGGCGTGGCTGTGGAAGGAGACACCTAAGCACTACAGGAGGCTATTTAAACCACACCCGGTGGATGAATCTTGCTTTGCGTTATTCTGCACCCTCTGCAGCAGGACGCTCATTGTGTCTTCTGCATCCAGTCCTGGGCCTAAGGAAAAAGGCTTACCATCCTGAATCCAGTCTTCAGCAACACCTATAAAGACAAGAAAGAACAGGTTAGCATTCCGGCATCTGAAAGGCAAAGGCTTACCTACTCTTCGTGCGCTCCGGAGGTCTTCATACTGCATTCCGGCATCTGAAAGACAAAAGTTTACCAACTCTTTGCACGCTCCGAAGGCCATCGGCGCTGCATCCGCATCTGAAAGACAAAACAAGGTGCGTTTTTTGAAGACATTGGGGAACTTTAATACTCACGTGCCATTACTCCTTTCCACATCTAATCCAGTGGGTATTCCGGCACCCTGCAGCCGCTCCGAACTCGTACCTGCAAAATAAAAAGACAGTTAGAGCGCATCGTGAAACAGGCAACAAGCGCTTACTCACGTGCTTCCAGGCGCTTCTATTCATCACACGGGCTCCATCTTCAACTCACTTCAGCCCGTCATCCGCCATCGCCGGAACCCTGCAAAACAAGAGACATCATTACTAAAGACTTTAAAAAAACATTTGAATGACTCGAAACTTACCGTTTGTGCAGTAAACGACGGACAGCAGTCCTCTGAAGTCAAGAGGCCTGTGCTACCTATCCAGTGAAGAAACTGGCTACAGCACCCTGCCCCGAGGCAGATGGAGAGCTTGGCATTCACTTACCTAAGGTGAGAGCGTTAACCTTTGGGGGTCTACAGGAGAGGAGAAGAGGAAAGAGATAGGGACACCCCAATAACCCCAGTTCATTAACCCCATATTTTCTATCTGCAGACATCTTACTCTACACGTCAGGCATACAGTGCACAGAGGTCCAGCCCAAAGAGCCAACCGGGTGCTACACATCACCTTTGAAGATACGGTAGTCGCCCAGTCAAGACCGGCGCCTCTGCGAGAATCAGGTGAGCGTTACAACTGTAAACTGAGAAAAAAAAAGATGTTTTCAAAGTCAAGTTGCTGTCCTCGTCCTGTTGAGTAATTTGCTTGATGCTATTATCAAAATGTGAGGAAGAGATCACAGAAAATTGGAACTGTAATCATTGTTTCAGCTGTTGTAAATCTACAGGGAAACCTGTAATTGAAAAATCCCAAAACTTGTTTTTTATCTATCTTCTATTAGATAATTAACTCCATTACCTCCTATCCTGGTGAGAACCTCACTGGGGACCTGGAAAGGGAAGGAAGGAAAGAGGGTGCCGCTCCATACCCTCCAACGGAAGGACGGAAGGAAATCCTGGCGTGCCGCTACCTGATGAAGGAGAATTCTGCCAAATGAACCCCACTCTGCCCTATTCTCCCTCAAAAAAACGTCATGGCAGAGCAGGGAGGGAAATCTGTGGGGTACATTTAAGGCCCATGACAGAAATCCCCTTCACCTCAAAACAGCATTTCCACATTTCACCCCAAAACGGCAGTGCTTTCTTTCCCTGGCACATGGGTGGCAAGCTTTAATCACTGCCACACAAAGAATGGCTGTATTTGCTTATTTAATTTAAATCAAGAAGAAAATAACCTACATTCATAATGGTTCTGCATTGGCTGTTTTATCATTTGAAGACTAAAGGTTGCACACTGCATTTCAGATGGCATTGCAATTTGTTCTTTTTCTCTATTTAAACACTACAAAGTGTGCGCTCTTTTTAAATATGGCCGTGCATGTGTTTTTGAATTTCAACTGAGATTTCACAAAGTTATGCGCTGTTTTGAAAAATAGCTCTGCATGCTTCAATCCATCTGAAATGCCAAAGAAAGTTAGGCAATTCATCCCAAAAACAGCAGTGGCTGACTGTTCGTTCATTTAATGAGCAAGAATCTCACATTGTAACTGACAACGCTTTGCTTCCCTTTAATGTGAATCACTGCACTCTGAAACTCGGGAAGAAAAGAACACGGCGTTCTATTTTCATTGTGTGTCAAAAGCAAAGAAACTTTCTGTAGTTTCCCATCTGTGTTCATGCACCATTATCACCTACAAACCCGCTCAAAAAGGATCAATGGAAAGGGAATATTATTTTTAAAACCGCATTGGAACAGGAAATGTAAAGCTGTGACACATGTTAATTTGTTATTTGTAAAACAAAGGAGACATGACATTTAAAGTCAAATGTCAAATGATAGCTGTTGCTAGCACAGAAATATTATTGTACATGTGGGTGGGGGCTGCAAAGCAAAGGATATTGTGCTCTTCCCCCACAAGAGTTCAATCAGCCTGGCAGAGGAAAACCAGTTTCGCAGGAGGTCTTGCCACCCACCTTCGCATCCGCAAGTGAACCAATTGTGCACGGACATGTGCTGGGGCTGAGAGTGTGATAATAACAGGTTCTACTAGATTGGCCGGCAGGACAGCCAGAAAATACAGAGGAAGTGACTGGGCCCTGTGTTTGACCCAGGGATGCGATTTCCTTCAGCACACATTCCTAGGATGTCCTTTGTGGAAGCTGAGCCAAGAGCAGACAACTTGGCTGTGGGGGTTTTGCAGCACTGCCCTCCCACGTGACCAACTTTCCCCATTGACACTAAAAGACTGCTGTAGTTTAAGACACTTTCTCAGCACTCTGAATGACTAAGAATTCTTCTGTTATGCTAGTTTTCTATGGAAATGTTTGCTGAATAGAAAGAGACCATGTGCATCTTTGTAGGTGGTAGTGAACTGAAATGGCCAGGAAAAATGTGGTTCTGGCTGATATATAAATGGGATCAATATGGAGACAAAGCAGAGTCGGAAATGCATACACATAAATAATGTCATTTCCCCTGAACCAATCAGCCCAGGGAAATGAGGGGACACTGGGAGACTGCCATATCCCACCAGAGGGGTAAGGCCAGGGTACCCCCCACCCCAAGGTTGTAAACCGATGATGTAATTCTGGCTATTTAAGGAGGAGACATTGAAACACAAGGGATTCAAAACTCAAAAACCAGACCCAGAGGCAACTGCTTCCATCCAGGCAGAACCACCCACCCAATTCCAGGCATACACAAGAATCCAGGTAGAAAGAAGGAAAGGCAGCTGGTCCCATCTAGGAGAGCCCAGCTGTCCACAGTGACCAGACCATGCTTAGCTGTCCCACATCAAATCCAGGGAAGTGCAGCTGTCCAAGTTACCAGATCTAGGGACCAGATCCCTTGACCCTGCTGTCCAGAGACCTCGCTGGCTGTCCAAATTCCCAAACTCAAGCTTACCTTATCACATCACCCAGTACCCAAAAACTGCATATCCCATTGTTTTAATTTTGCATCCCATAGAAAATCCCATTGAAATTCACATATTGCATACCCCTCCCTTTTCAATCCTGCATCTCTAAGAAAATCCTATTGAAAATCCCAAATTGCCAGTATCATCTGTTCACCTTTTCCATAGAAAAATCTGTGTTAGTCTATGTCCATTAGCGTATTCCTTTTCTATTTCTTTCAATTATCTGTGTAAGACCCTAGTATCATTCGAAGTAAATCAATTAATTTCCTCATTGAAAATTCATGTTCATTATTGTTTCCCTTTGAAAGTAACAATTTTGTCAAGTGTTTTTATTAATCATAGCCATTAAAATATAGTCTCAACAGAAATAGTCTAGTGCAACAAAAACCGAATTTGCATGCCCAAATTCCTATTTGCATTTCCCATAGAAAACCCCACACTATCATCCTATTAAGAGTATTCCCTTTCCATCAGAATCCTATCTGTTATGTGCCTGTGTTTCTCATCCTAAAAAACAATTTCTGATTTTGACAGTTGAGAAAAGAATTGCCATTTTGTTGCGTGTTTTATTTTGCATGATTTTCTTCTCATAATCGATTTTCTCACCTGCGCTCACATTGCCTTGATGCCCTGCTCAGTAGTCTGTAAGCTTCCTTGTCCCTTAAAGTAAAATCTGGGTATGCCATTTTGCTCTTAAATAAGGTTTTCAATTTCGTTTCTGGCCTCCCATCTCGGGGTGGGGGACTGGATTCACATTTCGATATTTCCCTCTTCCTACTGACTCCTTGTCACTACATTCCATTCACAAAGAATTTAGTTAGCAGGCATTTGGGGGAGTTGTTGCGGGGGAAATGGCTAACCTGTGTGCTATCTGTTATGTTTAAGAAAAGTGATTTTGCTTCTGTTGTCTATTAAAGGTTATGTAGATTATGTTAGGATTTTGAAGTAACTGTATTTTGGGATTCTTGCATTTGTACTGCCACACAGTGGTGGCTGCTTCCCTATTATTTCATTTGCTCTGATTTTTCCTTGAATCCTAAATTAATAAATATTTCATTGTTGCACACCGGTCTGGTTCATAGTCTATTGCGACATGGCGTGTTTGTTAAGGTGGGTGTGAGACAGGTTGGAGGCCTTCTCAAGAAACAACCCAAGGATCAAATAAAAATAAAAAGCATTTTTATTGTGTGCCACATTCATTGCCAGTGTAAGAAGTCTCTGGCCAGAGCGTGCCGTGTAATAAAAACGTTACAGTTGGAAAGGGCTAATGGATGCATCCAAGAAAGATGCCTACAGCTCGTCGCTGTGGCTGAACCCTGACATTAAACTAGGAGGAAACACATTACTATGGCTAAATTGGCTCCTGAGTGGAATCCAATGGTTGGGAGAATTCTTTGAAGGTGAAAAATTGATCAGTTTCAAAAAGTTAGCCAGAGAAAAGGTTCTTAAAGAATTCAATTTAAGGGAATACAGGAAACTGAAGAGAGATGTGAAGGCTAGAATTCCAGAGAAAGGCAAAGACTGGCCTGAAAGGTTACGTGATTATAAATTGGATGGTCACATTGTCTCCAAGGCATATACAAATTTGGCACAAGCAATAGGTTTCCAAAATTAGATGATTTTTTAATTTTAGAATTATAAGTATAAACACAAATAAGTCGAAATACTGTTTAGTTGAAAAAATGAAAATGAATGCACATATAGAAAAAGAGTCTTTTAGCCGAAGTTGGAAAGATGGAAAAATCATGAGCAGCCACTGGAAAGACTTAGAACTACTAACAGACGAAGAATACCAAT
Organism: Ambystoma mexicanum; assembly: GCF_040938575.1. Taxonomy (NCBI): domain Eukaryota; kingdom Metazoa; phylum Chordata; class Amphibia; order Caudata; family Ambystomatidae; genus Ambystoma; species Ambystoma mexicanum. The sequence continues at coordinate 201,356,626 of NC_090934.1, read as the reverse complement.
ATATGATTACAACACATCCCTTAACACTGACCATTTACTTTCTACCCAAAATCCAAAACAATTCACTAACCTACCACCAAACAGGCCAATCATAAATGGCATTGGATCCATCACCAAACATATATCAGAGTATATAGAACATCAACTTCAACCATTGGCTAATTCACTTGCATCATATGAGGAATTGCTTCTTCACTAAACCTTTAAGTTGAGTCCAGCACAGGACTGCTGTTTTAAGGAATCACTCTAACCCAAGAGTCAACTGTATGCGCTAAGACCTAGTGAATCTGTCATGTCTTCTGTCATGTCCAATCGTTCACCTGCTACTGTTCCCAGTTCCCACATGCACTCCCAACGGCAGCGACAGCAGCAGCGGCACAGCCGCAGAGGTTTCCCGGCTGGTGGACCAGTGTCTTTATGCCCCTTTCCACGCTGGCGGTTGCCATGACGACTCCTTCACGCTCCGCGGCGAAACAAGGGCGTAGGGAAACCCACGCGTCACATGACCGGAAGACGCCCGCAACACCAATCCCTGTCTGCGTTGCTTTCCACATGACACGCAGCTGCGGTCACGTGGCCGCATCACAGGACCATGCTCGTATTGAAAAAGGGCAAGCAAACGCGGAAACATTGCTTCACAGCTTCTTCACGGAGAACTGCTTGGCGTTTGGATTAATCTTGTTATTTACGTATTACCTTGATCTCGGAACGTTTGCTTGGACTGTCTTTGGATTTACCTACCTGGATTTTAGCGTGCTCTCTGATCATCTGGACTTTTGACCACTGGCTTGGATATTGGACTTGGTACTTGGATTTACCTGTCTACACTTCTGTCTTTTAGCTCCTGACCTCGGATTGTGTTTTTGGATTGATCACAGATTACGTTCTTGTTCCATACCTAACTCAGGTGTCTCGCAGAGTGCCATCAGAACACCTCAGCCTGCTGCTGCTGTCAGCATACTACCTGCCTACGCCTACAACCTCCCAACTGCCCATTTTAGGTAAGCCGCTGTTACATTGTCACTACTGTCCTTCTCATTGTTGTCAATTATCATTGCTTAAACATAACCCTTCATTGCCTTACAGTGGTCAGGGGGTTCTTCCGGCATTCCCGGTTCCAGGCTGACGACACTCTACACCTGTGGCCTCAAAGATTACTCGAGTAGTGTTTTTACTCTTACGCGTGCCGTACTTGGGGACGGAGGTATTATTTATCTACACGACCATCAAGTCAGTACAGAATCTAACTAAGGTCATTACCCCAATAAGGATCCATTCCAACCAAAGGACTCCTTGACCCAGTGACAACAACTGAGGTCACAACTTCCTAATACTATTGGAAACCTTGTTCTTACAAACCAAGCATCAGGATCTAGCAACAAAAAACTCAGGCCACAGACAATCAAAAATCAGGATCTAGCAACAACAACTCAGGCCACAGCCAATTTGCATCTTTTGACCCTTTGATTCTAATATCCAGACTTAGTGAAAACAACTAAGAACATTTTAATTTTGCATCATTTTGATTCTACACAGACTTAGTGACAATAACTAAGAACATTATAATTTCGCATTGATTGGATTCTACCACAGACTTAGTGACAACAACTAAGGACTTTATACTTTTGCATCGATTAGATCCATCTTCGACTAAAAGACTCTTTTTCTATATGTGCATTAATTTTCATGTTTTCAACTAAACAGTCTTTCGACTTATTTCTGTTTATACTTATAATTCTAAAATAAAAAATCGTCTAATTTTGTAAACCTATTGCTTGTGCCAATATCTTATTTTTGAGAAGCACAACAGGAGGGCCTTTTCCCTTCAGTTTGTCCAAGCCCAGGTCAGCCTCTGTGGCATCCCTCAGTTGCAGCATCTCTACCTCTACTATTATATACCTCCCCAATACCTTCCACCTGGAGCGCCAACACTGTTTCTAAGGCTGATCCCCCTTTTTTCAATATACAAATTTGGCACAATACAAAGTAACTAATAAAGAGCTACTATATAAATGGTCAGAAGTGATTGGATCTGCGATGAGTGAAAGCAGGTGGATCGGTTCATGCAAGAATGTGGCATTGACATCTTTGACTTTAAGTGAAAGAGCCAGGCAAATAAAAATCCTGAACAGGGTGTACTGGACTCCGTAAAAAATATATGCTAAAGGGCTGTCACAATCAGAGGCCTGTTGGAGAAACTTTTGGAAAGAGGTTACAGAAAAAATGAACAAGGTACTGATGCTGGATATAGATTATGATTACACGAGTATTATCCATGGAGAAGAAGATCTAGTAGAGGATTTTTCTTTCCAGCAACGTTGCTGGTTTTTCAGGGCTTCAAGTTCTGCAAAAAAGATTATTCTAAGAAAATGGAAAAGTGAGGATACACCAGCAGTGTCTGACTGGTTGTTAGCCTTGCAACAAATGTCAAGAATGGAGAGACTGATTCTATACAGAGATAAGAAAAGAGGCTTGTATCAACAAATTTGGGAAGGTTTTTAGAGCTGTGATTCATTACTATAAATTCACTATTGGTGTATGAAAATCTGTAAATGTGCCACTGTTTTGACCAGTGAACAAGAATGGCTTATTTAATGTGTATATATGTTCAATTTTAAATGTTATGTTAAATGTTTATGGTTTAAACGTCAATAAATATGTACATACAAATAAGTTGGTGGTTTTCTCTTTGAAGTGGGTGCTCCCATTTTCACACATATTAGTCATGCTCCAACCAAGGGTGAATTTCCTTGAAGTCCCTGCATCCAGAGCCAAGTCTGGAGGACACTGGGCTTTCAACACCTTCAGCAGCACATTTTTATTGTGGGGGTCATTAGATGGGAGATGTGACATCCAGGCTGGAAGTGGGAGTTTTCCTTTGTGACGTTTTGACCACAGCCAGAAACAGGTTTTCCATGGAGGCAAAGTGGCTCTTCAAATGCCACTGGAGAGTTGTAGGTGAAACATAATAACATTGCTTTTGTCAACCCACACATCATGTTTTGTTTTCCTGACATTTTTCTGAGAGTAGTGATATTTTGCTTTCAATGTTTAAAAATCCTGTTTTCCATGTCACAGGGATCTTTAATTCCTCCTTCTTTTGTAAATTAAACTGCTGCTTGTCCATTGGCATGGACAGGTAGGCCCCTTTGGACATTGCTCTTTAACTTTACTTGAAAAACAAAAGCAAAAGCCAGGCCGTTTTTGTTTCAGTGTTTAAATGCCTGCCATTCATATGAAAGGGACTTCTGTTTGGGGCCTTTAAATGCACCCCACAGGTTAGTCTGTTCAGTTCCCCGACTCCGCCTCATAACTAAACAAGAATTTCACAGTTAATGAAGGTGTTAGGACTAACATAACACTTATATGCCTGTCTTTAACAGCTTTTTATACGATCCGCGGCCCTTGCAAAATTCGCCTCACGCTGGCGCAAATCCATGCAGATTTGGCAGGCGCAGCTGGAGGAGCAGGTGGGCTGTTAAATCTGCTCCGCTCTCCACCTCTGCCCACCGAATAAATCAACATCCTGCAGAGCTCTAAAGGTGGCAGCAAACGCAAAGAACCACTTTTACGCCTGCATGGTTACTCTCCGGGAGAATTTATTTATTTATTTATTTGCATTTGTTAAGTGCACTTGCAGCCCGTGGACATCGAGGCGCTGTTACAGGTATATGTAAGCATTTTTGATTAAGGTGAACAGCAGTCTCTTGGTTACAGAAGGCAGAGATAGTGTGTGAGAACAAAGGAAAAACAAAGATAGCAGTACAAAACCAAGTACAGAGTGGTTAGGTATGAAAATTGCATACAGAGCATGGTCAACTAAACAAAGAGTTTAGTTTTGATGGCTTTCCGGAAGGCAAGGTGCGAGTCTATCATTCTTAGGTGGGAGGGCAGAGCATTCCAGTGGGTTGCTGCAAGTGTGGGGAAGCTGGAGCCTCTAACGCCTGCTTTTTCGAATTTTGGGGGTGACGATCATGTTAGAGCATTTCCTAAGTGGCCTGGTGGCGGTGTGCTTTGTAATTCACTGAGCAAGGTATGGAGGAGCGAGCTCATGAAGGCACTTGTGCGTGATGGCCAAGGTTTTGAACAAAATCCTTTCTTTGACAGGGAGCCAGTGGGCCTGCCTTCTGACTTCTGAAATATGATCTTTCATGGAGGTTCCTGTGGCTGCACTGAGGGTGTTATTTTGGGCAAGCTGGAGTTTTATTAGGTTTTTGCATGACGTCCCTAGAAGCAGGGCATTACAATAATCGAGTCTGGAACCAATAATTGCCCTGGCAATTGTGAGGCAGTTCTGGCGTGAGAGGTGGGGTCTGGACGGTTGATGACTTTGGAATAGTAGGCAGATGAGGACGCGATGGAGTTAACCTGCCTGTCCATGGTGAGGTTGGAGTCAAGGTGCACTCCGAATGTCTTAAAATTGTTGGAAACCTTAATGGGAATGTTGTCTTGACGTTTAAGGTGTTGCAAAAGTAGGCTGTACAACTACAGAATATATTTTTTTTAAACGAGTTCCCTATTGCTGACTTTCTTCAGACAGCCTATGTCTCCCAGATCCCGCAGAGAGTCTTAATGACTGGCGACCAATACCACTGAAGCTTATTTTTCCACATTTGCACACCTTGGAAATCGGTAATATATCCTTTTAAACTTTTACAATAAATCCCAAACACAAATACAATTCCCCAAAGCTGTCTGCATCTTCCTGACGTGAATACGAGGTTGATAATGAGCATTTCTTTCTGAGACACAAATATGACAGCATTTTGGTAATAATACTTGCTATGTCATCTTGGATGACATTTACCATTGCCCGACCAGGCTGTTCTGCTTACTCGGCAGCAGTGTCTTGGAACATGACCTATGTAAGACTGGCTCCTGCGACTGCATCTTGGGTACTTACCCATTGGTGATGATGTCGTATTGCTGCTCAGCGTTGGGATTGTTGACGGCGGTGGCGTACAGGCGCGTGACTGCCAAAGAGAACGAGGCAGCGTCAAGGTCCGGGATGATGACGCTGACGTAGAGGGGGTCCTCGACGTTCAAGGCCAGGGTAGACTCGGTGTAGGGGACAGAGAAGGCAGGATCTGTGTAGGCCGCCATCAAAGCGATCACTGTGCCGACCCCTCCTGGAAGAGCTGCATCGCTGACGCTGGAATAGAAAGAGAATGAGGAGTTGTCAGTTCTTCAAACTCAGAGTCAGCAGGCAGTCTCTCTCTCTCTCTCTCTCTCTCTCTCTCTCTCTCTCTCTCTCTCTTTCTCTCTCTCTCTCTCTCTCTCTCTCTCTCTCTCCCCGCCCCCCCAGAATTAATTGCCCTCATCAGTAAACGCAGATTCAGACATAGGACCATACTCCTATGCTATGTGTATATACAAGACGTCCCTTCTGCACCCAGATCTTTCTCTTCATGGTCAGACGCTTGAGTTGTCTCTTTGAGGACGTCACCACCTATTACAATGATTTAGGGGATTATCTGATTGCTGCGCTTTGCTTGGCAGCAGGCTACCTCCTGCTACCTGGCCCTGGGCACGTGGAAGTGCAGGCAGCTTCAGAAGAGAACAAGTCTGCTGTTATGGAGACCTGACCTGCATGCCACGCCTGTAATCCCTGCCCAAATAACACTTATTGGTTCAGGGGATGTGTGCTGTGATGTGAGGTTGTTGTATTTGTGTATGCGCCTTAAAGTACTCACGACTAAGACCAGGCCTGTCTAGGGTTAGCTCTAGAATTGAACTATTCATTTACAATAGGAATACCACCTGGGGCTCCCATTCTTTGAGCCAGTGGCTCCGAAAGGAAGCTGCCCACCCTCTCTCGCCTGCCACCCAGCCTTCACAGCCCCTTAGCCCCAGCCCTCCTCACAAGCGCGCATCCTCTCCTACTCACGCCTGCCTGTGTTGTGACCGGTTTAACGTAAGCAATGGCCAAACATTTCTCCCTTTTATGTCTCGCTTCTAGTGACACATTTGGTCCCAATGGATGAGAAAACATCAGCATAAGAATGATGTGAGCCAGAAGTGTGGGGTCAAAGGGTGGAGACTGGGGACGTCTTGGCTTTTCCCTTATCTGTTGCTCTCCCCTTTCTGCTGCCTGCCAAGCATGATGGGCAGGGACACTGCAGCCATGCCCTTCTTCCCATTCCCGTTGGCACAGCGCCATGCTTACACAAACAACAAATACTAAACACAGGATTCGAATGTCTATTAAAAGTAATAGGAGCCATGCAGACATCCAATGGCACTATTGGGAAAAGTACCAGGAAAGAAGACGAGAGCCATGAAATAAGGCACAGCAGGCTCACAAAAATGGTTTCTCAGAAGCAAGGTTCATTATTTGGAGAAAGCAAAATACACAACTTGATGAGGTGCAATATGTCTTGTGAGTGGTCCAAAAACATCAAAGAAACTTCCAAGTCGAAGCAGACTGATCACCAAGGCCAATCTGGGATAAAGGAAGCCTCCATCAGGGAATATCTATTGCTGTGTATGATGGCGGCACCTGTACCCCGCTGGTGTTCACTATAAGAAGGCTCGGACAGGCCTATTGGGCAATAGGGCAATGAACGCATCAAAAACGCAAAATGCTAGTGTGGGCCAGTTATTTGGGTCAAAGTGGGAAACTTATTTGGCCAGTGTGCTCCAGTTTGATCATTACCATGTGGCTAGTGGTTTTGATCAGTGTTGCCGAATAAATATTAATTAAAATGCACAATTTGCATCACATGTATCAATAAACTCCCCCTTGGATATTAATCAAATGGTCTGTCACAAAAGGAACTAATTGCCCTTTGCAACATTGGGCCTCTTTTTCATTGGCGCTGGAGACAATTTTATGCCCAGTCCGACTGGTTGAACGCTCACTGCTGCGATCTTAGCGTGATCTACAGGTTGCGGGTTCGAATCCCGTCAAGGCCCACTTAGCCTTTCATCCTTCCGAGGACGATAAATGAGTACCAATTTCGGTTGGGTGATATTGTATGTAAATATGACCTCTGTAAAGCGCTTTGGAATTAAGACGCTATGTAAATAACACATCATTATCATTATCATTATCTAGCATAATTTGTTGGAAACAGACAGACCCGTGCCATGTTTTGACAGCACATGGAGCTTAGAAGAGGGCATGAAGCACTATGTAAGGAGGCTGATTATTATTATTTTTATCAGTAGTAACACCAAAGACAGGATCAAAGACAGGACGGACTGCAAGTCCCTCTCTATGCACGGGAGCAATCTGAGTGATTCCTGCATGACGTAGATCGCTATCTTTTCCATAAATTCCAAGGCGGCCATGTTGCTCACGACAGATCATGCCTAGCACTGCCTTTGCCCCTCTGCACCTTCACGACCTCTAGTTCTCCACTTCATCACCAGCACCAGGGCTCAAGTCCCAGAAAATAAAAGCAAGAGGGTGCGGGGGAGGGGATTGTGCAGGGGGGCGGGCATTGGACTGTGGCATACATAATGGGAAGTGACATCACAGGAAGTGAATATATCCTAAAGTGAAATATGCACATTTCTTGCAATTTTTCTTTCTCAAATGAAGAAAGATCACGGGACGAAAATAATTTGCCAAGGGAAGAGATGTTCCTATAATATTGCTGGCTAAGTATTAAATGTGTGCACTGTGCATGTCTACAAATCTGTATTAAAACATGTCTCATATTGATATTCTTCTTCATAAGACATTTTACAGCATCACCCCAAGAGTTTTGAGTGGTCTTGTGGTTAAGTGTTTAGCTGTACGACCTGAGTTCGAATCCCGGCTGCGGCACTGCGTACACTTGAAGAAAGCCTAGCGAGATACATTTTCTATCAACTCCTTGAAAACGCACAAGGAGGGACAGCGTCCGTCCTCTGAAAATCTGGGCGGACACCGTCCACCCAAATGCTCCTTCGACTTGTGCCCTTACTGGTCTGGAGACAACATGCAGACTAGGCCGATCGAGTGCAGCTGATGCTAGGCACCCGCTGGAGCCCCTCTCGTCAGTGAGTGAGCCTAGCAGTGTACATACCGAACATTGCTTTTACTAACAGAAGGTCTGGCTAAATCCCTAGCAGTTCTGCGTGAATGTGTGTGGGATCTACAGTTAAACAACGTCTACACTGACCCGTTCTCCATTCACTTCTTCAGACATGTACTCCTTACCTTTACTTCATCTGCAACGTCACATTGTAAAGGTGGCAATGGATATGGTAAATTTGGCCGCAAGGTTAGGGTTGTGGTCAAGGGGCAGTAGGAGGAAGAATATGGGTTACAAAAGAAGGGGGCTTCCGGGAGCATACCCCTGTAATGGTGGAGTAAATGTTAGAAGAAGTGAAAGACAAAAGAAGTAACGGTATGAAGAGATAAGGGTGACCTCCCCACCCCCCCCCCCAGTGAATGCATGGTGTTGTGAATGCAGAGGAAGGAGACATGCATCCTTCAGTGCTTGCTGTTTCTGGGTGGAGCTCTGGAATTCTTCACAGGTATCTCGCTGCAGGAAGTGGGAGCCTGGACTCTATATCATGCTCACCTCTTTTGAAGCAGACCATTCCCTGGCCTTGGATCACTTCAACCTCAGTGTAGTGTGAGACAACTCAGCCTCATTATGAGCTTGGTGGTATCCCGGCAGTAAATCCGCTGAGATGCGACCAAACGGAATTACCATTACCGCCACTTGGTGGAGCGGTATTACTGCCACATTACAAGTGGTCGTGGCAGTTTTAGTCCCAATTTATTTGGAGGCCACAGGACATCATGGGGCATTTCGGTGGAATAGCTGCTATAGGAATTCCGCTGTCTGTAATTTTGCCGAAATTGGCCAGAAAGTTGGCAGATTTACTTCCAGGCGATAGCTTGAGAGGAATGCTCCAAGTTTAGTCCCAACTTGTAGTTGGGCAGAGTGCTAATGCAGCAGTTTACGGTAATACGGTACTGTCGCTGCACTTAACTCACATCGGCCAACTCGTAATGAGGCAGAGTGTAAATAAATGCATGACTTTTCGATTGAATACCTCACTGTGTATGCCCTTCGCCACATGTCTTTTGCCATTCCAAGCCGGCTCGCTGTGTGAGTACTAGACTACTCGCCATCAAACTGAATACCTTATGGATCTCAGCTGAAGGGCTTGTATGTCGCCCAGTGCATGTTGTAGGCCTCGCAATATACAATATATGCAGCTCAGTGTGTCATGTATGCATTTCACCATGCAGTATGTAGATTTATGAATGTTGAATCATGTCTCCAACAGCACCCTGCCCCAAGATACATACTGTATCATTCCCCAGCAGGTTCGTGAGAAAGTATTTAAATCCATCAGTGCTGAGCTGCAATGCAAGAGTGAGGGGCTCTTCTAATTGTTTCTCCTAAACATCTTGATACAAGTGCTATAAGAGAGGTTACAGTTTCTCAATTCTGGGGTCTGTTATTTTTTGGAAATTTAGCTAAATATGTTACTTTTCTTCTGAGCTGATTTATCATATTGTAGCAAGACCCTATATATTGATTGAAGTCTCATCTATAGGGCTCATCATTTAAACACATGCTAATTGCTTGCAGGAGACCACCTGGTTTAGCATTTAGGAGCTGTTGGGGCCCCTGCAAGCAGTTTTTTACTTTCACAAAAAGGAGTGCAAAAGGCAGGAAGAAATACAGGTAAAATGGCCTTTACTGTTTCACTTTACTCACCCTTTTGTGAAAAATGCAAATGGCGCCTGCAAATTACGCTTTGCTGAAGACATTTACAACAGATTAAACAGGAATCCATTATTTTTTTGCCAGCATGAAAATCTCCTGTTGGCGTAAAATGGAGATTATTTTTATGTTGGAGCGGAAACTTGTAATCTCAGTCCTCCCACTAGGCCTCAAAAATTACCCAAAGCCGTAACATTGGTGTAAAGACCAGCGTTAAGTGCCAGGGCTTAAAAATGAACCCGATGTGAGTTGCTGGTACCTCTGTTTGCCTGTTGTCTTCTAGTGCCTGTGTAAGGCATGGGCCTCAAGGAGCTTCCAGAGGACCAGATTTGGATCTTTCTAAATGACCCTGAGGACTGCAGCCCAGCTCCTAGAATCACACACCGAAACCAGGTCTCATGCTTCCTGGCAGAGTACTGCCCCTTCCACATTCTTTGGGTGACTACCCAGAGAGGTACTCACCGTAGCAATGGATTCAATGTCATTGAGAGGCTGACAGGCATGCTGAGAGGGTAGGAGCAGGACACGTTGTAACTTGTGTTTAGTCTTGTAACGATTCCATTGTCATACACCTTTGCAGGAATGATGAGAGCATTGCTGTAAGTCATATGGGTTGCGTTTACCTGGAGGGTGAAAAAGACACAGAAATGAAATGCAATGTAATAGTCCTTTGTATAGCGCCTTTTGCCATTGGTATGGTCTCAAAGCACAGTAAGCGAACACCGTTAGGGGACCAAAATCCAGGAATGGGACATTCGTCAGAGGAGTTTAGAATGCGTGTGTACATTTTAGTCAATACAAAGGTAGGTAGGGATGGCCAAATCCCTGCAAGCAACCCATGTTGACCTGGCGTGTGGATGTGTGCTGTGAAGTAGGTAGTCTGGAGAGTGTGCGAGAGCAGGAGACTCATTATGTGAGCAGATACACCAAATGTGTGTCATGGGGGATAGCTGCAGTCATATGGCAGAGGTATGATGCAATGTGTCTTAGAGTAGTGTATGATAGCAGATGTGCGGAGGGGGGTAGCCGTGCCTTCGGCTGTGTTCCATAAGCATGGAGTGTGATACGTACCTGTGAGTCCTGGCCGGTTTCTTGGTTTCGTAGATGCAGGTCAATTTAGAAGGGGTGAATTCAAAGCACGACTACATTCTACACAGTGGTTATATTCTGAGCATCGAACTTTAACACAGAGGTTACACTAAAAAATGAAGATAAATATAACACAGTGGCTATATTCAAAAGAAGGCAGGTAAATATAACACAGAGGTTATACTAAAAAGGAATGCAGCTAAATATAAAACAGTGGCCATACTCAGGAGAAGGCAGGTAAATATAACACAGAGGTTATACTCAAAAGAAGGCAGATAAATATAACCCAGAGGCTATACTAAAAAAGAATGCAGATAAATATAACACAGTGGCTATACTCAAAAGAAGGCAGATAACTATAACACAGAGGTTATGCTCAAAAGAAGGCAGATACATATAACACAGAGGTTTTACTCAAAAGAAGACAGACAAATATAACACAGAGGTTATACTAAAAAAGAATGCAGATAAATATAAAGCAGTGGCTATTCTCAAAAGAAGGCAGATAAATATAACACAGTGGCTATACTCTAAAGAAAGCAGATACATATAACACAGAGGTTATGCTCAAAAGAAGGCAGATAAATATAACACAGAGGTTTTACTCAAAAGAAGACAGACAAATATAACACAGAGGTTATACTAAAAAAGAATGCAGATAAATATAAAGCAGTGGCTATTCTCAAAAGAAGGCAGATAAATATAACACAGTGGCTATACTCTAAAGAAGGCAGATACATATAACACCGACGTTATACTAAAAAAGAATGCAGATAAATGTAAAGCAGTGGCTATACTCAAAAGAAGGTAGATATATATAACACAGAGGTTATACTCAAAAGAAGGCAGATAAATATAACACAGAGGTTATACTCAAAAGAAGGCAGATACATATAACACAGAGGTTATACTCAAAAGAAGGCAGATACATATAACACAGAGGTTATACTCAAAAAGAATGCAGATAAATATAAAAGAGTGGCTATAGTCAAAAGAAGGCAGATACATATAACACAAAGGTTATACTAAAAAAGAATGCATATAAATGTAAAACAGTGGCCATACTCAAAAGAAGGCAGATCAATATAACACAGAGGTTATACTCAAAAGAAGGCAGATACATATAACACAGAGATTATACTAACAAATAATGCAGATAAATATAAAACAGTGGGTATACTCAAAAGAAGGCAGATAAATATAACACAGTGGCTACACTCAAAATAAGGCAGATAGATATAACACAGAGGTAATACTCAAAAGAAGGCAGATAAATATAACACAGAGGTTATACTAAAAAATAATGGAGATAAATATACAACTGTGGCTATACTCAAAGAAGGCAGATAAATATAACACATAGGTTATTCTAAAAAAGAATGCAGTTAAATATCTGCAAATACAGCACCATTTAAAAATGGTGTTACAATGCCAACTTATGTTACGGAAACACAGGAATCCAGAGTTTAGTGCCACATAAAAACACATTTACTACTGTTAATATCAAATAACAGGTGCCTCTGTGGGTCTGCAGTGCTTTATGACATGGGTCCTAAGTGGTTGAGACCGGAACACCTTGACCCTGGCAGGGGGTGTCAGAACAGGATCTGAATGGGGTATGTTTATAGATAGGGTGCACTGGTCATACCCTCTTGTGTGTCATGGTACTATTCCTGTTCACATTGCACGGGTCTGTAGATTTACAATGACACATCAGACAGGGAGTGGGGGTGCTGTATTTATTGAGCAGTGGGAATGGCAGGGAGTATTGGGATGCAGCAGATGGAGGACAGACACTGTTTATCCCATTTATCATGTCACAATCTCACTTTTGATTGGTGCATATACAGTAGCAGATGGTAGTCACAAATACCCTCATTTGACAGTGCTAAAAAAACAATATGGTGGAAAAATAATGTCGCTTTCACAGCCTGCATTTCTACTTGCCATGATTAGGATTATGTTATGTTACGCTGGAAATGTATGAAGCACAAAACAGTCACCTAAAAGGCATCTTGGCGCTATTGTACCCAGCAGAAAGAGATTCGACCAATATAATCAGAAAAGATAAGTTTTCAGCTGCAGTGAATGTGGTAAAACATGCCACAGTTTAGCCGCGGCCACTGAGAAAGAACGGCACCCACACGGGAAAGCCTGAATCCAGGAGTCTGAATACCAAGGGAATCACTGGATAGCAAGCCACGTCCCGGGACATAAGGGTGGAATTTAAGATGCAGATACTAGTGCCTTTCCTGTAGAAGGCCTGACGAACTAAAGGTGTAGACTTGAATTGAATCAGTTTATGAACAGGCAACCAGTGAAGATGACCAAGTACCGGGGACATATGGGGTCTGCAAGGAGTAGAGTAGCTACTCTGGCAGCAGAATTGTGAAGCATCTGTAGCCGACGTGTCAGGTATAAAGGCTGGGCGGCAAGATATATAGAATTACAATAGTCAACAGTACTCATCACTTGGAGATTGCACCAAGAGCTGCTTCTAAATGTTCTGTAGAACACATGGGTGGCTTGGCAAACCCAATTCTGGGTCCCCTCCAATTGTACATAGTAGCCTTGGTGTGAACATAACTTGGAAGATGTATGGTTGTGGTGGGACAGGAGTAGGGGATAGTAATGTCTATGCACGATTGAAACGTACAAGGGGTAGGATTGACAACGTGGATCACTAACCCGTAGTACAGGATTATCATAGGTATTTTATGCATAAATGTATAGGAGAGGGGGGACGTCAGGAGCAATTTTGAAGCTTGGGTTCACCTTCAAGGGGGTGGAGGTGCCCTTTGGTCGCAGATTTGAAGCCTGATTAAGTGGAGATGTGCTTGATGCTGAGGGGGAGGCGTTCCAATGGTGTGGTGCGAATGAATTGAGGAAACGGAAGTAAGAGGTAGCACAAGGTGCATGAGAAGAGATTGGGGAGCGCTTGAGATCAGCGTGAGAGGTGCGAGCACCCAGAGAGGGAGGTAGCTAGGAGGGCATGGCAGCTCAGAGGTAGATGTAAAAACTAGAAGGAGGAATTGAAAGAGGAAGCACCTGTGTATGGAGAGCCATCCCACATGTGGGTGGAGCACGGAAGTGGGAGGTCTAAGTGGATGCAGGTGGCGCGTGAGTAAAGGAGAGAAGAGTTGGAAAATGGGGCTGCAGCAGTAATTCATGCTGCTGAGGGCAGGAGTGGAAATTACTCTATTGCAAGAGTGAAAGGTCAGGAAGGGGTTGATTTAATAGATGTCGAGGAGGATTAGTTTGGCAGCATTAATGGCAGAAGTCATGAATCGCTGTAGTGTCAGGTCACTTTTGTTGGTGCAAAATAAGCATACTATACTGGCAACTTTGGACACCACGTTTGGCCACAGCCTTACATACATAGGAGCGTTACCCAGGGTGTCAGAGCCCAAAGAAAAGGAGCCCTGAATTTTGTGAAGGAATGCACCTCCTACTCAGGTGATCACAACCTCCGTCGTTGTCAATATTAGCAACTACAACTCTATCTGAGTTGAGAGCATTCATATTATGGGAAACTGTATCTTTCCCTTTATGTTTACTCCTATCTATCCCCGTGTTTTCAATTTAAATAACATTATCCTTTTAGAATTACAAAACAACTAATCTGGGGATTTACTATCCTGTGAATAATGGTCACGTTACCTGTACCGTTAGAAATATGTACTCCAATCAAGCTTTAAGCACCCCATATGCTCTGTGTTTATGTGGTGCCTGCCCTCTGCCTGACCTTGCAGTCCATGCATCATGCTGGGGAGCTGTGGGACGTGTACTTCCATCCTCGGCACGCTCGACAAATAGAAAGAAAGAAAAAACGCACACGTGACTTGCTGCACGTGACTTTGGGAAGCAATAGCATTAAGCTTCCGACCCAACTCTAACGATTCGGATCGTCGGGGGTATCAGTGGCTTCCTGGAGCCTGCAAGTGAAAGTAAGTTAACGGAACCATGCCTTTCACGTTGTAGGGGGGAGACAATGGCCATATGTTGCCTCGAGGGCGCACACGCATTTTCTTTGCATCCTTCTTTCATTCACTTTTTTGCTATCACACCATGGATGCGTGCGCGTTCCATTTTCTTGCCTTGCACTTTGCCGGTTTGTTTATTTGCCGGCTCTACGTGCTTTGTCAGAGCCTCAGTAGGCTTCTGGATTCATGCCTGCCCTATGCACTTTAACATATATAGTGCCCTAATGGCCCTTTTCCATCGGCTGTATGTTGCACAAAGCCCTTTCATATCTCGCTTTTACCGATTAAAAGGAGAACAGCATATGCTTTGTTTCACCTACCACACACTTTTGAGTGATGGCCGCTGTCTCAATCTTTACAGCACATCACTTCTTACAGTGGCTCTGCCGTGGAAGAATATGGTTTGTCTGCCCTCAACATTACCTACAATTGAAAAAATCCCTTTGGAGTGAATAAAGTCAATACATGACTTATAGCCCTTTTATAAATCATTTGAGTGGACACTGCCATACCAAACAGTGTGTGGCGTGTAGCCTTGCATTTATTTAAAAAACCATTCGAATGACTAGCTTTGCCATATTTCTTTTTACCTGGCCTGTGGACGTCCTAGACTTTGATTAGTTTGTTAGTAGTATATTAACATCTAAGAATGCCTTGTCATCTAAGAACAAAGTTACAATTATTCCATATCTCTGTGTGTTGTTTGATGCCTACTAAAATCTGCAACTTTATGTATCTACATTTGGTATAAATGGATTACCTCCGTTGTTTTTGAGGTTCTTTTAGGAGACGCAGTGATTAAAGCTGGCTCTCTCCTAGCACTAGAGCACATGGCAGTGATGTGGGTTTGTCCTTGGTTTATGAATTTGTTTCTCCATAGGTCTCTCTTGTGAACCATCCTGCATTGGCGCTAGAAAACGGGGTAAAGCATTAACCCCTGTGGCAGAAATACGGTTACAATCAACAAGAATCACCGTATATTGCTCATTCCCTTTTTTCATCTCCCTCCCCCTGGTTTTAGAAGACTGTCCTGATGAAAGTGGTTACACCAAAAATATACCACTGAAACCGGTAGACAGTGGTTGTCACATAATGGAGATCTAAAATATTTTCTACCTCACCATGAACAACCCCATATATGTCTTTTATATATTTTGCTTTGTAGCCTCATGCCCGGCCCTATCATTTAACACTCTACTGGACAGGGCTATGTTGGTTACATGTTAATGTTCATGTGTCTTCTTTGGAAAGTTGGCCTATCCCTACTCGGGAGAATCTGCTGTATCTAAAAACCTACATTACGGCAGTACAACAGCATTGGGTCAAGTCTTTCCTTTTTTAAATAAATGTTGGTTTTGGTTTTGATTCTAAATGTAAAGTCACCCTGGGAAGTACTGTACTGTCTATGGGATAGTAAAAGTAATATGTACCCACAATAGACAGCCCAGACTAGTGATTTTGTATATGTGATTCCAGTCCAAGGTGTAAAGTTTACTTTTACCTTTACACACTTTTTGCCTTTATCCCCTATAGGGGATTTATAGTGATCTAGGACATGCAGGAGTTTAACAACCTTGATGTTGTTACTGTTTTTCAAAAATGACTTCTCTTGCATTTCTTTTACTGTCCTCGTTTTTGTAAGCGGCACATCAGCGCTTTCTAAGGAAAGTTTTCCCGAACGAGAGGGATTTATTAGGGATATACAGTTATTCCCCTCTATCCTGCTGTCTTTCGAAATTGACCCTGCATCTCCTCGGCCACTATTTTCCATGTAGCGCCTCTGGTATGTTCGTAATGGGATTCCCATACTGCCTTTACTAATAGCATTCAGTTGTGTGATGCCCTCCTTTACTGTGTTACACACTTTCAACAGGAACCTCAAGGTCTAGACCCAAAGGATATAGAGTGATGGCATCAGGGAAAGGAAAATGGAGAGGGTAGACAAGATGGGGCTTGGTGGCTGGGAGTTTCATTACTCAATTCTAGATGAACTGAGCATCAGACAGCATCCAGTTGAATGGCAATTAGACAGTAAGCCTGGGCAAAGAAATTCGGTCGATTAGGGTTCAGCCAGACGTTGAAGGGATTCGGGTGGCAGATTTGGGTTAAGGAACTGATGTTGGTGAAATGTCATTGTTTTGAAGAGGCCAGACCTTTCCCTGATAGCACATGTTCAAAGGAAATGTATAAATATAAAGCGATAGGTCAGAAATTCAGAACCTTTTCTGCGAGTGCGTACATGACTAATGGCTTGCACCTAGCCTTTCATTTAATATGGAAACCAAAATTAACTCTTTGTTTGCAGCTCAAAAACAAGTGTAATCTTTTTTTAAAATACTGCAAAAATAATGCAAATAAAAATGTGCCGATGATTCATTCTTTATTGTGTAAAACACGGGTCAACTACTTGACAAAATCGGCCTGCACATTTTCAGGGGTCTGTGCTGCAGCACAAAAGATACACTGGCCAGACCCCTTACTTACATCAGTGTCAGAGAAATCTATGGTACAGCCTGAACCCATAGGCATCCTACTATAGGTATGTGGTTTTCCCAGGGTCAGTGCTCATAATATTCCAATTTTCCCTGACTAAATGTTATTCCTTAAAGGAATGTCAGAGTCTACAGCATGAATGCTTGACATGAGACAGACTTTGAGGCCGATTCATGGAATAATTAGCGCGGCGCAAGTGGGCAAAAACGTGCGAATCGCAGTGGAATAGCGAAAATCGCAGTGCAAGTGCGAAAATCGCACCAAAAGCAGCGCACGTCGATTCATGGAAGTCCGTGCGCGAGAAAACCAGCGGATGTGCGATAAAAAAGTGCGCCGCGCACGTTGGCGCACAGGCCATCTAACAGCGTGCGCCAGGTCACAGCGAAAATCGCACACGCCACAGCGAAATTCGCACATAGCGCGGCGCACGCAACAAAAGTAGGCGGAACACGGGCGTAACACTCGGAATGGGGAACAACTTGCAAAAACGTGGGCGTCACGGGGGAAGTACAGGGCACAAGTGCGCGGAACGCCCACACGCTCGCCTACAACACGTATTCATGGAATAGAATAGGGCAAAAAAGCGCACGCTCAAACCAGCGCACAGGCACAAACACGACCGCCACAAGAAAGCAGGCGGTAGCGTCTCTGCGGCTGTAAGAAATGTGCGCCAAAAGGTGCACCAACAAATAGCACCTATATACTGCCATGATGAATGTCCTATACTGTGGCCCTCCAGGACAAATGACGTGCAAAGGGGTACCTACAAACACGGACACCCGCTGACAAAAAATACGTGTGCGTGTATACTGGGGTGCGCGGGAAGTCTCACACGCGATTTGGCCGGGTACGTGGATTTCAGGGGTGCGCAGGAAGTTCCACACGCGATTCCATCAGGGTAGGTGTATTTCATGGGTGCGCGGGAAGTTCCACACGCGATTTCAGCAGGGTACGTGTATTTCAGGGGTGCGCGGGAAGTTCCACACGCGAATGGGCCAGTGCGAGCAGGGTACGTGTATTCCATGGGTGCGCGGGAAGTCCCACACGCGATTCCATCAGGGTACGTGTATTTAAGGGGTGCGCGGGAAGTCCCACACGCGATTTCAGCAGGGTACGTGTATTTCAGGGGTGCGCGGGAAGTTCCACACGTGAATAGCCTGGGCGCGTGTATTTCAGGGGTGCGCGGGAAGTTCCACACGCGAATAGCCTGGGCGCGTGTATTTCAGGGGTGCGCGGGAAGTTTTACACGTGATTTCAGCAGGGTACGTGTATTTCAGGGGTGCGCGGGAAGTTCCACACGCGAATAGCCTGGGCGCGTGTATTGCAGGGGTGCGCGGGAAGTTCCACACGCGAATAGCCTGGGCGCGTGTATTTCAGGGGTGCGCGGGAAGTTCCAGACGCGAATTGCCTGGGCGCGTGTATTTCAGGGGTGCGCGGGAAGTTCCACACGCGAATAGCCTGGGCGTGTGTATTTCAGGGGTGCGCGGGAAGTTCCACACGTGATTAGGCTGGGTGGGTCCTCACAGGTGTTCCCTGTACACCCTCGACGGCCCCTGCAGGCAGCCCACAAAACAGGGGACTACCCTGCACACCTGCTCATGTCCCCCTGCACCCCCACCCCCCAGCAGTGCAGGGGCAGCCCCCACCAGGCCCCCACTCATGTCTCCCACCACCCCCACCCCCCCAGCCACCAGGGGCACCCTCCACCAGGCCCCCACCCATGTCTCCCACCACCCCCACCCCCCAGTCACCAGGGGCACCCTCCACCAGGCCCCCACTCATGTCTCCCAGCGTGCTACGTGTATTTCAGGGGTGCGCGGGAAGTTCCACACGCTAATAGCCTGGGCGCGTGTATTTCAGGGGTGCGCGGGAAGTTCCACACACGAATAGCCGGGGCGCGTGTATTACAGGGGTGCGCGGGAAGTTTTACACGCGATTTCAGCAGGGTACGTGTATTTCAGGGGTGCGCGGGAAGTTTTACACGCGATTTCAGCAGGGTACGTGTATTTCAGGGGTGCGCGGGAAGTTCCACACGCGAATAGCCGGGGCGCGTGTATTTCAGGGGTGCGCGGGAAGTTCCACACGCGATTAGGCTGGGTGGGTCCTCACAGGTGTTCCCTGTACACCCTCGACGGCCCCTGCAGGCAGCCCACAAAACAGGGGACTACCCTGCACACCTGCTCATGTCAGTGCAGGGGAAGCCTCCACCAGGCCCCCACCCATGTCTCCCACCACCCCCACCCCCCAGCCACCAGGGGCACCCTCCACCAGGCCCCCACTCATGTCTCCCACCACCCCCACCCCCCAGCAGTGCAGGGGCAGCCTCCACCAGGCCCCCACTCATGTCTACCACCACCCCCACCCCCCAGCAGTGCAGGGGCACCCTCCACCAGGCCCCCACTCATGTCTACCACCACCCCCACCCCCCAGCAGTGCAGGGGCAGCAGGCAGTCAGGCAGCAGCAGATGGCAGGTGGGAGCGTGCTCGGGGCTCTGGGGGGCAGTAGTTCGGCCTTCCGGGCAGGAGCGTGGTATTTGTGGCCAGCTTGGTACGGAGTGATTTGGCACGTGAAAATCCTGCACGTCAGCGTGAAAACCGAGGAAAGGCCCTTAGCGCGTAAGCGCGTCAGCACGCATACGCGATTCTATTGGACCAAAGGCCCTCAGCGCGTAAGCGCGTCTGTGACGTGACCCGCACGGCTGTTTCCCACACAGCACGTGATGACAGAGCACACGTGGAAAGACTGCACGTCAGAGTGTCATCGCGTGTGATTGGTGGAAATGGCCCTACACGCAGAAATGACAAAGCGTGTAATTGGTGGAAATGGCCCTAGCGCGTACACGCCCCGTAAGTGACGCTGGACGTGTGGGCCTGTATAAAAGGTACGCGTAGAACACCATTTCCTTGTACCTGCTTTTCGTGGAGAGCGAGTGGGTGAATTCTGTACTTCTTGTCGTTTCACACGCGATTTACTTCACGGCGTTTCAAGTTCGTATTCCCTGTTACCTCTGACAGCTTTTTCTCTTTTTTTTCTCTTTTACTGGTTTACCTGGGCCTGTTCCCTCAAACAGTGTTCCCTTCTACTGTTGTCCTGTCTCCTCAGACAGCGTACAAATCTTCTTTTGGCGGGGGTGTTGCCAACCAAACGCGCTCCTTTTTCACGCTCTTTTACCTGGCAGACGGTGAGTCACGCACGTATCTAACATCTGTGCTTGCCCCGTGTGTAGCCTACCCCTTCAGAGGTCATTCTAGGCTGCGTGTGACACGCATACGTTCATTCTTGTGTTACTGGGTGCCACAGCGTAGTGCAGGTTTTTCTTTCTGCACACGTGGTCTAGGAGGGGTTGCGTGCACGTCATCTCCCTTTTTTGGGGCTCCTGTGCGTAGCGTGACCCGTCATCTTTCCCCAGGGGTTACAATCAGCCTTGCAAGAGCACTAGGGTACAATTACCATCTGGTACCCAACCCCTTTGACCCCCAATTGCCCAGGACAATATTCTACAGCCACTCCCATACGCACATTAACATCAGTGCCATGGCTGGGAGGCGAGGATTCCGTAAGGGTGGCAAAGGTGGAAGAGCCACAAGTGGTGGCCGTGGTTGATCCGGTAGGGGACGTGGTCGTTACTTGCAGAGTGAGCCTGTCCCCCCATGTGTGGAGGACCAGTCAAGGGCACCCATAATCCCCCCCCCCTCCTGTTGAGGCTGATGTGGCTGACACCATCCATGCTCAGCCCTTGTTGGACCAGCCCATTGTGGCACCAGACCTGGCTGACTCCATGGCTGACTTCCAGGTCAGCAGGCCTATGACACGTGCGCTGGTGCACGTTGATGTCACCATGCCACGTGCATCTGGGGCAGCAAGGTCATCTGCTGCACCAAGTAGGCAGGGCGGAGAGGCTGCAGGGGCAGCTGCGGCTCCATCCACCCCAGCCCTCACACACCCAGCCCAGACAGTGTCGGTCCTAGTCCATGCTGCTGACATTCCCCCTGACACCATCACACTAGAGCCAATGCCTGCACCAACTCCCATGCTGAGTGTGCAATCCCACACTCCTGATACAGAGTCCACCAGGGCTCCTGCCCCTAGTGTCCAGAGCGGCGCAGGACACTCAGGATCACCACCACCTTCCAAGCGGAAGAGGAAGAGTGCTCGTCCGGCACAGGCTGATGCCCCAGACACGGCTACACAGTCCGGCCCATCCAGGAAGCCCAGCTTCACGGATGACGAACTGAATGCACTTGTCGAGTATGTGTCCGCACATGACAACGAGATGGTCATTGTTGCAGGATCCAAGACCACACCTGCACAACGCCAGGCACACTGGCAGACCGTTGCGGACATCGTAAGTGCCCTTGGAATCGTGAGGCGCACAGCCAATGATTGCTATAAGCGCTGGAATGACCTAAAGCGCAGGGCAAAGAGTAAGCTGGCCTCAAGTCATGCCGCAACTCTAGTGACTGGAGGTGGGTCTCCAGTAGTAGACATGGAACTCACTCCACATGAGTCAGTCGCTGGGACCTACGTCACGGAGGAACAGATCCAAGGCGTGGGAGATCTGGCTGATTACGAGGCATTGTCCGGTGAGTGCACATGCATGTGTGTGTCATCCATGTGCATGGTGTGTGTGAGGGCTTCTGTTTGTGTGACAGGTGAGAGTGTGTGCACCTGAGTCGTATGGGTCAGCCATGTGCTTCATGCAATACATCCTGCGCAGCTGCATTTGGCCATAGCAGTATCCCTTCACACAACAGTAGACATCTAGCCCAACTGCACGCCAGTTGCCCTTGAAGTGTCACCTTGCCACAACATTGTTGCTTGATTTTTCATTGTTCATTTAGTCAGATTGTTTGCATTCCACCACTATTACTAGGCATGTCGCAGTCCTCTAGTCACATGTCTGACATGGCTATGGTAAAGTGGAGTGACTTTGTTACCTGGATATCATTTGTACAAACATGTCCCTGTGCAATTGCACCATTTCGGACTGGCAGCTCCAGGTGAAGAATCTGACCTGTTTGAATTAGAAAAGCTATTACATGCGGGAACTGGACTGAATGAATAGGTGCTGCCCTCCTCTCCATCTTCACTCAATAGCAATGGTACATGCCATCTGTGTGATGGCATGTGTGTTTCACCTGCCAATCACAGGCCAATGTGTGATGCCACTGCCAGGCAGCATGCAGAAAATGTGTTCATCTTCCATCTTGGTGTCATCAGTGTGTGCCATTTGCCTGCCCTTCATACGCAGTGAGGGTGCATGCATGGGAGGGTTTCAGTCATGTGGGACATGTGTCAAACAAGTACTGGTTCTCTTGCTTCTCAGCCCTCATTGTGTGCCATGGTGCTAATGCCTGTTTCCATTTCTTTGTTTTAATGTCTTTGCAGGGGAAGACGCACCTGATACTGCTGGGGTTGTGGAGATGGTGCAGACCCAGGAGGGGTCCGAGGGCCGACCAACCACCAGTAAGGGACGTGGTGTGGTGGTGGGTGAGAACCCACAAGTGCTGCAGGTCCTGCTCTCAAGGGGTGTCTCTGGCTGCACCTCCCCCGAGCTGTACTCAGGTGTTGATTCGGATGAGACCTACGTGCCGTCGCAGGTGAGTGTTCCAGGGAGGGATTCTGTTCTGTCTCACCCACCTGCACCAGGGTCAGAACCCTCAATGGGGATGTCAGTGTTGGCAGCTACGCCTTTGGTGGTTACGGATGCAGGGTCACACTCCGCGACATCTGATCCTGTTCCTGGGCCAGCAGATCAGAGGGGGAATGCAGTCCTGCAGCCTCAGGCAGTGCCGGCACAGCAAGGCGCAGTTCGCCTTGCCCCAGACAGGTGTGGTGCCCGCCGACGTGGTGGCCGTACGCCACCTGGCAATACCGCATGGGAGCAATCCATTTACGGTACGGCAACCCAACAGGCAGCATCATCCGAGATGATGGCTCAGGCCATGGATAGGGTGGCCACTTCCATTGTCCCCCCTGAAAGGCTGATGGAGCGACTAGAGCAGGCAACCGACTCCATCTGCCAGTCACACAGGGAGGACATGTTGGGGTCCAACAGGGACAGGCGGGCGGCACTGGCAACTCTGCAGGAGGCCATCTCCATTGAGTCCCAGGGCCACAGGGAAGCCCTGAGGCAGGAGCTCCTTCACTTCAGGACGACTCTTGTTGAGCTTGAGGCTTCAACACACCAAAGGACAGAACAGCAGCTGGAGCGTCTCACCTGTACGCTCTCAGCTGAGATGCAGGCAACGAGGGCGGAGGTCCGGGCATCCCGTGAGTTGTTGCATGGGGACCTCCGCACACTCGTCCTCCAGAACCAGACCTACCACACCCGCATGCTTGCAGCCATGGAGGAGCAGACTAGGGCCTTGCGTGGGCTGCCTCCCATAGTGCAACCACCTCCGGATGCAGCTGCACAGGGTGATAATAGCGACAGCAGTGATACTCCCACAATAGGGTAGCCGTGTGGGCCATGAGCCCATGGAGGTGTTTTTTTTCCCAGGATCCACGCAGGTGGGTTCTGGTGTGCATCCTGTCCTCGGACCTCCTGGGTGGCCTCCCCAACCCCCCCGGGCCCTTCAATGGCCATTTTTTATTTTTTTTTATTTTTATTTTTATTTATTTTATTCCCTATTTTTTTGGGACGATTTGTTGGCTTCCGTGGTTCCTGTGGGCATACGCTGCATTGTGGCTGGGCACATGCAGGCTTGTAATGTATTTGGTTCAGATGCTTGGGTTTGAGTCACACACACCCCTCCTGCTTCCCGTTTCCATGGGCTTGCAAAGGGTGTGCCCAAGTGACAGTGAATTACACAGTGACGTTGGACTCCCATGAGCTGTGTGGGCAGTCTGTAGTCAATACTGTGTATACATTCCTAGTGCATATTGCTGTTGTGTTGTACACTGCATGTTGCATTGATGTGTAACTCATCTTCTGTGTCTACCTCCCAATTTGCAGGTCCCTTCCTCATGTCTACACAAGGACCTCTAGTCTGGAGATGTGGTCCATGTTGGCAGCAGTGCACCTACAACTCTACATGGCGCCAACACTGCACAGTTGGTAGTGGTGGGAGTGCAGGCATTTCCAGGTGGTGAGACTACTAATATTTAACATTAGTGATGGCATGTTAATGGTAGTACGTGCTCAAGTTTGTTGTTGGTCCGGCATTACTGTGAGCATTTCAGGTGTTGCAAGTATCTAATAGGGACACTGTACATTGTGACACTAGTGTCATGTTGTGTGGATTACTTTGTTTACCTGCAAATAGCATGACATGGCACGGTGTGTGGTGTGGCGGTGCTGGGGTTGGGTTGGCTGACATGGCACTGTCCTCTTGTTGCATTTTGCAAGTGGGTATTCATTTTAGCTGCTTGAATGTGCAACTTCACAAAACTGCATTGGTGGTGTCTGTGTGGGTAGGGATGCACACATTGTGACACTTCCAGGTGAACAATCTCAGGCTGATATGGTTTTCACGGTTCTTTCTCCAGACATTCAGGGTCAGTGTCAGGTTGAGTCATCATTGATTGTCAGATGGAATGTGGCAGGGCAGTGTGCACTCCACAGGGGTGTGATTTCTATGTGAAGTAATTAGCCACTAGCTGTGTACGGGCTGCCTCCCCCCGTGCCCTTTCCCCTCCCATGCGCAGCGGCTGTGCATGTGGTTAGGGATGGGGGGGCACCACCATGTCCACGGCCAGGCCCCGGCGTGTTGCAACGTTGTGCAGGACACATGCTGCCACTTTGATCCTGCACACTACTGGGGGAGCGTACAACAGCTGCCCGCCAGAACGGTCAAGGGAGCAAAAGCGTGACTTCAGCACTCCGAATGTGCGCTCCACTATGCCCCGGGTTGTAATGTGGCCTGCGTTATATCTTACCTGGGGTGGCGTGGTGGGTTTCCGAATTGGCGTCATCATGTGGGGGCTGAGAGGGTAGGCACTGTCCCCTGTGGAGGTGGTGATTGGTATCATTGGTGGGGTTGTGACCTTGCTCAGTATCTGCATGTGCAGTGGCATTCATACTCACCAAGCAGCCATGTATCGCCATGCCGCCCAGCTTCTAGGTCCCGGCTTAGGGTGGTCATTCGGTAAATGAAGCTGTCGTGGGTGGACCCGGGATAGTTGGCATATACTGAGGTGATGATTCCCTTGGCATTACATACTACCTGCACGTTGATGGAATGCCAGTGCTTGCGGTTCCTATAGATGTGCTCAGATGCCCTGGGGGGACGTAGAGCCACATGGGTGCAGTCGATGGCACCTAGCACTTTGGGGAATCGTGCCACAGCGTAGAAATCCAGGGCGGCAGCATGCCTTTCTGCAGGGGTTCTGGGCAGGTATATGTGCCTGCGGACTGATGGGCGTGCAGTGATGATGTTCAAGACCTGGTGTGGGCAGCGTGACTGGGTGGCCTGTGATACACCACCCACAATGGCACTTGTCCGCTGAAATGATCCAGTGGCTAAGAAGTGCAGTACATTGAGGACCTTCTCCAGGGGGCTGAGTGCTTGGGAGCACAGGGTGGGTGATGTGAGGTCATCCTCCCACTCACTCACCAGGTCCAGTATGATGTGTGGTGGAAACCTGTACCTCCCATGCACCTGGTCATCAGGCATCCCGAAAAGGCTGGTTCTGGGTGTGAATATTCTGGCCCTGACTATCCTCCTCCTCCTTTGGTAGGCCACGCCCACTGCTGCTAGGAACGGTATGTTCATCCTGGGTCTGAGCTTGTTATTTTTTTAGCGCGAAAATTAATGCGTCGCGCGTGTTGTAGGCGAGCGTGTGACCCGCGCACCCCTGAAATACAGTACCCAGTCCAATAGCGTGTGGAAATTCCCGCGCACACCGGGATACAGGTGCGCTGACGTACTTGTGTGTGTAAGTGTCCGCGCACACCTGATATACACGTACATAGGACAATCGCGTGTACTCGCACTTTTGTCCAATTACACGCGATGACACCCTGACGTGCTGTCCAATTACACGCAATGAGACTCTGCCATGCTGTCCAATTACACGCGATGACACTCTGACGTGCAGTCTTTCCACGTGTGCTCTGTCATCATGTGCTGTGTGGGAAACACCCGTGCGGGTCACGTCACAGACGCGCTTACGCGCTGAGGGCCTTTGGTCCAATAGATCCGCGTATGCGTGCTGACGCACTTACGCGCTAAGGGCCTTTCCTCGGTTTTCACGCTGACGTGCAGGATTTTCACGTGCCAAATCACTCCGTACCAAGCTGGCCACGCGTAAGCACACGGAAGACCACGCTCCTGCCCAGAAGGCCGGACTACTGCCCCCCAGAGCCCCGAGCACGCTCCCACCTGCCATCTGCTGCTGCCTGACTGCCTGCTGCCCACGTGCACTGCCATTTGCTGCCTGCACATCAGCCAGGGGTGCTGTTGCTGTGACCACCCCTGCTGGAACCGAAGACTCCCGACTGGAATTCCATCGCTCCACAGCCCAGCCCCAGGACCCAGTTGCCCACCCACTCCTGCCTCTGGGGTTGTCATGTCGGGGCAAACACCATCTGTGACCACTGACAACCCCCGGCCAGAGAGGCAGAGGGGCACCAGCTTCAGTGCCACCGAAGTTGGTGTCCTGGTCGAGCAAGTCCTGGGGCAGTATGATGCCCTCTTCGGAAGTTCCCGCGGCGACAAGGAAGGACGGACTCGGATCTGGACTGACATCGTGACTGCCATCAACGCGGAGGGGGTGGCAGTCCGGGACTTACAACATGTCAGGAAGCGCTGGGAGGACTTCAGGTCCAGGACCCTGAACAAGGCCGGGCGCCTCTTGAAGGCTGCGGATGCCAAGGGGCGCCGGGGCTACTTGTCGGAAGAACAGATGGGGGTCCTGGTACGCATATCCCCAGCCCTCCACGTCCAGGTCCTAGAGAAGCAGACCCGTCTGGAGTCGAGCGGTGAGTGTACATGCATCCTGATTGTGAGCAGTGCGTGTGGTGATTATTCGGCATTGTGCCGGTTGCACATCTGTTTGTATGGGGTCGAGTATGGGTGGGGGTGTACAGGGCCGTGACACATGCGAGGGCTGTAATGTGTGAGACATGGATGGTGCTTGTGTGTGTGGGCTTGCATGGCAAATGCAGTTATGCGTGCACACATGTTTGGATGAATGTGTATGTAAGTAGACATGTCCGTGATGTCAGGCATGTATGTTGTTTTCGGCTGCATGTATGAGCACTGTGTACATGTGCATGTGTGTGTATTTGTCAAGGGTGCAACAGTGATGCAACATGGATGCATGTGACAGCGGTATGTGGAAGCCTGATTGGCAGATGTGAAATGGATGCCCGTCTGAACAGTGCAACACTTGGCAGAGGTGTAGACATGCATGCAAGTGTGGTGCTGTGTGTACATGTGTGGTGCACTTCCTGTGTTGCATGTGATGTCTGGCTCCCCTTTGGCTGCTGATGCTGTTGTATGTGTAGGGATGGTGGTGGCAGTTGCGATATGGCTGTGGGATGGCTCATGTGTGTGAGTTGCAATGACATGTGTGTTGGGGATTGTGATGACATGTCTGAGGTTTGCCAATGCCACTCATGTGCAACTGTCATGCATGTATGTGTCCATTGTACAGTGCCCTGATGCCTGTGTTTTGTTTCTCCCTGTCTGCAGCGTCAACTGATGAAGAGGGCGGAGAAGGTGCTGTGGAGCACAGCGCCGGGGATCCGACCGCCAGCCGGAGACGCAAGGCCCGGCTCCCCTCCCGTGTTGTCATCTCGTCGGGGAGTGAGGAGTCCGGTGCCGCGTCCCAGGCCGCAGCTGCCGGGAGGAGGTCCAAGAGGCGGAGGTTGCAGTTGGACTCCTCGGCAGCAGAAGGGGCAGCTGGGACCCCACAGGGCCCAACAGGGGAAGATGGCACGGAGTCATCCATGTTGGTGGGGGTTTGGTGGAGGAGGGGGCCGTGCAAGCACCAGAGAGGTGGTCTGGAGGTGGGGATCCCACTGGTGCTAGTGGTGCAGTGCAGGACCAGGGACAGGAGGCAGCACAGGCGGCCGCGGAGGTGCCTGTGTGCAATCCTGTCCCCGATCCTGTCCCTGCATCATCTTGCACCAGCAGGGATGCCTACGTCCAGACCCATTTTCAGGCAGGGGATGAGCTGACGTCAACTGGCCTTCCTCTGCCTGCGGACGTGGCCATCCAGGTCCGGGTTGAGCCTGTCCTGGCTGGTGTGGCGTTGCGTCAACGGCCATGCAAGGTGACCTGCAGTCTTTTCATGGAGAGACTGCACGTCATCTCGAATGGCTCGTTGACCACGTCAGCCTGCTGGGACAGGTCACCCAGGCCGGATTCCTCCATCTGATGGGGCTTGCTCCGACCCCCTCCTCAACTGGACCCCCTACGTGCCAGTCGTCCTCTGTGCCATCTTCCCACCCATCAGTCATCTGGGTGCCCTGTGGAGCTGCCTCTGACGGTGCGGCCAGGCTGGTGGAGGAGGCATCCCTGCCACAGTCGGGAGTCGGAGGTCCAGCAGGGGTGGCCATATCAACAACTGCACCCCAGCTGGCGGAGAATGTGCAGGCAGCAGGAGGCAGTGCACGGGCAGAGGCAGAGCAGCAGCAGCAGCAACATGGTGGGAGACATGAAGGCTCGGGGCTTTCGACATCGGAGGGGCAGGCATCGGCCAGAGGGCAGGGGGACCCAGGACAGAGAGTGTCTTCCGTGTGGCAGCGGTTGGGCCACGCCTTAGGTGCGGAGCGGCGGCGGGCGGAAGAGGCGCGGCTCACAATGGTCAGGGCGGAGAACTCCATGCGGAGGGCCCTGAGGCGGGCCGAGTGCCTCGAGGCAATCCGCAGGGGGTTTGAGGAGGACACGGCGTCGTCCCTGCGGACCCTCGGGGCCATGGAACTGGACCGCCTCCGGGACATCGAACAGGAGTTCGATGATGCCCTGGCCCGGGACACCACGGAGTGAGCCGCTGGACTTGCCCGCCGCCTTTGTATATAGTTCTTTAGTTTTAGGTTTCCTTTCTTTCTTATTATGATTTGGAGTCGACGGACACTGCTCCACTTTTTGTATATAGATGATTTTTGGGTAGGTTTTTTAGTAGGTTTCCTTTGTTCAGTTGGGCTCATGGACCCTTGGTAGTTTTTTACATAGTTCGTTATTGCATGGAGATTTTTTAACTTTTGACTTTGGGCAAATATCTTTAGGATTCTGATTTTCAGTTTTGTGTTTTTATACGGACATGCAGCTTTTTTTTCTCATTCACATTGTAGTTTGTTTTCTTTCTTTAGCATTCTTTATTTTTTTCAATACAATTTTTGTTTCCATACTTCACTGTGTGGTATCATCTCATTGGTTTCATGCATGTCATGTTGTGTGTTTTCCCATTCAATTGCAACCATTGTGTGTGGTGGACATGGGTTCATTAGCTTAATGAACATTGGGGGTGTAACATGTGATTTCCATTTCCATGTGGGTGAATGGGTTACTTGGTAGGGCTTTTTGGCTGTGGTGGCTGTCCATTACGCACATGATTGGGGATTGTGAGGACCTGGTGGGGGCTGCCCCTGCACTGCTGGGGGGTGGGGGTGGTGGGAGACATGAGTGGGGGCCTGGTGGAGGGTGCCCCTGCACTGCTGGGGGGTGGGGGTGGTGGTAGACATGAGTGGGGGCCTGGTGGAGACTGCCCCTGCTCTGCTGGGGGGTGGGGGTGGTGGGAGACATGGATGGGGGCCTGGTGGAGGGTGCCCCTAGTGGCGGGGGGTGGGGGTGATAGGGGACATGAGTGGGGGCCTGGTGGAGGCTGCCCCTGCACTGCTGGGGGGTGGGGGTGGTGGTAGACATGAGTGGGGGCCTGGTGGAGGCTGCCCCTGCACTGCTGGGGGGTGGGGGTGGTGGGAGACATGGATGGGGGCCTGGTGGAGGGTGCCCCTGGTGGCGGGGGGGTGGGGGTGATAGGGGACATGAGTGGGGGCCTGGTGGAGGGTGACCCTGGATGCTGGGGGGTGGGGGTGGTGGGAGACATGAGTGTGGGCCTGGTGGAGGCTGCCCCTGCACTGCTGGGGGGTGGGGGTGGTGGGAGACATGAATGGGGGCCTGGTGGAGGCTGCCCCTGGTGGCTGGGGGGTGGGGGTGATAGGGGACATGAGTGGGGGCCTGGTGGAGGGTGACCCTGGATGCTGGGGGGTGGGGGTGGTGGGAGACATGAGTGGGGGCCTGGTGGAGGCTGCCCCTGCACTGCTGGGGGGTGGGGGTGGTGGGAGACATGGATGGGGGCCTGGTGGAGGGTGCCCCTGGTGGCGGGGGGGTGGGGGTGATAGGGGACATGAATGGGGGCCTGGTGGAGGCTGCCCCTGCACTGCTGGGGGTGGGGGTGGTGGGAGACATGAATGGGGGCCTGGTGGAGGCTGCCCCTGGTGGCTGGGGGTGGTGGGAGACATGGGTGGGGGCCTGGTGGAGGGTGACCCTGGATGCTGGGGGGTGGGGGTGGTGGGAGACATGGGTGGGGGCCTGGTGGAGGCTGCCCCTGGATGCTGGGGGGTGGGGGTGGTGGGAGACATGGGTGGGGGCCTGGTGGAGGGTGCCCCTGGTGGCGGGGGGTGGGGGTGATAGGGGACATGAGTGGGGGCCTGGTGGAGAGTGACCCTGGATGCTGGGGGGTGGGGGTGGTGGGAGACATGAGTGGGGGCCTGGTGGAGTCTGCCCCTGCACTGCTGGGGGGTGGGGGTGGTGGGAGACATGGATGGGGGCCTGGTGGAGGGTGCCCCTGGTGGCGGGGGTGTGGGGGTGATAGGGGACATGAGTGGGGGCCTGGTGGAGGCTGCCCCTGCACTGCTGGGGGGTGAGGGTGGTGGGAGACATGGATGGGGGCCTGGTGGAGGCTGCCCCTGGGGGGTGGGGGTGGTGGGAGACATGGGTGGGGGCCTGGTGGAGGGTGCCCCTGGTGGCTGGGGGGTGGGGGTGGTGGGAGACATGAGTGGGGGCCTGGTGGAGGCTGCCCCTGGATGCTGGGGGGTGGGGGTGCAGGGGGACATGAGCAGGTGTGCAGGGTAGTCCCCTGTTTTGTGGGCTGCCTGCAGGGGCCGTCGAGGGTGTACAGGGTACACCTGTGAGGACCCACCCAGCCTAATAGCGTGTGGAACTTCCCGCGCACCCCTGAAATACACGCGCCCAGGCTATTCGCGTGTGGAACTTCCCGCGCACCCCTGAAATACACGTACCCTGCTGAAATCGCGTGTAAAACTTCCCGCGCACCCCTGAAATACACGCGCCCAGGCTATTCGCGTGTGGAACTTCCCGCGCACCCCTGAAATACACGCGCCCAGGCTATTCGCGTGTGGAACTTCCCGCGCACCCCTGAAATACACGTAGCACGCTGGGAGACATGAGTGGGGGCCTGGTGGAGGGTGCCCCTGGATGGTGGGTGTGG
Organism: Ambystoma mexicanum; assembly: GCF_040938575.1. NCBI lineage: Eukaryota > Metazoa > Chordata > Amphibia > Caudata > Ambystomatidae > Ambystoma > Ambystoma mexicanum. The sequence goes on along the minus strand of NC_090934.1, from coordinate 201,324,983 downwards.
GGGTGGTGGGAGACATGAGTGGGGGCCTGGTGGAGGGTGCCCCTGGATGGTGGGGGGGGGGGTGGCGGTGGTGGGAGACATGAGTGGGGGCCTGGTGGAGGCTGCCCCTGGTGGCTGGGGGGTGGGGGTGGTGGGAGACATGAGTGGGGGCCTGGTGGAGGCTGCCCCTCCACTGCTGGGGGGTGGGGTGCAGGGGGACATGAGCAGGTGTGCAGGGTAGTTCCCTGTTTTGTGGGCTGCCTGCAGGGGCCGTCGAGGGTGTACAGGGAACACCTGTGAGGACCCACCCAGCCTAATCGCGTGTGGAACTTCCCGCGCACCCCTGGAATACACGCGCCCAGGCTATTCGCGTGTGGAACTTCCCGCGCACCCCTGGAATACACGCGCCCAGGCTATTCGCGTGTGGAACTTCCCGCGCACCCCTGAAATACACGCGCCCAGGCTATTCGCGTGTGGAACTTCCCGCGCACCCCTGAAATACACGTACCCTGCTGAAATCGCGTGTAAAACTTCCCGCGCACCCCTGTAATACACGCGCCCCGGCTATTCGCGTGTGGAACTTCCCGCGCACCCCTGAAATACACGCGCCCAAGCTATGCGCGTGTGGAACTTCCCGCGCACCCCTGAAATACACGTAGCACGCTGGGAGACATGAGTGGGGGCCTGGTGGAGGGTGCCCCTGGTGACTGGGGGGTGGGGTGGTGGGAGACATGGTTGGGGGCCTGGTGGAGGTTGCCCCTGGTGGCTGGGGGGGTGGGGGTGGTGGGAGACATGAGTGGGGGCCTGGTGGGGGCTGCCCCTGCACTGCTGGGGGTTGGGGGTAGTGGGAGACATGAGTGGGGGCCTGGTGGAGAGTGCCCCTGGATGCTGGGGGGTGGGGGTGGTGGGAGACATGAGTGGGGGCCTGGTGGAGGGTGCCCCTGCACTGCTGGGGGGTGGGGGTGGTGGGAGACATAGGTGGGGGCCTGGTGGAGGCTGCCCCTGCACTGCTGGGGGGTGGGGGTGCAGGGGGACATGAGCAGGTGTGCAGGGTAGTCCCCTGTTTTGTGGGCTGCCTGCAGGGGCCGTCGAGGGTGTACAGGGAACACCTGTGAGGACCCACCCAGCCTAATCGCGTGTGGAACTTCCCGCGCACCCCTGAAATACACGCGCCCAGGCTATTCGCGTGTGGAACTTCCCGCGCACCCCTGAAATACACGCGCCCCGGCTATTCGCGTGTGGAACTTCCCGCGCACCCCTGAAATACACGCGCCCAGGCTATTCGCGTGTGGAACTTCCCGCGCACCCCTGAAATACACGTACCCTGGCTAATCGCGTGTATAACTTCACGCGTATCCCTGATATGCACGTTACCCGCTTTGCGTTCCTTGTTTGGCAGCCCTGTAAACTGGTCCAGGGTTAGCGCAGCCCTTTGCGATGATTTAGCGATTTTGATGGCTTTTCCTTGCGCGAGGGCGTTCTTGGGGGCGTTACTGGCGCTGCTGCAGGGTCGCTGCGATACTCTGCGCCACGGCTGGTTTGGGAGCCTAAAATCCATGAATACGCTGTGCGCGGAAATCGGTTTTAGCGCACGTGCCTGGCGCAGACAATCGCACCCGGACACTCTGCGCCAGCCGCTTGCGACACTTTTCTGCGAAATTCTATGAATTACCCTGTTTGTCTCAGCCCTACTGGCCTTTCTGAGGTCATTGACCTGCACCCGTGTACTCTTCTGAATATTAAATGAATACCCTCAGCAGTCCGTATGGAAGCAAACTCAGAAGGATGAAACATCTGCACCCCTAATGCATGACTGACACATTCCCAGCCCTATAGGCTTTCAGAGATCCATGTCTGTTATGAATTCCCCATATTGTTATATTATATGCCTCAATAACACACAAAGCATCAACCCCTGAATTGTGAAAAGAAGACCAAGGCACGCCTAACATGTAACTGACACTGCTGGTCTAACATGCAATCTTACAATTCCTCACTTCAACTTTACTAAATTGATCGAGTTCAGAATGATGAGAAGCTGCACTCTTCTTACCTCGATTCCAACTGTAGACCGGCAGGTTACAAACAGATCTCTGCAGTAGGTGCATTAATCTGCTGAGATATCTTACTGCAGATTATCATGTGCCAACCTGCTTGGATAACATTCACAGATGCAAAAGACCCCATTACCTATTGCTAGCCCTGCAATGCAGCGTTGACCGGCCCCTCCCTTTCTCCGAAACCTTTTCTCCCTTTCAGAAGTCTTTTAAGTTATTTTGTGTATGTTTTTTGTACCAGTCATCTCAAACCTGCCCACACATCGCCCGAACGTCCCTGAAAATGTATAGCTCTTAAAGGTGATTCATGAGGATTCGGGCTGGATAACATCTATCTATGAACTCACAGGAGATTGTCCGAGCTTGCAGATCACTATTTCGAACATTTACACAGACTTAGGCAATACGTTTTTCATGTGGAAAAGATTTGGGTGCTATGCGCAAAGAGGTGATTTGAGATCTCAAAGGAGCAGTGAGTTTGCATAGGGGCAGGGAGTGAAAAGGAGATGAGGGTCTCCATCTGGAAAGTGGCCTGCAGAGGAGGTTCTAGAATGTTGAATTAAGTAGGAGGCCAAACATGCAAGGGCAGTGCCCTGGGATCTGAGGTGCAAGAGAGTCATGAGGAGAAATGAGATGTCAAATGCATCAAACGCAGAAGAGTAACTGGGCAGGGATGTCATTTAGGGGTCTTCCTTGCTACCCCTGTGGTCTCCCTTGCTACCCCTAAAAAACAAAAAACAAAAATAAGAATGTTTTTTTAAATTGAGGCTTCTGGGCTCTGGCCAGCAGCATGTGGCTCTTTGTTTCTGGAGTGGCTGGTTTTTTCAACAGCTATAGCCGGTAAGATAGCTCAGTGGGTTGAGAGCTTGCTTCTGCAATGTGTGTGTGATCTGCAGGCTGCAGGTTCGGCTCCCGGCAAGGGCAACTCAGCCTTTCATCCTTCTGAGGTTGATAAATGAGTACCAACACAAGTTGGGTGATATTGTATGTATAGTTCTTCTATATGAAGCGCATAAGCGTAAGTGCTATATAATAACACATCATTACTGTTCAGCCTTGGTTGTCTGCTTGCGTTCACAGTAATTTGGTAATATGGGACTATGCGCGCTGATTTTAATGATACATATGGTGATCCATTCTTGTATGAAATGTATATAACTTTACAGTGATATCGTAACCATATTTGTCGTAGTGTATTAATAAACAATGCTATGTGATGCCAGTTACTGTTTTTTCAAGGGATACAGGGTTGTGTTCCATCTGCCACTTCCTGTTATTTCAACTGGTAAAGGGTTGTGTTCCATCGTTTCCTGTGATGTCACTTCGGGGTGGGGTCAAATGACATCACTTCATGTGATGTCATCAGAGGTCAAGGGTCATGTCATGTCTCTTCCGCTACCCCTGGCATTTTGGTGAAATGACGTCCCTGGAATAGGGAGACTGGAAAGGGGGTGTTGCGCAACCAGAGGCCCAGGAAGTGTGCTGCAGCAGTACAGCTAGTGCTGGCTCTACAGGATTACCCGCTGTCCGGATCCAATGGAAAGAGTTACTTTAAAGGAGCATAGCTGTAAATGTAGTGGAACACTAATTTGACACCAGGGGGAGGAAACAAATGCATTTTGTTCGCCAATATAGTGAACAACATCCCCATGGCTCAATGCACCAAAAACCGGTGTCGCAAAAACACCTGACGGGGAAGCCCAGTGTATTGATGGCAGGGAGGAAGACCTCCCAAACACAGTAAAGAAAGAAAAGTGAAAGAAAACAAAACAACGTGTGTGGCCAATGGACTACTAGGCGTAGTATCTAAAGCGCCTACCCAGCTCCACACTACTACTAAACCAGCAGTGAACCCAATAGTAAAGGTGAAACAGGCACAGCCCAACAGGTATCCCTCCTACCTTTTTGTAATGGGAGCCAATGGTAGGAGGGGTGTGAGCTAGAAGTGTGTGAGCAGGAGGGTTGTGTGCTGGATCAGATGCAACCCAAACAATAATTGTATCTTGGAACCAAGATAAATAAATGTCTAAAAAAGGTTCTATAAAAATAGCATCTTTAATTGAAACTAACAAAATTGCACACAACTAATAAGCCCACTTCTGGCCCACCCAATATAAGGGAAAACACAGAGAAAGAAAATTTTGAATTAAAGGGGCAGTCTAGGCTGGTACTTAGGCAAATATGTTACATCAAAATGTCAAAGTTACCAGGGTTCTGGTCTTTTAGGGCTCATGAACTGCGATCCAGGTTTGTTGGTGTCAGACCATGAGTCAGGGTGCCTTCAGTGCCAGGCTGGGGCTTAGTCAAAGAGCGACTGTGACAGGTTCCAACAGTGCAGTGCGGTTCGACAGCTATGACAGCTGGTGGATCGAATATGTTGGAGACGGGAGGCAGTGTCAAGTCAGCAGAGCTGGAAGATTCAGCAGCCTCCGGTACAGCAGCAAATGTGATCGACTGGCTCAACAGACTATTATGGTACTGCAGCCGCGATGACTTGGAGCTTGAAGAAGCAGGGGTAACCAGGCCTCAGATGCGGAGACAGTGGGGCTTCTGCATGAAGCAGCACTCCGTGATGCAGAGGCGGTCAAGTAGTGAGATCGAAGATTACTCTAGTGGTTTCCATGTAACAGCTTGTGTGGTGTCATAGGTCCCCAAACTGGCTTTGAGGAACTTCAGAGATGTAGGGAGAGCAGGGGTCATTTGCTACATCCTTTGTTTGCTATGAGACCCAGTCTATGTTTTCAGGGTAAGGTGAATACTTCCTTCTGCCCTTTCCAAGATGAATGGTTTGTAGGGAGCACTTGCAGGATTCTGTCACCTACAGTGAGCAGGTTGTGCGGTAGCAGTGTTCTCAGGTGCATTACGCTTTCTCCAGCCAGCCGGCCATCCCAATAAGGCCCTTAGGATGGTTAGGGAGAAGAACTTTCCTATCTCTTGGCGATCCGGGTCGTCACCTCTCTGTCAGAGGACTTTGGAGTAGAGTGCACTCCCAATCAGGTTCCAGTGAATCCTTTTTCAAGTAGTGTCCAAAGATGAAGTAACTAAAGTAAAGTGGTTTGCTTCTAGACCTCTTTAATGGGTCCAATCAAGGCTACTGTAACAAGTGTTCATTGCTTTGTGATGTCATACCCATGTGATTTGTCTGCGGGAAACAGGGATGGGAAACAGACGTTTGGAAGCCCTAGGAAAATCAAGATGGTGAGACCTCTCTGAGGAATGAAGCTCTCCCTTGGAGTAGTCTAACTCTTCCTCCTTCCTCTCTCTGCCTTCATCAAAAGGACGCTGGTAACCAGTACCTTGGTATGAGGAGGGCATTGAAATGACACAATTGCCTTTGAAGCTCCACCTCTCAGCTAACTCCCAGGGAGAGTTCTTGTGCCTAAAATAAGTCGATACGTCTTCCCAAGATGATCAAAGAGAGGGTTTTGTTGCTGTGTCCAACCTGGTTGGTTTGGGGAAGCCCAGCCACGACAAACTGAGTACACACCAGGCCATGTCATGAATGGGTCACTGGACCAAGCTGATACCCAAATTATATCAATTGCTTGCTAGGATATAATTGTGTGATCACAGTTTACACCATGTCAAAACCAGACATGGCTTACATTTATTTATTGCACCCTGGCGGGGGTCATGGAGACTCCCAGGCAGTCAGGAAGTGCAGAACAGGGGCTTTATCTCATGCTCTGTCTTACCTCCCACCAGACATCAGGTAAGTGCTCCACTGAATCCTCTCATGATATTTCCCCAATTACCAACTCCACCCACTCCTGCCCCACTTACCTGGATCTTCTTTGTCCCTCGTTGGGAACACTGTCACTTCCCCGCCATGTTAATGGCCACCATTGAAAGTGAGAAGGGACTGCATATAGTTCCCTTATCACTCGCCTATGGTGTCCATAATGTTTTATAGTTTTTTTAAGATGTGAAACAGCAAACACGCTATTTGTCAACTTTAAGAAAAACTATAAGCATACAAGAAAAACATACTGGGGTGCTAATAGCAATATACCCCTACGAGCTTCACTCTGACCCGGTAATGCCCATCAGCGTTTATTGCTTAATTATCGAAATACCACCAGTTTGTCTGCAGGCACACAATTAAAATACTTTGAATCAGAAGTGCTAACAAGCCACCCTGCCTACAGGAATGGGGACTTACCAAATTCACTGCCTGACCTCCTGCTCTGCCGGGACTTGTAATGTCCTGGTGGCACTGGGAAGTCAGGCAGCCAATTTGGTGTTACAAGGACGGCGGCAACCCGCCGGCTGCACCTGCGGATTGAAGCCGTCCTCATAATGAGGCCCAATGATGACAATTAGAGCAGTCATCATGAAAAGAAGTCAGTTGGAGAGAATTGAAAGACTAGGGGATATAGATGGAAGGAAATAGGTGGAGAGAAAATGAAGACATAAACAGTGGAAAAGAGTTAAGAGTGCTTAGGTGCCACTAGCAAGAAAGAATGGACACAAGATGAGGCGCAAGGGAATGTAGGGGTAGTAAAAGGAATTTTTGAATTTTTAATCTTGATTGATTTATTTCGCCCAAAACCGAAACAGAAATAACTGGGCACAGATGATTCAGATAGGACTCCAAATATATGACCAAGAACCAAGAGTCCAGCCAAATATAATATTGAACTCTATTTAAAAAGATGGGTCTTAAGTGATTTCCGAACTTGTAGCAGCGTTTTCTTATTTCTCAACTCCCATGGCAGGTCGTTCCATGATCTGGTGCCGTACACTGCAATATGTCTGTCACCTCTTGAGACGCAGCGGATGGGTGCACGACCAATAACATTTATCAGCAGAGCGCAGTGATAAGGCTGGCTGGTATTTCTTCAGTTATTCTTCAAGATATGAGGGCGCCAAGCTATAGAAGCATTTGTAAATCAAAGAAAGCATCTTGAAGTCAATTCTATCCCTCACTAAAAGCCAATGGAGAGAGCGTCGCATTGCTGAAATTCAAGTAGATTTTGCAACTTTAAAAATGTGTCTTACCATTGCCTTCTGTGCTTTCTGTAGCTATTCAGGTGCTTCATTGGGATGTCAGCTAACATGCTGTTTTCATAATCTAGTTCAGATTTAACCAGTGCCCCTACAATGGTGGCGTGATCTTCTTGTGGAACATACGGAAGGGTTAAGCGAAGCAGGCAAACAGAGTAAAACACTGATTGCAATTTTGCTCCTAGCAGACTTTCGCATTCTAGATCACCTTGCCAGAAAAAGCCCAGGTTCTTCAGTTGGAATGAAATTTTAACTATAGCCCATGAAGCATGGAGTGGGAGGGCATGTTGAATCCTGAAGTAAGAGATATTTCAGCCCGAACATGATCACTTCCGTTTTACTAGGATTGAGTTGTAGCCAGTTCTAGGACATCCAAGTGCCTGTTTCATTCAAACATTGCCCTACCCTATGGAAGGAGTACTCAAAGCTTCCGAGCTTCACAAAGATCTGGGTATCATTGGCGTATGATTGAAATCCGACATCATGTTTCTTCAAAATACCCATTAGTAGTTGCATGTACAAATTGGTCAATAAGGGTGCGAGTGAAGAGCCCTGAGGGACACCACATTTCTGGGGCAGGGAGTCTGACAGGCAACTCCAAAACTGCACCAATGAATGTCTAAAGACTTTCCCAACCTTCCATAAATTATCCAATAAAATACCATGGTCCACAGTACAAAATGCAGTGGACAGATCCAACATCACCAGTAAGAACTCGCCCATGTCTGATAGCTGTTGAAACTCATCCCTGACTGCTAAAATGCAGTCTCTGTTCTAAAGAATTGGGATTGTACTTGTAGAGAGCAAGAGGGGAAGTATAGTGTAACAAAAGACAAGAGGTAAAGTGGGGCAAGACCATGGATTTGCTTAAGATGATAGAGAGGAAGTGGAAAAGAAGGCAGGCACCAAAGAGACAAACGTCTGACAGAGGAGGAGTGAAGTTGGGGGTAGGGGTGCATGCACCTAGTGGGGCTAGGCCAGCAGAAAGCAGCAGAAAGCCTAAATACTCCACTGATGGTACCTCCATGCTGGGAAGCATTATGAAGCACACATGTCATTTATGTGTTATGGCGGTACAATGAAACACCTCATTTTGCATTCAATATAGTACCTATGTAGTGTGTCCACCTGCTGTTACGACTTTAAATGTACACAGATATGATTTCTCCCCTTTTCACTTTGCTTGCCTCGATTCATTTTTTCTTAACAATGTTTTATTTTCATTTACTTTTTTAATCTTTACCTTCTGTGGTAAGTCTTTCCACACTGCCATCTGTACACTGGGCTATCCCTTCAGTCTATTTTAGACACTGGTTGTTGGTGCATTGCATCATGGGTAATGTTTTGAACTAGGTTGCATCTCTCACTATGTATTTCTCTATTCCTCAACAGAACACTGAAGTGTGAAACACGTTGGTTTCCTATTCTCCATGATATTAAATCACCTTTCTACTACAGAGATTCTTTTGTAAAATTATCAAATAGATTGAGGAAGTCAAGGAGCAGGAAGGTGGGATCGGTAGGCAGTAGTAAGAGAGTCACAATTGTGGGTGGGCACTGTTTCTATTAGGGGGCGATTACGAAATACAGGCTGGAGGGGAGCACTGAGGCCATGCGACTTCAGGTAAGGAGTAATACGATTGAACAATACTTTCTTGATTATTTCAGACTTTAAAGTAGTGAAGAAGGAGGGAGACAGGACAGAAGTTAGTAGGATTGATGGGATCAGCCACAGGTTTTGCAAGAGTGGAGTATGGTGGCCACCTTATAGCAGATTGGGGTGATCCCAGAATCAGGGAGCGGCTTAGGAGATTGGAGAGGTATCGAGTTCATTGATATGTGGTGTGCAAAGAGAGCATCAGGGGCACAGGATTGGTTTTGACGAATGGAGAATTGGGCAATTTCAGCTGGAATGGTGTCTAAAAGGTTGACGAGAGAGAAGGAGGTGGCAGTGTGGGATAAAGGGAAGACAGAGTTAGGGGGAGGGTGGAAAAGGAGTTTAGTGGAGTGTTCCTGAATATGGAGATTTTAGAAGAGAAGTAATATGCAGAGTCATTAAAGACAAATGATGGAATGGAGAGCAAATAAGGGGGCAAGCATTAGATGGCTGGTCTTTATTAGCTGCAGGGCTGAGATTGGAGAGAAGACCTACGGGTAGTTTAATAGCACAACTTAGCAGCGTCAAGAGCACAGAAAGGCATGAGAAGAGATGCTTTATAAGCCACAAGAAGAGCTGAGGAGCGGACTTTGCTCCAGCAACATTGGCGGAGTCCCATTTTGGCTCTGAATTGGCAGATCCATGGTTGAACACATGAGCGAGAGGGGGTGAAGTAGACAATGGGAATGGGCTTGGCTGAAGTCAAAGGAGACTGTTCTGTTAGAATAGGTAAGAGGTAGAGAAAGAGCTCAAAAAGAGGACTGCAGTCGACTGCGATAGGGAGCCATCAAATTAGGTCAGAACTTCCATTTGATGATTGAGGTGGGAGGAGCAAGATGGAGGGGGCACAAACACAAGGCAGCGTAGAAAGGAATGATCCCAATGGACGGTATCCATGTGGGCATGGATTGTAGAGAGAAAGACAGACAAACAAGAGGAAGTGAGTTACTATGACTGTGGGGCGATAAGCTACAAAGGGTAAACAGATATTGGTCAGCGAGAGTGGATTTACAGAACTGGTTGAAGATAGATTAGGATATAGTCCATCCGACCCTTAAGAAGAATCCCCCAGTAGGTATCTCTTGCCTGTCACATGTCTGTTTATACTGGCCCCAGTTTATGCACTTCTGACCCCGGTGGTCCATTTTCCATTGCTCTGCTCTATTGAAAGATGAAACGCCATGCACTCCATAAATAAATAAATAAGTTATTAAATAAACAAATAAACACGAGTGCATAAACAAACAAATATATATGTACAAATACATCATCATTGACATTGCTTACTGTCAAACTGTTTCCACAGACGGATGAGCTGGTATTGGTGGAGATGATGACCATTGCAATGCCATCAACCACTTGCACACCCACACAGGTGGGGTCTCTCAGGTGCAAGTCGTCTGAGTTATACCCACTCCTGTCCAGCTGGCATTTGCTCACATTCAGTCTCATGTGCCCTGAGAGGCACTGCACAGTGGGCTCTGGAGGTGAATCTGTAGCGAGATAGGGGCGAGTGTTCAGAAAACCATGAGGTAGAAACTGCATTATGAGATGATAGTGGAAGAGGTACTAAGAGAACCGTCATGACTACTTTTAATGACTAAAAGTAACTCTGTGACCTTTTCCAAAGTAGTAATTATTGAAGTGATTAGCAATAAAATAAAACCCATGTTTACCATTCTTTTCAATGATACATCATTTGGAAAATGGGCTGACACACAATTAAATGATATACTACTAACAACAATAATTATTGTTACCGTAAATGTACATATGATACATAATATGAATAATATTGATAGTACAATTAGACAATGAATAATGGAACACAAACATATATTATTGTTATATCATAAATCACTGCAGTTTTTAGAATTAAAATGAATACAAATACAAATATAAGGTGTGAACAAATGAATACCAAGGATATAGAAATCAGTATTGAAAAGGACTAACAATCACTAAAGATAACGATCATTTGTTATTATGGTTTCCTTATAAATTCCTATTCAGTGCTACATGAAAACAATGGATTCTCCAGAATTGATTTTTCAAAAATGTATTTTTTTTAAAGTAGTATTATAATCCCCTCTCCCCTCTCCTCTCCTCCTCTCTTCTCTCTCCCCCTCTTCTCTTTGTTCCAATCCTCTCCACTCCACCTTTCCCTTGGGACTGCAAGATAATTTGCAACCCTAATGGCTAGAGTGGGAGGAGGAACCATTACATGAAATAAAATCCTGCACAACCAGGCCCTAGTTTTTGTGTCAGGTTAACACTTTTGCTTGTCTTCGCCTCAGGTGCCTAATTATTGTTTGCCTTAGGCTAGTATTGCCAAGTTTGGTCACATTTCTGTCAATTTGATTTGATGGGGAAACTACAGTCTGTGGTTGGCGTGTGTTAGAAGGATCTGTGTGAAATGACCGAATGCAAAAGTCTGACTACCAAAAGTCTGACTTTTCTTTTTTTCTTTCAATTTTTCCTCAAGTATATATGTGGGGGAGACTCCCCACACCTCCCCACCTTACCCCTATACATTTCTATTAACTTTACACCCCCCACAAATATATCTGTGCAAAAATGGGGGTCGGACTTTTGGGGGTTGGATTTTTTGCCCTGAGTAATTTTGTCATATTCTGTGTTAGAACAATGGTCTTGATTGCAAGAAGCACGAGGGGTAGACTCCTGAACACCTTTAGTCATCAATAGCACATCTGTTAGGAATGCAGACGTCACTCTACTTGGCACTCTACACTTGGCTCCTGCATCTCCCGGGTTTAGAGACAAACTAACACCTCAGTAGAAGTACTTTCAATGAAGGTTCTACAAATGAACTGTAAGCTTATTTTGAACTATGGGTTAACATTTTTGCAAATCGAAGTTATGTACTGGGAATGACCACTCTCCAGTATTTGTACACGTTGAGGTTATGTACTGGGAATGACCACACTCCAGTATTTGTACACGTTGAGGTTATGTACTGGGAATGACCACACTCCAGTATTTGTACACGTTGAGGGCATGTACTGGGAATGACCACACTCCAGTATTTGTACACGTTGATGTTATGTACTGGGAATGACCACACTCCAGTATTTGTACATGTTTGGTAATAATCTATGAGAACGAGGGACACCCTCAGATCAAGCCCCACTCAGACATGAGAATGATAGTATTTTTCATCCTTCATAATTCACCCTGTCCCTTTTCCACTCCTATCTGGAGTAAAGTCTGTAAAGCCGGGATTAGATGTGGTAACCACATTACACAGGACCTCCTCCTTCACTCATTACTCACTATATGAAGCTTGCCTGTTTTATCCAGAACCTGTATCAAATGATTTCTCTTTCCCTCTTCACAGGGTTCCTGTAGCCTCCCCCTTTTTACCAGGAGCCTACATTAAGAAGATTCGGGGTACCTGGCTTCGAATGTCATATCTAAGTTGTTCAGAAGAGAGAACACCCTCAAGAGAGGGCTGGGTGATCTAAGTACTGTGACGAGGGAGGAGATCCCGACCCTCAAGAGAGGGCTGGGTGATCTAAGCACTGTGACGAGGGAGGAGATCCCGTGTATAGGAGATTATGATTTGGGACCTAGGTATATCCCCCAGGACCTCCTTACTCATCCCATTTCTCACTGTTGTGTTTGGGTCATGGCTTTCTACAAACTAACTCAATTTGTTTTTATTCTTTTGAAGGTTGTAAGCAAGAATGAAGAGCTATGAAATAAAATGGATATTATAAACCTGGACTTTGAAAAGGCTTTCGCAATAGTGTCACATAAAAACAGTGTTTTCCTTGGTTGCCTTCATTTATTTGCCAATTTCCATAGTTCTCCAAGTATAAAGCTATCTGTCGCAATTTGATAAGGAATTGTATGCAATATTTCAAGAAAGCATTTGACAATAGTTCTGTTCCCAGGAAATACCGAAAACATTAAGTACATAAATACATTTTTGTGGCATTTTATGCCTTTTTTAAAAGTATTTTTCTATTATTCTACACTCTGAAACATTAATAATAATTTTGGTCTTAAATAACATCAAGCATCCAAGGAGCTGTGAAATGTTCTATGTGGTTTGAAATGGCAACCTATGGTCCATGGACATAGCAATTATAAGTGTGGGGATTGTAGTTGAGGTCTGCACACTTTTATTTTGGGTCAATCATTGCTGATAAACAGATACAAACAGTAGGATTTAGTGATTTGGATACTCTTGGAGGGTGGCCGGCTATGTGTAGAACAGGATTGATGTGAATACGAGCACTCTGGTGCACATTGGCTGCAATATTATCTTACTTAACTTCAAAGGATTCAACACTGGGAAAAGGCATGTGGAATTGATCAAGTGAGGGAAGACTGGCAAAAACGCTGTGTTTGGTTGAGAAAATTTGCCTGATCAGACACATAATGTAAATGTTGGTCACATCAGCCTGAAACCTGGCTGGTGACAGAAACCCAGGGAGAACCTAACTAAGAGTGACTGGAAAAAGGTTGACCTTCTGCCTCGTTGTTATCAGAGTATTGCAAACAGAGGCGCCATGGAAGAGACAGGTCAAAGGTTTCGTCAGAAGGCGGAATGAAGGAGCTTCTGTTATTGTCTAGTTCTAAAATCTCATTAAAATATTAGATAACTCTGTTAAGAGTTGTTTTTATGAATTTTGAGTTAGGGCATAAGGTACTCCTCACAATGTTGTAATACTATTGGCATGGTTGGCATTACTTGGATCAGAAGTGAACAATGGTTCAGATTCTCTTGACTGAGACAAAGGTGAAAAAGATGGACCACGTGACTTCTTTCCATGTACCCCATGGCCAATGGAGAAGAGTGTGGATTAATCAAAGATATTACAAAGCCTTCATGATTGTATTTAATTCACTTTGCTCAGCACAAATGAAAGCTGTATTAATTATGTTTGCTACCCGCAGTACCTCTAGCATACTCCCACAAGCAAAAGGTGGGTGGCCTACTGACTTCTGTCCAACAGGCCCTAAAATTGTGAAACAAACAGCAGGGTGAATGAGAGGCTCAGATGGGTATCACCCGCTTTTGTCGAAAGGCAATTTCACGAAATTATTTTTTGCTGCTTTGTTTGCCACATTATTTTTTGCCACAAACATGCAGATGATAATTTGTGGTACGGTTTATAGAAAGGGGACTGGGAAGCTAGAAAGGTGGGCGAGGGCAGTCTCCCACTGCGGTTTGTGGTTAAAAAAAGAGGAAAAAATAGGCCAAAGAAAATTCAGTGAAATTGCCAATCAGCAAAAAATTAATTGCTAAACGCTCATAGAGCCTCCACGTGCCCTCTTTTGACAGAAATTGCTCACATTTGACTGGTGGACTGATGGCTTTGGTGAAGACTGTGCGTGCGGAGGTGGCGTGATCTTGCATACAGCTCCGGTGGGCATCCGGCAGCTGCATTTCCACTCTGGCCGGGATCTTGGAATATTGTATTCAGGATGTCTGGGAATGCTACAGTCAGGTTGCATGACAATGTTTCAATCTGGAGATGTGGGGATGCCATATTGTCGATTTAGGACAGTGTTACAGTTTGTATATATCAAGAAGGTGACACTTAGGTTGCCTGCGAATGTCGCGTTCTGGATCCGTGGGTGCTTCACTCTCATGATACCTGTATAGTAAGCGTTATGGACACCAGTGTGTGTCACATTCTGCATTCTTGGAAATGCTACTTTCAGGATGCCGGGTCAGTGGAATTCAGGACACCTGGAAATGCCACGTCCAAGATACATGGGGTGTTGCTAGGTCTGGAAAAGATCAGGGGCTAAGCTAATGTTGGGACAGGCAGGACAAGGGCTTTGCTAGCATTTTGGTTGTAGCATCTGAACTTCTATCTGGGGCTACAACCAAAAGACCCAGGGCTATAGCCCCCTCAGCCGCCCCCTAGCAACGCCTCTGAACATGGGTGCGTCACTATAAGGATGCTTGAGGATGCACCCCCCTCACTCCCAGCCTTGAGACCTGGTCTTTCATGTAAAATTGTATGATGCACCCGTGGCCTGGCCTGCCCTGTTTGAGCCTTGAGCGTTCCTTCAATGGAGCTCGAGCATGTGATGTTTGCAGAAAGTTTTGCGAGTTGTTTTGCGAGTTGGGGCCGCCGCCCCGATCCTCCCACACTCCCTCCGTGCCTCCCCTCTGTTACCTTGAGAAGTGTATTGGGTCAGGTTGCAGCTGCATGTGTCGTAGGAGCCCTGTATCTCATCTGAAGCGCATGGGGGGAGGTGGACAGAGTCTGTAGAGAGGGAGAAAGAGCACAACTTAGTTCAGACATTTCATCCAAGTCACTTTGCCCTCACCCCCCTTTACTCCGATTTTTCATTTCAAAGAAAGCAACATGGGGTGCAGTAAGGAGTAGACAGTAGCACCCACTCCACAATACAATTGCAGCACTTCCCCCCCCTTTGGGGAGCCAAAGGTGCCACTCACACAGCTCACATACTCCATTCGAGAGTCAATGTCAGGAAAAATAGAGAACACTGACGACACTTATTAAATATCCAAGTGACTCACGCCCTTCAACAATCTTGCTATGAGAGACAGTTACAGAAATTTGAAACAAAAAATAACATCATTCAGTATCGCTATATGAATACACACATGTGCCATTATTCCCGTAGGACTAGGGAGGGGGAAAACCACGGGAACATATTTTGTGTTATTTTCGCCATTAGCCTTTTGTGGTTGGGTGAGAGGGTGTGAACCAGGTGTTCCCACAGCACCACCAACATGTGGTTACATGACAGGCAGACCTGCATCCTGAAGATACCTAGCACTTGTGGTGTCTGAGCAGAATCCTCAGTCACCCGCACCGTCACCATGCTTGGGGCTGACCCCGGGAATACCCGGTTGTATACTAATTGACCTTTTCACAATTGACCTCGGGAGAATTGACCTCAGGAGAATTGACCTAATTTAGAAGGGGGGAACCCTGTGCAATCCCCCACCCAATCCAAAACCCCCCTCAACCCACCACCCAATCCCCTTATATTATTTGTAATCCAAAACCAACCCAATACATATATAAAATAACTAAACTAATATAAAGGTCAATTGTGCAGAAGGTCAATTAGGACCACTATAATTAGGTCAATTGTGCAAAAGGTCAATTGTATAAGGTCAATTTGGGTAATACCGAATCCCCATTTGTGAGATCATCATGAGCTTTATGGGTGGGTTATATAAGGTACTCGGTTGTGAGCAGGCGCAGATGAGGGCAGGGATGGATATGTGAGGAGAACAAGGGATTTTATTCTTGTTGCTTCAGCGCATTTGTGCAGTGAGCCAGGGCTCCTTTCTGAGAACACCACATATGTGCAGTGCACTGAGGGGAAGTGCCCTTCCCAGGCCTCCTTCCCTCACTTTGGAACTGAAGATATTATTCAGGCTATAACAAACCGTAAGTCAGTTCCCCTTGTATCC
Organism: Ambystoma mexicanum; assembly: GCF_040938575.1. Classification (NCBI taxonomy): domain Eukaryota; kingdom Metazoa; phylum Chordata; class Amphibia; order Caudata; family Ambystomatidae; genus Ambystoma; species Ambystoma mexicanum. The sequence continues at coordinate 201,308,845 of NC_090934.1, read as the reverse complement.
TATCCCTCCCTCTGTTGTAAAACATGCATTAATAAACTTGCTCCTTTGCTGACTGAGGCAGTGAACCATTCGCTGGTCACTGGCTTCATTCCACCGGTTCTGAAGCATGCTCTAGTTCTCCCTGAACCCCCTGCTTCCAGTTAACTACCACCCAATCTCTCTTGACCCCTTTTTGATGAAAACCCTTGAGTCCCTGGTCACCCTCTGCTTTCTTCTCTTTTGGAAGAACCTCTTTCTTCAACCCTTTCCAGACTGGGTTTCGACATGAGCAGGTTGTGGAGACTATACTGGTTTCTGTTATGGATGACCTGGCTATGCTTACTGACCAAGGGGCTGTCAGTGCCCTGGTTCTGCTCGACTTATTGACGCCATTTGACACCATCGAGCATACCATCTTGATTGAAAGGCTGAAAGCTGCAGGTATCTCAGGCCTTTTATTGGCCTGGTTTCACTCTTTCCTTGCCGACCATTCTCTCTCTCTGCCCCCTTTCCAGTCTACCTCTGTCTCGGTTACCTGTGGGGTCCCTCAGGGCTCTTCTTTGTCGCCAATTCGCTTTAACGTCTATATGCAGCCGTTGGCTATACTCATCCAATCCTTTGGCCTCTGGTGCTACATCTATGCAGATGATACCCAGATTGTGGTGCCCCTCAACCTTGCCCTTTATGAGGCCTCAGCCAACATCAGGAACTGCATGATTGTGGTGAGTGATTGGATGTGCTGTAATGGGTTTAAATTGAATTACGACAAGACCAGGGTTTTAATCATGGGAGCTCCTTCATGGAACTCGGTCCGGACTCCTGACCTTTGGCCTCCTTCCCTTGGCCCACTCCCTAAACCTGTCGTCAGGGACCTTGCAGTTAAGATATCAGCCACCCTTTCCATGGATGCTCAGGCTAGTTCAATCTGTCAAGGTTGCTTCTTTAAGCTCAAAATCTCATGAAATGGTCCTTCCATACTTGCCCCCTGACATGAGTGCCCCTTGGGGGCGGTCTGTGCCTTTGGTTCCTTTTGTGGCCTGGTTAATAATCACAGGCAGGCGTGAAGATGCAGTTACTATTATTAATTCGTCTTACACACACCTGAAATGCTTCTGGCTTCATAAATGCTTTCTCGACATCATAAGCATAAGTACATATGTGGACCAACTGGATTCACCTGTATTCGGAGTAGATTGTCAAGTCTATTTACTTCTATTCTGTAAGGAGAGTGGAGTGCTCCCTCCTTCCTTCTAGCTCTCCGCGCTCGTAATGCCTTGAGCGGGAAGCTAGCACTCCAGTTCTCGCATCGGATGTCACGAGACTTCACACAGGACTTCCGTTAAGTCCTTTACTCAAGAGGTCAAGTCCTAAAAATTAAAGTGGGGGGACTCATCAACAAACGCAACGGGATGCAACGTCGCCAGAAATTAGCATATGAAGGTGAAATATACACATTTCATTAAATTGGCTTTGCATAACCACCCAAATTGCACAGGACAAATGGAATTTGCCTTTCATAAAATGAACACACAGACACAAAACGAAGAGAGGATATTTTCCTCTAATAGTGTTTTTGAAAATGTTAAAAGGTGTGCATGTTTTAAACTCCAAGAACCAATACAAATATTTTCCTTGGGACTTGCAGTAATGAAATGTGACATTTCACCTTTAGTTGTTTGTTATTTTTCCTCAGGTTATATAGTAGAGCGGTGAAGTGTTTGGCCTGCAAACCATCAGACTGTGGTCTGATCCAAGAGGTCATCTTTAATTCATAAATTCAGAGAGGTCATTCAATGTTTCTCATTTTAGGTGGTGGGACTGAGTCCACCCTCTGAATAAAGTTGGTGGACTCCGTCCCCCCACGTGTACCCTCGATTTGCGCCCTGCTTTACTCTACACACCTCCTTTTGTTGGAAGACTTGAGTTACTCCATCACATAGTCGGTGTATTTTCCTGGTCTTCTTCTTTCACTCTGTGGACGACTGCTCTCTGCTTTCTCTTCCTCTGGTGTCACACTCTTTTTATTGGATCTCTCTTGTCTCACCTCACTTCTTTTGGTACTGACTTCCACTTGGGATTCCTTCTGCTCCGCTTCCAGTTCTGTTTGTTTTCTCGCTGCCAACCTCCCCTTGAATGAGCTCTCCTCTTTGTTTTTCTGCTCTTGTGTTGCAGGGCTGGGTGCATCTCTTGTCCCTTTTTTCGTGTAGTGCCACCCTCTTTAGGTTCCATTGCTTACCATCTTGTGTGCGCACGTGATTTGTCCCTCGCTGCTCCACTCTCACTGGTCTGCTGAACTTGAACCAGTCACAGGATCTCTATGTAGCATTTATATCTTTATCAAATCCCCCTTTCGAGCTGCACTTTGTTGGGGCTTACTTCTTTCATCATTATCATTATATCTTTCATGTTCTCTTTGCTCTTCTATACTTGCCACACCATATGTGTGCAGTGCACCACTGCGATGTGCCCTTCCAAGGCTCCTTCCTGAGGATCACATCATACACAGAGAGGTTGAGGGGAAATATGGAGTCTCAAGCGGACCCTCAATTAAAGGGCTTAACCCTTAAAGAGTAAACAATGGAGCTTGTGACACCGAAATACCGCTTTCTTATAGTAACGGAAGGACTAGCTCATGTCCTCAGACCTCAACCAGCACTCAATAGTGAAAAAGACGTTACTATTAAGTATCAAAAAATACATATTTTAATTAGTATTATACACAATTACATAACACATTAATCTTGTAAAACATTTAGATTATTTCAAATAGATATATTTCAGAGCTAGTAAAATACTAGAACAAACTTCACTGCAAAAATTAGTGCAAGGACAATTCCAAAGTCAAAACCCACAAACGGGGGCCTGGATAGTAAAGTGGCTTGTGTCGTGCAATATCACAAAATCATACTAAAATTCGTCACTCTTCCACTCTTGGTCATTCATTCCAATCAGTTTCTCATATATTCATATTCATTCATTCACACATAACAATATAAAACGCGGGATAAAAAGTCCAACATGTTTCTTTCCTAATCTCTTTGGGGGAATAAATCCTTGGAAATTCATCAGGGGCACATTTATAAATGGAATTGTTATTCAATGGCAGTGGGGCGATACTTTAATCGTCTGGTCTATTCTGGAACCATGTAGATTGGTTCAATTCGTGATATTTCCAATCTTTTAATTCTTGGAGTCGTGGAGAGAGGACTTTAGGAGATATCTTCTCCTTAATTATTGTCCAGATCAACAAACATAGCCGGTCTTTTCTCACCAGTTGCTCGTACCGGTAAGTTGTTGTTTCCTTATTCAATGTACGGGCAGGACCTTGTAGTCAATCCAAATCGGTGGGGTTTCTTATTGAACTACACTTCTTAAAGCTGTCATCAATCAGGAAGAAGTTTGATGTATAATTTAACTCCCAATCGGAAGCGGCACGTCTCGTGTCTAAATGAGATTAGTCCAGCCACCAGAACCAATCGGCATACGGCAGCGTCCTAATCAAGTCAGTAGCTCAATTTGTACCCTTAAGGTCACGGCTGGCTCTCTCCTTGGAAAACGTGTGATTGTACAGCGTCTAATTAATAGTTAACCTGTCGATCGTAAAGACAGGGTCCCGGCGTAAAGGTCCATCTGCTGTGACTTCTGTATTCCAAATACGCGATCGCATCCTGAGGATCATCACATGTGTGCAGTGCACCATGGGAATGTGCCCTGCCAATGACGTCTTCTTGAGGATCATCACATGCATGTAGTGAGCCTGGGGAATGTGCCCTTCTCAGGACTACTTCCTGAGGTTGACCATATCTAGGTGGTAACCCATAGGAATGTGCCCTTCCCAGGACGCCTTCCTGAGGTTCACTAAATGTCGGCAGTGACCTTGGGAAATGTCCTCCCAGGACTCCTTCTTCTTCTTGAGAATCACTACATGTGTGCACTGTACCATGGGAATGTGCACTGCCCAGGACTCCTAACTGAGGATCACCACATTTGTGCATTGAACCATTGGAATGTGCCCTGCACACAACTTATACTTGAGGATCACCACATGTGTTCAGTGAGCCATGGGATAATGCCCTTCACCAGGACTCCTCTCCGAGGACACCAAATGTGTGCACTCAACTAAGAGTATGTGCCCTTGCCAAGACTCCTTCCTGAGGATAACTACATATTTGCAGTGGACAATGGGATTGTGCCATTCCGAGGCCTCCTTCCAGAGGGACGCCACATGTGTGCAGTGTGCTAGGGGAATATTCCGTTCCCATGCCTCCTTCCTTAGGATCACCACATGTGTGCAGTGAGTGATAAGAAGGTGCCCTGCCCAGGACTCCTGTGCGAGAATCACCACATGGGTGCAGTGAACTATGAGAATGTACCCTGGCCAATACTCCTACCTGGAGATCACTACATGTGTGCAGTGTACTATGGGAATGTACCCGTCGCATGACTCCTACCTGAGAATCACCACATGTGTTCTGTGTTCCATTGGAATTCACCCTCCCAGGACTCTTTCCTGAGGATCACCACATGTGTTCAGTGGACCATGGGAATGTGCCCTTCCCAGAACTATTTCATGAAGATGACGACATATGTGTAGTCACCCATCGGTATGTGCCCTCCCACGACTCCTTCTTGAGGATCATCACATGTGTGCAGTGAGCCATGGGTATGTACTCTGTCTAAGACTCCTACTTGAAGAGCCCCACATGTGTGTAGTGAGCCATTGAAATGTGCCCTGCCTTGGAAGCCTATCTGAGGATCACCAGATGTGTGCAGTGCACCAGGGTAGTGTGTTCATCCCAGGACTACCTGTTGAGGATCTCTACAGATATGTAGTGACCTGTTGGAATCTACTTTCCCAGGACACTTTTCTAAAGATCATCACATGTGTGCATGAGCTATGGGAATATACCAAAACCACAACTCCTACTTGAGGATCACCACATGTGCAGTGAGGCATGGGAATATGCTCTTCACAGGACTCCTTCCTGAGGATCACTACATATATACAGTGTGCCATAGGATTCTGCCCCTCCCAGGACTACTACCTGAGGGAGACCACATGTGTGCAGTGGGCCATGGGAATGTGCCCTTCCCAGTCTTCCTTCTTGAGGATTACCACATGTGTGCATTGAGCCATGGACATATTCCCTTCCCAGTCCCCTTCCTGAGGATCACCACATGTGTGCAGTGAGCAATGGGACTATGCCTTTCAAAGGAATCCTACCTGAAGATCACCACATGTGTGCAATGAGCCATGAGAATATGCCCTGGCCAGGGCTTTTATGCGGGAATCCCCACATGGGTGCAGTGACCTAGGAGAATATACCCTGCCCAATATTCCTATCTGGAGATCCCTACATGTCTGCAGTGTACTAAGATTTGATATTATATGATATGATAAGTCATTTCTAATGCATCTGTACACAAGTTTTTCTAGCGTGACAAGACAAGGAAGGGGAAGACACAGGGGGACAAATCAAATGATCTTACTAGGCCTTGTGTCATTCAGATCATGCAAGGGGAAGGGAGGGGAGAAGTGCCAGGGGTAGGGAAGGGGAGAGTACAATAAGCAATCTCAAGTAAGTGCTGCCGGGGTGGCTGGCTCTAAGTAAGTGCGATGTGGCAGGGGACTGTAGGGTTGCAAATATAGTCCCTTGTGCACGGTAGGCCTGGAGGCAGTGCATGCGGCTACTGGTCTTGAAGGAGCCTGGTCCCCATAAGGTTCTGAGGGCGGCCAGGTAAGCAGTTAGCACAGCCGAACAAGAACATCAGCAGGGGTGAGAGAGAGAAAGCAGAAGCAAAAAGGAAGGTCTTGAGTTGCTTCCGGAACCTGGGATGGTCCTTCCGAAGTTTGAGTGAGGCAGGGAGGCTGTTCCAGAGAGAGGCACCAGCCGAAGAGAGAGCTCTGCCCCCTACTCTATGCCTGGAGAAGCGTCTGACCATTAGAGAGTTGGAGGTGGATGAGTGGAGGGCTCGAGGAGGAAAGTGGAGAACCCATCAATAGGGCGTTTGCTTACTTAGCCTCTCAAACGCCCTATTGATGGGTTCTCCCATTCAGACAACCAACTAAGCATGTAAGTGAACCTTTTTGGTTGACTTTACTTCAGTCTTTCAACCACCTTTTGACTGATCAGAGTATTGTTATGCCCTTGTTTTTCAAATAAAGGGTTTCCTGCATCCATGAATGACTGGGTTTCTGTCTCAGACCCCCATCTGTTCTAAATTTTAACTTTTTACATAAAATGCACAAGGTTAGATTTCTCTCTTTCCTTCTCTCTATTTTTTTAATATATTTTGTATATATTGTTAGGGTAAATTAGTTCCTACTGTCTTTTGGTCTTGGATCCACAGACCAACAATTAGGGAATTTATTTTTTACTAAACAATGAATATCTGCTTTCTTACTTAAAAGATATATGAATGAATATATGTTTGTTTTCTAGTTTTTCATCTAAATCTCATACATGTTAAACGCCCTAGAGATTGAATTGTGTAATAAGTGCGCAGGACCTCTCTCTGTGTTTAGTTATTATGACAGTTGGTTAATGTTTCTATTTGTATTTACACAATACTCTAATTTAAATATTATGTATATTTTTTCCTAGAATCATTGTTTTTGCCCCTGATGAAGAGTGTCTGTTGCACTCGAAACGCGTTGGGCCTATCACAGCTCCATCACCAAGAATAAAAAATGAAGACTGGTTCTTGTGACCTTAAATCACTGAATGTTGTCTTTCTTTGAGAATGTGTTACTTATATACTAAAACGACTTGTATTAAGACTCTAATGCATAAAGTTTCTTTACTAGCTTCACTAGAAACTTTGGTCTGGTTTTCCAGATATTAGAAAGTGTGCAGGGGACGTAAGTTCCTCAATTGGGAACTTATTTTTGTTCTGGCGTATAGACAGTCAGGAATGAGCGAGAGGAGAGTAGACAGCAGGGAGCCTGAAGGAGAGTGAAGTGTCATCCGCATAACACTGAAAGTTAGGAGAGAATGTAGCGATGAGGTGGGCCAGAGGTGCCAAGTAAAGGTTGAAGAGCCAGGGTGAGAGGTTAGAGCCCTGGGGAACACCACATGAGGAGAGAGAGGTATTGGAGATACAGGACCCCAGTTGGACCTGGGAGGGTCGATCGGAGAGGGTGGAGGTCAACCAGGCTAGGGCCTGATCTGTGATGCCAAGGTTGTCATAGAGACAATTGATCACGATGGCATGGTTGACCATGTCGAAAGCAGAGGAAAGGTCAAGGAGGATGAGGACAGAAAGAAGGCTGGAGTTGAGATTAGAGAGCAGGTCTTCAAGGGTGTTCTGGAGAGCAGTTTCTGTGCTACTGGCTGCTCTAAAGCCAGACTGATGGTCATGGAGACAACCAACAGATTCAGTTTGGAGAGTAAGCTGGGAGATGGCCAGCTTTACCACGAGTTTGCCCAGGAAATGAGTGCTAGTGATTGGGCGGTAGTTTGTCAGAGCGGAAGGGTCGTCAGAAGGCTTATTAAAAAGGGGGTGCACTTTAGGCCAGAGGGGAACGTTCCAGTGGCAAAAGAGTGATTGCGTAAATTGGCCAAGGCTGGAGCGAGGGTGTCGATGCAGTCCTTGTTAGTTCGGGAGGAGCAGGGGAGCACCTGATTGGGTGACACTTTCATAAATTGGACTTTTCTAGAAACATTGTCAGGAGTGAACAAGGGGAAAGATGAGAAAGGAGGAGGAGAGGGAGAGGCGGCTGGAGTGGGGCTGAGAGAGGTAGAGGGAGAGGAAGAGGAGCGGGAGGACAGGATTTTCTGTGTTCTAGTGATGAAGTGAGAAGCCAGTGCCGTGCAAAGGGCCTGGGGGGGAACACGATAGGTGGAGACTGCAGCAGGATTGACCAGATCCTTGCATATTTTGAAGAGTTCAGCCATGTTGTTAGAGGCTGCAAAGATGTTGGTTTGGATGTATACTCTCTTCTAAGACAGGACCGAGAGTCTGTATTGTGTTTGGAGCATGCAGCAGGCCAGTTTGTCAGAGGATGCGCCTGATGCCCCCCACTTCCTCTTAACAACCCTACACTAGCATTTAAGGGTGGCAAGGTTGGAGTCATACCAAGAGTTGCACTTAGAGGTGGGATTCAAATGGACCCTCATGACAAGGGCAAGGATTTCAAGAGTGTTGCAGATAGAGAGATGCATGTTAGAGAGGGCTGTGTCAGAATGTGAGTCAGCCCCTGATGTAGGAGGAGGAGGAGAAAAAGTGGCAGCGAAGGCCTCCTCTGACAAATGCTTCATGGACTGGATGACCGAGAAGATGAGTGGCAGTGCCAGATTCGGCTTCACCTGGGGGACAGATAGCATCAATTGGGAGGAGAGAAGAAAGTGGTCAGCCCAAGAGAGAGGAGTGGTGAGAGGGTTAGAGAGTGGATGTCAGAAGAGATGAGATCATCCAGGTTGTGCCAGCAGAGTGTGTCAGGCCGGAGGGTAAAATAGAAAGAGAGAGAGTCGCAGAGATTGTGAAAGAACCCAGAGGAGGGGTTAGAAGCACCCAGGTGGATGCTAAGGTCTCAGAGGAGGAGGAGTTGAGAGGTAGAGGCAAGAAGAGAGGAGGAGAAGTCTGTCAACGCACAGAGGAAGAGGGTGACCTGGCCAGGTGGCCTGTAAGTGGTGGCCACAGTAAGAGAGAGGCTAGAAAAGATAGAGAGCCTGCGGACCAGGCATTCGAAGGAAGAGTAGGCCTGCGTAGGAATGCCAGAGGCAGGAATCCACTCTGGGAAGATCAGGGCTATTCCACCTCCTGAATGGTTAGTTCTGAGTTTGGATTGGATATTGTAACCATCAGCTGGCTGAGAAACATCTCTTGGTGAGACCGAAGATATCGAGATCAAGTTCTTCTAGGAGTCGGCAGACATCAGAGGAGTGTTTTATAGCAGAGTGAGAGTAGCGACGTGGAGTAGATTGCTACATTTGAAAGACTTCAGCGGAGGGGTACAGGCATGAGGTACGCCCTGCAGAGGTGGTAGAGGGGCCCAATAGTGGGTAGAGGAAGAAAGAGATGGTAAAGTAGACAGATAGGATGAGGCGGGTGCCAGACAGGTAGCAGAAGAGGGAGGTGGCAGAGGAACCAGAGGGGTATAGGTAGGAGTAGCAGGCAAAGGAAGTGTAGCGTATGTGAAAATGAGCTAAATAATATGGCACCGGTGCGTGGCCATTTTGGACATTCACTCCCAAACTGCAATGAAAGTCTCAATTTCTGCGAGCCAGTTAGGAGGCAGACATGATTTCTGCAGCGGTTGCAGTATTTTAGCACGAAATAGATGACTTCACTGTGTAGAATAGTTTGTGTATTGTTCACTCAAGGACAAGCCAAGAGGGGAGTCAGAGCAGGTGCATTGATGAGGGGTGCTGGAACGGGAGCACGGAAGATGAGCTGGGTTTTTCCACTGTTTGGATTTTCCACCCTTGCCTCCCATGCTTGCTGTCTGTCCTTCGGCCGGGGGCAGTCTGCAATCTATGAGGGGCAAGGATTTGTCCCCCTTAAGAGGAGAAGGTCCCTATGAGGAGACGGAGAAGTGGAACCCTGAGTGTTGAAGTCTCGCTGTGAGGGAGGACTCTCTGCTCCATACCCCGTTAGTTGTTGCATGATCTCTCTGCCTACCTACCTTGGGACTGGGTAGTGTTGTCGTGGCTGAGATGAAGCTTTATCCCACAACTGCCCTAAAGGTGATGTATACTTGTCATATTTGTCCTGTTTTATGTATTCATATGTAATCGTTTGCGTTTATTTCACAGTTATAAGTATGTTTATGTGTGAATGAAGGCCCTGTAAAGAGCCAATTATTTTCTAACTAATGGTCTAAGTGTATATTATTGTCTTCCTGGTTCCAAGAACGTTTAGTCTGTGTAATAGGGTGAGTAATTCTGAGGTCATTACACGTGTCTGAAAAGCAAAACAGGAAGTAAGTTGATAAGATGTGGAAAACGCCTATCGAAAAGGAGGAGATTGGGCTGAGGGCCCTGGATCAAGACGGTTCCATTAAGATAGATATTAATGATGGTCTTGGAGGAGTGGAAGGGGGGCCATTAATTGGAGAGAAGGAAAAAGAGGAGAGAACAGAGAACATATGAGGGGTCCATAGGCCTGGAGAGGGAACGACAAAGAGTATGTCGATAAGGGTCCGTCTCGAGGAAGCACTGGTGTAGGTATCAGTGATAAGGAGGCCCGGGTTGGTAACCAGGATGTCGCTCTTGAACTCCTTCCTGCCAGACTTAGTGAGAGGGATAGTATAGGAGATAGAAAATCAGTTGAAGAAGGTGGGAGAAACAGGGAGCACCATAGAGGGTGCAAAGGAGGTAGGAGCAGGGCCTGAGGGAACGGAGAGAAACGCACATCCCTGTGGCATACAGCTCAAGCAGGGGGGGGGGTCAAAACAAAGGAAGACACAGAAGGAGAACAAGTTACACACACTAGTGCATGGCGTGCCTCGTAGGAGGATCTAGGGTTCTAGGGTAGAAGGGAGCCTTAAGAGACCCAGTAACAGTGCCACAGTTACTAGAATGCAAAATACTCATATTGAACTGTCCTAGAAGGGGAAAAAAGGCTACGATTATGAACACAGCACAATGCAAAACACCCAGATTCAACTTTCCTAGAAGGGGCGAAAAAGGCTAAGATTTATTAACACAGTAAAATACAAAACACCAGATTCAACTTTCCTAGAAGAGTGAAAAAAGGTTAAGTATATGAACACAGCACAATGCAAAACACCCAGATTCAAAGTTCCCAGAAGTGGAAAAAGGGCTACATTTCTGAACACAGCACAATGCAAAACACCCAGATTCAACTTTCCTAGAAGGTTGAAAAGGGCTATGTTTTTGAACACAGCACAATGCAAAAAAAAGATTCAACTTTCCTAGAAGGGGAAAAAAGGCTGTGTTGTTGAACACAGCACAATGCAAGACATCACGATTCAACTTTCCTGATTTGTCGCAGAGGTTGACGGCTGCAGGCTTGTTGTTTCTCTAGCAGACACCGACAGACACCAACTGGAGCTGCTTCCACTGGAGCAGTCCTTAGCCTCTGGTTCCTTCGCCAAGAGCGGCTGCCATGGCAGGGGCTGCCTAGCAACAAGCACTAGAAAGGCCTTCTGGCCAATGGGAATCTCGGTGGGCAGGAGAGAGAGGGGGAAGGCGAGTCAAGAAGCGGGGACACAGAGAGGGGGAGCAGATGAACATGCACAGCAGCATCAGCAGGGATTGCAAAATTCTAAATCAAAAGTGCCTTGAGACAAAGGCACAACTCACCCCAGCACCAGAGATGTTAAAATGGTGCTATGAGACTATGGGAATGTACCCATCCCATGACTCCTACCTGAGAATCTGCACATGTGCGCTGTGTTCCATTGGAATGTACCTTCCCAGGATTCTTTCCTGGGGATCAGGTGTACAGTGCGCCATGGGAATGTGCCCTGCCCAGGACTCCTACCAGAGGATCACCACATGTGTTCAGTGCACCATGGGAATGTGCCCCTCTCTGCACTACTTCTGAAGATGGCGGCATATGTGCACTCACCCATGACAATGTACCCTCCCAGGACTCCTTCTTGAGGATCATCACATGTATACAGTGCGCCATCGGAATGTGTCCCTCCCAGGACTCCTTCCTGAATATGGCAACATATGAGCAGTGACCCAAATACCTTAATCACTCAAGACATGAGCGGTGACCCATGGGAATGTGCCCTCCAAGGACTCCTTCTTAATGATCATCTCGTGTGTGTAGTGAGCCATTGAAATGTGCCCTGGCCACCACTCCTGTCGGAGGATCACCACATGTGTGCAGTGCACCATAGTAATGTGCCCATCCCAGGACTACTTTTTGAGGATCTCTACAGATATGTAGTGAGCCATTGGAATCTACATTCCCAGGACATCTTTCTAAAGATCACCACACGTGCAGTGAGCCATGGGACTGTGCCCTTCCCAGGACTACTTCCTGAGGATCATCACATGTCACATGTGTGCAATGAGCCTTGTGAATATTCCCCTCCCAGGGCTCCTTCCTGAGGATCATGACATGTGTGCAGTGAGCCATGGGACTATGCCCTCCCAGCAATCCTACCTGAAGATCACCACATGTGTGCATTGAGCCAACAGAAGGTGCCCTGCCCAGGACTCTTATGCGAGAATCACCACATGGGTGCAGTGACCTATGAGAATGTACCCTGCCCAATGCTCCTACCTGAGAATCACCGCATGTGTTCTGTGTTCCATTGGAATTCACCTTCCCAGGACTCTTTCCTGAAGATCACCACATGTGTTCAGTGCACCATGGGAATGTGCCCCTCCCAGGTCTCCTTCTTGAGGATCACCACATCTGTGCAGTGTGCCATGGGAATGAGCACGTCCCGGACCTCCTTCCTAAGATGTATCACATGTGTGCAGTGAGCCATGTGACTGTGCCCCTCCCAGGACTACTACCTGAGGGACACCACATGTGTGCAGTGTACCATGGGCATATGCCCTTCCCAGGAATCCTACCTGAAAATAACCACATGTGTGCAGTGAACCAAGAGAATGTACCCTGCCCAATACTCCTACCTGGAGATCACTACATGTGTGCAGTGTACTATGGGAATGCACCCGTCCCATGACTCCTACCTGAGAATCACCACATGTGTTCTGTGTTGCATTGGAATGTACCTTCCCTGGACTCTTTCCTGGGGAACATCAGGTGTGCAGTGCACCATGGGAATGTGCCTTGCCCAGGACTCCAACCTTATGAACACATGTGTTCAGTGCACCATGGGAATGTGCCCCTCTCAGCACTACTTCCTGAAGATGACGACATATGTGCAGCCACAGATGGGACTTGAGGAGCATCGCATTTATGCAGCGAGCCATGGAAATATGCCCATTGCAGGACTCCTTCCTTAAGTTCACCGCATCTATGTGGTGAACCTACTGGAATGTGCCTTTCCCACACGAGCACTTGAGGATTGCCACATGTGTGTAGCACAGCATGGTGACTCCTCCCAGGACGCGTTTTCGAGGATCACCACATGTGTGCAGTGACCCCATGCACATGTGCCCTTTCCAGGACTCCGTCTTGAGGAACACCACATGTATGTGATAACTCATCCAGGACTTCTTCATGAGGATCACCATATAAGTGCAGCGAGTCATCGTTTCAAAGCCCTGGTTAGTGGATGCAGATGAGCCTCCCCTGGTGGATGTGAGCATCGCCTCCTGAGGAGAATGACGTCGAGGGTGGTTATAGGGGTAGGCAGCAGTGTATTGCCATTCCTCGGTTGGTGTCAAGAGTGGAGGACTGGTTAAAGTGAAGCCCATGGGGTAATGTGAATGCCTTATTTCATCAAATCATCGGATTTCAGCCACACACACCAGCAACGCCAGGGACAGAGGGGACGCAGAGCAGAGGGCCAAGGACAGAGAGTTCTTCTGACAATGGAGCAGCACAGTTCTCTGGTGGTGATGTTAATCATAAGGAGCCTTGTATTGCTCTGGCAGCACTGTGCTATGATAGTGCTATTAATATCACACAACCTTAGATTGATCTAGCAGCAAAGAGCCGTGGAAGTGTTTTAATATCATGGATCCTTTTATTGACCCAGCAGCACAGTCCTATGGTAGTGCAGTTAAGATCACGGAGCCTTGTACTGCTCCAGCAGCCTAGTGCTAAGTTAATGCTGTTAATATCATGGAACCTTGTGTTGCTTTTGCAGCACAGTTCTGTGGTAGTGCTGCTAACATCATGGACAGGGGTGTTGCTAGGTCTGGAAAAGGCCCGGGGCTATGCTGATGTCGACACTGTCGGTACTGGGGGCTAGTTAGCCTTTTGGTTGTAGCACCTGAGATTCTATCCGGGGCTACCACCAAAAGACAAAGGGCTATAGCCCCCTTACCCCCCTAGCAACGCCTCTGATCATGGACCCTTTTATTGCTTTAGCAGTGCAGCGCTATGGGTATGCTGTTAATACGAAACAGCCTGTTATTGCTTTAGTAGCAAAGAGTTATGGTAGTGCTGTTTATATCATGGGACCTTTTAATGCCCTTGCAGCACAGTACTATAGGTTTTTAAATTATTTTTTTGCAACCTCTTATCACGCTAGGAGCACAATGCCCTGTTAGTTCTGTTAATATCATGAGACCTCTTATTGCTCTATTAGCACAATGCTTTGGTAGTGCTGTCAATATCATGGAACATTTTATTTCCCTAGTAGCGCATTGCTCTGGTAGTGCTGTTAATATCATGGAACACCCTGTTGTTCTAGCAATACTGTTATGGTAAGTCTGCTAATATCATGGAACATTTTGGTTCCCTAGTAGCACAATGCTTTGGTTGTGCTGTCAATATCATGGAACATTTTATTTCCCTAGTAGCGCATTGCTCTGGTAGTGCTGACACACTGTTGTTCTAGCAATACTGTTATGGTAAGTCTGTTAATATCATGGAACATTTTGTTTCCCTAGTAGCACAATGCTTTGGTAGTGCTGTCAATATCATGAAACATTTTATTTCCCTAGTAGCGCATTGCTCTGGTAGTGCTGTTAATATCATGGGACCTCTTATTGCTCTATTAGCACAATGCTTTGGTAGTGCTGTCAATATCATGGAACATTTTATTTCCCTAGTAGCGCATTGCTCTGGTAGTGCTGTTAATATCATGGAACACCCTGTTGTTCTAGCAATACTGTTATGGTAAGTCTGCTAATATCATGGAACATTTTGGTTCCCTAGTAGCACAATGCTTTGGTTGTGCTGTCAATATCATGGAACATTTTATTTCCCTAGTAGCGCATTGCTCTGGTAGTGCTGACACACTGTTGTTCTAGCAATACTGTTATGGTAAGTCTGCTAATATCATGGAATATTTTGGTTCCCTAGTAGCACAATGCTTTGGTTGTGCTGTCAATATCATGGAACATTTTATTTCCCTAGTAGCGCATTGCTCTGGTAGTGCTGTTAATATCAGGGGACCTCTTATTGCTCTATTAGCACAATGCTATGGTAGTGCTGTCAATATCATGGAACATTTTATTTCCCTAGGAGGGCATTGCTATGGTAGTGCTGTTAATATCATGGGACCTCTTATTGCTCTATTAGCACAATGCTATGGTAGTGCTGTCAATATCATGGAACATTTTATTTCCCTAGTAGCACATTGCTATGGTAGTGCTGTTAATATCATGGAACACACTGTTGTTCTAGCAATACTGTTATGGTAAGTCTGTTAATATCATGGAACCTTGCATTAATTTTTTGAGCATTTGTCCGGCGCCTATACAACAGAATCGTGTTTGCAACGCCACAAGCCAAGGGTGGGGAGGGAACAAGGGGAGTAAATCACAGTGACAAAATATACAAAGGTGGTCCTGCTAGGCCTCGTGGCATTCAGATGTGCAAGTGTGTGAAGAGAAGTGCAGGAGGGAGGCAAGGGAGGGAAGTAAAGGGGGGCAAGGGCGGAGACCACTGGCTAAGTGCTAGGGTGTGGGGAAGCCCACACGGTGGGATGCACAGCTGCCAGGCAAGGGGGCCCGCAAGGGCAGTGCTGAGGGGGAGGGGGAGTGCTGGTGTGGACTGGGTAGAGGGCCTGGTCACCTGTGAGTTTCCTGATGGAGCAGGCCCCCAGTCTCAGCAGCAGTGGGTGATTAGCAGGGAAGGGAAGAGGCAAAGAGATTTTGAGAAGTTTCCTGAACTTAGGGAGGTCTCAAGTCTGAGAGGGGCAGGGAGGCTGTTCCAAAGAGAGGCACCATTGTCCTAGCAGCACAGTGCTTTGGTAATGCTGTTAATATCATGGAACCCTTTTTGTCCTTGCAACACTGTGCTAGGGTATGTCTGTTGATTAAGGATTATTGTATTGGTCTAGGAGCACAGTGCTTTGGTACTGTTGTTCATTTCATAGAAACATTTACCTCATAATAAATTGGGCCGTGTCCTGGTGGTAAATCTCTGGTATTACCTCCGGATTAGAAACGAAAAAAAGAGGATCCAAACTGGAACCCTCCCTTCCCCTGCACACCTTTATATTGCGTCAAAACGACACCTAAATATTAGTTCAAGGAAACTAGTTAGCAATTCATAATCAGAATGTTCATTTAGAAAACAGGTTATTGTAAGAACAAGTGTTATTTATTCCGAACGCAAAGGGCAGAGAAGGTTCAGTTCATTGTGGACGGCTGACGCGTTTCGAGAGGCAAATTGTCTTCTTCATGAGCCATAGATCATACAAAAGAACTAAAATGTAGAGAATGTAAAGAAAATATAAGTAAACAGAAATCACAATTGTGTAGCTATAAGGTCAATACCACAGTCTGCATATTCTGCACAGTTGCACAGTTACATTTCAAACATTAAGCTGTATGTCACAGTCTGTCTACAGTCACATAGAGACAGAGCATTAATTAGGTCTAACTTAAACACCTATAGTCAAATTATATCCAACGCCACAAGCAATTCAACCTAAAGTGGCTACAGTGACCAATATTAGAAAAATCATAGATGAAGGGGTAAAAAAGGAAACAAATGCCTAAGTAAATCGTAAGACATAAGGGCTGGGCATTCGCTCACCATCGGTGGGAGGATCCTTAGTCCTATTGCGTTTGGTGGTGCCTCTGAGCAGATGTGGTTCAATCGATCATAAAATACTCAACGGAGCAAAATTGCAACGGGAGCCCAAGGTACTGCAATGGACAATATGAGTAATCAATTGTATGCTTAATAGCACGGAACGGCAACAGAATAGGCACGGATTCAGTGAGGTAAAGAGAAAAGCATGGACTCACCTTGGTGAGGTGGGTTTCAGGACAAGGTACGGTGGAATCCAGTGAACTAAGTCCCGGGAACAGCGTGAAAGCACTAATCAGTGCTGTTTGGGACACAATCTTTGAATCTGTGAAAAGCCCAAAACGAGCTATAGGTTACTGAAAGTGAGCCTTCGTAAAAAATCCAACAACTGCCGCTTTCGGTGTGTGAGTGAGGGGACTTACTGTTGTAGCAACGATGCGCGGTCATGAACAGTTATCTTCATCCTGCGCGAAGCGAATCTCCGCTATGTGTCACTCTTCCAGGCCGAGGGTACTCGTGCGTGGATGGAGACCGTTGCTAGGCAAGGGACGCTCCTAATGGAACGAAGGACCCTCCTACACGCGTTGGTCTGTACATGTAGAACGAGGTGCATAGAGACAAATGACGGACTAATAATTAGATTCATGAGAGGGAAAAGGCTCTTAGGAGCCTGTCCACAACGACGGCCATGTTTGGATATTTTCAAAATGCGAATTGGTAAGAGCCAGCATTGCAAAAAAGGTAGCAGTTACGTTTGATCAATGAAAATCGGATAACCTGATGATAAAAGTCAGGTAATTAGAGTTGGAATTGGGTGGCTTTGGATTTACAATTGAAAAAAAAATGTGACAAAATACAGACACAGTTAATGTAGCGGAATAAAGTCTGCTGTACAAAAATCATTCACAAGCTACTTAGTTTGTATGGAAAGGTAAATGATCACTGTCTGTGTGATACAGTACATTACAATATGTAAAATTTGTAGACAACAGTCCAACTTGATAAATGATAGTATGCGGTAGGCATAATAGACCACACTTATTTTTGAAAAAATAAGACTGATTACTTATGCCTCTTTAGATGAAGCATTTCAACGAAAATTCATCGTTGAGGCCCCTAGGGAGTAGTGTGTTCAGTGTATGAATCCAGTATTTCTCTCTGCGAGAAAGTATTGTCTGGTAATCACCGCCTCTATAGGGTTATTTGACTACTTCTAGGATCTGAAATTTGACCTGAGCCACAGTGTGGTCATTCTCCATAAAGTGTCTCGAGAGGGTGACTTCATGTTTTTACACCTGATGTTTGATTTGTGCTCTGCAAGCCTCTCTTTGACAGATCTTGTCGTTTGCCCAACTTAGAGTTTGCCACAGGGCCATTTAATCGCATAGATCACACCAGTGGACATACAGGTGGCATAATGCCGTAGTTTGATCTTTTTGCCCGTGTATGGATGAGTGATAAAGTCACCCTTGGTGACATTATTGCAGTGTGAGCAGCAAAGGCAGGGGAAAGTTCCCAATTTTCTTGTTTGTAGAAACATTTGCTTGTCCTTTGGTACTATTTCTGCTCTAACGAGTTTGTCTCTAAGGTTCTTGCCACGCCTAAAAGCCATCATGGATGCTTTAGGAAATAACTCCTTCAGTGTATGATCGTTGTGGAGAATGTTCCAATGTTTTCTGATGGTTTTCCCTATTTGGAAACATGTCTTGAGTATTTGGTAATATGCAGGAGTGGTGTTTCTTTAATATTAGTTTTTGGAATAAGAAGGTGTTCTTTGCTGATAAGTTCAGATCTTTCTTTAGCTCCATCGAGAATTGTCTCCGGATATCCTCTGGCTTCAAATTTTTCAAATAATTTGGTTCTTTCTATGTCAAGACCTGCAGGGTCTGAGATTATGCGTTTAAGTCTCAAAATTTGACTATATGGCAAACTTTGCAGCATAGATTTGGGGTGATGGCTTGTGAAATGTAGCAAATTGTTTGCATCAGCCGGTTTGTGGTAAACAGTAGTGCTAATGCGGTTATCTTTGATTTCCATATCCACGTCCAGGAAGTGTAAATGTGGTGTTCCTACCTCCACGGTGAATTTGATGTTATCATGGATGGTGTTCATGTAATTGAAAAAAAGAGTCAAGTTCTTCTCGTGTCCCACACCAAATACCGAAAATGTCATCGATGTATCGTTTCCACTTTAAGATCTTGTATGACCATTCAGGGTGATCCAATACATGTTGATGTTCCAGTTTATACATGAATGTATTGGCGTATACTGGGGCCATGGAGGAACCCATCGATGTGCCAGTGGTCTGTAAGTAGAATTTGCCCTGAAATCTAAAGTAGCTATTAAAGAGTATGAGGTTCAAGAATTTCAGAATCAAGTTGTTGTTCCCTGTGTTGGTTGCAGAATTAGAGATTAACCATTGTACTGCTCTTATGCCTTCTTCATGTGGGATGGATGTGTACAAACTGCACACGTCCATACCTTTACCTCCGGATTACATGTGGCGGTGTAAGGCCCATATTTTGGGGCTCAATGTGTAATTTTCGTTGCGATTACTGCAGCAGTATTTTCGCTGCAGTAATTGCACTGAAAATGGGCAGAAAGTCAGTGTATTTAGCTCCAGCTCAGAGCTGGAGGTGCAGGCCCCAACTTTCTGCCCAACTCATAGTTGGGCGGTGCAGTAATGTGGCGGTAACACTATTACCGCCACATTTTTATCACACCGCCCAACTCGTGATGAGGCCTTTAAGTCTTTCATTTAATTTCCATGAATCCATGATGAAGAAAATGAAGTGAATTAATGGAACTCTCAGTCACCATGGCTAAATGGCAGTTTGTGGCTTCAATTATACTTTGCATTAAATTTGTATTCATCTGAGAATGAGGGGTCAGAGAGCACTTAAGACATATCCAATTCAGTTTCATAATATTGATAATGCGATAAAGGCATGTGGGTTCCAGTTTACCATAGACAGGCCTGGAGGAAACACACCAATCATAGCAATTTCCTGATTTTTGTAAATTTTCATTAACACAGAGGATCATTTTCACAACCTCCTCATCCTACTATGCATGGTCACAGAAGATAGAGAAGGGGTGGGGGGAAGCGAGATCAACACCATGGCACTCAATCCTCTCCAATTCTTACCTGCATACAGAATGCACAGAGAGAGTGCTAAGCTCAGCCAGGTCCCCATGCTGCAATCTTCTGTCCTGCTGAAGAATCTGAAAATAAGACCTCAGCATTAGATCCTCACCAGCGATTGCCTCAAGGTGTAAGTACAGTTACAGGGAGCATTCCACGCCAAGAACACATAATATGGCCGCGCAATCCCTTAGTGCTTTTGAGGAGCATGGATAATGCATGCAGAGGTCAAAGGTCATTCAGGCTCTGAAACACTTGTGTACGAGAGTGATACAAATAAAATATCATATCATATCAAAGACCAAGTTGTTTATAAATGTTATAGTTAAGTAAAAAGCCTGAGCCAGAGGGTTGGGAAGGGGTGGCATTGCCATGTCTGGTAATGCCCCGGCGCCCAAAGTTGCAGGCTCGAACCAAATAATGAAATTTAATTTTAACATTTATAGCAGCCCACAAAATCCTCAGGCATCTTGGCGCTAGTTACAGTATTTGCAAGGGAGCATTATACAAAGTGTTGGACCACGCTTAGGGGTTGCATCATGCGGGTGGTTCTTGAAAGCAAGACCTAGCAGAGTATGTCTCGTGGTACAGGGGCTACAGCAGATGTACAGGGACGTAAAGGACACGATCAGGGCAGGTGTGCAGTCTGGTAGAGCCACACCTCATGGTAGGGGGTTGCTTCCGGCATACAGATACACAAAGGACTCAATCAGGGAATTTGCACAGTCTGGTATAGCCATGTCTCATGATGTAGGGGGCTACATCAGGTGTGCAGATACACAAAGGACACAATCAGGGTAGGGGCACAGTCTGGTATAGCCATGATTCATGGTGTAGGGGGCTACATCAGGTGTACAGACACACAAAGGACTCAATCAGGGAAGGTGCACAGTCTGGTATAGCCATGTCTCATGGTGTAGGGGGCTACATTAGGTGTGCAGATATACAAAGGACACAATCAGTGAAGGTGCACAGTCTGGTATAGCCATGTCTCATCAGGTGTGCAGATACACAAAGGACACAATCAGGGTAGGGGCACAGTCTGGAATGGCCATGTCTCGTGGTGTAGGGGGCTACATCAGGTGTACAGATACACAAAGGACTCAATCAGGGAAGGTGCACATTCTGATATAGCCATGTCTCATGGTGTAGGGGTCTACATCAGGTGTGCAGATACACAAAGGACACAATCAGGGAAGGTGCACAGTCTAGTATAGCCATGCCTCATGGTGTAGGGGGCTACATCAGGTGTGCAGATACACAAAGGACACAATCAGGGAAGGTGCACAGTCTGGTATAGCCATGTCTCATGGTGTAGGGGGCTACATCAGGTGTGCAGATACACAAAGGACACATTCAGGGTAGGGGCACAGTCTGATATAGCCATGTCTCATGGTGTAGGGGGCAACATCAGGTAGTCAGATACACGAAGGACACAATCAGGGTAGGGCACAGTCTGGTATGGCCATGTCTCATGGTGCGGGGGGCCAAATCAGGTGTACAAATACATAGAGGACACAATCAGCGTAGGTATACAGTTTAGTAAAGCCATGGTATAGGGGGCTACAGCAGGTGTACAGATACACAAAGGACATGATCTGGGTAGGTGAAGAGTATGGTTAAGCCATGTCACCTGGAACGGGGGCTACATCAGGTGTACCAAAACACAGAGGGGTATGTAGCAGGCAAGTTAAGTAATGTAAACAACGTTAGGTTGCAGGTCAAGTTAGGTGTCTAACAGGCAGGTGTAATTACATGTACAGTACAGGGCTGCAAGACAGGTCATTTGTATTTGCTAAGAGGTTGACAATCAGGTAGGTAACAGACCAGTTAAATTGAGTGTATATCACTGATCTGCAGGACAAATCCAGTATGGGACGATCAAGTACATGCATAGTATTTAGGTATTTAGGTATTTATTTATTTATATTGCGCACCTAACCCCTAAAGGGGTAGCAAGGCACAGAGGCAACAAGAGGATTGCAAGGCTTAGTTACATACAGGGGAATGCAGTCCAGCCGTGGTTACAGTGATGGACACGTCAAAAAGGAACAATGCACGCCGATGAGGCATAGGTTACAGAAGTATACAATATAAGCAGTACTATATACAATACATCGGTTGTCTCTTGAAAAGGTATCTACACTGAGCAGTTGACAACCTAAATGTACATATTTACAATCATAGTGGTGGAGCATCAGGGCAGCAAGAGAGCATTAGGTCGTTATTTGTCGTGAATCTTGAGCCAATGGATGGTCTTAGTTCTGAATAGGCGGTAGGGGGGGGTCCTCCCTGCAAGGAGGTGGAAGGGAGTTCCTGTATTGTGCTGCTTTAACAGGAAAGCTGTTCCCACCCGACATAGACCGTTTAAACCTGGGCACCAGGAGGAGATTGGAGTTGGTCATTCTAGAGGGGCGAGAGGAAGTAGGTCTGGTGAATCTAGTGATGAGGTATTGAGGGCTGCTTGGTGGAGGCATTTGTGGGTCAGGGAAACCGATTTGAGGAATATTTTGTCTTTGGTAGAAAGCCAGTTGACAGACCTTCTAGAATCAGAGATGTGGGCTTTCTTAGAGATACTGAGGGCCGCTCTTAGGGCGTTATTTTGAAGGATCTGAATTTTGTTCATGATATATTTGTTGCATCCTACATAAAGTGTGCTGCAATAGTCCAACTTGGACAAGATCAGAGCCCTGGGTGATACAGTTAGACGGAGAGAGAAAAGGTTTGGCTGCTCTGATGAGTTTGCATGTATAAAATGTGGCGGATGCCATAGAATTAACTTGTTTTTTAAAGGTGAGAGTGGAATCTAGGTAGAAGCCAAGGGTTTTGACCTCCTTGGCTACCGTGATCTTATTGTTGTCAGTTTCGAAGGAGGAGTAGTTTTGGTCTAGTTTGTTCAGGTTATGTGAGGACCCTAGAATGAGGAGTTCTGTTTTGTCATCATTCAGGCATAGACCGTGTGAGGCCATCCATGCCTGGATGATGAGGTACACTTTGTTAACGAAGGCCAAATACTTGTCATAATCCCCCGTCAATGGGATGAGGATCTGGGTATCATCGGCATAATTAGTGTAGGTGATACCCAGACCATCTAGATCACAATAAGACTTTTCTCCCTTACTGTACTCTTCTCTTCTGTATAAACACTGTTCAGTGAAAGTCTGCCTTCTCATTTACTTCTTAATATCAATCTCCCAAGTAGAGCTCCTAGCAGAACCCACACTGGCACCATTCTGTCCGTCCCAAATAACTGTGTATTACTTCTGTCTTTGCAGCAAGTACCAGACACCCTTTTTTCTAAAATGAATACATACGCCAAGTATCTGCCCATGGGATGTTAGTACTAAGCAGGAAATAAAATTACATGAAGTTGCAAAGATGTCCAACCACTTTAAAACTAGATGCCGACCTTACAGTGTCCTTCAGAAAGCGACCTGTGAAGCCATTCCTATACCGCCCACTTGCAAAATGTGGGCCACCAATCTCCTAGGATTAGCTGATTAGGAACAATGGTGTCCCTTTATGCAAGTGGCAGAGTGCCTATTGAGGAATGGTTTACATGGATCTAAAGTATGCCACCCTTTCCATTTTCTCCTTATGCAAAATGATTGTCCCTGGCCATGTGACGAAGTAACTGATATGATATGATATGGCATTTATAACACACCTATACACACGTGTTTCAAGGTACGACGAGGCAAGGGAGGGGGGTACAGAAGGAAGACAGGGCCAACAATCTTAATAAGCCAGGTGATATTGAGATTGCGCAAGTGCAGGGGGATGGGGAAGGGCAAGTACGGGGGCCAAGGGAGAGAGGGCAGGGCAGTACAAAGGATCAAGATTATTGTTGTTTATTGTATTGTTTATTTATTTATAGAGCACACCGGGCCATCAGGCTTCTAGTAATAAATAAATAAAATAATAATATGTAAAAAGTGCGGCCAGCTAGTGGAAGTGCAGGGGTAAGTGCCGACATCAAGTGCCAAGAGTTGGAGGGGACTGTAGGGATACAGAAACAGCCCCCAAGTGCAGGGGTTGCCCGGGAGGCAGTGCAGGTGTGCATCTTGTGGGGTAGGGGACCTGAGCCCGAGATCAGAGGGTAGCCAGGTGACCAGTGCAGTTTCAGTCAGGAGTTCAGCAGGGGAGTAGAGAAGAGAAAGCAGAAGCAAAGAGGAAGGTCTTGAGGTACTACCGGAACCAGAGAGGGTTCTCCTCAAGTTACAGGGAGGCAGGGAGGCTGTTCCAGCAGGAGGCCCCATCCGAAGAAAGAGATCTACCACCAACTCGTTGCTTGGAGAAGAAACTGACCCTGAAGGAGTTGGAGGCGGATCAGCGAAGTGCTCGATAAGGAAGATATTTAGGAATTGAGAGTTGAAGGCATTGATGCTCCTGGCCCCAGAAGGCCTTGTGGACAATGCAGAGGGATTTGAACTTAATCCTTGCTGCCACTGGGAGCCAGTGCAGAGATTTCAGTGCTGGAGAGATACGATTCCTTGGCTTGAGACCAAGGACAAGTCTCGCAGCCCTGTTCTGGATGAGTTGCAGAGGGCAGAGAGTAGAAGCAGGCAGATTTAGAAAGAGGCTGTTGCAGTAGTCCAGCCTAGAGAGAAATGTATGATTAAGTGTGCGAAAACTGGATACTACAGGAACAGGGAAGAGCAGCCAATCAGAAATGCAGACACATGTGGAAGGGGTCATGAGATCATATGAGACATCAGCCTGGATAAGAAAATGTGTCATAAAATGCATCATAGAAGATTCTATATGAATTGGTTAACACAAGGCGTAGAATATTCATTGGGTCAGCTAATGCATCTTAAAATATAGTTCAGTGCTGCGGTAATGTGCCAGTGATGATTTACCACCATTTGTGGTCACACTGAAAAACTCATGAGGCTCTTAAAGTGTTCAGATTGTCTACTTACTGGTTCAATGTGGGGGCGGAATTCGCTGATTTCCCAGAGATCCATTTTAAATGCAAATGAGCAAGCACTGGTAAACATATTTGGCTGCATTCTGAATCACCTGAACACTGGTGTTTTTCACAGCTTCTAAGGTTTGGTGGAACATATTAGCAGATTGGGGCTGAAATGCTGTACATGCATGGTTCAATAATAATAATAATTTAGTATTTATATAGTGCTACGAACCCTCAGGTATCTGAGCACTGCTTTTAATTACCCACGAGGTGTGGTGCTCATTTATCAACCTCGCAAGGATGGGTTTGGCCTTGCCCGGATTCGAACCTGCATCAGCAGGCTCTGCACGGATGTTAAAGCAAGCACTCTACTCGCTGTACTATCGGAACAGCTAGCGGTATTTTTAGAGGTAGAGGCAGGAGGTGGCTAGAGTAGTTTATGGAATATGCTCTATTTGAGGGACAAGAAGACTAATAAAATAGGATTTAGTTGTGGTAAAGGTAGAACACTACAACAGAATTTCTTTGACAGAGGTAGAACATGAATTGGATAGGACATATTTTTGCGACTAGTACTGACGTTAAGGGAGGAGAGAATTCAAGTGAGCATCTTACATAAAATACGTGCACATGATACTTTTGTTGGTGCCTAGCGAGTGGGGAGGAAAACCCACAATATTTGGAGGCAGGCATGAGATTACATTCAGTGGCTGTTACTGACTCTGAAACCCTTCTGTGTAGAGAGAAAATAATACATGCAAAGAAAAAGTCTTTGTAAGCAGGAGATTTTTGTTAGTTGATGTAAAATCAGCCAGCCTTCTTTTTGTAATGAGACAAAATATTTGTTGAGAAGAAAGTCTTTTGATTGTTTTCAGACAGGTGGAGATTATATTTTAATTGCTGTAACTGAGTATGCCACCTTTATGTCACATGACTATAGAAGTCGAGGAGAGAAATACTAGTGTGAAGGAATCAGGGTATATTCAGTGGCTGTAAATGAATGTGCTGCCTTTTTTGTGAGGAGACAAGATAGTAGGTTAGAAGAAACATTCGTAGAATTGTTTGAAGACAGGCTATCCAATTGTTGTATGGGATGCGAACTTATTGTGATAAATAAGGGAAAATACTAGTCGGCAAGTGTTGTAAGGAGATATAATAGTAGGTGTGAAGAAGAAAGCCTTGGAATTGTTTCAAGGTAGGAGAGTAATTTCAGGGGCTCTACGTGAGGACAATATTCAAATGTTCATGATATTCCTTGAGTAACACATATTTTCACCCAGGAAGGGTGCTCAGCTGAGCAGGCAGTACGTTGAGTACTGCCTGCTTTTTCCTGCCACCCAAAGCCCTTCCCCGGTGGTGGCGTTTTGTTTGTGGGGAGGAAACAGGGAGCCTCTCACTGTTGACTCCCCATATCCCCACACCCTCCCCTTGCCTCCCCTGACATTAGAATCCTGTCCCCACCCTGCTCGCCTTGCCACTTACCTGCTGGACCGGCGCTTTGTGCTCCGGTCCGGCACTGCTCTCACCCACCGTTGGCATTTCTCTCACCCACCGTTGGCATTTCTATGGCGTCGGCCATCTCTTTTCTTGTGTGCAAATAGTTTAATGTTTCTTTTTCGGGAGGTGGGGCTCGTGCAATATGCATGGAACCCATCTCCCAAGAAATAAAGAATTAAACTATTTGTACCTCGAGCAAACCCTGGGGTGCAAATAGCTATCATGCCCGAGCCTAGGCAGGGTCGAGCGAAGCAGGAGCTGAGGGCCATCACGCCCAGCTCTGCTATGCACGCCCACACTGCTCGGGCGTGATTTCTACAGGTCATTTATATTGCAAAAGGGCCTATACTTTAGCTCCTCAAAAATGCCCTCTAAAATTGATACAGAAATAGAAATAATTGCTTTTCTCACAAAAATATGTGTACAGGAATTTATTGTGAACAAAAAACAAATATACAGAGAGGAAATTACAGTTCTCCACATCAAACATACTATCACTTCCCCGACAGTACATTACCACATGATATATTAACTTTTGAAAAAAATATTCTGAAACATGTTCACAGATTCTTTACTACTAAATGGTACTTTCCCAATAACATCAGCAAACCTGAAAACCGGGCTCTAATACAACTAAGTAATCATTCAGATCTGGTGGTAAAACCAGCTGATACGGGTGGGACAAATGGTCTTATGAAGCAAGCATCGAATGATAATACAATTCTCTCACCACTAAACAAGAAAAACACGAAGTAAATGTAAGCAGCAGGCTACAAGTTAAGATTCAAGAAATGACTATTGGAGTTAGGCAACAGGAATTGATAGGTAAGAAAGAGTTTGAATTCCCAAAGACACCGGTTTTCTTCACACTTCCTAAAATACACATTGGACATAAAAGAAAACAGAGAGACCTATTGTTTTCTGCCGCAGCTCACTACTGGAACAACTTTGTATGTAAACTTTGTCATCAATGCCCTGCACAAACAAATACATTCTTATTGACAGGATTCTAGAGCCATCCTCAACTTGATTGAAGGCCAGAACTACTATGTCAACAAAGAACTATTGGTTAGCCTTGACATCAAACCGCTCTGTGCAAATATCCCACAGAATATGGCCATTTCCTCTATTACCAAAGCATTAGATTCAGGAGCTGAGCCCCATGAAGCCCCTGCAAGCTTTGCTATAGAATGTATGACAGTGGCTCTGAAGAATAATGTTTCCAACTACAAAGATATGATCTATCTACAAACATCGGGAACAGCATGGGAGCTGTGTTTGCCCCAAACCTGGCCAATAACTTCATTTGAAGAAATAATGTATTTTTAAATTTTTACAGCCAACAATCCATCCCGTCGCGCCACCTGTGTGTACTTGGTAGTGTGGGGCTGCCTCACACTTTCTTGGCCTCATCAGTGCTGTCTTGATTAGGCTCTTTTCCTTTTCACTAAACACAGAGTCCACCAAAAAGTGTAGAAGCATCAGTTTAGGGCGGTCCGGAATGGGGGTTTTCCGATCCCCCACAACATCATGTCTCTGACTTCCAAAAAGGGCGGCACATTGGGGCAGTCCCATATCGTGTGAAAGAAGGAGCCAACGTCTGCTCTGCATTTCAGACAGAGGAATCAGTTGCCCTGCCCACCTGATAAAGTCGCTCTCTACTGTAGTATGCCCTGTGTAATATTTTATACTGGATGAAGCTCATCCTCATCATTATGCTCTCCTCCCTGGTAGAGCCCGTTGCATCTACCAAATCTTCCTCTTCCAGGGTTTCCAGATTCGCCTCCAAGTTCTCTTTGGGATTCTGCATGGGTTTTATTTTCTTCTTTTTTTAAAACTTTTATTTAGAAGTGAAGGTTTACAGCACACTCACATGGCAGATCATGACAGATAGCATGCAGTAACATCATTTAAGTATTCAGTAGCACAGAATATTGCAGTCAATCAAGCAGATTCTTACAGAACATCATAACAATACATGTTGCACCTATAGTGTCTGGGGGAGGATGTCCCTGATGCATCATCAGGCTGCCTGAGAAGGTAAGAAGTAAAAGCCGACCACACAATCTTGTGGCGAGAACGTAATGGAAGAGAGCCGATATAATCCTCCTCACAAGTCTGAATCCAAGTAAGTGCATTGAGCCACCTCTTAAAAGTTGGGGGGGATGGGCACTTCCAACATTCTAGTACACATTTCTTGGCAACCATACAACTAACATTTAAAAACGTCACCATCTTTCTAGTGTCGTCTGATTCCCATATCCCAAACAGCACCCCCAAGGGGCATGGATCGACCATAGCGCCAATAATGTCCGTGAGAGCCTGTAGGATCTCATCCCAGAAGCCGGCCAGCGCCTGGCATGACCAGAACATATGCAGATGTTCGGCCCCTACAGGGCTGGACTGGGAACTAAAAAAGGCCCTGGAAATAATTACTGGGGACCAAAAGAGGTCCCATATGACACATTTTCAGCAAGCCCAATGCTTTTCCTATGAGAAAATTTGAAAATACCACAGAAATGAGGCCCAGGGTGCGGAGGCCCACCGGGAAATCTCCAGAGTTCCCTATAGGCCAGTCCACCCCTGGGCCCCTACCACCTTACAGCGTGGACAGGTATGTGGGCCACCACGAGCAAATTTAGAGATTCAATTTGGGATGTAATACAATCTATTCAACAATTTGTATTGCATACATCTGAAGCGAAAGTTGAGAGAGAACTTGTTGGTATGGGATCCCATTTTTTTCCATAGCTCCTCAGGGACTTCAAGACCTAGTTTGGCCACCCATTCATTCTGCGCCCTGGGGGGCTGGTCAGGGGTTTTTGCCAGAAGTAGGCCATATAAGGATGAGACCACCCCACGGGCATTGCACGAGTTGGATATAAAACTTACTTCCGGCGTATCAGGAGGCTCATCCAGTCAGGAGGGCCATATAGCACGGAACGCTGCCCTGAGTCTGTAGTTTTGCAGCAACTCCAGCGCTGACCCAGAGTGACCTTGTCGCCACATCTGGGGCTTAATAAACTTCCCATCGGGGAAGAAATGCGTGAGTGCCCGGTACCCCAATGCCAGCCAGTGCTGAGCCAGAAGCCTATCATGGGTCGGTTCAAGCCCAGCGAATTCCCATATAGAAAGCCATTTATAGTAGGGGTGAGCTTCTGCCGTCTAGTGTAGCAATCTATTCCATGCTAGCAGCGTGGTCCCAACGGGGTCCGATGGGGGAGCAGCCACATAATCACGACAGAAAATTAGCGTCATAATATCCACCCCAGCAGTGGCCAGTCCCTCCAGCCTGACATGTGGTGGAGGCGTCGGGCCTGGGTACCAATACATGGCATATTGGGCCTGTGCAGCTATCCAATATAGTAACAGGTTGAGGGCAGTAAATCCCCCTCTGTCGTACGGCAGAGTCATGTGAAGCAATTCTTTGTGAACCGCCCGGCATGCCACAGGAATTGTGCGCACATGTATGTCGCTTATTAAAAAATTGTTTCCCCGGCCATGCCGGTACGTTTCCAAAAACATAAAGGAGCTTAGGGACCAGGACCATCTTGAGCAGGGAAAGTTTCCCTGTTAGCGACAAAGGGAGTGATCGCCACCTCAGCATTTTGAATTCGGCTTGCTGTGCCACAGCAGTATAATTGTTGGCCAGAAGGGTTGGCCTGGACAAGGACACTTGGACACCAAGGTACCTGATTCCCCCCGGGGACTATCGGAGTGGCTACTCACACTCTGGTTGTTGAGTCGTTCTCGTGAGCAGGAACATCTCGGATTTGGAGTAATTACTTGTGAAGCCTGAGAAGGTGTCTATACGTGTTACGTCCCGAAAGGATAGGATCCAAGTGCGTAGTGGGGCTTTGCACGTACAGCAGAACGTCGTCCGCATACAATGATAGCTCTAAAGTATCTTTCAGGCGTATCCCCCTATGTGCGTGTCGCGCTCTGATAAAATCTGCCATTGGTTCAAGGACTAAAGCGAAGAGAATGGGGGAGAATGGGCAGCACTGCCGAGTGCCCCTGAGGAGCGGGAAAAGTGTTGATGTCTGGGAATTAATCTGCACCCTTGCAACGGGGTCTGTGTACAATAATTGTATGTACCCAAGCATGTTGGGGCCCAACCCCATTGCCTCCAGGACCTCCCACATATACTGCCAGGAAACCATATCAAAAGCCTTTTGGGCATCTAATGTAACCGCTACTGCCTCGGAGGCCCGATCGATCCTAGACATGACATTAAAAAGAGGTCAATCTTCCCGGGACAAAGCCTCCCTGATCTTCATGAACCAGGTATGTCATAATTGGCAGGAATCTGTTTGCTATCACTTTGGCGAAGATTGTGGTGTCGATATTCATGCGTGAGAGGGGCCTAGAAGATCCACACTCATCGCTGGGCTTGCTAGGCTTAAGCAAGACAGTTATGGTTGCCTCCAGCATGGAGGGGGGGGGGGCAGAGTGGCTTTTTGAAGTGATTCTGCCCAGACTTCTAATAGTTTTTTCAGCCAGAATCGCCACATATTCCTGGTAAAATTCAGATGTGAGCTCATCTGGCCCAGGAGCCTTACCCTTAGGGAGATCCGTGATGGCATCAACTATTTCCTCTAGTGTAATCGGGGACTCAAATTGGTCCCTGGTGGAGCGGGATATTGATGTCATTGGGATCTGGTCATGAAGATCTCGTTTGTGCTGTGGATCATGGGCTTGGGGAGCGGTGTAAAGGTCAGTGTAGAACTGATTAAAGACTTCCAATATCTGCCGGTCCGTCCATTGCTGGACGCCCTGCACATCTTTAACACTCTCTATTTGGGTCTGACCCCACTCGCCCCTCATCAACCTGGCCAATGTCCTCTCCGGCCTGTCGGCCACCCCATACTTTTTTTCTTCCTGCGGGCGGGAGAAGTACCGAACCTCTCGTGTGGCGTGTGACTCATATACTTCAAGCTCTTCTCTGATAAGCACAAGTTTGGCGGGGGGCTGCAGTCCCGCATTCTCGTACCAGGGTCTGTAGCCTAGCCTCAGACCGACTTAGGTCATTTCTTATTGCCTTCCACACACCCACTTCTCTCGAGATGGACATACCCCTTATGTAAACCTTAAAAGCTTTCCATGGGACCCCCACTGCGGTATCGTGTAGTGTGTGTAGTGTGTTACATTCAGAAAAGGTTCCAATATCTGACAAAATCTCAGCTCTGAACACTATGTCCAGTAGGGCTGCCAATTTGAAGCACCATGTGTTACAATTAGGTGGGGATGGCCCCAAAGCGATGGTCAGGGCAACTGGTGCGTGATCAGACATGGTGCAAGTGAGTATTTGGGCTGTTTCAACTTTGCCAATTAAGTCACCTGATATAAGAAAGAGGTTGATCCTGGAAGAGCTATCATGGACCAATGAGTAGAATGTTTACTCCCGCAGCTGGGGGTTAAGGACCCTCCAGACATCTCGTATACCAAGTGAAGTAATGTGCATATTCAGCCTGTGGGCTGCTCGTGGTAGGGTCCTCGGGGCAGCCCCGGTTCTGTCTAAGCTATTGTCCAGTATCAGGTTCATGTCCCCTCTCCCAGATAACCTGGACCCCAACATACCCCTAGAGTATGGTCGCAATTGTGTCAAAGAAATCAGGTATTCTCCTCCAGCCAACATACAGTGCAAAATAACATATCTCCCTGCTGGATCAATATAGCTCTTTTTCAACGTGAATTTGATAGATTTGTGGATCAATGTGAGGACACCCCTAGCTTGTGTGGAGTAGGTCGTGTAGAACCTGTTCAATCCCCAGGATGGGGCCAGGCCCGATGCAAGGCGACCCAGGGCGTGTGTTCCTTGTAATAAGAGTATTTTTACCCCATGTCTTTGGGAATAGGCCATGATTTTCTGGGCTCTTGTGAAGTTACCCAGGCCCCGCACATTCCATGACATTAGCTGTATAGCCATGTCTCTACTCTAAGGGACATCCCAGCAAGCATAACCTGATGTAAGCATCTCTGTACCGGTGCTGTTGTTGTATCACTCAGCACATGTGTTTATTGTTTGTCCACCCGCGCCATTTTCTCTATAACATCCCCCAACATCACCCCCCATCCTTCCGCTTCCCACACCCTCACCGCCCCCCTAACATGAGCAGTGTAATTCCCCCCCTTCCGGACAACGGCTGGCCACCCCCAACTTGGCAGCCCTACAAGACGGGCCCAACTGGGGTCCCCGCAAAACCGACCCTTGTTAAGAACCATTGCAGCCGCAGTGGGGTGTGCTGCTGCCATGTTACCAGCTAAAAAGGATCTGTGGCAAGGCCACACTATTTCGAGCACGCTGGACACATACCATACGAGTCTACAATGGGTTTATGAAACAGGAGGACTGCATGAACCTCACCCCAATCTCTGGGCACTCCTAAATCAATATTCAGTAGATGACACAAATGAAAATGAATTGAAACAACACGTGATAACCAAAGCCATCAAGTACCCTCCATTAAGGATAACCATCTGAGGTGCGGCCCAAGCTGCGGACCCCCTCCATAACCAGTAGTCGAGCCACATGCCACCCAGCAAGTACAGAGTAAGATCACAGGAAAGCGCCACATAGGGGAGGGAGTCACGGCTCAGTTGTTTTCCTCCAGGTCTAAGGGGGGATTATTCAGCGGAACATGTTCTTCAATAAATGTGACTGCCTCGTCAGGGACTGTGAAGAAGTAGAGCTTGTCCCTGAAGGTGAATTTGAGGTGCGCAGGAAAAAGTATTGCATAGGAGATGTTACGTTCTCTCAATATTTTCTTAGCTCCTATAAATAGATGCCTCTCTTGTTGCACCCCAACAGAGAAGTCAGGGAAGATTCTGATAACTTTGGGATCTCAGTCTGAGTTCCCCCTTCTCCTGTGCCAAGCAGAGTATGTGATCCCTGTCACCGTAGCTGAGCAGTTATGCAATTATAGGTCTCGGGAAGGCCCCCGGTCTAGGGCATGGAGCTAGGGTGCAATGTGCCCGCTCAATGGCGAAGAAAGGGGATAAGGCAGAATCATCCAGTAGCTCCTTGATGAGTTCTTCTGTGGCCAGTTCCATCTTCCCCGAGAGCATTCTCCGGCACACCAATTATTCAGATGTTGTTCCCGCGCGACCTAGATTCTAGTTCGTCGCACTTCGTTTTGACAAGCTTCATATCCTTAGTCAGTGTGGTCACCGTCTCCTGAAGTGTATGTATTCCATCCTCGTTTGCACCAATTTTTGTTTTGGCGTCAGTGATCTGAGTACCGCCGTGGTCCAGTTGAGATTTCAGTGATGCGATGTTGGCATTAATATCATCCAGATTTTCGTGGAAAGATGCCAAGTTCTTGGCCACGGATTCCATCATAGCGGTTAAGTCAGTTGCTGGAGCCTAAGTGGGCCCTGACTCGCCTTCCTGACTAATAGAGGATTGCCCCTGATCTGGTCTAGGCCCCGCCTTGGCAAATTTGTCCATTGCCCCGACCTTGTTGGCACCACGGATCTGTTAGACATTGTTGAGCTAGACTGCAGAGCTCCCAGTAGGAATATGGGCCTCATTCCGAGTAGGGCGCAAAGGGATACCGGGCGCCGTTAAGGACATCAGTGCCAGTAATCCCTTTGTGCCCTACTACGAGGTCCCTTTGCGGCCCCGTCCTTAACACCTGCTTTTACCAGGCGTTATGGACGGGACCCGCAAAGGGACTTCAGAGCTAATAACGAACCGTCATTTATGGTACCGTTATTAGCGCCTTCCCCATTCCCATTGAGCCCTATGGGGGCTGAAATGGGAATGGGGAATGGCTTTTCAAATGGGGACTTACCGGTCACGCAAAGGACAGACTAGACCGGTAAGTCCTCATTGAACGAGGGCGGACACGGTACCAGTAATGGTGCTAGTCATGGCGCTAATAGCGCCATGACTAGCACCTACCTCGGAATGAGGGCCTATGTCCGATGAGCTTGGTCAGCACCACAAGCGCACCACCCGGTCCTCGTCGCACTCATAGAGGGGCACTGGATAACGTGATGTGGGCCGAGGACGCCAATGCGAGTTAATGTTGCAGTGTGGTGATGGCTCACCAGAATTCCCTGCTTCAAGGGCACATGGTAGGCAGTTCCACTGGTTGCCTAGAGGTAATCAGGTGTGATTGGGGATTCGGAAACAAAGAGTCCAGGGTGGTCAGGGGTGAGGCAATGGGTTAGTGGAGATGTATCACAGGAGGCTATCACAGATGACCCGGGGTAGTGGTGGGAAGAGCTCTCATAGACAAGCATGCATTCCGAAGCGACCAAGAAAGGAGTTTGTGCTGGTGTGAACCTTTATATTGGGCATAGGTCACAGCAATCAGACGTCCATAGGCCCCGAGCACCAGGAGTTGAATGAGGCGGTGAGGGGCAGAATGAGCAGTGGCAGGGGACCCTCCAGGCCCCAGGATGCACTATCAGCCCCAGAGTGTTACGCTTACCTGGTCTCTGCGGAGGCGCTGGCACACGGTTGCAGCCCTCCCTGAACTTGAATCACTCCCTTCAGGCCTCTCCCTCAGTAGAAAAGCTGGGAGCGGTGGTCCATGGTGATACTGCTCCTGCGTGGAGGTAAGAGTGTGTGAGTGCGCCTATCTGTGATTGTTGTACCTCTCGAACCATTCACCCCAAAGTACGGTTTCTGTGTGCATACGCCAGCCCATATAGCTCACCTGTGAATGATGGAAGATAAGCTCTCCGTCCTGCTACCTCTGGCAGGGGCGCGTTGAAATGGGATCTAGTTCATTCACTGATCCCTGATAAGAATTAGTCCAGTCCAGCTGCGACTATGCTTCTCCTTAAGATTGGTAAGTCTTTCTTAAGCTCTTGTGATGCTTTTCGTTCTGTTTAATGTCTTTATATGTTGTTCCTATGTATGCCCGCAATAATGACTCTCTTCTGTTTTCTTCCCTTAGATGGAAATGCGGCCTCAATGCAGCTGTGAGATGCGAGACACGGCCGGATGGAAGATGGATGCTACCGCAATGTTCGACAGCAGGTAAGTGATGGTTTAAGGAAAAGCACAAAGTCTGGAGAATCGCAACCTTAAACTGACTTTTTTTTCGATGTCTAACATTGGGCCTCATTACAACCCAGGCGTTAAGGGGTTAATGGCACCATAAAAGGTGTTGGCGCGTTAAGCCCTTAACGTCTGATTACGAGGTCCCTTTGGGGGTTGCACTTTAATGCCTGCTTTTAGTAGGCGTTAAAAAACCAACCCGCAAAGGGACCTAGGAGCTAATTACGGCACCGTAATTTACGGCGCCGTTATTAGCGCCTTTCCCATTCCCATTGAGCCCTATGGGCCAAAAATGGGAATGGGGAAGGGGCCATGGTGAATGGGGAATTACTGCCCCGCCAACCTTGGATTGGGGCGGTAATTCCGCCATTCACCATGGCGGACCCCGGCATGGACCATGGTGCTAATAGCACCATGGTTTAGCGCCGGGGTCGTAATGAGGCCCATTGTCTTCTGTTTTTCCTTGCAGGCGCTGCTGTCGAAGATGGAGCGTGTCGTGCTGCAGTGCCAAGATGAAGTTTTGGACTTTCCGGAAAGTGTAAAGATGAATACTTGGTTCCCGAAGAGATGTACAGGTAAGAACAGCTTCCCCCAGTTGGTAAGTCTGCTGGCAGGAAGCAAGATGTCCAGGAAACAGGATTTTCAAAGGTAAGTCTGACCTCAGGCGACGGTGAGCGTTACGCTGCTTGCAAGTGCAGAATAATGCGAAACGTCTGTCTTGAGCATCGGGGCAATTTATATAGCTGAGATCGTGGGCACGCCCATCAGGGCGGGCTTACCAGCCACACCCTGCCACTCCTAGAGAGTGAGCACGTGCAAAGGCAATCCATTAGCAGCTGCACCCAAGAATACACTTGGGGATGCTTAATGGATGGAATGTTCAAGGTTAATGCTTCCTGCTTAATGGATGGAATGTTCAAGGTTAATGCATCTGAAGTGCTATGTCCATAATAAAAGCTTTTTGATGTTAAATGGATGTTCTTGTTTACTTTTGTTCATGAGTCTGGCACCAAAGGCGCCCGGACAGTGTCACCCAGGTCTCCTGTGCATGCGATCCCAGCATGCCTGTGCCCCTGACTTCATGACCATGACACACAGTGCACGCCTTGCCCAGATATAGATCCAAAGGGGGGGCAGCCCGGCAGTCCAAGACTGCCCAGCACGGAGTCAAGGCACCCAGATATGCCGCCCCCCATCCTCCAGGGCTTGCTATACCCCAGCTCAGGTGGTAGATGTAGGGGGGCAGACCCGCGAGGTCACAGGAGCCACGGGACAGACTAGCGCGACCAGCAACAGAGGACGCCTGCTCCCTCCAAGAGCATGCGCGCCCGGGGGAGGCCCAAGGAGGAGATGGCGCTCGCATGCGCAGGAATCTGTTAGAGGCACCCAAGAGGCCAGCCCTGGGGACACGGGGCGGGCCGGGTCCCAGCAGCACTCGTCCGACCCGGACAAAGTATCCAGCCAGGGGGAAGAGGCAGCAGTCGGGGAGATTATACAAGCCCTCAGGGCAGCACCACCGACGGCAGCCACGCAGCTGGCAAAGTCGCGGTGTGGAACCGCCAGAGCGCTCAGCTGTCAGCAGAGCAGGCCGCCACCGCCAGGCTCACCTGCAATGTGATTTATGCGATTAAATGTTTGGGGGACCAAGCAGCGCCTCGGGGGTCCGGTCGCCAGGAGAGCTCTGCCTGGTGCACTCAGCTCGCCCTCCACAGCCAGAGGCAGTTCGTTCTCCTCCTCCACCAGCCAGACCCGGTCCAAGTGCCACGGCAGTGGGAGGGGGCGCTCACAAGTCTGCAACCAGGCTGCCCAGTGGGAGACAGGCAGTGGCCACCCACGCTCCGCAACGGCACTGCCGCACCTCCTGGTGCCCACAACGACTCTCGGTCCCCCTCCGTGGGATCAGCTCGCCAGGCAGATGTCACTTGGAGGCCCCCTCCGCCTACAGAGAGAGAGATGGCACCGGCCACGCCTTGGATAAAATGTCTCAGTGCTCAGCGCCGGTGCAACGAATATCCCTGAGAGTTAGCCCAGAGGCGCACCATGCAGCCCCTATCCGCTGGCTGTCATTGCAGGATCGGATGGCCAGCGACTCCGCAGATATTATCAGATGAAGGCTGGCATGACACAGAGCTAAAGTGCCAGGCAGCCATTTTACAGGCTGCTCAACAGCACCCCCCATTCAGCATGGGTTTTGACGTGAAAGTGTTTAACATTTGGTACAGCTGTGTGACGGCTTTCCCCTTGATTTGACCTTCCAATAGGGTGCCTCTATCAGGGATCTCTCCGGCAGGTTCCATGTGTCTTGCTGTTCTCGAGTTAGGGCATCTTGAAGCCTAATATGTGTATTACTATCCCGTTCCTCTGGGCCAAATTGCTCCTGCAAGTGATGGAATGGGGCCAGCTGGCCCAGATCTATAATATGTTTCATTTTTGCAATGCCTCGTTTCTGCCATCTTCTCTGTCCTCCCAATTAGTAAACCTCTGGCAAGTCTGCGCTTCCCCATATAGGCTCTTCCAAGGTCACCTTTTCCCCCATCCCCCAACCCATTGCACAAAGCATGTCCCAACACGTTTCCACTGTGTGAATACCTGTCTGGGTTAGGCCTTATGTAGGCTAAATCCCATATAGTATCTGCAATGGGTACCATTGTCCTATTTTGTTCAGTTGTAGCCTGACCCCAAATAGCCATTCCTTCGATGCCATCATCTGGGAGGCACAATAGTAGTGCTGCAAGTTTGGGCTCCGCTGCCCTCCTTCCCAGACAATCTAGTTATTGTTTATAACACTATTCTTGGGGTGCTGTTCCCCATATGATTTCTCTTTGCAACGTCTCTATTGTCCTAAACACCCCCTGTGGGACCTTTACAGGGGGTTCTAAAGCACATCGAGAAGCCATGGTAGAGACAGCATTTTAAATAAATTTGCCTTCCCCACCATTGATACAGGAAGAGTTGCCCAGTGTTTATCATTGCCTTTTCACTTTTCCATTATCGGATCCAAATTGTTTGGGAGGGACATGGATTCTGACATGCCCACACTGATACCAAAGTTTTTGATTGACTCTCTAGCAATCATGAGTGGACACCCCTCTTGGATCGCCTCTTCCTCCTCCTTTATTGGCAAGAGTTCCAATGTTCCCCAATTTATCCTTATGCCACTCACTTCCCTAAACATCCTAAATACCCCCATCACCATCGGGCATGTGTGCCTAGGGTCTCCCAAATAGATCAGAACATCGTCTGCATCTAGCGATATTCGGTCTTTGGCCATTTTAGGCCACACAACACCCTTCAATTTGGGGGCTTACTCACTTTAACGGCCAGGGTTTCCATGGCCAACATAAATAAAATTGGCGACGGGGGCAGCACTGCCTAGTTCCACTTTGGAGGGGAAATGGCCCAGGATGTAACCATTTACCTTTATTCTTTCCAGTGGAATCGTATTTAGGATCTTCACCCAATTCGCGAATCTGGGGCTGAAGCCAAATCTTTCCATCACTGCCCACAGGTACTCCCGCCCCACTGAATCAAATGCTTTCTCTGAGTCAATGGCCATTATTGCCAGGCTGGAGATTGCACTCAGGGCATTATGCAATCACCGTCCATTCATCCTGGATGCCATTCCAGGCAAAAACCCACATTGGTCACGATGGATTAATTGACCAATCGACCGTAGCAAGACTTTCACCAACATCTTGGCCTCCCCATTGATTAACGAGATTGGGCGGTATGTGCTGCATTGTGCTGGGGGCCTGTCATTTCTGTGTATCAATACGATGGTGGCTTGTCTAAGATCCTCTGGCAGAGTGTCTTCCATGAGGCATTCAAGGAATCTACTCTGCCACCCCCAGTCCTGCTTGTTTCCAAAACTCTGATGGGAACCCGTTAGAACCCTGAGATGTCCCCAAATGGAGTTGGTTTATTTCAGCATGAACCTTTTCAATCGTTCTTGGGCCATAGTTCTATATGTATTCGTGATTTTAGCAAGTTTTCTCTTCGGTTTCTAAGATGTTGCCTTATTTCCTGTATTGCCCGCCCCATTAGAACTACGTTGTATGCCTCCCACAACGTAGACCTACTGTCTATCGTCCCAGTGTTTTACTGAAAGTATTCTTCCGTCCCACTTCAGAGGGTATCAGCAATCCTCCCGTTTTTTAAGATAATAAGCATTTAGCCTCCAACCTCCCATCTGCCCCCTCTCCTTCCCCTGTATGCTAATTATTAACGGGGTGTGATCTGATATAGCTCTTGGCAGGAATGTGGCCATCTCTACCCGGCCCCCTATCGTACTTGGGAAGAGTATATAATAAATCCTTGAGAAGGGGGAATGCGCGTTGGAATAGAATGATAACCCCTGCTCCCCAGGATGAAGCTCTCGCTAAATGTCTATCAAATCTGTGGGGTCCATGAATGTTTGTAGTTTCATGATGGGGCCCGTGGGTCCACCCATTTGGGGCTGGCTGTCGATCACTGGCTGTGCAGAGTCATTAAAGTCGCCCCCGCCCCACTATTGTCGTTTCCTCTCTGTGTTGAGCCAATAAGATTTGTACCAGCTGGTATGTCTCCGCTTGAAGTGTCGGAGGTGCGTACACATTAATAATGCAAACGGTTCTCCCTTCAAGGTACCACTCACGAGAATGCATCTTCGCATTTGGTGTCTCTACATGAATCACTTCCACTGGTATCACCCTGTAAACTAAAATTGCCCCTCCCCTTGAGCCTCCAGCAAAGCCAGCATGTACAACCACAGAGTAGTTTGCCCGCCCCAAAAAGGTCCAGTACGAATCCAGCACGTGAGACTCCTGTAGCAGCAGAATATCCATCTTATGGCCCGCCAAGAAGTTGGAGACTAAGCTTCTCTTGATTTTATCCAGGAGCCCATTAACATTCCACGACAAACAACTCAATATAACCAACCATGCCATTCTGTTCTTGTCTACTCATCATGTTGTCCCGAGCGGATACACCACTCCCCCCATGGCTAGCGTTAACCTTTCCTCATTCACCTTTGATCGTACTGTGAATACCTGTAATTGAACTCTAAACAGCTCCAACTGAAGACCTCTGTCCCCACACTTCCCCCCCAACCAGAAGCATCTGTCACACCATAACTGTGAACCAAACAGTGCTCGCCATCCCGCCTGGGCGGGGTGATACGGGGGTGTGAGCCAACAATGTCTCTCTCTCTCCGCTCCGACTGATTTGCACATGTTTAAGCTTTCTCAGAACTGCAGCTGTTTGTGTTGACCCAGCTTAGGCTGGTCTTA
This sequence comes from Ambystoma mexicanum, assembly GCF_040938575.1. Classification (NCBI taxonomy): domain Eukaryota; kingdom Metazoa; phylum Chordata; class Amphibia; order Caudata; family Ambystomatidae; genus Ambystoma; species Ambystoma mexicanum. The sequence goes on along the minus strand of NC_090934.1, from coordinate 201,268,469 downwards.
TGTTACAACTCATGTGCCTGACCTTCTTATGCATTTCCACTCTGGGCATGTTCCTCTTCTTCTCGAGAGGTGCTCCACCGGTAATCTTTGGCCGTACTCTGAAAAGCCGTACTCTTCGAGGACCAACCACCCACATGGTGGCCGGGAAGAGCATGACATACTTGATCTCTGATTCCCTTAGCCTTTTCTTAACCACGCGTGGTGGGACTTCTGCACTGCTCTGGTGAAGTCTGGGTAAACTGTAACCTTGAATCCGTTCACCTGGATTGCCCCTCTTTTCATTGAGGCCTGCAGAATTGCATTGCGATCCCTGTAGTTTAACATTTTTGCAATAACTGGCCTGTAGTGGGCACTCAGGATCGCACCCATGTTAGGGATTGTGTATGCCCTCACCACTGAGAAAAATTGCGAGAGACCCGATGGTCCCAACCACTCCTTCAGCCCTAATTCGAGATATAGATCCATGGAGGGGCCCTCTATTTTTTCTCAAAGGCCTACCACTCTGATGATGTTGCAACGAGCCCTCCCCTCTGCATCTTCCACCCTCTATTCCAAAAATCTTGCCTTGTGAAGGAATCCATCTTGGCCTGCATTGGCGTCTTTTTTGCTTCTCTCTATCGCCATTATGTGTACTACGTCCTGCTCTGGTATTTATTTTAGGGAACCGGCTTTGTTGCACAGTCAGGCACAGCAGCCTTCTTCTGAATTGCACTCCACTCCTGTGTATGCAGCTGTCAGTTGTCCACAGCACCGCCAGAGCCTCTTCCCCTCCCCCATACCGCTGGAGGGTTTGGCCCAGCCCCTTCTCTCTTGGTGCCGCAGCGGTATCCCTGCCATTCCCTCTGTGGGGGGCAGGAGAAGCCTGCCCCTTCTCCTCTCCGTCTGAGCCCCAGTGTGTGCTGCACGGAAGGCTGCTCTGCTCCTATGCCGCTATTTCTTGTGGCAATCCCTGCATCTGGTGCTGCAGCGCAGGTAACTCTGTGTGAAATCCTTTCAGGCTGGGGAGGCTCCCGCCGACCGCCGGAGTCACAGCGATCACTCCGCTTCGCCGGCCGTCCCAGCCGCCGCGGTTCACTGCCAACCCACCATCTTGTTGGCTCGGCAGAGCCGTGTGTTCGAGGGCTTGTTTCTCCCAATCTGCACATTCAAGCCAACTGTACAATGCACACTTTGAGCCCCACTCGATCCACTCCCTGTTGGTGTACAGAGAGCTCCAGATGACAGGGTTTGAGGGCTTAGTAGGCCCTGCTCCATTGTCATCCGAGCTAATCGAATAAGAAACGCTTCTAGTCCGCGATGTCGCGTAATAGCGCCCCTTATATGAGATATTTTACGGTAAGAAGCTATTGCTGAAACTGTATACCTTAGAGTGAAATCTATACAAATTAATCTGTTCACAGGATGATAATATAAGTGACACAACGCATGATTGATATCTAAACTGACTATTTCAACCGGGTCTTCCTTTTTCAAACTGATTTATATTCTAAACATTACACATTAGTTGTCCAGCTGTATGAATATTACAATGAGACTATAACCTATGCAGTCCAATCTTTTTTTAGACAAGAATGGAATACCAATAGTTCGGTAGGTTATTTAATTTACAATCATATGTGGTGACCACACAATAACTACATGAAATGGTAAATGTACTTGTTTTTAAATGGTGGCCATAATGGTCTTCAAGTAATACATTTTCACTGTAAAAATGATGATGTTGTGGAGTTGGAAAGCATCAGTGCATGGCCGGGGTCATTAATGGTGGAGTCAACACGTTAAATGGTGCTGCTTGCACCCATGAGCTGTGTTGGGGCATAACAAAATGCACTGTGGTGATGAACTTGCAGATGCCAAAATGTTATCTATCCAAAGCAGAATAGGGTGCACTATATTCAATTATTCGAGAGAATAACAATATGATACTCATTTGAGACGGATACAAATATTGTATTCTGATTAATAATGCATGGCCAACTTTACCTTCACAGGCGGATCACAGGCTGCGGTCCTTACCTTAGTTAAGGAGAAAATAAAGTTTGCTGATAGATATTTACTAAAACGGTTAATTAAGCAATAAGCCGCGAGCTGCGGGGGCATTACCGAGTCAGGTGATGCCCGGGGCCCATAGTTACGGGCCCGAGCGAAGCTACCCGCGGCGGGGGGCTTATTGCTATTAGTACCCCAGCCTGCAAGGCGTACTAATAGCATTCTTCTGTTCCGAAACACCGCGTTTCGGAACAGAAAAAAAAACAATGGCCGCCGGTAAAGGGAAAAGGGAGAAAAAAGACGGTAAGTGCGGTTGGGAGGGCAGGGATTTGATTGCTTGCAGGGGAGGGGGAGGAAGAAATAAAACGCTTACCTGAATCCCCGGCGGGGGCGGATGGCAGCCTCCAGCCGTGTGGAGGCTCAGAGCAGGGATTGGCCATTTTCGAGCCTCCTCATTGGCTGATGGGCTGCCACCTCACGCCAGGGATGAACATTCGAGGGATTCTGCGTGGAGTATATACCAGGGGAGAGCCAATCAGATTGTGTTTAACAATCTGATTGTCTCTCGCCGGGTACTAATGAAGCAAATTCTGACAAAGTTAGAACTCGTCCATAGCTATTTGTTTAGATAATTTCATCACTACACCTAGAACATAATGAACTAGGATTTCGCCACCTTCTCTCTACAGAAAGAGACTATTAACTTGTTCCTAGGTGATCAGCAAATTATGTGGAGGCAATTTCTAACTTTCTAAATTAATCAATTAATATCAGTTTAAAGAATATCTCTATCCAGTGCTACAATTTAAAAACTATAACATTCCCCAGTACATGTTTTGATTGTGACTCTTTTGAGACCGAGAACAATTTCATTAGATTTGTTTTCCAATCTCACTTTAAAAATTGGTCTACATAATGGACTTGTAATACCAGATTATGTAGTGTAATATCCTATCTAATTAATTGATTTTGCATACATTAATCATTGGCTACAATAAGTGGATATATGATACAACCCAAGGGAAAGGTGAGACATATCAGAATGAAGATATACATATAATTGAGGTTGACAAAGCCTAGGGATGACAACCTCTATCCTAAATGTATGCAGATCATTTTGCTGTGGTTTGTTGGGGACCGGCTGGGGAGTGTACAATTTCCCATCCAAAAAGGGGTGAGACAGGGGTGTGTGATGTCTCCCCTTTTATTTTCCATATTTATAAATGACATTGCAGCAGGTATAAATAACCAGTAAGACGATACCCTGCTATTGGGTGTGAACAAATGGGGCATGCTCCTTTAGGCAGACAATGATGTTCTGATTTCAAAGACTACATCGGGTCTCCAAAAACAATGAACTGCATTCTCGACTAGATGTGGGGAAAAGATCTAAGAATTAATTTTTCAAAATCTAAAACAATGATTTTTAGCCTGAATAAATATCGTAAAGGTAAACTCTGTCCATTTTTTATAGGTGATCTTAAACTGGAGCCGGTGGAGGGATATGATTGCCTTCGGTTACATGTACGACAAACATCCAGTTACGGCAAGCCGGTTAAGAAATGTATGATCACACTCTCCAGAAGAAGTAAGGCACAGATAAGCTTTTCCAATCAGCGCCAGGGGTTAAGTATAGCTCCTGATATGGAAATGTATAGAATGTAGGCTGTGTCGGCAGCAGCTTTCGTGGCTGAATTATGGCGGTATTTGGATATGTGCAGGTTGATGATAGAGGAAAATAAGATACTTAAGTGACTACTAAGCCTCCCTAATGGCACTCCCAATCTTCCAATTAAAATGTCATGGTTCGGTATTGAGTATATGATAAAACTGAAACCATTGTTTTACTGCCTAAAAATATGGAATACTCACGAACCTGCCATTTTTTGGGAGGGAATGTGTGATTTATCATCACAGAAAGGTGTATTGTGTCTTCCATGGTTCCTATTTTTAAAAAATATGGCTCTAAATGGTAACCTTCCTCTTCTGTGGAGTAACCCTCCTCAACTGGGGCGCAATTATAAATCTGTTGCGAGGTGAGCATATGATATGTGGTATTTTAGTGAATTATGTAAGCCGTCTGTAGCTAAAAATGTTGTAAGAGAATTTTTTGAGTTTAAGGGGCCAATTTATGGAACAAATGAGCGCCGAAAATCGTGGTGCAAGCTGGCGCAAGTGTGAAAAAGCAAGCGCACGCGTGTGATTCATGGAAGGCCCTGCGTGTGTTTTCCCCGGGATGTTTATCAAATCCGCGCGTGGCACACATGGGCGCACACGTCATTGCAACATCCAGAACGCCGTGCGTGACGTGCACAGCCAAAGCGCACAAAGTCAGCGTACACACCAAAAAGGGGGCGGAACACACGGAATGGGGAACAACGCCTGAAAAAGAAGGCGTAACTGGGGAAGTACTGCAGGGAAATACACGGAACGCCCACATGCACGCAAACTACACGTATTAATGGAATTGAATAGGGGAAACCCGCGCACGGCCAAAGACACGCACAGGCCTAAACACGTCCACCACACAAAGGCAGGCGGTAGCGTCCCTGCGAATTACAAAAGTGCGCGCAAACAAAAAACACGTATAAACAGCTACGATGAATGTCCCTTTCTGTGGCCCCCTAGGAGAAATGACGTGTCACACAACGCTCCGGCATCCCAAAAAAGCAAGAAAAAGAGATACGCGCCCCTGTAGCCCACGTGCGTGTAAAAAAAACACACGCAGTACAAAAAATGCGTACGTGATCAACACGCAGTATGCCCAAAAAATAGGGGTACGCGACTAACAGGGACACTCGCAGTAGGAAAAATAGCTTGTGCTACTCACCGTCTGCCTTGCGTGTAGAAGAAGTACGCATAGCCAACACCCACGCCAAAAGAAGAATTACGCACTATAGCTGCTGTGAAGTAATCGCGTGTGAACCCCAGCGTCTGGAAAACACACGCACTGCTTTCCACGAAAAGCACGTACAGAGCGATGGAAACCCACGTAGGATCATCAACCCGTGCAGGGAAACGCCCATGCGCACATTACATCACAGACACGCTTACGCGCTACGGGCCTTTCCTCGAATTACATGCTGACGTGCTGTTTTTTCACGTGCCAAATCACTCCTTATCAAGCTGGCCACGCAACAACACATGGAAGACCACGCTCCTGCCCAGAAGGCCATTTTCCTGCCTCCAAGAGCCCTGAGCAGACTCCCACCTGACATCTGCTGCTACCTGCCTGCCTGCTGGCCACGCGCCCTGCCATTTGGTGCCTGCACGTCAGCCATCTGCAGGGGTCCAGTTGCTGTGACCACCCCTGCTGGAACAGAAGACTCCCGACTGAAGTTCCATCGCTCCACAGTCCAGCACCAGGACCCAGTTGCCCACCCACACCTGCCTCGGGGGTTGCCATGTCGGGGCAAACACTATCGGAGACCACTGGCAACCCCCAGCCAGAGAGGCAGAGGGCTACCAGCTTCAGTGCCGCAGAAGTTGGTATCCTGGTGGAGCATGTCCTGGTGCATTAAGATGCCCTCTTCAGAAGACCATGTGCCGACATTGATGGACGGAAGAAGATCTGGAAGGACATCGTGGCTGTCATCAACATGGAGGGGGTGGCAGCGGATGCAGAGGGGTTCCGGGTCCGCCTTACCAATGACCAGATGAGAGTCCTGGAACGTGTATACGTGTATAGGCTACACCTCCAGGTCCTTGAGAGGCATACCCGTCCGGAGTCGAGCGGTAAGTGTCCATGTGTACTGATTGGACACAGTGCATGTTGAGGTGTGCCAGGTGTGTGCAGCTTGGACATATGTCGAAAACGACCCATGTATGGATGTGTATGTGCAGGGACATGAGCCTGCCGCATTTGAGTCCAGTCATGTGTGAGGCACATCAATGGTGTATGTGTTCAAATGCATGATGCACAAATGTATGTGGGGATGCACACATGTTAGCATTTCTGTGTATGTACTATGGCATGGATGGGGTGTGACAAATGGATGCTGGTTCCACCTTCATGTACGTGCACGGCATACATGTGCGTGTGTGTGTTTGACATGTGTGCAAATGTGATACGCCATGGATGCATGTGACACAGACATGTAGGAACCCCATTGGCAGATGTGACCTAGTTGCCGATGATTGCACTGTGACAGGTGGTGGATATGTACAGATGCATGTCTGTCTGTTGGTGCGTGTCCATGTGCTCGGCACTCCCCATGTTGCTTGTGACGTCATGCCAACCTTCAGATGTTCATGCTGTTGTGTGCGTATGGATGCTGCTGCCTGCTGCACGATTCCTGTCAAATTCTGCATGTGTGTGTGTTCAAATGATATGAGTGTTGGGGAGTGTGATGGCATCTGTGAAGTTTGACACTGCCACTCATGTGCAACTTTGACATGTGTATCTGACCATTGTACAGTGCCCTGATGCCTGTGTTCTGTCTCTCCCTGTCTGCAGCGTCGACTGATGAAGAGGGCGGAGACGGTGCTGTGGAGCACAGAGGCAGCGATCCTACCGCCAGCCGGAGATGCAAGGCCTAGCTCTCCTCCCACGTTGTCATCTCTTCCGGGAGTGAGGAGTCTGGTGCCGCGTCCCTGGCCGCAGCTGCTGAGGGAAGATCCAAGAGGGGCAGGTTGGAGGTGGACTCCTCTGCAGCAGTAGGGGAAGCTGAGCCCCCACAGGGGCCTATGGAGGAAGATGGCACAGAGTCATCCAGGTTGGTGGGGAGTTTGGTTGAGGAGGAGACCATGGAAGGACCACGCACGGGGCCTGGAGGGGGGAATTCTACTGGTTCTAGTGGTGCAGTCCAGGGGCAGGGACAGGAGGCAGCACAGGCCACCGCGGAGGAGCCTGTGTGTAATCCTGTACCCGATCCTGTGACTGCATCATCCTGCACCAGTAGGGATGCCTTCGTCCAGACCCGTCTTCAGGGAGAGGATGCGTGAACAACAACTGGCCTTCCTCTCCCTACGGACATGGCAATCCAGGACCGGGTTGAGCCTGTCCTTTCTGGGGTGGCATTGCGTCAACGTGGTATTCGGGATGACGTGCAGGGTTCTCGTGAGGACAATGCACGTCATTTTGAATACCTCATTGACCACGTCGGCCTACTAGGACGGGTCACCCAGGCTGGGTTCCTCAGTGTGCTGGATCTTGTAGCGACCCCCTCCTCAACTGAAACCCCTATGCGCCAGTCGTCCTCTGTGCCATCTTCCTGCCCAAGTATCACCTGGGCACCCTGTGGAGCTGCCCTGAACCAGCGGCCAGGCTGGTGGAGGACACATCCCTGCCACAGTCGGGAGTCGGAGGTCCAGCAGGGATGGCCACCCCAACAACTGGACCCCAGCAAGAGGAGGTCGTGCAGGCATCGACCAGCAGGGCACATGCACAGCAGCAGCAGGTTCAGGGTGGGAACCATGATGGCTCGAGGCCTTCAACATCACAGGGGCAGGCATCGGCCGGATTCAGGAGGACCCTGGATTGGGAGTGTCTTCTGTGTGGCAGCGGTTGGGCCAGCGGATAGAAGCGGAGCGGCAAATGGAGGCATGGCTCACTATGGTCAGGGCGGAGAACTCCATGCGCAGGGCATTGATGCTGGCTGAGTGCCTCCAGGCAACTTGCAGGGAGTTGAAACAGGCTATAACTGCATCCCTGCGAGACCTCGAGGCCAGGGAAGAGGCCCGCCTCCGGGACATCGACATGGAGTTCGATGACGCCCTGGCCCGGAACATCAACAAGTGAGCCGTTGGACTTGCCCACGCCCATTGTACATAGTTCTTTAGGGTTAGGTTTCCTTTGTTTTTTCTTTTATTTTGGAGTTCATGGACATTGTTCCACTTCGTGTATATCCTTTTTTATTCATAGGACTTTTTTGTAGGTTTCCTTTTGTTTGTGGATCATGGACCATTTGGACTTCCATTGTATATAGTTGCAGACTTGTACATACTTTCTTTTTCAATTTTCCCATGGATCAATGGTTTTCTTTTATTTGGATTATTTTTTTCTTATTGACATTGGCTGTGGACCACATTTTTATTCAACATGTCGTTCATTTTCTTTTCCTTGGATTACCATTCTTTGTTGTTATATCTGTCATTGTATATTGATTTTCAAATTTGATTTCCTCTATGTTACTTCATTATGTTTTTAATACATTTCTTCTAACTTCATGATTGGTGTTGTGTACTGTTATTGGTTTGGTGCATGTCTCAATGAACATTGCCTCAGTCATGTATTGCCACTGTGTGTCTCTGTCATGCATTCATGCATGGGCATGGTGGTTCTTTTAAGACTGTCATGGCATGGGTAATTTGTGAGTGGGTTCTGTGGATGGTTGCGCGTATTCCGAGGGGTGTGCGTGGACTTTTAAATGCATTTCTGCTAGCGCGGGCAGGGTACGTGTATTCCGGGGGTGCACGTGGACTTTTACACGCGTTTTCGATGCCGCAGGCGAGGTACGTGTATTCCGAGGGGTGCGCATGGATTTTTAAACGCGTTTTCACTAGCGCGGGTGGGGTACATGTATTCCGAGGGGTGCGCATGGACCTTTACACGCGTTTTCACTAGCGCGGGTGGGGTACACGTATTCCGAGGGGTGCGCGGGGAGTTTTCCATGCATTTTGTGGTTGGGGGGCTGCATGCCGGTCCACTGGCCTTTGCGCCATGTAGGGGATTTGTGCAATGTTTTTGGCGCACGGGGTGGGGTTGGGGGCATTACTGACGCTGATGCAGGGTCGCTGCGCCCCTCTGCACCATGGCTGGTTATGGATGTTGAAATCCATGAATACGCTGTGCGCTGAAATGGGTTTTGGCGCACGCGGCTGTGCACCAGCCTCGTGCGTCACTTGTGCGTAGAATTCTATGAATTACCCCCTATAAGTGTTTTTTCTTTGGAACAGTATTTGAACATTACATGTAGAAAGATGGAGAAGACGCTAATGATTAAATTCAGACTCCATTTACCCCTTGATGGAATAAAGACTGTGAGGACTGGTGTAAATACTGTTTTAGAGGGGTGGAAGATGAGAGATATTTATGTGTATTTGCCTTTTATATGTCAATCAAAGGAGACGCTTTTTAAGATCGCTATTAATTGAGTGGAAAATTAGATATATTAATGAGGCTTACAGGCTGATGAAAGCAACTATGGAGGAAACATGCTTAGTTGGAATTATGAAGTACCTAGGGCTTCTTGGGTGTTATTGATGACTTCTCTGTATGATTTTCCTTTTTATATCATGGTGTGGATATTTTAAATATTTGTTTTTTCTCGTTATATGGCATTTACTATGTTTTATGTTTGTAAAATGTTAGGGCATGTGCTGAAATAAAATTAAATGATGTTGATAACCTCTGTTGATGAAACAAGGGACATGTCAGTCTACAAAGCCCGGGGAGAATTGCAGATTAAATTAGATTTTCTTTGCCATGAAGGAAGGAAACAATTCACAAAACACCTGATTATCAGTTCAATCATTGTAGTCTGTCATCCTAAAATGGATATTTATTTTGACTATCTAGTTATTTGTACATGTTGTGTATGGAATAGCATATCTAGTGTTCAGTGAATACTGAATAGTATGTGGCAGAACCCGAATAGTGAGTCGCATAAATGTCTTTATTTAAAACAAAGTAAAATGTATGAAATTTGGTTAACATATTTTATGAAAGACATGAAAGCGCGATGTAGTAACTTGTGTATTCATCTTTCTTTTCATAGCCCATAACAAATACAATATATAAATGTAATCATATAAGCCAGAAACAATGATTTATTTTGGCGAAATGTAGATGTGAGGTTCGATTTAATACAGCAGGGAATCCTGTCACACTTCATCCCTTCTCCTCCCTTCCTCCCTAACAGCAGATGGAGGGCTCTGTGTCAGTTCCACTCATTTTCAGTGCCCTCTCAAGCTCTGATACAGCAGGGAATCCTGTCACTCATCATCCCTTCTCCTCCCTGACATCAGATGGAGGGCTCTGTGTCTCTTTCATGCATATTCAGTGCCCTCTCAAGCATTAATACAGCAGGGAATCCTGTCACTCCTCATCCCTTTTCCTCCCTGACAGCAGATGGAGGGCTCTGTGTCTCTTTCACGCATATTCAGTGCCCTCTCAAGCTTTAATACAGCAGGGAATCCTATCACTCCTCATCCCTTCTCCTTCCTGACATCACATGGAGGCTCTGTGACTCACACATATTAAGTGCCCTCTCAAGCTTTAATACAGCAGGGCATCCTGTCACTCCTCAACCCTTCTCCTCCCTAACAGCAGATGGAGGCTCTGTGTCTCTTTCACGCATTTTCAGTGCCCTCTCAAGCTTTAATACAGCAGGGCATCCTGTCACTCCTTATCCCTTCTCCTCCCTAACAGCAGATGGAGGCTCTGTGTCTCTTTCACGCATATTCAGTGCCCTCTCAAGCTTTAATACAGAAGGGAATCCTGTCACTGCTCATCCCTTCTCCTCCCTGAAATCAGAGGGAGGCTCTGTGTCTCTTTCACGCATATTCAGTGACCTCTCAAGCTTCAATACAGCAGGGCATCCTGTCACTCCTCATCCCTTCTCTTCCCTGACATCAGATGGAGGGCTCTGTGTCTCTTTCACGCATATTCAGTGACCTCTCAAGCTTTAATAGAGCAGGGAATCCTGTCACTCCTCATCCCTTCTCCTCCCTGACATCAGATGGAGGGCTTTGTGTCTCTTTCACGCTTATTCAGTGACCTCTCAAGCTTTAATACAGCAGGGAATCCTGTCACTCCTCATCCCTTCTCCTCCCTGACATCAGATGGAGGGCTCTGTGTCTCTTTTACGCATATTCAGTGCCCTCTCAAGCTTTAATACAGCAGGGAATTCTGTCACTCCTCAACACTTCTCCTCCCTGACAGCAGATGGAGGGCTCTGTGTCTCTTTCATGCATATTCAGTGCCCTCTCAAGCTTTAATACAGCAGGGAATCCTGTCACTCCTCATCCCTTCTCCTTCCTGACATCACATGGAGGCTCTGTGACTCACGCATATTCAGTGCCCTCTCAAGCTTTAATAGAGCAGGGCATCCTGTCACTCCTCATCCCTTCTCCTCCCTAACAGCAGATGGAGGCTCTTTTTCTCGTTCACGCATATTCAGTGACCTCTCAAGCTTTAATACAGCAGGGTGTCCTGTCACTCCTCATCCCTTCTCCTCCCTGACATCAGATGGAGGGCTCTGTGTCTCTTTCATGCATATTCGGTGAGCTCTTAAGCTTTAATACAGCAGGGAATCGTGTCACTCATCATCCCTTCTCCTCCCTGACATAAGATGGAGGGCTCTGTCTCTCTTTCATGCATTTTTAGTGGCCTCTCAAGCTTTAGTACAGCAGGGCATCCTGCCACTCCTCATTCCTTCTCCTCCCTGACATTAGATGGAGGCTCTGTGTCTCTTTCACGCATATTCAGTGCCCTCTCAAGCTTTAATACAGCAGGGAATCCTGCCACTCCTCATCCCTTCTCCTCCCTGACAGCAGATGGGGGGCTCTGTGTTTCTTTCATGCATATTCAGTGCCCTCTCAAGCTTTAATACAGCAGGGAATCCTGCCACTCCTCATCCCTTCTCCTCCCTGACATCAGATGGAGGGCTCTGTGTCTCTTTCATGCATATTCGGTGACCTCTTAAGCTTTAATACAGCAGGGAATCGTGTCACTCATCATCCCTTCTCCTCCCTGACATAGGATGGAGGGCTCTGTCTCTCTTTCATGCATTTTTAGTGGCCTCTCAAGCTTTAATACAGCAGGGCATCCTGCCACTCCTCATTCCTTCTCCTCCCTGACGTTAGATGGAGGCTCCGTGTCTCTTTCACGCATATTCCGTGCCCTCTCAAGCTTTAATACAGCAGGGAATCCTGCCACTCCTCATCCCTTCTCCTCCCTGACAGCAGATGGGGGGCTCTGTGTCTCTTTCATGCATATTCAGTGCCCTCTCAAGCTTTAATACAGCAGGGCATCCTGCCACTCCTCATTCGTTCTCCTCCCTGACATCAGATGGAGGCTCTGTGTCTCTTTCATGCATATGCAGTGCCCTATCAAGCTTTGATACAGCAGGGAATCCTGTCACTCCTCATCCCTTCTCCTCCCTAACATCAGATGGAGGCTCTGTGTCTCTTTCATGCATATGCAGTGCCCTCTCAAGCTTTGATACAGCAGGGAATCCTGTCACTCCTCATCCCTTCTCCTCCCTAACAGTGATAGAGGCTCTGTGTCTCTTTCACACATATTCAATATATAATAGGACTTTTTCTATTTCCCATCTCCATGTGACTTTGGGTCATTATCATCTTGGCAGTGTTTGTCATCAAGATGTTTAGTCCAACTAGTTCACGATTGCGAAATATGGGATGTCGTAGGACAATAGTGTTTCTCTTGCGTTCTTACTCTCCCTACAGCTCGAAAGGAATGTAAGGATTACATTTAAGAACGCAAAAAATATAACGCGCTAACTTTTGAAGCTGTACAGTGCTGTTGATAAAATGTGCAATTATTTTGCATATACATTATCCTCATTTTGTTGACCTTGGAAGGATGAACGTCTGAGTCAGGTTCAGTAACCCAATAATGTGTGCACCCAGCTGTGTCATGTGACACAGTCCAAAGTGTAATCCACTAAAGGTCTACATGAGTTACAAGACACAACAACTCTCACTTTTTTGAGCATGGAAACGTGTGTCATTTCTGTCTGTACAGTGCTCCAAAAAGGTGGGCAGGGGCAGTCTCATGGCAGTTTGTTGGCATTTGATCTGCTCAACCAGTCTTTCAGGTACGCAGACTTGTTGCTAAACCGCACATTTTCCCTTTAGCCCAGTAAGAAAGCAGATCCCTTACAGCACCCTATATTTATGCACAGAGGCGTTGCTAGGGGGAGTCTGCGGGGCTATAGACCCGGGTCTTTTGGTTGAAGCCCCGGATAGAAACCCTGGGGCTGCAACCAAAGGGCTAGCTAGTCCCGAGTCCAGACAGTCCCGGCATTAGCATAGCCCCGGATCTTTTGCAGACCTAGCAACAATCCTACTTATGGCAACTATCTTGTGAAGAGGGAGGGCAGACTGTCTCTTTGTTGTGCCGAGTGCTCCATGGTGACCTGCTGAGTTTGAGAGGATTATCGAAGAGGTGTTGATGGATTTAACTATGTCGCAGTCTGCAACTCTCCCCCCAAACTTTCTGCAAAAGTACGAAAGATGCAGAACAGGGCAAATCTGAGCTTGGGAGCAAAACATTCTGTGTACATGGTCTATGATAGACAAGTATGGGGCAGGCGCATTAAACATGTACTCTTTCTGGGGTACATCGCTCGCACTGCTCACCCCTTCTCTCCATGACACAGACTCCCTGCCAGCTAATGTTTACTTAACCTCGAAGTTTGGTTTCCTTAGAATAGCCAAATAAATGATTATTCTGCTGAAGTTGAATGTTTTATTTTATCCGAACTTCGGCCAAATAGTTATTTGAAGCCACATTTCGGTACACCCTTTCATGTATATTGAAACAGTATGGTAGTATATGGCTCTCTTGGTATGTATTAGTGTTTATTTCCTAAAAATATGTCCTTTTCTTACAAGTTTGAAATGTAAATGCAGATTTTATTTGCTCTTTGCGTTTGTAACTTGGCAGTGGGGAGCCGTTACGTTAACACTGCAATGTAAATGGCTCCCCGCCGCCACCTGCACATTTATATCATTTGCACGGCAGAGTGCAAAAGGTGGCAGGCAAAACGTGACGGACAAGCGTGTATGCTGCTTTTTGCACTCCCAAGCATTTGCTCCGGTATGAAAATGCATGCAGGCGCCAATGCTGCATCATTTGTAGGGTGGAGTGGAAGGGAGTGGTGGAAAAACTCAACTTGCGTTTCGTCCCTGCTCGTCATCATACAAATGTATAAAAATGGGGTGCACGTAAATGAAAGATGTAAAAACCTTACATAAGGCTCTTACGTGTTGGTACGCCGAGCTCAAAATGGTCGCAATGCCTGTTCATCAATTTTGAATTAGTAAAAATATATGTTGTATTGCTTGGATAACAGTTGGTAGGATCAATGAAGATTGTATAAGCACAGGTCTTGAAAGACTAAGTTTAAAATATTGTGACTTTGATCACATTGAGAAAATGTATTTGCCAGTATGAGTTTACCCTGATAATAGGGGGATGCCCTCACCTGCTTCATTGTAATCTTATAAATGATTGTGCCATATTTTTGTGACAAGACAAAATAGTAGATTGAAGAAAGATTCCTTGGTGCAGGTGTGTTCATTCGTTCATCATGACGGATGAGTGAAAAAAGATGTTGGCTAACTTTGTGAACAGACAAAATAATTCTTGCAAAGAAAAAATCCTAGATTTATTTGGGGGGCAGAAGAGCACGTTCAGTGGTATTAACTGCCCCTGCTATCTTTCCGTACAAGACAAACAGACAACTGAGTTTGCATCACACATCATCATCTAGTGGCTACTAATTCTGGGGCAGAGAGAATCCCGGTGGCCAGCTTGTGTTGCAGCGGGAGGGGAAATAACCATCTTCAGTGCCAACATGCTTGGAGAATCTAAACATGAGAGAGACAGGGAGAGGCAGTGACTTGAGGCCTTTTTACATCCACCACCGCAACATCTGTGCCTACCAGGCGGTGGAGGGAAGTTTGTTTGCAGTAAATTGAAAACATCCATGTTACACCAGACCATTCAAGAGATAAAAGTACATGCTCAGTGATTGGGGTCAGATGAAGAGGGGGTTTAGTCCACGCTCTGGGGCAGAAGGTAGGGAGGCGCATATAGCATCTGCTGATGAGCTGGGAGGAACAGCACGCAGTGTAGAGGAGCAGCGCATGAGAAGTTGCTGTCTCCACCACCGCCCACATCCACTGAGCCTGAAAACCATGATAATGATGAGGTAGAAAACAATTAATTTGTAATTTTTGTAATTTGCGTGGTTTGGTCCACTCCTAAGAGTCCATCAAGACCAAGATCTTTTGGGACTACTGCCTGAATACAAAATCCCTTTCTGCCCAATTGGCGCTGTACCGAGTATGGTCATACATTAAAGATCTGTTAGGGGACGAGGTATAGGCCACGACCCAACCGACCATATGGACACCGGTTGCGGTTGTTGTACCGGTTCTGTTCGGATTTTACCGGCATGTTGGTACTAAGTACATCATTTGTACCTGCACCTTGCACTTTGCACTCATACTTGATGTTAGTGAGTCTCCAAATATGTTACTGTTTATTGCTTTTATTAATCGTTTATGTTTATGTATTGTTATTGCTAATTGTTTTGTCATTTATTGACATAATTCATTTATTTCTGTTTTATATTTTCTTCTTGTCTGAAGCTCTTTGAGCTATAACACAATGAAGGTTATTATTATTATTATTATTATTATTATTATTATTATTATTATTATTAGTATTTGGGTCCTTTCTTCAGAAACGTCTTGCTCATTGGGCCGAAGAAGTAGCAGCTGTTGATGGACGTCAAACCGGATTCACAAGAGGTGTGGGGGTTGAGCTTAACTTGATGCTCCTAAATTGCCTAAAACTAGACGCATTAAGGCGTAAGAGGAAACTATACATCGCCTTTATAGATCTGAGCCAGGCTTTCGACAGTATAAATCGCAACCTGCTGTGGAAAAAACTTTGTGCTTGGAAATGTCCAAATGAGCTGCTGGCCCCGCTGATTGTGCTACATTCTAACACATCAATTAGAGTCCGGCTAAATGAACAAGGTGACTTATCTGATGAGATATTGACAAAACGAGCAGTTAAACAGGGTTGCCCTTTGGCAGCCCAGCTATTTAAGCTCTTCATTTCTGATCTACCTCTAACATTAAGTGAACTAAGAGTATTTCCTCCGTTGGTGAATGGTCATGAACTGAGTTGGGCTGTTTATGCCGACGATATTGTGTTTATGGACTCTACTCCTATTGGACTGCAGCGCTTGCTAAATGAATTTCAGCAGTATTGCATACAAAATGACCTACGAATTAATATCAAAAAATCAAAAATCATCGAGGTGGGTCAAAGTAAATCAAAGAAGCCAGGTAACTTTGAATGGAAGATAAATAATGAACCTCTTGCGATAACTGACAGTATAAGATACTTAGGTTTTCTGTTTAACAACTCAATTCGAGAATGGGAGTGGAGCCAAGACTTGGTGACCCGGATGAAAATGTTTGCATTACAAGGGGCAAAATTGCATGCAGCTTACGGTAAATTTACTCTAAAACCGGTTTTATCATTTTACCTTCAAAAAGTAGTTCCCGCAATAACTTTTGGGAGTGAAACATGTTGGAATCTTCCAAAAGATCTATGGGACAAGCTCGAAGGTAGCTTTTGGCATAAAGTGTTGAGACTACCAAATAGCTCATCAATTGTGGCAATACGATATGAGCTATGTATTGAGGCCTTATATGGAACTGTACTGTGGAAATCAATCTCCATGTTTAGGAAAATGCGGATGGAGACGGTAGTAAAACCTTATGAAATATTACATTCTGTTTCTGAACATTCATCTGCATCGTTACTAAAGGAGTGGGAGAAAAAACTACTTCTTGTATTGGAAGATGCTGGAGTTTCTGTAGAAACTGTAATACTTCGCCCCCAAATTGCGAAGAAAAAAATTTGTCACCATAATTGGCTAAGAAATGAAGAACGCCGGAATAAACTGACAACTTCCTTGGACCTTGGAACTGCGCTAAATAAACTGGTTGCAGTTCCAAAATACTTGGAGAAATTCCCATCACAATACCATCGTAACATGTTCCTGCGGATGAGACTTAATTTATATAAAACTAGGGAGTTACAGCTCCTGAGAAATGATCCGTTGGTGCAGACAGCAAAATGTAGATTCTGCAAATTTGGCCAAGAATCGGTGAGACATCTAATATTGGATTGTGATGCCATTACAGCGCAGCGTAGTCTGCATTTAGATCGTTTTGCTCCCTCGTCAGGAAACATGGATTCCTGGTGGTGCTACCTGATCGCAGGTTTTAATACTCAGTTAACCTGCGCAATAATAAACTTCATGGACGCACTACAGTTAAACAATTGAAACATAATTAGTGATTTTAGCTAGTAAAGGCCTTGAGGATATGAGGCACAAATGTAACAAAAAGTTTTTCTTTCTGTTGTAATAAACTAATGTTACAAAAAAAAAAAAAAAGAAAAATTATTATTATTATTATTATTATTATTATAAAGATGACTGCCCTACCAAATCCAGGCAGCATCTACACATGATTCTGCAAACCACTGATCCCAACGAGGAGGACAATACCTCAGTTACAGAGATGGGACGGAAAGACTGAGGTACCCAACCACCTTTGGATAGTGTCCTTCAAACATAACTTGAAACAATACAAACTTGTAACATCGCCATGTGGCTGCAAGACCGCCATTGCCACTACCACCACCGCAGTGAGTCAAATGAGCATAAAAGGCCACAGCTAAACCCACCCCGGGCATGGTTTCAACCAGAAAAGTTGTCAACATCGTCTTACCAGTTGTACTCTGTGCAAGAAAACTGTGTGATATTGGAAGCCTGCGCCTAGCTTGGGTACCATATCTTCGTGGACCCATCCACAGGTATGGTGGGATGGACATACAAGCCCTTAGCTGCAGCCCTCTGCCATGAAGTTGAGTAGGATCAACATGAGCCAGACTCCTAAATTAAGTTCAAGCAGTGCATTATTAGGGCTGTTAACAGGTTTGGCCCAAATAAGGAAAGAATTGCAAGAACAGGATGCCTTCCTTGTGTTCACCTTTTCCAGTGTTTAGGATGGTGAATCTGAATCCAGGTTCTATTCCCAGGATTAATGATGAATCCTGGCAGGATCAAAGTCTGTCCCCACACGTGGTTCTTGTTTCTTTAGGATTGTGACTCTTGGCTTGGTAAGGTCTCTCCCGTTCCTGATGTCTTTGAACCCCATGCTCACCTGCATTCTAGGGAGGCATGGGGGTGGAAGCTGGGGTGGGATCATGGAGAACCAAACACCAGGAGACTGGGAATGTGAATGTACTTGGTGTCTTCACTTCAGGTTCCTCCATTCCTCCTTTTCTCAGGGTTGTGTCTCTCTCTAATAGCAGCAGCCCCACTTTCCCCGTGATGAGTCTAAGGGCAACTATCTTACACCTACTGTCCTTTCTCCTCTGTTTGGTTCCTCTCCTGAAAATAATGGCCACTTCATCCATCCCAGGCTCTCTCCCATCTGCCTCCAGTACACTGTCTCCAACTTCTCCTTTCTAGTGTCTTCTCCAACCTTCTCCTGATCTATCCTTTCATCCTCCTACACTTCTCTGTAGTGTCTCCTGCAAACTTCTCCAGATATCTCCCATTAATCTTCTCCACCCCATCTCTAGTGACTCCTCCGACCTCCTGCTGATGTCTCATTTCAGCCTCCTACTCCCCTTTCCTTGTATCTCCACTCACCTTCTCCTGACTATTCCATTCAATCGCCACCACTTCTCTAACATTTCCTCATACCGCCTCTTGATGTCACCATCCAACCTCCTCTCTCTTTTTCCCCTCCAGCCGCCTTAACCTCCTTCACCTCAACCTCCTCCAGAACAATCTCCAGCGCCGTCCACCCAAACCACTGCAAAACTGCCCATACCCTTTAGAGGTACCTAAACCCTCAGCTTCTGCCACATTCTGCAGGAATGAGCACACCCGTTTTTTTGTGATTGGTGTAGTAATTGGGAATTGGGACGGAAATGTTTGAAAATCCAAAACACCTGATTGTAATATTGTTCTAACATGGTACAGGGTCAAGCAGACTGAGCATATTTCAGACCTTTAACCATTGTTGTATCCACACACTCGCAGTGGATGCAACAAGCAAACTGCCCCTGGACAGGCTTTTGCTTACTCGCTGCTGCAGTGGGCATTGCTCACTGCATGCTGCTAGTTTAGCGTGCCTATCAGCCACAATGTGGATTCCATACAGTTTGCTCCACATG
Source organism: Ambystoma mexicanum (assembly GCF_040938575.1). Lineage (NCBI taxonomy): Eukaryota > Metazoa > Chordata > Amphibia > Caudata > Ambystomatidae > Ambystoma > Ambystoma mexicanum. Next base: position 201,249,508 of record NC_090934.1, on the reverse strand, counting down.
AGTTGTTTTAAGAAGGAACCATGGTCCATCGAAAAACTGTGGGTTCAGACCTGAATTACTCACACAGGCATTTCTTAAAGGGACAGGAGTCGGTGAAGATCCAGTGACAGTCCTCAGTCCTGGATAATGGTGGGGCGGCCCGAGGAAACTTCAGTGCACCTCCTTTGGACCCAATATCACACCACTGTTGGCAGCACCTCGCCTCGTGATTGCCCTATTCCCTAAACTCTGGCACAGGGGACCTCATCACACGGCCCACCCACAGGAAATCATCATACTATCCCCAGCTCATACTGTCATCCCCAAAATAATGTGAGCAAGGACACAAATATGACAAGTCGCATGACAGAGTGCACTTGCTTCCTGCTATCCTGGCAGAAATGAGTCCTATCTGGTGTAATACACGACAGAAAAATACAGTGCTGCATAGTGATCATCTGGTGTAATACACAACAGAGAAAAACAGTGCTCCATGGTGATCATCTGGTGTAATACACGACAGAAAAATACAGTGCTGCATGGTGATCATCTGGTGTAATACACAACAGAAAAATACAGTGCTGCATGGTGCTCATCTGGTGTAATACACGACAGAAAAATACAGTGCTCCATGGTGATCATCTGGTGTAATACACGACAGAAAAATACAATGCTCCATGGTGATCATCTGGTGTAATACACGACAGAAAAATACAGTGCTGCATGGTGATCATCTGGTGTAATACACGACAGAGAAAAACAGTGCTCCATGGTGATCATCTGGTGTAATACACGACAGAAAAATACAGTGCTGCATGGTGATCATCTGGTGTAATACACGACAGAAAAATACAGTGCTGCATGGTGATCATCTAGTGTAATACACGACAGAAATATACAGTGCTCCATGGTGATCAGCTGGTGTAATACACGACAGAAAAATACAGTGCTGCATGGTGATCTCATTTGTGGCATTGGGTAGCACCATGCCTTCCCTTTCTTAGTTGCAATACATTGGAGTAGAGTCTGAAAATGAAGCACAAATGAAAGGAGCACAGAGAGTGTGCTCCTTTCATTGGCGCTACTTTTCAAAATGTTCAGCTCACCTTATTCTCAAAGGTGACCTGTGCACTTCAGGAGGGGCAGGACAGTTGGGCAGAGATGTGCTGTGCTGTCCCCTTGTATACGTTAGGGTTGGGATGGGTAACTGACTCCCAGCAACTGGTTGATATCTGGGAGCGCAATTCACAGAGATTGGCCCTTAAAGGCACCGTCTCTGTGAAATGATTGGGAAAGATGGTGATGCAAATGACAGGGTCATTTCTGAAACTGCCATAAAATGCACCTCCCCCCGCGTCTCTTCCCAACTCTCGTTTCTGCACATTTAAAGCAGATCTGTTTTGAGAATTCGGGATGCACCTTTAAATGCGCTGAAATGCCCCCTGATATCTGCAAAAAGGTGGAAAAGGGCACGTTCTAAAAAGCTCTCAATCAGATGTCCTTTTTGGATTGGGCTGCTCCTTTGCACAATTCATCACTTGCACCAAACACAGTTTTGAAAACTGCCTCATAATGTTTACCAATAGCTGGACATATCAACATTGAAGCAACAGAAAGGGGGGGTTCTATGATAAAATGTATAACAATACTACATTATAAACAGTGTATTGATTGCGTAAACCAGTTCATGCAAAAGGCATTGAGCCTGCTTTTCAAAACATAAAAGGTTGCACCCCATTCACAAAGGGCATATGAAAGTGTGCATCATTGATGCACACATTCAGATGCTCCATTTCATCCCCTTCAGGCAATTTCATAGATAAAGGTGCATTTTAAAGTGCATCTGCAACACGATGTATGAAACAGTATCACTCCCTGCACCTGTTTGGATAGGGGGATGTGCAATGTATAAAAGGATCCTTTCTGACCCTTTCAGGTAGCTTTTTAAGTGATACTGCAATAATACGAATTGCTACGGTCAGATTTGCATTTCTATCCCACGAACAGGGATGTAAGTGCTTTTTAGCTTTGTCTTTATGCCCATTAGAAGCCTGTCATTGCAAACACCTGGATGTCTGTTAAACATCAGGACCTGTCTTACCATCGGGTCACTTGGATCTTGAGGGCTTCCATGGTCGCCAAAAGGATCATTTTATGACATTGGAAACTTGCAGTTTTTCCGACTGGCGATTGCAGGACATGTACTCACTTTGCAACATTGAGAGAGTGGCAATGAGCATGCAGAGAAAGAGCAAAACGTTTGATGACATTTGGAGTGGATTTCTTGAATCAGACTTGGAGTGATCTGCTGTTTGGAGGAGCACAGATGAAACCTGGAAGATAAGTTCTATTTTCGTCTACAGTTTTCTTTCTTTCTTTTTTTTTCATGATGCTTAAACGGAGAGTGGAGGGATGGGAATGTGTGACTGTTTCTACTTTTGGATTATACATTGATATGTTTGTTTATTGATATTGTTTTCTTGTTCAATTTTAATGCAAATGTTTATGATAAGACCAAAAATTATGAATACAAACATAAATAAACATGAGGATTGGGAGTGCATTATTGATAACCTTCGGCCTGATTCATGGAAATGTGTGCAAAAATCCTGCAAGGGCCGCGCACCGTGAAGGACACTGCGCGAGCCTGGGCGCTGAAAGAAAAATGCGCGCCCTCCCTATTATTGGAATTTACAGTGCAAGGGAAGTGTATTCGCAAGTCACGCCTGGAACGCCCCCGTCACGCCCACACGATAAGCATAAACAGCCAGAAGAGCTACCGTTGCGCGCTCCCCCGGGCGCGAATACACGCTCCCTTCAAACAGTGTGTGGGGTCCCCCGTAAACAGGCCTGCGACTCAGGGACCCTGCGCGGGTCACTCGTAACGGTATGTGACACCCCAACAACATGCGTATAAAAAAATGGAACTCAGCAATAACTCGGGAAATCTGCGTACGAACCCTGTCAAAACGTTCCTGCACCCTGCTACACTGCTTATGCGCACCCCTAAGTTACATCCGAACCCCGATTTAGTACGCGCACCCCGAAATCCGACATGCAACCCCACCTGAGTGCTGCAAATCATACGCACAAGTGTACTTACGCCTGCCTTCGGGTGGCGGATGGTATGAAGGACTTGCGGGGCCATTTCGCAGCTGAGACGTTGCACGATTGAATCCGTGAATACGTCTCGTGCTGCGCAATTGTGGGTGTGCGAGGGACAGCCTACAGGCCGTCCCTCATAACGCCCACCTTTTTGCAAGTTCTTCCCCATTTTTGGTGTTCTGCCACCTTCCCAGATGTGCCGAGCCAGCTCGAACTCCACGCAAGTCCAGGGAAAGTACTGCACATTCAATTCAATGAATCGACGAAGGCGGATTCGCGTGCAGTTGCGCGCGCAGGTGCCCTATTTTACACGTAGATAATTCCATGAATCAGGCCCTATGTGTTCAGTTGGGTTGGTCAGCGCAACATTTGCACACATACGCCAGAAACCCACAGGGCACCTTTGTGAATGAGGTATCCTGCACATTTCTTAAGGTCACACAAGCAATAAAGTATACACTATTATATATTTGCGGGACTTGTCCAGAATTGGGCCCAGTGTATGCAACATGAAAACAGACAGAAATCATACCAATTCTTACTGTATTGATACAATCTGTGTGTTCATGGCTGTTTGGACACACTTTTGCACTGGTACGGTGACGTTTTGCTCCAGCCGTTTGCACCACATTGCAACAATGCGTATTTACACAGTGGCCATTATTGTGTCATTGCAAATGCAGGAACGCAATTGTTGGAAAGTGATTTTAATTCCCCTGTGTTAAGTAATTGATTATCGTGTTCTTTGGAAGCATGGGTGACATTTAAAGGTCACCAGGAGCAGCAGCTCGTGGCCTTGGCAACACCTTTGCGCTGACAGTGTAACTTCCGGTTTGAAGGTCGTAGGGCACTGAGAACAAACACGGCCCCATAGGGGCTGTGTTAAAATCCCCACCACGAACCACTCAGTAGTTTCCTAGCGAATGATGTAATATGGAAGATACCAGGAGGAGTGGGAGCTACACTTCCAGTCCTTACCACGTCAACAGGATGTTGCTGATACAGCGCCGAGAGGCCGGGCGCTTATCACTGTAGTGGGATGTGAGCCACCAGGCTACTTTAAGATAAATGCAGGTGCAGCTGGAGAGCTGGGTAAGAGGTGAGGGGCAGTACATACCCATGTGGGGATGCACATTGCATAAGGCTGCTATGTCATAAGGGCATTGCGTAAAAAAAATGAATGGCAAAACACTGAATTTTTTTAATCGAATTTTTCTGAGTGTGTGCAAATGTTTTCAAAATAAAGATGGGGGTTTGGGGCTGGGGTGTGGGGATGTGGGAGGCTGCAGTGGAGGGTCTCCCCCACATTAAAACATTAATAAAAGTGCAAAAAAGAAAAATCATTTTCAAAAATCGAAAAATAAATAGTTGTTTTGGACCCATTTTTTACCCGTAATTTCTTTCGTTCTTTGCAACCATTCTTCACTTTCCTTTGATAACAGGATCGAGAACATGTTGCTCTCTGTGTCCAGGAAGCTGATCAGACGGTAACTACCAGGCAATAGGCTATCTATCCCCTTTCTTATAGTTTGGAACTATAATAGATGTCTTCCAAGATTCAGGATTTTCCTTTTAGCCAGAAGGTTTTCAAACAATAGGTATAAAATGGAGCCCCAAAGTTCAGGGGCTGTCTTAATAACCCTGCTACAGAGCCAATGTGGGCCCAGGGACGGTCCGTGAGTCAGGGGCAGATCGAACTGCAAGCAAAATATTCTCTATGGACAAATGTAATGTCCATGGACCCTCATAATCCAAAACAAAAAGCTCGTATGTTTCCTTAAATAGTTCCTCAAAGTGTGCTGCCCTCAGTGGTTATGCAATTGGATTAGTTACTGTCTCCATATTTAAAGTGCTCTGATTTTGCACCACATCCCAAACATTTCTAGACTCATGCTTCAGAATAGTTTCAAGCATAGCGTCCCCATCTTGTTGACAAGCAGAAATGCATGCGCTTTATTCCAGTTTTTGTATTTTTGCTGAGCTCGTTCTTATTTTTCTTGTAATTGGGTTTTTGGGGAGACACATGGCATTCATTTTTAAACCTGGCTAAATCAAGCTGTACCGTAAATGCTGTCACTATATTTGGCATGTCAGCTAATAACTGAGATAGGATAGCAGTAATCTCAGATAGGAGGCTACACTTAACATATTATGGCAGTGTGACAAATCAACTTCCGGGGCACCAGTGGTCCAGATATGAATATCGGTTTCTAAACCATCAATCATCCCCACACCTCTAGTACACCAGAAGGCATCCAAAAATATTGGAAATACAAGCAAATTATAAACCTCCTTGTCCAATTTTGGTAACGTGGACAGAACGGCAGGCTTATCTCTGCAAGGTTGTGAATTGTTGGATAGATAAAACAGCGAAAATACATTTATCACCCAATGATAAAAGGGACTGTTCAGTCATGGTTGTATAAAAATATCTACTTTATTATTTTCACAACAGACAAGCCTGACACACTCCAAAATACAACCCACCCTGTAAAGGAATGCAGAGGACAGACAGTTTCAAAGAAGGAAAAGGGTTGCACTCTGTATACTGACAGGAGAGTAGTCGGTAAAGTAATGAATCGCTATAGTTCAAAAATACTTGTTTTCAACACAAAAGGAGCAATGCGTCATGAAATGTTTCTAGGAGCCTTTGGCGAAGGTCCAGGGAAACAAAACCACATGAACCTTTGTGTTATGTATGTTTTTGGTGCTCAACAGGGTCGAGTCGGTTTCAGGGCGCCTGCAGCTTCTGCAACAGATTCCAAGGTGTGAGGCAGCTGTGGGTATCTCTCGAGAGCCAGTTCGGTGAACGAAGCTGGATAGACAGTTATAGGCTGACCTACATGATGGCTCAGGGTCAGGAATCGTTGTTTCAGTGCTGTTCGGCGGGTCTGAAGCACTGGTCGAGGCATTTTGGAAGGCGTTTAGGACTGCGGTGTAACAACAGTCAGCGGAGCAGTTGGTTGCAGCTCGAGGGCTCGACTGGCTTGAAAATGTTTCTTTAATGCAGACTTATTGGTGGATACCGATCAATGCACACCTCCTAACATATTCACTGGGCTTGTGTCGTCCTTTAAGCTGGATGGCCCAAAGCTGAGGAGAGTGCTGCAGGCAGCTGCCTTATCCTTCGTTTGGTTGAGAGACTCTCTGGCACATCCCACCTAAGATGGTTGTTGCAGAGCCTAGCAGGTCACGCTGTCTGCTGGTAGGGTACTGGTTTTGGAGCTTCTGGAGGGTCCACTGGATTCAGTATCTTTCTCCGTTCCCTGGGAGATGTTAAGGCAGAGGATACTGCTTCCCTGTTGGAGGCCCTGGCCGCCTTTCACTGGCAGAAGATATAAGGCAGACAGTACCTTCAGCCATGGTCCAATGCTGAGTACTTTTTGCTATTGCTTACAGAGTCTTCAGATGATCTTTTTAAAAGAGGAGCTCAGCCCTCTTTTAAAGCCAAATGAACCACAGGAATTGGTGTAGGCTAAGCCTACCTTAATGAACCAATCCTTGGTCTCTGCCAACAAACTCCTGTATGCATAAGGTCATAACGAGAGTGCTTTTCAACAGAAAAGGTAAAGGGGTGAAAACATGTAATATTAAGTCCCACCCATCTTCCTGTCTGTTGTGGATCAAAGGGTCTCTCTGGTTAATTGAGCTCTCTGTGGTTCCTGATTAAAGCGGAAGGTCTCCCTTGAATCTGCAGTGAGACCAGATTTTCTGGCTTCTGCAAATCAGATTCTCGTACCTTCTGAATGGGGTCCCCCTGCGGGGATTACTACTATAAACAGCTGTCTCAGACAAGACAGTTCACTGCCCTTGATACTAAGAGGTGGGAGCTGGTTTCAGGTTGACGCAGATGCATATCAAAGGTTGTTCAGATTTTCCTGTCCTTTGTTAGTCCTGTGACCAGGCCCCCTGCATACCTGCTTGAATTAACTCTGATTAGTAGGTGAAGCAGCCATCAGCAGTTAACAAAGGACAAGGCGAAACCATGGAGCCTTTGTTAGTTAATTAGGCTGACCATGGCAGGAGGAAGGTGTTGCCTTCCCTCTTCTGAGATGCCTTGATGTATTCTTGGCTGTTCTATCCCAACTAAATGTGAAAGGGGGGGGCCGCGCCTGTAGGCTGTGTCCAACCAGAGGACAATGATCTATGTGTATGTCATGCAGTGAGCATTGGAAAATGAGTGTGGATTAGCCCCACTCAGTTTCAGAGTTTCATCTTCCATCACTCCATTTCTTTTCAAATTCAAAAAACCCAGGCGAGCGCACAACCACCGTGCAGATGGTCGAATTCCTCACAGGCAGCATCTGGGGATGTCCAAACCCAGGGCATATCAAGGTTTTTAGTTAAAATATGGTTTATAAACAAATACGTCTTGTGTCTGTTTTAGTGGCTATCTGTTCTGAATATTACACGTATTAACAGTTTCTTGTATATCTGGAAAGTCACTTCTCGTGATAGCATTAGGGTCTAAGGTCATGTGATACCACTTCATGTGATGTCATCTGTGTTGAAGGTCATATGATGACACTTTCTGTGATGTCACCAGGTGTGTGAAGTCCCTTTCGCTACCCCTGCTGTTTTGCAGAATCGATGCACCCTTTATTTTTTTTTTATTTTCCTTTTTGTGGTGGAAAGATGAAAAGTAAGAACATTGTTTTAAAAAAAAAACATTATTCTGTTCCTGGAGTCAAAGCTCTGAAGGTTTCCCTTGATGGCTATTAATATTCGTCATCAGACACCAGATCGGGTCATACAGTGCATAGGATAATACACGGGATCAGGCATGTAAGTTAATAACACATAGCCAGAACATGAAATAGTGCATGAGATCGGGCAGCTCCCATCAGCTATTGTAATCATTAGTAAATGGCGCTGCTACTCACCGACTAATAGTAGTATGTGGCTTCTATAGGACCTTCCGTGATGTCTCGGTAGGGGTCTGTTGGAAGACTGTCTTCAGGCAGCGTGCTCTGCAGACACCTTCTTGCTCACTTTCTGAAACCAGCGAGGAGCGAGCAGTCTGGGGTGTGACTCGGGATCCTTTCACAGGCCACAGGTGCACACTGTGGAATTTGAGATTCGCTCTGGAGCTTGACAGACAGATCCCTCAGGGCGACAAAGGAGCAACTCGTTGTTGCCCTTGTCTTAACGACACACAAAGGTTTGCGGAAGCGTTATTCACCAACCTTCACGGCTGGCTGGAGTTACTGTACACCCATCTCTAACAAGCGTGCACAGAGTTCACTGCGCCGACTCTACCCTGGGTGGAGAATGAATGGGGAGCGCGTGAGAGAGATGGGGTGCTGGGCTAGGGGCGTAGTAATGGCATGAGAGGGGTAGTCTGCGCAGGACTGGGAATGGGGCCCCCCATGCCTACCGCTGGTGCGGTGCAACCTGAAAATATGTAAACGCGATTTAAAAAGACATGCTACCGAACAGGTTACATTCTAGATGTCTAGATTGCACAGAGATGGGAGACTGCAAGTACCAGAATGCACCCGTTAACGCGAAAAATAACCTCTATTGTACTTTGGCGACTAACAACAAAATAACATGGGTGCTAAGGTCACAGGCTCATCGTATTGTCTCCTACAGCCATGCAGCTTGTTATACATTTGAAGTGGCAGAAAAAGCTAAACACAATGAGGATTGTGGTGTACTTGCATTGTAGTGAAATAATTAATTGCTGTTGCAGCACACTCGGAGTGTATGCGTGTTTTCAGATGCATATGGGTCTATCACGTTTGTAATAGGGGTGAGCTAGACTGAGAGTGAGTAGGGTTGAGCCAAGATGTGAGACAGCATGTAGGGGTCAGCAAAGTGGGTATGGGTGAGCCAGGATGAGCAGAGGCAAGCAGATGGGGGCTAGGGTGGGCGGGGTGGTGGTAATAGGGAGGAGGGAGGTAGGGTGGGTGAGTGCAAGGGTGTGTATGATATGAGTGGGCAGGGGTGAGATATGATGAGCAGATGTGAGCTATGGTGGGTGGGATGGCAGTGATAGGCAGGAGGGAGGTAGGGTGGGTGTATGCAAGGGTATGTATGGTATGAGTGGACAGGGGTGAGCTAGGTTGAGCAGAGACCAGCCGATGAGAGCTAGGGTGGGAGGGATGGTGGTCATAGGCAGGAGGTAGGGTGGGTGAGTGCAAGGGTTTGTATGGTATGAGTGGGCAGGGGTGAGATAGGATGGGCAGAGACGAACAGATGTGAGATATGGTGGGTGGGATGGCGATGAAAGGGAGGAGGGAGGTAGGGTGGGTGAGTGCAAGGGTGTGCATGATATGAGTGGGCATGGGTGAACCAGGATGAGCAGAGACAAGCAGATTTGATCTAGGGTGGGTTGGATGGTGGTGATAGGCACGAGGGAGGGTGGGTGGGTGAGTGCAAGGGTGTGCATGATATGAGTGGGCATGGGTGAGCTAGGATGAGCAGAGACGAGCAGATGTGAGCTAGGGTGGGCGGGGTGGTGGTGATAGGCAGGAGGTATGGTGGGTGAGTGCAAGGGTGTGTATGGTATGAGTGGGCAGGGGTGAGATATGATGAGCAGATGTGAGCTATGGTGGGTGGGATGGCAGTGATAGGCAGGGGGGAGGTAGGGTGGGTGTATGCAAGGGTATGTATGGTATGAGTGGACAGGGGTGAGCTAGGTTGAGCAGAGACCAGCCGATGAGAGTTAGGGTGGGAGGGATGGTGGTCATAGGCAGGAGGTAGGGTGGGTGAGTGCAAGGGTGTGTATGGTATGAGTGGGCAGGGGTGAGATAGGATGGGCAGAGACGAACAGATGTGAGCTATGGTGGGTGGGATGGCGATGAAAGGGAGGAGGGAGGTAGGGTGGGTGAGTGCAAGGGTGTGCATGATATGAGTGGGCATGGGTGAACCAGGATGAGCAGAGACAAGCAGATTTGATCTAGGGTGGGTGGGATGGTGGTGATAGGCACGAGGGAGGGTGGGTGGGTGAGTGCAAGGGTGTGCATGATATGAGTGGGCATGGGTGAGCTAGGATGAGCAGAGACGAGCAGATGTGAGCTAGGGTGGGCGGGGTGGTGGTGATAGGCAGGAGGTATGGTGGGTGAGTGCAAGGGTGTGTATGGTATGAGTGGGCAGGGGTGAGATATGATGAGCAGATGTGAGCTATGGTGGGTGGGATGGCAGTGATGGGCAGGGGGGAGGTAGGGTGGGTGTATGCAAGGGTATGTATGGTATGAGTGGACAGGGGTGAGCTAGGTTGAGCAGAGACCAGCCGATGAGAGTTAGGGTGGGAGGGATGGTGGTCATAGGCAGGAGGTAGGGTGGGTGAGTGCAAGGGTGTGTATGGTATGAGTGGGCAGGGGTGAGGGAGTGACGGTAGGGTAGAGTGGGCTGAGGGTAGTGTGGTGTGGGGTAGAGTTGGGTGGTATGGGGTAGAGAGGGGTATGGTATATAGGAGTGGGGTAAGGTGGATGAGTAGAGGGGAGCAGGGCATAGTGGAAGGTCATGGTGGGAGTAGAGAGGGATGAGGAAGGGCGGGTGATGGTAGATATGGGTGATGAATGGTGGGTGGTTGTAAAGGGGGTGCGGATGGGTGGTTCAGGGTAGATATGGGTGAAGAATGTTGGGTGGGTGTAGAGGGGGTGAGGAGGGGTGGCCAGTGGTAGAGTTGGGTGGCGCTACGGTTGACAGGAGTTTGGGTGGGTAGGGGTGGACAAGAGTGCAGGTGGGTTTAGAGTGTGGATGGGGAGTAGTTGGGTGCAGGAGGCAACCCATTAGGCGCCCTGAAATCCATCCAAGGCAGTTCATCAGCCTGCATCACTGCCCCTACCCAACAGGCACCATCCACCCCTTTCTCTTAGAAGCACAAGATGTTCCGATTTTTTTTAAATTGAGCAACAAGTTGGTGTGTACATTCTGCAGAGTTTGGGGGATGGTCTGTAACGTGGGAAAACGGGTCTTCCATTGTTTTGATGGAAGGGTATTTTTCCTGCATTTTTCACAGCGGCCGCTGCAGCAGCCACATTAATCCCTTGAGCTATCTTACTGGGATTGACCTATGGAGTACAATGATATCTCTGCAGCAGTCATTTTATTACCCTTAGCTTTCCCACATAGGTTCTAACTTGTATTGAGAGAACTTGGTTTGATGTTTTTAATTTGAAAATGTATATATGAGAACCTTTTCTGACTACTGGTTTCTTAATTGTAACCAAAAGTCGGGGTCTGGGGCTGTTGGACCATACATATTCAGCATTGTATATTCAATGGATTCTACCAGCAGCTTGACTAATACCCATCTGCCAACATCATCAGATTAATTCGCTTTAACTTTGCATTTGAATGTCTGGTTGATAAGAGTGATAGCACCATTCTTCATCCCATTAGCTGCACTAGAATAAACCTGACCTACCGAGAGACGTTTGAGTTTAGCAGCTTCTGCCTGTGAAAGATGAGTTTCTTGGATACAGGCAATCAATGGTTTAGCTCTATTGAGGTGAGAAAGTACTTTCTGTCTTTTGACGGTTCCATGTCATTTCATCGCGGGATGTTTTTTCGCTGGGTTTTTTCCCGCTGATCTTTTTTTTCAAAACTAATTGAATTTTTATTTTTTTTATTTTTGGGGGTGTTTCTCCCCAAACCCACCACCATTTATATTCCCGAACACCCACACCCAATTGAAATAATTTTTTTAACCCCCCCCAAAAAAATCTGAGTTTTTTTGACAAATAAATTGCGGTAAAAAACCCTGCGAAAAAACATCCCGCGATGAAAGGATGTTGTACCCTTTTAACAGGATTGTGCAACCCTTTAAAATTCCATAAGGTTATATTAAAAGCCATGACTTAGGATAAGATAGCTAGTTGGTCAAAGTAGCTAAAATTATACATATATTTGCTGTGATAAAGACAGGTATGACAGTGTAAGCCAAAAAGTAGTTAGGTAGCTATCTAGTACACAAGGATTGATTAATCTGCATAAGTGGTATAAACAAAGAAGGAGAGATAAACAAGGGAAAGGGGAAGACAAACAAAATCAACATGGATATTTATAATCCAACTAAGATGGAGAGGTCTGGGGAGAAATGGTGCTTACAGTATACATCCACTCGCATCCATGTTGAGCAATAGGAAAAACAACGGGTGGAGAGCCTTGGAGAGATGGCCAAACTCACCCACCCCTCAGGGGCAGATATCATATAAGTAGACTGTTGAGGTCACCCTTTGAATGTTACAAATCAAATCAAGTAGGTGGTCTTGTTGTGTCCATTTCATATCTTTTATAATTTTGAATATAACGTCTCAAATCTATAGGATCACGGAAAATAGAGGTGTGACCATTAAGAGTGACTTTAACAAAGGCTGGATGTATGATGCCATATCTTGCATTTAGTTGTTTTAGGGCTGGTCTGAAGGCAAGTAGTTATTTTCTTCTAGCGGCAGCAGCATTGGATACATCTTTGGATGAAAAAATCTTCTTACCATTCCATGAGAGCTGCTTTATTAACTTCGCTTCATCCATTATGAGTAGGACATGCGTATAGTCCAGTAGTGCAAAGATGAGAGTCCTGGAATGACTGTTAGGAGCGCGCACTGAGTTGATAGGATCTACTCGATGAGCACTTTCAATGTTTAATTGCACAGACGTTGGTAGGTCCAGCAGTTTAGGAAGCAAAGTATTTAAGAACAGGATAGGATTATCTCCCTCAATACCGTCGGGGAGGCCAACAATACGTAGGTTTTTTCTTCTGTTCCGATTTTCTAAGTTCTCAGATTGTTTTTGTAGAGATTTGACTGTGTTTTACAAAACGTGTAGTCTTCCAGTAGTATCCTCAACATTGCTACCTCGCCTCTCAACCTCAATAATTCTAGACTGAAAGGCAGACCACTTATCATTAAGCTATTGAAGTTTAACTTTGGTGGCTTACATAAAAGGTTTCAGAGCTCTAATTTCTGTGAGGATAGTCTGCATGTCCATGATATCTTCTTTAGGCATAGGTGATTCACTTTTCTGTCTTTTGAGGGTACTATAGGGAGATGAAGGAATATCTTTTATTTGACTGTTTTTAAATGCCATAATGTGCTAGAATGTGCAACTGGATAGATATAACCAATTACCAATGAGATGGTAATGTGTGTATTATGCGGATGGTAGATTGATAAAGTGAGCTGAAGGATCTCAGAGCTTCATTTTGTGAATAACTGTTGCAGATACAGGCGAGGAAGCAAGGCTTAATGAGTCAAGGGAGCAGCGTAAATCCAGGTCAATGCTTCCTAAGTTAATTAGCAATCGCAAATGGTTTTCAGAATGCTGCACTTCAAATGGAAGCTTTCCCACAGCGATACCTTTACTGTGGATTAATGTGTTTGTCAAGTTGAATTAAATGCTAAGAAATCAATGTAGCACTTAAAGTGACTTTCCCAGATGTAAATAATTAATTTGGAATATAATATTATCGGAGTTCCTCCACAAAGTAACCTTTATATGGTCAAGTGTCGGCTTTGAGCTAATAATCCTTTATATGTTTAACAGAAAAAAATAGTGCAGCTTAGAAATCACTTAAAAAGCACTTAAAAGTACCCTTTCCCCTCAAAAACAAAGGTGTCTGGGCTTTATTGACATGCAGGCCCTTGTTATAGAGAAAACGTTTTAGCAGCTTCAAGCAGCGTACCTTTTGACACACCGCGTCCGCTCAGCTGACAGGAGCCGTCGGCTGGAAACAATCACGGGACCTCAGTGCTTCAGGCCCTGCACGGGTACGATTTGCAGTGCGTTCAGAGAGCAGGTCTCATGGAGAGACAACACCACGGACAACCAGGGACATTAAAGTCATGGCGGACCCCAATTTCTACATAAATTCGCACCCAGAAGTGTCCGAAAAGGATATGAAACCGTTGGACTCCTGGAATCAAGCGGTGGTAAGCCACTCCCCCTCACAATTGTAAGTGACTGATATTTTATATAATACAAATTATTTTAATATTTTAATACCTTTCATGCCAGGTATATTTCTGATACATAGAACACCTTATTATGCCTGTTACGCCACACCTTTATTACATAGGAAAAATCATTTAAAAAAGGGTCCTTTGCTACTTGCACTCCTTTGACCACACCCCCAAAAACATATTGTTTTACAGTCGTTTAGAGCCTCCATTGATTTCTCCCTCCCACTTATTTGGCAACGCGTCACATGTAAGGGTCTCCCTGAGGTGCAGCGTGCTAGGAGGTGGAATTGAGATTCTGAGAATGCCGAAGAGAGTTGGATGGTTGTTACACCTCTGGATCCAGCGCACCACTCCTCATCGCAGTGAATCTCTCTCTCCCTGCTGTGTCACCTCCTCAGAGCTAGCAACATGGAGGGGTGAGCAAGGATCAACTGATGCCCAGAGGTCAGACATGGGTTTACCAAGCCTTAGCAGCACAGCACTCCAACAAGACAATCTTCCCAGTAGCACTCTTCATGGGAAGTCCGGCGCTATTCCTGCCTTGAATGTAACTGGGTAGTCTCCACCACCATCTCCACAGCACATGTTTTCATCGGAAAATTAGGAGTCACTGCGGAATTCTACAGGAACATCTAGGATTAGGCCACTCGTTTCCAAATTGTGGTTTGTGGCACTGCGGGACTTCAATCACACAATGGGCCTCACTACAACCCTGGCGCTCCCGTAATGAAGGGTGCCGGTACAGGAGCGCCTATTACGAGTTTCCCTCTGCGGGACCCGGAATAGACGTCTGGTCCCGCGAGGGGAATAGGGAACTAATAACGGGCCATTTGTAATGTAATTACCTCCCTCCCCATTCCCATTGAGCCCTACGGGGGCTCAAATGGGAATGGGGATGGGTTCCTGCAAGGAGGAATTACCGGGTCCTCCAATGTCGGAATGACCTGGTAATTCCTCATTGCAGGAACTCCGTATTGGAGCCCGCTATGGATGCAGCCATGGCGCTAATAGCACCATGGCTACCTCCATACTCGTAATGAGGCCCAATATGCTGAAAAGAAGCCTGAAAGTAAGGAAAAATGTGCCAAATGTGCTTATATTGCAAAACGAACAACCATCCATCTATATACAGAGATTCGGCAAAAAATGATGAAACATTAAAGGAGGCAGCGTAAATACAATATGGTGTAGTGCCACTAACTTCAATAAACATATATATTTGTTTGCATTTTGTTGCCAATTAATGCTATCTATGCTATCCAACAAAACTAGTATAACTGGAACTGGATAATTGCTTCTGCTCTGTAAAGTTGTCCCTAGAGCCGGTTTTCCTCCTATTAACAATAGGTGCTGTTAACACCCTTAATGATACACAATTGATCAACTTTTGAAGGACAAAGGGCAGAGTCAGACGTGCTGGAATCAAGCCTGTATCCGTAGGTTTAACACAGTTGTCTGAAGTCAGCATTTACCTCCCTGAGTTACCTTGCCATATTGTGCGTAGTAAATATGCATGACTGAACTGGTTTGTGCAAAACTCAAAGCACCCACATTTTGGGTTGGTCAGAGTCCCGGGAACATTTAGACATTTTTTGGAGATTTGTTTGTTCAGATTTATATCCATGTATTAATATAATGATTAGGTATATATGTACACACACATGTAATGAAATGCAATGGGCATTTGTACAGCACCTATCACCATTAGTATGGTCTCAACGCTCTGTAAGTTGAACGCCCTTGGGAACCAAAGTCCATGTATGTAAAATGTGTCCGAATTATCGAATGTGTGTGTGCATTTTGGCTAGTACTAAGATAGGGGTGACCAAGTCCCTGCTAGCCACCCATGTTGAAGGGTCATATCCAGCAGCACAGTGAGTAGAGCGCTCGCTTTGACATCTGTGCAGAGCCGGCTTACGCAGGTTCGAGTCCCGGAGTAGTCAAACTCAGTCTTTTATCCTTCGGAGGTCAATAAATGAGCACCACACACGGTGGGTAATAAGCAGTGCTCAGATACCTGAGGGTTTGTAGCACTATATAAATGCTAAATTATTATTATGTGGGTCGGTGCGGATAGGTAGACTGGAGAGTATGCCAGAGAGATATTATGTGTGCAGCTAGACGGAATCTTGTCGTGGGGATAGCTGCATTCTAATGGCAGAGGTGCTATGCAAAATATGGGAGCAGGGGAGACATTATATGTGCAGCTAGACCTAATTGTACTGTGGGGGATATCTGCATTCTAATGGTAGAGGTGTTATGTAGGATATGTGAAGCAAGAAATCACCTAGATTTAAATATTAGCTGCAATCTACATTCATCTAGAATTAAACATTAGATATGATCTACATTCACTTAGGTTCAATACAATGGCTGCACTCTATATTCACCTTGGTCTAAAACATAGGCTACGGTCTGCATTCGTCTAGATTAAAACATTGGCTACAATCTACTTTTATCTAGAATTAAGACATTAGCTACAATCTGCTTTCACCTCGGTTCAATATAATGACTGCATTCTACATTCACGTGGCTACCTTCACAATTCCTCCATGTGCAGCACAGTGCCCACCCCAAAACTCAACCAAGTGTAATACGTTGCCAACCCCAAAGGTTCCTCCCAGTGCGAGACACTGGCTGCCCTCACAACTCCTGTAAGATTGATATCCTAGCCATTCACAGTTCTTCCTGTGCTGCAGGATGGCCACCCTCACGCCTCTCCAAGAGCAATACCTTGAACATCCTCATATTCCCTTTAAGTTCAACCCATAGGCTAGCTAAGCAATGCACATCATACATTGACACCATATCGTCAGTAGATGGTAGTAGTGTTGGAGTGGCAGGGTTTTACTGGAGTAACGGCTGTGTTCCCTGCCCGTACTACCTTACCTAAATCGTAGCTGTAGGCAGTTGTCTTCAAACATTTTGTCCCCAAGTCCATCTTAAGAAAAACGTACCTGGCTTGGGGCCCCCTATAAACGTGGACTCGGTTGGCAATGGTTATTATGTGCTGGCGTAGAATGGTGCTCCAAATGGAGGCGTGGGCACCAAACACTAAATTCTTTCACAATCATATTGCTTTGGAACAACTCAAATTAGTATAGGACAGATATCTTTGAACACAGCGTTCAGAATTCTTTGCCGTACCACAGAGGACTGGACTAAAATTGTTGTTGGATATTTATTTCCCACCAAACAGCCAAGAATGCTATCCTACAGCAACAGTTGACATGCAAGTGATGTTATGGTTCTTACCTCAAGTACAACTTTGGGATTGCTATTAATACTGTCACTAGAAAGTTGGACAGTGGCATACTGTGAAGGACGGGCCTGTCTTTCAGCAGCCAGCCTGTCAATATTTGGTTACATTTTTGCAACAGCCAACTGCAAGCTTTCTTCCACCAACAGCTTTGACCAATATTTTGTCTTCCGGGCTGCAAGCGCTCCAGTCTCGTAAGGTAAGAGGTGCTGAAAGGTAACAGTGCATTGACTGAAAATTTGGATAAAGTTGGTAACTCTGCAGGACACATTTAGCCAAAATCCACCATAAAACAATGGGCCTCATTAGGAGGCTGGCGGCTCTGGAATGACCGGTGCCGGTAAGGGACTGGCACCGTTCATCATTCCAGGCCGCCCTATTACAAGGTCTGCAGCGGATCCCGCTGAGGACGTCTGGTCAGACCAGGCATATCCAAGCATATCCAATGGAGTCGGCTGAGCTGAGAGCCACATCAAACTCAACACAACACCAGAGAGACACTACTTTCAGCTGCCTGAGGCTCGCTGCAGAGGTCAGGAGACCTACAAGAACCATCCAGTGTCAAGCTACAGGCTGGTCTGGTAACCCCTGACCTCAAAAACGCCATCTTTGAATGGTCTTTCCATCCTCAGAAGGGGCTTTAACTGGGCTGAGAGCAACATTGAGCTTAGCCCTGCTCCGATCTGCTGTATTCTGGGACTGCCTCCCTCCTCTCAACATTGGATGCTTCCTGCCACCCCTCCTACTTTATTCCTCGTTACTGGGGTGAATTATCCCAGGGCAACCCAAGCAAAGGGCGAACGGCTATGGGCAATCTCCCGGCCTTTACTTCCAGCCTCATTGCCTCTTCACCTGTGAGCCTCTATACCACCTCCTCTACTGCTCCACCTGGTAATGCCTACAATCCACGTAGTACATAGCCAACTACGCCTGACTACTGCTGAACTAAAATGCATTCTCTCTTCATCCTCCTCATCCTGCTATTCCCTCCTTATGCTCTCTCCCATCAGGCTACATCTCCCACTTTTCCTATCCCTATCATAAAACTCACATCTCACCACTCTCACTACATCATCTCCATACCACCACCTTCTAACAAGCAATGCCAGTTGACAGACCACTCCACTTCTTTCACTTAACAATCTAGCCTCATCTACTCTGAAACTAAACTCCTCCACTCTTCCCTGCCGTATCAACTGAACATTGCAATCTGGAATGCTCAGTTTGTTTGTAATAAGACTTCCTTCAACACTGATTACCTTAACTCTAGCTCCTCCCACCCCCATTAATGTCCTTGCTATCACTGAAACATGTCTATCTCCCTCTGACACTGCTCCCTTGCAGCCCTTCATGACTCCAAACTTTACTTCTCTCATTTCCCTCGGCAGAGGCAGTGGTGTTGCCACCTATTTCTTTCCCGCTCTACTGGACCATTCTTCTATGAACTTGGCCAGCTCCTTGATTTTCTCTCCCTGTCACATCACCTCATCCTCTTAGATGACTTTAATCTTTCTTCTTGTATCACGCTGCATAAATCTGACAATCAATCTTTTATCAATGTACACATGATCTACTTTATTCATAACCTACCCACTCACTGTCCAGGCAACTCTCTTGACCACCTGTTCAACTAACATTACTGTCACACCATATCTATTGGACCACTTCATTGTACCCTACACTATTATCGTTCCTCCCTCTAACCTTTCCTCTCCACTTGTCATTTCCATTTCCAAGAGGAAATGTAAACCTCCTGCTATTACTCCCTTCCTCTCTGACCTTCAATTCCCACTCTCCTCCTTCTATCAAGATCCTTCCTCCACTGACACTGCTTTCTCCACCTTACAGTTCCTACTCACTTACCACTACTAACTTTCACCCATAAATCCCAGTGTCCTCAACCTTGGCTCTCCCCATTCATACACAGCCTCTGCACTGACATTCCACGACTCGTGGGAAGATGGAGGCACTCCCACTGTCAAGAGGATCTGCATCTATACCTCTCTGCCCTTGACTCTCTCAAGTCTTCTCTTTATAGTGCTAAAAGGGGTGTATACCTTTTCTCATTGACTCCAACCATCCTCCCAGACTCCAAAGCACTCTAAGTCAATCCTTACTCCTTCTAAACCCACAACTATTACCTGTACTGTTTCAGCTAGTGACCTTACTGAATACCTTGCTTCCAAAATCTCCAGAATCAGGGAATCTCTCCTCTCCCTCCTCTTACTCCCTCCTCCTACTTTATTCACTCCACCTACTCTACCATCTTTAATGCCTATATCTAAAACTACAGTCATACCAACTGTAAGAGGATTCAATTCAACACTACAGCTAAGTCAATGCCTAGTCTGGGATACTGAATGGAAACCCTTATTGATATATCTTTGTGTCCAGTTCATGCGTTCTGGGTGACTACCCTTATATAACACCCCTCTCTTGGAATCCCCCTGACCCCACTGAGCCAAGGAGTAGTTCTGTTTTGCAAGTTAAAAGGTTTATTTGAGAATTTAAACAATATATATATATATATATATATATATATATATATCACACTTTATTATAAATTAAAAATTGGATATCACACTTAATCTGATCAGTAATCAATAATGGATAGTCTGGCACTAGCACACTTGTGAATAGGAACAGAAGAATAAGGTGGTAGAGAATACTTTATATAAGTTCAGATGGATGTAATGTTGAATGAAAAATGCAATACAGAAAATACTCAATATGATTTCAACAAAACAATGTAATCACTTTTCTCTGGCAATCCCCTCCCCCCTTTATGCAATGCAAGGAAATGGAAGGAAAGCACACAGTTCTCAGAAATGCAATCAAATGTAATTCAGTTCACCCCAGCAAGCTTAGACTACAGAAGTTGGAAACACAGGCCCAAAATGCTTTTATATGTGCTGGCAATGAAGTGAAAAATACGCTAAAATGCTTTTAATTCCCTCTAGAGCTTCAGGGTGAGTGGTATCTAGTTAATATTGGTCCAGGCTCACTCTAGCAATGATTCAGGGATGGTTCTTAAGAGGCAAACGAATCTTTAGCAAGGAAAGCAAAAAAAACCTGCTGTTTTCACATGTGGAGAAATTTGCAAATCGTGGCAAATCCGCGAGTGCGTTTTTCACGATTGCGGCGAAACTATAGGAATGCGGTTCTAGGTTCGTTGGAAAGCCAAGATTCTAAGCTTTCAGAGGAAAGTTGAACCAAGTTCCTAGCACAAACGGTTACGGAGTTATGAACGATTTTGTGAAGGTTGTTTTTCGGATTTGAAAAACTTGCAGCTAAAAAAATGACAAGTGACAGCTTTGCAAATGACAGGTGACAACTTCTAGGAGGCACTTCTGGTTAGATTAAAATAGATTGAATTATATTATTTTAACTAAGAGTTCTACACAGTTCTGCTAGGTACTCACAATATATTTTTGAAATAAATGGGCCTCGCCACGGATCTGTTCAGGTTTTAGACTGGACTCTGGTCTGGTCTCGGCACTTCACAGTGATCTGGGTCAGCTCTGCTCTGCTGCTCTGGTCTGGGTCTCTGGTTCTGGATATTGATAGATTTGAAGTCTGGATCTTTCTGCACAGCTTTCTCTAGAGATTGATGGAGGTAAAGTATGGATTTTCCCGGCAGAGCGTCCCGCAGCAAATGGATTTGAAGGGTCCCTATCTGTCCTGACTGTCTGCTTTTATGTGTTTTGAAAATGGGTGTGTGTGCAGCATCACTAGGCTCTACCCCTCCCCACTTGTCATTGGCCACTTCATCCTCTTCCCCTTGATTGGGGGAATGAAATGAAGTGTCATCATGATGAGGTCTGTTTATGATACAGAGAACCCACCCCTGTCAAATTACACACAATCTATATTTTGACCCAAAAGACATATTTCATAGCTACACAGTGGTTTGAAATTACATGCACCCATCATGCATTACAGGAGGTATACCCTGTCCAAATCTGCTCTTCCTGGGAGCGTGCATTCAGAAATGGCGACATTTGCACTTTTTAACTGGTTTCGCAATATCGGACATTACCCCAAATTTATACACATGTGCGCAAGGGGTATGGACATTACTTGATGAAATGTCAGATTTTTATCATGCATACATTTTAAGTAATACCCTCTTAACTGCTAGTTTGCCCCCAGATCATGCCACCGGTTCTAAAAACCTCTTAAAATGTGGGCAGAAAAATCACAAGAATTATGGTATCATTTAAATAATTATGACAAGTCCGTACTATGAGTTATTCATCTTTTTCTAAAACAATATTCTGGCTACAGGGGTGTGTCTTTTCAGGTCACATGGTACAGAAACCAGTCTTTCCACTTTCTTCAAGCTCAGCCTCTGTCTCCAGTTTCTCCCCCTCCCAGTTTCTGCCAAGAGGAAGCAATTTTTATTACCCATGCAATAAACCATCTGCCTGGGCCCTGGAAGGCCCATTGTTCAAGAGGAAGTCATTTATGGCCACTTCAATAAACCCTCTGCCTGGGTCCTATGTTTAGTCTCTAGCAGTCCCTTGATAATTCAATCAGAGAAGTGTCATATCCCTTTTGGTGGGAGCAGCAAAAGGCAGGTAGGCCTGGGAACATAGCTGTTGTGCAAGTCTCAACTCCTGTCGGGGGTAGCTGGTGGGCAGAATTCAGTTCCTTAAGCCAGGCCCCAGGTAATGTCACTTTTTGTTACCCAGTTTAAGTCAAGACAATGTTTACATATGCAGCTAGAATGCTGATTCTAAGTTCAAAACTATGACATTTAAACAATTGCAACCTATGTGACACTCAAAAGTAGGTCACTCATTTCTTTTAAACATTTAGATTTTTAGTGCCTTTCAGTCCAAATTTACTTAAACTGCTGAAATCCACAGCTCAGCCAGTCTTGTTATAAACCTTCAAGTCACTTCAGAATATAACTTTACATTGTATCCACCTCTCAGTAAGTTTTTCTTTGGCATGCTTTGGGTTCATCTATTCAGTTTTACACAAAAAAGTCTGGTGTTGTTTTAAAACGCCGGCTTTCTGATAGTGGTGAGTACTGGTAATACACCCATTTTTGGGATTTAAGAAAATGAATTCCCCACAATTCTAGGTTTCTTTTGGCAATCAGCATTGCCATTCCCAATGGTTTCAGACTACGGTGTGGGTAGTCCAATGGTGGTTTTAGGCAGTGTCCTTCTGTGCCCATAACATCGGCAAAAATGGGTGGCAGCCTATTCTTCATGCCTTTCCCTGGGCATTTTCTGGGAAGCTCTGGCCATCATGATGTTTTTAATGCCAGTACTGCACAGTTTTTGAGGTAGGGCTCGGATGCATGGGTAAAAACATCCCACAAGCCCCCCTCTTGCGATGGCCATTCTGTTTCACTGATGGAACTCGCAAGATCTGGGATGTTTCCTCATCTTCTTCCAATAGATGGCACAGTTCAGCATCTTTTCCTCCATCCGGTACTAATCGATCGGTTCTCCTCGCCGGTCCTGATGGGAATATTGGGCGGTACCCTGGGCCCCTCGCGTTTCTGCTCCCAGTCTCCGGATCGTCCTCCCTGGCCAGTCTCGAGGTTTTCTTTCTCCTAGGATGACAAAGGAAGAGCGGCAATACCTATTCATAGACATTTTTCCCCCACCATTGATATACTGGGGTGGCATATAAATTTATAGTCAAAACATATGAACATGCACATTTCTTTTTGCATTCAAAAATGAAAACACCCACATTGAGAAACTCAGAATTTGATAGGTGATATGTAGGATATTTTAAGTTAGAACTGAATTAATCTGAGACAGTACCCTCTAGGATTCCAGAGGATTCCTCCAGTTGTTGCAGAGTGTGCCTGGGATGGCAACACTTCAACTGGTTAATGTGGACCCACTTGTCTTCCCCCTCTGCCAAACCGCCTTTGGGGATGCGGATCTTGTAGGCCACAGGGGAGATTTTGTCTATAATCTCAAAGAGTCCCTTCCACGTAGGCAAAAATGTTCGCTGTTTGGCCTGGTTCCTTTGGAAATTGTATAGATAGGCCCGGTCCCCCACCTGATATTCCTTCCTGGAAGTCTTCAGGTCATAGTGGGTCTTCATGCTATCAGCTGATCTTTCTAGATTTCGCTGAGCATAAGCAAAAGCATGTTGAAGGTGTTTCCTTAAATTCTCCACATACTCATGAGTTGTGGAGGCATTTATCAGTGTCTGCTCTTGGGTCCTGTAGAGCAAATGCTGAGGAAGCACCATCTTGCGCCCAGTCATCAACTCAAATGGTGACATTTTGGTTGCAGATGAAGGGGTAGATCGGATGGCCATTAGGACCAGAGGTAATCGGATATCCCAACTTGGCCCAGAATCTGCCACAAACTTTTTTAGTATGCTCACAATGGTTCGGTTATATCTCTCTACTGCCCCAGAAGAAGCTGGCCTGTAAGCAATATGTAACTTCCTTTTGACCCCCAGTATCTCCCACATCTTTGTCATTACTTCACTGGTGAAGTGGCTACCCCTGTCTGACTCAATCCGTTGAGGTAGACCAAAACGGGAAAAGATGTGGTTAATCATCAGGGCAGCTGCAGTTTCTGCCTTGCAATTTGGGGCTGGGAGACATTCCACCCACTTGGTAAACAAGCATGTCACAGTCAACATGTACTTATTCCCCTTAGCAGAGCGAATCACGGGGCCTACAAAGTCGATTTGTAAATCTGACCATGGCAGTGTCATCCCCCTCTTTTGGAGAGGCGCACGGTGCGCGAGGGATGATGGCTGAAATTGTGCACACACAAGACACCCCTTCAAGTATTGGTCGAGGTCCTGCCCCATGTGTGGCCAGTATGCAACCTCTCTTAAGATTTCCAATGTTGTGTGAAACCCCTTATGACCGGCGGTGGCCGCATCATGGGCGTGACTTAACATCAGGCTTTGGAATGAGGTAGGAACCACCCACTGATCGTGGCCAGCTTTGGATTTCCTTACCAACAAACCGTCTTGGATTCGCAACATTTTTGGACATTTCATCAACACTCTTAGGTCCTCTTTCCCAGTGTAATCGGTATCCGTCAGGGGAAAGTTCTCAGGGTCCTCAAGGTGCTGGTAAAATTTACCAATTATTGGATCCCCCTTCTGAGCGGTAATCAAATCAGCATCAGGGGTCTCCTTACTCCATTGTGCAATTGAAAGGTCGTTGTGAGCATTTGTCTGGGACCTAGTGATAGCAGTGACCTGGATTTCCCCCAACAGGGACTCAATCTCAATTAGATCCCCTTGGATGGCCCCGGTTTTGGCCAGCTGATCAGCTAAGTCATTTCCAGTTTTGTCTGGTCCCTCTACTTTGGAATGACCCTTGATCTTTTTCCAATAGATGGTCATCTCATTCGAGGTGACCAGATCATCAATGTTTTGGATCAACTTCCCATGTTTCAAGGGTTTGTTGTTAGCACATAACATGCCTCTAGTTTTCCAATTGACCAGGTGCTCCAAGAACCCGTTCCGTACATAATCCGAATCTGTGCTTATGACCAGCTCGTGGAGTTGATGCTGGACAGCAGTGAGGATGGCCTGATACACAGCCATCAATTCTGCCACCTGACTACTTCGGGGACCAATTTTGTATCCAGCGGAAGGTTCTGGGGACTCATTCACCCATGCATTCCCTACGCCGGCCACCAGTTCTTTCTCCCCGTCGTTGTCAACATGGTAAGAGCATCCATCCACATAGACAGTGGGCATTCCCTCACACTTGTCCTCTTCAAAGACTTTGTGTGGGGAATTAAGGTATGCCTCCATGTTGTCCTTTATTTTTAGACTTTCGTCCTTGAGACAGTTTTCTCTGGCACAATCATGTAAGTCAGCCAGACCTTGCGCGAGGGGACTCTTCTTGTTTTGGCCATATCTGACCTCCACAGGAAAGCCTTGCATTGACAGAATCCAGGAAGTAATTCGGGAATTACTCACATTCCCGGCTCGGATTCTGTCACTTTGGAGATATTGCAGAGGCTGGTGTGGAGTCTCCACTATGATGTGTTCCCCCTGGATAAACGGGCGGTAATTCTTCAATGCCCACACCGTTGCCAGGAGTGCCTTCTCACAATCGTTGAATTTTTCCTCCACAGAGGATAAAGTTTTGCTCGCATAGGAGATTACTTTATTGACCTTGTCATGCTTTTGGTATAATACTGCTGTCAAGCACGTATTAGAGAACCCCGTCTCCAGGAAGAACTCCTTGTTTCTGACAGGGTAAGCTAGGCAAGGCGCTTGTGAGAGCCTTCTCTTGAGTTGTTTTACCGCCTCGGCTTGTTCCGGACCCCATTCCCACTTGACCCCCCCTTCAGGAGATGAATCAGGGGTCTGGTGATCTCTGCGTAGCCCTCAATGAACTTTCTGCTGTAATTAGTCAGCCAAGGAGGCTCCTTAGTTCCCGCAGAGTTGTGGGGTCTTTCAGTTTCTGAAGTGCTTCCACTTTCTTTTCTTGGGGACAGAGACCCTGAGGAGTAATCTCATGCCCCAAGAAATTAACACAGGTTTGACACCACTGTGCTTTCTGAAAGGAAAGTTTTGCTCCGGCGGCCCTCAACTGGGTCAGAACATAACGGATCTCCGCTATGTGTTCCTCTACAGATGAACTTTTGATGAGGACATCATCTACATAAGCCAGGTTACCCCTCGCACCCAGGTCGGGCATGGCCTTATGTAGGAAAATGTTGAATTCATTGCCGGAGTTGAGGTATCCGAAGGGAGTCCGGGTCCATGTATACTGCTGGCCCCCAAAGGTAAAAGCCAGCTTGTATTGGTCCTCCCTACTGACCGGCACGGTCCAGTATCCATTGGTCAGGTCTATTGCAGTGAATACCTGTGACCCCTGAATCTGGGCCAGCCCTTGGTCAATGTAGGGCAGAGGCCATCGGGAAGTATGGACCCGTTTGTTGAGCTCCCTAAGGTCAGCGCAGAGTCTCCACTGGCCGTTTTGGGTTCAATATTCCCAGCACCGGATTATTGAAGGTGCTGTGGACTGGACGGATTATTCCCCTGGACTCGATATTGCTTCACAAACACTGGAGTCATGCCAGGGTCTGTGGGGATTGTTGTTGTGTGGATGTCAGTGCGACCACAGTCATATGAGTCTACCGCAAAGAGATCTTGGAAATCCAAAAAAACTTGTTACTTTTGCTTTTGTTCCAGAGTCACACAGGCATCAGCTAGGTTGACTCTCTCTTCCACCATCTGCCTGAAGCCTGGAAAGACTTCTGGTTTGGCTATCTCCGCGGCCTCCTCCAGCTGGGTGGAGAAGTCCCTGGTCAGAGTGCTGATTTGGACCGGAGGCTTCAGGTGGGACAGGCAGCCCTCATGGACCTGGAAAATCACCTCATCCCTCCTGAAGTCACAAGTCACATCTTCCTTACCATAGGGGCAGGAAGTGTACACCAGGAAGTTCCCCCCATGCCGGGTAAAAATCCTGTCTGGTGTTGTATTGTCATCACTGTCACTGTCAAAGCAGTCCTTGGGGATTGGCCATAACAGTTCATTACCTAAATCTATGGAAAAATGTCGGTCATCAACCGCCACTCCAATAATGGTGCCTGCGGCTAGAGTAATACTCTTTAAGTCGCTGTTATCCACCTCTATTGGAATGGTGTCATGTTCTATGTTGACTAATGGAGTTGGGTTTACCCCTAACCCTTGCAGTTGGAGAGAAGCATTTAGATGTATGTAAGCATCAGGGTTTTTCAAATGTTGTCCTCTTTTAGCTTTCACTTCCAGGGAGAATTGTCGGGTCCTTTCTGGGATGGTGACTTCCTCTTTAATCTGAATTTCAACTGCATAAGGTAGCAATTGAGCTGACCTAAATGCTTTTTCTGGATCATCAAAGCCCATGGGATTATCCGTTAATCGGGACCAAGCTTTGAAGTTTATTAGGTCCAAACTAATCGCAAAGCGATTGAGAATGTCACTGCCTAAGTAAAAGGCGGCAGTGACGTCTCGCCCGACCCAACAATTATGGACTATGCTCTTGTTGCCAATGGAGATTTTGAGCATACACCTGCTTGGCAGGAGATGTTTGGAATTAGGCGCTTCCAGGTCCATTTCACATTTGTCTATCAGTTTAAATGTGGGAATGGCTGGATCTTTTGGGAGTTGGCGGAACATGGCTTCGCTGATGAAGCTCTTACCGTTGTTCACACACACTCGAGCGAGAACAGAGTCCTTCCCATCATATAACTGAACAGGGATGAACAACTGCTCTCCAATTTGCTGAATATCAGCCAAGCTCTGAGCTGATTTCACATCTTTCTGGACTATAGGAGTGGGAGTTTCTGATTGTGGATTAGTATAGAATCTCAGAGTGTTTCCTTCCAGCGTGGAGTACCACTTTAGACTGGAAGGAAGGTTGATTTTCAGAAATAGAGAGGACCCTCCATCACCAGTCTGTTGTCCTACTGCTATTACTGTCACGTCTGGAATTTGGCTATTCTGGAAGTGACATTCTACTTGGTCAGATTTTTGTCCAACCATGTGGCAGGTGGCGTTTAAACTAACATGGTTGACACTCTGTTTTAATTTTATTGGTCGGCTAGTCTGGGTCCAGAGGACCTTGTTTACGCAATCTATTAAGGGTGACAACCTCCTCAGGAGGCCATTCCCCAGTAAACAAGGGGTGCCCTCTGGAGTCACTACTATGACCGGGTGTTTCACCTTGTGTCGCCCGATCTTAATGTCCAAGTCTGCAGTCCCCACAACGGGAATTTCCTTCCCGTCAAAGTTCTGCAGTTGTCCAGGAAGAGAGGTGAGAAGAATTTGGTAATTCTCTCCCCTTCCTGCATTCAGTTCGTCAAAGGCCCTTCTGGACAGAAGGGTAGCTTGAGATCCAGTGTCCACCGGTGCCAAAATTGTACCCTGCCCCTGTACTTGTACCGGGGCATAGTATCTTCCCTCCTTCTCCTCAAGGGGGCACAGATAATGCACATTTTTGGACAACTGGTGGGCTAACTTTCTGGTTTTGGACATCGCTAGCAAAGAGATTTGGGCAGAATTCTGTGGAGAGCCTTGGGAATCTGAAAGAAAAAGTTGGCAACTGGAGATCAGAGCCATTGTGGGTTCCCCTGGCTCCGGTTCTGGGCCGCCCCCCCTTTTTGGAGGCAGTCATCAGGATGGGTTTGAACCAGGGGATTTTGGTCTTGTTGGTTCTGGGATAAGATAGTGGGCGGCGGTAGCTCAGTCTCCACATCTCCCCAGTCTATATTGGAATCTTTTGGGACCCATTTTTCCTTGGGAGGAGTTCCCCCATCTCTGAAGGAGAAGATCCTTTTCCCAGGATCTACTGAGGATCCCTCTCCCTCAAATTGGAAGATCTGTACCTCCTCCTAAAACTGAGTCTGTTTGGGTCTTTTGTTTCTCCTAGCCCCCCTCTGCTCCTTAGGAGGCAGACTTTCAGGGGCAAGAGATTTTGTTTCCGGTTCCTGGGTTTCCATGGGCTGTTTACAAGTGAGGAAGGAAGCTTCCTCCAAGGCTTTACACCCCCCTTCCCCTTGTGCCTCCTCCCTGGGAACCGGTGAGATATCGGGGTGCTGCCCCCGTCATTGTTCTGGAGCACCAGGTCCAGAGTTGGGTGCATTCTGCGCCGGCATGCCGATCTGAGGGTTCTGCTGAGCCCTCAGTATGTGACCCAGATCCCGCGCCATGTTTTGAACCTGGCGCTCTAACTGGGAAACCCGCTCAGGCTGATACGGGGCCCTGTTTTCTCCCGTGGGCTGATCCCGGGAAGGGTAGCTATCCCTTCTTTGGTAGTACCCCTGGTTGGGAAGATTTGGATACCCCTCCACCCTTGGCCTCCCCTCTCCCGGATTCGGTCGTCTGGGCTCAGGGAATTGGGGAAAGAAGGGTGGAGGATTTTGGGGTTGGAAGTTGGGTGGATACCTGGGGAAAAAGTTCTGCCCAGGATTTGGAGAATTTCTGCCCTCCTGTGGGAAGTTAGGAGGGAAGTTCCCTGGGTTAGGTGCTTGGCTGGATCCCCCCACTTGGACTGGAGGAGTCCACACATAACCCAGGATGGGTCGATTTCCCTTGTAACGGGGACTTACATAATCAGGAGAGCGAGGGACCCCATTTGTGGGGCTGCCTCCCTGGCTCCCTGTCTGTGACTGGCCCGAGGACCTTCTGGGCCTAGCATTATTAGGTGCAGGTAGGTTTTTAGGCCCCCCCATCTCCAACTCTAAAACGGGGGTGACCTTTACCTCTGCCACCTTGGCAGCAGCAGGGGTGTTGTTGGCTTTGGGGTTTTTTTGCGCATTATTTTTATTTTCTATTGGCTTCTGCACCTCATAGATCCGGGTCGCCTGTTCAATGACCCATTCTAAAGATCTTTTCTCGTGAAAATCCCTCACGAGCTGGGTCATTATGTATTTGGGCAAGGCATGGAAAAACGTATTAATAAATTCTCTGCTATCCGTGCGCACCCTTCTTGTGGTCTGTGCAAAAGCACGCTTTAACTCCTGCACAAATTCTTGTGGGGCCTGATCCTCCCCACATTGTAAATTGTAGGCTGCCTTGCGAGCCTCTTGAGGATTTCTATGAGTAGAAAAATGTTTCAAGATGGCCACCTTATAGGTGGACCATCTTAAATGATTTTGGTCCTCCAGCCCCGCAAAGAAACTGGAGTATTCCGGGGAGAAGGTCCACTTTACATATTGAATACAGCTTTGGCTGTCCTTCAAATGGAAAGTCTCCATCATTTGCTCAAACAACTCTAAGTGCTCCCAAACAGAATACTTGGCCTTCTTATGATAAGGCTTGATGACGCTCCTGATTGCCTTAATCTGCTTTAAGGGGTCCTTAAGCAAGGCCCTTTTTGTCTTATTGGCCCTTTTGGTCCGGGTAACCCTGGTCCATTCATCTTCTGACTCAGAGGCACTGCTCCCAGAGGTTCCCGTCTGTTCTTCCAGGTTTTCCCGGATTCTGCGAGCCTGGGAATGGCTGGCAGAATGTGGGGACCTGGTCTCCTGTGTCCTGTACCGCTCAGAGGAGTCTTCAGATCCCTCCTTGCTGCCAGGATTTGATGGGTACCCCCCCCCACTGACCTAACTGGGCAGAGGTTTTCAGGATGCCCTTAATGGGCCTACTCTCCTGGGGTTCCCCATCAAATTGCACTGTGCTTGGGTGCCCATACCCGGATGCCCACCCCTCCATTCCTGGGTGGTACTGGCCTATGAGCCCCATGCTTCTGGCTGGATAGTAATCTGCCATCCCTGTGGCCCTGTGCTCATGTGCGCCAGGGGACATGGGGGTGGCAGAGTCCAGGGACTGAGAGAGATAAAGGCCTCTGGTACTAGGGCTCCTGAGGTTATGCTCATGAGTCTCCCTCTCCCAGCGAACCTGGTCTCTATCTGCCCCTGCTCCCTGTTGCAATGCAAGAGCCTGCGCTTTCAGTTCCTCAGTTAAGGCCTTACTAGACTCTATCAGTTTCTCCTGCATCGCTACCTGTTGTTGGAGTCTATCATTGTGCTGGCAGAGAGCCTCATTCTCTCTCTGTGCCTCCTGATTGGTCCTGGAGCACTGGGCCAGTCTTTGCTGCAGGAGGGTTACCTCCTGAGCTGTCTCCCTATTGGCCTGCTCCTTTCCTGCTAGAGCATCCTCCACCCTCCTGGTGTGCTCTAACAAGTTCTGGTGTTCTTTTTGGAGGTCACCCAGTCCCTGGTGGGCCAGGTGATTTTCTTCCATTTTTCTTTTTAAGTGGCAGACTTCCTGGCCTAAGGTGTCCCTTTCCTGACTAAGAGTCTGCATCTGTACCGTCAGGTCGTCCCTTTGCCTTTGGAAGGCACCAGATTTCTGGCGCTCCTGATCAAACTCTGCCTGGGTATCCAGGTCTTTCAGAATCAGTTTATTGCTCTCTGCCTTCTCCCTATCTAGGTGGCTTTGCAGGGTGACTACCTGCTCAGCACATACCCTATTGAAGTCTAACTGTTGCTCCAGCTTTTTCTGGCTCTGCAGTAGGGAGTCCAAACCTTCTTGGTACTCCCTCTGCAAGGCCAGAAATCTGGTATCCTGGTCAGCCTTTTCCTGTTGCAGGATGTCCATATCCTTCTTTATTTTAATGATGTGCTGTCTACTCTCATTTTCTGACTCCTAGCTCCCCTGCAGCCTCTGCTCAGAAGAGACCAGGTCAGATTGGACCTTCTCTAACGCCATCTGTCGCTTATTCGCCAGATCTTGGCTTTCAGTACATTTATCCTGCATGTCTCTCATATGTAGGTACAGGTACGCCGCTATCCTAACCATCTTGTCTTGTTCATCCTTAGCTTTAGGAGCCATGTATAGTTCACTCAGGGCCACATGTAAGGGACCCTGATCTCTCCATATATCTGACCCTGTTTCCGTGACCTGTTGCGTGATGGCCTGCAACCAGACCATGCGGTCCTGGTGAGTCCACTCACCTCTCAGAAATAACTTGTGTAAGAAGTGCTCTCTGGCTATTTTCATGTCTACTAAGGTCGTCATTCTGGAATTTGAGTTCCTTCCTGACTTACAGAAGTTTGTATTTTATTTTTGCAAAACAGACCTTTTCCTTAGAGCGTTTCTTTGAGGAGTGCTTTACAGCGTAACACAGCGTGGTGATCCGACCGGATATGTGTATCTGGTCAGCTGGCACACTGTATTAATCTGCACAAGTGATAGATCTAACCCAAACGTCCGGCCCGAGCCCCCAATTTGTAAGAGGATTCAATTCAACACTACAGCTAAGTCAATGCCTAGTCTGGGATACTGAATGGAAACCCTTATTGATATATCTTTATGTCCAGTTCATGCGTTCTGGATAACTACCCCTATATAACACCCCTCTCTTGGAATCCCCCTGACCCCACTGAGCCAAGGAGTAGTTCTGTTTTGCAAGTTAAAAGGTTTATTTGAGAATTTAAACAATATATATATACATATCACACTTTATTATAAATTAAAAATTGGATATCACACTTAATCTGATCAGTAATCAATAATGGATAGTCTGGCACTAGCACACTTGTGAATAGGAACAGAAGAATAAGGTGGTAGAGAATACTTTATATAAGTTCAGATGGATGTAATGTTGAATGAAAAATGCAATACAGAAAATACTCAATATGATTTCAACAAAACAATGTAATCACTTTTCTCTGGCAATCCCCTCCCCAATTTATGCAATGCAAGGAAATGGAAGGAAAGCACACAGTTCTCAGAAATGCAATCAAATGTAATTCAGTTCACCCCAGCAAGCTTAGACTACAGAAGTTGGAAACACAGGCCCAAAATGCTTTTATATGTGCTGGCAATGAAGTGAAAAATACGCTAAAATGCTTTTAATTCCCTCTAGAGGTTCAGGGTGAGTGGTATCTAGTTAATATTGGTCCAGGCTCACTCTAGCAATGATTCAGGATGGTTCTTAAGAGGCAAATGAATCTTTAGCAAGGAAAGCAAAAAAAAACTGCTGTTTTCACTATAGGGAATCGGAATGCGGTTCTAGGTTCGTTGAAAAGCCAAGATTCTAAGCTTTCAGAGGAAAGTTGAACCAAGTTCCTAGCACAAACGGTTACGGAGTTATGAACGATTTTGTGAAGGTTGTTTTTCGGATTTGAAAAACTTGCAGCTAAAAAAATGACAAGTGACAGCTTTGCAAATGACAGGTGACAACTTCTAGGAGGCAGTTCTGGTTAGATTAAAATAGATTGAATTATATTATTTTAACTAAGAGATTGGTTCTACACAGTTCTGCTAGGTACTCACAATATATTTTTGAAATAAATGGGCCTCGCCACGGATCTGGTCAGGTTGTAGACTGGACTCTGGTCTGGTCTCGGCACTTCACAGTGATCTGGGTCAGCTCTGCTCTGCTGGTCTGGTCTGGGTCTCTGGTTCTGGATATTGATAGATTTGAAGTCTGGATCTTTCTGCACAGCTTTCTCTAGAGATTGATGGAGGTAAAGTATGGATTTTCCCGGCAGAGCGTCCCGCAGAAAATGGATTTGAAGGGTCCCTATCTGTCCTGACTGTCTGCTGTTATGTGTTTTGAAAATGGGTGTGTGTGCAGCATCACTAGGCTCTACCCCTCTCCACTTGTCATTGGCCACTTCATCCTCTTCCCCTTGATTGGGGGAATGAAATGACGTGTCATCATGATGAGGTCTGTTTATGATACAGAGAACCCACCCCTGTCAAATTACACACAATCTATATTTTGACCCAAAAGACATATTTCATAGCTACACAGTGGTTTGAAATTACATGCACCCATCATGCGTTACAGGAGGTATACCCTGTCCAATTCTGCTCTTCCTGGGAGCTTGCATTCAGAAATGGCGACATTTGCACTTTTTTTTAACTTGTTTTTATTGAGCTCGACAACACACAGATACACAGTTAATGCAAGAAAGTCATGAAATCAGTTTACAATCCACAACACAGAGGCATCACTATACAAGCATCAGATCTAAACAAAGCACAGGTGCATATAATCAGGGGAGCTTGCAACCAGAGTGAGGACAGTATATACATCATAGAGCGTTACTGAGAGGAGCGTGGCGGAGAAGAGGTCTCCGAATCTGAGGCCAAGGCAGACATATAATCACGGAATCTGCACCAGATGTCTCTTGGTCTTGAATACAAGTGTTGTGTCGCCCCTCAGGCTTCCTCGGTATCATGCGCCCAGGTGACTGCCCGGAGCCACTGCGCATGTGTGGGTGCCCTGGGGCGAAGCCAGCATAACACTATACAGCGAACCGCCAACATCAGACAAAGACCTGCCAACTTCTTTGAATAACGTTTCAAACCGGGAAGGTCATGAAAAAGGCAGCGTATTGGAGAAGGGTCTATGGTGCAGTCTAATATGTCTGATATAGTGGAGCATACGTCTTGCCAGTATTGTGTCAGGTGTGGGCAGTTCCAAATCATGTGTATGTAATCAGCCTGGCCAGTGCCGCATCTGGGACAATTAGGAGAGGTCTCATGGAACATACAATGCAGTCTAGTCGGTGTGTGGTGATACCTGTGTAACAACTTGAATTGCAGTAGTTTAAATCTGGAGTTATATGATACCTCTTGGGTACGTGCACACATACGGGCCTAACGCACATCGTCAATCTCAACTCCAAGATCCTCCTCCCACTTCATTTTAAGTTTAACAAATGAGCGGGCGGCCTTGGTCTGTATTAAATTATAGAGTCTGGATACTTTCCCTCAGAAGGAATCGGATGCACAGAGTTCAGCTATCAAAGGTTCATCCGGTGGGACCGAAGGAAATTCGGGGAATTTAGTTTTTAGGACCTTCCTGAGTGAGGAGTATTGTAGCCATGCCGATGGTCCACGCTTGAGCGCCAAAGGGAGATCCGACCACTCCAGGAAATTGCCTTCAACAAAGACCTCACGAAGGGACAAGAAACCTGCCATCGTCCAACGAGCGACCACGGATGGAGGGATACAGGGGACATCAGGGAGGAAATTCCAGAGAGGGAGGTCACCATGAAACGGGTCAGGGGTAGCAACCGTGTTCCACATTTTAGTAAGAGCAAGTGATGTGCTCAGCACAGGGTCTATAGAATCAGGATCTGGTGGGGCTGGCTTAAGAATGAGGGAACCAATCGTACGCTCCTTAATCTTAAGTTTCTCAAGACGGACATGAGGAGGGGTATTCGACGTGCTGAACCAACAGGAAGCAAATTGGGACTGAGCTACTATCCAGTATCTAAGGAAATCAGGGGAAAAGGGATTGGGACCAAGTAAGGCCCAGCAGGTCGGACGGTGGCTGCGTGCTGTCCGTGAGTGGGAATATGGACGATTTAGAGCAGTTAACTTTAAGACCAGAGATATATCCAAAGCGGGTGACATCATTGAGAATTGGAGCGAGGTTCGTTTCGGGAGAGCGGACGTATAGCAAGGCATCGTCCTCGTATAGGGAAACAATGTCTGCTTGTCCCGCTGAGCGCAGGCCTCTATGAGAGTGCGAATGTCGCATCATGTCGGCAAAGGGTTCGATCGCTATTGCAAAGATCAATGGGGAGAGAGGGCACCCCTGTCGCGTCCCTCTGGCTACCTGGAAGAGGGTGGAACACCTATCCTCAGTGCGTACTCTAGCCACTGGGTTGGTGTATAGCAGTCTGACCCAGGACCGAAAATTGGGGCCAAATTTGCATTTTTCCATGACTCGCCACAGATACTCCCAGGACACCGAATCAAATGCCTTCTGCATATCCAGTGTGACTGCCACTGCTTGTGTTCGGGGATTAATTCTGCTGATCACGTTAAAAAGCCGTCTAAGGTTTAGTGATGTGGACCTACCTGGGACAAATCCCGCCTGATCAGGGTGTACGATATCAGGCATGAACACGGCCAGGCGGTTAGCCAGTAGTTTAGCAAATATTTTTACATCGCAGTTTATTAGCGAAAGGGTGCGGTATGAGCCACACCGAGTAGGTGGCTTACCCGGTTTAAGAAGGACAGTAATCATGGCCTCGAAGAGTGAAGGGGGAAGCGTGCCTGTTTCGCAAGCTTCTTCCCACAGAGCCAACAAGTGCGGCACCAGGATTGATTTATAACGCTTATAAAAGTCCATAGGGAGACCAGCCGGGCCGGGGGCCTTCCCCGCAGCAAGTGACTCAATGGCCTTAGTCAGCTCCTCCGGCGTGAAGGGTCTGTCCAGGGAAACGGTAGCGTCAAAGGATAGGGCTGTAAGAGGGAGCTTCTCAAGGTAGTCATCGATTTCTGAGACATGGGGTCCAACCACCTTCGAGTAGAGGGACGCATAAAACGTAAGAAACTCTGTGTTGATGTCTTGGGGCGAAGTGGCTAGTGTACCGTCGGATCTCTCTATTGCTGGGATGTTGGGTACTCCAAACTCGTGCCGAATCAGCCTGGCCAGCACTCGGCCCGGCCGCTCGCCCTCCCCGTAGCGCCTAACTGCCTGAGGATTGTCAAGGAATTTAACTTCGCGCTCAGCAAGATTGCGGAATCTATCTAATTCACGACCCAGTGATGCCAGTGCGTCAGGGGAGTGGTCGTGTGTGTATTGGGTCTCCAATCTTGCGAGGGTCAACTCGCTGTCAGCGATGTCCTCACGGATACTCCTCAGGATACCACTCCCCTTGGATAGGGCAATACCCATGATATAGGCCTTGAATGATTCCCAAAGGGTAGCTTGGAGGGGGACTGAATCCGTGTTGACCTCGAAAAACTCCTCAATAGATGACTCAAGTTCGGAGGCGAAGGTATGGTCAAGGAGAGCAGAGGGTCTCATTCTCCACTGCCGTGACCTTTCGAGGTCATGTCCCCACATCAGGGAAACGACCACCGGGGAGTGATCCGACAGTGTTCTGGGTAGGATTGCCAGATGGGTAAGGCATCTAATCAGTATATCTGACAATAGCCATCTATCTATCCTAGAATGAGAATCGTGGACCGAGGAGTAGTAGGTGTACGTGCGGGAGTCAGGGTGCATCAGTCGCCAGGCATCTGCTAGCGCCAGCCGGGGAAGGGTTGTCAGGATTGTGCGAGCTACCTTCGATAGCTGGCGAGGTCTGGAACCCGATCTATCTAAAGTGACATCCAAAATCGTGTTGAAGTCCCCGCCCCATATAATTGGGATCTGCGGGTAACTCTCAAGAAGCGATGCCAGGTTAAGAAAGAATTCAGGGTCGTCGATGTTGGGACCGTATATATTAAGGATAGCTACATTTTGATTCTGTAATGTACCAATGATGAGTACATATCTACCGAGGGGGTCAATATGTGATTGGGAACAGCTAAATTTCAGGTTTCTGTGGATTAAGACGAGGACGCCTCTGTTCTGGGTGGAATAGGTTGTGTAATATCTCTGGGGTCCCCATTGCTTGGCAAACCTCTCACATTGTTTAGCACAGGCATGTGTTTCTTGTAAACAAAGGATTTGTGTACCATGACGCTCTGCGTAAAGTTGTATTTGCCTCATCTTTTTGTAATTGCCCAGTCCCCTAACGTTCCAGCTCATAAAGGCTATGTTGCTATCCACCGTCTATATGGAGGGTATGTTTGGATTGTGCTTTGCATAAGAGGGTGGGTTCTGCAAACTGCAGCAAGAACCAACATACTATTCGGTTTATACCTCTGTGTTGCAATGGCGAACCGTGCGTGATTCCTCTGGTAGGTGTCGAGACTTTTTTAAACATAACTCCCCATCCACCCAATACCCACCCACATCCCTCCCCAAACCTGAGGGATGAGTCACAAACCCCCCCACAACAGTAACAACTTCTCGGCATCAGCGCCTGGGGGGCTGTTAGCTGACCGAGCAGTGGCGCAACGGACTGTAGAGGGTATGCAAAGAATACATTCAGCTGGAGTCTCTAACAGGCACAGTGAGGACCGTATGAGAAGCGAACATAGTATTACTGATCAAAAGGAGACTCGATCATAACACATTAGTGCATTCCCACAATCGCTGAACAAGACATTCGGTACATTTAGTGTATAATGCACCGCTAGGGTTCCAATAACCAATAAACATAGTGAGCAAATATCGCCCGAGGGGCCGTGGTTGAGAGGATAAATACAACAATGATAACTTATCAACGGGCTATCATGAATAAAGTGAAATACGGGCTGTTACCAACCCGACCAACTCAGCAAGAAGCTTCCAAGGCTGAAGATGATAAGGGTTTAGCCAGGAAAGTGTTCATCCAGGAATTTAGAAGCCTCCTCTGGGATTGTAAAGAAAAAGGTTTTGTTAGAGTGTTCGATGCGCAATTTTGCAGGGAACAGCATAGAGTACTTGACTCCTAGGTCTCGGAGTCTTCTCTTCACAGCCACAAATGTCTGACGTTCACGTTGCACCGCCACCGAGTAATCCGGGTAGAGGTGGATTCTGGCCGCTCCAAGGGTAAGGTCGCCCTTGATCCTGGCTGCACGCAAAAGGGCATCACGGTCCTGAAAGTTCAGAATCCTAGCTATAATGGGCCGAGGAGGGGCGCCTGGTTTGGGTTTCGCTGTCAATGCTCGATGTGCTCTTTCAATAGTGAATTGTGGGGACAATTTAGGAGAGTCTAGGAGTGTCATGAGGAGCCGTTCCAAGTAATCTTCCATCGGTTCTGCAATATTGTCCTCCGGAATGCCAACTATACGCAAATTATTACGTCTCGAGCGAGACTCGAGGTCATCATTTTTCTTCTCTGCCACTGCCACACGGTTGGTTAGTGTGGTGACCTCGGCCCGCAGAGAGCCCAGCACATCCTCAGCAGCCCCTAGTCGAGTCTCGACCTCTATTACTCGACCATCCGTCTTTTCAATGTGGGCTTTTATGGAGGAAATTGACCCATTCATATCGTCTAGTTTGGTATGCAGAGTGGTGAAGCCATCACGGATGTACTCCAACAACTTTTGTGAGTCATCTGAAGTCGATGGGGCCGAGATGGAGAGGGGATCCTCAGTATCATCGGAGGGCGGCTTGGACGGCGTTTAACGAACTTTGCTTTTTCCCCGCGCCGGCTCCCTTGGTCATGATGAAAACCGGAGAAGGACAGGGGCCCAAAAAGAAAATGCGTGAGCAAGTAGCGTAGCACCCGGTGGCTAATTTAGTGCGGTGAATACCTGCTGCAGAAGGTTGAGTCCGCCGCCGAGGAGCACAAGGATGGGGCACGGCTACGCCTCAACCCCCGCACCGCAAGGCCCCAAATCACTCCGGCCTGGGCTCTCCCCGACCTCAAAGCCCGCGAATATGTGTATACGATGCTGATCCAGGTACACAGGCCGTCGATGAAAGTACTCGCGTAAATGCGGGCCAAGGCTGGCAGTGAATTGGAGGGGAGCGGAGGGAGAGCTCCCAGCGGTGTGAAAAGGAGTTCCAAGTGGGGAGGCAGCCCCCGCAACTCGCGGGAAGCCCCGAACAAGGTCTCCCAATGCGACGCTAATAATGGGCCCTGCGGTCCCACGCAGCACTCCGTGGTATCCAGAGAATGGTAGCAACTAGGTCCCCTCACCTTGTTAAGGTAGTGTTCAGGAACGCTTCGGAGAAGGGGACATGGGCAGCCGTGGGTAGATGAGTAAGCCCGCTGCGTAGTGCCGCGCGGTCCAAGGCGGAGGGAGCTAGCGGTCCCTGCTCCAGCCGCTAGCAAGTATCAGCACAGGGCAGTCCGGTCCCCCCGCTGGTCCGGTAGACTGGTTGCAGGGACGCCCTGCGCGCCCCGGAGGCCACATCGCCTCTCTCACACAGAGGCCGCACGCGCCGGGACGTCGAGTAGTGGCACAGATCGGCAACCCCCGGAGCCCGCCACGGGGAGAGCCAGGCGTCCGCGGCGCAGCGCTCCAGACAGCAACAGCAGGGCCCACAGATGGTCTACGGGTCCCAAATTCAGGATATCAGTAGACTGTCAGCTCATACCACGGCTGTAGTAATAATGGTTGGTAAAGCTGTATTTTAGCGGTCAAATTAGCCAAGATGTGCCCTCGTCGTCCCTAGTTTCACACTCAGGCGGCCATCTTGTTTCGGCGCAACAGCGCCCCCCCCCTGACATTTGCACTTTTTAACTGGTTTCGCAATATCGGACATTACCCCAAATTTATACACATGTGCGCAAGGGGTATGGATATTACTTGATGAAATGTCAGATTTTTAACATGCATACATTTTAAGTAATACCCTCTTAACTGCTAGTTTGCCCCCAGATCATGCCACCGGTTCTAAAAACCTCTTAAAATGTGGGCAGAAAAATCACAAGAATTATGGTATCATTTAAATAATTATGACAAGTCCGTACTACGAGTTATTCATCTTTTTCTAAAACCATATTCTGGCTACAGGGGTGTGTCTTTTCAGGTCACATGGTACAGAAACCAGTCTTTCCACTTTCTTCAAGCTTAGCCTCTGTCTCCAGTTTCTCCCCCTCCCAGTTTCTGCCAAGAGGAAGCCATTTTTATTACCCCTGCAATAAACCATCTGCCTGGGCCCTGGAAGGCCCATTGTTCAAGAGGAAGTCATTTATGGCCACTTCAATAAACCCTCTGCCTGGGTCCTATGTTTAGTCTCTAGCAGTCCCTTGATAATTCAATCAGAGAAGTGTCATATCCCTTTTGGTGGGAGCAGCAAAAGGCAGGTAGGCCTGGGAACACAGCTGATGTGCAAGTCTCAACTCCTGTCGGGGGTAGCTGGTGGGCAGAATTCAGTTCCTTAAGCCAGGCCCCAGCTAATGTCACTTTTTGTTACCCAGTTTAAGTCAAGACAATGTTTACATATGCAGCTAGAATGCTGCTTCTAAGTTCAAAACTATGACATTTAAACAATTGCAACCTATGTGACACTCAAAAGTAGGTCACTCATTTCTTTTAAACATTTAGATTTTTAGTGTCTTTCAGTCCAAATTTACTTAAACTGCTGAAATCCACAGCTCAGCCAGTCTTGTTATAAACCTTCAAGTCACTTCAGAATATAACTTTACATTGTATCCACCTCTCAGTAAGTCTTTCTTTGGCATGCTTTGGGTTAATCTATTCAGTTTTACACAAAAAAGTCTGGTGTTGTTTTAAAACGCCGGCTTTCTGATAGTGGTGAGTACTGGTAATGCACCCATTTTTGGGATTTAAGAAAATGAATTCCCTACAATTCTAGGTTGCTTTTGGCAATCAGCATTGCCATTCCCAATGGTTTCAGACTACGGTGTGGGTAGTCCAATGGTGGTTTTAGGCAGTGTCCTTCTGTGCCCATAACATCGGCAAAAATGGGTGGCAGCCTATTCTTCATGCCTTTCCCTGGGCATTTTCTGGGAAGCTCTGGCCATCATGATGTTTTTAATGCCAGTACTGCACAGTTTTTGAGGTAGGGCTCGGATGCATGGGTAAAAACATCCCACACAACACTGAGGAAGTCCTTGCACTGCTGATGAATGCAAATCCCTTATGGGCCCCAGCTTGTCACACCTATTGATTCTCTAGTGGCCTCTCACCTCGCTAATCTTTTCACCCTGTTTTTAAACATCGCCTACTTTCCGTCTAATTTAAAAATGCCCATGGCCATCCCTCTCCTGAAAAAGCATGGTGCTGATTCAAACCTGCTGACCAACCTTTGACCTGCATCACTTCTTCCTCACTACTCTAAGATGTTGGAAAGAGTTGTATTGAACCACCTTACTAATTTTCTTGACACACACAAGCTTCTTTATCCCCTACAAACTGGTGTCTGCTCCTGACACTCCACGGATCCTGCTCTCATGAATGTCTCAAACTTTATTACCTTTGCAAAACATTCTGACCTATCCTCTAGCCTAATCCTCCTCAATGTATCTGCTTCCTTTGATATCGTCGATCACTCTGATCTCCTTAATACTCTCACTCTCATCTTGGGATTCGTGATCAAGCACTTGCCTGGTTCGAGTCCCATCTGGCACCACATCAATTCTCTTTTCATTGGAACAACAACACCTCTCAACTCAAAACTCTTACTGGTGGTGTTCCGCACGGCTTTATTTTGGGTCCTCTCTTAAACACACTGTACACTTCTGCCCTAAGGGCACTTATCTCCTACTTTGGCTTCTCATACAAACGTTTCACAACCAACACCCAAATCTTTTTCTCCTTTCCTAAACTCTCCACTGACCTATCTCTGTCTCTCTGTTATTAAATACTGGATGGCCTCATACCCTCTTATGTTGAACGCGTCCTAAACAGAGGTGCTTTTCTTTCCTGCCAAATCCTCTCTT